>NW_027325376.1:8567414-9956997 GCF_036924035.1 Leuresthes tenuis
ACAAGCCGGCCTGTGCATGTAGGGGCCAAAGGCAATGGAGATATGGTTAATGGACAGAAAATGCATTGAAAATGTGGCATCTTTTACAAGAGGGGACAGCCTCAAGTAGCCTACATTCTCGTCTGTGAAGTGTGCAATATGGGCTGCTATAACTTATTCGCCTTCTTGCAGCTATTTCATAGATTATAAAGACTTTGAAATGCGCCGCTGCTGGAGACAGAAATAAGCAGGCCTCATAAAGATTTCGTTTATGCCCTCAGGTTGACTACACTTCAACTATAAAATACCATGACTTTTAAACATTACTATGGAACTTCCCATATTGTGCGGAAGAATTCTCTTATACTTTGAAATGCTTAAATCATACAGCCACCCTGAAAAAAGGTACTGGCAAATGGGAACAACTGATCTTTGCATCAAAATATTTCATACAAACAAGGCCTTTGGTCACAAAAGGGGAGTTTAACAAATTACTCTGCATTGCTATGATTACTGAAGTAATCACAGACGGACATTGCTCATTCAAAAGCTCAAACTGAAGTCAAGGAGCACCAATTACAATGCACAGACAGCATCCCTACCCCCAAGGGTCACATTTAATCCAGGAAAGCTAATAATAATTGACTGAGGTTCCTGGCAACTGCTAGAAGATGGTGTATTGATAAGTCTCTTTCTAATTCTTTATTCCCATCAATTCTCTGCCTATTTATTTTCTCTGCATCATTTTTCCTGTCTCTGTAGCTTCTTTTTTCTCATCTTTTACTCCACAACATCAGTATCATGCCATTTTTCCTCAAAAATCTTTTCTCTCACACTCTGAGCTGGTATACTAAGGAAATGAGACTATGAGGGATGTACAGCCCTGAACACTACAGTCGTTCCCCAGAAGACTTTCTCATACAGTGACCCCAATTGGCTTTAATTAGAAAGGAATCAGCACTGGAACATGAGTCTTTAGGTTTCTCTCTAGTGTATAGATGTGTGAGTTTGTAGAAAGACAATATATTTTAGTATAAAATGGCACATACTTGATCACATACTTGATCACATACTTGATTCAACTTGTTTTGGGTTTTTTTTCCCCCGTACATGGTTGTATTCAAGCCCAATATTCACATAAATATCATCTTCTTGCGGTTCCCCGGTTCCAGGATAGATCTATAATCGCATTATTTCGCCTGAAAACCAAGCTCACGGACGATTCTTAAAAGCCTTTTATGTTTATGGCAATCAGTGCTAAATGCATGAAATGAATGGTCAGATATAAGCTGTCAATATGTCATAGACTCGCACAGCAAATTTCCTCTAAAGGAAGTGTTTACCCTCAACAGAGAAATATCATTATGAAAATCATGCTCATCTTTGTTTGGAATACATACACATTCCAACCTCGCAGCAGAACATAAAAGTCAACAGAGGGGAAAATTGTATGGGTGACACTAGTGGGACTTGACACTATTGGTCCTTTTCCAGGATGCACGTTGTGTGCATGTACAAACAGCCATTTAGCATTTTTCAGCAATTGTGTGAAGGGTTATCAGTGCACGGCCACAAAGAGACAATCAGAGAAACAGAGGATGCTCTTGAATGCTGCAAGGCCACAAGTGGGAAGGATGGCTGTCTTCATTGGGTCATAATGCATGTGGTGTTGTGAGAATGTGTAACAAAGTTTAGAGGTGATTTAAAATAAAATGATTACATCAGACTACAAACTGACAAACAAACTGCAATTTATTTCAACTCAAGATTAAAAGATCAAATGGTGTACTGAAAAACAATTAAAGATTCAATTTAAGTGATTTGGTTAATAATAATCAGAAGAACACAACATGGAGACTGACACCAAAAAAAAACACTGAAAAATGTGAATATTTCACATTTAAATAATGTAGGGCTTCAGTTGATAAATCGCCATGATTTCCAAGCTTCAACTTCTTATTTTCAAATTATTGGTTAACAGCTTTGGGTGTGCAGCACTACAGAAAACTGAAAACTAACAATAAAATTGACCAAAGGTTACATCGGTTTCATGTCAAATTTACTGTTAAATAGTTCAATATGAATTTCCTCTGAACTGACTAGTCTTTCAGAGCCAACAGGAAAATATGGGCAACTTGTGAGAAAGGGACACCAGCCCTGCCCTCCAACAGGCCTCCTCTACTGCAAAATCTGCAACTGATTGAGGGTGTGGATCAAGTTACAGGTAGTTTACCCCTGAATCCTGTTCCCATGTGCGAGTGTGTGCACCCCAGCAAACCTTCCGTGCCCTTGCCCCCCGCCCCCCGCCCCGACAAGTATGGAACTTGACCCTCTCTGAATTCTGAAGCCGACTTGCACACTGAATATAACCTTGGCATGAACGAAGGTAGCGAGATGCGTTTGCAATAAAGCTAACCCTGTGTGTGCGCTGGTGTGTGTCTTAATTTACACACGTGACCTGTGTTTATGTGTAATTCAGTTGTGTATGTCTCGGTGTTTACACATCTGTGTCCTCCCAAACGGTGGGCTCAACCACAAGTGTTTATTTGCACATATCCGACTGCTTATAGGTGTGTACATGTATGTGTGTGTGTGTGTGTGTGTGAGAGGGTTCAACAATCATGTGTGCAACTGGGGGGGGGGCCTCTGGAGTGTCTCAGCACCCAAGGCGCCAAGGACATGGCTTGACAGGTGTGTGTGGAGGATCGAGCGGTCTGCAGAGCAGCAGCAGCCAGCAGCACAATGTGCCCATTCAGGCCTGGAAGGAGACAACCGAGATATCACAGGGCCCCTGTGAGGAGGGGCTGGTCATCTTGGGGCACGTCAACCTTTCACTGTGACTACAAAGAAAGACATAACTATGACTGCATAAACAGTAATGGGCTGCCCCACCTCATGCTGGGAAGCCGTCTACTGATGTGGATCTATCGAGGTTGTCAACGGTTTCTTAGCTGAACAGATACTGCTGAGATAACATTGACTATTCAGGCCAAAAATTGGGTTTAATGTGGACCTAGATGTGTTCACAGTTGAATAGTCAAAAATAGCTGAGAAATTACAGTAGGACTGGAAACACTTGAAGCACTTGGGAGAGTGAGTGAATATATATATATACATACATACATACACACACTGCATCTTAGTGCATTCCATTCTCCAAAATCCATCCAATTTCTATAATCAAATATCTGTCAAAAATAAAAAAATCCAATAACAAATGAAAATGGTTTAGATCATTTCCAATTAAGCCCTCTCCCCTCATTAACAAAATGATTAAAGTGACCATTCAAATGAGAACTCTTTTTATGATCTTTGTAATTAATAAGCCGTGAAGGGAAAAAAAGCATTTCCCCAGGCAATTTAGTGTAATTTAACTAGCAAGACATGCCTGCACACGGTCACCGAATTATCATTTCAAATTCAGCACAGTGCAGAACACAATCATGACAAAGCGCTGCATTACATAGAGTTAGGACTGGTTGTGACAGATATGGTCAGTATCTGGAACAATTGCATAGCTGTGTGGTCCATATGGCTTTAGCGCACATCTGACAAGTGCTTTTACAACATACACAATGCCACCAGCACTGCTATCGATGCAGAAAATTGGACAGCCATCCGTCAGCTGAGACGTAAATCTGTGGGGTAGCAAAACGCATCGGAGAGAAATATAGCATAAAACGAGCTCTCTGCTGAATCCAAAAAGTAATTGAATCAAGGATGAATATGGAAGGAGTGGACAGTGTGAATTTGATGCTCTGCAACACAATGTTTTCAGGAAAGACGCAAATATTCCGCTCAAAAGAGTCAAGCAACATAATCACCTAAGAATATTGAGAAAGAATGTGGAAATTTGAAGTCTTTTGTCTTCGGTGCTTTATCTCAAACCCTAGCCACACCTTTTCTGCAGGAATCCCAGTGCTATATCCAGTTCCACAACATCAGCGAGATAACCTTAACCTACATACATTGTTGCCCTATACTTCACAGCAGAGGTCTCTCATACTATGACCTCAGAGTCCCAAGGCTCTCTGCCCACAAAATCACATTTGTAGAAGCATATTTAACATGTGGCCCTGAGGAGAGTTAAAAACTCTCAGAATGATAGGCATCTTTCCATCACTGAAAGCCTGCACAGCAGTAGTCCACGTTAGCAGCTTCTGTGGTAGTATCTGGCAATCGACTGCTTTCCAGTGGGCTGTAGAAGCGTGTTCAATTCTTCAGCTCAGCAGGAGATAAGGGCCATGTTCTCATCAAGTCACTCGCAACAAGCAAATGTAACTGAACTGGATGAACGGGAAAAGAAACAGGGGCTACAATGTAAAGGAAAAAAGGGAGGTCTACGACTGTAATTACAGGACAGAAAGAGAGGATAAAAGTAACGCTGGAAGACTACAAAGAGATGTGCAGCTTGTCCACAGAGGACTGAATAAGGTATGATGAACCTCTTAGCCAGAAAGTTCCCCTTAATCCCACCTCATCCAGGCTTCTCACCTGATACAACCTCATCAGGTTTAGGCTACAAAACTACTTGCCAGGGTTTGGAGAAAGATTTCTAATTAAAGCCTGCAGAATAATATGCAAAAACTGTTAAGAAGGTGCATCTTTCATTTTTTTTTAAGGATTGCAAGAAGTAACATTTCAATCTCATGATTATATTTGTGCTTTGTACTTTTATTAATTTCATATCCATTTGATCTGGTTTACTCCAACGTATGTGTATTCCTATGTTCAGCACTTTGGTCAGTGGTTTAAAGTGCTTTATAAATAAAGTTGGCTTAGCTATCGCTAGAATTTACCTAATGAAAATGTAGGCAAGTAATCATTTTTCATTCAGTTTTTAAAACTGCCACACTTTGCCCTGTTCAGGTTTTTACATGAGACTTGGAGTCTTCCACTGCGTTTAAATCTTTTGGCAGTCGGATGCAGTTTTCATGTTGTCAGCTGACTGCCAGTAAAGTGGAGAAATGGCCCCTAAACTTGGTATCAGTTCCAAGAGCAGCTCAAGCGATCCCTCTGACCTCCTTGCTTTTTCTCTGTGTGGGGGTCAAATTAATTTTAACTGGGTGTAATAATTCATTCCGGCTATCCAGTCGAGGTAACAGTATAGTGGGGCACCAAGTATTAAACCTTTTCACAAGTCTCACAAACTATATTGACAGTCTGCATATTTTCTGGTTTCTCTTACACAGGTCGTGTGCAGGTCGGGAATTAGATTTCAGAATGAGGTTTGTATGTATCGAGCTTGGTTCCACATATTCTGAATGCTTTTAAAATTGAATATGGGAACAAGAAAAATGAAATGCTATGGCATGGTAACAGACACACAGAGACAGATGGTTGTCGGAGTGGGGTTTCTTATGCATGAGGAATCGTCGCATCTGCTGATGTGATTCTGCAAATCTCTCGCTCGGGGTAAAACTGGTGAAAACGTCATCAGAAAACAAGCAAACAAAAGCCAGGCGGTCAACTGTTCCCTAAATAACTGATCGTTTTGTAGTCCTGAATCATCCACAGACACGGAGGTGGGTAGCAAACCTGCGGGGACCTGAGAGCCTGGCAGCCACTCTACTGATACCCAGGTGAGGTGACATTTTGCCAAAAATAGAGGCCTAAGATTACAGGAAACAGCACTTGAATGGGTATGAATTCTTTAACAATAACCTGTAGGAAAAGCTCAGGATGATGCATTCCTAAGATTTGCCACCCTTTGTTAAAAGTATCTGAAGGGACAGTTGGACAAAGTTAGTCAGATGTCAAGATGGATCACAAAAACTCTTTCAAAACTCTATCACAATAAAGTGCCTGTGTGGCCTCTGTCCAGAACTGGCCGAGTTCCTTTTTCATTTCAGAGGCTTTTCCTAATTTGATGAGATGCTTGGTTTGATGTACATGCTCTCATTGTATTAAAAAGGTAAATAGGGAGAAAACAGAAGGGGCTCTCCTGGTTTGCATGCAGAGCATCGACAGAGAAAGTTGTCTCTCCCTCTCTTCGAAGCATCTGTAGCCGCAGAGAAAAATCGATGCACAAAAAGCACTTCATTCCTGCTCAGTTTCAACCTTTACTACCAGTATAATTAAATGTGGCTTCTACGGACTTTCCAATCTCGATTTTCCCCCATCAGCTTGCGGGGGGCTTGTTCAAAGTCATGAGCGCTTCATTTAAAGAAAGCGGCTTCTCTTGGGAGTGCGATGGCATCTCATAAGCAGGTCTCAAGTTTCTGTGACAAGGGTTGGGTGACTGACAACTACCCATTGATTAGATGAGAATGTTTGCAGTGAATATCATAAGTTATTATAAAGCATAGTGAATGGTTGTCATACAGCAGGAAACACCGCTGAAAAAAGAAGGGGGGAAGCATACCGATTGAAGATTTTAGGGGTCCCATTAAACTGTTCTATCATCATAAATTGATTTAGCAACTGGCACAAAAAATAAAGCAAAGCTCAAATTGTCCTGCTTTACTTTAATTTCAGCCAAAGCAACAGGAAGGGTGTAAATCATTTTTACACACCCGTCTTGAAATCTGTGGCGACAAATGCTAATAACACCAGCTGAGAGGCAGAAATTAGCAAATTACCTGTGAGTGTCATGGCTGCATCCGAGCTGCTGGAACCATTATTTCTGCTCTGCTGCAAGTGTAAAGACCTCTCCGGGTGTGTTTGATACAGCACTGGCTTACAGCTGACCAAAAACATAAACACGAGCTCAGGAGCCGAACCCTTGCACAGCACACGAGTGACAACAAAACTCTTGCCGTCAAAAGTGGATTGACTGTTCAGTAAAAACCAATACTGCATTAGGATGGACTGAAAAAGTTGAGAAAAGAGGAACAAAGTGATCCTCGTTGTCTACACAGATCAATAATGGGCTGCTCATTAGCTGAACAACACATAGAATGAATAGAAAGGGAAAAAGGAGAAACTGCAGGCACAGGTGTAATAAAACAGGATAACAGATAACTGCTCAACTCCCACATTCCACTGGTGTCTTACGAAGCAAGGACTACACCTACCTTATTAATCATTATGGGCAGAAATTCCATAAAGCATTGACCTGCTCTGACCTGAGTGAGCTCATTGTCTAGTGGCATGCAGCACTTTCATATTTTCCAAGCAGAACTTGCTAGCTACTGTGTTAAGCTATTTGCTCTATGTGAACCTGACTTTTAGCTACATTTATTATGTATGAGAGGGTTAAAAGGGGCGCATGAGAAGATTATAAAAGCTTAACATTTTGATGAGATTAATCTAGCTATCAATCCTTGCATGCATCGAGCAGTGAACCGATAATAATGAGGCAGTAAATGAACAAATAACATTTATGTCTCTGACTATAAGCAGTTCAGATATGACTATGTGAACTCCCTAAAAAAGCATTAACTTGAAGAACTATGCCTACACCATCCACCGTAAGAAAATGTATATCATGAGCGTGTCATTTGGTGCTACTAGTGAGGTTAGGAAGTGGGCAGGCCTGCAACTATCAAAGCAGTCTCTTTTAGAAGATAGAGTATCACTGTGAAGAACAGGAAGGCAGTGGATGTCAGTTGCCTGGTGATCCAACATTTCAACTCCCACTGTCTGTCATCCTGTCTTCCCAATGATGTATGGATGTTATATGGCACCGTTCACCCAGCAGAGCCAGTCAATACCATCATGCTGAGGAAATGCCTCAGTGAGACAATGGGACACTGTGACCCTCGTTATGGAATGACAAAACTCCATCGGTGTGGTGGGGGAAGGCATGGAGCTCATGAGATGAGCTTCTTATCAATATCACAAATTGCGCAGTAGGCTTAGGCACACTTCTTTTACGATCTTCTGATCCCAATTAAATGTGTCAGTTGTGATTATTTTGGAAGTCGGTTACAATAATGTCCAATCATCAGTATACAACAGAAATGTCCCATTTAAATTGAACTAATTTACTATTGTCCTGAGGCAGAGGGCTCCAGACTGTGATTAACAGCCCCATTTTAGATTTTTATTTTTTTTATGACACACCTAAATATTGCAGTTAGGCATACTGGCGCAGCTTGGAAAGATGCTTCTCTTAGGTCTTCCTCCTGACACTAAAGTCCTACATTTATGATGAGGATAAGATGTTGAATCAGCCTGTGATCTCTGTTTGACAAAGGAAAAACTACCCCACTCCTCCTGACATGAAACACTTGTGCAGTTTAAAATCTATTGCATTTTGTGTACAGCTGTCGCAGCCCAATATTTGGACAAGCACTGTGGAAGAAAAAGTTGCACTGATATGGCATAAAGGAAAAGCTGCAATCAGACTCAAATGACACAGGCGCAGTTCACTTAAAGTAACACTGACATGACACGACATGCAACTCAACTCAATATCTATTTAATCTCAACTCAAATCCTGAAAAATACTTTAGTGATAAAGTTGGCATATAAATATAGAAGGATGCTGCTATTTTAAATGAGTGGATTCATATTAGGTGGTTGATTTATGGCATCTACAGTATGACTAAAAAATAAATGTTTAAATTAAGGATTTTTTTTCTTCTGTTAAAGCACTCATTTACGGACAATCTTCTTTTGACATAAAACAAACGTTTGGTCAACAGTCAAATCAACAATCCCGCAGTAACGATGAAAAACAAATTAAAGTGTTGCTTGTAAGTCATTTTAAGCTGTGCTCCATCATACTGTGCCAAAGCACGCAATATTTTCAGTTGGGAACACCAGCGCTGCGAGTGGAAAAAGTTACTCTGGAGCCCTTAGCCACTTAACTTCTTAATTTGGACTGCATTTCAGTGAGCATCTGGTAACATTAAACACGCGCATTTACTTAAAGTTAAACATTAAACACCACAGAATTACCGTGGGTGTACTCTGGTTTGAAGCCAAATGAAAAATAGAGCCCTATAAAAGTAGCTTAAAATGAACAGAAGACGACAATTAAGCTTTTGATTGCTGTTGTTTGTACAAGTAATCACAAACTAAAATGTCACGATCGGGACAGCCCTCGCATCCACTTCTGTAATGCCATTTGAAAATTTAAACACTGGAAGAATATCTTTACAAATGTTGATACCATCTGTGGGTGGGTTTACTTTGGTTTATTGCCCATGATTCAATCTAGTTTTAGAAGACAAAAACAAACCATACCAAACCATACCAAACAGTTTCAGTGTCAGTTATTCATAAAGTCAATTAATCGGACGCTAAAACTACCTGTTCAGTCTTTCCTTTAACCTCTAACTCTTAGTTATTGTTCTTTGCAGTCACTAGAAAACATCTTTCAATGATGAAAATGAACAGCAAGCATAATTTTGTCAACTAATCTCACACATTCCCTATTAGGAGTAGACTTCTGAACATCGACTGACAGTTTCCCTCCATCCAGCCCCTGTACCAAGGTGACATCCCTGTGTAGGCAGACAAGAGAAGCAAAAAAAAACGGCTCAGTTTTCCTACCTTCTCGCCCGTGGGGGCTCCGTTGCTGCCTACATGCCTGCGCTGTTATCTGCTGCTTATTATTTGGCTGAATGAGCCGGAGCGGGGCTCACGGGCTCGCTTCTGACATAATGACTGATTACAGTCTTGTGGCTCCCCTCTAAGAAATCCCACAGTTGCCACAAATGCGCCACGGCGGCTCAGCATCACAGGCTAGATTGCTGTATGAATGAGAGCAGAGGGGAGGGGGGGGTCTTTTCAAGTGACAGCGTAACTACTGCACAGTTCGAGCTGTCATGAGTGACTGAGGCCCTGGAGGGCACCTGGGTCATCACCCTACTTGTTGTCAGGTACCTTGCTAATATGCACTTCTCGAAAGGGAGTAGCATGAAATGTGTCTAAAAAAAAAAAATAATTATCTGCAAGGGGCACATCTGCCTCTTTGTCACAGAAATGTAATTCACTCTAATGTGTACAGGCATTAATCCTATTAGGAATAATATGTTCAACATGAAGTATCTGAAATTTGTACAACATTTCTTATAAATGAACACATCCATGCAGGCCCTGTGAATAGTTCCAAACAGACTCTGTCAGCACTTTTCAAACGCCAGCTTTCAAGCAGTCAATTAGGTTCAAGGTGAGACAAAAATGTGTTGTCATTTAAGCGGTTTTGCTCCAATGGGGTAGTGCATCAATTCAGTCGTCTCTATTCAGGAGGTGACAGAGGGCTGGCAGAGATGTTTATTCATAGTAGTGGGTGCATAGATCTGTCATCAGTATACCAACCTGAGATGAAGCCCGATAGCAGGTATCCACATTTAAAGTGTGCCGTCCCTCGTGCACAGACACACAAAACGGACTAATCTCGAGGAGGCTGCTGGCTGAGGCTGGCCGTCCTGCAAGATCCTATCCCACACTCCTAAATCCAATCGTATGCCTATCGATTGGGAAAATCTGTTTGATCCCAGTCAGAAGTACAGGAGGCAACACTAAAATGCTGAAATACATTGGAGAACAGAAAGTGGAATCAGCTTCTGATGAACTCAACTAATACAGCTGAGAAATAAGCAAACAAACAAATAAATAAATAAAAACAACCCTTAGATGATAGGGGCACAAATCCTTCATCGTTGGACTGTCCTCCAGTGTTAAAATATTTGAATTATTGGCCTGCAAAAATGCTTCTAGTCTACCTGAGTCTTATAAAGTTTGAATGTAGAATGGTATTTAATTTAAAACTATTCAGCAGAATACTGCAATCAACATTTCTTCTAGGAATTCACGCTTTGTGCTCCAATACAAGCTCCTCTGAACTGAAAAGCTGAAAGTATGGCAAAAAAAAAAATGTTGAAATGCTGGAATTTTCTTCCACACATAATAGCGAAACACTATTAAACTGTCACGCTCTTAATCATACTGGCATTTTTTGAAAGTCTCAAACTACCCAGCATAGATGGGGGAACTAAGCAGACTGGTCAGACACAGGTCCAACGGCCCAGGGGACTGTTCATTTGTGCTAGTTGGAGAGTCAATCAAAAAAAAAACAGAAACATAAAAAAAAGGGAAAATACAGCGACATAAACACCAAATTTGTACCCACTCTGTCATCAAATTTGTGCACAGAGGTCCATTATCTAATCACCTCCTCCTATTAAGGAGCTACATAGTTTTTTTAACAAATCCTTTTGACAGGAGAATTATATTCCATATTAGTCCTTTCTCAGTTTAATTTATTTAATTGCTTAATTTACCATTTCTGCGTAAGAAGTGTTTTTGTCATTTTCCATATCGTTATCATTTTGAAGGTGCTCTTTTTAATAAAGACTATAGGTGCAAAGTGGCTCTGTGTAAACGTGCATCTGATATTTGCAGAAGCAGCAACTGGAGAACAAGGAAGTTATCTTCATTTCTCTTTGCTGGCCAATTAGTGGTCAGATCAGGAGGTCCCACTGGCTTAGGGAGGCGTAAATACTAACCGTCATTTCCATTCATTTGTATGCAGCTGCAGGTGCACCTCCTGATTATGTATTCAAGCCAAAACCTGCCTCCAAAACAGGCCATAAATTAACTTCCTTTAGAGCTTTGCCTCAGTGAAGCATTGCATCTTTGTTTGAATCCTTTTAACTCGTCTAAAGTTCACGAGGGAAGGAAAGAAAGGCCCTCAGAACAAAACAAAACTATGAATATTGTTGTAGAAAAATAAATAAAAATCTGGTGTCACACTGTAAAAAGGACAGACAAATGTATCAGATTTTACAATGTAGTAAAGAGGTTGATGTACTGCGGCTCCGTCAGGCTGTGTCAGTTTGATAGCTTTTGGATACCTTTTAACACCACCAACAGGGTCGTAAGAGCGGCTCGGCTTGCTTTAAATGCTAAGTTGACATTTTTGGATCCATTTCTGTAATCCAGTCGAGAACGTGTCCTTTGTTTTTACTCATAGACATGCATTCTCCCCAAGGAAAGGCTCCTTCTGAATACAGATATAAGAATTACAGCACTGATTCGATCAAGTGAGGGACACCCGGCTGGGTCACTTTACTGTGCACTGGTCGTTGCAAGGATCAGCGCTTCAATGAAACAATTGAATTCTACAACTGCATCTACTTTGCGCTCTTGAAGTTCTTGTATCTCTGCCTGCAGCGGTTCTGTTAAAATGTAGCTGCTAAGTGTTTTGACCCTCCGGGAACAACCTGCCTGTCAAATCAAGGGTAGTGGAGTGTTTTGCACAAAATTAAGACCATAATCTCAAACAAAAATGTATTTTATCAGTGACACCAGTTGTGAAGATGTACACTTGAGCTCGATATTGAAGCAGCCTTGCAGACTTTTGCTAAAAATTGAAACCATAAAGGAAATGTCACTGCGATCAAAATACAGTTAAAGTGTTTTGAGCTTTCAATTCAAAGGAAAAGGAATAGCCATGAATCCCCAGTAGAGGTCATGCGCAAGCACTGGTCTTCCTCCCACACAATTTAATGCTCATACTCAGTGTCAGGATTACACGTCAAAGGGAAATCTTCCATGACCTCAAACTATTCTCAATACACCAAGAACAATAAACAGGAAATCAAAGCACTTCCTCCAGATCTTTCTAGGTGCTTTGTCGTATGCAAAGATTGGTTTCTCATGGCTGAGGAGCTGCGGAAAAGTTTATGACTGTGGCCACTGTCTGTGAATGTCTGTCTGTAGGGCATGCACACTCCTGCTGCCATGATAATTTATTTTGTGATAGAGTCAGACAGTGAGTGTGCTTGACTGATTCTCTTGATTGATTATTCTCTGTTGTGGCATACAGCACTTGCAACCCGAATCCAACTGTTTCAAATTTCGTCAAATCCTCTCATTCTCTTATATCACAAATGTGGAATACATTTAGAAAAACGGCAGCATGATTAAAGTCCTCATTGAAACAGGTTCAAGTCTTCCCCTGTACACTATCCTGTCTCTCTCCCACTGCTTAATAAAGCCTACAAAAAGGGAAAAATAACATATTTCCAAGCGACAATGATAATAGAGCCCAACCCAGAGCTTTTTTTGTCCTTCGAACCACTAACCTTGAAAAATGCTAGCTTGCACAGTTTGTTCAAATATACCGGTGTGACTACAGTACTGATATGAGCTAAGTCAGTACAATTACATTTCAAAAATATTTACGTAACAGCCAACTAAAATCATCAATATGCCAAGTTTATTTTAGCAGGAGGAAGCCAGCTGAATGGGAGGCTGCACTGACACAGCACAGCAGCACGACGTGAGCTGACACAGAGCTACAGATAATGAAGCAAGAAGTCAAAAATCAGAAGAAAAAAACAAAACAACAACATTAAGCCAAAAAATAAATAAATGTCCTTAACTCAGGTGCCTCTAACAAATAAATGAGCCAAACAGAGCCGGAAAAATTGTAGGTTCACGGGCTAACTTGTAGTATTTGCAGCAAGTGAGGTCCAAGCAACAGGTCCAGTTGAGTTGTATTTTTCGATCATTGCAGCTATACACCACAGGAATCGTTATGGGGAACCGTGGTGGTGGGGGAAAAATAAAAGTTGGATTTAATCAATGAGAGATGAAGACACAGAATGGATTTTTCTCATTATTCCACAGATAGATGGAATAGCCTCACACCTTGTTTTTTCCTTCTTCTGCACATTACTGCAGCTGTGGAATATTCTCTTCACCCATGTCAGTGTGCATTTGTACTGACTATTTCATAAATCATTTGAAGGCCTCTTTTCATGTTTCAGAGCAGTAGTAAACACCCCCCCCCACCACCCCACACACACAAATACATTGATGTCAAACATCTTTCTAAAAGGATGCTCTGCTCAAACTGTTCCGTTTACTTCAATATATATCAATATGCCTCACAAATTAGAGCAAAACAAACTTGTTGAGTGTTCTCTGCCTTTTTTCCAGACCTTTGCCATCTACAGAGTTATGCCGACTCAAGACACTAATTGCCCATTCTTTCCATCAAGCACCAGCTGAAGTCTTCATCTCAACTTTAAACCCATTTCCTGCAATTTAGTGTTCAGGGGGTTGTGAAAGCATGTGTCAAAACCTTTGTGTCCAAGCTCTTTATGAGACAGGACAGCCAAAGTGTTGAGGGGTATGGACCCTGAGGACCTTTCTTGGCCAGATGCCTTCTTTTTTTTTTTCAGCTTTTGCTTCTCGTCTTGTGTGACATTCCTGCCAGAGAAAAGGGCCCCAGCTGAGTGACCTGCCTCACTCCTAGCAGCATGATAACTCCAATCTTAGAAAGACCAAGGGCCTCAGTTTAGCAGAGGGTGAGATTTAGCCCACAGGAATGTGAATACAACATAGCAGGTGACCTGCCTCATCTTTATACCACAGCTTTATGGACTCTTTTCAAAACCAAACATCCAGATTTTAAAAATTGCATATAGAACCACATAAACTGGAATGTTGAAGTCATCCAGTCAACAGGGTTACTCTGAAGTTAGAGCTGCCCATCATTTAAAGCTCAGAGGGACAACATCAGCCAACAATATAAACCGTCATCTCCCTTCTCTGAAGATGTCTGTGCGATGCTTAGCATGTCAGCATCCAGCCCCTGGGATAAACAACCATTCAACTGAAAAAATAAATCTTAAAATCCATCATTTAGACAGCGCATCTGAGAGTGCTCCTTTTCAGTAGTGCCCTTATTTTCAAATTTGCCAAGCATCTCAGGCTGTTTAAAAAAAGAATAGCCTTGGAAGGTTCAGGGAGATTTGACATAAAGGTTTTCATCTTCTGTAAGAGAAAGTACGATGCAGAATGAGTGAGGAAAAGCATGGCCTTCAGTTTACCAAGTAAGGTTAATTCTAGCCTACAGTTCTGGGGACAGAGCGCTGCATGGACAGATTATATACATTTGTGACTAAGCTGCTAATTATTGTGTTTTACTGATTAATCTTTTGGTATATACATGGACATAAAATAGCAGAAAATGTGAATTAATCATACCAAAGTCTTTTTTGTCTAATCTAATCTCTACATTTTTAATTGCAAAAGGTTTCAGTTTGTAATTAAAAAAGTCTTCTCACATTCAAGAAACAATTCTAATGATAATAAACATTGAGGCAACCTTCAACATAGCTGTCGATATATTATCCATCTTTAAGTGATTAAACAAATAATTGTTGAACCGCTAACAGGCAGCATGTAACACTGTTGAAAAAGCCTTAGTTTATTTGAATAAGAGGAGTGTGATGTGTAGTGACTACATGTATGAACTAAAGCCAGAAAAGCTGCAGATTCCACATACGGTATGAAAGAGGCTCCCAAGTGGTAGCCATGGAGACCAACAATTTCATTAGAATTGCTCCACTTAATCTCATCTAACTGTACAGTAATTGCCAGATACCATAAAAAAATTTAAAAGGGAGATATAAAGTTAGGCGTTGTTTTCTCTATCTTGACTTGAATCATATTAATTTAATCAATAAATCAATACCTGCATTAGTGCTTTTAATGAAATGTTAATTTTGTGTGCAGCTCATAATCTTATATTTATCTTATATCATTATATTTAAATATTCAGTAGTAGTCCACCCAACACAAAGTATTTGAATAATGTATAAACACGTTATCGGTTACTCTGATTGATCAATTAAAGCAGATTTGGACAGCATATGGAACATTTAGAAGTCTTATTAACTTGCTGGAGAAGAGATAGCTTACAGCATTCTTCCAGATATATGACTGTCAAACTGATTAGTTTAACTAGCAGCTGTTATCCTACTTATATCTAACAAAACTCTCAAAAGAGATTTACAGGAGACAGGAAGCATGCATGTGTGACTGATGGGCAACTTTAACAAATGCTACTCTCTGAGGAATGAGTTTCCAAATTGATCCACCAGTAAAAGCTCTCACTGTACATAATACGAGCCATGAAGCTGTAGCCTTAACTTAACCCAATGAAGACAATCTGAGCGTCCATCTCTATTCAGACAACGAGCACAAATTAGGTCCCGTCTGACAAGCAATTGTGTCCTGAAAAAGCAAAAAGCAAAATCTAATCAAATAAATTGAGCTGCCGATGGACAGAAATTAACTTATCGGATAACTGCATGATATCAACTAAACGGAGTGGAGAAACGGCACCATCACACAGATCCAATAAAGAAAAACACATCTTTTCCACAGAGGGCAAGAATTAACCCACTTTACTGTAATGCACCATACAACAGGAAGAAATGGGCTACTAACGTGCAAGCATGAAGTGTTGGGATGAAATGAATCCCTCCACAGACAAAGGGATGTCCAATCAAGTCTCCGAGATGACCTCAAATGAATCAAGAAAGATAGGGGTTTTAAAGGCTGAGTTCTGATATATTCTAAGGGCCGAGAGAAGAAAAAAAAACACATTTGAGTATGCAACTGGAAAGAAAAACGTCTAGTGAAAACACTGAAATCAAGTAGGGCTCTTTGTTTACTTTGACCTCCACTGTGCGTCTTTACCCATGATAATCGATTCAATCAATATATTATACAGTAGCTCCAAAAGTACAAAAAAATGTGAGATAACAGAGGTTTCAGGAAAGGCAAGGGAAATATTATTTTCTTCCAACATCGTCCCATCAGGTACCACACCAGATGCTGAGTTCAACTGCTGCGAGATTAAACAGAGCCTAGATTATATTCCAGAAGGAGCAGCACTTAGCTGAAACAAAATGGATGAGACGCGGTGAAAACAAAGTGCAGCTTGACATAACAGTTTAGTCAGAAAGCATCAAATGTCCCCTTGAGTTTCCCCTGAAGGGAAAAGTCAAGGTTTTAACCGCTGGTAGAGGCAAACTATGTGTGCAAGCAGAGTGTACTTAAATATGAGAGTGTGTGTGTGTGTGTGTGTGTGTCATCTGCTTGAGGGTATTTCCACCAATGCAGATTATATGACAGATGGTGCTGCCGTCCTGTACCTAATTGTCAGATAAGGATACAAGCAACAACATTAATGATATGCTGAAAAGGAGAAGTAAGCCGTCAGTGACCCACAAGAAGCCCAACCCTGGCTGAAAAACTGCCCATGACAGACAGACAGCTTTTTGTAATATTCAGGATGAAATTTAGAAGAAGAAAAAAAAAGACATTGAAAATGTTGAGCTGGAAATGAGAAGCATCAGTTTGCTGCGGTAAGGAAACTTCAGATCTCATTCAAAGTGATGGGCTTAGTTACCTTTTCGGCTTTGATATTGATGTTAAAAGGTTGTGTGCGTCTTCACATCAAAGGATTTGGTACTTTGGCCCCTTAAGCGTGAACTCCTCTCAGATACTGGGCAACATGTCTTCTTCAGCATATGGGGAATAATTCGCCATTCTCTCTTTAGTGTGGTCATAAAATAATGATACGTGTTGTGCAGTATTCATGCTTTTTAGGACTGCTGCGGACATCCTGCAAAAAGCCAGGAGAGGTGCTTTACAAAAATGTAAACAAATCGGGTTTACTGAGTGAGATATGAAATTTTTGCATGGCATCGGACTATTTTATTCTTAAAACACAGTCTATGATACATTCTATGCTCACACCACTGCATCTATCCTCACACAGCACACAGGCCCGCACTAGAATATTTATTTAGGCTCATTTTTGAAGAAACACAGCCTGTTCAATCCCAACAGCTCAATCCTATAGAATTCAAGCTAAATTTAATGTATGAATTGTGAGGTAGCGACACTGAATTTCTGCTTTTCTCAAAGAAAAAAACTTCCCTCATAAGCAGGCGTCCAACATGCAACTTCTTCTTCAAAGCCAATCTCAAATCAGCGCACTTTGTTTTAACATGAACGACAAAGGAGAATATTGAACAATTCCACAGATCCATTAGATCATATGCAAACGCTCTAACAGGACGGATTGATTAGTCCGACAGGATATTGAAATTGTGATATTGCCTTTCAATATGCTGCGCACTGATTACACCTGAACTCATCGATAGCCCAGTTAAAGTAATTAAGTGTGCAGCGCGTGCCAAGACTGATATTACCGGGCGCATCTATGCTGCTGCAGGATTCCATTCACTGGCATTATTGTCGACCCGAGCAGAACCTGCAGATAATACGTGGATATGCGCACAAGCAGAGCGGCAAATGCGTTGTGTAGAGGAACGTCACACTTACCGCGTATTTGGAAATTACTGCTGAATATGAGGGTGCACTGCAGCTGGCGTCCTTAGATTCAAAGTAAGCGTTAATTTCTCTCAAAAACTGTCTGTCAGGCGTTGTGTGCCGTCGTCACGCACTCTCGGCGTGTGTTTTATAGGGTTCGAGGAGACAGAACAACGAATCCAAAGTGTTGCCTTCAGCCACTCCGTCCAGTAGACTATCCGCGGAAAATCGCCTCTTGTCTGTTCTGGCTGAGGCTCCACAATCCGAGCCCCGGCGATGAACGCGGGTGAAACAGCAGCAGCCTCCTCGCGTTGTTATCCACAGCTCTGTCCCCTTACATCCCTTTAAGTCACAAGGCGTCCTCCTGTGCGGGGGCTACATCACGTCCCGTAAAGCTGAAAAGCCAAAACGCCAGCAGCACCTCGCCACTCACGCAAACCAAGAGTGTATCCAGAAGAATTTTGAAAGGACAGGCGAAGGGATGTTCTGAGAAAAGCTCCTTACTGGGGGAAAGAGGCGAAGTTGTTTGGGTCCAAAAACTGCAGCCCGCGGCGACTATGGCAAACCAATTGTGCGCACTGGCTGGGAGTAATTCTGTATGAAAACCCAGGGTTTGGAGAGCCAGTGAAAGGTGAAGAGGAAACTCGGATGTAGACTGCCGCTCACCCTGTATACTCGGGCTCCACCTAGCAGCAAATACTAGACAACATGCTGCAGAGCACAGCCTTTCTACCTATAGTGTATCTTACCCGGGGCCGACATGGAGAAACATGTTAGATTACATTCTGTGTGCGTCTGTGACTGCAAGATTTGAGTGACATCCTCTGCCTTTCTCTCAAAAGTTCAATAACTCTTTATAAATGCAACTAAGTGGAAGAACTGTACAATCCAAGTCAAGGAATGCAGACTAAAAATCTTAAGTCAACTACTGTCCTCAGATACCATACAGGTCAAATCAGCTAACCAATGGAAAGTGTAATTATCCATGAAAAAAACTATAGATGAGCATGATATGTGCTCTTATCTGATCATTTTGGTCCTATAGTCCATATAATCATGAACAATTTAAAGGAGGTTGTCAAATGTAAATCTTGTTATCCTACGAGATTTTTTTCTGTTCTTTTAGTCGTCCTTTAATCTTAAATGTCCTGAATGAGAGTCATGAGGTTGTCAAGCAAAATTGCACCAGAACATGGCAGATTTAAAAAAAAAAAAAGAGAACACGACCAGAATATGTGCACTCATCTGAAGACCTCTGCACACTGAACCAGCTGCACCACATCTCTGACTGGAGTCAGCCAATGTTAGCCCGCTCAATCATCCCATATCCCTATTAATCACTGTAATAATCCTAATTACAATCAAACAATACCTAATCATCCAAATCACTCATCCAGTGCTTCACTAATGAGCCCGTGGAAAAAAACAGAGATGGTTTTTGCACCTTTTTGAGAAACGCATTGAACTCATGAATGTGCCGATGAAAAATAACTACATAACTGCATTTGAAAAGATGAGGCGTTATCTCTCCCTGGCACTGCTTTCCAAACACCCCCCTCGACAAAATGGATTTTTCCAGGTAGAGCGCCGACCAAAGCTGCCTGCCGTTAAACTTACATAAAACCAGGTAGCTTCAAAGCAAAAACCTTAAGTGCCATGCAATATACTGCTACCATCTCAACATAGACAAGGTCTTCAAAGTAACAGTCGACACATTGGCAGAAACATTAACACTACCCTGATGTTTGAGATGGAGTTGCCAGCGGATTAACAGAATATGAGGCAGAATCAGATCAGTTCCTTTTCAACTTCTGAATAACACAAACCCTTGTGATTAAAGTAGAAACAGCTTTCCCCAGCGCTGAAATGGATCGGCATTTCAAAAACATGGAAATGAAGGCCAGTTAGACTCCTCTGTATTTTGTTTTATTGCAGAGGATCTAAATCATGCAAGTGAAAGGCAACATCCCTGAACTGCATGAACATAGGAGCCGCCTTTGTTTAAATCTGAGAAATAAAACAGAACTAGAATTAATGGTATTTGTGTTTTATACAAGTTAGTATGAGGAACGCCTTTTAAGAATTGTTCAGGAAAGGAAAAAAAAAAGCTTTGATCAGACAACAGTTTGATAACGAGATGTCAGATTTTAGATTAATAAATTATCCCTATTAGCATCTTTTTTTTTTTAAAAAAAGAAAAACTTTTATTCTACCATTGCCACTCTTTCTTTGACAGTACAGCTCGAGGATTTGTTCCTGTGCTCATACTGGAAGATTTTTTAAATATTAATTTTAGTCTTACTGTCCTCAAGACAGAGATAACATTACTCCAATTAGAGAAAACCTCTCATTTTACCATGATCCCCAAAGCGCTATGAAAGAATTCTCAAAAAATGTTTAAGTTCCTTAAATTTGCTAAATGAATTGGTTCAGTTTTAAGGTAAAGTGCATTTACTACATTAGATTAAACAGCACTCAGACAATGCAATCTAACCCATGAAAGAATGCAATGCAATATTTTTATTTTCTTGGTGGAGTCTTTGATGATTTACAATTTTAAAGCTGCTATGATCAATAATTCTGTATAAAGAAGTGATCACATGACTATTTGCCGATGCAAAGGATTGCTTGTAGAGATTAACCCACAAAGAATTTCCACTAAAGTCTGCAGTTTCTTTGAGGTCTATGAGGCTTTGTCTATATACTCACTCCTTAGGTTCTCCAGCCTTCAATCTTAGTGTTCTAAAAAGCTCTTGAAACCTGCTGCTAACTCTCCTAACAGTTACAAAAAAAATAATCAGACACCCAGGTGTTGCATGATGATGCTTAAAAAAAACCCTCCAAATAGCAGTAAAACTGTGTGACACTAGTGAGCCTTATTTTCATTTTTTGCCATCCTCCAGTGTGTTACATAGGTTTTTGTGCAAATAAAAGATCGACAAACTTATAAAGCTCTAAGTCCTGAAAACTCCTGGACCGGTCACATTTGTTGTCCAGGCTTTGCTTCCATTACTTTCTACGTTATTATCTAACACATTTAAATAATGCCTGTCCTGTGGCTTGTTTGGCACCTCTCAGACAAATAATGGTGGCTCCCTCCTACTTTTTCTTGATAAATCAGAGCAAACTGGGACTTCTGTGAAGGGGTCTTAAGCCACAGGTGCATACAGGAGGTGACGAGAGGTGCTGTAGTAACATACATTATGAGAAAAATAGTCTGTTGAGCATTTATATTCTGTCCATAGGCAGCTTCTTCTGTGTCTACCGAAGAGATCATAACTTTGCCTGACATCAGACAGGCTTCCAGACCCATCTACTCCATGGAGTAATTGAGTTCTAAGATCTTTAAGGTCTAAAACCATACAACCCATGATCTAATTGCTCTTCCATTCTTCCGTTCTTCCATTGTGAATGTAAAGTCCACCCCATACTGATCCTGGTAACCCTTCAGAGTGGAACTGTAGATAATTGGGTTATTAGTTACAGCCGTGGTCAAAATGTCTTCCATCACTGTTGACAGTGTTCATATCCCGAGTCTTACCACTTCTTGACTTTGATTCATCCATAAGAGAAAGGTGATGAGCCCAGTGAGGCATTAAATGAATTAGACATCATGCTGTGAGCGAACAAAGAGCCCTACAAGAAAGTAGTTATAAGAGTTAATGTGAACATTTGTCCACACACGGAAGATATCATAGTATCACAATTCAAGGTTGAAAATCTTGAAATGGAAACATATTACAAGGCTGTTGTTTTGCACAGGGCGGTGTCAACAGAACATAACATGTTCTTTTTAAACCCTAACCATGTTTTTCAGCATCTAACCCTAACCACGGAAATGTAACTGTTGATACTAACAATTCTGGCAATCCAGCAAACTGTTGTACCAAAACTTGCATAAAAATGCTGTCCAAACCGCTTCGACCCTGAATAGACAGCTTAGTTGATCAACAGTGTCTGCCATCAGCGCCACATTAGAGTCACATTATTATATCTTCATGTCAGTGTTATCAAAAGTCAACACATGATCAGTAGTGTGATGAAGGCTGCATGAGAATTGGCAAACAAGTCTGGAAAACAGGGGAACTGTGTGATTTTTGAGATGAAATGGCAATGCTTTGTCCAACGCAGATGTTACATTTTGTGTGTGTGTACGTTTGTTGTGAGATCGTGTTGAATGAGCACTGTCAAAAATGAACTTCCTTGTGTAGGAAATAAAAGACATTTGCCTGTTTTATGTTATGAAAATAATTGTGAATGAACATCATATGGAATATTTATACATCTAATAAGTATGAAAATACAATACTGTGGATTTATTTCCATTGTAACAATTATGAATGTCATGGAAAAGAAACACCCAAAATATTACCTGTTGTGAACAATACATGGCTGCTGTGGAATATACTTAAATAAAACCCAAATCCAAACATCATGGCATCAAATACTTTCTTGAATGCACTAAGGACAGAGGTTTAAATCAGAGTTTTTGTGATCACAATCAGTGGTTCTCTTTTAATAGAAGAAACTGAATAAACCGACTTCTTATACTAGCTAAAAACATGCTGTTTCTTTTTGTTTATTTCTTAATTTTTTTGCATTTGTACTTCAGAATTTCACAAGCCCGAGATTATGAAACGTTAATGGGCAAAATATGCACAAGGGGGCTGTGACAAATTTCTCCACAAGCTCATTTCAATGTCAGTTTCACCAGCACAAACATTTCAGTTCTTTGACAAAGGGCATAATTATGCGTAGCATGCTAATGCTAAATATCCAGCTGCTGACAGATTTACTAAATCCAGAGAGTTAAGCACCTGAGACACTGTGATAATTGAGCACAATAATGTGATGTGAGGCACAATAAAACCTCTGTACAGGTCCTCAGCATGCTGTTGTAAGAAACTCCTGCCAAATATAAAGCTGTTCAGGAAAATTAGAGCTTATGGGGACAGTTGTTGTGCAAGTGAATCCAATAATGTAGAAGCCATTTCCCCTGTTTATCCACGCTGGTAAGCAGTGGAATTATCGTGTACTCTGTGCTGACACTTACATATGCAGGAGGGCTTGACATCCTCAGCTGGCAAGTGTGTGCCACTGTCTTCCAAAGATCACACGAGGTTTTGATGTGTTGCCCATGTATGGCTTACTCGGTGATGAAAACTTCGAAGAGAAGACGTGAAAATTAAAGATCTGAGTCTTAAAAGGAGCACTTCAGTTCATTATCCTGCACTTGCCAATCACAGTCATACAAGATATGTTGGGACAAGCCTCAAGGTTGCAGAAGCTCATTGCACAGGTCAAAAAGATTAATAAAATACTATCAAGCCCAAGTATAATCAAGTCCCTGTTTACTGTCAGAGGGAAACAAATTCCTGTACACTAATTTTTTCTTAAACCATCTGTCCATATACTTATTCCCCAATAGGTTTTGTGCACGATACACAAATAGTTTCTTCTGATCAACAAAAACTGGAGTCCAACATATTATCTTTAAAAATAAAGGCTTTCAAGTGTGGCCTTCAGCACACAAATTTTATTTCAGCTTTTTTTGCCGGGACGCTTATAGTAAAAATGTGCAAGACTGAACTGTTCTTTGTGATTGGTGCAGCAAATACAGCAAGAGATATTGAATTCAAACAAAACAGGGCTTTTTGTGAAGAACTTTCACTTCTTCACATTCTCACACTTTTGCCACATTCAAAAGAAATAAAAAATGCATTTCAAGTATTACGCTTTCTAAACATATTCCAATGGCAACTTTACTTATTCATTTTTGTTTTTAACTATAATGCATGAACTATAATACAGTCAGTGGGCATGACATGGCTGCCCACATTTCTATATTACATCAGCTGCAATAAACTTTGCCAAGCAGCTCCTCCATGTCTTTCTCCCACTGTTGCCTAAATTCAAGAGCACTCTTGCCCCAGCATACGTAATTAAAAATGACATTAATTCAGTCTCCAACATTTAAAAAGACTAAAATAAAATGAAGTTGGTCCAGCAACCCATACTGTCACGAGGTACTACGTCCACACACTGACCGTGACTGTGCCTGACTGTCAGTTTATGTGGGAGTCCATGTGTGCTGTCTTTTTTTTCTGCTGAAACAAGATGAAAGTTTCCCTTTTAAATCTCCTTCACTCTATAAGATAAATACAGTCCTCCCACATATAAACATATGAATAATTTAACTGGCAACAATTCCCTCATCAGAATATCGACTACCTCGCTCAAGAGATTCATTTACGTCTTAATGAATGTATAATTATTTTGACACAAGCTCAAAAAATGTATGTATAATGCAACACTCTGAAATTAAAAGCTGGATCGATTGCTCTCTCCGTCTCTCGTGTATTGGATGAGCAGGAGTGCATCTATGTGTCTGCGATGAGTGTATGTGGGGGTGAGGTTTGATATATGCACACACCTACCAGCGTGGAGGCAACAGTCGGGTGTGTGTGTACAAGTGTGGGTGGAAAAGATGAGAAAAGATCATAAAAGAGTTCAGAACCATTAGACTGGCTTAATCCTGTTAAAATATAAAAAAATGTCTGTTTGCACGCAGCATGTGCAAGTGTCAAAAGCATTTAAATACCACAACAGCAGGTGCTTTATTAATAAGAACATGTAGAGTGTAGCCATGTGTTCCTTGAAATGTGGGCTTGACCTTTGCAGAGTTTGAACCTTCACAACACTGGAAAGTCAGAAAAAAACCACTGCACCACACTGTGAACATAGCAGTTCATATATGGAGACACCACAAAGGAAAAGAGTGAAGCTTTGTGCTAAAAACAGACATCCTCTGCTGACAACTCAGTGGTTCAGAACACTCTGTTGCACACGGTTTATGCTCAATATGCAAAATTTGCACACTTATTAAAAAGTTTACTTTAAAAAAGTTAGTTTTATCTTGGCTGTGCTAGTGTTGCTATTCATGTTATTTAAGGGGGGAGAAGAGATGAATTGCACAGAAATTGAAACAACCCAAAAACTAACCCCAAAAAAACGATACGCGTCCTACTTCGGCTTCTCCTTCTTCAGAGTTCCCTTTGCCCGGATGGCTTTCCACACTTTCTGCTGTAAAACAAGATCACTGGGAAGTGAAAAGAGTTGTCATAATGCTGTTTTTGTGATCCTGACATGATATCCAGAGATGTTTTGAACGTCACTGCACACACTTGTTAAAATAGGATTGGACTGATTGTAATTAAAGTGTGTCGAGCGTGTTTATTTCCTCTTAAAGTGCCTTAAGATTGCTTTCATTGTGAGCTGATTATTGATTCATTAATTTATTACGTTTAGAGAGCCTTGAGTGCAGATAGAATAACTGCTGTCAAATCGAAGTGCAGACAGGAAAACTCTTGACAGCACTGGTTCCATCATTAATTGTAACTTGAAACAAGTCAATTTATTCAACTGAATTTATGCTTATATACAAATTGCTACCACTGAAATCATGAAAGAAAATGGAGTAAAAGCCTGGTGCACATAGCCACCTGTGAGTCAGACTAATTTGCGGTGTTTGTTGGACTTTGTCACCGATTCTGTTCATAACCTTTACAGACAACATTTCAACAAACAGCAAAGAGGTGAAGGCTTTCCAGTTTGGAGTTTAAGTGTCTTGGTCACTAATATAGAAGAGCAGCAGATTGGCAGATAGATTGGGACAGCATTAGAAGTAATGCAAACAAACCAATCTGTTCATGACATAAAAAGGAACCAGCTGAGGCGGTTTGGGTATCTATCTACCCCATGGCTCGCAGGGGAGGGTATTTTTTAGATATGCACTGTACATTCCATCGGCAGAAGGCTTTGGGGCAGACTCAGGACCTACTGCCAAGCCAAGTCAACTTTATTTATAAAGCACTTTAAAAACAGCAACCACCGACCAAAGTGCTGAACATAGGAATAAAAAATAAATTAAATAGATAGAAAATAAATAAAAGGACAAAACACAAAAATAAAAGCACGAGTAAAGGTAGACAACTAAAATCATCAGTTAAAACAATAAAATCAATGTAAAATGACATCTCTTGGCTTGTTCAGTGACTCCTCAGAGTCCTTCCAGAAGAGCTGGAGGAGGTGACTGGAGAGAGGAAGGTCAGGGGATCTCTGCTTGGACTGTTGTCAAAGCAACCTAGTTCCAAATAAGCTGCAGAAAATAGATGGATTGATACCATACCAGCAAGAATTGAATGTTTGGTGAAATGAAAATGAGCTCATTCAGAACACTGCTTCTCTAATTCTCCCTGAGACCAGAAAGTGGACCATATCAATCCAGTCCTGACGTCTCTGCACTGGCTTCCTGTGCATCAAAAGAGTTGATTTTGAAATTAATAATCCTATTAAACTGTTGGTTAACAAAGCTTTACATAGCTCAGGTCGTCTGTCGTCAGTTTTTCTGCACTTATGCTTTTACATTCTATGGAAATAAGTTTGAATCGCCTAATTGTTGAAACTGTGGTATATGAATAAATTTGTCTTGCCTTACCTTCTGATCAGTGAGCAGGAGATCATTCTTTAGATAATTCCATAATTAGGTAAATAACAGGTCCTCAATATTCAGATTCACCCTCAGCTCAACCATTTTGCCCAAACATCATCACACTGACTAAGTAAAAAAAAAATTCTCAACTCAAGGTTTTAAAATGAGACATTGTAAACCAACTGTTACGTCCATTTCCTAGACAGTTTAGTTTATCGTCACGACGCACACAGCTCCACAATAGGCTGTTTTCTCTGCAGCATACAGTATGCAAAACATGGATAGCCTTGATTACACAACAGAATATTTTCACAGGAACACAATTTCAAGAGTCACAGCGGAATCAACCAAAGAAGACAGGAAATAGAGGAGGATGTCGCTCAAGTTGAAAACTCTTTTCAATCTTTTCTATCTTTCAAAAAGTTCTGTTGTTAGAATGAACAATTCTATTCAATATTCTGTGCATATGTGTGTGTCTGTGTGTGTAAAAACCTCTCTTGGCAATATAAAAAAACAAATACAAATAAAAAATAAAAATACAAATATGCTCTGCTGTCCCCTGAAGGCCTGAAAATTCCAACTAAAAGAATCCCCACAGGTGATAGGCAACTAATGAGTAAAGTACTGAACACACAGAAAGAAACTGTTATTGCAGAGCTGTGGCCATCGTGCAATTACTTGATGTTGTTGTTATATATGCAGAATCCAGTTGGCTGTCTAACAGTACACAGGTGATCAGGCGTATCACTGAGCCTGGAAGATCAGTCAGTGCACAGGCCAGTTTTTACAGAGACCTTTAACAAAGTACATTGTTTTTCCATACTGTCACACATACTTCATGGCGGTTTCTTGGTAATTAACAGTAGACACACACACACACACACACTGAACACCTCATAATTCATCATCATGACATATTCACAGTACTCTGTGATGCTTTACCTTAAAGGGTGGTGTGAAAATACTGACTAAATAACTTATAGAAACTAGATCCAGACCAAACTAGTCATATTAGAATTCTGCACCTTAGAAGGAATAAAAAATAAACAGCATCAAAGCACCTGTCATCTCCTCTCACAGTTTTTTTTCCAACATAAAGAGTGAAACAGAGAAAGCAATTTTGTTCCATGAGTTTAAAGTTCAAACTGCAGCAAAGAATGTTTAAGCTGCATTCGTCCACCGCCTAAAAAAGATGTACACTGACGTTTTAACGCTAGCTTTTCTCTCTGTCCACGCAGAGCTGCTGCTTATGTCATGAGGTAAACTCTACCCACGTTCGTGCTACATGATGACGTTTAACTGCCATGTGTTACTGCATGATGACACTGGTCTCCGGTAGCAACATCATGCACACACTGTTGATTTAGCTGCTTATAAGCGGGGTGAAGTGTTGAATTGTGTTAATCCACAAACTCTCGTGCGAGAGACTTTGGGATCAAGACGCATGTGACAAAACAAGCCTTTTTAATCAACTTCTTTCTACTTTGACTCGTGACTCCTGCTTTTCTGTCACTCATGGGAGTGCACATAGTTATTACCAGACCAGAGAGAATCATTCAAGGACATCACATAATTATGACTTGAGGGAAGCGTTTTATTGACCAAATATTGCATGTAAGTGGTTGGAACTTTTTTGTTTTTTTGGAACAACTTTCCAATGGTCACCAGTGATATTAACCTCCACATTGGCTTCGCTTTGACAGCAATCTATCACTTTATTCAATGATATATGCTAATAATTATTGGTAGTTAATACCCTTACTTACTAATTATTTTCATTACACAATCACTACATGCTACATTATTATCTGCTTAATTAAAGCCACAGTCATCACACAAATTTTTATATTAAACACAGTTTATATTAAACTTGGATATCTTGGATTTCTTGTCTCACAACCCTGTCAATCACAACTTCGGGGTCAAGATCCATCTCAGAGGCAACAGACTATAACAGTCTGTGTTTTGACTCAGATTTATTTATTTTTTCCAGTGTCTGGCGAGACACAACAACTTAAGAGTGTATATTCTCAACAACTGCATCTATATCTTATGAAAAAAAGGCATTTATTAATGCCTTAAGGTGCATTTGGGAGTGTTTTTTCAAACTAGGGCAACACAAGAAGATAAACCGGTTAGATAATCAGAAAGTTCACTGCACTGCAAGAACCTCTCTAAAAAGAACTTAGACTGGATGCATGAAAAAAAGGTTTAATAAAATTATAAAGGACAAAGTTGTTGTTTTTGCATTTATTTCTGGCTCAACCATAATGAACAGCCCTAATAGCACACAGGCAGCCCTTTCTTTCCAGGTGACTAATCCATCAGCCGTTGTCAATAATGCAAAAATCATTGAGGAAAAACAAACAAAGATTAGTTTTAGATGTAAATTCTGACGCAATCTTTGATAACCTGTGTTGTTTTATCGGGCAACAAGTATATTCTGTTGCAGATGCACTTTGAAGCATTAAGTGAATGTCCACAAAACTGAAATGAATGTTACCGAACCACACGCAATGTTGTTCAAAATCTGATTTGCAATTTAACTTTGAGAAGAGCAAGCTGTGGCTATGTGACTGAGTTTTAAAATGTGCATACCTGAATGTAGGATAAATGTGATCAGGCTTGCCATATATAACGAAAATTAACCAAAGATGACATTTTCTTTTTTTTTAAAAACCCAAACTAATTATTTCCTTTAAAGAATGAGGAGTGATCATTTCTTCTTTTATTTTTAACCATAGTGCTGCTCAAATCATCTGCTGTACCTCACAGCGCAATTGACTGAGACATAATGAAACCAAGAGCAGTAGACACTGGAATATCAGCTTTAAGGCTCTCATTTCGGCTGTCAGAAATACTGAGGTCAGATACTGCAGAGTCATGGGTCGGTTAACTGCTCTGAGAGCTCTGTCAAGTGAAGCAGGTTGTAATTTCCTCTAAGTGTAATGTTACAGAGACTTGAAATGAAGATGGAGGCAATAAATTGCCAGTAATAACCCACCTTGCCAGGTTAGCAATCAGCGACCTATAGCAAGCCAACTCAGCCAACTTTCACACATCGAGGGTGACTGACCCTCATCACGTTCTTCAACTCTTATTTATTATACGGCGAATCTGTGAAATATGAATTTGTGCTAATGACAGAAATGGCTTATAAATGTTTATTTTTTTAAACAAGAGCAAAAGACAGGGAACCAAACCAGGATTCATGTGAGAACAGTTCATTTTACTCTCAATGATTTTAGATGTTAGATGGATTTCAAGCCTACCTTTCATACATAAAAGGCCAAACACCAGACAATAAAGTGCAGCACTCTTTTTCTGTCTGGACTGGTTCGTCATATGTTATTCTTGTCTCACAGAAGAGTTTCGACACAAACTTAACCACTGGGATGATGTCAGTTGCCATCTGCACATTTGGTGGCATATTTTGACCAGCTGAGATCCATATGACTTTAGCTTCATAGAACATGATCAGGCAAAACTTAAAATTTTCAGTCCTCTGACCCTGAGGACATTCTATAACGGCACATATTTGCAAATACCTATGATTAACATCAGGACAATTTTCTTATTGTCAAACTAATGTTTCCATCTACTTTCAATGAGCCATGCCGTCAAGCAGCAGCAGTTTAGAAATGGCGATTGCTTAATAACACCAGGAAAGCACTAAATCACTGTATTCTTAGCTCTTTTGTATGAAAAAAGTAAATCAAAATGTCTGAATCTTTCCAGAAGCCTTTTTTTTTCATAATTCCAAAACATATTCAAGTGTTGATGGATTTATTGGTAATAAATCAAGTCAGTCTGACAAAGCCTGTTTTCACACTGCCGGTACGATTCAGTCATTGAATTCATGATTGTGTCTGGGCATTTCTTTGTCATGCTGCATGGCTTCATATACCAAGCTCTTATTCAGTGAAGCAAGTTGCCTGAAATTGAGGTATTTTCAAGAAAACTATGTGGACTACACTTCATGCAGAGGTGTAATTGTTGAGGAAACCATTGTCATGTTCTATATTGAAATGACTATGACCTCCAATAATCTCTAAGTTGCAATCAAGCGATTGGTGTCAAGTACTGTGCATTATATAGAATATAGACCATTCCCACATGAAGACCTGTTATGGGCGCTTCCAATGGCAATAATCATGCCAGCATGCAATTTAGGTGTGCTGGTGCCTTCTTTACCGGTAATAGTTACACATTGAGCAAATGGCAGTGGGGCAAATCCATGCAAATATTTTGATGTTTTTTTTTCTAATTTCAAATGTTTACCGAAACAATTTACAGTTATTTGATGAATATTGGTCTTAAGCACCGACTAAGGCTCAAATGTAATCAGGCAAAGGTTGTTTCATAGATAGCTGAGGGCAATTGTTTAGTTATTTCTTGATCAATTAAACTGGCAAAGGCCCGGTAGTTCATTTCAAGAGTGGTGTTTGGATTTAGAACATCTCAAAATGTGAATTAAACAGGGCATGTCTAAACAAAACAAATCCATCAGAGACATTAGGACAGGCCAAAACAGTCTGGTGCATTTTTAGATAAAAATATCTCACTGTTAAAGGCCTGGATGTTCACAGAAGACAAAAGTGTTGAATGATCACAGGATTCTTTCCATGCTAAAGAAAACACCTTGGCAGCATCCAGCCAAGTGCAAAGCTCTCAAGATAGTAGATGTGTTATTATCCAAGACTTCTATAAAGTGAGAACTTGACAGGGCAGATATAGATGGTTCACCACAAAGTGCCAATAATTCACGAGCAATCGAGAATATAAAGGTTGGCTTTGAAATTGAAAAGTAAAAATCAGAAGATAATAAACCAGTCCGGTTCTGGAGTATCATTGTTTGGAAAGATGAAACAAGATCAAACTGTACCAAAAATGACAAGGAGTAATAAAAGCATGAAGGAGGTTTGGAATGGCTCAGTGTGAAGATAACAATACTGTTAAGCAAATGAAAGCAGCTTGATGGCATGAGCAAGCATTGCCTACAATAGCACTGAGTCACTCGTATTTGGTGATGTGACAGAAACAGTCATGAAGTCTGAAGTGCATATAGAGATATATTGTCTGATCATATTCAGCCAAATGCAACAAGGTTGATTTGATGACAGATGGATAATGACCCAAAACACACTGTGAGAGCAGCCCTGAGGTTTTTGAAGGGTAAGAAAATGCACACTGGTGTTCTACAGTGGCTGAGTCAGTCCCTTGATCTCACACTAAGTAAGCAGAATTTCACTGGCTGAAGAGAAAACCAAAGGCAGAAAGACTTTGGAATGAAAATTCAACTGAAGACAGCTCCAGTACAGGCGGAGTACCTAGCGAAGCATTACAAAGGAAGGAGCCTATTCGTTGTAAATATCTTTGGCTTTCTTAATGCAGCCACTGCCTGTAAATGTAATTTTTGTAGTACAATTGTCAAATAAAAATAATTTACAAATGTCCATGTATTTTTCAATCCATGTATTCCCTAAGAGCCTATTGTACAAGTAAAACAAGACACTTCCTCCTTTTATATCATTGCCTGTGCACAATGGTTGTGTGAATTTGTAGCTAAGGCATTGTTGTTTGTGACCTGTTACCACCTAACAGTGGTGGTCAAGTGCAAATTTAGATGTGACAATGATTAACAAAGGAGGATCCAAATAAGGTAAAGGTAGAGACGGTCAAAGCATTGGTTATGTCAAAAGTAGGGGGCATTTCTTTCTTGAAAGAAGAATAAAGGTGGAAAAGATGTGTTTTTCTCCCCATTGACTTCAACAAAAACGTTTCCTCCCAACAGGCTTTGGCAAGCATTTGATATATAGTTGGCTCTGCTGGTTGCAGTTTGTTGGTCTGATTGGTTACAGAAAGCTGATAAGTAGCGATAGATGATTAATTAAATTATTTGCCAAGAATTTTTTTAAGTACAAGCCTTCTTCTAAAGACATATCAATGTTCCACTGATTCTGTGTGTTCTGTGTAAATCATCTTGCACGTGAAGTTACGCATGTACGAAGTGATCAACCTTAATCTTAAGCTTGACCTACTAGGCTATAATTTGTCCACTTTTAATTTTCAAGGACAGGAGCAAAAACAATTCTACTGTGAATGCGGCAAAATAGAAAAAATAAAAAAGGATTTTGAATCCAGACATCACAGATTTAGTGGGTTTAAGTCAGCTGTCCTAAACACTGACTGCTGCAGAAAGCCTGTAATAATTCAGGTACAAAAAGTCAAAATATCCATGTTTCCTAGCACTTTAAGCTAAGCTTAGCTGTTTTCATCTCCCATTCTTTTTTCCTCTGTTGCATTCTTAGTGTATGGCTGAGCCAGACCTCCTTCAGAAAAGTGGCTTACTGTTGGTGTAAGAGAAGAGTTATTGGGTGGATAAGACGGAGGTGGAAGAAAGATATAAACGCAGAAGGGATTTAGCCAGTATCAGCTTTCTGATAGCAGATCCCCCTTCCTCTTGTTGAAATTACTTCTTACACAGTGACCCCGTTCCACCATGCCATCCTCTGAGGTCTTGAGATGGCAGCACTGGGTCTAAACGGAGGATCAAGTTTGGCGTTATCTTTCTGACTATATTCTACCTTATGAACAACTTCAGTTCTTTTTCTCTTAAAAGGAAGGGGGAAACTAGGCAAATGCAATGAGCTTATATAACTATTCCAGTGCTGCTAAATTTGAATCCCAATTAACAAACCACGAGACTCTTTCCCAGTGAGTATCTAACACATCTCGTTTTGAGTAACAGCTTGTATCAATTTTGATCAGCTTGTCACTTTTCCATCACAAAAAGAGTGAAATAAAAATGATCTGCGTGTGATTGATTAACTAAATCTACTACGGGAGTTGAAAATTCAACAGTTGTTAATAGTAAATAAAGCATAGTAGCATAATCAGACACCAATTAAGAGAGCTCGTATTCATTGACTGAGCTTGTATCCCCTCTGTCAATGTTAAAAATAGGCCTGGATCAAGTATTAAATATATTGTCTTGCTGTAACTTCAATATAGAATGTTCTGGAAAAAACACTGTATTAATCTTCTTTAATGGTTGCTCAAGGACACAGAGACAGTGTAGTGTTGCACTCGTGACACTAATGGGTCACCGAGGCCTTGTGTTTTTTAAATGCAGTCATTTCAAGGACCCAATTAAACTGCCTTGGACCAAATGGCATTACTGTTACGTCTCCCCGTTCAGCTTTTTGAAATTATCTTGCTCTGGCTAACACAACAGTGATTCATCTGTAATTTATCGTTCGTCCAAGGAGAGCTTTCAGTTTCAGGGTCGTTTTGTAACGTCTGTTAAAAGAGTTTACAGACAGGCCAGTTTAACCCATGGTGACACATTTCTCCCACTACTGTTTCTATGTGACATTCAGTTCAGTCTTAGTATGTCGCCTCAATTCTCAACAAGAAAAGCCATTTCAGAGCACTCTACATGCACCAATCAGCCACAATATCATAACCACCTAACCCTGAGTGGGTCTTTGTTGGGAAGAGGCCTGACCAGTTGTGACATGGACATACTAATACATTAGCAACGCCTTGATAATTCTCATGAGACACGTACCTGGAATAAACACCTCAGACTCGTGTTCTTCGAGGCCCTTTGGAAGCAGTTTTTGCTTGGTCTATGACTGCTGGGTGAGGCTTTTACTGTAGCATAGTGCTGTTGCCAGGCTGGTCAGCAGAAATTGATGAGGTAGGTGGTAACTGACAAAGTCACATCCACGTGAATGTCAGGATGGAAGACTTCAAAGTAGAACATGGCATTATGACAAAATGAGCCGTGTTAACCAACTTGTTGGTGGGTTTAATTTCATGTCTGATTGGTATAAAGAAACACTTACAGCCAACAAGTTTACTTGAGTGCATACACCAGACTTAATTAAATCTGGAGAGCAGTGTGCAAGCAGTGAATGTGTTGCTTCATGGGGCATATTTGTTGAGCATATTCAAAAAAATGTTGTCTCTATTGTTTAACCATGTGAGAATTTATGTAATAGTTAGGGAAAAATATTCCCATTGGGCATTTTTTTATTGCTTAAGGTTATTCTCTGTTGTGACAACGTACTTAATGTGGGATTGTTGTTTATAACATGTCCGTGCAAATAACATGAAGTGCCATTTATAGCGTTAGTGAACTTGATATATAACGTGGTTAACTCAACAAGTTGCTAAAAGCTTATGTCGGTTTCTCAGTTTTATTATTCGTGTGGAATTTATACTGTACACCAGGTCTTACATATAGGTTCTAGGTTAAGGGGCAGCCAGCAAGCGGCGCTTCAGTCCTAGCTCAATTGCTAATGCAGCTATGGCTGAAAATGTCCATAGAGGATCGTGTTACTCTACGCCCCATCTTTAAGCCCCAGTCACTGCGCCGTTAACCGCGGGACAACAGAAGAAAGTACAGGATACCGGTCGCCTGGAGAGTAAAGGCTCAACACTCATGTAAGTAACTACTTTAAAACACGTTTCGCTTGACAAAACGTTGCCGAACGTTTCAGAATGGCGTAAACTACGGCTTATGCGAAATTCGTCTTTGTTTGCTGTCGCGTCGCCAGTTAGGAGGAAAATAAGGAGACGCCTGTTGACGCGGTGGGTCGACAAGTCAGAAAAATGGATTTAAGTAGCTTTAGCTGTTTATTTCAAGCATGATGTATTCCCCGTGGACATCAATGGCAACACCGGGGTTTCTGTAGTCTGAGAACCGTTACACTATCAAACTTGTTTACAGTCTCCTTCTCGGTAGCCTGTTGCTCTCTTGCTCCATTGCAGAGATGGGGAAGGAGGAGGAGTTGAGAAAAGCGGATTGTCCCGGCGACTGCAATCAAAACACAAGCGAACCCGAACTCGTTATATTAACCGCATCTCACACCACAGGTTTTATTGATACAAATATGTAAACGTTTTTCCACAGCTCTCCACCGACATTGTCGAAGCCCTTTTTTTGAGGGGGGAAGGGGGGTTGTAATTGCGTGATAACAATATGACTGTTTGCTCTAATTAGCCGTCTGTGGTTGCTACAAAGCTCGTGCGTGCCTTTAACAAAGACTTTCAAAGGGAAACGCTGCCTTAAAACTACCTGTTCAGTGGTAACGAGCTCCGCAGGCCGTGTGTGAATCATTGCAAGACGTCTCAAGAGTAAATCATCTCTAAAAAACAAAAAGGGTAACTATACATGCAAAATGTTAAATGTTAACTGGCACTGACTCACGTGCTCCTGAAAAGAAGACCTTTAACATTTGTATAGCCATACCGGCATAACTGTCGGGTCATAGCGGAGCATAAGTAAGTTGGCTACATGGATGTAATGTACAATGAACAGATAGACTATACAGCTAAAGTGCACAGTGTTTTCGTCGTATCACTTTAATAAACAAATATACTGTTGTATATGTACTTGTAATGAACTTCTACCACCCAGTGCTGTGTCATCCTGATGTCATACACTGTATAGGCAACTGTAGCTATTCTGAGTCTACACAGAGCCTTCAATTATCTGACCAATCACCTTTAACCGTGTAATGTCTCTGTGAGCCATGTCATGCTTTGTAACAAAGCCTCTTCCTGCACTGAGGTGGACTGCAATCACACCTCAACTGCATTTGTGAACTATTACCCTTAAAGTGTTGGAGGAGGAAAATATCCTAGTAGCAGGAATGTTTATGGTCGTTTTGTCACAGGTTTTGTGAACGCAATGTGTCAGAATTTCTCTTTCTCTACCTTTTCTGACTGAATCACATCTGGCAGTTAATGAATGGGGTCCTCGGGATATATAACACCTGGTACGAATCCATCATTTAGAGCATTACACAAATGTAAGGGCACCAACAAGCGGCACTGTAAATGTTATCGAGCAGATGCTTGTATATGTAAGAAGTGCAGGGGGGATTTGGTGGGAGGCATTCTTACAATATACACATGGGCCTGAGTGAGGAAACATGTGTTATTTCACTTTGATCTATGCATAGAGGATGTCTATTAAGTTGGGCTCAGAGGAGAATTAGTATTGGTTCTATTTCCTTTTTCTTTTCATAAAGTCATAAAACTTATGTGAATTATTCACCTAAGTGTGTGTGTTTTTCCACTGTTAAGAAAAGACATACCGTAACTCAGTGTCATGTTCATTTTCCAGGCCTTGAGAAAGGAGAATAATTCAAGCTCACCTTTGGGTCTAAAAATGATCGAAACAATGGGTGAGTCTTTTTTTTTTTTCAATTTCAGAGAGATTCACTTTATGTAGTCAGTGTGTTATATATTTATATTTTACAGTCAGTTCAGGACTCATGCTTGCATCCATTGCATTTCTAATCATTTAAAATTAGAATATTCTTTCCAAACTATTCCTAAACAGAGGCCAGCCTTGTCTCAGTGTTTAGTGTTGTCATGATAATAGAATTCTGTGTCCAAATCCGAGTCCTCACTTTTAAATGGGCGGTTTTCTCCCAGGGGTTTGGTTTAGTCAGATGGGTGTCTTGTCTTTGCTGGTACTGCATCATATTTTGGCTCTGCTGAGTTTTTTTTGTCTATTTTTCCCCCAATCAGATTTAGAGAGGCCCTGGATGCTGTTCAAGGCATGTGAACTGCCAGTGTTTCTATATCTCATAATGTTGCCATAAATGTGATTGTTTGTCCCCAAAGAGATTTATTTGTCCAACTGTCAAGAATGAAGCCAAACTGGTACTGCCAGATTCTTTATTTAAAGCTGCAATCTGTGGACAAGACTGGCGTGTTGGCTGTGTATTATCAGCTGTGGTGTGCTGGTTGGGGGTGTTTTACAACTTTGGAATCTTTAGAATTGAGGCTTGAATAATTTCAACGTGCATTTCCCCTCATATTCAAAGAAACTCTCTCATGACAGTGATGACATATTTCTTTATGCTCTGCCCAAGGACTACAGTGTCTTTTGGAACACATGCAAGTGCAAACAAACACATTTCGGCTGCACGTTACGTTCTGGGAAGACTCATTATTCACAGAGAGGCGAAGGCAACGAAAATGAGAGTTTTGTGCATACGAGCCGTGGCGATCAGAAAAGAGACCCGCTCAGACTCAAGTGTTATTGGCCTATTTACAACCTTTGTTCAAAGAACAAAGCTTCTCAGTCCAAAGAATGCTTTAGACCATGTGCATGTCCAGTTAGGTGTTAGTCACAGTTGGTGAGCTTCAAAAATTGCTTCATTTTTGCAGAGACAACATCCTGCTGGCCCTTCTTCACTAACAAGCCACTCTGGAGTTGCTTGATTGTCAGGCTTATGCAGGGTCCAGCAAGCAAGCAGTGGTGGGCTTGTTTCTCTTATCTCTTCGTCCTGATAGTCATTCTATGCTCCTGTGCAGCTCCGCTTTGACCCTAACCTCAAAAAACAAAGAGGACATAACGCTTTCTTAAAACAAACAGTTTGTTTTTGCTTCTGTGCAAAACCTGTGGTGACATGATTTTGATATAGCAAGGTCTATATCGAGAAACAGTCAGCCTCAGCTGAGCCTAAGTTAGGATATGTTGCTCAAGAAATTATTTCCTAATGGTTAGGAAACACTCATTTTGAAAGCATTTCATCCAAGAAAAAAAATAGGAATAAATCACTGGTTAAATTTCCTCCTTGGCGTCACTTTCCTCTCTAATAAACTCCCGTTTCTCCCACGTCTCCTTCTCCCTGCATCCACGCCTGCACTCCGCCCGGCACTGTCACTGAAATATGTGACGGCTTGCAGATACACAGCGTGCCTTGCAGGCGGTGGAGCGTCTCCAGGCCAAACTAAAAGAGCGGGGGGAGGTGCCCACGGAGGAGAAGCTCAGCCTGCTCAAATCAGTGCTTCAGAGCCCTCTCTTCCACCAGATCCTGGCCCTGCAGAAGTCTGTCCAGCATCTCAAAGACCAGGTAAGTACGAGTTGTTACGGCTGAAAACACGTATTATTGAATATCCACGATGTTTTCCCCCATTACTGTACAATCCCAAGCCCGAATAGTCAGAGAGACACCAGAAACACACATGGTTCAATACTGGGTGGCCTTTTTTTGTGTTTTTATATACAGATGACATGGACTGCAGTATATGAAAACAGGGACATGATAGTTAATACAACTGAGACTCTCCAACAATATATATTACTGCATTTTCTTTGATAATCACCAGGATGGGAAATAATTCAAAGATAATGACCCCCTCACTTTGGCAGATTTTGCGGTCTCATTCTAAAAGGAAGTAAAATGTTTTTTCCATGTCAGTTTACAGTGTCCATGATTTAGGAGGGTGCACTCTTGTCTGTAAGGGACCCACATCTGATTGTGTTTATGAGGGTAAAAACCAACTAGTACTTGAGGAAAGTATTTGTTTAGTTCAGACACAGAGTTGTGATGGAGCGATGTGGGTAAGAATACAAACATGGCTCCATGAGCACAGCAGCCTCCACTCAGCAGTTGGGGGAGAAGGGCTGCAGTGAGCAAGGTGACCAAGGATCTGATGGTCACTCTGGGAGAGCAACTGAGATCCTGTGTGGAAATGGGAGAACTCCCAGACAGCCATCAGTGCACTCCACCGATGCATTCTGTAAGGCAGAGTGGCCAGGTGGAAACCTTTAGTCAGTGAATGCTATAAAAAACACTCAAGGTTTGCAATAAAGCTCCCTGACCAGATCATTATCTGTTCCGATGGATCAGTATTGAACTGTTTGGCCTCAGTTCAAAGTCTCATGAGTTTTGAAAAGCGGGGTCCAGTCATCATTTGGTCAAACTCTTCTCAACAGCAGAGCATGGTGGGTGCAGAATCATGCTGTGGGGGTGTGGAGATGGGTGTTTGGGGTGTGGGGAAGGGACTTTTTTCATATTCTATTTATCCTTTATTTTTAAATTGGTTCCAGAAGAGACTTGAAAGCGTAGCAGAGCAAACTGTAGATATACTCACGTAAGCTTGCATGTTAGCTCTCTGGTTCTCAGATTAGATTGATGGTCAAACAGGACAATGACCCAGAGGACACAGGCAAAACAATGCCAGAAAGGCTTACGGGTGACTCTAAATGCTCTTTAGGGGCCGAGCTAGAGCCTTGTCTTGATCTCAATCCATTGTCTTTGGTGAGATCTGATTATGATGGTTCATCGATGGTCTACATCCTATAAGACAGGAACTGGAGAGGATCTGCAGAAAGGAGGGGAAGATAATTCCTGAAATTCACATGTGAAACACACAATAAAACATGCAGTGGTCATTATTAACTAAAGGTGTTTGAACTGCATATTAAGTAAAGAATCTGAAAATGAACATGTTCCTTTTTGATGAAGTTGGGGGAAAATGTTGTTTTCTTACATTTGGCATTATGTGGTATTTTGATATGTCAACTGATGTGAAGAAAAAGTCAATCTATATGATTCCATTTGATTCATTTAGCATGAGGTTTAAAGTTGCATTTAGAAAAGAAATGCTGTCCAAAAACACTGAATACCACATTAAGGTTGGAAGACTTTCTGTCTTTATCCTCCAGGGTGACCTCACTGATTCTGCTTCTTGCTTGTGTCAAAGCACTCACTCCCTCCCCTTTCAAACCCCATCCCCAATTGTGGTTTCTGCCTTGGCCAAATTGCTTACAGGATTCACACAGGTCTGATATTATATGGACACATGAGCAGAGATAGTTGGTCCAAGTCGGGAACTCTTTTTCAAGCCGATTCTCTCCATCGAGAATTGGAACGTTTCAGTGAAGGCAAAGAGCTCTTAAGTCACAGTGGAGAGGGGCCAGGGTAAGCGTTTGAGAAATGGGGATGAAAATATGTGAGCTATGCAGTGGGAGGTGGTGGGATGCAAGCGCTTTTGACCCCTTTGCTGAATTTAGATTATTAAAACCCCTTGTGGCATTTTCGTGCCGTGTCAGTTTAAGTTATTTCAAAGACGGTGCATTCCTGTGTCGCAGTGTCTGTGTGTTTGTTGCACATGTTGCTTTCCCCAAGCAAAACGTATCAAGCAGCACTTTGGCATAAATTCCCCTCAGATCCAAAACTGGACCTCTTTCATGTTATAACAAGGATTAAGAGACATATTTTAGAAAAGGGAACAAATATACGAGTGTCTGTTCCAACTGTGCTTGTTTGGCCCCATAGAGTAGGACCAATTTAGGAGGGACGTTGCATGTTGTGTTTTGTTCTGAGACCGATGCCAGACACATACACACATGCACTGGCCGTCTTCTGGCTTCTGCTAGTTAGGCCTTGCTCAGTCCACGTTGCTATGGAGACAAGGCCACACTCTTCCATGAGAAAGAGGCCGCCGCCATCGAGTGAAGTGGGGCAGAAACAATTTCTTAAATGTGCAAGAACCAAACTGGAACTTTAATCCTCTTAGCCAGGCCCCAGCTAACAAAGCTCATGCATGAGGACGGCAACTTAGTAGCATGCAACACTAACTTATCCCGGCCCGTGGGGTTTTGTTTGCAGTAGTACGCAGCTCTAATGTGTTCTGTCCAATGGAGTTTTGTTGCTGAGGACTAATCTGGGGCTATGTTTAAAAGGAGGCATAATTTACAGGACAAGCTCTGAAGGTTGTACTGTCAACTTGATCGTGTAAAGTTGTATGCACAAGGACATCTTTAGTTTCGCAAAAGCCATATGCCAAATGGACTATTTGTGAAATTATTGCTTTTCATTACGTCCATCCTTTTGAATCCAATTCAGACTGTCATAGCATTATGTCCTTTGGCTCATAAAACCAGGGAAACACTGTTATGTAGCCATCTCACTCGTGCAATTCTTCTGTCACACAACTAAAGCCATTGTCGTAATTAAGACCAAAGGATATTAAGGCATCCAGATGGCCTCCCCCGCCATGATGGAAATATAGTATTTGGACCTTTGTCATTGTTGGAACATCAGCTAAGAGTCATTATCTCTTGAGGGATTAGGCTGCCATAGATCCTACTAATCATAGTGGGATAACAAGCTATCTACCGTCCCAGTGGTTTTAGGCGGCCAGATTCAGGGCTTTGTTGTCTAAAATTAAACTTGGTAAACGTTTACGTCCACAGTAATGGACTAAGTCCCGATGTTTGCATTTAAACCTTTAATTGTCTATGGTGGATAAAAGCCAGCAGCGGCTGCCATGTGCAGGATTCCTTTGCCGGACTTCAAAGCTGTTATGTTGCATTTCAACAAATGTCACCAAACATCGGAATCTTTGTAAATGAGGTCCAGTCTCACTCTCAGTTTGACCTGAATGTGCATTTAAAGCGTGCATTCAAGTGGACTTGCATTGTCAAAATCAAATGATCATGAAAGATGGACCGTTTCAGCCCAGTCTCATGTCAGAACTTAGCATAGCTACATTGGTCCACAGCACACAATGGTGTACTTTCACACTAAAGGCTTAAAAATGATAGAGCTACTACTTTCCTTATTTATTTATTTATTTAGACGTAGCTACATGCCAATCTGTGTGATTTGTGGAGGTCACAGCTACATAATCTAACACGCAGCCGCCACCATCACCAGTTTTGGATCAGACCCGATCAGAACTTTGAGAATGAAGTGGTTGATGCCGCAAAATAATGAGAGAATGTTCTCTGTTGTCTTTGACAGAGCTGCTTCACCCACACAATGAGACAATTGTGGTAAGGATCGCATGTCAGTGCTGTCAGAGGAATATGACTCGTGTGACAACCGACACTTTTGGATTGTCACCACAAAAACTTTGAGAAATAATGAGGCATGTTTGTACCACCTCTGCCATGTCCTGTTAAGTCACGGTGGAATTTGTGCTGCTCTGGTTGCATTTTACATCTCTGAAAGAAACCTGAACATGTGGACAAGGCCTAAGTTTTCAATTCGTCAGCATCTTCATTCATGTTCCTACATCATGACTTCAGCTTTCAACATCTCACCAGGATAACTGTTATAAGGAGGAGGTTTGGCATGGTGCAAGGCACTGATCCATGAACCTTCATGCAAGTGCTTGTCCTCTGCAATGTTTTCCCACAGCTAATGAACTGTTTTAGTTTCTCTCCCACTTGGGATTCCTTACATTTCTACTGTACTCTCACCCATTAATTAGATGGGTTAGATGTAATGTACATGCTTAGCTCATATATTTTACCTTCATGGGTTGCGAATCCTGTCACGTCACATGAACGGAAAACAAAAGACTACGATACGTTGCCATCGTACCTGAAGCATGTTTTCTTGTCAGTCTGGGATGACTGAAAGTATCATTTTTCACTTTTTTTCGTCACTCTTTCCAGGGAAGCGTCCTGTCATCAACAGGGAACGACTTCGGTGATCACGTCCAAGCAGCCAAGCCCAATGGCAGCCATCTTTCCTACCCCGACATGTCAGCTTCTGCGCTCATCAATGGCAAGACATCCTCAGAAGAATTTGAACAAATTATCCACTCCATGGCACAGGTACAACCAACTGAAATGCACAGTTTTCAGAGTTTTTTTTTACCTCTTGGGATCTAATGTAGTACCATTGTGTCAGGTCTTTTTAGGTGTCAGATTTATGACAGTGTATTTTAATGATTTACTCATTTTAACCAAATGCTCATCTCTTGAGGTACTTCAGGTAGACTTCTAAAACTTTCCTGTCGCTTTGATGCTCTATATTTGCGTATGGTGCAGGGGCGCTACGTGACACACGTGGAGCTGCAGAAACCAGTGTCAGGAGGTCTTGGCTTCAGCGTGGTGGGACTTAAAAGCGAGAACCGCGGAGAGCTTGGCATATTTATTCAAGAAATTCAACCTGGAAGTGTTGCTCACTGGTATGTAAAAATCAAGATGCTGTCATTCAAAGAACCAGGAGAACCCAGAGTTTGAAAATGATAGAAATTAGAAGGAAAGTTTTGACTGTTTGACAATTGTTAACTCCAAATGAAGAAAGGACTTTTCTTGGATGGTTTGCATACTTAGGATATCTCATACATCAGCCAATTTAGGTACAACACCAGAGTGAAGATTTTACAATTTGTTATGATTGCTTGTGGCTTCAAAATAAGTAAAAAAAAAAAAAGTAAAAGTGTACATTTTGAACCTGTACTTTGCATATCTTAGGACTACATACAATATTCAAAATGTGGGCAAAGATAAGGACAATTACTTGATTGGTGTCTCTAACACCGCTTTTTGTTCTCTCTCTTTGTCATACATGTCTGTTAACCTGAAAGTGATGGGAAGCTCAAAGAGGCTGACCAGATCTTAGCCATCAATGGCCAGCCCCTGGATCAGACAGTGACCCACCAGCAAGCTATAGGCATCCTGCAGAGTGCTTCTGAGAGGGTGCAGCTCGCAGTGGCAAGAGGGCCAATACCTCAGCTGACCAGTCCTGCAGTGTCCCGCACGCCTTCTGATGCCAGTACACTGTCCGCCAAATCCAGCGCGGTATAAATATACTCACACGCTAAAGTTGCCTTTGCAGCTTCACTTACGAAACACAATGAGATTATAGCTGACAAACTGGAGTTTTCCCAAACTACCATTGAGTTATCCTGTTGTTACCCAGGACAACAGTTTAGTTTTTTACTGAAACTGGAATCTAAAGCCAAATCTAAACTAGACTGATTGATTTTTCTCAGGCTAGATAAAGCTATTTGATTTATTTACATTTTTGCATTGTTGTTTGTGTGACCCTTACTGCGCTCAGTGGCAGCATGTGGAGACAATTGAGCTGGTGAACGATGGGACTGGTCTTGGCTTCGGTATTGTCGGAGGAAAGACTACGGGGGTTATAGTCAAAACTATACTTCCTGGAGGCATAGCCGATCAGGTAATTGCATTGATACTGGTTGATACCGATACTTTTTTTTAACACTTTATGACCTAGCTATGAAAACAAGATTTTTTTTATCGTCAGGATGGGCGCCTACGCAGTGGGGACCACATCCTAAGAATCGGAGACACTGACCTGTATGGTATGGGCAGCGATCAGGTGGCCCAGGTCCTCAGGCAGTGTGGCAACAGGGTGAAGCTTGTTGTTACCAGGGGTCCCGTGGAGGAGACTCCCTCTGCTGTCATGTCTGTACAGCTTCCGACTGTCACCGAACAGCAGGTAAAAGAGACTTTCAGTAGAAATCAGAAGTATAGCAGGAATTTACTGTAATAGTATATTTCCACATTGAAACTAATTTCCTAAAGTAAAACAGTTTCTCTGACTGCCTTATTCTGTATGATAACATTCAGAGGTTTTATTTTTATCTTCTTACGGCCCTAACTTGCCTGTAAAAACATGATTAAAGACAACTGAAAGTTCCATCATCTGTGACCCACACTTTGGAGGTCAGAATTCTAACTCTCAGAAAGAAATCCCACACACAGCGATTTCAGAGCCACAGTCAGCTCAGAGTAATTATGACTGTATTTCACTGACTCACAGTGTGACTAACATAGTGCTTTAATCACATATGTTTGCTTGTTAGATTATCATTTTTTTGATTACATTGCAATCTGATTAATCTTTTGATCTATTCACAGGGCAGTGAGGAGGAGGAAGAGGAGGCTGAAGCGTTTGATGTGAACCTAACCAAAAACACACAGGGACTGGGGATCACTATTGCTGGATATGTTGGAGATAAAAATTCAGGTGAGCTCATTATTTCACACAAGCCTGTAGAGACTGAATCTGTCAGCCTGAGGAGGGAAACTGCTCCAGAGTCTTGCTCTGGCAATGTTATATACTGACCTGTCCCCTGACCAAAAGGCAGTTATTATGCTTTGGGCAGAAACGTCATCTCCTTATTCACCCAGGCCTCATGGTTTGGGAATGATTTTCTTCTTTGTCTTTGTGACAACATCTACGATGCATTCGCTGATGTATGTTTATGAGCTGATGGGCCCGATGAGGGACCGCAATAAAGCCTCTGGATATTTTTAGAAACCCCCCAAACCAAGGCAGAACCAGGACAGGACTTACACTGGAGGAAAGAAACAGAGAGAATGTACCAAAGAAAATAATAAAACCAAAGCGTGAAGGAGGTAATGATGAATACATTGCAGGTGTAAGTTAATCATTTAGCATCGACCAAGCAAGAAGCAAGAAGGACAGGAAGCAAAGCTGGACAGAATATACAAGTTTTTAAAAATATAACGAGGTACAGCTTACAGAGCGCAGAGAGAAACGGAGAGGAGGTTGACGAGTATACTGAAAATGGAGATCCAAAAGACAAAGTCGACACTAAAACGAGGAAACAAAGAACTCAAAGAAACCTGTAAAGTAAATAGGCTCAACACTGGTGAAGTGTTGGGGAAAATAACCTATCCAAAGTTGGAAAGGGACTGTACTCATGTAGCACTTTTTTTTTTCATCCATTCACACACAATCTCACACAGCACTTCTAAGTCTCTAAAGGTGTTACAGGCTGCACAGTGCGTTTTCTCTATCTTAGACATTAACACACCAATGGACACATTGGAGGCAACATGGGCTTCATTGTCTTGCCTATGACACTTTGACATGTGGTCCATGGTAGCTGATAATCGTACCACCGACGTTTCTGATTGGCAGATGACCGCTTCTCCCCCTGAGCTGCAGTCTCCCCTTAATCAGACAACATTAAACTTCTTAAAGCTGGACTCATGTATCCAGATAATGTGGTCGGGGGTGGGGTCACTCATGTACAAGCTCAACAAGACTCAAACTGGCTTTAGTGCTCTGCACTTACCCTGCAGTTCCCTTCAAGTAATCAGAAGAAGATGAAGCCGGTAACTACAGAGAATAACCACAAGGGATGGCACACATCTTTAAAAAAACGTTGCTAAATATACATTTTATGGTGTAATGAGTATTTTTCTTTCAAAACTATGGCTCAGATTCGTAATGGACTTGCTCATTATGAGCCATGTCCTGTTGGTTTGTGTTCCCACACACTTAGCTCACATCAAACTGTAATAGTTCCATGTAAGAAAGGAAAAAAGAAAGGGAAATTATATTACCCTTTGAATTAACAACTTGTTCTGACTCCACAGAGCCCTCTGGTATCTTTGTTAAGAGCATAACAAAAGACAGTGCTGTAGATCAAGATGGCCGTATTCATGTTGGAGACCAGATAATAGCTGTAAGTACCCTAATTATGTTCTTTGGAGCAGTGTTTTCTCTGTTGACAGTGGTATGAGGGAAAATATGCAGCGAATAGCTCATATTGTGTATTATAGTTATCACATTTGCTCAGTCAGGGGGGGGGGGGGGGGGGGGGGGGGGATTATGAGATGCATCATTCTGAATAATTCACAATTAACTGATAATTCAGAAAGTAGTTTTTTCTCATGTCTGTGAACATAAAAGTGTTTAATTAACGCTGAACAAATACATTCTTGATCTTATTAACGAGGACAATTACAGTGTAGTGTTTTTTATAATGTTCTTCAAACTCTGCCTTTGTTCTGGTGCTCTGGTCTATGAATACTTACTTAATTACGTATTAAGTATTTCAGCTTACCTGCTAAACAACCTGAATGAATGAACAAGTGGATCAAATAATTGCAGGCTCCTTTAGGTGAAGCATTGAGTTTGTTGTCTACCCACTGGTGTTTAAATGGGGAATATACTTATATAAGCAAACTTAAACTGTCCAAACAACCTCTTCTGCACCATTTAATCCACGGGCTCACAAATGATCGCCCTCTGCAGGTCGATGGTGTAAACATTCAGGGATGCACCAATCAACAGGCGGTGGAAGTGCTCAGACGAACCGGCCATACAGTCCACCTTAAGCTGATCCGACGGGGCTTCAGGCCCGACGAGATCCCCCCTGCTGTGGCCCCTAGTGTCACCGTCCTGTCCCCCTCCATCACCATCCCCACCACCGCCACTGTCTTGAGGGAACTGGAGCTGGAGAGGAAGAAATCGGAGGAGCCTGTTCAAGGTATGAAGGATATATTATTGATTGGAAAAAATGATAAATTAATCAATAATAAATTCACATTTATTTCAGTTCATCATCCTGTCAAAACAGATGTGATTTGATGTGATAAATGGGAGTTTTCATGACGCTGTGAAGAATTATTTTACTCATTTCTATGATGGAAATATAGCATATAGATATAATTTAATATCCCAGGACCAAACTCTACTTTTGCATTGCATGTTGAATGCATGTAAGTTCCTCAGCTTAGTCTAAAGGCATGAGGTCAAACAAGTTTGAATATTAATGTGTTCCCTGTGCTCACTCTACTCGAAAAGCATAAGTAAAATGTTGGCATTTAAAAAGCCCTATTCTCATGAAATTAAGAGCATAACCTCTTCGACAGCAGGTTTCATGTTTCAGGTTTCTCATGTCTTCAGTCTCAGAGAAAGCAATGTGTAAATGTTTATGTGAATGGGTGACTGTAGCATGTAGCGTTTGAGTGGTCTTACAGTAAAATATTAAGTAAATTAAAGTAAAATTAGCTAAATCTGTACTCACACATCTATTTTTATGCTGCTGATCTTATGCCATGTCTCAGATTCACTCTGATAAAGTACATGTAATGCTGACTGAATTAGCCAAGAACAACCTCACAAAATACAAGTTGACGTGTTTTCTTGGTGAGGCAGTTCAGCATTATTGATATCAGGTGTATAATGAGGCTGCCTAACTAAGTGTTGTCAACCTTAACAACTCTTACAATCAAAGAAAAAGCCTACTTTGCACACAAACACCATTCACATTCATTTCACTTAAATGTGAATTATTACTCCAACTGATATTGGCTATAGTGGCTACTAAAATGATGTTAGCTAACTGAAGTGAGAGTAGCTTATGTCTGATGTTAACAGTGGCAACGAGAATGGAAGGAGAGAGGAGGGATCCGACACTGGCCCAACTCCAGAGCCTCAAAAGTCAACAGGTCGAGCAACTTAGAGCGTGTAGGAGAAGTCGAGCGAGCGCTTATCACAGCGGCGTGCTCACTGGAACATATCTGTGCACACACTGAAGGCGTCTTTTCCACTCATGCAAACATTTCTGTGCAGAACTGCTTACTCACGATGTTAGTTCTCACTCGCGGCATTACATTTATCAGTCTGCGCTCGTGCTGCCTGTTCTTTATGGCCAAAGAGTCAAGTGCAATATATGTCTATTTCTACATGAGACAACTTAATCTCCTGAAAGATTTTCATCTCACATATTCTACCAATATTCCCCAAGTAAGGCTGCAACACTCAAAAAGTCATAAAGTACAAGAGGAAAACGATTTTCGAACAGGTGGAAATAAAGTTAAACCTGCTGTGTACCAGTTTCTGGATGTGAAAGGGCATATACGTGTTCAGGGCCTGTTAAGATCTCATATTAAACGTGTCCTGGGTGAATAGCAAGTACATCACAAATTACCCTTCACACTGGCTGAAAGGATGGAAAAAAATCACCTTTCTGAGAAAAAAATCCCAAGCTTATTATTATGCTTTTTAGACTGTGAACTCAGTTAAAGTTGACTCATTTGATCTTACTTACTAAAACATCTGCATATGATGCACAACACAGGAAATCCACACTGCTAAGACAGCAGTGGATTTAAACGTGTCTGCATGAATGTACATCATGTTTGTTTGAACAGCTCCATGCATTTTTTTTAGAATATTAGCATTAAGCAAGATAGACAGAAAGTAAACAGAAAGAATCTTGTCTCCCGCTGTACTGACAAGACCTCCAGGCTACTAAAGAAGCAGGAAAAGCAACTTGCATGAGTTGTCAGCAGTGATAGATGGAGACTGGAAGAGATTAAATTTGGCAGCAAGAAATCGTAGCTCAAAAACCTGAAGAAAAACTTGCAGTCAACAGATAACAGACAAAGGCTTAGTTTTCTTGGCTGCTGTCAAACAGAAAAAAAATTACACAGGTTTGAAAGAAAAAAAAACATACTAACCTACTTTTGAGTAACTAGTCTGTTTTACAGGAAATTAGCGTATAATTGCCTTGGGAATTAGAAATGAATGGAGAAATTCCCAACTCACTTCGCATACGTGCATTCACCTGGCAATGCCAGGCTCTAATTTAGATGTGCAATAATCATTAAATGAGTGGGACGATGGAAAGAAATTCAACTGCCTGCTCAAACTGTTGTTGTGTCAGTTTTCCACTTCTGGATTTCTTCCTTCATCCCAAACCGCCAAGCACTGGTTTTATGTTGGTACTTAAAAGATGCTGAGACGCACCACGTCTTTCACAAGTGCATGAATAGTAATTAAACGGATGAACAATTCTGTGCCCTCGGGGAACCTGAAGACAAACAGTAGCATGAAGCTGTTAAAAAAAGTACAGTAGGATCATTAAGCTTATATTTTAAGTTCAAAGGATAGCATCAGCAAGGGGATTTATAATCTTTCTATAGAAATAGAAGATAATAAGGTCATGTTAATAAAGGGAACATGATGAAGTAACTGATGACTGAAGGAGAAGAACAGCTGATAAATGTTTTTTCCTGTATTTCTTGGGATTGTTTGGCCTGTACCTGCTTCCTCCTTTCTCGCTGCCGGCTGTGTGTTGACAGTCTCCGCAGATGAGACGCAGCTCCACACAACGAGTGACGGATCTGATGTCAGCCCAGCAACGGATCAGCTAACAGCAGACAAACATGGTAGGAGGCTGGGATTCTTCTCTACCTTATGGTCTGTGTAGGCACACATTTGACAGATGAGGGAGATTGTTGACAGGACCACGCCGGCTATCAATACGCAATGTGAGGAAATTCTGAGATGGACGCTGCTGTCAGTTTCTAAGAGAAAATGTAGTATTTAAAATGGTGAAGAAAGTTTATCTGATGTTGGTCTGTAACACAGATGTTGTATGGACTTTGCATTTGGATGGAATTTTAGATACATGGTGCCTTCGTTTGATGCTGTTTTCTCATATTAATACTAATACTCCCAATTTCTGTCAAGCATTAAAGTCAACCCCTTTTGATGAAGAAGAACTGATGACGAAATGGCAAGAGATTCTTGGTCCAAGCAATGAGGTCGTGGTAAGTGTGCTTTTCATATTTTCTAAGTTGCACTTAAAACCAGCGAGTTCCTGCTAAGCTGGTATTTTAAAATGAAGAATGATATCAATCATCAGACTAAATGCGCATTTTCATTAGCATATTAACAGCAGTTTAAAAAAAAGAAAAGACAGAAAGATAGCTATTAGAATATGAATGAATAGCCTGTTCTTTCCTTGCTGTCATCACAGGTGGCTCAGGTGGAGAAGTTTACAGAGAACAGTGGCCTGGGCATCAGTCTAGAAGCCAACAGTGGCCATCACTACATCCGCTCTGTCCTTCCCGAGGGGCCCGTCGGGCGCTGTGGCAAGCTGTTCAGCGGAGATGAGCTGCTCGAGGTAAAGTGTCACTTGAGTTGTCCAAGTGTTGCATTTTTGTTGTTGTTTTGTATACTGAACCCTAGAACTGCCCCAAATGTGTCCCTGGTGTAAATATATGTGAAACAGCAAGATTACTCGATGGATGCTTTCAGACCAGACAGGTTCACTAAGAGCCAATAAAGACTGAGGAACCTGAGTACTCAAAGACCTTTTGTTTTGTTGAATTTGCACTGGCAATAGGAACACTGAAGTGACGCAGCATCTGCGACACAACTCAAACTCAAGTTGTAATTCCCCTTATTCTCATATCGTGTCACTGGCCCTCGGCTACATTGTTGGTCAGTTTGCGTTCCCTTCATGCTGGAAGAGTTACTACCTCAAGGCAGAAAATAGACCCTGAGACTCTACAAACTAATATAAAAGTCATTTCAGCGTGGACACAAAAGAGAGGGTAGTTGCTCTCAACAGATGAAATAGTTTCTGTGGTCCAAAAGCACCATTTGTAAAGTGTGTAAATCTATGAATGTGGCTTGGAAAGTAAAGTACTTTATGTTTTTCAGTATTAGAAGAAAAAAAAGCTTTCTTATTTTATCCCAATCTTGACAGAAAAAGGAATGTTTTTGAAATGGCTTGCTCCCACCGGCAGACTGGCGTGACTCCTAAATATGCTCATGTTGCTCTTTTTCTGCTGGACGGGCAGCTGTCACCACAGCAACCTGTGCTGAAAATGGGATTTGTGTCCCCATGCAGGCAGAAGTGTACATATAAAAAAAATCCCTCTAAGCTACTTGAAACATTACATATCCTGCGATGTCTTCTAAAGGTGATATCTTGACATGTTAACTGTTTTTTCTGTGGAAAGATTAAGTGACAACACAGAGGAGGAAAACTGTGAGGGCCCTGGACCACGTGCTGAACCTGTATTGTACTTTTGAAATAAAACTTATACCAACCTATTCTCTCTTAGGTCAATGGTATTTCCCTGATTGGTGAGACCCACAAAGAAGTTGTGAGAATCTTGAAGGAGCTTCCACTCTGTGTGCACATGACATGCTGCAGGCCTGCACCTGATCTGCCCACTGACATTGATCCTGTCCAGCCAGAATCGGACGCTTTGTCCACAGCATCAAAAGTGAAGGTACTGTATTTTCATTGCTTGACTATAGCAAATTTGCCACGTGTGCTTATGTTTCCATTGTTATCTCATACAAATTATTGCATTTGCTGTCATGTTAATGCATAAAAACTACATAAAAGTAATAGTAATTTTGCGTTCTCAAGATTTAAAACGAGCACCTCATTACTCACGCAACACTGCTGCACTCGAAGCCTATACGCACATCCCTACCTCTGTTTGATATCCATGCATGTATCATGAGACACGTTCCCTGCCCGTACAGGGAAAGCGAGGCAATATGATTGGAGAGTGACACTTCTTCTCTGCTGTAGCCCATCTGCCGTTATTAGCTCTGCATTGCTGTCAATAGCTTTAGTGGCTTTCTTCATTCGCAGCCATGATGGATTAAGACTTAGTGATAAGCAGGGGAGACTGAAAGTTTATTTAGATCAGTTTTAGCAATACCTCAGCAGTTGCAAATATCACTTGATGGAGATATGAGACATCAAATACAGCTTCCCTTCGGGGAAAGGGTTTTCATCTGTGTAGCTTTATCTGTGATAATGTTCTGAGGCCCGAGCATCCCAAAGATATTTCCCCTTTTATCTACTGCCAGAAACCTGAGCTGGAAACACAACAAGAGGGTAGGAGCCTATGGGTTGGGAGGGAAAGTAAAGACGGCATGGTGTTACATTGTGATTTTGGGCATTTCCTCTCTCTGCAGAATCAAATAGACCTCAGCAGTGCACTGGTTACTGAAGACCCAGAGGTGAGCGCGGCAGCAACAACACCGGATAACGTGACAGAAGAGGCGATAGGATCTCCTTTGGCTATGTGGGAACTGGAGATCCAGAATATCGAGCTTGAAAAGGGAGAAGATGGATTGGGATTTAGTATTTTGGATTATCAGGTGGGAAATCTTCTCTTCTAATACAGTTTTTTTTTAATAAAAAAAAGATTGTTATTACTATAGATGGAGATTATTTTTGGCCTGCTTTATACAAAGGTATATGCACTTTTTTTTTTTGCAAAGATATTGCGTCTGTCTTTGTCACATGGAATCACCTGATGACTTTTCTGGTTCCCCCAAAGGACCCACTGGACCCTGCCAAGACGGTGATTGTGATTCGTTCTCTGGTTCCCAGCGGTGTCGCAGAGAGGGATGGCAGACTGTTACCAGGAGACCGACTCATGTATGTTAACACCAAAAACCTGGAGAACGCCAGCCTGGAGGATGCTGTCCAGGCCCTTAAGGGGGCTACGCTCGGCAAGGTCCAGATTGGTGTGGCCAAACCGCTTCCTGTAAGCATCAGTACTTGTGTTCTTCTTTTTTACTTTAAACCTGTCTGAAAAGTGTGCACATATTTGTTGGAATTAAGGGTTTAAAACGTGACTTCCCTGTAATAGATGTGTTGCAGTCAAGGATTTATCACTTCTGCTGTGCTGGGTTTTCTTGATACGTATACTGTCATGATGGCTCGGCTTACAAGAGCTTGAATTATTTATGCAGGAAAAAGGTGTGGAGGTAGGCTGCACGGTGTAGCATTCCACACAAAGGAGGTGGTCAGCCTAAAATGCCACAAGCCCTTTGTTTCCTATTATTATGGTATCTATTTTCCAGGAGCACCCTCCCTATTGTACATATAAACCCATCGGGACACCTGTCAAAATAGTAGGTCTGTCAAGAGGCGTGTTCATTACTCCAAGCACCTGTGCCCTTTCAATGAGATGTTTCTCTCTGCAAAAACAGCGTGCATTCTGTCTGCTGTAGAGCTGCATTTTTCTTGTATTGAATCTGCCATTGGATTACTCAGAGAGACCTCTGGGCTGCCTGGGTTAGCTGGATTACAGAGCTGCAGGAAGCTCTCCTGCAGGACGTGGAATGTATTTCTGAGGGGTATTTTGTTGGATTGCCTTTCAAAATTGAGTCTGACGTGTGTAATCCTCCCACTATGCCTTTTTGCTTTTCATATGTCTGCCTGGGCTGCATGTTACACCAAATCAGTATTAACAGCCCCTGCTAAAGAATACCTGTCAAATGTTTAAGAGCTTTTCTGTTGAGAATTAATCAAAGAAACTCTCAGTGTGTCATTTTTTCAGCAATTTGCCAGTTTGGACAAGATTTTATCCAACTTTGTAGTTTTTAACACTCTCCGTAATTCCTAACATCATCATTGCAAAAAAATCCTAACACCTCTTTCCATCTTCATTCCATACTAATTCATTAATATAAGATTTGGTAAAAGAAACATCTAAAGTCTAACAATGACGTAAAGCTGGAGACACTGAATAAATTTCTCCACTTTCCTAGGGAATATGTGGATATTCCCACTCTTCACACCCATATGGTGAGCAGGAAATAACTTCATCATCCACCATCCATTCATTTGACTTCAACAATATTTTGGTTGAAGAAGGAGAGGAAGGAGGACTGACTGAGGGCATCCTTTACCGAGCAGAGCCTGCATTGGTTAGTTAGCTTTTGGGAAAACTGAACAATCAGAACGCCTGAAAAGGGAAACAAATCATTCTTTACATGTGATTTTTGCTTCTGTCAATTAATAATGAAAAGAGGTCTGTTTGAAAAGTTAGTGGCAATTAAGGGTTGTGTTAAAGTTTTTTTTGTAGTGTTTTGTACTTAGAAAAGTCTAGATTTAGTGATTTTAGGATCACTGGATACTTCACCAGATTGCTCAGTAATAAAGGCCGTCCTGCAGTCCCAGTTAGTTATATTTTCATTCATTATTACAGATTGACACCAGCGAAGGAGACCTGTCTGATGAAAAGTTTCTCGACCGTAGTTATTCTGCAATAGAGGATGACACTTTCCAGGCATCCATGATTGCTCTCCATGGCAGCAGCTGCAGTGCTGACCTGGATTATCTGCACTCATCCACACCTAAGGTAAGCAAACATTTTTTTATATCGCAAAAAGTATGTAACCAGAAGGACGACAGGCACAGCTCCTCATTTCCTCATGCAGTGTTACTGCAACAGCTCATACCCTTTGTCACAGTAAGCAATACAGCATGTTGTTATTATGCCCTTTTTTCGCTATTTACAGCCAAAAAGTCACAAGACATTATTGTTTTTCTTCTTTGTTAAAACAGGAACTACACTGCCGACACTGTTGTTTTATGAGGTCTGTAGCTGCGACTGATTTCGTTGCCCTGGGTGCCCCGCAAGCAACAACTCCCCAAGTGGTTGTTAAATTATAAGCAAGATAAACACGCCAGGGCAAGGGGCAGGCAAACTTCCAGTTTTCCCAAACGTCTCAGCTGACCTTATTAGCTGGGCCTTCCTGAGTCATTTAATGTACAAAAGGGTAGCCCAGAGAGACAGCCGTGAGCCAAGATGACGTGGCATTTTGTGAATTTCACACAACAGATTTCAATGTTTGAGCTCAAACAGATCAGACTCCTCGTGATGAGAAGCTCTAAAAAGAGGCAACCATGTCAGTTTCTGTTTGGATCGCAGGTTAAATTCTTCTAACAGCCGAGATTATCTGAAATTTTCAGTGCTACCCTCCTCAGAATAAATTTCCTGTTTGATGTAATTGAAACACAGGTTTCTTCTATATATACATTCATATATGTATATGTATGTAAGTATGCTGGCTGCTGATGGCTTTTCTGTGACTCCTTAGAAGAACAACAGGATGGTGCCTGAGTGAGATGAATTCTCCCTGAGTGGATGTTCATTCAGCTGCTGTGCTTTGTTTCACTTTAGCTGACAGCTCGTCTGAACGTGTTGGATGAACATCCCAGCTTTGCAACATCATCAGGCTTTGCAGACAGCACTCAAGCATTCTCTCCAGAAAAGTCAGCCTCTTACACTCCTGCGAGTTTGACAGGTCACATCCCGGCTATTAATGCCGTTCTAAGCGGTTCCGATCAATTCTTGGCACCGCACCCGAGTGGAAGCAAAGCAGAACCAGTGGAGAGCTCAGACTCCTTCAGCGCGTTTGCTGAAATAGGATCCACCATCCAAGATTCACCTGTGGAGCCGCTTCTCTATCTGAAGGAGCCTGCGATCCCTTTTGGAGACGTTGGGAATATAGAGATTTTTAAGGTAAATTTGGAAGCCAAATGATAAAGCAAAAACTTGTTTTTTACCATCTTACGTCACTACAAAAAAAAAAAAAAGATGAGTAGTGACTACTAGTCCTTGCTATGCCAGAAAAGCCACAGTAATCAACCTTTTATTTTGTATTTTATTTAGTTTAAAGTTCATATACATTGCTGCTCCTACCTCTCAAGAGATCTAGCTGTGTTTGAAAGCTGCACAAGCATTTTCATTTACTGACGTGAATTTTGTTGAAATATCTTCAAGGACGAAGATGCTGGTGTGAAAGAAACTGCAGAAGACGACAAAGCAGTACTTACCTCAGGGAGCAATTTTGAAAGGACTATCACAGTTGTTAAGGGCAACTCCAGCCTCGGTTTGTGTTTACTTCTTCACATTCTTTTATTTGTTCTTTATATTCATTTTTCTCTCATCCTTGGCAGAAGTGTTAATGAGGCTTTGGACCGAAAGGCGTATTTGGCCTTTTACTTTTCTTTCCTGTTTTATAATTCCCAGTTTATAGACGAAATGATCAGAAGAAAGGATCATTTCATTGCTTTTCAGATGAATTTGCATTTCAAAACCTACCCAAGGGGCTGCTGCTGCTACAGAGAACACAAAGTACGAACCTCTAAAACAAATAGGCACCTTGAAAAGAGTCTTTAAAATCTTCGGTGTCTCATGGAAAACAAACACTCATTTACAATACCAATTTCTTGGCACTCCTTGAAGGCCTGTATGTTATGGTTGAAACATTTTGCATAAAGTGTTTCCAACTGAATTGTTGTACCAAACAGAAGTTAAGACATGCATTTTAAATGCACTGTGTGTGCCCATTAATTACATCCTTCCAACTGTACGATAAGCAGATTTATGAGTCCAGCACTTTGACTGTTTCTGAAGTTCTTTGTGGGAGCACAAACAAAGTTTGAAACCAGTAGAGCAACGCAGCATTTGAGTCTTTCAGGTAAAACTTCCAAAATAGCTGTAACAATGTTTTCTGATCACCTTAAAGGGATGACAGTCAGTGCCGTGAAAGATGGCCTGGGGATGCTGATCCGCAGTATAATCCACGGGGGGTCCATTAGTCGTGATGGCCGTCTTGGGGTTGGCGATCTCATCCTGGCTATTAACGGGGAGCCCACCACCAACCTGACCAACGCCCAGGCTCGTGCTATGCTCAGAAGACATTCTCTCATCGGACCAGACCTAGGGTGAGAAACCATAATTGCATAGCAGTGGGCGAAGTTAACGAAGTTCTGCAGAGGTGTGCAGTATCAAGTTCATTTGTTCATTGACAAAGCCATCACAACACATCGTCCATGTGTACATGCACAGCAATATTTTGCCCACTGGCCTTAATTTGAACTCTGATTATATCGTTTACATGGCTTAGACAGCATATCCCATTCATATTCCTGTCCTACATGTTACAGAGCATAGTATGATGAATGACTCATGCCCACATTAAGTGTTAGCCTACTTGGGTTTCTCTCATGCCCCAAAAGTGTGTGTGTTCTTTCCCACAGCCTTGTATTTGATGTTTTCTTTGCAGTGAACCCAACCAGAGCGGGTGTTGCCAGACCCTGTGACAGTAAACAAGCAACCTGAAAGTTGCTCATGATAAGTAGACCTGGCCTGAGCTTTGTAAAGCATCTGCGAGGGTCGCAAGATGCCATTAAAACTCCCACGGGACAAAGTCATTTACATGGCAGCGTCTTACTTTTTAAAAAAAAAATCTTGTTCATATTGGAATATTGCTGTAGCCATTGATTATAACTATCGATACATGAATTACGTCCCTTTGATAAATGGCTTCTCTCAGTGAACTATGAAAAGAGGCCTGTGTAGGGCTGCAACTCAACTAAGCCTCGAGGACTTTTTTGATATGTTATTAAGCAATAATACAGACAAAACAAGCCAAAATAATCTTTTGTGTCTGGACTATGTTATTCCTACCATTAGTCACTTGAATGAATTGCAGGTAAAGCGGATGTGTTATTTTACAAATTCTGCTTGCTGAACTAAACTTGGCCGTTTGTTAGCTTCAGTGCATAAAAGCCAACTCTTCACATTCTAGATCTGCTTGTGCACCTGAGGACGATCTGTGCCCGTTTTATGTGTGAGTATGACTAACTTCCGTGGTATTTCAGAAAGAAGCCGCCACCTCAGGTCTCTTCTTCATTCGCTCTCCATTTGCTGCCAGGCTTCATTGCAGTCTTATTAAGAGGTTTATCCAGAAGATTTAGGTTAGATCAGTTAAATGTCAAAACAAGGACAACTCCAAAATGTAATACTTTAAAGCTTTAGCTTTTTAGTAGCTGTTTAAACGCCAGTGATGCAGATTAACATTTGAAATATGTACGTTCCACTCAGTTATTAACCACGGAATGAAAGAAATCTTTCTTGTGGGAAAAAAGGCTTAAAGATCAATTTTAACACGCCTGTCTGGATAAATCTTGTCTGGCTGTATCACTCTTTTACTCATCTAAACTTGCCGCATTACCTATTTCTTTCATTTCTGTGACTAACATAATTAAAACCTTTTCTGACTATTTTTTTTCTTCTATTTTTTTTTTTTTTTTTTGGTATTCAAGCTTTGCCATTCACTCACTCTCAGCCGTGATGTTTTTAACGAACCGACTCATCCATTTCATTATTTCCCTGAGATTCCTCCTCCTCTGTTTGCATGCCATCCTTTTTAAAAAAAAACAAAGTCAACCCATCTATTGAAGATCTATCAGCTTCACTCAGATGTGTTAATGTGTCCTTGAGAATCAGCTTCACTCTGAATTGTTTTGAAATGCAAGCGGATGTCAGTTTGTCAGCTATCTCTTGGCTCATCTCTGAAAACGAGTCATTGGTCTGCCGTCTCAATTAATAGCAGATGCAATGGATTCTTCACATTTGTTACATTTGTCACAAAATAGGTGACTGAAAACTTGATTTGCTCAGACATTTGTTAACACAAATACCCGTTCTGAACAGCAAGATGTCAGTGTCCCATAATTCACAGACATCTCACCATGGGCCTGTTGTAAGAAGGATGCGTTTACTAAGTGGTGAAGTGAGTTTGGTCTTGGCATTGAGGTGCTTTCAATTTGATGGAGCTGAGAATAACAAGCTTTAGATCTTTAGATTATAAGAAAGCATATTTAAAAGAGGCCTGATTGTTTAATGAAAAGGGGCAGCTGCATTGCTCTCCTCTATTTTTTGGTAAATTACTATTAGTTTATAATAAGAAAGGGGTTTAAATTGCCAGCCAGGTGGGTAAAGGTGTGACTAGATAGGTGAAAGGTGTGCCGGACTGAAATGTAAGAAATGTGGATTAATTGATGCGCATGTGTTTGGTTGTGTGGGTTCAGCATTACGTATGTCCCAGCTGAATATCTGGAGGAGTACAAGGTCGGCTTAGAGCAAGATAAAGATGACGTCTTCTCAGAAGCAGCTCCACTCTCACTTCCAGCTCCAAAGTAAGTCTTTATGCCATTCATAAATATTATTAAAGTCAGACGCAAAGAAGCCTTGTTGAGATTACTTATAACAAAAAAACATGTTTACATTCCAGTTTTTCCCACCAGAACACATGAAAAAGTCTCCCTTTTTTTAATATGTGCAGTGTTTCCAGGCCTGTTTAGTTTAGTTAGTTTCTTTTCTCTTTGTGCGTCACCACCAAAAACTGACAGCCATATGATCTTTGCCCTGTGGTGTCACCAGTGGTCATAAAAACTACAGAGAGCCGTTAAAAGTTTCAGTAACATGATATTTGTGGGCGATCTATCAGAAATGCAATACAAGTCTGATAATTGGCTTTTCGTTAGTGTGGAATTGCATTGAATTAGTATCTGTGTGTTTTACTTCCACGATACAGGCCCACTTCCATGTTCATATAAAGACTTTTCAACCGGTCCAAACCGATTTATCGAACTTTATGTTTCACATGGAAGCTTTAAAACTGATAGCAGCAGATTGTGGACAAAACACGGACAAGGTTGAACAATTTTACTGAGCTGCAAGGCATATGGCAGCTTAATTGTTCCAGTCAAGCTGCTCAGAAACCGGGGTCCACCACAGCCTGTAGGATGCAGTGTAATACATTCCCCTTATGTGATGGTCGTTCACAGGCTTGTGCCCTGGGAGGTAGTTGTTGCTCTCTGAGAGTTAGCAGGCTACCACTGTCAGTAGGAAAGGATTTTTTTTTTAAAGCAGTTATACCCACTTAAAAAGCCTGTTTAAAGGTGCTACTTTTGGTGTCACAGATGTTTAATGACCTTGCACATCTTTCACATTTGTCACTGCAGTTTTTCCGCCACCGCGCTGACAAGAAAATGATCATTTTTTCTGTCTTTGTCAACTTTGACAGTGCAGTATTCGCTTGTTTTTCCCTACTTCCTGAGAATAAAAGGTTTTGAACACATGAGCATCAATAACGCCCCTGAAAATCACGTAACCTTTTGTTTCCTTGAGCTTGAAACCACTTTTTTTCCCTCTGCAACGGTATTTTTAGAGATATCCCTAACCTTCCTGAGCGTGAAGATGGAGAGGGAGAAGAGAGTGCCTCATATAGCAGCTGGAATCAGCCAAGGAAGTGAGTATACATCCAAGCCTCCAATATGATTTTCAAAAGATATCTAATCAGCACAAATGCCACAGCTTTGAAATGAAAATTGAGAAAATTGAGCAAGGCAATATCGATGCCTTCCACAGAGTGGAACTTTTCAGAGAGCCAGGCAAGTCCCTGGGGATCAGTATTGTTGGAGGCAGAGGGATGGGCAGCCGGCTGAGCAATGGAGAAGTGATGAGAGGCATTTTTATCAAGCACATCCTGGAGGACAGTCCTGCTGGACAGAATATGACCCTGAAGACTGGGGACAGAATTGTAGAGGTAAAGGAACATCTCAGATGACAGAATGAAGTTTAAGCTGTTTTGTCATTTCAATTTTTTGCGCACGTCCCATGTTCAGGTGGATGGAGTAGATTTAAGAGATGCCAGTCACGAGGAGGCAGTGGAAGCCATACGCAGGGCAGGAAACCCCGTTTCCTTCTTGGTTCAGAGTATTCTTCACAGACCCAGGGTAAGTCTGTATAATTGTGCCAAACCAACTGCTATTAACTACCTCGTAATATAAAGGTCACCATTTCCTCGCGCTGTAGCTCCTTTTTCATCTCATGAAAAAATTTATTGTGTCTGCACAGGCCATTTAGGGCACTTTCAAAGATAAAATATGCATTATAAACACAACCCCGGTAGTATTTTGGTTGTTTGAAGGTTAAAAGTAATTTTCAAAGTTTTTATGAGAGCAACAACAAACCCTGCTTGGCATATTAACCGTCTTAGCAGGTTTTAACCTTTAAGAGAGACACTCACTGAAAATCACCATATCAACAACATCATTTGTTGTTTGAAAGTGCCCTCAGGCCTTTAAAGCATGGCTAAGTAGTTTCCAGCTGCAGCTGCTACCGGCCGGGCTTCAGTGTCAGATCTCTTCCAGAATCACTTTTCTTGTATTGTTATCTGTGAGATATTCCCACATGCTGCCTTGTTTCTCATTAAGCACGTAGCAACTCATAATCTAATGTCACACACGTAAGAGAAGGACACAAAGAGGGCAATACTGTTTTGATGCACTTAGGCCGGTAATGAACAGTGAGAATAGGCTGCACAAATCTGTCACAACTGAGTATACCTTAGCTGGGTGAATGCTAAAAGTGAATGCTAGTTTCACACTGTCCGTGTAACAGATCGACTTCATTTGTAACCCCAAACATGCTTATTAACGTTCTTTGATCAAAGTTTGGGGAGAAGATGAATACCACTCTCATATTTCGGTTTGATTCGATGATGGTTAGAGGGTTAGTTTGCATAAGCACAAAGACTGGAAACAGGGGAGAAACATCTAGTCTGACGGGCAGCTTCCGTGGTGGCCACATGACTTTGGAGAGAAATGACAAAATGGAGGGAAAATGACACATTTTTGCCTGGGTATAGTTTATATATAACATCATCTTATCCAGTGATGCGATCGGAGTGAGAATAAATCGTGTTTTTCCGAACATTCGAGCGCACATGTTAGAGACTCTGATAGGAGGAGCTTGCGACCAGCAACTTGATTATGCGGGGGCCGGTGGTCGTTGAGAACCAGTTTGGTGTGTGTGTGTGTGTGTGTGCCCTGATGCCACACTCACACACTCTTCTCTTTTGTCAGTATTTCTAATTGACACTGACGACTTGAGGAGACCCAGAAGGGCTTCTCATTGGCACTGGCTCTTAATGTCAGTTTGGTGTAAAAGAATACTGAATCTTCTAACTGTGGCCTCAAAAATGTACTAATTAACATGGCTGACTGTTGCATCAGAAGGGGAAGTATCTTCCAGTTTCCAGCCTTTGTGCGAAACCTACCAAGTTAATGATTTGCGTTTTTGCTTTATATTTCATACATATAGAAGGGAATGGTAATTTCTCATCTAATTTTTAAAGAAAGCTGCAGTCAAACTACTTCTATATCCTATTTACAAGTTAATAATTGTATACATGGTATCTTGGGGAAGTATTTTAGTCTCTTCAACACCGTAAAGAAAAGACAGAACCTCCATAAGCATTGTATGTCCTCTTTTAAGATGTTTGCAAGTGTTTCAAAGTACCTTTTATCCAAATTCTGAGTTGCATCATACCTGCATTTCTGTTCCTCCACTCGGCTTTCTCAGCCAGAGTCAATATATAGCCCAGCTCCCTCGCCTGTTGTAGAGAAACGCACCACCGCTTTCACATGCATGCCAGTTCACACATGCCAGGTAATCTGTCTCTCTATTTTTCTTTCTTTCATAGCTATTGCATCAGCTATCCATCACATGCAGTCTTGGCTGCATTATCTGTTCTTCCTCCTCACACTGTTTAGCAGAGTCTCTCCTGATTAACTTTCTTTGACTTTGATTTACACATAATGTGTGCACTCCTGGGTGTAAAGCAGAACTGAAGATTTCCCCTGGGAGAAAAAAATGAAGGTTTATATTGATATGCCGACATGCTGCTCTGTTTTCTAACAGTGACAGAGTCATGGAGCGTGATGATGTTTATAATCAAACGGTAAAATCAGTGCAAGCATAGCTGAATACACTGCAGAGATGGCAAAGTAAGTTACTCGAGTGGCAATGACACTACAGTCTTTTATTTCTATGAGACTACTTAATGGGCTGATTTTCAATCACAGTTTCTGACACATGTAGCAATCTAACAAAAGAAAAACAAATGAGCGAGAGCAGCTGCGGTGGGAATTTTGCTTGTGAAGTTTGATTTTGTACAATTTTGGTCAGACTCACATGTTTACATGCGCTCAGACTGGTTTTTATGGGACGGACACAATACTTTATGTATTTACATATTTATTTTACGTGTGTGTCATGTAAACACGCGTGATGTCTCCTTACCTAAATATCATTAAAATTCTGTTGATAGCCTCTAAAGGGCAGTGCATACCAGACAGCCCACAGATCTGACACAACTACAGCCCTTTTGTTGGAAAAAGTGGGCAAAAATTCCTCTAAACAGGAACTGAAAGGCTCTTAGCTGAAAGGCTCTTAGCTGGCTCTTAAATTCAGGTTTGGCCAGCTATGATACTTTCCCAAGGGAGTGTTACTGAATACTGCCTATGCAAGTATGCCCAAAATGTAGCCCCATGTCCTTCTGTTCTGTCATTTTGAAAGTCTTAAAGGTGGAAATAAAAATGAGAAAATGTCCTAAACTACGAAAAAACCTTTACTTTTAAATGGCTAAACTCCAAATATCGAAATTGTTATCTGAGCTCTTACGGGCCATTAAGCACAAGAGGTTTGTTTTGTCGATGTCTGGGTGTTTATCGAGTTGTCAGCCCTGAAAATATGAAAGCGAACAGAGATCATTTGTGCCTCTAACTGGAGGGACACTTGTTAATTTTCCGTTAACTCATTGAGTCGCTGAAATATAAAGCTAAAATATATCTGACTGATGGACTGAATGGTTAGAAAAATGTAATTTGATTGAATGATATATGTTAATTAATCCGGCAGATCTTTTAAACATTCTGTTAGACACTTAAATTACTCTCTGATTTATATATTTTTCATATAAAGGAAATGGCTCTCATCGAGGAAACTGTTTGCCTGAATAGTTACCAATTTTAGTAGAATTTTCAGTGCTTTTGTCCTTCTTCTTTTATTCTCCAGGTGGTCTTCAGTTCTGTTTAGTCACACAGGCACAGTCATCCTATTAAAGTGTCATGTTGTCAGCTTGTTGGTCTTGTGTTGCTTTTAGAAGCCGCCCCTGCCCTTTCTGCAGCTAAATAGCCGCCGTGAGTCAAGCCTTTGCCGCACTAATCAAAGACACTTAGCACCTGCCCTCCCTCAGGTTAGAAAGCTACCCCGTGTGTCTGTGTCCGTTTTCACTTGACCTGCACTGCTCTGACTTGTAAAAATTGAGTTAACAAGCTGCATGTTGTGATTGAAGAATTGGATGAAAGGAATCCTGCTTGTGTGTGTGTGTGTGTGTGTGTGTGTGTGTGCAAGTGAAGGGTTTAAAACTTGTGAATTATTCAGTTTCAGTTTCAAGTTATTTCAAGATAGGAATCAGCTGCACTAACGTTTGCTTAATTTGTTCCAAATACCATAGTTTTATGGTAAACCTCTGCTGTTAGACTTCCATTTCTTGGCTTTGTTTTGTTCCTTGGTTGCTCCGAGCTAAAGATACAATAATATGTGAGGCTTTTACTGAATGTGCTTTTTATTTTCCTTCTGTCTCCAGCTTTCTGGGGGCAATTTTTCCCCCCAATTATCCCTCAAATATTGCCCTAAGTGCCTCATTGCCAATGTAAGAAAGACAATTTGATTAGATGGTTGGCAGTCAGCACAAATACTGTTGAGTGAAGATCTCTTAACTGTGATGTTTTTTTTCAAAAAGGCTGAGTTTTCTGAACAAGCCTTTTGAAGCACAGTCATTAGGAAGGGATGGTAAAGCTTGGATGGGCATGTGGTGCTCGGCAGGCTTTTCCACTCAACGCATCAGTGCTTTGGCATGATGAGCGTGTGTATTTGTTCACTTTTGTTATTAATTTTCCTTCTGTTTGGAAAAAGTCGATTTTTTTCTATTTCTAACATTTAGAAAAAAAGATTTGTCACAGTATATTGTGCACAAGACCGATGTTAGCCATGCATATCACTTGTGACTTTGTATCAGCTTACTAGTATTTCTGGGCTCTGTGTATTTTCTTACAGCAGTATGATGCAGTATCCTTCTCTATCTGCTGACATTGGAGGGGACATTATGAATTTACACTCTTTATGTGACATGAAATAATTTGAAAGTCATTTGTGTTACTATCTGATGAAGAGTCGAGTGATTTACTTTCATGTCTATCTTAAAAGCAACAGTCATCGATAACAGACTCCAGCGAGGAGAGGGCTGCACCTGTAACAAGGGACAGCAAGGACAAGGTTGGTATTCCTGCTGCCGTTCACCGCTGTTGTCTCACTGCAGTAAGATTAAAGTTTGAAATATAAGAAGCCGTGTTTTTAGATGAGCTCACTTTGTCACGTTCAGCTCCACATACAGCATGTATATGTCTGTGTGTGTATAGGTTATACGTCTGTGAATAGATGTAGTTATCTGTCAAGTTTGTGTTGTCCTCTAAAGTTGTTTTTCTTCTCTTTAGGGGAGTGACAGTCACAGTAGACTTTTCCTCCGCCTCTCCCCAACTAACCCTTTCACTCCCACCCCATTTAAGGTTTGTGGGTCTTTGTGTTGGTCTCTCCGCTTTTCCTTTCTCTGTGAGCCTGTACAGATATGTTTACATACCACAATGCAGTTTGTGTGTATTCTGCTGTAACATGCTGTACATGCATACACATGTCCTAACATCTCGGTCTGTCTGAACTCGTCATGTGTGCTTTGGAAAATCACCTTTTGTCTTTCACTTCTGTGTGTATTTTACTTTTGGTTTTTAATGATGAAATATAACAGAATCAATAATCACCTTGATGGTTGATGGGGAAAAAATTCTATTTAAGGAAAAAGACAATTGAAGAAGTCAGATTTTTTTTTTGCAGATGTTTTTCAGGTAAGTGGACATATCTGTCTTATGGATGTACTAATTTAATCATATACAATTATACAAGTCATAATTATGGGATAAAATCTATTTTTGATGAAAAGTTAGCACCAAGGCTGTCGCTTAGCTAGACTCAGTAACTGTATTCGGATCTGATTTAGACCAATGACATTCATAACTTTAAGTCATCAATCAGCTTCAAACTAACATAATCGTCTGAAGCTGTAAATTAAACCAGAAATTTGGCCTCTGTTGATGACATCGACAGCTCTTATACGCCTTCCTATCTCTGACAACAAATTGATTAAATCATGAATGCAGAGATGAAACCCTCTTTCTCTTTTTTATCTCTCACTAATAAACCATTTTCAACCCCCTCCTGTGGCGTGACAGCTGGCGAAGCGTGAAGCAGCAAAGGCATCTCCCACCAGCACCGTCCTCCCACTGCCAGTGGTGCCCCATGTGGGAGAGAGCGATACGGACGCGCTCGCAGAGATTCCTGCCAGACCTGCAGAGACATTCGAGGAAAGCAAGGAGGAGGAAGAGGAGGATGAGTTTGGTTACAGCTGGAGTAAGTTCACTTTTCTTTTTCTTTTTTTTTTGAGGGTGCAAGCATACATTCAAGAAGAAACGTTGTGTTTTATCTTCACCATTGTATTATTTAATTTTACTTTGGACAATCAGACATTAATATAAGTGTGTGAATTATTGTGTGAATATTACCAGCCATATGTAAAGATTTGCATTATATTTATATAAATAGGTTTTACTGGAAATTACAAGAAAACTGTTTACTTGTTGTTGTGTGCAGTAATACCAAACAGCCACAAGGGGTCATCCAAGTTACATATTTGCTTTGCTTGCCTATAAATCTGTCCTGCAATTGAGTCGCAATAAAAGTGCACTGACATGCTTGAGGTGGTTGAACCGCAGCAAAACCTGAAGGACTCAATTTCCCAACTAGACTCTTATCATTTTGCAGACACTCTGATGTCAACTATAGGATGAATTCTACACTCCAATGAGTTTAAAGGACAGACTTCTAGCCTTGAAAAACAGCTGGGACTGCAGAGAGTGTGTGCATGCGTGTGTGTTAGTGTGTATTAGAGATAGGCAGAGCCCATCCTGCGAGAATAAGATTGATGAGGTTGAGTTGTGGAGATTAGCACAGAACTGATGGTTCAACAGTGGCAGAAAGCCCAGAATAATACAAGCCCATTGGACTAAAGAGTGGCTATCTAACACAGCAGTGACAGGAGAGGTTGAGAGACAAAGAGAAGAAACTGGAGTGAAAACAAAAGAGACGAGATTGAGACACAAAGATAGTAGGTTAAAAAAAAATAGAAAATCAGCAGTCTGTGTTATTTTCAGTGGCTTTGAATCTTACCACGTTCTGAGCACCATGACGATAGTGTGTCACAGCTTCACCTGTGTCTTACAGAGAACATAATCCAGCGCTATGGCAGCCTCCAGGGGGTCCTACACATGATTGAGCTGGAGAAAGGAAAGACAGGCCTGGGCCTCAGCCTGGCAGGAAACAGGGACCGCTCCCGCATGAGTGTGTTTGTGGTGGGAATAGATCCCAATGGGGCTGCTGGCAGGGATGGACGCATGGTAGTGGGGGATGAGCTGCTGGAGGTGAGATCATTTATTTTTCTGAATGTCTCAAATTCTATGTTCATCTATCAACAATCGCCTTAGCAATATTTCTTTTATGTTCTGTTAGATCAACGGAGAAGTTCTTTATGGCCACAGTCATCAGAATGCATCATCCATAATCAAGAGCTCCCCATCGAAAGTTAAAATCATCTTTATCAGGTATAAAACAGGGTTTCTCTGTGTTGAAGTGCTTCTGGAAAAATGTCCATTGAAAGAGCTTCGAAAGGTTATGATAAGACAATTAAGACCCACTGATCTAAGAAGTGTATTGTAGTGCTATTTAAGATTCAGTAGAGGGAGCTATTGTAATACTACAAAGGAGTGAAGGTGAAGTGATAAAGTCCACATGCAGTTCTTCCTCATACACATATTAGTTGTTAGCTATCGTTAAATTATCTGTTTTCTTTCAATAACATTTGCAAAAAAGCTGTCTGCATTGTAAGAATGTGTTGGAAAAAAAGAAAAGAAAAGAGGAAAAGTCAATATGTATATAATACACATCTTGGGAAGTCATCAAACTGGAATGACATCTGAATGATTTACCCACTAACACAGCTGTTTTCCAAGTAGACATTACACATCATTTCTACGGTTGAATATCCACAGTGGATGAATAAAACTGGCATTTTCTTAAAAGACAGCGTGAGAAATCATTGAATTCTACTTCCAGTCATTAAGCACGTTGTCTGGAAAAGAGACAAAGTATCAGCTGTCACATCACTGCAGAATCCGGACAAGTTTGACCCCTGACCCAAGTTTAGTCTTTGCCAGGATCACAGTACTTAACCTCCCACTTAACTCACATCCCAGTCCTGAACCCTGAAAGAGGCACTGTGATCAGCTTGCGTAAATTACCATTCCCGCTGTCCCAAAGCAGAGGAGCAGCGATTTATGTGAGTTACGACTCTCTGAAACAGGAATACAGAGGCGCTGAACCAGATGGCTGTGGGGCCAGTCAGAGAGCAAGAGGGAGACACAGTGGAGCCCCACGCTGAGGTACAGCTCATGACAACACACTCACACAGACAGACAACATGCAGCTATCGGAGGGGGATTTTTAAGCTGGGTACACTTTCATTTTCCTTCTGATCCTGATTGTATAGTAATTAAGCTTTCGCTCTGTGTCATCTGTCTAAATTGTGCTTATGTATGACAGTCACATTTCGTGGTCTTGGAATTCCCAGCATCATGCGCTTGTGTACAACTCCCAAGTAAACCAAAAACCACAAGCATCAGCATGGAAATGCACACAGGACTGTTTTCCCAGAAGCCATGAAACGAGCACACGTTTAATTTATTTCGTTAAGAGTGTACCAACTACTTCCTGTTCTCTCACAGCCAGAAACAACTGCCACAAATGGTGATGATGCTTCCAAACATGTTCATCACATCGTAAAGCCAAAGGTGAGACACGAGCTGGTTCGCAGACATCAGAACACACAGGACAGTCGTGTTCCTTTTGAATCAGCACATAAAGACAATAATAAAAACTAAATGTTGGTGTGGGGGGCAGTAATGAGGAGAGGTGTTCACAAAAAAAGGCCCCATAGGGTATGACAAAGAGATCCAGTGAGCACACAGGAGTGGTCAAGTTTGACAAGCTGTAAAGACAGGAAAAAGAGACACAGAGTTGTAAAACAAGAGTGAGGTCAACAAAACACTGAGGTAATGGGAGAGAAGGATTCCAAAGGGACTTACAGGTTCAGTTACCACAAATAATAAATGAGGGAGCCAATTTTGATCTGTTTTGGAGCCTCCTTTTTTTAGCTTTACAGACGTTTTTTCAAAGGTCATTCTTTGATCCTTTGAGCACCACTGAAGAACACAACCAAGCTTGAAAAGCCTTACACCTGGTTGAGCGCTATACTCGGACATAGTCCAAAACAAGTCGATAGAAAGACATAAGACCGCAGGAAACTGAAGAGCATAACTTTAAAAGTTGGAATGATGCAAGTTGATTATCTCTCTGGAGTTAATGCTTTGTCACTTATTGTTTTTTTTGCTGGTACAGCGCCACACATTTGCAGCTATGTGTGCGGTGTGATGTTGTGTGTGAAAAAGAGAGTATGATCAGTTGTGTGTTCTTAAACTTAGATGAGTGTGTGAGTTTACGCATGTGTTGATTTTATTATGTAAAGCACTTTGCGCTGCTTTTGTGTAAAAAGTGCTATATAAATAAAGTTTGGTTTGATTTGCTGAATGACGTTGCTCTCCAACAGGAGGATGGAGGACTTGGCGTCACTTTTGTTGAGGGCAACACGGACAGTGGAGTTGAGATTCAGAGTATATCTGAAATGATGGGACACTCTGGAAAAGTATGTAGTGCTTCCCACATAAATGAAATCAAAGAAAGGAAGAAAAAAAACATGCCAATGCTTTATGTAGGCTTTGCTCATCAAAGGTATGTTGTGCTGTATGCAGGAAGGCTGCATGAAACCAGGGGATAAACTCTTAACTGTCAATGGTGAATCGGTGCTCGGATACCCTGTTGAAAAGGTATGCTGTGCTATTGGAAGCAAACTGTGATTCTCATCTGAAAACACGTCTAAAATGTACTTAGGAAGAAAAAAAAAAGAATCCACAAGATACTAAATCAGGTCTGATTATTTATCTGTATGTCCTTTAGGTCTGTTCTCTGCTGAGACAAACCAAAGGTCCACTGAAGCTAACCTTCTCTTCAAATGAGACTCCCTCCTCCTTCTCCTCTTCACAGTCAACTTGCGAGGACAGAGATTGCTCAGATGAAGTACCCACCAGCTTTCCCAGCACTGCCCCAACTGCCATAACTCAGCCAGAGGGAGAGGAAGCCACTAGTGAGTCCATGTTTCAGTTTGCAGTGAAGTTAACTAATGGATCCATGCGCTCACTTGACCAAGCCAGACAGATTACCTTGTTTTGCTGCATCTCACTTCCTTTGCCTCCTCTTTAGGCTTAGGTTGCTCATCCACCTCCTCCACCTTGGCCTGTGACCCAGCGACCTGTCCCATCATCCCTGGCTGTGAGACCACCATCGAAATCTCCAAGGGCCGCACAGGCCTTGGCCTCAGCATCGTAGGAGGCTGCGACACCCTGCTGGTAGGAAACAGTCTGAAAATGAGATTTCAATTAAAAGAAATAAGCAACAGTTTCTAATTTGTAACTTCTCAACCATCATACAGTCAACTTTGACTAGCACATAAGAAATACATTTCGAAGGTGCAACTATTTTAAAGCGACTGTACATTGCCAGTTCCCACCCACAGTGCCACCAACTTCTTTGGTGGTACTATAACTTGGGTCTGAAATAGCCGTGGCGGCTCAGGAATGTAGGAAATGATGTTGTTGTAGCCTTCCTCCTCCTGCTGTCGTCGTCCTCTCAGCCCATCTATTGAGTCTGCTCAGTCAGGCTTGGGAGCAGTAGCTTTTTGTCTGGCCTCGGCCGCAGCAGACAATATCCAACCCTGGAATGTAACCTCCGCACTCCAAATGAGAAAACACTGAAACTCAGGAACACACACATACATACACACTCAGAAGTCGCCCTCCAAAGTTCATCATTTGTCTTCTATCCAACAACAAAGGTTTTTAACATATTCATATCATTTCCCCAGAATAAACACTTAATATTCTCATTTTACTTCCTGATAGCACCCTTTTATCCTGTCCTTTACTGACCCACTCTGTATTCTCTCTCCTCAGGGAGCCATCATTATCCATGAAGTTTATGAAGAAGGAGCAGCTTCCAAAGATGGCAGACTGTGGGCAGGAGACCAAATCCTAGAGGTGCCGTGCATTGTAATGAGCTGCACATTTGACCTAGATAAGAAGATACTGAACAAAAAAAAAAAACATTTCAAGGAGACATGCCCGAGGAGTTTAAACACGAAAGCTTGAGCTTCTGAAAATAAGACTCAAATAGTGTGATATGACAGGGCCGAGGGATGGAAGTTCTGTTGTCATTGGCAGCAAAACATTCAAACTCAGCACCTACTGCAGACTGATTTTTGCTGTTAGTGAGACAATATGGAAAAGAATGAAATGATTGAAGGAAGAGTTGGACGTATCCTGTGCGTTTGATATGAGCTGACAAGTTAAGTAGCCAGGCTCAACTTGGATCTGCCCTCACTTTGACCTCGTGCTTTGTCAGAGAGGGGTGGAGCTCAGGAGTGTGGTTATTGTAGCTGGGTCAGTAGTCCTGAACTGAAAGGCGCGCACACACACACACACACACACCCCATTATGACTTAATTACCCACCACTATTCATTTCTGTCTGCCAGCCAAGCTGCTGTGTTTAGAAAATAAGGTCAGAGAGGCAAAGTGAAAAGAGCAGTTTCCCAGTGCACAGCCCAGCCATTAGCTGCTATGGGAAAAATCCTGTGTATATCCATGGTGAAAGCTATTGCGGTATTTCCCTCTATGTGGTGATAATAAAAAAAGCTGGACGCAAGTTGAGTTTTGTGGGAAGGCTTCCCTGTAGTTATTTTCACGTGTTCTGACATCACCCTGTGATTTAAATGTTATTATCCAGTTTCCATTTATATCAGCAGTCTTGGTATCTTCTCTAAGAGGTCTGTTTTAGCACTAAATTAGGGTCATTATTGCTTTTTATAGTCCCTTCCTGTAGTTACTTAATGTTAGGAATGAAAGATTGGCTCCTTTAGCTCACAGTATGCCCAAAAAAGAACATTTCCGCCACACTGTTGTTTATGACATAGTTTCTATGTGTCTCATATATCTCTTAGGTGAATAGCACTGACCTGCGAGCAGCCAGTCATGACGAGGCCATCAATGTACTGCGGCAGACCCCGCACAGGGTTCAGCTGACGGTCTACAGGGACGAAGCCCAGTACAAGGAAGAGGACCTGTGGGACTCCTTCACTGTGGAGCTGCACAAGAACCCTGGCCAGGGCCTGGGGCTGAGCATTGTAGGAAGGAGGTGAGAGATATTTACTCTTAGCAGCACATGGTTATGCATAGTGCACTCTTTAAATGTGTAGTAGAAGATTTATTATAGTGCCGAATGAGCTTTTACACATGAAAACAGCTGAGAAAGTGCTTTTTCCATGTGGCTTTAAACCATATTAGGACAATAATTAGACATGTAAGAGTCAGTGCAGTTTGTAATTGTATTGTTTTTATTTTTCAATGCAGATCACGGGACCAGAGGTAACACATTGTTTATTAACCCTCATATGGAGTAGAGGAGGTGATGCAAATAGAGAACAACGTTCAAATAAGATTCTAGATTAGACTAATGCATCTGAAGCTAAATGCCAGCATGAAGTTATATATTTTCCTCTTTGAAAGGTATCTGCTTTTAATTACCAAAGGAAATAATTGTTTTGTGCTGATGTGCAGACTCAAAAAAAGCCTGCTTTGCCACGTGGCATGCCTACAATACACAGATTATATTTTTCTACATAATCTTGGTCACAGGCAGTCATTATAACCCTGAAATAGTTCCAAGTTTGAAATTGTGAACAGTACAGAGCAAGAACTCCCCAAACTGCCAAACCCACATGATTCTTTTATCTGATTTTATAGTTGACTTGTTGCTTATCTGACTCTCTAGGTTGACAACATGTTAAACGAGGTTAAAACCTCAGCAGAGGGTACATTTACAGCAGCATTGGTGACGATTCTGACAGCACGGTATTAATACACGCAGAATTAAAACACCAAAACTGAAGTTTCAGGTTCGGTAACAGCCTGCAGCTCAATTTTTTATATAGTAGTAAATGTCTGCCTCAATCACAGCGGTTCTGCTACATATGTGGAAAAGAAATCTTAAATGCTTAAAAGGATGGAAACTACACAGACAACCTAAAAACTCTGGGCTGAAAGGAAAGTGCAAGCTAGTAGTTAGTGGTGAGGAGCTGTGACAGCCAAGTGTCTCTGGCCTTGAAGATTGAGTGAGATCGAGTTGCCTTTCTTCACAGCTTCTGCTTTTGTTAGTCTGTATCTACGTGGAGATACATAAGATGTGAAGTCCACTTTTGGAAAAAAATAGTTATTTTTAGATGCGTCATACCCACCATCATGTCTTTATCTTGCCAGCAGGAATGACACAGGAGTGTTTGTGTCTGATATTGTGAAAGGCGGTTTGGTGGAATCTGACGGTCGACTGATGCAAGGCGACCAGATTCTGTCAGTCAACGGTGAAGATGTCAGGTCAGCCACTCAGGAGGCAGTGGCTGCACTGCTGAAGGTAACTCAAGCCTCACTAGAACAGAATGCCACACGGTGAACAACTGATCCGCTTAAAACGTAGCTGAGCAGCTAAAACAGAAACAAATGAGTAAAGCTAATGCTGGGCTTTGTGCTGCAGTGCTGCGTGGGACCGATAAAGATGGAAGTAGGAAGGTTTAAGGCCGGCCCCTTCCACTCTGAGAGAAGGCTGTCTCAAAGCAGTCAGGTAATTTCCCACGCATTTACCATTGATTGGAGATCAAGTTTAATTTAGTCCTTCTGAAAAAAAAGTTCTCAATAACTTTTCAGATGAGTGAAACAGGCAGCGCCAAGGTGGCCCATCTGCCATGTTCAGACTCAGGAAATGTTCCAGGTGAATCTGAGCAACTAAGCAGCAGTCAGGAGCGTAAGTATCATGGGACTGCAGCATGACAAAATGATGTTAATCTAAGGGGCATATCAATCAAATGTGGAACAGTCCGTGATAACAGTGTGTCTGTTCTCAACATCCTCACAGCTTCAGAGAGTCAGGACATCAGAACCATTGAGTTTACCAAGGGCCCCAATGATTCTCTGGGTATCAGTATAGCAGGCGGGGTGGGCAGCCCTCTGGGCGATATACCCATCTTCATCGCCATGATGAATCCTGTCGGCCTGGCCGCTCAGACCCAGTTAAAGGTAAAACATCCACCTATTATTGAGTATTTGGCCAAAATTAGGATTTTGCATACCTCCAATTCTTAAGGGGGGTCTATTGTGAAAAATCGAAATGATGTAGCACAATCGCACTCCTCTTCACTTTGCTCAGTCTGTGAATCTCAAAGGCCTCCAAAGGTCAGGAGCCTTTGGCCTTCGCAGACACACTGACAATTGTAAGTCTGTTTGACAGCGACTGGAGGAGGACAATAGCCACAGCTAACATGGATGATAAATCTCCCACTCCTGCATTTAGATCATGAGGTCCACAGAAAGGCTTATTGAAATGAAGAAGGGGAATCTTGAATGATGTATTTATGCTGCTTTACATTTTCAGCGAGTGATAAATGAGGACTCTACAGAATGAAATTACACAGCTGAACAAAAGCTTAGTTTTGCTTTTGTGTAGCGTTAAGAAAGGATTTTGCATACAGAGTTAGCCACTGTTTCAAAACATGAAAACCATTACCGAGACCAAAGAAATCTCACGACAGCACTTTACTTTCTGTGTTTTCCAAGAAGAAAAATGTTGGAAGCAAAGGAAAAGGAGTTACATTTGCAAACTTTTCCTGAAGAATAATCACTGCAGATTGTGCCGAGTGTGTTTTTTTTTTCTTGCGTGAACTGTTCTGCTGTGTCACTTGTTCTGTTTTCAGATTGGAGACAGAATTGTCAGCATATGTGGCACCTCTGCTGAAGGCATGAGCCACTCACAGGCTGTCAGCCTGCTCAAGAACGCCACGGGCAAAATACAGCTGCAGGTCTCCCAGAACACACACCTTACGGTTTTTCTCTCTGCTTCCACATCCCTGTTACATAAACATGCAGTGAGATAATCTGCTGCGCAGCGTGGTCTTTATTTGTCTTTGGAAGAGTAGCGGCGGCAGACTTTGAAGTACCATAAAACTCGGCGCCTTCGCCATCACTGCCATCATGCTATCAGCCGTTATCTTGACGGTAAATCGGGTCTAGAACATCTTAACAGTGTCCGTTTGTTTGCCTATTTGTGTACGCGCTGGTAGGTGGTAGCAGGTGGCGACGCCACGGTGACGAGTCCGTCCCAGGAGCAGGCGGGTGGGGGCCTGACACCAAGCTGCATCTTCCAGGATGACATTGGGTATGAAGCTTTTAGCATAGGACAGGGCGTTTTGCCGTGTTGCGACATCCAACAAGGAAAAGATTTTTTTTGTTGCCTACAAAACAAGTTTGAAAGTGTAGGATAGAGGACTGAAACTGCGTCTGTCTTTCCCTCAGCCCACCTCAGTGTAAGACTATCACTCTTGAAAGAGGACCCGACGGACTGGGTTTTAGCATCGTTGGAGGGCACGGCAGCCCCCATGGAGACTTGCCAATTTATGTCAAAACAGTTTTTGGGAAGGTAAGTGGGGCAAGCTGCAGCGGCTCATCTTTTCACAATCCTCATTCCGCACCTTATTAATGGAAGCCACTTGTGCCTGTGTGTGAGTTCAGGGCGCAGCAGCAGAGGACGGCCGTCTGAAGCGGGGAGACCAGATCATGGCGGTTAATGGCCAGGCTCTGGAGGGAGTTACTCATGAAGAGGCTGTTGGCATCCTGAAAAGGACCAAAGGAACCGTCACACTCACTGTGCTATCATAAACATACACAGACACACACTATAGTCAATATTTTTATACACTTGCACCAAAAGACTGAAATAGTAACACGCTACACACATGTGGTGTCATTTCTAGCAAAGGGAGAACTCACATTAGCAGTATTGCACAACTTTGTGATTGTGTTCATCTGTGAAAGTATCCACACTGAAATCATGAAGCTTATTACTCAACGTAGGTCTGAACACTGTGATCTATGGATGCCTATGAGAGGGAAATGTGAGAGGAGGTTGCACAGCAGTACAGTACAGAGTTTTAATTATGTGAAGCATTCCGTGACACTGGATTCAGGTGAGATATTGTTCATGCACAGTATGTTAAAACTGCTCTGAAGGAAAAGATGTGAAGTCCTGGGAGTGTGGTTTGAGTCAGTGAAACTCACTGAACTATAGTGCTGCTAAAGCTGATATATAAGGTATTATGTCACTGTATTTCTTTCATAAGTATTAATGTTCACTTCATGCAAGTACTGTAATGGAAAGTAAATGAACTGCTCTTTAGGTTTTTATGAACAAGTGGCTCAAACTGCTCAACTTGTCATATGATTATGTGACCCGAGTCCAGTTGGACCTTATTGTTTGCCCCAAATAAAGTCATTCATTGTGTAGTCTGTGAAGTCATGGGGCATGTGTTGTGTGGTTTTAGCGCTGGAGGTTAAGAAAAAAAAAGGTTTTGTTCTCTGTTTCATCACCTTAAATGTGTTTTCTAGTACTGACAAAGTGACAGTATTGTGTCTATTCCCGCTGAATTAAATAAAAGTGACCTTTGGATTCAATCAGGGTTTTCACTTTTGTATCGTGCCTGTTTTTATCAGGTTATTATTGACAGGCAAACACACACAGAAGCAAGTATTGACTCAATACTTTAATTGCAACAGAGAAAACACCATATGAAAGAAAAGGGCATTTCTTATCTATGATATATAAAGAATGTTAAACCCCTTCACCCTGATGAGATTCATAAGTCAAATGTAGCTACAAGAACACACTTAAAGCTTTTACCATTCTTGAACAATATGTTTCATGGGTTTTAAAAAAAATCCCTGTATAGGTTCTGCTTCACCGATGTGTAAAGCAGACTGTATTCTTCTTTCAGGACCCTTTTTGTACAAAGATTGACCTAAAACTTGAGTAAGACACATGCCCTCATTTAAAAAAAACGTATTAAACCTTAAATGCCATTATAAATGCATCACAACAGCAAACCAGTGAACCAGCTGTTGCCCAATACGGAACATCTGCCTTACAACACTCAGATCAATTTTCCATATGAGATGAAAGCAATTCACTGTCGCCGCAGGTCACATTTAAAACGAACGGCAACTGGAGCTCAGACAGCAGCTACAGCTAAATGAAATGTAGACGGACAGAGATTTATAGATGCCGGATAAAAGTGGAACAGCTCATATGGTCTTGCCTCAGTGAAGTCTGTTGTCACTCGAGACTCAATAAAGTCCGGATAGAGAGGCAGAGATCTCCATTAAAATATGGCATCCCATCTGTCTGACAAGCACAGCTGCTCCACAGCCACAAGTCCTCTGTCTAATGAGGTCTGAGGCTGGTTCGGAGTCAGCGGGCTGTTAGAGAAGAACAACTGTAGGACTTTCATTGTAGAGGTAAATTTGCTCAACTGCTGCGCCCCCCCAGGTCGAAACCTAATGCCGTTACCTGCAGCTGCTGCTAACCAAAGCACTAGCCAGCGCCCCCTCAACAGCTGAGCTTTCTTCCAAGCACCTGTTGTTTTTTTTAAGGTCCCTGTGGGATAGCCCAGCCCTCCTCCAGGTTCACCAGACGCTGCTTGGTTTACACAAAGCTTGACTGCACAAGCCCTTGAGAAGTGAGATCAAATGTTACTTCTGTGTCACACTCGACTTTAGGGTGGCCGCATGGTGTAAAGTTACACAACAACGGCGCCAAAGCTAGAAGCTTTAAAAGGAGTGGGTTGCCAGAATGCCCGGTTGCATACAAAATGTCAGTTCCGTAACTAATCTGTCTCACCCTGCAGCTTTGGACATGGCCTGTGAAATTAGGCCTATGATCCTCGCTTACAGCTCAAACATTTCAAAGCTCAGTATCTTCCCGACTCACACCAGTTGTACTTACTACCAAGAAGTGAAGCAAACAGGAACCATGATGAGTCAGCAAACGTGTCTAATGGGATACCATCATGCTGGTTTGAATACGAGTGAAGGTTTGCTGAACAGATCAGTCTGCTGATCACAAGACAAATGCAGACAAAGCCAATTTTAATCAGGCTTCAAATCAGGGGATTTCTCTCGAAAATGTACCATTTGTGTCACAGTTGAAGGAATTTGTCTGTGAACTTGTGCTTAACAAGAACATCGAAGAGACTGGATGAACCGTAAAATGTCATTTAGCCAGCACACGTAGGTGGTGGAAACATATCACTGTCGGAAAATGCATCAATGTCAACATTGTCCGAACTTAATGTGTAAACCGTTTTCCTGTGAAGTATTTCTAAGAGGTAGATTAGATGCTGAGGTTATTTAGCCAGTCTCACATCTGCTTGACAAATCAAACCGTCCCACTCACAGCTTTGAGCAGGGACGCTTCCTCAAACATAATTTATTCGCCATCTGGAACCGTCTATCTATTGCTTCATCAAACATCTCCTTTATAGTGTCTTTTAGTCTCGCAGAGTAGATTGTCTTCCAGAGCTCACTCTGCCGACAAAGCTGTCTGGCATACATAAACCCGCACACATAATTAAATTTCCACTGCCCGCTGTGGTGACAAATTTACAGGGAGACAACACTGAAGAACAGCGGGACCTGAAAAGGGTTTCTGAGGCAATCATTTGACCTTCCAGCAAGGTGACTCTGTTGCCTCAAGTCTTTGCAGACGTGTCAAAAAAGATTAACTCATAACAGACACACAATCCTCTGCATTGTATGAGTCAGAGCATATTAGTTGCTCTTTAACAGTCCTTCCTGTCAACACAAAGGTGTAACTGTACATGTGCTGGGTGGAGACTCAGCGACAAACATGACAGATGTCAAGAGCACTTTTCTTAATCAATATTTGGCCTTGATGTGTAATTAGATGACTAACATGGTCTGGAATTCAAGGAAGTGGTGAATGAGAAGTGCACGATTAAACAAAAAAAAAGGATGAATTGTAACTACTAATCTGGCCAAACATGACCGAAGACAGGTGAAAAAGTCTTGTGACTCAAACAGAGGGAGAAGTTATTGCTGGTGGACTGAGTAGAAACCAAGAAATAAACTTTTTACTTTTACTCTTACTAAGCCACTCTGGCGCCTTGCTTCGTGAACAAACCAAAAGATAAAGAACTGTCCTCTTTATACTTATATACTTACAACTATATTTCTTTGAGTCAAGACAATGATTGTCAAGACACAAACAAACATATACTTTCCTTCCTCCTCATAAACCTAAAATTATGCCAAAGTTAAGGAAGCTAGATGATATCAAGATTCATAGTGAGGTATTTCTCATTACAAGGGCAGCTACAGCTCAGCACAGCCTCAGATTCCTTGACTGCTGGGAAAAAAAACCCATTGAAGTTAACCATATTACATCATGCAGGGTCAGATTTCTTCCCAACCTTTGGTGTGTTTGCACAAAGTGGATGGAGTGTGACGGTTGAGGATCGTGTTTACACAGACAACAGAGCACATGTTGAGCCAGGGAACACCAAACACTGGTATTAAATGTGCGGTGCTGATCTCTTAACTGCACTTATTACATGCTAGCAGCACAAACAGTCTTCTCAGCTCAGGCTATGATAACACAGTACACAAGGCTGTGTTTAATGGCCCATCTCACACAGTGAACGACAGTCTCTGTGTGACTGCGCGGCAGGTAAGAGGAAGCTACTCCATCATAAAGCCACTGTTTGTCTTAAACACACCTCATGTGCTTCACTTGGTATGTTTGCATTTCAGTTACGGCACTAAATTACATCACTGCTGCTGAGACCTGATAAGGCTGAGTGTGTAATCATCACTTTTAGAGCTCTGCGTAAAGTAATGTGGTGACACATCTTCTTTGAAATGTTTGCAGAGCTGAGGGTGGGAGAACCACCTGCTTGCCATTGAGAGGTGCACATGTCTAACCTTGTGACAATGGTGCAGGGCTGGTGAATGCTGACAAAGAGAGACAGAAAACAAACATTAAAAGTTCATTCATCTTAATACAGTATTGTAACCTACAGTCTACAGACAGTAGTGCTTCCTTGGACGTGAGAAACAGCTGGATTTTCTTTCCTGTAACTGAGGTAATGCTTCCCAACTTTGACATTAACGTTTCCCGTCATTACCCTAAAAGGTAGTTTACACAAAAATCTTGCTGGGTCAACGCACATCATATTCTTTTTAAGCTCATTTGTGCAACAAAGCAAACCTAAGCGTAGGAGTGCTTTTTCTCACCACCTACTCTACACACAGCTAAAAAAAAAGGAAAAATGGCAGCAAACGTTTTTGTCTGGAATGCCCCCGAAGTTGTATTTATGACTCAAAAAGTAACCTCTCTGACCAACTTTAAAATCAAACATGGCTGCCCTGGTAGCAGCAGTAAGAAACTGTTTAATAGCACTTCTGACCTGACTTCTCCTCTCAATCAACATTCTGTCAGAACGGCACAAAGATCATGGACTGAATTTAATGTTATATTCTTTTTATGCTTCATGCTGGAACCACACTAGCTCACAGAGCTAGTCAGCAATCTCTGAACTAGTTTGCTCATTCGTAAACTAAGTAAACTGACATTCTTTCACATGGTTGAAGGAAGATTAACACTTCTGATTGGTATACTTTTGTTCTTAGCTTGCACGATGAAACAATCGATATGTGAGGCAGGCTGTTCTTTCTTAACAGCTCGAGCCATGGCTATATTTATGATGTTATCACCACATTTATTTAGAAATCATTGTCATTATGGAACAATTAGTGTTTCGTTTTATTTGCTAGCTTGTTTTTTTTCTTCCTTTCTTTATTATCATGAAATATTATTGTATCATTTTCTTTTTTGCCAGATTATTCGTGTCCATAGCAAACACTGCACTAATTTTGAGCTATTTCCTATTTTTTAGGGTTGTTGAGATCAAATTTAGAACACATGAAAACACCTTAAAAAGGTGTTGCATCACCATTGTTTGGTAACCATCTGAGGACAAATATCCATTAAAGTAATAGAATATTGTCAGAAATACCACAGACACATTGATCAGGAGTGAATCTTGCTCCTAATACCATGATGTTTAGCGGGTAAAATCTACTGACCTCAAACTTCAGAGAATGGAGGTCGATGTTTTGGAGTCAGCAAACAGGCTAGCAGCTGTCCATTCTGAAGTTAAAGGCACTTAGGCAATGTTTTTATGTACACCAGCTAAATCTAAGGGTTTCTACAGTCTTACTACCAACACTTCACAGTTGCTTAAGATGTGAACACACTTCACTGCATATTTGGCAGTAAAAGTAATTTATATTTGAAGTCATGCCAGGATGGTGGAACAGTTGTTTAAAAAAGAGAAAAACAACATAAAAAAAAAACAACTCATGGTGTTGCACAAGGAAAGATCAAGTGATCATCAACGTCAGCAAGCCTTATCCTCTTGAGGTCTTTAATGTCTACGCAGCATTTGGTGGTCAATGTAATAACTGTTGAGAAATAACATTATGAACTAAAGTGATAGAACCAATCAATGGGTTGTCATCACTTGCTCCACAGCCCTGTAACAAATGCCCATCAAACACACTGGAATGTGTTTGCTCCATATGTGTTAATGGCCCATATTATTGACTGAAACCTCCCTGCACTGCTGGTTTAAAAATAAAGGCATCCTATTGATTTTAAGACAACATGGAAAAGTCAGTGATGAAAGTCCATTTGTGCTTCTGACCTTCATTGCCAGTTGAGCTACTGTATTTTCAATCTTTGCTCAGGAGAACTTGACAGTGCCATTACACTCCAACAAATGTGACATGTAATGACATATATGACCATAAATAACCTTTTTAAAGTGGAACTTGCTCAGGCTTTGACTTGCTTGCCTCAGTTTTAATTCACGCTGAGCTCCCTTTATTATCCCGAGAATGACGTTTTTCTTTTAAAGCCCCTATTATCAACCCCAGAATTACAACCCTGGCTTTTATCGTATTTTGAAGACTGACCTACAATTATTGTGAGTTGTAAAGTGCGGTGCTGATGGCTATAGAGTGAGACACTAAAACTGTCGAAACTTTCAAAATTAGAGCTCACACTAAATCTGTTGTCCCTAAGAGATTTCTGTTCTAGCTTTGTGTTACCAAATAGCTCTTTGTTTAAAAGATTATAAATTGTATTTGTTTCTTTTGCATTGCTCTTGTCAAATGATACTTAGGAGAAAAACATCTGGACTTGACAGTGTTATTACGAATTTGAGGAAAGTTCTTCATATGATATAAACCTTTTGTTTTTTAATTCACATCAAGTTTTGAAATTTGAACTTGGCGGATTTTATAAATGTTTTCCTATATTGTTACATGGATGGTAAGCTCAAATTCCAAAGGCAACTTTCAACATCTTTTCCTTTTTGTCCAAGAGGAGCCATAAATAAAGCAGCACAACACTGCAGTGACAGAACTAAGGGTTCTGCTGCACTTAAATTCCAGCTCTCCAACTTGATTTATACGGATCCCCGCAGGAGAAAAGGCAACAAAGACTTCCACTTTGCTCTAAACTATACCACAGCAGTCAGAGCACACCTCAGTGGTGCTTTAAAACCCGTTTACATGTCCCTTACCAGGTAACTATATCCCTCTGCTTTGTGTCTGGTTTTTCACTGGTAAATCATTTCCTGCCACTGAACATTTTTCCTTTATCCCACACGATCACAGATGCCAAAGAGTTTTGATGTTTTCATCTCTATTTTCCCAGTTTTAAACAGGTGTAACTGTCAGCATGGTTACATGGACAGTTGTGTCGAGTCACAGTTACAAATGTGTTGAAATGCATTTTTAAAGTGAAGTGGTTGTCAGACAAACACGATGAGTGTTTTTTTCTTTTCTAGCGCCATTTGCACTGTTGTAATCATCTGTACTGCTGTTATCTGGCTTGATAATGTTCGAAACTAATGCAACATGGGTACAATGTGTCATATTCTTTTTCAAAGATGTATTAAACAAGAATCTGTTTTATGCGAGGCAATGATGTGAACATTTGATTGGAACAATTGTCATCCTGCAGGGTGCGTGTGCATTCCTGTCTCTCTAATGGACTTCTTCAGAGAAAAAATAATTCTTCCATGCTTCAATGCCATAAAACCCCAATACAACATATGCTTCTTTGAATACTTCAGTTCCCTTCAGCTACTAATGACACTCAGAGTTGTTTGTTAGTTACTATTGGAAAAAATGTCTTCAAGAAAGTCTCTGCAGCCAAAAAGGAATTCTTCTTGCTGGAGCTTTGGGGTATTCAAGGAAAACATTTCCATCAGACTTGCATAAACTTGTTATTTGCATTCAGCTGAGTTGATATTTTAATCAAGACAAGACAGCCAACAGAGGTGTTACTATTCTTTTTTTATGACTTATAATTTGATTAATGTGCGCTACTATCTTATTTGGGAGATTTACATAATAACTTTTAGGAGAAGTTCAGACATTGAGCAGGTTGGGGTTGTAAAAATAATAAATCAGCACATTTCTGCTTGTTGGCAACTGCCAACAGACATGACTTCAGGGAAAAACGAACACGTGACATCATGGAGGATGATGTTCGCATGACTTTACTGATATTATTTTATCTTGGCCAGAGCATTGAGATGATCTATATGTCTGTCAGTTTATTATTTTAAGTATTATTCTATGATCTCAGCCTGAATTTCTGCAGATTATCATGCAAGTATTATTTGGCCTTTAGGTAAGACAAATCAGATCTCTCCCGAAGAGCCAAAATGTCATGGAGACTCGTGTCAGAGAAGCAGCATTCCTTTGTTATGACTTGGTTCCTCAGTGTTGTGTAAACGGAATCTATAGAGAATGTCTCTTTGTAGAATAAACAGAAACTTTTCAAGGATTCTTATTTGACTTTTCAGTTCATCTAACATTGCACAAGCCGAGGTAGTGAATGAATGAGGTCGGCTAAATGTGCAAACTGTGTCGCCTTTCGTGGGAAACTTAATGTTGTTATCAGAACACCATACTGCACAGATTCTATACGTATCGCACAGAAAAACTTTAGCGCCATAAGAGCATTTCAAAACAGACCCCCGCCCCCCCGTCTACAAGCAATAAAACACCCAATTGTTATAAACAATACAAATAATATGTACTAACTGGTGCAATAAAATGTTCCCATTAAAAGATGGAATGTCAGAAGCCAAACAAAAGACAGAGCCTTGCAGCCGCACATCTATCATCCCACTGTTTTCAGATGTGGGCTGTAGTGGAATCCATGCTATGTAGCTCAGATTGCCAAGATCCAGAGATTCCTTGTGAATCCTGCAAGCCCAATGTAAGAAAGACAATGTAACAGCTATTAGAACCTTAACCATATACTGCTGTCTTCCAGCGACAGAATGTGGTTGTTGTGATGCCCAAACTTTGAGTGATAAATCCATGCTGATTTCCCTGAACCTGTTTCATTAACTGGTATTTCATGCAGCTTTGATCAGCATCCCGCTGACATCAGGCAACTTATTTACTATCTTCCACTGTTATGCCAAAGAATTGTGAAATAAAAAAATAAACATTAATAATTAGGTACATAGTATTTCACAGCAGAAGTTATACTGTAGTAAACAAATACAAATTCTGGATAGATAGGTCACCATGTTGCCGCTTTATACTGTGTGAATTCATCATTTCACAATCTGAAAGAGTAACTGAAAGGGGCTCTGGGTCACGTTTGAAGCCACTAAGAGGCTTACTTGAATGATTAAGAAATGTTGTATGACTGACAACAACTTCAATAAGAATAAGAGTGACTACAAGCAACAACAAAGATACTCAAAATGATAAAAAAAACTACAATGAGACTCAAAATAGTTCCCAGCTTAACCAAAGAGAAATCCAAAATGGGCACAAGCTGTCAAAATTATAGAAGAGAAATGGGAATTAACACTAAAATATTACAAAACTACTGTAAAGACTCTCAAATGACAAAGAAATTCACAGCGGCTACAAAAGACTCAAAACACATGTGTCATCTGTGGTCTCTTTGTGTTTGTTTCAGTCAGGAGGGTGAGTTACTGCTGGGTCCAGGGGTCTGTAGGTTTATAATCCCCCCATCTATTGCACAATCAGAGGATATTTGCTGATATGAGATCTGCAGAAAAAAGACAATTTGAACAATTCTATCACAAGAAACTGAGGGTTACCAGTAAGTTCTTCACACTCCCGAAGATTTCTCCTTCATAAGTTATTAATCAATGGATTGCTGCCTCAATAGTTTAGAAGATGAAAACTTTTCCCAAGCATAAACACAGGAGGAAATGTTCCTGAAAGGCCATTAGTAGAATAATTTACAACTCAGTGGGCTGGTACTTTTTAAGGCTTTGCTCTTCCAGCGCTTTTAGCCTATCGGCACTCTGCACCATAATCTGTCTTCATTAGCCCCTTTGCTAAAGTATAACATCCTCACCTATGCGGCTGCAACACAGAGAGAAGGTGGGGTTAGAACATCCAGCCATCTATCTACATAAGCAGACAAGCTGTCAGTGAGCTCTGCACCATTGATTCAAACGATGATCCTGCTCAGAGGCAATCATTAACACAAACTGGCCTGAACACTGTTAGGTCAGCTATCAGTGTCTGCAGTTGCTGTACTGTGTGTTTTACATCTGATGTCACTGAGGCAGGCCTCTGCTGCTTTATTGACTATGTGGGTTAACCCTGATCCTGCATTTGAGAACTTTCACAAATACAAAAGCTTCACCAAAGCTGTATCATAAGTATCTGCACCAGTAAAGACAGACAAAAATACAGTAGGTGAACCATGTAACCCTGTAACTCCATCTCGACAGTAGAAGTCTCTTGAGTCCTATCAGTAACAGCCTGCTAAGAGGCTTTATCCTCCCACCCACCCTTCTCCACCCCGGCACAAAGAGCTGTCTGTTAGTCCAGGGAGGCATCCCAGGAGTCAGCAGAGACAGGTGGCTATCCCCACAGGGTATGTATGTGGGGGCTGGGAAGCTGAATGCAGGAGTAATCAGAGACAAGTCAAGACAAAAGCACTGTGTTATTCAGCTGTGTGGTTTTCCAACTGTTGAATGTGTGGTGGGCACAGTCTTTTATAGTTCTACAGTAGTCACAAAAGCTTTTAAAGAGACGCTGCCTTGTCATATGTAGAAACAGCAGCGTTTTCTTTCTTCTTTGTAAAATCAAACTGTGGTAGTGGTTCGATGATCTGGATTTGAAAAAGAGGCCTTAAGAGGGTGACAAGCAACACCTTATCGGTTTTGCATTCCCCACCGGATATTAGAGGTCTTTCATCTGTCACACCAAAGAAACTGAGGGAAATCTTCACGGTTCTGCTCCAGGTGTTTTGAGATATAGAGGAGAGTGTTATTGGCAAGTCTTGATGTTTGAACTTGGGTGGACCTAAGGAGGGGTGAAGGGATAAACACCAACCTCTTGTGTTTGTCAGTAGGAAGAGTAGAGAGCAGAGACATGATGACAAAAGGTAAAGTGGAGATGCAGACAAACAAACAAAAAAGTAGAAGCCAAGAATGTGCCTTAATGTGCCTCAAACACATTTCATTTTGGGGGGGCTCATACTAATATTGTAGTCAGACGACTTCAGAAAAGGATTATGACTGCTGGTGCACCATGGGAAGGCCTCCTCTTGCAGGACAGTGATGTCGGAAGCATAGTATTCGTTTCAAGAGAATCACATCTTTCACATGAATGATGACAGATAATGAGGGAGCGCAGACATAATGGTTGGGAAAATGGGATCCTCTCGTGGCAAGAAACTGGTAGTCTGGGAAATGTTGATACATGAGCACTTAAAGAACAACTCATTGGTGGAAAAGGACTGACTCAGAGAAGTTTGCTCTGACTGAATTATGAGATTCTTCGACAGAGTTCCTTAAGAGCATAAAAACTGAGGAAAAAGAGACTACTTGGAACAAAAACAACAAACTTAGCTTTAGAATTAAGACGCAGATCATTTCAAACTTGAAGACAAACAGCTACAATGAAAGAGAAATCCAATCCTGAAAATAACCCCTAGCACCAGGACAAAAACATGAGCTAATTTCCTGTAGACTGGTCAAATATCCAAACTACTTCACCAATAAGATCAAAGTTTCTCGACCTATTTAGGTCAAACAGTTGTAACAGCTTCCTGCTGACCCCAAGCTGCCCTTATCTGATCTGAATGGGTGTCTGGGGAATTACAAAGTATACATCCACAGGGAATTATTTTGTGAAAAAACGTGTTTGCCAACCAAGGATTAGTCTCAGCTCTCCTCTTTTATTGGCACAGGGTCTGCTTGTTGGCAGGAAACACTTGAAAAGATTCTTGAACTCTTGACCTGTTGATGGGAGGGCTTCTCATACATGCTAGCTAGCAACGAACAAATGACTGTGGGAATATCTCTAACACAACTAATTAAATGCACTGACAAATTGCTCTCAATAACATATCTGCACTATAGCTGAAAAGATCACAAACACTGAAATTCAGTAACTTCTATAAACTTTAAAACAGCAGTGACTCTGACTCCTTCGTGACTCACATCTTGGCTGTCAAAGAGCAAAGCAAAAGTTCAGAGGCTCTCCCAGGGTCAGCGCCTTCTGTGGAAGTCTCTTTGATTTCTAATATCATCACGGAAGGGCTTCCTGGCCTGGATAGAAATGAAAGAGGAGAGAAATCAGGGGGATCAAAAAGGACAGAGGTTTGTTTTGTTCTTTCCTCTATATCTGCTGAAGGTTCCCAGCTGATGTCGCTCGCTGTTTAAACTCAGCTGGCTCAACAGCTCAGACTATGGTCAGATAAAAGGCACTCGATCCAGAGATGCATCAAAAGCAGGCAGGATGTTGTAGGGTCACTCAACAAATAGTGGGATAAAAAAAGAGCAATGGCTGCCAGAGAAAAATAGTAGTTACAGAATGGCAGGCTGATCCTACTGTTGTTGTTTCTAGTTCATTAATTTAATTCACTTTAGAGCCTTTGGTTTGTACCACTAATGGTGCAACAAACAGTAAAGGAAAAGCTGGTGAAATCCAGACTTAAGGGGAAAGGTTATACTCTGATGACTAATCAACCGATCCTCAGTGCCAGCACAAACTTCCTTCACTGGGATACATCATAACCGTTGAGACTATATGTTGACATTAATGGTGGTCACAGTGTAAAACTGGTTCAACCAGTTTGTGGCTTGGGGAGAGGAACGTTTCACAACCTGCAGTTTATTGCATCTCTACTTCTGAATAATGAAATCTCGCTCTGTGGTTTGGTGCCTCTAAATCCTGAAAGACCTTTTTAAATCTTCAAGACCAAGTTTGTCTTTATTGATACCAGGATAAACCAGCTGTTCATAAATCCATTACCGGGTTTGTGAGTTGTCAGTTGTTATAGCACAAGCTAACGTGTATTTACAATAGCAGGTTACACCAAAAAAAAAAAAGCACAGGGAATGTTGGGAATGACTTGTCCTGGGAATATCCTCCACACCTTCACATGATATTACGCTGTACGTCGCAGGCTGAGTTGGACCACAGCTTCTGTTAAACATGACTGACTTAGATCATTAGGCTAGTTTGTTACTGTTGATACTGATGTTATGGTGAGAAAACTATCGTGTCTTTCAAAGAAAAAAAGAGTGAGCTGTCCCTACTTTGCTGCCCTGAGGCATAGCATCAATAGCTAAAATTAGCATGTACTCCGAGTGATCCCAATCAAAAGCGAAGCTGATGAATACTGGTGATTACTGCAGGGTCATATGATGCACGACTGATTTTCCCCATTGTACTCAAAGCCAGGTCAGCGTACACAGACATTTACTGATCACTTAAGCCATTTATTTTATTTTTTTACACTGGTAAGAATACCCACAAATATGTGAAAACTCCTCTACAGTTCTCTCGTTTATCAGCTCCACTTCTGATTGACCTTGAAAGGAACACCGGGTGCACTTGCTAAAAATCACTGATGGTGCTGTGCTTGGAGCCACTAAACTGCTAAAACAACACCAGAACATGGATAAGTCTAAACCTCCTTCACATAAACGAAAACAAAACTTTATTTGGATACCCAGACTTTGGAGATGACCCTGACAGTCGTCTTGAGCTCATGTCCTTATTCAAACTCAGCTGGATTGTTGTAATTCCTTATCAGTGAGCGCAGATAAGTTACTCTGTATTGTCTGCAGCGGCTACAAAATGCATCATCTTATCACAAGAACCAGTGTTGGTCTCACTCCATTGGCATCCTGTTTGTCACGGCATCGATTTTAAGATTTTATTGCGGTCTCTTAGGATTTTTAATGTTGTAAACGTTCGCCCTACTTCCACTTTTATTCCAGCCAGGATCCTAAGGTCAACCAGACACACGCTTTTTTTACGACGTTCCAAGATCCAAACACAAAAAACAAGGTGATTGTGCCTCTGGGCTGTCTGCCTCTATTCTATGGAACAACTTACCTGTTTAACAAAAAGAAAAACTCTAAGAACTTCTCAGGTCTTTAGAGACACTCCAAAAGCTGCTAAAGACCACATTCTTCCCACTGGCATTGGACTTAAGTAGAGGCTTAGACCTTGATTTCACCAATCATGTTTCACTTTCTTTCTATAAAATGTTTTACTGCTTTTGGTTTGTTGAACTTTTACTGTATCACACTTTGCTTTTTAATAGAATTATATCTTTACAGAAACACAGGTTTACCCGCTCCAGTGTCACACACGGAGGCCTAAAAATGCTCACCGCCCGGTAAAAGATAACGCCTCAAGGTTTCCAGATTGGATCTGTTTGAAGTGTGAGATTTCTCAGCACCATAGAGACATGGTCCAGGGTAGTTCCCGTATGCCGTTTGTTCTTCTAGCTGTATGGACATCTGATATATAATCCAGTAATTCTTGTGTTTTGGTGATAAAAGATAACTACAAATTATGAAAGGAATGCAGTCTGACCAGCCTGGAGGGTAATAAGTTCTCAGTGTGTCCACTTTCAGTCTTTGGGTTTCACAGATGTTCTCTTTGAAATGTTTACAGAAGCGTCCAGTGGGTGTTGCTCCAAAGCTCAGCTGAGTCATTTAAGACTGCAGAGGTGGCCATTGTTAACCTCCAATATTTGCACAGACAGAAAGAGTTTCAAGTGTCTCGTTCTACGGTTGAATACTTCAGTTCCCAAGAGCAACGAGGTTGCATGAGGCTCTTTAAAAGGGACTCTCGAGGTTGGCAGGCAGCCAACGCTGCTCCCTCAAGACTCATTCTCCTCAAAACGGATGTTGTTTGCATGGTCTGAAGTTGGACTCTTACTGCATGTAGTATTGGCAGTGTTAGAAATCGAATACAACCCTAGGGTTAGGCTAACTTTGATGGTGAGTAAGTATTTTTCCTGGATGAAACTGGATATTCATATTGTGGGGCAGACTGTACTAAGCTTTCCACGATTTCGTAACCGTCCAGCATGGAACACTTCATGACCGGCAATCCAATAAGGCTGATAGAGAGGGTCCAATGTGCTATATCCTTGATATGGCTGACAACATTTACTGTATAGCCATCACAAACATGCTCAGTCCGAGGTCTATATGCACAACACTTACATTCTCTTTCTTTAGAATACGAATGATGTGTGCGGAAGTACTCAGTTTACTTGAAGTTGTTAACTGCACTGAAGAGAACTATAAAACAAACCACACGCTTGCAGAGAGACAAGCTGATTAAAAGAGTTTTCTGTATGTGAGGCTTCCTGTCTGAGGGGTTCATTTTGTCTTAATTAGTTTGATCCCCCCTCCCTGAACCCCATATCCTGTATCCTCATTTGGTAGCATGGTGACAGTTTCCCAGATACCACACAGTATCGCTTACCCCTCATCATCTGGCACTGGTCCCACCTCAGCATCTAATTTGCTAATGGATCCCTGCTGCAGGCTGCTGTCTCGACTGTGTAATTATTGGTGCACAAGTGAGATGACTGAGGACTAACTAGGGGGATGAATAAATCATTGTTTTGTCCTGTGCTCCTGAGCTCAGGGAACAGCCAATGTTTTTCTTTTGTTTGCTCTCTGCAAAGCCTGGATGTCATTCACTCTCCGAACAGGGCGAATGCAATCACAGACAGGAGAATATGTCAAATATGGGGTTGACTTCACTTCATGTGAACCAGGAGAAGGTTTTATCTCTTCTTTTGTGATAGGATTTTACATCATGTACTTGGATTTCCTGCTTCAACATTTTTCCCCCCTTTTAATGAAGGAAATGTACACTTATTTAAGCCAATGAAAGATCCAAAAGAAAGCTCCCGTTCATGTGTAGCGTACCATGTCGCTCTCAGGAATTTTGACTCAGACCTATTACAACACAAACTCACAGAACCTGTTCTATATGTCCAATTATTTCAAGGCCAGTGGCTCCAGTCTCAACATTTACCTGCAAGCTATAATAGTCAGTCAGTGCATACTTACATTTGTTTGGGCATGACATGGGGAAGTTAAGATAAGTTTTTGTGTTTTAATTGAAGTGTTGACAAGGAGGTCATGCTGCCATTCACAGAGCTTTTTGTTTAGCTAGTCTGGTTTAGCTTGACAGGGGGCTTAAGCTTTCCAAAGCCTCTGGGAGGCGGAGATAAGGAAAGGAAGCATAAAACCAAATAAAGCTGCTTTTCTTTTGGAGTGAGACAAAGTTGCAAGTATGCATCACTAGCTTGGACAAAGTGATTACATCTGTCTGAACCAAATATAACTCTAAAAGTGTGCTTTGTGCCTAATCTTGCTATTTTCAACATTTCAAATGTACAGGAAGAGTATCACCCATGTAGAAAAAAAAAAAAAAAACACCCCAATAAACCATGATCCATGATTCATGTACTCTAGTTCCAAATAAGATTAGGCCCTTACATGCAACGGCTCTATGGACAAAATTAATAACTGACAGTCTGTGTTGATGTCAGATCCAAGGCTAAAAAACGCTGAATTACTAACGCTCATGGCCTCTCATTCCTTTGCACGCCAAAGCAGCTGCACTTCTCATTTCTTCTTTCATGACTTTCCCCCGTATTCGCCGTCTGGAACCTCAATTATCACATGAAAGATAAGAAGCAAGTGAGATGCATTACAAATGAAAATACCACAGGAGACCATCAGCAGCTCTGGATGGTTGGCATTTCAAGCTCAGTCCTGTCTCGCTTTTGTTTGGGATGCTTATTTTCAAATAACACGGTCCTATCATTCTTCTGAGATGATATGTCCTCACAAGACTCTGCAAACACACGCCACCGTCTTTGAAAATTATTGTAATGCAACCCTAAAGATCAACCTAAAAATGCCACCCGTTTGGGAACTTTTAGAAAGGGGAACCAAAAAAAAAGTCCATTTGCCAAATTTAGAACACAGCGGATGTGAATTAGGATGCTTCATTTGCCGTGCCACATTACAAAGGGCATCGCCAAGTCTGACTTGAGATTACATTTGACGGAAATCTGCTGAAAAAGAAAAGCGTCAGTGTTAACCTTCCACCCCAGCCCCAAATATCCTAAGAAGGTGTCAGTGTTTTTCCAAATTAAAAACGTCACACAGTGTAAGCGAGAAGAGAAATCAGAATATATTATTTCATTTCCACGACAGAGTTAAAAGCAATCAATAAAAATTTTAAAAAAAAGTTCCAAAGCAGGCATCGTAAAATTAACATGAATAGTTCAAAGCTGAAAAAGAAACAAAACAACAATATTCTTGTGAATGTGAAACCCTTTTTTTAAACTAAACAGAATGAAAACATGCCCTCAAAGCAAACATGTGTTTCGCATATGACCTCCAATCAACAGTTTTCCCATCTGGTGTGGACGCCGGTTTTGCCTCAGGCGTAAATGATCTCCAAGGCAATCGCATCTCTTTGGTTTTCAGTCAATCGTCTGTACTTTGAACGTGCAACTCATCTCTTACGACTGCACGCGGTGGCTTCTGCTATTGCAGAGCAGATCTTATGAACTCCCTTCAGCTAAATTAATAGTGGTGCTCGGATTTTGGCAGGGAAGCAAATTGCACTTGCTCAGACACTTAAACTAATCAGTTTACCACTTGAAACAGTTTAAACTTTTGAATCAAGTCCAGTTTGTCAATTGGCTACTAAACTCTGCTCCTTGACAGCGGATTGCGGTTGATCCAAGTCCAGTTTTCCACGGACGGGGAGGAAGTTTTGCTGTTCATCTGGTGTTGCAGCTTTTGTTTAACCTGTCGTGTTGACTTTTAGGCTGAGAGTGTGGAAGATGAAACCACTGAGGTATTCATTTTGAATTTTATCAACCTGGATGATTAAGTATTAAGAAATGACTTGTTGAGATGTTTCTCTCGTCTCTGGTGACATTTAATAGCAAGTTTGTGTCCCCGCTCAATATGACATTGTCAGACATGTTGGCAAGCAGAGATAATCAGGCGTGTGGGGACAGGAAAATAAGCTGCTAAACTGCTCTTCACAAAAATCTGTATCTCAGCGGTCTCTGTGACCACCACGTTTAGCTCGTCAGCGTTATCCAAAGCAGAGGTAGTCACCTGGTTCCACTCTGAGTTTCAGAGGGGATTTGGTGAAGGCATCACCATCGATTACAGTTTCATCCACAAAACAGTCAATGTCCGTAGGCGACGGGTCGTCTGGGAGATCTTCTGCTAGAGTGTCCAGGTAACTACCCACAGACAGACCATCCAGGCCGTCGCTGTTCCCATCGTTCAGGCTGTTGAAGCTGCCTCGCAGCGAGGCACCGTCCTGGCTATCGGACAGGCTGTACAAGCTGCCTGCCAGGCTGCCCTCTTGGCTGGTGATTCCTCCTTTGTCTTCCATCACCCAGCGGATGGACTCTATGCCCTCGTTGATTGACATGAGCTGCTGCATCAGCTTCACATCAATGGCTCGCAGATTTGCCTGTGGAGTGGAGATACATGAGCAACACAGAAGTAGAAATATGCTTATTGACAGGTAAATGCCATTCTGATATCTGCCCATTAAGTACGTAGCTACATCAGGCTGCCGATAACTGGGGAGAAGTCTAGCTTTAACCTTTTCAAAATTAAATTCCAGACAAACGCATCAGTACAAGTCATGACGCGTACAGACCTGGTCTCTATCTCTCTGGTGTCATGATTATCTGTTGGTCATTTAGTTTCCTGACCCCCCACATGGCCACATCGTTGTGGAAATGGTTGTTTTGGAGAGATGAAGATGTCAGAGGAGAAGAGATGGTGTGAAACATGTGGAGTCAGCTGTCGCATGCACTCATTCGCTGAGCTGAACAGCTAGTAAGAACGAGCTCGCATACTGACAGGCCTGGCGTCAATTCAACACGTTGATCTGGCTGATAAGAACGTCGGCAGAGAACAATGCCTGCCAACAGCGTGCTACACACTACAAATACAAGAGGCAAACAGATGATCCAGATGTCACCGGTGTCGGCTCGGTGTATGGTCTTACAGATCGTTCCCTCTCTTTTCGAGAGTTCCTTTAACTTGAAAAAAAGATGCGTCATTCAGGAAACCTAGAATTCTGCTTTCCCCCGAAAGTGACACGCATGCGTTTCTTTTTCAAGACATGTTAGTTTAACCATTTAAAACAAGGAGCGAAGACTTCTGGTATTATGGACAGTTAAAGGCAATGTCTCAACTAACCCTTATGATAAAGAGAGAATTTTCCTCTCATGTCTCTTATTCCAAAATGTAATTCATTCATGTTTGCGTCATGTTAAGCACAGGCAGGGGACAGTTTTTATCCAGGATAATGAATCATGTCCCTTCTTACACAGTATTGCTATTGATAAAATTCCCTGTCATGACAAACCATGCTATTGAGCGCGAGGGGAAGTGGACAGCCTTTGGAGTCATTTAGAGGGATTCCCCTGCGTGTGCAGGGTGACAACCAGCTTGAATGAAAAATGGTAAAATGGGCAGCTGGAACATCCTGCCTCAGTCATAATAGACCGAGGCAGCTGGCTTGACACAACAGCTTCCCTTTGGAGTGGATTTCCACCCACCTTTCGTTTGTCTCATATTGCTACCGCCGTGTTTGTTTTGGGAGCATAACTGCCCACGCTTAACACGCATAAAAGGACAAGCAGATGGGGTTCTGCTGGAATTTTAGGCCAAGCAGCCATCTCGTGTTCAGAGAATAGCACCGACGGGTCTGAAGCTTCGGAAAGACAATTAGAATTAGTGCTGCATAATTGTGTCTGCTCTGGGAGACAACTTACCGCATCACGCTTTATTGGGCCCAAACCTTTTTTGTGAGCAGCCAATTGGATTCTTAACTTCACAGATAGGCAGCACATTCTAAATCGGCCTCTGAAATGATGCAGACGGAAATTTGGAACACATCGTTTCTGCAAGCTTGTGCGTGTGTGTTCCAGACGTGTACAAACAAAAAAACAACAGCCTGACTGGCTTGGTAAGGAAGCTGTAAAAAAAATAAAAATTAATAAAAAATGAAAAGGAAGGGTGACAACGATGAGCCAAATTATCATTGTTCGATATCCTTAATGGAATCCAATTCAACTATATATTTTTTAATCAATTTATTTTCTTATATGGAGGACAGTCATATGACAATGTATAAATATGTAAATCATAGCTGACTATGGACCAAGGTAACAGCTGTGTCTCAGGAGGGAAAACTGAGCCCCCCAACCCCACCCACATCACAATAAATCTAATCCTATCAACACAAGGTCTCAAGCGCTGGGTCAGTCTGCTGGCCATGATACAGCCCTATTTCAGGCAGCAAAACTCGGCCAACCAGACCATCTGCTCAGGACTCCTAATACCTTTTAGTGATCTTACTTATTTAAAATAGGTGTCTGCTGTCCATCGGAGCTTTAATCTAACGTGCGTTGCACTTTAAGGGAATTGAGTGACTGTTTTGCAGATAAATCTTTTACAGTTAGAGTCGTCACGCGAGAGGAGGGGGTGAGGGTTCATCACCAAAGGTCTCAGTCTGCTGCTGTGACCAAGTGTGACTGGGCATTTAACAAACCGCATGTTGCTATGGAGACCCTGATCTGCATAAGTGAGTTGCTAATTAAAGTCACGCATTAGTGAGACACACGAAGTTTCGCTGTGAACTTATCAAGAAAGAATTGAACAGCCAAGCTTGGTCGGAATTTAGTTAGCTATGAACTCCGCAGTAAAAGCAATGCAGCCAGAGACGAGCTATGACACCTAAAGCCACTGAAACATGTTTACAGTTTATCAGAATACCATTTTATTTCAGAACGTTCAGTCTAAAAAAAAAACAAAAAAACAAAAACAAAACTGAGATAAGTTACAGACTTACCATTTCTTGTCTCAGGAGTCGCATTTTACTCTCTAGTCTTTGCAAATCCGCCGAATCGGCACAAAATGTGCAGGTCGCTAAATGAGGCGCCGCCGACTTGTCAGTGTGTTTTCCTCCCACGAGAGATCGAACGAGACTGTCCGGGACTTTTCGACCCAACTTTGACTCTATATCCTTGAAGTCAGGCGAGACGCAGTTGTCCTCGTCCATTGTGGACTGTCGGGAAAATGCGGACCGTTTCTACTGTGTAATTTTGGAGCCGGCAGAGGAGGAAATTACAGAGCTGCGAACTTTGAGATGGCCCGCTCGGTTGGTCCGGGGGGAGGCGCGCGTGCTTTATCCAAAGTTGATTCAAAGTAACAAGTGGCACGGAGCGCGCGCACCCACCACTAAGACATTCACTAAACTCATACAGACTCTTACCAGTTCAGCACACCTCACACTTGAGCCAGTGACCTCCTATTTAAGCTTCTGACCAGTGGTAGGACAGTTGAACTGACAGCGTGCGTTCTTTGGACCCTCCCATAAGGGGCGTTTCCTCTGAAACCAGACACGAGGCAGGTAAGAGGTGTGGAAGAAGTTCCTGAGGAAATGCATTTTCATTTCAAGCCGCATAAATTAAGAGCAGTTGTAGCCCAAACAAAATGATGCCGACTGGCACTTAAAGGGCGTTTATTATGTATTGTGCAGGTATTTTTAAAACAAAAAAAAAATAAAAGATGAATAAAAGTGTGTAATCCTTTCCCTTGTCATCTTACGGCTTAGTGCATGACATCCAAGAGTAAAGTCAAGAAAGGCGATATGTTTGGCATTAACATTCAATCCGCATGCACACAGATTCAACACTACTAGGTTTGAATGCAAAAACAAAAGAGCATTCATGGCAATTGAAAATATTTTCTTTTAATTTAAAAGTTTAAAAAAAAAAACAGACAAAAATAAACCAAGGCACTCGACTTTCGGCGACATTTCTTCTGAATCATCACCTCCGTTTATTTATTTTTATATCTTAAATCATCTGCAGCGTTTCAATTCAAATGCATCAGCTAATCTAAATACGTCAACAAAAAAAACCCCAAAGCACATCTCTTATAGTAAATGCTGTACATAGTTTCAGAAATTGAACTATTGCACCCCCTTGTGGGGGCAGAGTGTAATGTCAAATAATAATCTTATTTCAAAGGTCAAACACCCAGTTTGCTCAAGTTCATTTCATACGTTCGGTTAATATTAACCTCAGTGAGTGGGAAATGTAAAAAATGTATTTAAGTTTACAACTGTACCATTCGTGTATGAACCGTAACAGTTTTTTTAATTTAGGGGCATGCATGCAGCTAAAAAAAGACTTGTTTGTAGTGAGAACAGACCCAGACGAACAGAGTGCTGAGTTGTCACTGAAAAATTAAAGAGAAGGGGCACATAGGTGGGGCTCATGTTTGAGCAGAAATTTCAGACTACGGACTGGCTTTTGTCATCGTCGTACCGCTGGTACTGATCCCCGAGCAGAGGCTGGTGGCCCTCCATCTTGTAAGACCTGGCACGTACGGCGCATGCAGTGGCAGCGAAAATGACTGCGACGACAACAAGGGCAGCAACTATTGCAATGGTTATTATTTCCGTCAGAGTGAAAGCTTGACCTGGAGGGGAAGCAAAAATGATGATTACTTCAAACATCTCAATTTTTACCCTAAAGCCAAGTTTGAAAGCAAATGAATGGAAATGGATTGTTGCTGGGAGGGATTCAGAATGCGTACCAGGCCATTCAGCTTCATAAGTGTAACCCAGATTTTCAGCGGCAGTCACAAACATCTCAGAGTTAGTCACTGGAGGCCAGAAGGGCACCATGTTGTAGCCTCTGTTGTGACCAATGGGGGCATTTTCTTCAGGGTACACAACTGAATCTGTTGGAAACAACTTCAGATTAGTGAGAATAATAATAATAGATAATAAAGCAGACCAAAAAAAATGCAGGAACTATTGTGGAAACAGCAAAAACAAACAGTTTTTAAGCCAGGAGTAGTTGCTAAAACACCTGGACTGTGTCTTCTCAACCACTCGTCAAATATGGCGTCAGTGTAGGTGTGGAGCAGGACAAAGATGGGGTCATTCGGGGAAAGGTGAGTCTGTCCTCCCGTCCCATTCAGAAATAAATGGGCCAGGTTGTGGAGGCTCCTGACAATGGGGTCATAGTTCCCCTTGGGGGCGCTGTAGCCTGCCATGACAACATGAGAAGCCATCACAGAATGCAAAAGTGTAAAAAGACAGACAGACGTCTAAAATAATTTTTTCCTGTGCCTCACCTTCAATAGTGTTTCTGAAACTTTGAGAGGAGGTGGAGTAGTATGGTGGTGTGTCAAAGGTGTTAACCTGCAGACAGTCTGCCACATCTTGGGGCTCTGGGAGACGCTGGACCATGGGTCTGTTGACGTTTCCAGCTGGGTTTCTTCTGATAGGAGAAGTCTCTGTATCTGAATGGGATGGGGAAAAAAAATCCAGCAAACACAGCATTCATTCATCTGATCACTGAAAGAATAAAAAATTATACCTGTAACATTCCTTGTCTGTCTCTACCCTCAAATAAAATCCCCTTGCCTGCCTGCAATGATGAACACGTGTCTTACTGTTGCAGATGGTCCCCAGAGTGTCATAGTCTTCTACGCTCTCACAGACGACCCTCCACTGAGAAAATATGGAGTTGGGACTCAGGGAATTCATGTCAAAACTGCTCCTGGCTCCCATCAGGTCATCTGTGCAGATGTCACATGTGCTTCCACCAATGGCAAAGTTCCAGTAGGGGAGGGCAAAGGAGGGGTCTTGCAGCATGTCCTAGTTGTTGGGTGTAGATGTGCAGAGTCAAAACAGGCACCAGGCTTTACTTTATTGCGCTGCTAACCACCAGATGAGCCGCAGGTGAGATTAAAATATTGCGCAGTAGTCTTGTTTAGTAACGTGTGAATGCTCAGGTTAAATGAGTTGTTTTAAAATCCCGTTTTTTGCTGCAAACACATTCTTAGCAATGTCAGTATCAATAAATGTGCAAAATATGAAAAACTACCGCTCAAAGCCTTTGTGAACGCAATTGTAAACAATTATAATCTAATCATCAAACACACACACACACACACATATATATATATATATATATATATATATATATATATATATATATACATTTATATAAAACTCTCTCAGTTCAGATTTAATAAATGTGAAAAATAAACTCTCACTGAAACTGTCAGTGTGCCAGGTTTGAACAAAGGCACCTAATTAGGGAGCTGAAGCACAAACCTACACTGGAAAAAGAATGGGGTTTCTCAGCAGGAGTCCTACACTTGGCCAGGGTTTCAAATCCACATGGGAGCCTAATTTCTTTTCTCAACTTTCACCCACTGGATGAAAATAATAGCCATACCAACCCTACCGGAAGGGATTATGAACATTCTCCACTCACCAATGAGTACATTAGTTGTTCTCTTCAAATGGATGGTGTGCAGATAAAAAAAAAAAACGTTTAAAAGTCACATTTTGCGCGTTGTTCGCTTGTGAAAGCGTGACATTCTAAAGTTAATTAAGATTTCCTCGCTAATACTGTGCCAATACACATTACGCAAAACAAATGAGGAGACAGGAGACAGAGCCACGTAAGCCCGCTACTGTAGTGGGTGGTCTAATGGTAAAAGGAAGTTGTGGTTGAGGAGCTGGGAACTTAACTTAGGTAACCAGGGACACAGCTTGCTAGACTATGTGAATCATTTCAAAACACCTTATTAACAGGAAAACTAAAAGAACCCCACAACTTTCCTCGTTTCTCACCTGCATGTCCCGCTCCAGCTGCAGCAGGTGGTACCTGTGCCAAGTGACGAAACCGGGGCCCTCGTGGGAGAAGTCCACACCCCCAAAACTGGCCTGGCCCGCGCCCAGGAAGGTCTTGCTGACCGAGTAGTAGTGGGACCACACAAAGTAATTGTAGATGGTGACGTTTTCGAACTGCATGGTGTTCCCGTCAGGGCCAAAGATGTCCGAAAAGTGCCGCGTTGCAATCACCAGGTCGGGCAGCACCGTGCGCTTGGCTTGGTCCAGCGCGTTCACGAACGCGCGCTTCTCGTCCGAACTGAGCTGCATCACGTTTCTCCTTACTGGGGGATTATAAGAGGAACAAAGGGATTTAGTCAATATGTCAGGCATAAGGCCTAATTGGGGATCCGCCTTACAATTTCATTAGGTTTCTTTATACTGTATGCTTCCTATTGTTCAAATGTGCACTCTGTCAAATCGATTAACTTTAAATGGAACGAAGTCTCTTTGTTTGTAGAATGATGGGTGAAGTCCAATCCATCTTGCCAGACTACTGAGAATGTGAATAATATATCTTTGTGTCTATCTTCTATAAAACTATAAATCTCAAATGGCTACGCGCACTTACCAACAGAAACTCGCTGATCACAGTTAGCACCAGTCCATCCATGTTTGCAGCGGCCGCAGTTATAACCGCTGAAGTTCCCATTACATTGACAGGTGCGGTTGAAGAAACGAATGGGCCATCCTTCCCGATCGTCCCGTCCGTCGTGAGGGTACTGAGGCCCATGTGGGCGCGCGTCCACCGTGACGGACACACATTGCCCGCGCCCCGAACTGAAGCCGCATGGGTCGTTATCCAGTCCGGGGGGTGTCGGACAGCACTGTCCACTGGCGAGTACCACTGGTGTGACACACTCTCTGGGGAACTGAGCGCTCACAGCCACCGCGCCCACAAGCACCAAAACACAGCACGGCCACATTATCCAAAAGTGTTGCCAAATTTTACACACGGCTATGGCAGGGTTCGAGTCAGTCTGATCCTCTGGAAGTTACCTGAAAATATTAATTCTTTGGCTAATCTTTTATAAAAAAGTAAACTTGCATCACTTCAACACACCAGGGTTACTTTCTCAGCCAGACGAGTGTGTGTGTTAAACCCTCTCTCTTGAAGCGCCCATGAAGTCCCCTGTCTCTCTTTTCCCCCCAAACCACTGGAGCGTTGACCTTAAATACCGGATTAGCGCATGACTACCAGGATTTTCTGACTCCCGCGTGATTCCATCACATAACATCATATTTCCTACTGGAGGGAAAGAAGGTAGTGTGATCCGGTCATGCACAGTATTGTTCTTTTAAAAAGTCAGTGCATGGGGTTGCCAATTGAAAAAAAAAACTAACTGAACGTGAGGAAAAGCTGTTTAATTTCTGAAAACACTAAATATTTATGATTGACATCACCCATTCGCATACAGGCACAGAAGTAGTTTTTTGTGTAAATATAAAACAACCTAAAATGTCTCACAGTCCCATGAAACAACTGTCCACACCAAATCAAATGTCAGGATTTTGAAATGGAGAGGTTTGTGTGTTTGTTAAAGTGTTCGTGTTTTGGGTCATTTGACTTCTCAAGAAGACCTTTCCCCCCTGTTGGCGTGGTCCTGAGCATGTGAGACATGGACGTATGAATGGTATTTATAAAGTCCTCTTGGAATGCTAAATTCCTTCTGCTATTTGCAAGCTGAAGTGAATCTACATTAATTACGCTCGTATTTTCAGGCATACACATCCTCACAAGTCTTTTTAAGCTCCTAAACTACCTTGGAAATTATCTTTAAAAATAAAAAAAATAAAAAAATCACGTGTACTATTTCAAAGTATTGTGCAGGACTTATTTTTTATGAAACTCTGTTTCAAGCACACATTTGTCCCCGTGCTCTGCTTTTGCAACACTCCTTTGAATTTTTCTTCCAACTGCCCCATGATTCTGGAGGCACCATTTGCTCATTTGCGTCAGTATTCTTGATTAAGCTGACATAGAAACCTTTGATTTTTCCCAATAAATTGGTGATGAAAAGCAAAGTATGTATTATTTCAGTGTGCTCCCACTCTGACATGAAGTATGAAATACTGTTTTTGTTGTCAAACCTAAATCGATACCCTGAAGAATCCTCAGAAACAGCAGGGTAGGCGCTCTCAAGAAGATCCATGGTTTTATGTTTTTCCTCAAGCTGGCTGCAAACTTTTCCCTGGACTGCAAAGAGGGCACGGGATACTTGTTAGTTGTTAAATATTATTTGGGACATGTAATATCAGCAAACCTCCAGGGATCAACACTCTCTAATTAGCAGCCAGATTCTATGCAAATTCACACATCAAATGATGGCGATGGGGGATCTTTCAGGAGAAGAGGGGGGAAAAACAATGTGATGTGTTCCACTTGAAATAATAAGATCATGTTTAATTTGAAAGACCTTAACTCTTAGTAAAAAGAAGTAAGGGTTTAAGTCCCCTTTGAGACCAATGCTTCTTTTGCTTTATCCTTTTACTTTGTGTTACAAGTCGCTGTTTGATCAGGATTAAACAACAGAAGTACCAGCATGTCTGGAAAAGGTCATGCTTTGGGCTGAAATAAACCATTTAACCATTCGACCAGTACTGTCCTTTTCATAGTATGACTGGGGGATGGTGCATTGTTTTTCACATCTCAGAGAGGGAAAATGGGAAATCTCTGGTTGGATTTATCAATGCTTTTTAAGCACCTTTTGCACAAAAAAGTCTGATGTACACTGTAAAAGATAAAAAAGAAATAATTGAGTGTTGCAGAAACAGTCTTGGCAGGTAGTTTTGAATATCTGAAAAAAAACTAGTGTAATGGGAGATGGAAAAATAAGTTCTGAAATGGCAAAATGGCAAAAGTATTCACGTGACCTTGAACTGTCTGCATGTTCGGCAAAAATAATCTTTTTTTTTTAAGTTTAAAGACATGAAAGACTGATAAAGACTGAAGATTTTTCAGACCTCTCTTGTTTTCCTTGTATTTATGGATGAGGCCAACGTTTTGCCTTTATTTTTTCAAGGCTATGCTTCCCAACTAGTGATCACTGGTGGAATCTACAATGTTGCTAGTTCTGATGAGTTGTCATGACAATATGCAGCCGAGATGATCAATTACAAATGTGCATAAATTGTATTTTTCACTTTAGCAACACGGAAGCACTTCTGCTGTATTCTGCAGGGGTACTTGTGCATTTAGACATGCTACTAGACCAACTTGGGCCAACCTTTTTTCACATTTCAATTGTTCGACGAGTTGTTAGAAAATCCTCCATGACAGCTATGACTTCTAGTCAAGTCCAAAGAGATGCTAAGTATCAAGAACTAAATATCTCACAAAAAATTAGAAGAAGTAGAAGTTTATCTTTTCTGTGCAAATAAATCCCTCATAACCTTTCTCAATAGTTTGTGAGCATTTGAGCCAACAAGAATGTTGAGTTGAGAATCATTAGATTCTGTAACACATGTCAGTGTCAACAATAATGTCCTTTTATTTACGAAGCACTGTTACAGCAACAACATAAAGAAAAATAAAACACCATATATCAAGAGCCGTATAACAAAAATAAAGAAACCCAGAGCAAAAAAAAAAGAAAAAAGACATTCATAAAAGCACAGTAAAACAGAGTGGATAAAATCAATAAAAACAGACTCAAGGTAGTAGAAGCATGACATAAAAGCACTATAAAATCATGGATACAATACCTGAATTGACGTTTCTAAAGTCTGAGCAGTTCTTATATGAACAGACAAGTTATTCCAGATTAGAAGCAGCTAATATTAAGATACAAATACCTCTATTTTTGTATTTAGAACGTCAAAGAGTATTGGGTTCATTGACCTCATTACTGTACCTGGAATATGACAACGTAAAAGTTCCTCTGGACAAGCTGGGGCCAGGCAATTAAGAGCTTTAAAAGCTTTAAAAAACAGTCTTAAAATAAAGTCTTAAAATTGATTCTTAAACTAACAGGAGGCCAATTTATCTCCTAACTGGAAAAAGTCTTGTTCTGAGCTAATCAGATGGTCAAATTCAGTCAAATTTCAGTATCATCTGCAAATATATGGGATGGGAAAAATGGATCCCAAAGGCAACATAGATAATGAGAACAGGACAGGGGCCAGGATGGAGCCCTGATTATCTCCACATGTGAGGCTGTAGTTGAGAAGTAATTGTCTGTGTTCAGTGTCACTGACAGAACTGTTAGTTTAGATCATTTAATCATATCTTGCCAAATAAATGTAAATGAATGTAAGACTTTTCCTTGTCATGGAGCACTTTTATCCAGATGCAGCTGCAGTTTACTTAGATACTTTTGTATTTTTACCACAAATTAAAGACCTGTGATATTCTCTATGTTGTTTTCTCTAAACGTCATACGTTTAGTTCTGGGGATGAAAGCATTTTGTTATCTGGAAGACCCCATGAAACAAAGCAGCAGTTCTCTAAAATGGTAAGGTTTTTCTATTGTGAAACCATACACTGAAAAGCAAAGGTTCTCAACCCAGTCACATGTGTTTCACGTTGGTTATCAGTCGGGATGTATCGTTTCATAATTGGGGCGTGACGCGCAGGATTACGCAAAGCTAGCACTAAGCTCCTTCTCATGTATTTGAAAGTAGGGCCACATTCCTTATGCATGTGTAGTTTCCATGTTCCCCTTTAAAACTGTAAGTAGGTCTGCTGGGCAAGGTTGTCAGGACAATTTAATTCAAATGTTCTAACGTCTGCATCTTCTGCATATTTAAATGTCAACATGAGCACTCTGATAGTTAGATCATAAATTATTTTGGGCTTAGAGTCTCAACTTTGTCAATAATCTTTGAATCCATGCCTATCAAATATGATGAGACGCAGATCAACAACAGTGTATATAGAGAAAAAAAAGTGTATTTATTCATGGTAATCTAATGGCTACAGTGAGCATCAATACAATAAGATAAAAAATGAATTGCAATACATGAAATAAATACATTAAATAAATAAATACAAAGGCACACAAACTCTAACTTTGTACAATTTCAATAAACTTGTGGTCCATCATTGTCTAGAAATCGAGTGATCCTCTGTGGATGCTTTACGTGTACACATCTCATCTGTTTGTCCCGTGACCGCTGCTCAGCCGACCTCTTTCTCATCCCCACTTCCCCCTGCTCCCATTCTGTGTGTGCTCACATCTTTGCCTGTGTGTGAATAAACCTTGGGCAGGATGGAGGATCATGTGAGAAGATGTGACTCGAGCTTAATGGTAATCCTTGCCTTTGGTAAAAATGGCACAGTGGGAGTCATTAGCAGGGAGCTATATACGAGCGGTTCATATGACTGTCTGCCTCTTTGTCTCCCCTCTCCCCAGTCCTATCCTCACAGATAATACCTGAAACTTCTTGTCATTCACTTTCTCATAACAGGTTGTCTTTAGGCCACTTTTTTGATCTCAGTCCTTATTCCTCATGCTCATTTACCAGAGCATCTAAAAGAATAAGCCTCATGTGAACAAGCTGGTCGATGATGCTTGAAGCATATTGAACAAAACAGCAGGAAGAATCCACACTTGCTGCTTTTTGAGACCAAACTTTAAATGCAGGTAGAGCTAACGTGTGGACGGTAAGCATATCACTAAACAAGTTTCTCTTGTTTTAATTGTGATTATGTGCTGACATTTTTTGATTGGCACATAATAATTGATGGAGGAGTCTTTACTTTGGCAGGTGTTTAGCCATAAGACAAAATGTGATGCTGGAGAAAGGGTCAGGCAGTCAAAGTAACCAAAACTCACCCTGTAATACATTTAAAGGCCATCAAACATTTTAATGTTGCACCAGATTTTGTAGTCTAGATCTCAGTGGTCAACAGAGAAACTGACATTTTCATCACTGGACCCTTTGGAACTGCTAGGAAGTCTAAAACAAAGCAGCATAAGGGTATGACCAAAACCAAAAAATTCCATTAAATATTTCAATAGTAAAGACAAAATAATCTACTCCACTCAAATCCACAACTGTTATTAGTCTTGAGCATTAGGCGGACTAAAATCATAACACCAAATTCCAAATGATTAAATGTAATTAGTTCAATAAGAACTGTGTTTTCAAAGCTTTCATGCTGAAAATTCAGCTCACTACTTGAATAAGCAGAGAGCAAACTGAGGTCTGTTCTGCGTACAGTGAATAAACCTCATGACCAAAACCCCAGAGGCGGAGAATGGCGGAGAGTGTCTAAGAATGTGTGTGTGTGTGTGTGTGTAAAGGTTTTATCTCCTTCAATGCAAGCATGCACAGCCAACTTCTTGTTTCATTTATTAAATGGCATGCAAGTCATTAATTGTGTATACCAACAGCTGCAAGTGGAAAAACCACCCTGTGGGCACAGATCAGTGAAAAATGTGTATTTTTTTTCGGGCCTGGAGTCTCAAACGAAAAACCAGAATGAATGGAAAGACCAATGTTGTGTGATAACAATAAAAAGGCATTGTAGGTCTTTTACCTCATATTGACAGATTTTCTTATGTTCTTCCATTTACAGTGGCCTTGACCAAGATATTTGTGATAAAGAGAAATCAATTTGGACCTATCAAGCGAGGGTGAGAGAGAAAAGCTCCACACCATCTGTTGCTGGAATACAAATCAGCTGGGGAATGCAAAATGCCTGAGTGCTGGGAAAGACAACAGAGACTTTTCAACAATTAAACCTCACAGTAGAGAAACAAGCACATTAACAAGCCACAAGCTCAAATTCCAGCACAAATGTGCTGTGTGGAGTGGAAAGGTGATAAGTGGCGTCAGTGGGTCACCATACCTGAAATTGTTGAATTACACTCGATAGAAATTCTAAACTGGCAGTGCTTGACAATGATAAATCTATCAAACATCATCAAACAAAGTAAAAAAAAAAGAAATTAGCGTTTTCCTAGAATTAACTTTGACACTGCAGGTGTAGTACAGTACAGAACCAGAAGAGGACAGTGAAGTCTCATGTAAAGATTTGCACTAAGACAAGCATCCACATGGTGTTTACAGGAATTCTGGGTGGGGCTCAGTTCAATGCACTGCAGACAGATTGATTTTTCTGCTTTTCTTCACAGAATGTTTGTTAAATTTGAGACATGTAAGGAATTTTCCTTTTTAGATGAAAAGTCTATATTCTCAGGAGACCCCTACCTTAACTCATCATTCTGAAGGAATTCTCAATCTGAAATATACAGGAACTGCAACACAGAACGAGCCTCACATTTGCACTGAGCAAAAAACCTGAACTTTTACACTGCACTTAGAGAATACAAAGCTTTTAGGACGATATGTGACGGTGAAAAGAGGCCCATGTAAGGTAAAAGTGGAAGCTTGTTCTTAGGTGCTATACTTCACAGCATCCATCCATCAGCTGTATACCCACTTTATCTCGTACAAGGTCACAGGGCTGGAGCCTGTCCCTGCTGACATTGGGGGAAATCGCCAGTCCATCACAGGGCTAACATGGAGAGACAGACTGCCATGCACGCTAACCCTCATGCCTATGACCATGCATGTTGAACATGCATGCCTTTGAACACTAAAAGGACTCAAAGAACACATGGTGAACACATGAACCCCACACAGGAAGGACTCAGCTGCTCAGGCAGGTTTAAACTCAGAGGTGACAGGGCAAACCACCGCTCCACCACGGTAAAAGCACAAAAACAGCCCAAGCATTTCAAATGTGAGTCAGAGAGAACTTCATTTCTTCCACCAATGAGCTCCTCAGAATATAGTGCAAGCTTGAGGTACACTGACATGCTGATGAATGGCAGGAGTTAGTCTCTTAAATGGGGTCCTCCACAAATATCGAGATACTGTCTACTTAGCACATGCACCAGCATCTTAAATCTGCTACTTTCCAACACCAAGGCACTTCAGGTGATTTACATAGCAATAATTTAAAGAACCAAGGTGCTGTGACCAGGATTTAGCAATAAAATACAGAGATCTACAGCCCAGACTGCAGCTACGACTTGATTGCTTTTTAACAGTCATTACTTTTGCAGGAGCCTTCTTGAAAGCATGTAATTTTCTTGGTCAATCCTTTGCGTCACATTACAAGTTTCTTCCTGATGTACGAAAATGAGGAAGGATATTGACAGGTACTGTAAATAGGACTGGGGGTAATTCAATGGGAACTGACGGTGTCACAGATCATTGCACTCTGCAGCAGTAATTAGTGAAGAACATTGTTGTCTTGCTCTGGAATGTGGCAGGGAAACAGCTGGGTTGGAGGGTTGCACAAGCCTCTTTCAATTAAAATGCAAGATAGAAGTAGAAGATGACAGGGATGAAGGTTAAGAGGCGCCTCATCATTAATGTAGAAAAACAGCACTCAACAAAAAAAAAAAAAAGATGAGGCAGGGGAGTGATAGTGATAAAACAACCAGAGAGAGTTTTGTAACCGCAGACCTTTATCTGCTGCACAGATAGCTGGCACACAGAGTTTAATGCGCTTTATTCATCTATCTGTTGTAAATAAAACCAGAAAAATGGAGCCATCCAACAATGAGGAGGATTTTGTGTTCTTCTTACTTCCTCACAACAGAAAAAGAAAAGATAAATATGGAGTCTGCACAATTTGGTGTCAGTAGTGAGGAGAGCGTAACTAGCCAGAGATGTAGAATTTTCTGGATTTAAGAAAATCCAGAAATTAAGAATGTGCTGCAGATATTGTCATTATATTGTTGGTAACTTGACCAAGTTGGGTAACACGTGTAGAAAGGGATCTTCATCTTGTGACTCCAACATACATGATCAACTCCTGACAAGTGATTCCCATTCCATTGGCATTAACCATAAAGGAGCACAGATGTAAAGTGGTTCTGGTGGTTCAATTCTTTTTCTTTGATATTTAAATAGATTTGTTCTTCAAATTTTTTGAGAAACTGTTTTGAAATTAAATGTATTTTCTGGCCAAAGCTACATGGTAAGCTAAAATGTCTAAAAAGAAGTGAAAATCACATCAGATAAAATTCCAATTACACGTACCGAGGAGGTGTAAAGGGAGTAATGTTGAAGTAACGCTGGCTATAATTAGAAGCCAGAAATCTGAAACAAACAATAGAGGAAACCAGACAAAGAACAATGAGTTGCTGAGAAGCTTTAGAAGAAAGTTCAATAGAGAACTTTCTAGGCTGCTTTGTGAATCCCTTCGGTAGTCAGATGTTGTTTATCTTGGATGTTATTTATCTGCTGGATTTGCTGGACATTCAGTGGAACTGTACCTCAGGACATGAAAGGAACATCAAGATCTGTTGTTTAAGTAAATTAACAAAATTAACAAACGATGTGTTCACGGTCTCTGTATTAGAATTCTTTGACAACGGGCTGTGGCATTAACAATCTACTCTTTTTGCAAGGGTACCATTTTGTCAGCCAGTAGTCTATGACATGCAAAATGCAAAATGTCTTTGGTGTCCAAAGGGAGGTTTCAGCATAATTTGATAGCATGAGCAAACTTATTCATTAATGAGCAACAGAGTATGCATCGGGAGGCTGGAGCGAATGGTGACATATTGAGTCGTAGGATTTCATTTTGGAGACCTCAGTTAGAATTACTGCTTTTTTCCCCCCTCTTAAATTTACCATGGAAACCACATTAAGCCTCCTGTGTGTTTTCTTTTTTGCCTGACCCTTTTTTAACTTTTACCCCACACTGAAAACAGACACGTGGTTTGCCATTTGATGCCAACAATCCTCAAAGAGCGGCAGTGTGTGATACATTTGAAGTAAGATCTGGTTTGTTTGATGGCTACGTTGTACTTTCAAATATTGTAATCCATTTTGCAGAAGCAAAACATCCAATAAATTGTAATTCTTTCCTTTCAGTGCAGCCACTGGAAGTGCAAATTGTTGTTTAGAACTGTCTCCTTAATACCCAACTACATATTCAACAACTCTTATCACTCCTTTTATCAAATGCAAATATTATTTTCCACTCCTGTACAGCCACCACTCCACATTCTCCACTCCTTTCACTACATTTTGCCAATACCTTGCTCACACACGTCTCTTTCAAATGCTGGTTGCGTTAAAGCTTTTATAAGGTATCCACTTTTATGCTGCTTCCCAAGGCAGCTGGTTAAAGCCCACAGTCACCATCAAAGAAGGGATTGGAAGAAAGTGATGGAAAATCTAGGCTTTGGACAAGGATTTGAGTCCCAGTTCTGGATTCAAGTGGGACTCTTTTGGACAAAAGGTCAACAATCACTCAATGTACAATGTATGGAGAATATTTTTTGAAATTCCACTTCAGATTTCTGGTAAAAGAGAGCAATATGTTGTAATTTATGATAGTGTTGCATATGTGGAGCTGTATGGAGTATAGAGCGATCCACCTCAGTCTGTGGGTGGATGAGAATCAGGCACTGATGTGGTGAGACTTTTACAGAAAGGGTGGCACACTCGCTGTCACTGTGAAGCATGCATGAACAATATGATAAATATGAAATGAGCTCCCAACTCCATTTCCTTTCATTACACTCAAAACTTAGGTCTGTGCGCCTCTTTTAAAATGTCACATTCCCCTTGTGCCATGTCATGTGTGGCGGGCTTAAAGATTTATGACTAAAATGAACTTTTCTCAAAGTATAACCTGCCAACATGGTAGTTTGTGCTTAAACTTAATAAACTTCCACTTATCAGTATGGAAAAAAGTTTTACTAAAAGAAATTAATTCAGCACAACTTCCTAATATAAACGAGCATTGATCTGTTGCGGCGTATCTCTGCTCTGATGAAAACTTTGATAACAATCCACACTTCAAACACAAACGAAATGCAAAGCATTCCCCCGCAACAATAATATCATTGTGTTGTCGGCTATTTTTCATGAGAGCAACACTTGTTAAATTTCAGAGCACAGGCACAAAGGTGATGTTGATGAGTCAGGCACCGCTATTTTCTAATGAGAGAAAACATAAATAGACTTAAGTCAGCAATGCTTACACTGACTCATTGTAAGCTGGCAAAGGTAGAACCAATCAAATCTGGATATACTTGTATGATGAGTCATGGTACTTTACCCTGATCTACAAAGCTCTATTTTCCCATCTTCTCAAAGCTTTACAGGAAATAGTAAAGAACAAAATTCACACGCAAAGCAAAAATTGCTTGCGTACCCATTTGCACATCTTAAATGTGCCTTCTTGCATATTTCTTTCCTTTTCAATGTTCCCAGATGTGATGAGGTGCCCTCCTGGGTGATTCACCTGCCACCATCTCTCTGTCATTTATTACCACTCTATTATGACACAGCCAAATGTATTTCATTTGTTATGTGTGCAGAGGTGACAAAGGTTGAAATGTTCTTGCTAATTTAACGCCTATTGAGACAGAAAATTGGGTCTACTTCAGGGAGCCGTGATGAGTGTCGGGATGCCAGAGCTGCCGATTTCTGCTCGAGATTAATTAAAATGATATTTCCATGGGACCTGTGACAGTCAACCATCTCGCGTTCATATTTCTTCATAATTGGAATCTACGTCAGTCTCTGGAGGAGGAAGGGGTTTCACTGGAACTGTGAGGGATTTGCTTAGGTGTGCAATAAGAACGTACTTGCCTTGGAGCATAATATCAGGAAGAGGAGATCTCATTTCTGCATGAAGGATAACATAAATGAGTTACAGATGTGGCAGGCTGAAAGACAATTATAGACAAGCTCACTGACAGTTCAGCTGTGGGGTCAGTACTACTATATGAAAGCAAGCAAGAGATCAAGCCAATAACTTGTTGTTTACTTTCAGTCGCGACTCATGCATGACCAAAAGGCTGTAACACCAATAGAATATATATTATTTAACATGCTGGTACAGCTTGAGATTCAAAGGCCAAAATAAGCTGTAAGATTCAGTACAGGTGTGTTTCTTACATTTCACTAGAAGCTCTTCTGCAGTCAGAACAATGATGGCTCTTTTGAAATCCTCAAAGATGACTTACAACTGTTGGTCAGGATGTACAGTCTATTCCCGAGCAAGAGGACAGCTACCCAGAGCAGAAGAGGGTAGTTTGTACATAGTATAATAAATGAAAATGTAAGAACGTGTAGATACAAAACAGAACTATTGCAGTGTGTGCTATTTAAATGTGTCTTTCAGGACACTCAAGGTCACATTACAAAAGACAAGATAAAAAGAAAGAAATATTGTGTAAAACACAACAGCCAAACTAGTAAAAAAGCATAATAAAACTGCAATAAAGTGCAACAGTGAGGTCATTCCAGTCCCAGGATCACAGAGAATAAGCTTATCTGAAAAGGTGAGTTTTAAGGTGGAATTTGAAGGAGGTGAGAGAATCAGAATGTCTTATGTCCTGTGGCGGAAAGTTCCAGAGGCAGGGCTGAAGGCTCCCGACCCCATGGTTGTTTTTGAGGAACGAACATGACATAAAAAGAGATTGTGTGTTGTGAGTTAGCAGTTTGTTTTCTGTTGCCACTGGAACTCTTAACTATGATTGAACTTTTTGGTAAATTTTTGCATTTATACAATGACTAGCATAAGGATCAGTCATAGCCAAGATATGCTATAGCATATCATTTCTCGTGACACTCTAAGCCCCATATCATTGGCTTAGAGATACCCACGAGATAAAGCGGGTATATTGTCCTCAGCACACTGATCAGAACAAGAAATATTAGTTTTTGACATGATATTGACTTGTTGAAAACAGATGGCTGAGTATTCCAATATATGTTTTGTTCTTTCTTTTGTTTTTGTTTTTTTAAATAGAGCAGACTGAAGACACTTCTGCATTGGCTTCAACTTTTAGATCTGTGTATGTGTAACCATTTACACATTTTGGAATGGCAGCCATATGGGCTCTAGATGGCTTGTACTTAGTTTAAATCCAGCTCACTTAAAGAATAACTTTGGTATATTTCAAACAACTTATGTTACATAATTTGTGCTTTGATTTTTTGTATTTTCTGATTAGCAGCTGTATCACATTGCAGAGAACATTCAAGTATTTAATGGTCGGACTATCCAAACATAAGTATTATCCAGCAGGAGTTCTTTTTTCTTCCATCCACTCTGTTATCCTTAGTCAAAAGAGCAAGCTGCTGTCTTATCGTTCCAGGTTGACAGGAGCTTATGTACTGTCACTGGATGGATTTGGGCCAGACTTGAGCTGTCTTTAAAGTCTGTTTTTCTTACTTGGTCGAAGTAAAAAGTGCTCATATGTTAAATGCAGGCTTCTTTGGGAATTAAGGACTTGCTAAAGCAGATGCACACTGAAACACATTCCTCAAAAGTATCTGAACCAAATTTCAAGCAAATCAAATGCAAGAGAAACAATAGGCATGGGAAACATGAAACGCAGATTGCTGCTGCAAAAATGTACTGATTAATTACAGCAAAAAGCTAAGAGTAATCAAAAAGAGCAAAAAGTTATGTATTTCAGACTAAAGGCCTTAAGAGATAAAACTGGAAGTCCCATGCATCTGCCATGTGTCCTTTCGGCATCTGTTCTTGGAGAAGCTCTGACCAAGCTTTACACAGATCTAAGATTTAGTTTCTCCCAGACAATGGAACGTCACAGTTTCAGATGTTTTTTTTCTTATCTCTTATCTTTGCAGAGACAGGATTTGCTACAATGAGTAAAGTGCACCATATTTTTTATGATTGTAGTCACTGGAATAATAACTATAAAACATCCATTCAACTAGCTTCGACACAAAATGAGATAATTCAGCATTTTCTTTTCAAGACATGATCTCTTCCTACCCCAATACATCACAGATATTGCACATCTCAATTACTGCTCTTTTTACTCCACCACAATTATGTGACATTTTTGGCTAGTTACTCTGAAATATTGAGATTTTTTGCACAAGAATATATAGACATAAACATGTAGGTTTTTCATATATCTTAATCCAACCACCCTATAAATCAGCTGTCTGTAAACAATTGATATTTGAGCTTCCTATGTGTTGAATCGCCACTTCTGTGTTATATTCTGAGTAGTTATTGCCTTGTGAACCAGAAGTATTCAGAAGGTCACAAACACAAAGAGAAGCCATATTACTAGAATCCAAGCTATCTTTTTGTGGCTGGAACACAAAAGCTCGACCCAAGCAGCACCCCTTATTTGTAGTCATACCTTATTTGAAGGGCTTTAAGTGTGGCGACAGTCAAAAATTGATTCTGTTAACTTATTGTTCTGCATGCTCCTTCTGGCTCATCACACTGATTAAAGTTTGCTCATGACTTTAATTGATCGATGCTTCATCTAATCACCTGCTAAGTATTGTTCGAAGGTGCATCCCTTTTTCCGAACGATTACAACAGAGGACTTCCCAGATGCTTATGTTAAACAAACCTTCAGGTTTGTCAAATTAGGTTCCCTGTGCAGTAGGACGTCATGGACGTTTGTGGAACAGGCACCAACCTCTATTGAATAATATCCTTAAGTAATCTTATAACTTCTTTATTCACTTTATGTGCATGTTGGCGTGAAAATAGCTATATGGAGGGATCCAGTGTGACTGCATTTTTTTAAACTGTTAAGAAATGAGTGATTATCAGATTGAAAAGGGGGAAACTCTGAGCAGTATGCTGGTGGAGTCCTCACTGTCAGCATGAGGTCCTAGATTTAGCAGCTTTAGGAGTTCTTTTTAGACTCTTTTAGCATTGGTTTTGTCTTTTAAAAAGTGTACTTATCAAAAAAAAATAGCAACGTTGTAAAAGCAGATGAATTACATTCTGTGGAGGACTGTTCCTCTCTGCCCCTTCCTGCTTCATGTACAGAGATAAACGTTGTGTTGGTGCATTACATAATGATTATACTAATGATCATACAAACAACTTGCAGCTAATTTAATGAACAAGGAGCCAGATGACAGCTGACAAGGACATGAAGGTGAGTGAGAGAGAGGAACATCATGGTTGCTTCTTCTCTAATAACAATAACTGTAAATATAAGTATATGCAGTGTTCATGGCAAATAACTGCCACCTCCCCCACCCCACAATTAACCAACCAACCAAGGTTGGTCAACTACAGTTTTGAATGTCAGCTGAAGGTTAATTGACTATTAGGGAGCAGCCTTACAGCACCGATGTATTACTATTGGTTGTAATACGATAGAAGACGAAGCTGGTTAGTCACCCAAGTATACCGTTCGTTGGCTTAGACCATACTGGTGAATCCCATATTGTCAATCTTTTCCAGGTCAGATACAAGGACGGCATGGTGGTGTGGTGGTTAACACTGTTGCCTCACAGGAAAAGGGGTTCTTAGGTTCCTCTGTGTGGAGTTTGCATGTTCTCCCTGTTCATGCGTGCATCATGCGTGGTATTCCAGTTTCCTCCTGCCATTCATTGGGGGGGACTGGAGCCTATTCCAACTGCACAGGGAGACAATGCAGTGCCCACACAAAAAGACCCCTGTTGGGATTTGAACCAGGAACTTGCTTGCTGTTGGGCGACAGTGCCAACCACCACACACATTGTTCATCATGTACTAAGTGAACTGAAGTTACTTCAAAAACTGCCACTTGTCAACATTATTTGCTTATTGCAAGTGGAGAGTGATGCAAACACTTTGGCATAATTGTTTACAATGACTTGGCTCATGGAGAAAATGTTTATTAGATAATCTAGAATAAATATGATTCCTGACAATACCTTATTATTATCATCACACAACCAGAGCCCTCTTTGTTGCAGAGTAACTGCAATGTTATAATTTCCCATTCTATTTTCTTAAGTTGGAAACTCTGCAAACAAATATGAATAAATTATATTTAGCTGTTGATGAGGATATATGATGTAAACGAACACAATTTTTAAATCAAGTGGAAGCACAAAGTATTTCCACGGAGGACTTATTTAAACCTGCAAAAAACACAAAAGTAGCACATAGAGACAATATTTCAGTGAGCCTTGGGATTCTCTATTTATATATTATGGTTCTTAGGAAAATACTGCACACTCCCAGTCATTCAGACATCAGACAGATGAGTCTGGATGCTGAATTGAGGCAACAAGCAAACAGAAGAGAGCAAGTTGACATCTTATGGGGGGGGGCACAGAACAAATGCACCTTGACAGAAACTCGGAACTTTTAAAAAGGAGACTGTTCATTGCTTTTAACAATGTCTTGTCCTCAGTCTACATGTTCCTTTCAGGAGAAATGATCATATAAAAAAAATAAAATAAAAATAATAATAAATAAATAAATATATATATATGCTTAGTTAGCTAGTCACAAGGGCAAGAAAACATGGTGACATGATGCAAGTGGACACTGTGAAACAAAGAAAGACAAGATGGCACTGCCATTTGAAACAGAGACAATACTTGCTTCCTTTTTATTGAGGGCGCTTACATAACTAACTGTCATTAATTATGAATTCCCCCATTATTAATTTTTGAAATGCATTTCGCTTTGAAGCAACCATAATTGGGCATTTATATGTTGTGAGCCTCGTCTCTGAGGTATCAACGTGAGTTAAGTGGCAGCGTGACACAGGTCTCCAAAGCAGAGCGCACATTTCCCCTCGTTGTTGTTTGGCTCAAGAGTCCAGGCTGAATCTCTCTGTTTAAAACTAAAGAGAAAGAAGAAATCTCATCCTGTCACAGGGAATAATAATGTGACAAGATTATTTGTAAAAAAGTATTTGCAGCACAGAGAGCTGACTGAAGCACAATGGCTCTGCGGCAGCTGTCACAAAGTTTTGTCAGCTACTGATAAGTATTTTGATGGCACTATGTTAAAGGCCTAAGTGCCACATAGCAGGTGTGCTAATTCACACGACAGTGCCGTTTAGTTTGTCATGCTCCACTGATGCTCACTGCTATGTTTTGACACAATATATCAGCTAAATTAGCCTACATGTCTCCAAATGTCAGCTCAGAAAATGAAATGGAGACTTTGGGGAGATAAAAATATGAATGTATCTTTACTCAAAGTGTGCATTGAGGCGAAGTGATACTGTTTTCAGCATTACCAATAATTATAGTACTGAAAACTCTGTTGGATGTTTTGGTTAAAGTGTTATTTATGCTGTATCTTAAAAGGAGACTCAAAGATAAGTCAGTGCTAACAAGAGGGGGGAAAGGAGCTAATACTATGAAAAAGCTAAATAAATGCGCTTGTGCTATGCTGCAAACAGTATACTCAGGGCAGCAAAATGGCCATGCAAGACATAGACACAAGACATAGAATACCTAATTTGTATCGGACCAAAAAGTGACCTGGCCAGATGATGACAAAATCACCCAAAGAATACAACCATCAGTCTTGGTTCAGACTCAATTTTTACTTCTGGTCTCTTGAGACCAGAAAAAGAGAAAGAAACAAACATACAAAAAAAGAGAGCATGAATGGATTAAATCCAAATTTAACATCAAGAACAAACCCCAGTGCTAAAAATAACCATCAAAACTACAAAATGACCATTAAGGAGGGTATCATTTGAGTAAAAGACAATCTCCCTGAGCAGCAAAAGTTTCAAAATGGCTGCCACGGCTAGTTGTGCCATTAGACGTGCATAAAGTGAATATCATATTAAATTAAAGGCTGTTGGTCTCGGCAGAGAACTTTGAGACTTACCAAAGAATTTTGGGATCACAGACATTGATATTCGGCTCGGAATCATGTTTTCTGATATCTATGAGTACCCTATTTCAAAGTAGACCAAAAGGAGGGTTGTTACACAGTTTTTTTTTAAAATTCGATTACTTAAGTTTGTTTTCCGAAATAATGTACAATAATGTTCACTGCAAATGAATGAATGTTTCCAAGACTCTATTCAAGTCACCCCTATGAACTGCAGCAAAACATTTGGGTCTCTTCTTTTCACTTTTAGAAGTCTGTAAACTCTGCTCTTCCTGAATCTTCTGTACAGCAGCAGAAGCAAGTAATCTGCGCAGTCTGGGAAATACTCCCACACACTAGCATATGGATGTGCCACAAGACCGTCGTTCTTAATCACGGACCCATAGAGCAGCTAACAAAACCGTGCAGCAACTGAACAGGAAGTCGAAAGGTTTCTACGCTGGTGTTTATTTCTGTGGAATGATATTTTAAGTCAAGGTTTTTCAAAACATTTGTCGGTGAAAAATTAAATCCCAACAATATGAATAGAACGTATCTCCATTTTTCTGCAATTTCTTTGGCTGATTTTAAGCTTTAAAAACCCGCTTGTTTCTCAGACCTCTGTATCACTTACTACCAGACACTGAAAAAAATGGATAACAACGGCAAACCAGCAAAAAGAAAACCAGCCCTTTGCTCTGTTAAGACACCTGATTATCCATTCTCAAAGTACACAGTGACATGCCTGGTTTCCCCACGGGGATCATTAAAGTTTAATCGGTGTTTGCACAAAGATGATCCAAATGCAATTTTAATTGACATTCCTGGTACTCATCTAAATTCATAGGCCTCAAAACTAACAAAAATGTACACAGACTTGAATGCAATGGCTATTCTGCTCACTTAGTCTTCCAGGATCTGCGCTATGCTGTAATTGCTTGATGATTAGTGCACTTTCCATGTAAGTACCTGTAGTAACATGTAAAGCAGGAAGCCAGGCTCTCTCCTTACACAAACCGACAGAGGAGGATAATTCCATATCTTACCATTGATCAGGAGTATGCACCTGTTATTGTGAGATGCCCTTAGGCCTAATTAAATATTAAACCTTTTATTGGCTTCCACAAAGGTATTTGTAAATACATTTCATGCCAGGGAAAGCATCAAAGATCCGAATTCCCCTCCTGACACAAAGTAGTGGTTATTGCTGCTCAGCCCCACCCTCCCAAACCATTTAGGCGCATTTAGAATGATGAAAGAGGAAGTAAATGGCTGCCGATGGCTTCCAGGGGAATGGATAGTATATACATCTCAGTCTGTGAGAAATTATATGTTCCTTTCTATGAGGTTATAAAACAATGCTATGTATAGGGTTGCTTTCCGTTTAGCATTTATTGTAATTCTGATGATCAGATAAAAAAGCAGTCAATTTCTGTAATGAATACTGCCACAGCACATGAATACAGATACTCCTAGTTGGATGCAAAAATTGCGACTGGATAATGCACACTGTTTTACTGCTACATGCCTCAGAGTGGAATGGAGAACGCCATGTTCTGCAGGACTAGCAAGAGCACAGTCAGTCAGTCATAAAGCACAGGTGACAGTACATCCGGCATGTCTGTCCTGACAAATTGCCTTAATTGATTGTCTTGCCTGACTTGAGACAATAAATCAGGAGGTCCATCATCAATGGAACTGCAAGCTATTAAGCCATAACCCCAGCCAAAATAAACAGAGGGAGGCGTGGTATAAAACATATATTGGCCTTCACTTGCTTGGTATGTCCATAATTCAAAGGCATAAATTATACTGCCTCAGCCTCACTGCTGACTGTGGCTGTCCCTCTTCGTTTTTATGGGTGGGGGGTGAAGTGATTCAGCCGGAGCACACGCAGATCTCACATCGTGAAGTTCATGGAGCCAAACAGTAGATGGAGCCCCTCGCATTGACTTCTTGTGCAGCACGAGGCATGCTTTCACCGGAAACATTACATCAGTGATTTATTTCTCCCTCCAGCTCCATATCATCATCATTACATGCCATTTATGTCATTAAGGTTGGTGTGTGTTTGTGTGCCTTTATGTGTGTGCACTACGCTTGAGGTCTCTGAAAAAAAAAGAGATAAAAGCGGCACGCAAGCAATGCAACAAGAAAGGAGTTCACTTTCAAACAGCTGTAGGAGAGTGGAAAAAACTGCAAAAAATAAAAGATTGCATGCTAAATTAGTTGGATTTGTCAACCTGGGCTTATACTGTATATTTCCATCAGATTCCCTCAGGTTAGTTTCAGCCTTTGCTCCCTGTCCCTCTTTGTTCATTGAGTTTGTCTGCATCCAGGGCATTTGTTGTCATTTGTGATTTTTTCTGACAGCTTCCTTTGACGTACAATGTAATTACAGTCATTTTTTTTCATTGTTGCACACAAAATTTAAAACTCGTAATTTGGACTGGGGTTGCCTTGAAGCCTCTTATGACCCTGCTTGAGAAGAAATGCCTATGTGCAGCCTCTCCAAACTGACATGGTCGTGAATTAACATTCACCCTGACATGATCTACCTTGTCTCAGCATAAGTTGTTTACATAATCTTTCTTATGCCCACAAATTTGTCGTTTGGAAATTTGTAATAAAGAGCAGGGATGGATCTGCACTGGACTGCATTAGTGACGAAACGCTGGTACCTCGATGTTTGTTAGCCTGAGGAACGCCACGGGAGATGAACACGATGAGAGATGACATTTAGGGGAAAAATGAAGTAGCAGAAGTAGAGGCATAATGGAAAGCTTCTGGCTTAGGCGTCGAGGCACGGAAGGCGTTTCTGAGTGCTGATTATTGCCACAGCTGAGGAAACCTGTGGGTGTGAGGGGAACCCATTGACATTTTGAGCTTTCTTTAACAAACCCGAGACAGAGTAGGGCTGGAACTTGTCACACACTTGGGAACGGCAGCACCACAAACTGCAAGCGAACAACTGGTGCTGTTACGGCTGCAAATGTGACTCAGACATTGTGGATGCTTCAACATTCACATGTGGACACACTTAAAACTCTTTCTTCTATATACTCACACATGCCTTCTCAGACTTTTTTTCTTCACCAGACAGCTGCGCACACATGAATATCCGTTACATACACACAGTGATAGCGCAGCAGTGGTGCCAGGCCAGATTGCTGTGGCTTAAGATACGTGCTGGAATCATCAATCACGAGAGCCTCCCTCTGGTCAAATCAAGTTTGTCCTGGTGTGAGCAGAACGCAGTGCCAGCCGAGCAGAGACAGACCCTTGCTGGCTGGCGGGTGCGTGGGGCATGCCGGGGCTTTTTGTGACATCTGGGAGCACATCAATCTTGTGGCAGATGGATGGTTGAACGATGATTAGGCAGAGGCTGTGGCTTCTTAAGGCCAACTGGGATGCATCTTCCAATTGTGACAGATTTTCTGCTCTACAGTCCACCCTATAGCAAAATGAGAAACAGCTGGAGCGACGGAGAGCTCATTGTTCAACCAGCATCTGTTCTCTGCAAAATGCAGCTCTCAAGGAAGACTTCTTGGATGAAATAGCTGATGATGCTAGATTATTAAAGTGACTTCAGGTACTCATTAAAGTTAAGAAATATGTTTCCTGTTCAAATTTTGAGGCAGAATCATGTACCTAGAGGTTAAGCAAAGCTATTAAATACTATCAAATCCAAGTTAAATCACTAAAAAAATATGACAGAGAGCTTCCATTTGCCTTCAGAATGATCCTCAAATTACAGCCACATTCATACAGGCCTTGGGCAACAAAGCTGCTCTTTCATTAGTTCATAAAAATAAAAACCAATGTGGCTCACGCACAGTGGATACTCCTGCATTATACCAGAGCTGCACAGAAGTTAAAGTAATCCCATGCTGTGCCCATGTTACCAATTCCTTTCTGAATTCCACTTTTTGTCAAGGTCAACTATTTCAACGGACTGGAATCAGGATGATAACCATGTTTGAGCAGCAGGACTCGGGGAAATGAGAAAGCTGAAGTGCAGCTCACGAGTGTAATTGGTCTCCTGGCATCTTCACACACTGCTTGATTAACATGCCTTTGAAGCATTCCGGGCACATTTGCCAGCAGAACAAAGACAAAGCAGATTATGATGATCAGAAATTTTGGAACTTCCACCAGTTATTGACATACAAGATATTCAAATGTCTCGGACATTAGTCTTTGATTTGAACTAATAGATTTATTCAGGCCCTTTAAGGTAAAGTTATCTTCAAAAAGCCAGACAGGATTAAACAGATATTGGTAGAGTTGGAGGCGAGCAAGACGACATTAACCAAGAAGCCATGAAAGAGAGCCTCCAATGCCTGTGTTTGCTTAAACCAATGATTCTTTGAAAATGGGTCAATTGATTGATTTTAGGTGGCTTTAGCTATACAGCTGCACGACATCCTTGATCATTTATCAATTGTCTTTATCTGTGTCAGGATTACTGGAAGCAACAACAGTATGCACAAGAGAGCAAGACAAACGAACTGCTTCAAAATCAGATACTCAGCCAAATGTATTATTGGCCATTTGTTAACATGACCAAAATTCTTCCATGATTGTGTTGGCAGATTGAAAAAAAAAAAAGTGGACTTTTTTTCCATGTAAGACTCATAAAGTGTGTTGCTGACTTTAAAGTGCAACTTGCAGGATGTGTGATTCACAGTTTATACATAATATTGTCTGGAAATGTGTGTTAGAAACGTTTCTAATCAGCTCAATACATTTAATGAGACATAGATGCAGATAGAGAAAAAAAGTATAAATTTTAAGCATTGCTCCTGAAAATGTTTTCTTTCTTTTTTTGAAAATGAAATTAAAATGTCATTATATTTAAGATGGAGGGGGGGGGGGCTCTAACATGGCTTACGGTATAGGTGACAGTGAGGATTTTGTGGGTGTGATAAAGTCCATTGGTCTTTTTTTGTGATTTTCAGGTTGCAGTGCATTGAGTGCAGCTTGCACAGGCTCCACAGTGTTTCTGACTTAAACAAGCTAACGAAGCTAGCTTTCCTGCGTTGATGCTCTTTGTGCAGGAAGAAGACGAGACTTCACTGATGCAACTGTTAGAAAGAAGGTAACTGTGTGTGGCTCTCATTTTTGAGAGGTTTATGTACCTGGACATTTTATTGAGTTCCAGTTGGGATGTAGAAGCATGAATCAAGTGAGATTCATACCTGTCACAGATAACAATTCACTCTGTGCAGTCTACTACTGTATGTCTCCATCAGCATCAGACTGTCAGGACACCGGTGTAGGAGCCTGAAGTACTTACAGTGACAGTGCATTATGTTACAGACCAACAGAAACAAGAACCTTGTACTTTAGGTGCTGTTTTCTAATCCATTAGTTATTCGTGTTTCTTTTGATTGTAAAACACGGGTTTGATATTTTATACAGTGTGCGATATATATGTATAATTACCCAGCAGTTAATTCTTGGGTGATATTTTCGGTCGTCTGTCGTGTTCAATACTCCAGTAGCAAATGACCACTATCTTTTTTGTCATACTCTGTATTGTGATGCCAAAACTGACAGTAGACTACCGTGAAAACAACATTAGCCATTGTTTGTTTATATCAGTGAACTCACCAGCATAGGAGGAATTACTTGGCTATTCATTTGCAAATGAAATCAGCATTTTCATACAGCTTTTTTTATACATTGTTTTAGTTTGTGCTCAAAAACAGGTGGATGGAAACAGTGAAAAATCTTTTTTTGTGAGTTGAAGAAATGGTGAACTTGGTACATCAGTGCAGTGAAAGTGTTAGATGAAACAGAGATCAATTATCATATTAATGGTCAGTAAATTAGTTGACTTATAAATGCACATAGGACTGTTATCAGAATTCTTCCAAGAACACATATAGCAGCTATAAAGTAAAACTAGAGAAAAAAAAAGGGCTTCTAGATTTGTGGGACGTGACACCACTGTCATAAAAACAAAGCCCCATGTGAGCCCTGTAAATGTACAAGTCACAAAGACACCATCAAAAGTCCACAAAAATGTTAAGCATCTGTCAAGCAAAATGACGTGGTGCGGCACTGGGATCCAAAGTTGTGAATTGCTGTATCTCAGCCCTAGGGCTCTTTTGGAAAGAGTTAGTCCCAGTGCATGACAAAGATAACTCTGCGACAAAATGAGCCATAAACAGATACTTTTAAGGTTAACAAACATCTCTAATGTTGCTTTAAAGTTGGTTATTAAATATCTCAGTTTCCAATTCCATGATGCAAATTCATTCTCTTTTTGTTTTACATTGAAATTTTATTTGTGCATTTCTTATTGCAGCCTGTTGTTGCACCATCTTCTTACACAACTCTAGCTGGAGAATAAGTGGCACTTACTGCTTATCCAGATGATCCTGCTCTTGACTCTCTTATAAGAGCAATGGGTGCAAACACACATAAATTAGGATTTATATTCAAATTTTTGAATTTCTGGGTAAAATTTACAATACATTTAGATGAAAGACCATGAATTTATTCCACACATGATATTAGCATTTACTCAAGTCTGTCCTATATGTAAGCCACATAATGAGGAAAAGCACAAGGCCACCAAACAAAGAAATGCAAAACTTTCTGGTTCTGAATTGAGTTTGCTAACGCTTACATACAGTGAGTGAACAGGATGTGCTAAGTAATTTGTCAATAAATAGTACAATGTGGACTTTTTCAGACATTTAAACCTCAAGTTTATGCTCTCACTTTGTAAGGAAAATGATATAATATCTCAATCTGCAGGAATCTAAACCTTTTTCAGTGAATGTATTAAACAGGAAAAGGCTGGGGAGCATGAAATCTGGCTTTAGCATCACAGAGTGACACATGCTTGGCACAAAAAACAATAGTTCCACACTCATTTGCATTTTGAAGGTATCTGATTAAACTACAGTACAGTAATGTTGAATGCGGTTTCACAGGATCAGTTGAGTAGCCGAGTACCTTATACATACATGAACAAGTAATGTGGTATCTCTTATTTTCATTTGAGTGTGAGACCATAGTCAACTGTGAACCAAAAGTGTCATGGTATAATTCTTTGCAAGCTAGTTTCCTAATACAGTGAACCTTTTCTACCTGTTCACACTTCTATTGTCTGTCTTGATTCAGAGATCTTTCACTGCCCTAAATATCATCTTGTACCTTTGGTGGTAGATACCTGACACTAAGTGGAGGTGAGCAGAGCACCAACAGTTATCTGATCTTTCAGCATGCTGTTGGTTTATTTTTAAATGGGAGTAGTTCAGTGGATTCTGCTCCATACAGAAAAACACAGGTCACTGAGATCACCAATTCCTGTAAACACAACCGAAGCAAATCTCAACACATCCAACATGAAATGACCAGCAATGTACATCTACAAATGTATTTGGAAAAATGACAGATGTTGTTCTCATAAAGCAATGGTTTGTTTTCCCTTTTTTTTTTAATGTATATACTACCAGTAAAACACTTGTAAGATGTTAAGTTCTTCAATCTTGTCTGTTCTTTCTTGCAGAAGGGAGTATCTGCATACATGTTCATACAAGACTTGAATATATTCGAGCTTTTATCAGAAGGATTTTCCATTTAAGCCACCATGATATATAAACTAGGCTATCCAAACACTGCATAGAGACTGGGATGTAAATTGACGTAAGAGGGACTTGAAAAGCCATAATGTCAGTTCATGTCAGTCACATGAAATGGAAAAACAAACCCTTGAGTTCAGTTTCATGTACTTCAGTATTTGAGCTCACCATTTTAAAAAAAATTCTTACTTGCTGTCACTCAATGTAATATAAAAAAAATTCAACTGACAATACATTTCAACAATTAAACACTAACGGCAGAGCACGATCATCTTATCAGAGGTAAATGATATGAAAGTTATTCAAATCGTCACCATCTCTTTAAAATACTTCAAATCAGATCAAGGCAGAAAAACAAGGTTAGCTCCTCTTTGAGCATCATCCAGTTAAATCCAGTTCTGTTTTGAAACTCTCAGATTCGCTCACAGTATAAATCCCTGGGAGTAAAACTTCTCATTTTACATTGCATGCATATTCAAATAGAGAGGAGAAGAAAGAGGGTAAACAATTAAAGACACACTGTTCATCCCTCTGAAACATAGATTAGGACTTGCTGGGATCCACACCGAGCTGAGTTTTCTGAACGAACACTGCTTTCCTTCACCCTTTTGGGATATAGCAAACAACGTGTTAAAGGATATATAATCACAATACGTCAAAGATAATTAATCTTTTATGTCATGCTGTGTAGGACAAGTACTTCTTCCCAGATAATTTGAACATTTCTTTAGGTATTTTGTCTAACTAATAGCATAAGCCAATTATGTCAAGAAAGAATTAATCAGGTTACGTCATCACTTCGGTACAATCTGCTGTCTGCCAATTGAAATGAAAAAATCTACAGCAAAATCCTCTCGTGGAGCGACAAGCTTACAATGCCACGGTGAAGTCATCTGTGCAGGAAAAAAAACCTGCAGCTGTATTGATTCCAACCCAGTACTAATTCTGTAAGACCTCAATTTTCCTGGCACTGATAGATATTCTTATTCTCAGAAGGAACTCAAGCGACAGCCAAAGGAAAAAACAAAACAAAACAAAACAATAACAACATGCAAATGAAGCACTGCACATCGGAATAAGCCCTGATTGCCTGCACCTGTGTGGCCGACGCTGAGTCAGCAGGTAAGAGACGCACAAACAAAGTTCAAATCTGTAACAGTTCAGCAAAAACAGAAAGAACAATTAGGAGGTACCTCAAAGTTATTACAAAGTGTCTTTCAAAACAATTTAGTGGAATTCCTTGTAATTGTCTCTTGAATACATGAGTGTTTTTCTAAAATGTTTTGTGCCATATGGGTGCAGAGAGAGGGGGTTCTGTCTCTGCTTCACCCAAAATGTGTCCAAAAAAAGAGAGGAAAAAAAAATAAAGCACATTCTGTTCTCTGTTGGTGCGTATGAGGGCAGTGCTTTTGAAGTCATTTTTATTCTCAGCTTGAGGACAGTTTGAATTGATGTTTAGCTGTTAAAACAGCAGTCTAAACCCAACTGATTTCTTTGAACAAATGATTTAATTAAATGACATATAGTTTAACACAACTGGCCTTTTGACGGCTAAGATGTGCTCTGAAATCAGCGGCAGTCCCGTGCAGTTGTTATACTCCCTGTGAGTTTTCACACTCTTTCCCAGTGGCCCTGACATGTAGTTTCACTTGCAAAGGGACAGCATTTTGAGTGGCTATTCTGTACTAAACACAGTCTTCCGTTTCACTTTCAATGTGTGATGAGGTCAATATTTGCTTTTTGTATCACAGTCAATAATGCATCAAAATATCAAACAATATTTTACTCTAATGTGGTCTATCTAACATTGTTTCCATCTCGACATACCGTCAGTTCTTGGGGAGCTTTTATGCCACAGATCAAAGCATTGCAAGGCTTCTGTTTTTATCCGACTGCATAAAACATCAAGGCACTTAATGAGGCAACCTGAGAGGTGATAGTTCAGGAGATGAAAGTATTGGATGCTTTAGGTATGTTAAAAAGATGTGCACTATTCTGAAATGTAGCCATCACATATTTTCCATTGTGATAATGATAGCGATTATGATTAATGGTATAATATGCACTTGATCTCTGCTCACATTCATTACACAAAGTAATATCTATGCTTGCCATCTGATATGATTCTTGGATTCAGAGTGTTCTTCACAACGCTAAGATTTCCAGTATATCACCATAGTGTTTGATGAGCCAGTTCGTTGAAGTCATTAAATTTTTGTTAAAGAGGGCATATTACGTAAAAAATAATCTTTTTTACTGTGCTTGAGAGCGTATGTGTTGGTGTCTGAAGTCACGACCAGCTCAAACAAAAAAGAAAAAAAAGAAAAAGAAAAATAACCTTGAATTTTGTTTTGGCTTCATTTAACTGAAACATAGGCCATTCAGATAATTTTACAAAGTTATTCAATCCTTTGTCCCTTTATCTCTGCCCACTTGAGAGTTGGAAGTTGAGGGCCTTGCTCTAAATTTTGCTTTGATATCAACTAGGGCTGTCATAGTTAACACGTTGATCACGATGTGATTAATTAAAAAAAAATTTGATCGCGGTTAATCGTGGCCCAGTTTGTCCTCTACTCGACTGGAGTGTGAGACCTCCAGGTGGGGGTAAGGCACCTTCAAGTTGGTTGCCAACCGCAGAAATGAAAAGAAGAAGAATGAGAGCAATACTCCTTCCATTCAGAATTCTGAATCTGATGTGTCTAATGACTGCAGTTTTTCAGTCATTTAACTGTCATTAGGCCCCGTTTTGTTTGTCGTTTGATGTCTTCTACCTCTTCAGTTTTAAGATTACTTTGTTGTGGCATTTTATGTGCTGTGTTTTTGAAATATATATATATGTTAAGTGGGTTTAAAATGCACTTTTTTATTTGAAAGAATAAATAAAAGATAAAATACATTTTTTCTTTGTATTTATTTGATTCTAATTCTATATTTTTAATAAACATGAGTTAAATGATGAGGTCACTATGGAAAAAATGTGATTAATCGTGATAAAAAAAATAGTTTGACAGCCCTAATATTAACATCAAATCTCAACATTAGTTCCACAGTTCACTTTACAAATGAATTAGTTAATAATTGTCTACTAGTATTCTATGCAAAAAGAAAATCTTACTTCTAACTGACATGCTATGATTTATCTTATCAGCTGGAAGTTAAATACAGATTTCTTATTTTCCACTGAATGCACCAGCAATACAGCACTAGTAACAGCCATTACAAATACACTCGGTTCTTATTGTTCACCGCTGAAAACTTAAATAAAAAGTAATACAGAATTTATGAAGCTAGTAAATGACGAAGGAATTATCACGTGGCGTTATTAACTAGCCTGCGGTCATCATATTCTGCGGCTTGTGTGGAAACAACTTCGGCCAGTTCAACATGACTTGCAATGAGATTGTGCCTAAAAGGGGGTTTGGTATCCTACCAGCTGTCCATTATCTAACTGCATATGTGAATGTGAATAAAATTGCAATTTAACTGTTCAAGTAGATGGTAAATTGAGTCAAATAAGCAATCCATTACTACAAAATGACCCTTAAAGTTAGTTTTCTCAGAAAGTAACCTAGTAACGTTAAGTTACTTTTTATTGGCAGTAATCTTGTCATCTATTTAGCAACTTTGGAAAGTGACCCAACACTGCTGAAAAGCACCATCATCTTGCGTAGTTGTACTTAACTGACTGTGAAAGGTTACTCAGAAAGGCTTGTCTAAACCAATTCAACATAATGTTTTGGGTTTTCTGTGTTTGGGTTTCAAATATTTAATAATTAATCTTTAATATTTTACATGGTGGGGCTCCAGTGGGGCTCCAGCACTCATATGCACAACATATAAGCATCAAATAAAAAAACAGTTTAACCCAGACAGCAGTAGACTAATTTGCCTGTTATCATTGACCCCTGGAAGAATGAAAGGGTGTTATATTAAGACAAGCACCCCACGGTGATTTAATTCTACTGGATCATCAGTACTGTGAACAATAAAAAACTGAAATGAATCTGTTGGTCATATCGTCTTTCATGCCAAGAGCAGCAGGACACCTCACAGTTGGGGAGATATGAGATCTTCATTTTCACTTAACCCTCTATGGCTGGGTTACTGGGAAGTGATGCAAGTGTTCTCCCAGGCATCATCAAGCTGTCACTCACATGTCAGAAATGCCAAAAGCAATGAAGAAATGTCTTGTTAGCAACTAATTTTCCACAGAAGTCCATCATGTACTCCAGCTAAAATTGAAAAAGGTGATCTTTTACTGTTGCCCCTTGGTTTGTAATGTCAAAAACAACAAGTCACAGTACAATAACATAAAGAGAGTTCAATGTGACGTGGATGGGAGCATTTTGATGAGGACAGGAACACCTAAAAGTGTTTGTGGTCATTCTAAAATATAGCCGATGACCTTGGAGGTCAGTCAGTGGTTAACTTGACCTCTCCACAGTGTTTGTGAACAATGATTAAAAAATCTCCAATCATCAATGTGGTTTCTGACACAGCAGGGTTCTAAATCAACTCTAATAATGCTCACACCCTATGACTAATTCTGTGAAGGGCGCAGCAACACACTCAAAATATACAGTATATAACTGCCAAAAGTCTGAGCACCCACACTGATTCTTCAAGGTGTTGGAAAAGAATAGGATAATTGAGAAGGGCCATCTGGAGGAGTTATTACAGTGAAACCAATAGCAAAACAGCAAACAAATGTGATCCAATGTCAAAGACTGAAAGACATTTGCCGATTAGACTTATTATTGCCTGTTTTAACTACATATGCAAGATCACTTCTGTCTGCTCACTATGACCTGCTTTACCCTCATCCACAACATTTACAGATGCTAACTTTCGCTATGAATTGTCACATTATGTTAAGGCAGAGATGAGATATGACAACATCATGAAAGACTGATTTAGCTGATGCTGTTTGTGACATCAGGAGACAATGATGAGACGTTGAATGTGGCATTCAAAAAAAGCTCATATTATGAATACAGGAATAGAAGTGAAATCTGGTACTTGTGACAAACTATGTTGATAAAACAGTATTTGCAACCTTCACATTTTTCCTTTCAATTTTCAAATGCAAGTAAGTTTATGAATACCACAGCTGTTGTGTAGGACTAGAATATTTCGCACAAACATGTAGTTGGAAGGGCTATTCACTTCATGAAGGATGAAGAGATAGAATGTGCATTGATAGAACAGGTGGGATCTCGTGTGGGCATGAATGTTCGGGTGTAGACATCAGTAACTGTAGCATCGCTAAAATTGAATAGAAAAACTACTGAAAAGGACGAGTGCTTATTTGAGTATTGCATGCTGGGATTTATTCTTTCTTTTACCTGTTCTTAGGAGACCTAATGTGTGAGGGACCACTTATGTGAAGAACTAGTGCTCAAAAACACACATTTTCACAGTTTGTTCATTCTTTTTGACTCAGTAATTAACAACTCAGTCAGAAAATGCTGAGTTTTGTCACTGCCAGTGTCACATTTTATCAATCTTTTGCAAAAAGAAAATTACTCGTTATGAAAGGACGACGCTGCTGAGTGTAACTGAAGTTTTTTGCTGTATATTTCAAGGGCAGATGCCACTTCTTTCATTATATTCATTGCTTACCATTGATTTTGGGGTGTTAAGGTTACTAATGGCAGGATGACCCAGTGCCAAATGTAACCTTATCCTACAAACATGAATCTGTCTGAGCAATGACAAATGTTGTTTTCTTGACTGTTTTCTTTTAACAGCATTTTAAGTCAAACAAATTTTTCAAGAAATTTCCACAATTATTCATGGTTCATCCTGCACGCAGTGAAGCCCTGGCACATAGTTTCATGTTCATCCAATAAGTTTAAATAAGCAACCCCATAGTTGAGGCTGGTGGAACAGACCAATCAGGACAGAATGGTCTTTTCAGGGTAATGATGGCCTCCCAAGCTTCTGTTTCTGCAAGGAAGATGTAAATGAAGAAGAAAATAGCACTCTACAAGCTGTTTAATTGAAACTTTAATTGGGAGATTCCAATAAGTGTGTCAACAGCTGTCGCAGGCTGTCATTTAACACTGCTCTCAACTGTCAAATTTTCTGAAGAGGCAATTACTGACTTGCAATTTGGAAACAAAACAAACCAAAAAAATGAATCCATGCCACTTGCTCAGAGATTAAAAGTTCCGTGATATAACAACATCTTCCTCTCATTCCATAAATGAATTGAGTTAGCAAACACGTTGTCCCTTCCTCCTCCTCTTCAGCGTCTTTGAAGATTTGTCAGTTGTTTACCGGTATTGTGTCGAGAAAATTTGGAACTGATCACAATATAAGACTGACGTACCCATTTTTCCATATTTGGATTAATATGAAAACAGGACAATGGGAAAAGCAGTACATATGTTATATCTATTTTCTCATGAGGCAGGAATTTTTTCCAAAAATAAATTTTTTCCAAAATCGTCTACACACACACATAAATATATATGTGTATATATCAATCACACATATTAGAGTCCTTGAATGGGAATTTCACTGCACACAGTCTTCTTTATACTATATCGTAATTTTATGCGTGCTTTCTGCAGTTTTAGCTCTAAAACCTCATTCTGCTGCAGTTTCAAAGCAGATAGGCAGGAAAGCGTTTCATTATTATGTGTCAACTATTTGATAAGCAGAAAGAGACATTTTAACCACTTGTCAGTCAGTTACCGTAGCAGCAGGGCCAGAACACAGGCATCTAACCGGTCTCAGTATAAATGGACAAAAACAGCAAGGGAGGCAATAACCCGACAACTAAACCTGCTCTGCCCACACCAGCAAACCAGCCAATTCAGCTTCAGGACACCCAAATTATATTGCAGATGTGGAGGTTTGGCCCAGCCAAGTGTAAATAAGCATTTCTACGCTCAGCATTGGGTGTATAACATGGTGTCAGGTAGCTACAATGGATGTAGAGAGGCAGAAAGAGCAATCAGCCAGCCTTCGCTTCGCTGAGATGGAGGGCCACTGCCGCACACACAAACAACCAATCACCACGGGACAGTGATTGATGTCTCATCCTGCTTTGAAATCTATCACCCCGGCCAAGTGGCTGTCGAGCGCTCGCCTCACAGACTGTTAAACATGGCCTAATATGCATCACCCTGGCAAATAGTTCATTAATTCTTTATTATGTGGGCTTGAGTTGTGTAAGCCATTGTCCAAGCCTCTATTTAATACACTAAGTGCTTTGGAATCCACAGTGAGATGTGTTTAAATAATGATGCATTCTATTTTTGCTTGAGCCTTGCAAATTCTCTTTCTTATACTTGAAATACCAAAACGTACCAACCCTCTCATGCTGCAGTGGATGTGATTCCAAGATACTTAACATGTAATTCTGACGATTCTGATCTATTGGTGAAATAGCGGCGTGATAGAACGGGAAAGAAATTTGAGACAGATGATATGCGGTGACACATACACCAGCATTTCTGCCCCCCAACTCTTCATTAGCGAAATCTCAAATACAACTCTACTTGCGAGCATGGTGAGGAAACAGTTTGACTTATTCTTAGATCTGTGAAATCAGTTTGCATCTTGCCAGTGTCATTTATGTGTCTTCACCTCACTCTTTACTGGAAAACTGTGAAGAATCCAGGCAGCCACTGTCTGCTTGCTTCTTCTCGCTTTCTCTTAATATTTCTAAGCAACTTGATTTTCTTCAGTTCCACGCGGACCTGTTTTGTTGCAAGCAGGTATGGAAGACCATGCAACAAGCTTGTTAACGTAACTCTTTGATATACTTTGACTCACTGAAGCTCTCGTGGCGGTGCCCTTGCAGGCCAGATCCTACATAATCTGTAACTGATGTAGGCCAAAAAACCTGAATGATGAATGCCAATGTCACATTTGTTAAAAATGTGGGTAAAGCCACCCAAGGGGCAAGCGGTATCACTTAGTTCCTCCACACACATGGATTGGTCTGTTTATCATCCACCATCTTGACAAGTTGTTCCTCATCCCCACAGTTAGATGTCCTCCCCAACCGCTTGTCCCCTCCCTCTGTTGGCTGAGGAAGTCACAGAAAAAGGGGAGGAGATGTGCCTTCATGGCGAGGGTTATTTTTCTCCCCTGATCCCTGCCTGATAAGAGTGTTTGCTCTTTTGTGTTTGTGGATACCCTTAATCAAGAGGAGGTGGAACTGAATGAATTTGAAGGGGCTACTGATAAGGGAAGCATCTGCTTAACATTTTTTTCTTAGGGTTACAAATGATGAACAATTTGGCCACATGAAAAGGAGATGAAAAAAAAAGAGAATGTTAAAGCTACTTAGAGAAATTATGTCTTGGTTTGTTCCAGTCAGCAAAGAAACTAAGTGCATCTTTAAATTAATAACAGCCTCATTGCCTTTATGATACAGCTGTATAGAAACTACATTTCAGTATAGCAGTATTACTTTGATGCTGCATTGAGTATAATTTAGCCTCTCTCATCTTGTCATGTAATGGCTCCATCAGAAAGCTCAAATATATATGTATGCAGTTGAAATAGACCAAATAGCAAAGGATGACCATTGTCCTTTTTTGAAAATCAGGAAGCTGACAAAGATTTAGCATTTCAAAGCCTTCCCTCTGTTAACATCTGACTTTATACCTATAATCGCCTCTTACAAATATAGTTTTAGCCTCATGAATTCTGTTGTCCCCACTAGCTGCATCCCCGGGGAAATAAACATTCCCGGAGCTGACATCCACAGTGTGTTCTCCATAGATCAAACAAGCCCGGCTGTGAATTGCCAAGGCCATAAGGACCCATGAAGCCAAACACATGAACTCCTTTTGTTAATGCATGCTTGTCAACCCTCACCAACCGCTGAAGGGTTGCACTTATTCTGCTAGGACATTTCACACTGAAAAGTATCACACACTGGATAAAGTTACAAGAAAAGAGGTGAGATAAACTTGATCTCCAGCAAGAAACATCTCGAGTGGCTTGAAGACAAACACACTCCTCCTTTGCCAGAGATCAAATTTAGCTGCCCTCCTCCGTCATCTTCCTACTCGCTCTCATTCTTTAGATATCCCAATTAAGAGTAAAGTATTTGTGTGTGGGCTTATACTTAGTTCAAACAAAGACCTAATCATAGAGCATCACTGGCGTTTTGGAAAGAACCGCACTTGGCAAAGGGGTAAAGCGTTGGCCTGGATTCTGAGGGAAAGTTTGTTCCACTTTTTCTCCACTTTTTCACTGGTCTTCATAGCGCTTTGTGTTCAGCATAACTGTTTAATGTGGAAATTAACTTTCATCCTGTCATGCTAAATTTAACATAGTACAAAGCAACCTTTTTTTTCAGGGGGATTTGAATTGGTGGTGTTTCTCATTTTAGGAAACCTTCACAGAGAGAAAACAAAAATGACAATAAACTTTCTTTTCCAGCAACCATTTTAAGTAGTAATTTCTGCAGCATTGTCCCACCAATGAAGCTATCGCCAGACATTGAAATGAAAGATATGTATAGTCTCTTTCATTCTGACATCAGAGGCGTCCACCACTCATTCATCCTATTTGGTATAACTTTCTTTATTAGCAGCAACTCCATGGTAATACTCTTCAAGAGCCAGAAGAAAACACTGAATATTTCATATATTTATGTGCGTAGGGATGTTTGTGAGCACAGAAAAACAGAGGTTCAAATAGAAAATTTAAAAACCTTAACAGATCAACAACTGGGACCTTATTTTCATTTTAAATGTATCATATTACTAAGATTTGTCAGTTTTTTTGTCAGTCAATCTTTTAGTTAGAGGTGAGTAACAAGAACAAAAGCAAAGGATAGTGAGGGACAGTCAAGTGTTTCTCTGAAATGCAATCATATGGGTGTTTTTGCATGAGAACAATCTGCATAGAATGAATGAGTGTGTAAGTATGTGTATAGTTTATATGAAGTGAGGAAATGTCTATATTTGCACATGTTTGATTATTTCAGAGTTACAAACATTTGCTTGCTTTAACCAAATGTGATACTTTAGTAGACATACAATCTCTCCCAGGGGTTTAATTATCTGTAAGAGCTGAGGATGGAAGAAAGGGGGCAGTCTTAATGCATTCTACCTGCCAATCATACAAAGATTAAGGAGCACTGTCTCACAGTGTGTGTAATATGTAAGTAATATATGTTATGTATGCATCTCCTTTTCTCTCCAAGTCTCTGTAATGGGAAGGGAGTTTCAACTTGAATGATGCACAAGGCTTTTAATATCTCATTTATGAGTATATTTTTTTATGTGAGAAGACACGACTGAAAAAAATGTATGGTTTACCCCTTCATCAATATTCATTGGCGCAAATAGCCACCGTGGCCTTAATAAATCTGATAACATGCTTTTTTTTAACCCTCCCATATGAGCATGGTGTAAGCTTACAATGAAAGATGAATCAGTGTTTGTATAACAACACCTTTATTATTCATATGTTTCATTTCCAAGTGGTCTCCTCATTAATCTAGCCTAATTATGGCTGTAACACTTCGGAGAAGAGTGGATGGCGGAAGCATGATTGGTGAGGGGAATGTTCTCTCGAAGATACGCAAAACAACTACTGAGGCAGTGTAATTTGGAGCAGGCTGCCCTAGATAACAGAGAAGCTTGGTTTGTAGTTATGCATGAAGTTTATGCACGCCATTTAATTTGCACTCTTTACTTCATTCTAAATGCAGTTCAGGTTAAAAAAAATGTCTTTTCATAGCAAATCACAGATTTATTTGATTATTTCAACTGGCAGCAAAAACTTTTTGACTTCTCTTTCAGAGACTAATCACCACCAAAAAGAAAGCACTGGAGACATAATTAAAACATCACAACACACATCAAAAGCGCTTATTTGTGTCATTACTCTGTATGAACACCAAGTCAATTTGCACACCAGCATGGACTGATTATTAACAATAGATTAATTAGAAATTATGTTTGTAGGTAAGCCAAATATTTATATATATATATAATATCATATAATATCATATCATATCATATCATATTATATCATATCATATCATATCATATCATATCATATCATATCATATCATATCATATCATATCATATCATATCATATCATATCATATCATATCATATCATATTGGGCTGCATGGTAATGTGATGGTTCGCATAGTTGACTCACAGCAAGAAGGCCAAATTACCATGGTCAAATAGCAGAAATAAGAAGAGTACTGTGTAGAGGGAAACAAATGAGAAAAATCTGGAAATCAGTGGTTGTAGAAACCCTTTTTTGAGAAGTTTGAGGATTCATACTACCATCATAGGATCATACTAGACTGGACAGTGTAGAGGTAAGATTGCCACCTTTCATGTGGATGACTTGGGTTCAATGAAAGGTACTACCTCCAGTAGGGGGGTCCTTAGGCAAGACCCCCTTACCCTAGCGGCCTACCAGTGTAAGTCGCTTTGGATAAAAGCATCTACTTTGCATAAACATAAACATACTAACTATGTAATGCAATAACAGGCAAAGACGTATGAATCAAATTAGGTACAGCCAAAGGAAGAAAATGCAAATCAACACTGGTGAAGCTTGATTGGAAATCACTGAATAAGAGCAAAGGTCTTCAGAGCAATGCTGAATTAGCCTGTTGTCTTCCAGACAGGTAATTTAATCCTGCCAATATAGATGTAGTTAGTTGCAAGAAAGTGAAAGGATAGCATTTGAGATGGTTGCAATCTTCTACTTGACCACTAGATTTTAGTTACTGCTGCCTTTGACAGCGGGGAGACTTTGTGATTGAATCGTCACTGCCCATAGTTTCTATAGTTCTTATTCACCGCTCAGTTAAAAAGATGCAAGATAGTGAAAGCCAAAATGCACACTGACGGTTTTAAAATGGTTTTCATCAACCCAATGGGTGACTTTATGGTTTAAGGTATATTATTTAAAATATCATCTGCAGTATATAACTATAGTTTGTTTTTCCTTACAGAAGCCATTCACTTGCATTCATGTTGCATTTTTTTCATCCTCACGTGACTTATGATGTGTACAGGAAGCTGACTGTATTCTAAAAATTAATAGCTCAAAGCCTGACAATAAATTTGACTTGAGACAGTGATCTCATGGACTTTATGAAAATTCTCTTGCATTGGAAAGTAACCCAATCCCTGGTTTTGTGGGTGCCTTCGTTTTTAATCATGCCATCAATGCACCTGCCACCTCAAAATATTGTTGTTTTATACTATTTCAATTTGGAAATGCTCATATACATAATGCAAATCTGATCATATGTGTAACATTGTAGGGTGAATTAACTAAAGCCTATGGACATACATCTGAGCAAGCTAAATTAATGGAATGGATTACTTGTTTGCTAAAAGTATAGGATGAATTGCTGAAACAATTAAACTAGGTGTCAGAAAAATGGTTGAAATGTCTAGCTGTATGAGAAATCAAGACGCAATGGAAGTGTAGCTTTTGGTACTGCAAACTCAAACTTAACCAAACAAAGTTTATAACATATACATTCAATCTATCAATGAGTGTATAATTCCCTGTTTGAGCCATGCAGGCAGAACAGTACAACTTGTTCAGTTTTCTTGAATTCTTTAGTTCAACACTTACTGAAGACTACATAGCCAAAAACAGAATTCCTATAATTAGAATAATGCCTTTTGAGGTTCACCTCAGAGACAATATGTACTTCACTAACTTCAAGAAAAACATTAAATTCCCTGTGAGACCTACTGGTAGACTGCTACTAGCTCTTTGAAAGTAAGTTAGAATATTTAATCTGGTTGTTTATGATCCACTTTGCACATTAACTATTGATATTCCAAGCTTTGTGCCATTACATCGCATGGTAAGACTAATTACATTATATTATAATACTAATTACAGTCCTAAGAGTCGCATGAAATTGTTATCTGTCATTTCCATACCAAACTAACAACCAAGGGGCAGGGTCTGCATAATTAGCTTTCAAAATGAGATGTGTGCGTATTGGATTACACTTTACTTCTCCTGTCTGTTTCTCAGTGGCCCCCCTCATCCTCATCGATTGCAAAAATGCAAGCTGATGACTGTGTGCTTCTAAAAAAATTCAGATCATTCACATAGAAATGTATTGTGCTTGCAAATGAATCTGGGGAGCATAAATATCGTATCGTTCGCTTTATTTCTAGAGTGGTGGGCCTTATTATTCTGGTTCTTCTCTATGACACTTCTGGGTTGCGTCCCAGTAGAGAGCCTCGCTGAAACTGGGTCGAATGTTAAATCGGCTGTTGAATCAAGAACAGAGCATGAAAGGCTCTAAAGGAGTCTTGATGTTCTGAAAATTGGTATCATGGTATCAGCATTTTCTTCTTATTCAAGGAAACTTTCATCATACGGACTGATTTGATATCAACAAGGAGATTTGGTAAATAAGCTCTCCACTCCGGCCTTTAAATGAACACTTTTGAACTCAGTGTTTTCAGGATATTTCAGTAGAATACCACCTCTATGTAAGTTAGTGTATTCTTATCATATAGTTATTGTCTTAATAAATGGCTCAAACTTTTTCTAGCTTTTTATTTATTTACTTTTTTGCCAAGTGATTTGCATATTCACAGGATTTATATGTTTTACTGATATCAGGATGGAATTAACTTGATAATATTCAAATATATGTGTTCATAATTTTAGAATGTTCAGTGCTAGTCACCTCAAGATATTAAACCTCTGAGTCTCCATGCTGCCAGTGTCATGATGTAAATTGGTCCCTGATGCAATGTCTCTCTTGCCTCCCGGGGCACATTTTTCTTAGCTCTCATTTGGTGCAAAAGTTTGCTCCTGTTCCTAATCTTTTTCCTCAAAATTTTCTTGGGTTTTAAAGTGGGGATTGAGAAGCATCTAGGTGCCCTTCTCCATTTTCTCACGCATCTGATTTTTCTGTTTATGCCGTAGATGGTTAGAGTGACAAGTTACTCATCAAACACAGCAGGGAAGGCAGTCATTAGAAAACAGCTCTGACAGACTTCAGCATGTTCCAACAATGTTACAACAGTGTGTGCTAATTGTTACCTGAGGTCAGACACAGTGGTAGCTGCAGACAGTATTTAGGTTGGGTTTTATCTACAGAAGTTCCACACTGCATTTCTGAATAAAGTATCAGGAAATAATGTTTATGGACATTTACTGATGCAATAGTTACAGAAGGCTTTCAAAAAGGGATAAAGGGCAAATGGCGTGTTTTATGTCTGATCTTATTTCTAAATTCAGTTATCTGGGCACAAAGACGAGATGGAGCACCAAGGAACAACAATGTGTTCATCGTGAAAGAATCTTTGCTGTGGCCCAAATCTGTGCATATAGTGGAAGGTAATATAATACAAATCCATTGTGAAGACATATGTTAACACAGACAACAGAATACTGTACTCTCCAGTTCTCCAGTAGAATTAAACAAGTTCACTTTTAGCTTTAGCTTTACTTTTATCCAAAGTAAACATGTTCACTTTGGATAAAAGTAAACACCAAACACAAGTGTTTGGTGGTGCTCAATATCTCAACAAAGAAACCTTAAAAATGGGGACTGGGAAGGTGGAAATTGAACTGTCACCTTCAGAGGGGTGGGTGACTGCTTCGTCTCCTCAGAAATGCCCCACAAGGAAATTGGCTATAAATACAGAGTCAATACACCTAAAGTAGATGTTGGCAATTAAATGTTGTGGATCAGTGATGCTTCACACTGTGACTGCACTCAAACTGTAGAATTTAATAATGGATCTGGTGCAACTTCTTCGCTCCTCTCAAACTGGTTATCCAGCTGGGATGCTGTAATGGCGTCACGCTCTGTGTCACACTGTATTTACTGATTTGTGGTCAGTAAATATTATAGTGAGATGGCACAACAGCTTACTCTAGTACCACTGAATGTGAATAGTAAATGGGAATATCAAGAAGGTAGAAACAACACACAAAAAAGAAGAGGTAGTTGAAGATATTATACAATAATAGGGGCTGGAATAAGGGCGATGACATTACATATAAATAATACATATATAGACATATTTTTCTTATTCATTTATTTGCTATTTATTTTTTTCAAAAGATGTATGTCTTTTAAAGTGTGACTAAAAGTAATTTTTTGTCTTTGCATTATTCTGGCAAGCCTTCATTTATAGTGCAATCATTCAGCAGTCATGCTGCATTCAAGGTTCAAGATGATGTGTTTTATGATTCAAACAGTTGAAAGTACCAATGCGACCTCAGTCCTGTTGCTTTATCCCCCAGTCACTACAGCGTTGACTCTAGCTTCAAATGATGTCACCAATACACGCCGCCGCTGCATGTATTAGGATACATCAGGTGCTTTTCATTATGCAAAAATGTTTTCTTACTTTTGACACTCACATCACCTGGCTCTACCCCGAAAGGAGATGACAGAAAGTTGAGAGCAAGAAATGCAAGGATTGATTGTGGAGCCAAACTGACATTTGAGAAATCCTCTGAGTCTTTGCGTTAATCTAAAGTGACGTGGAGGATTTAAATGTCACACCACTAGATGAAAGGCTTCTACATGGGAAGCACCTGTGTTCCGTCACCAGTCCCAACATGACTCCTTGTCTGCTTGCTGTCTATTTAAGAGGTTCGAATTAGGAACAGGAATTCATATCCTACCAGAGGGTATCACCTTCACAACTAAAAACTAAACCAAACAATCAAATGAACAGATAAATAACATGGTTGTATGGAGAGTAATTTTTTTTTATGTCCTCCATCTCTCTCACAATTAAACAATTCTGTTGGTCTTTCTCCAAGATGCATCTCCATCAGAGGTATCTCAGCAGATGGGAATACAAAAGATTCCTCATTGTTAAGAATGTACAGCATAAAAATATGTATGGACAATATTTTTAAAACAATTTTCATTGCTCTAAACAACACCATTTCTACATAGCCTTTCAGATCCTGCACAAAAGAAAGCGAACTCCCACCTTTGCAGTAGGCCCACTAACCGGTTGGAATAATTTTGTTTTTAATTTGGGCAACACACAGTGTTGCAACTGAGAGACGGAAACTCTCTCAAGATTTACTCAGTTGTTTTGCACAGCCCTGTCTCACCTGCTTCAACTTAAGCAGCTGTGTTGTTCTCAGTCTGTTATGAATAGTGCATTCTTATGTTAGTTTCTAGTTAAAGTTTGTTATTTTTGCTTCAAATGAGCGGTTCCGGATCCATTATTGTGACTCGCTGATTACTGCCAACATCTTTTTTTATATGAGTGGGCACACATCCAGGGTCAGAAGACTTGGGTTGACTTTTACTGCAGATAAATAACATCTGCAGTAAAAAGCTATCTAAAGCTACGAACTCAGTTATTCCGTGCTTTATAATAAAGGCCCCTGGTCATAAAAATCGAATGTTTTTTTCCATGACGAAAAAGGATTTTATTATATTTTTATAGTATTGTGCAGATGTACAAGTTTGATTTCATTTTATACATCTTAAACAACTTGATTTTTTATTTCTGCAAGCAGCTAACTGGCATGGATCCCTGTGGCTAAACGGTGCTTTGCCTTCATCACACATGTAAGCATGAACTGCTTTGCGGCATCGGGGCAAAATGTAATTTTTTTTTGTCTACATTAGGCTAAACAACCAGATAAGAGGGGATAAGGTTGAGGACGTCACCATGGGTGATTAATTGCATTGTGAGAGATACCAAGCGCCATCCAGAAAATCCAGAACCAGAGTCGGAGACAAATAGAAGAGTCAGGTAATTCCAGGAACTGACACAAGAAATGTATTATCCAGGCCTTATCTTTACACAGAAAACAGTTTTTTTTTTGTGGAGCACTTGCTCAGAAGATAACGGAAGTACAAATTGCAGCGCCAGTCTACAGTACTGATGCAGACAAACCATCTGGTATTGGGACTGTATCTGATGAGGTTCTGAGGCTATACAAGAAGGGGAGCCAATCATTCCACATGGTACTGGTATTGAAAACGAACTGTGGAAATACCAAAATTCAATTTAAATATTGCTCTCACGAGAAGTTATTTCTCTTAAACAGAACTTCTCTGTATGAACCTTTAAGTAATCTAAGTCACTATCACCAGTTCGATCATATAATTGAGGTTCGATAGCTACACCACAGTCCTACAAATCTTACAAAGTTTTGCTGACATGCATTTTGCATTCTTCTGCTTTTCGAGTTTAGGAACAAATTTATTCTTGACACCATCCTCAATTTTGTATCAACCTAAAATAACACCAATATTTTTCAAAAGAATTGCAATTAGGCTGTACACCGCAAAACTCAGCGAGCTGATATGATTTAATAACAGGCATATTCAGCGGAGAAATCCATCTGCTTTCTTGTATTGAATGTTGCATATATTTTGCACATTCACACTTCAAAGTGCAAGATTGTGTTCCAGAATCACACAAGCAAATGTGGAATTCTAATACAGAGCGGGGTGATTGAAAATAAGAGCATGCCTTTTCATATGGTTGCTTTTAATAAAGTCACAGTGGCGAGTGGAGTAGGCTTTGACACTTGCTTGCCATAAGCAACAGTTAGGGGTAAAAAAAAAAAAAGAAAGGAGAACAGCACCTTGCCAGAATATCTCAAGCTAAATAATACTTTCTCTTGTTATCAAACTGCTTTGTGAGCTTTCAAAAGGGCCTTTAGACAAATGTACTTGAAAATGCTAAAAAAATCCAAACACAGGTATAGTGCACCTAACACCTGTCTTTCTCTCCCACACATGAACTGTTAGCTTTGACAAAATGCAACCATTGTAGTTCCAATTGGGAGGCTTCAAATTCTGTCCAGAATGGGACAACCAGCATGCAACAATGTGCCATTTCAAAAACCAACAGACGGATGGCATGCATCATTACTGTCAGTTAATGGAGCAGCAGCTTAGATTGGGCATATGTAGTATGGTATGCAGACTCCTGGACTCCTCATGTGAATTGTTTCAGGTTTCACAAGTTGTATTGTAAACAAGTTGGCATAACATATATGAATAAAATGCATTTATGAAAGCAAAGAAAATACATTTATTGTGGAGAGGACTATGGAGGGCAAAGGCTTTTACCATCAGTCCAAAAACATCAAGAGCTGGATTATCTTTGAAAAGGCCACCAGCTGTTCCTGCTAGTCTTTAACAATGCATCAGCCTGATGGCAATTTCCTCTCCATCATGTTGCTCCCTTTCCCAAGTGTGCTGCCAGAATATCTGATATTTATCGTGGCATTGGCAAGTACTGTTAGCTTCTGTTCTGAAATCTACCAGCAGCCAAGACCCTGCATTACTCATGCACCCACACTATGGTAGACTTTGGCCTATTCATTTTCTTCCAGGATATGAGTAATGGCTCTGCCATTCTTTTTGTGGCCACAGGGGTATTTACTTTTGATTTCTTCATCATGTAGACTCTGAAAGTCAAACAAAGTTAGTCTGTTCTGATTTTTCTTTTCTCTGTATTCATTGCAAAGTTTACATCAGCAGTATTACAGTGGCCTCTGTAAATGTTAATTGTGATTCTACTGGGAATTCAGCTGTTAATAAAGACAAAAACTGATGATGTAAGGAGAGAAAAACACCACAATTTGTTTCCTTCAAGAGCCTAATTTACAAGTTTAGGATGCCTTTTCCTCTGGTGACCTCCTATTAGCTGATTACTTGTATGTTTCCATATCATTTGCCTTACTCAAGCAGATGTAATTGCTCAATCTCATTTAGTTTTTCTTGCCATTCGATCAATGTAGACTCATACCCACAGTCTTCCAGGATACTGTTGGCAAATGATTACCAATCATTTTGTTTAGGCCTCTGCCAAGGGAACTCTAACTCCCAGTGTTTATGTTCTAAATGATACTAGATAATCTGTGAAGAAGGGATAACCCAGACCACCTGATCAGTGTTTGGGTCATCCCTCCTCAGATGATTGATAATAAGTGAAATGCTGCAGAGGTGATATGGTCAATTTGATTGAAGGCAAACTATCTTTTGAATTAAGTCCTCCTCTTTTGTATCATGATCTTATCAAAAGGCTCTGTACTATAATTCTCTTCCTATAAGCAGATTGATTATCATCAATCAGTGCAGGAAGCCAGGTTTTTGGCCATGTCCAACATGCTTTTTGCTTTTTTTTTTTCTTAGGAGGAAAAAGGCACATTATTATTTAAAACATATTGTTTGAAAATGCTTAAAGAACCAGAAATGTTTATCTACAAGGTTTTCATGTTATTTTGAGGATCTATAAGAATACCTTTACTTATGATAATGTTCAAAAACTTTTCACATGTAGCATCTGTATATAGCATCTCTTGTAACCTTGTCTTATTTTGCGTTAAGATTAAACATACAATATTTCCAACTTTCATTTAGCAGCAAACCACTATTAACTAGATATATCTGAATAAAAATACCTAAGCTTATGAAATTACATGATTACGATACATTACAATACGATACCAGATAATATACAATACAGTATGATACACTGTGATACCATACTATCTTAAGCTCTGTTATCTGTTTTGTGTTATGTATATGTTATTGCATTAACGGCTTGTGAATAAACTATATTCATGGGATAAAAATCTTCCCACAAACAGACAGATTGGCTTTCTTGCATCCAACAAAGTGGGATGCAAGATTACTTCTCATGCTTTGTTTGAGGTGTTCCAAACTACACACTAAGTGTTTTAATGAGATGTCATTAAGTAAAGTAAGAACAGGGAAACTACAAACTAGCTGTTTCAGCTTGTTTGTCTGTGGGAGATAAGCACTCTCTTTGCTCGTTTTTTACAAGCCGAAAAGGCTTAACACACTTAAGAAAAGGGTAAAATTTGAAAAATCAAAGGATAGCCACTTTAATTTAGCCAGGGTTCCTAAGGCTGTTTTGTATACTCCTGAGAACATAGCAATGAATAGAACCGAATGCTGTAGTGTGTGAATCTGGTTCTGGAAGACTTCAGATGTGAACACCCTGCTACTGCACAGACAAATATTTAACATTTGGTTTTACTGTTTTGCAGCAATTTTATTAGAAGCTGACCTTGCTCTAATTTAATGTAAAAACCACAAGAAAAGAAGGAAAAAGCCAATAATTATAATGGGAAGCCCTTGGGAGATGTTGGAGATCATTAATAATGGGTACAATTTCCCCACAGCCACTCTATTTCACAATGTTTGATAGACTATTTCTCCGTGTGGAATAAAACAAAACAGCAGCACTTGCAACATGAAAGTAAGTATTTTCACAGATGGTAAGTAGCAGTACCTTGTCACTGTACTAAAGAAAAAAACGAGTTGCTTAAGAACAAGATTGTCATTATTTTGGTGATGCTATTGTATATGACAGCCTCAAGGCATTATAGTGTGTTTAATTTAAAAAGAACAGTTTCCACATCTACCTCACTGCTCCTTGTATACTTAGTTAAAATCTTTTCAACTGACTGATGGGTGCAATTAAATTGTCAGTTTCCCGCACACACATTTTCATAAGCATCTGATGCTAAAACAAGCTGGCGTATTCTAGAAAAACAACAACTTGAAAAAGCAAAGAAAAAGGAGAACCTTTGCAAAGGTTAGCTTCAGATCTTTCTCAGCACACCCACTTCTACAGTTTCTACATAACACAGGAAATAAAAAGCAGGTATGTCAGCAAGAAAAGGACGAACTCCGTGGAGTCCAGGTGGGAGCAATGAAAAGGTGGGGGCAGCTGCTAAGAAAAGAGATGGTGGTGGAAACTGTTAATGAATGGCTATTGGAAACTCTGGGCGGACGCTGTGTTGAAATGCTTACTCGTCCGTGATTAATGACTACTAGGCTGCCGTAATAGGTACCACTGGGACCTCAGACACTGGCACCTTTTTATAGAATAGCCCCAAAAGAAAAGAGATGAAGTCCCCATTACAGCGCTTCTTCAAGTAAAAAAAAGTCTCATTGTGGCCCATGGAGCTACAGTCACATCATAATGTAGCTTTTCTCCACCTAGCAAAAGTGTTTTGTCAAATCAACTGAAAAAAATTAATCACATGACGTAGCCCAGATTTTTCAGTGCTCAGCAACCATGAGCAAGTGCAAACATGGACATTTTCACTTTCTTTCTTCCTTATTCAGTGTGCTGTGATGAAAAATAGCATCATAAAAAATGATTTTATGAGAATGATTTAACCCCAAGGAGAGGACACTTTAAAATCCAAATCTTTCTAGACGGGACATTTGGACAATGTAAATATTCTGTACAAATCACAAATAAAATTTTGTCTACTTACAGACAATTTGAAAACCTCAGAAGGGTCCTTACTTTATCTGTCCAGAAGGTGTTTAGGGTTCACACACTGAAACGGAACACTTGTATGTGTATGACCGCACTGCATGCAGTGGCCAATAAATTATTCATATCTCTTTTGTTCTACACATTACCTAATCCTCGGAGTGAGGGACAGAGTGCTTCTTGGATTTCTGTTACAATCCATTTGACTTTAAAATAACTTTGGCTCTGAGTGTGTAGCCCTGTACGCTGCTCATTTCAGAGCAGAGCATTATATCTTGGCTGCTTTATTTCAAATAAACATTCATCTTTGCATTACAGCAGCATTTTTGACAAAAAAACGTATTCATCTTACTGTATTCCCCATGCAGTCGGACGCAGCACTTTTTAAATGAATTAATCACCCAAACATCTTTGCTTGTTTGCATTTTTCAAGGTTATATTGAACTGATTTTATGTTAGTGAGACTGGCTAAGGAGAGAATATTTGTTTCACTAACAAATGAATACAAAATGCTTGGTTAATTTCTTTTAAGCACTTGAGCTTGGAACTTATGAGGTGAATTCTAAAGTTTGTTTATATGCAAATTATAGTTTTAATTTGTCTCATCTCAAAGGTACAGCTGGTTATTGATTTGTAAATAAAAGAAAATAAAGAATCTCTCTAATTTAAAATTATTTTACAGCTATGTAGCAAGCAGGGACAATCTGATCTCATAGCATTTGTATATGAATCTCAAATGATGAAAAAACAGCAATTGTTCATTTCTGAACAGTGAACAGTGAAACACTATTTTCCCTTTAACATCATATGAAAAGTTTGTCAACAGTATGATGGGAGGCGTAGGAATGAGTTTAATATGGGGGTGGGGACATATTGGAAACCTGACAGATGTGAAATAATTTTTAGGTGGGACAAATGCGCCTGTTTCCAATATTGGAGGACATATCCAGTTAAGAACATTGACAGAGTCCTTAAAAAACCTCCATTATCCCAAAAAAAGCCTTTTACTTACTTCTTTAAAAAGAAAAAAGTGACACAAGTATTTTTAAATAAAGTGGGAATATATGGGAAAATATGAAATACTGACAAAAGTCACCAGTCTCTTTTTTTTCAGACTTTTAAAAGAACGTATTTTAACCCAAATGTTTGATAAGTGTGTTTGACAAATGTGTATTTAGCCAAGGGAGTGGGATTCAGCTTCCAGTAATCCAAGAAAACAATATTTTAGTACGTTGCATTTTTACAGTGTCTGTTTTAATGAAGCCTTAATATTTTCTTGACCTCCAACCACCTAATTTTAATACCTCAACCAAGTAGTTTGTAACATGTAAAAAGGTAGGAAGTACTAATGCGTGCAGCGTCATCCTTTACTTTCTATGAGAGACTTGTTTTGCCTGTAAATGTGAAGCAACAGGTGATTTGACAAAATACGCTGACACTGCGTTCCTTCGTGCAGTCTTTTTTGTGTGCAGTAGCACAATAAAAACTGAAATTTGTCCGTGGATAAATCTTTAGATAAAGTTTTCATGAATATTTCACATTTTACCTTGTAAAATTTAGTCACAATTTAGTCACTCCAAACACGTTGATGGAAATGTGATCAATACCCACTACCATGAAGCAACATTTCAAAAGTTCACTTTGAGTGATGAATACAACTGTTTCTACCTGCATTTACTCTTTTGTCTCACTGTAGAAGATGTAGCATTTATATTACATGACATTACCAGTGTTGTTAGAAGCTGATGAAGGTCACTGAGATTTGAAAGCCTCAGTTGACAATAGATACTGAGTATTTTCCCCCATGAATTTTCCATTTCCATCAGCCTTTTAAAGCCATTTTATATATAAAAAAAAAGCTCCCTCACGGAAACGCTGCATATGACATTCAAAATGTCTCTGACCAAAACGAGACTAAGTTGACCTTTTTTGTTGGAAAAATAGACTGAAACTACCCCCACAAAAAGTGGAAAGAAGTTTCAAATTAATGGCAGTGGACATTTAGTGTACGACACAAATGCAGGACATTTACTTAACCCTAAAATACACTGAAAGACATTTTCAAAAATGAATCAATATCAAATGCCAAAAAATGTACACTTGGAAAAAGTTAAAAAACATGTAAGACCCCCTAATATCTGTTTTCTTGAGTGATAAAGGGGCCTCTCAGCATCCATACACGTATTCAAAAGAAAATAATAATTCATTTAATAATAATAATAATATGAACACTGCTTTTGACTGTTAAAAACATCTGTGAAATTTAGTCTTCATTTACATTGTAATGTACTCCTTTAATGGTAAACAGTATGTTTTGCTGTGTCCTCTGGTTATGTCTCAGGAAGGTTGTTTGCAATTTCAAAATAGGTTTTACAAAGACCAGGCCTGCTTGGAAATCTGAAAGAAAGGAAAGAGTTTAATGGCATATTGCCCTTTTGAAATTGCTCTGATATTTTCTTGAGCAACAATCTCTTCATGTTATCTGCACAATGTAGTTATAAATATGGCTGGAAATTGGGGAAAGCACAAACATAAAAATCAGTCTGTGCATGTTATTTCTAGCATAACGTTCTCTGTCAGACATGACAACAGAGCATTATCTGGACACAATCGGAGTCACCCAGCTACATCCTTTCGTTCCCACTTGACTCTATATGACACAATCTCTTTTTGTTCTCTTTCAACACAGAGGCCAACCTGTTCACCAGCCTCTTTGAAAAAGTCTCTTTTCATGGGCTCCTTATAGGGTAGCATAAAAAAGATTTGGCTCTGAGATTAATGAAGAGGGACCTTTACAAGAAATGAGAGAGGGACAGTGCGATTGTCCCAAATCTTCGCCAGATAATGGTGTCTTGGCTGCAGGGATCCCTCTGGAGGTGTCTCTAAGCCTCAAACAATGGAAAAAAAATAACCTTGCAGAGGCCCATGCTGACACTGGGCCCACCCAGCACAGATTGGTACCATTGTGCCACACCGGCAATCTTAATTAGATTTGACGTCACTATCCTGCCAGTTGTATTGATCTAGGCCTAAGGTTTATCTCTTGAGATCACAATTTGTGAAGGGAACTTGCAGTTTGAGGCTTTCCAACCATGACCAATCAAAGCTTTCTGGGAAAGTTCTCTTCCCAGGTCAATGAGGAAGTTGCATGTCATCCATCAAGGGCTCTTGTGGCCTTGTAGACAAAACGAGGCGGACGCATTACCTAGAATATGGAGCTTTTATGAACTAACATTGAAAACAGTTTAGGAGAGTTAAACCTGATGTGGATAGTGTTCTCGAGGGGTGGCCAATGGTCACACTTTAATCAGGATAATTTATCAGAGTTCAAAGTAGAAACCTGGAATGACCTACGAAACCTCCCTCAACTTTGCCAACCACCTCAGTACACATTTTGTCCAGTTTGTGAAATTTCACGTTGGTTGTGAAAAGAATCAAGATTGTTAATCAAGCTGCCCTGTGCCACCATACCAATTTTATTCCATCTTCAATAGCCCTACCGGTCTCCGCTCTAAGGTCCTGTCACACATTCTTTATGATGGTCCAATAACCAGGCACAGGATTGGTCAGAAATTCACCTTGGGGGGAAGTGGGGAGACGAATGCAATGCTATCAATATATCTTAGGAGACAGGGACAGATTTGAAGATGGAGGCCTGACTGAGACCAGTTTAAGCAGCATCAGCAACCTGTTTGTGTCTGCCGCGATCCTGACAGATAAGCAATCTGCTTGCAACTTCACCTCAACCCTGACAGAATGTGATTCACTTTCAACAAGACATGAATAGATGGCTCTCTCAGAGTGGATTGGGTACAAGCAGAAATCAATTTAGAAATGTTTGGAGAAACTTTTGCCATTGAGAGGATATTCTCCAAATATTTAAAAGTTTATGTTTATGTTAGTATGACACGTATCCACTGGGAATACTCAGCAGGACTGACACTCTTTGTTCCTTGTGTCATTTTTACAACAGGCAATGCTCAAGGTTTGAAAATGATTTCAGAGGGACACCATATTTTCAGTAAGAAAGAAAAGCATCTGCCACAATATCTGTGGGCTGTGAGCGCACACCTGACGAAGCCACTGTCACAACCATGTGAGTTATCCCATCATGCTATCTCTTCCCATTAGCAAACTGAGAAAGGCACCCTTAGCAGCTGCAGCCTGTCTAATGGCAGCTGTATGCTAATGTCCTTCACTGAGTCAGCAAGCACAGCCAAGTTCATGGCTGGCCGCCACAGCTCCTTGTACGCCGTCTCCTCAAGTCAAGTCAAAGTAGAACCATGATAGAAAAATGATGGATTTTGCTGCCTTTAAAAGTGTTTTTACACATCCTTGCGAAAGGGCATACTCCAAATAAGACAGGAATGATTTCAAAATTTACAAAAGAGTTTAAAGAGAACTTTGACTTCTATATTTGGAGTATTTCTAACTAATTCACTGCACTTAAAACAAAAACAGCTTAGGCATATAAATTGCAAATTCTTTGGCAAGCACCCTGTTCCAACATAATTCACTGTTTGTCTTTACCAAGTCACCAGTCTCTGAATTAGCTTTACTATCCCCATGACAGTAAAACAGCATGCTGTAAGGGAGGCAGCACTCAGCAAACATGCTTCACATGTCATTTCCTAAGCTGCGCTGTGGTGGTGTGTGCGTTGTTGTCAAACTGCATTTGGTTAAGGTTTGGCATGAAACGCACATGGTTAGGTTTCGATAACAGCAAAAACATGGCTGGGTTATGGATAAAAAAAAACAAAAACATATAGCTTAGCGTAAACATTGATCAATTCACACTTAAAGACTGGCATCAAGTTGTCTGAATATTGCTAAACGAAACAACGGACAATTCAGATGAGACATATTATGCCTTATTTTTAAAAAAAACACAAATTCCTGGGATCTTATTGAAAAGCATGATACACACTTTGATCAAAATATCACTTGGTTTAAGCACAATATTAACACAGCTGTGCGTTGTCCAAATTATAGAACTCAACGTTCAACTAACAAAATACTGACATAACAATGATGTTTCAAAAACTAACAGCAGTAATTCCCCAGAAGTTGGTATGTGTCATGATCATTACCTAAGCTGTTAGCCTGGTTATTGCTTGATGAAAATAGATAAATAAATAAATGAAGCCTGAATAATTATTTTTCAAATACTTACATATTTCTTGTTCTGATGACAGTCTGATGAAAAGTGGTTGCTGCACATACGCAGTCTTTTGCAAACTCTTGATGGAACATTGCCTTCAAATACAGTTTATTCTCTGGGTTCCTATGTCCTCTGAAACTGAAGTTAGATATTAGATGTGGTATAGTACAGCTAACAACAGAACATTTCCAAGTGAAGCTGGTTCATCCTTCCAGCTGGTTGGATAAGAGGGGGCGGGGCTCAGAGGTCAAGGCTGAGCCGATGAGCACAGGATGAACTTTAAGGGTGACATGCAATTATGCAATTCTAAATGGCTCGTTGAGTGAGACATTAAACTTATGGGGCCGGAAATAAAATGCCAGGGTTGTGTTCTTTGAGTTGGTATCAATTAAAGACACAAGATAAATGCTTTTCATTTTCTTTAAATACTACGTATGTCCCCTTTAAAACATTTCACTATTTCTCCCCCTTTATTGAGACACTACTATATTTTTGACATGTGGATAAATGTACCCTTTACACATTTTCTTGTGAGGGTTGGCTGGCTACACATATCACCGTGGGATGGGGTTAGTAAGAAGGGTGCTTTCTAATATTCTTTCACAAAAAGACAAATTGACGCTTTTGAACCATGGTTTCTATGTTTAGGCACTGTAATGGTGAGGCAACAATACGATCAGGATGTAGAAAAGGGAATGACTGACTGGCACAGACAGAATTCAACTTTCATCACAGGCCAAGGTTATTTTAGAAATATACAAATTTGTTGTTGCACTCACGTATTTTTTCTTTACTGAAAAGTGAAAAAGAAATATGCTGGTATCATTTTTCACACCAAATAGTTTAACTTGAGCTTTAAAAATGCATATGGTATTAACATTATCACAGCTATATATGTGATATATATATATATATATACATACATATATATATATATTTTATTCATGGCCAAGACTTAATGCACAAATCATGCAGTGAAATCAACTGCCACAGAGGGAGAGACTGAGCGGTTCTCCTTCAAGGATGAAATACTGTACCTGCACATACTGTACTTCATGATCAAGGGTCTCATTTTCTATCACCTGCTCAGTCAATCTTTTTCTTACTTTGTCTGACAGCCTCATACCTACACACTGACATGCACAGCTGTCATATACATCTTGTGTTCCCCATCATATTTTGTAGATTTTGCTAATATATGAAAAATGGGAGAAACTACTTCAGTTTGGTTTGCCCATTAATCAACAGTCCACAAACATAGTTTCTCTGGTAGCTTGCACAGCCTGTGTGCAACATGCAACTATACACACACACACACACACGGACAGAGAGGGAAACTATGATATGTAAATGCAGACAGATGCTCATGCATAATATTTGCAAGTCATCCTTCAAAATGAATAAAAATCTGAAAATGGAGCTCTTCTGTACAGGTGTATCAACTGCAGTGCGCGAATGCATTTGATGCTGTTGTGATAGTGAGTTAATGGCAGGAAGAAGCTGCTTTTACAAGCCTCTAGAAGCCACCCAAGTAGTGAATAAAGAAATTACATATCTTTTCTTTTTTTGGACCGGATTCTATTAAAAGCACAAATGCCTGCTGGCTCCCAGGTACTCCTCTGTAGGCTGTGAGCCGTCAGAGAATCTAGCCCTTGAGCTCCATCCCTGTGCTTGACAGTGAGATGACACCGTGTCAATCAAGGATGGTGCAAAGATGGATTCTTCTTATTTCAGCCGATGCACAGTGGTGCAATCCTTAGAAGGGCACAGCAATTTTGATGTGATTGATCATTTAGGAGAGTCTGCTTGAAAGAAGTTCAGTGCAAACACAAAATCCCAGACATTTTTGAAAATATCATGAAGTATAATCCAGTGGTGTTTCTCATATGTGTTATCATTCCCTGCTTGGATTAGATTTCACTTGATACTTCTGTCATTTGTTAGGATTTGCCATTGAAATCCACTTTGTTAGGTTTAGGAAAACATTGTGGCATGACCTGAAAAAAGTTCTATAAAGAATTAGCTTGTCAATTAGAAGATTTGTTTTTCATTTCTGAACACATTGGACATGCTGATTAACGTCAACCCCTGACTTGATTTTACACAAGATTACTTATGTGTGGGCTCTTGCCATAGTCACACTTTGTAAAGTATCTTTGCACCCGAAAACAGCGACGGGATGATACATCTTTGAACAAAAGATTTCCCCCGCCTCGTTCTGATGTTTGAATAAACCGATTAGTTAAGCAGAGATAATGTCATTGTTATTGATCTCATTCTTGTTTATGCTAATCACAATCCATAAATCTTTACAAACTGATTTAGTCAGTGATGGAATTAATTGTATGCCATTCTGCTGGCTTTCCCTCTGCATTCCTCCTATGGATCAGTTGATGTCTTATGGATTTCATGCTGTTAATGATGGATTTAGTTGGCAGACTTTGCAGAGGAGAAATGCAGAAGATAACTTTTTTTGGAACTATGTTGAATGTATCTATTTTTAATTATCGCTGACACCCTGCAGTTGTTTTTGCATGTAAAAGGGATACATTATTCAGTCATGAAGTAGCTAAATATAAACAGATTAAATTTTGAGTGTTTGTCAAAGCAGTTCTCAGAAGAAACTGTCATTGCAACCCAGTTTTAATGCGTCTCTTGTGCAATCATTTCAGCACATTACACAATGGAAATGCAATAAAAAGGATCATAAACTATTCACTAAATACTTTCATAATCTCTGCCTATTATCTTTTTCTTTTTTAACTGTATGACACTACTCATACAGAACTAGCCTATGTATGTGCACACCTACAATACAGTTGTCAGTATTTTTAAAAAAGCAAGTAGTAAAATGACCTGGATGAAGTTAGTCAGTAGATTAACTTTTTTCAGTACATAAAAAAATACATGGCTAAGTTTGTGGTGTTTTTGTCTTTTTCTTTAACAGATTTCTCTTACTTGTAAGCCTTTAAAAATGTCGATGACTGATTTAAATACGCTGAGCATCAGCAGCCTGCTCTTGATTGCAATTCATTAATCACCTCATACATTTTTATATACATAAAAAACAAAATGATTTGCTGTACCTGGTTTCAAATCATTTGTAAATTACAGTTAGATAATACCGTAATCCTCACATGTAAATTGACAGTTAATGCGGTAGGTTACCCAATAAAGCCGATAAGTGTCATTTGGCAACACGGAACAGTATTTTCTTACTAGCAGCCCATCACTAACAATCTTTCTCCACAATGAATGATAGTTACGTTGGTTCACAGTGCAAAACTTAGCAGTTAAGCAATTAAGGCTAAACAAGAACTGTACAATGACTACACTTTCTGGTCTCCAAAGTTGTTGCATGCCTTTGTCTGCCTTTTGACACTCTAATATGCATACATTTAGCATAATTTAAAACTGCCATGCATGATCAAAAATTGTAAAACTACCACATCTTCATAGCTCCAAAAGCATTCTATGCCTATGTTTTCCTTTTGCAAATTTCTGAATTCTTACAAATTGTGTTGACTTGACATGATTTAGGCATTATAACTCCAAAATACAGCACCTGTATTTCTGTGGCATTGCCGCTCAATGGGTGATAAAAAATGCTCATGAGCTGAAGGCAACAGAGTGTGAGTCTGACAACAGGGAGGCGAATTCATACAGTCAGTCATGATTTAATCTCAGCTAAATCTGAATGCTGAATCAATGTCTTCATCTAACTTTCACTTTTCAATCAAATTCAACCCAACTTTAGACTAGACACCCATGGACCCACGTCTTTTCAAACAATAACTGCTCAGTGGGTCATTATGTTTGTACAATACATTGTGCAATATATTTTGTACATATCACACTGTTGACCACCAACAGCCAGCTGACATCTGTTGGCTCAAAAATATCATACAGAGTGTGTCATACAACATTGTTCTATCTTTGATCCATTGTGTTTTCAGATTGTTTGCTCTGGTTGTGTTTTATTTGCCATAACATTCAACAAGCAAAGCTCTTACACCATTAATGTAGAGGGCTGCTAGATTATTGCTGATCCCTGTGTGAGCACAGGTGGTTAGAAGCCGTTATAATGACATGTTCAGAACATTTGTGCATCCATTTCAGTTATTTCGATGACATGATTAGATTGTCATATATTGTAATTCATTATAAAGTTGTCCTTTGTTAGAATGAATTTTGGTAGATGCACTGTTAAATGGCTGTAAAATGTTGGAGTCCCTGCTGCCACTTCATTTTATGGGGATGACAAATGCTTTACAGTTTGTTTTCTGCTTTTATCATAGTTTATTATAGATTGCAAATCAACCTATTTCAATACAAATGTTTTGATTTTCTGGGTTAAATTATGTATTCCTGGTTCAAGTGCTCATATATAATGATGTCTCAAGTCTCTCTGTGCAGCATTCTAAGAGGAACATGCATCTTGAAATTTACATATTGGGTCCATATTTCCCACAGGTGAACAGTATAAGTCAATAGTTTGTACACATCTGCTCATGATTTCTTGAGTAAGCGTGGCCAATATTTTCACCAGTGCTGTACTTTACATGGAATAGATTGAGAGTCTTTAGACTTTTCCAGAAAACAGAAGACCCTTTATGGTTGCCATGTTCAAGCCGGACTCCCAAAAGGCAGAAAACTAACCAATGGGGAAAAAAATAGCTGCTGCTCATTTGAGAATGACAAATATTACACCTTTCCATCTCTTCAGTAATGGATTTTTCCTTGTAGTGCTGACAACTTGCAACTGACCTTTAAACTGAACAACTACCCCTGGGGGTCAATTTCTCTGTCCCTCTCTATAAGCCATTTTGGCATAAAATGGTAAAAGTGAGGTTTTCTTTGACTGGTTTGTGGTGGAGCAAGATTGTTAATGAGCGCGGATGCTTTAGTGAAAAAGTATTAATATTAAAGTGGATGGGGTGCATCAAGGGTGGGATTAGCTACAAACATTACTTGCACATAAAGGCCCCTATTGAAGGGCAAGCACAAAAAACATGAAAGCAATTATTCAAAGCTGCTTTTTTGAGTGCAGAAAATGACATTTAACTATTTAATTACTATTCAAGTTGAAGTGTCATTTGTGACACTGGGGACTCATTATTGTCGGTCATTGTCACCCTTGCTTTTGCTTTATAACTGAAAGGAAGTTGCTGTCCTTGGCTCCAATAAAACTTGAATTTTCTCTTCTTTACTACAGATTCAAGAGTAGTTACACACATAAGTGGTTAGAATAATAAAACAAAGAACACCTTGACCTGACACATTACCAAGAGTTGATACTGGACAGATTTTCAGAATCATCAGGTTATCAGGCTCTGAAATTCATGAAAGAATTTCTGATAGTACAGCCTTATCTAATAATTTAAAACTTTTTTAAAGTGTAAGAAGACCAACACAATTAGAACAAGTACATTTTGGCCTAAGTAGATAACTGCAACAACTTCTCTCCAATCACCGTTTAATCCATTCGCTCGTGTGCTCAATCTCAAATCGGATAGAATTTCTGCTGCAACACACTGGATTGAGGGACTCATCTCAGCCTAACAATATGGGGGAGGACAAAGACGCTGATGACCTGACATGTATGAGCAAAGCCTGTAAAAGATAAATGAGATCAGGATGTTGGGTGGATTATGGTGCCACCGACCAGCAAGGTTTTTGTAGGGCCATATGGGAAGCTACTAAGGCAAAAGATGGGGGAGACTATAATTTATACTCATACTCATAGCAAAATGTGATTTTTTTATATATATAGTGCTTTAAAAGCAGTATGTGTGATCATAATCCAGAGCATCCAGTGTTTATGCTGGGTAATGTTGGTTTAATAATCAGTCATGTCTAAATAATCCATGTATGACACTGTTTTGCGAATTTTGCTTTTCTTTCATTGAATTTGTTCCATTTGAGTAAGCTTAATTCTGCATTCTTGGAGTGGTGCACATGACAGTCAGTCAGGATAATACTCCAGAGTCCTCTTATCCCCTGGAAACAAGCAGAGTTTGTGTTTTCCGATACAACACAAAAAAAGGACTTTACTGTCTGTTATAACAATGCAGGTGTTACAAGCCTGAAATCATGCGTCAGTCATTAGCAGGAGAGCCAGAGAATAATGATGCATAACTTAACATGTAGCTGGTGCAGCATTAAACCTAGTATAGTGATTAGATTACTCACATTTTTGTTCTCATGTAACACTATTACAGTTACATTTCACAGAAAGCAACAAAAAAGGAACTGATTACTTTTTTATGGCATTAATTCTGTCATGTAATTGCTTGCTTTTAAAGATAATGTTGCCTAACACAGCCCTTAACCGTGTTTCATTTTCCAACATTGACCAAATATGTTCCATTACTAATGATAATCATTTGCAAGTGAGAGAATAAATACAAAAGTGACTAAGGAAAATGTTGTGTTGTATGGGTCTCAAACTCAGGTTACTTGCTTGGAAGCTGCCAGGCTATCATCTCTAGCCACTGTTTGCTATCTAAATAAGAAATTGCATGTTCTGACATGTGATTGGACTGGATAAATCTTTTTCACATGGCTTCAATACTTAGAATTTGTCTTTCATATAGATACAGGGGATTTTCATTTTAAACTGGTTGAATTAAGAAGAAGTAGCACTCATGTGAATGGAAGAATAAGTTTTTTGGAACTGCACTGAAAGCTTATTTTATATCCAAGAAAGTTCTAGAGAATCTCTGTGCCATCAAGCAATCTGAGAAAGCTTATGTTTATTTGCCTGGTGTGTACACTAGTGGAAGAAAAGACACCTATTTTCAACCATTTGTCCATGTCAGTGGCCTCGATGCAGGTCACACAGATGATCTTGTCACATGGTATGGAGTATTAATATTTCCATTGGCCTAGTGAAGCTGAAGCACAACTGCAACTTTAACAGATTCTGTATCTCATTTAATTAAGAGGACATTACGGTCAAAGCATGTTCACTTTGACATGTCGAGGTATTGATTCAACTCAAGGGGGGAACATTGTTAATGCCTAACCATACACCAGTCACACTGCATGTTGATAAGGCACCAGATATTTAACATCCTATACTTGCCCTTCAAATTAGTGTCACATGAGGTCTCTGCTAAAAGGTTGATGAGGACATGCACTGGTTCAGTAAAAAATTGCGGAAAAAAAGTGCATTACCCCACATATCTTCTTATTCAGGGAAAATAGCATAAAAATGTAGCCAAACGTACTTAATGTACTGCGATCAGTATCATAATGAAATAACACGTTAGAACGCTTCATTTTGATGTTTCTCAGATAACCTTAAATACAACAACCGATTAGCTCGTTCCGCTCAATGTAGGATGACCTATTTTCAACTCTGTGGCCTCTGGGAACAAGAGTAAGCCATCTATGAACAGTAATTTGTCTTTATCATCAACCTTCTGTTACAGACAAACTGGATGCATTCGTGTGAAGCCTTGTGCAGGGAAAAACCCAACAGCCAAGTATTATCATGCATTAAGATGGATTGTAAAATGACAACAGAAACAAAAAACAACATCCATCGCTGAATGAATAACCTTGCCTGCTTCAAACTGGTGTGAGCTCTAGGGACAGTTAGGATGTCTATACACACACAAATCAATCTGTGGCCATAAGCATGCTGTTGAGTGTCTTTTTATTCTTCAAGACAAGAGGATGAGTCTTAGCAACAAAAAAGCATCAAAACGTGAATATTGTTAAATACGCATCAATCTCCATGATGAGTATCATTAACCAATCTAATGGCTTTGATTTCAGACTCTCACTAATAAGAATATTATGTATTTTGTATGAGACCTCCTTTAAGACAAAGCTTTTTCTTTTTTCATTTTAACTGGGTCATTGCTGCACCACCCATGAATCTAAGATAACAACTAACAGGCAATACACAAAGAAGCACATTCATACCTTTTTAAGACATTTTTTGGAAGGAACGTCACTTTAAAACATGGCTTGTGCTTTGTAAACCTGCTGATTTAAAATCAATAGTCAAATGACTGCTGCCATAAACAGACACAACACAGGCGACGTCATATCAGGACCTACAAGGAGTGGAATGCCACACTGGTACCATGATGAAAACAGGAGAACAAAGTGACAGGCTAACCATACCTAATACCCTAACGTAAGACCACAAATAGTCTGATCTCAAAGCTTCACTTCTAAATAGCCTTCTGAAGGGAAAAAAAGAAGGAAAAAAGAAAATCCTGTCAAAGCACTGTTGATCCTTTGGATCTATGTAGCCACTGGAAAATCTAAACATGTGTTACACGGTGGGATTGCACACAACCTCAAGCCTTTTTAAAAATGAGAAAACACCAACGTTGCATGTTTTACCAGTTTTCTGGACAGTGACTAGAAGCAGTACTGAACGTCTTTATCACTCCAGAGTGGAGGTTTATCAAGTGAGCCAAGCTCATATTGCAGTTTAACATGTACAGACTACACTAAATACATAAACGGTCTTTCCTGAGGTACTCATTAGTGTCTGACTTTAGAAAAACAGACGAAATCCCTCAGAACTATGAAATCGCAAACACTAAAGTTACTGCTTTGATATCTAATGTAAAATATCCATAACACTGTTCACTTAGCCTCCCCTCAAAGTGTGTGGAGCTCCCCTTGGGAAGGCCTGCCTCACTTTAAAAACCTCTGCTCTGGAGGACAAAATCATCAGCCCCGAAAGCCCTTTTCAGACAAGTTACATAACACTGATGGCTTCATCTGTTAAAGTAATAGTATTCAGTCATTCAGACTTATGTTTCTCATGCTTCAATGCAACATGCCAGTGAAAGTGATGGAAAGAGCCATGATGTATGTGGGATATTTACCATCCGTACCAGATTGGACGGTACGGGAACACGGCAACACGTCGGCAAAACTATGAATATGAAATGTTAGCATTTTACTCATGATGGTTTGGTTGCACTACATTAACAGTATTATTAATTTGAGAAACAAAGTCATATTTTACTTCCCGTGAGCATAGATTAAACGTTTGGGAAACATTGTTTTTAATTTTCTTCAAATTTAAACATTAAACATTATTGTCAATATTTAGATAATCTAGATTTATTTCTGAGCCACAAGAGCTCAGTTTCTAATCCACCTCATCACATAAAGACACTCTGAGGAGAATATTCAAGGTTTTAAAAGGCTGTATTCCAGCCCAAACCATGATCTTTTTCATAGCCCTCACCAAGTTGTTCTGTTGCCTAAACCTATCCGAATCTAAAACGCCACTGTGAGAATAAGCAAATGACTTATTGGCTTAATGGCTTTCCTCTTCACACTGTGCTGCTGTATTTTGCAAATGGCATAACGAGATTGAAGAGGACTCTTAGTTTTTACAGGTTAAATGGAATTCTATCCTGGGTTGTAGCTTCAAAGTGTAGCAGGCAAAAAATAGATGCAAAGTACTGACAATCAAAAACTGCCATACAGTCCCAGTAACACCTCAAAACCCAGACTAACTTTGCTGTCAGAGGTGAATGTGTAGACTGCTGCAGCTTCTCAGTCATTCTCTAACAGTGTTGCTTCATTTTCATCATTAATATCCTTTCAATTTGTCTAAATCATGACACCACAGTGGATGAAAAAAACAAGCAAACAAAAAAAACACATTGAATAGCTTCTGCTCCATCCCACCAGTTTCATTCAGGAGAGACTTTTGTAGAAGTGACAAAATGAGGGAGGACAAAATGAAGAAATTGATCGTCTCTTGTGCAACACACATTGTTTTGGCTCCTTGTTTGCTCATATAGTGATGAAGGCCTGGATGTATTGAATGGAGCCAATCCCCTGAGTTGCCTGAGTAGATCATGCAGACAGCTCTTAATTACTCTGAGGGCCAGTTCAGTGGCATTATGAGCTGTATAAACAGACACACATATGCACACATAAGAGATCAAGACTCACTTAGATCCATCTTTCCCTTTACTACCAAGTGCCTCCAATTACTACTATCATGTAATTAACAACAACAACAGAGTAATACTAACGATAATGATCATAAAGCGTATGTACAGAAAGTGATAGGAGTCATATTACAGAATGATTTAAAAGGATGTAAACATACTTAGTTCTGCTGGCATTGTATCATGATATCCAATCTGATAATGAGGTGTTTCAGTGATCTATCACAAGCTCAATGATCACAAAATCATATGATATTTACCATGGCAGTCATGGCTGCACTGGTCAATGCAAGGTCACAATATTTTGCTGCTTGATGTTCCTCAGGGGCCTGAAAATGCTGTTGATATTCCTTGTTGGGTTCATTTCAACACTTGAGGACATGTTGATGGAATTCACTCATCCGTGACCTCGAAATTCACCACAACAGTGCATGGAACAGCAATCGTAAGATCAATAACAAGGTTTTAAACCTCAGGAGAGACCAGGGTGATGCTGCATGTTAACTACACAGCAGTGACAACAGAATCCATCCTTCAATGTTTGTGTCTCCCTTTAGCCTTGTATGATTTTATTTCATCATATGTGCTTGGCTTCTATCCAAGGTGTTATTACCGACAATTTGACAAACATCATCAAAATCATAAATAAGTTTTTTTTATCAATGTTACAGTTAAAATGTTATTCACAAAATTTCTTTGTGATTCAGTAATCAAAAGAGGAACAATATAATTGTGCAAAGGCAAAAAATTTTGTAATTATTGCATAGCTCAAAGATAATGAATAACAAAATAGGTGGTAACTTTACGTATCTAGTAAGTTATTTTCTACACTGAATTTGAGTGAACATACAAGCTTTTTTTATATACAACAGGCTAAAAAGTGCCGATATTATATCAAACTTGAATTGTTTGTTTCACATGTTGACAATGACCAACCTAACGGTCCAACCACAACATGCTTGTATGTTACTTACATGTTTGCATCTTTTTGTAAGCCCAAAGAGTGAAATAGTATTTAAAAGGCTCAAAATGCTTTCATAAAAGTGACATGTGCACTTATTAGGTCCGTTACTGGACAGCCCTGACACTTTGTTCAGATAACAGAAAAAAAAAAAATCATGGATGCCTGAGCTTCTTTGAATCAGATTCATACTCAGGCTATTTTGGACATTTGCAACCTTACAATGCCTTTGGAGTGTGGAATGGAACAAGACGATAATTTGGGGAACAGTATCTTCACATTTATTTCATTTGAAATTGTTTAAATAGAAAAAAATAAAAACAAATAAAAAACATTTATGAAGTTGAATGTACCATTCAAATACAGCAACTGTTAAAACCCCCCTTCACCGCACATAGGAAAGGTAAAAGATGAAACAGCCAGCATAGATAGTGAGGAAGTGATGTGATATAGTGATCCAGAATGAAGTAATAGATGATCCTCACATTGATTTGGCATGTACTCCCGTCCTGACTGTCCCATTTTAGCACTGCACAGCTACAAAGACTGCACAAAGGGTGATGTTCTCTTTCTCTCAAAGTTTGTACGTGAGCATTGCACAGGTGTTTGCGTATATGTGAGGGCAAAGCTTTGGTCTGTTCTGAAACGTATTTCCAGACCCTGGTGTTCGAGCTGTGGAGGTAGAAAAGAAGCAGAAGAGAGGAGATTGAAATGTAAGGAGCTGCCATGGTGGCGCCATAGTGATCTGAGAGGTGCCATGGAGACGCCTGTCACGGGTGGGGGGGTCTTTAGATGTTGATGTGTCTCTCTCTGCAAAGGCTGACAATCTGCTAAAGTCACTCTCCTCAGATGAGTGCACCATGTCTGTGTGCGTGTTTGTGTGTGTGAGCGTGCATACGCATTCAAATTTGTGAATAATCTATGCGCATGAGTGTGTTTGTGTATAAGTTTCGCTCAATGCGGAGGTGTGCGCCTGCTCTTTGTAGATGCCTGCTTTGATTTGAAAGCATCCAAAGAAGGTGGTGCCTGCAGCACAGTGACAGGTTCAAAGGCAAAGCGACCCAATTAAGACCAGAAAATGGTATCCGCATACAGAACCCATGAGTACAAGTAGACGCAACCACAGAATCATAATACAAAAGTATATTATTCTCATACTGTTTGACAGACACTAGAGGAAGACTTGCATAAAAATGCTTTATTGGCTGTGAATAGAAAGTTGGTTACCCAAAGGATCTGAAATAGCCTTATGTAAGTGAGCTACCTGAGCATCTTTTGGATAAAGTTAATAATCTATCATGAGGAATTGACTTTCTATTAAGAATGAACAAGGGCAGACCAAATTAGCACATCTGCCTTTCACATTGATTTGCATTGCATGTGAAGGAATGTCAGCGAACGATAGTTTTCTTCACCATTTGTGCAGAAATTTTAATTTATACAGCAGTTTTTGACCAAAGCACATGCAGTTTGGGTACAGATGAAGTGGCCTCATTGGAGCTCAGCCGGTGACTGATGTTGCTTTGAAAAGTCACAGTAGGAAGCTTGATTAATCTTTGAATGACTCATTTGTTCACTTGGTATTCAACAAAATCTGAACAACTGCTGAGAAGGGTTATTAATTTTTTTTTTTTTGTCAATATCCACTAATATTAGTTCACGCCTGCCATGAAGTCTCACTTCTAAAAGAATCTTACATTTTCAGTCATGATTCAGTTTGGCACTGCCTGTTCCTGAGAGTTCTGAACTCTTGATTTGTAGTTTGATGTACTGCTTCCTAACTCCTAGCCAATCTCACCCATATTGCTAAATCAATATGTCTGCTGATTAATGTTCACCCTGACAGACTGTGGGTGACGAAAATCAGCTCAAACATTTTGCTGTGTGTCCATTCAACAATCCATTTGTATATACAGGATGAGGTGATGGTATCAGCCTTGGGAACACTATCCCTGTTTCAATTACAGCAGAACCCTCCCAAGGATGGAGTTGAAACAGAGTTCACATCAAGAGATATGAGAAAAAAAAAACATTCATATGAATTATGAGAGCTGATGTTAACAGATTTTGATATAACTTGTTTTTGTATTACTTGTTTGTATTCTATTCACTACACTCTAACTCATGAACTTTTGAACTTAAAAAGACCATGATGATCACTTGCAGTTTATCATCTGAAGGTCAGTTATCATTACATTTTGTGTTGATGCTGATAGAAAAACGAATTGAGTTATAAAATATATTTTGCAATAACTTTCATTTCAGTGCATTCTTTTTTGTAATAAAGTCTATTTGATTTCATATGGCAATAATTATTTAGTTAACTCATTAAAAATCTGTATGTGGGAAATTAAAGTGCGATGGGTTCACAAAAGAACAAGTTCCCAGTGAGAATGTGTGAGAATCAGCAAGAGGAGGGAAGTTGTCAGTGAGAAACGGTGTTATTTTTAAATCTCTGACTCATCCCTATGTACTTGTACTGAGTTGTCCTGTGTGACAAAAAACTAAACAGTTTTAAAAGAAATAACGATATAACTCTACAAACTTTTTTTGTCTTGTGGTGCAGGATATTAGGGTGATGCGCTGCACCTATCCTTGCTGTTGCTAAAAATTGCAACAGATAATAATGGCATATTTATGAATACATGACTGCAGTGATTGTTGCACAAGACAAGCTCTGACAGTGACATTTGACTGCAATTATCTTGTTTGTGTCATAAGCGTTACTTCACTTCCATTCAATAATGAGACTTTTTTCTTTTTTTTTTAAAGGGTAATGGCTGAAAGTGCCTCACTTGCACGCTGTCTCAGCAGAAGTTGTCTCCTTACGTGACAATACCACCATCTACATCTTGAGGAAAACCTGCTAAATCGGGCTCTTTAGGGGCCTCAATACCCATAGCCAGCAGAAGGAATTAGACACAATAAGAGAGTGGAAAAATCTGCCATGAGGAAGCATGGCTGCCAAAGACAGACAGATTCTTCAATGAAGCATGAGCAGTTTTCTACATAAGCTCGTCTCTGTGTCCCGAGGGGCCCCAAACAGAAGTCGAATGTCTTCACAGCTAAAGCAGCCATGAGTTAAAAAATTGGGAGAGGCAAAAAGAAGAAAACCACAACTCAGAAAAAATTGGGACAGTTAAGTAAAAAAAAAAATGAAAAAGAAAAAATAAACTTATTTCTTGCATTCACTTTGCCTTTTTAATTACAGACAGTATAAACCCAAGATATTGTTTGGCCTTATCAACCTTAGATTAATCTGTTAACATGCATCCATTTTTGGAGTGTTCGAGAGGTAAGATTGGGCTGAGGATTTTAGGTTTGTCAAAAAAAATGCTTGAGAAAAACTTTTAAATGTATTCCAAAAATGTTCTTCAAAGAAAAAATGGATGGGCTTTGTCTATTTCTCCATCTGCGGTGTATAATTTGATTTCAGGATTTAAAACTTTGGAGAAATTTGCCTATGTACAAGTCGAAAGTGTCAGACTAAACTGGACTCCCAATCTTCAATCCCTTAAACAGCTCTGTATCAGTACTGTTATTCATCAAGAGCTGATACAACCACATGGCCAAAGGGTTACTTTGGAAAGCCCTTGTCAAGCAATATGGAGTTATATTCACAAATACCACTTAAAACTCTGCTGTGCTAGAAAAGAGGTCATATGTCAACCTTGCTGAGAGGTAGTGTCAACTTCTCTCACCTCTGCTTCTAGAATGGATCATTGCACTGTGGAAACAACTTTTTTTTTTATTTTTGCAATGTGTTCCAAGCCTGCAATACAAAGCTGGATGTATATTAACCAATTGAATAAAATTGAGGAGACAAATATGAAATATCTTGGATTCTAATGTCTGCAAAGAAATAAAAGGCAAAGTACAAGTAAAAAAATCTCAGATTTGTTTCATACTGAAAAAAAAGAGAGAACAGAGAAGGAATGTGCCATGAAGTGAGTTGGGAAATGAATACTTTCTATGTTTTTTCAGTCCATATATCAAACAAGATAGGTGGCCCTACTTCTGTAAGCAGTTGTTGAATAGGATGAGGGTACTTTTCCTCCTCTGAGAGAACCAAGTTGAAAAAAAGACAGCACTGCTTTCTGTAAATCACGATACAAGTACACATCCTGTGGCACTCAGTTTTACAGTGCAGTGGTCACTGGTTAGGTTAAGGCCACCTGGTTAGTTTTGGACAGTACATTTCTGTCCAGTTTTATTAAACGCTTTATTATTATGACAAGTTGGGTAAAGTGTAGTATATATTTTCAATAATTTCAAAAAAGGTCTTCACCTGCATTGATTTGTGACATGAAAGGGCTCCAACAAATTGCCAGTATGAGATGCTAATGGAGTGGAAATGTACTGCCATGGCAGCTCAGTAGCAGGGCATAGTGATAGTAAAAGCAATGCCCATGTATTTGACCATGATCTCCCATCCTGCAGACACCTTTATTCGCCATATTCATCTGGGCATATCTCAATACAGAGGTATTTCAACCACCAACAAACAAAAAAAATTACTCACAGACGCTTGCTGTAATGTCAGAAAGCAGCTGTACAATGATATCAGTGCCAAGTATATGACAAACCTGCATGCTGGAAGGTGATGAGTAGAGAGCAGTCCTGAATTACTTCATGTCTCACGCTCATCTGCATGTGTCACAATCCCTGTTTACAGGCCCGCCGGTCATGTCACAGAGGTGTGTGAAAACAGTTGTTGAGAGAGAAGTGGATGGGGAGAAGTTGGGAACAGGAGCTTGGAGTGAGAAATCAAACAGTGATGAAATGAAAGCAAGTGAGATAAACAGAAGAGTAAACTAAAGTGAGAGGAAAGTGAAAGCAAGGAAGAAGGTTAGAGAGAAAATACAGACAGTGAAAGAAGAAGAAAATCAAATTGACAATGAATCTTGATAGCTATGCCAGACAGCTTTCAATTTATAGCATCTGAACTTCCCATCTAAAATGTAATTTAGACATCTATATAGGCGGATGTTTTTTTTCCTACTATTTTCTGCTCACTTATACTAAAAGTTGTTTCATGGAAATAAGAAAATTTGTTCATTCATGGGGTAATTATGCTTTAAGCTTGGATATTGTGACAGCAGTTTTGCGATTGCTTGAGCAAAGGTCTGCATTTTTAGATAAAAGTTAGTTTCAGAGCACTGTATACACCGTAGTCAAACAGTGCATAACTCAGTGTGGTTGTCACAAATTAACTGCATTCAAGGGTGCAAAGCACTCTAAAATGGTTGATGGCAAAAGAATATATTCACTGATACTACTGAGAAACATAGGATGGCCATTTATAGAGGATGACATATTTACATAACAGGACCACGCAGAAATTACCATTTGAAAAATTCAAAACCTACATCACATGCACTTAACTGGCCCCTCAAATCACTGAGCAGCAAAAACCCTGACGTCATATTGACACACCAATTAAAGGAGTCATGTAACACCCTCTGGTAATATCACCAGACATAATTGCAGAGCTCGAATAGAATGATGGCAAGATCAATACTGAAAACCTTAAAGGGGGAAAACCTGAGAGTCTATGTGTGTCAGGGAGCAAAGCAGAGCTTCACTGCGTTGCAGTCGATCTGTGGAAAGAAAAAAGGTGGGAGAGAGCGGTGGGAGGAGGGCTCCCAGAGGATACCGCCATTTCATAGCGCAATGCTCGATAGTACCTCCTGGGCTGGAACTAATTGGTGCGAGATTAACTTTGCAGTGAGATATAACGACCTCGAGCGATGCCACACATCTGTGGATCAGTGACATCGTAAGGGTTTCCACGCCATGTGCTCCAAGTGATTACTTGGTGCTGGACTGTCTGGCTACCACTGCATCCCATTGAGACAAAAATAGCATGTCGGGCAGTGTTTTTTTGTCTATGATGCAGTGTTGAGGAGTTACAGAGTGTGTTGTACTTGGAGATGCTGTCTGGTAGTTGAATCAATATCAAATATGATCAGAAGAGAAGGGAAGATAGTCTGAAGTTCCGACTCAGTCATAAACACTTTAGCGGAATGATTGCCATGAGTTTTGATTTTGAAATTTTTTCAATTTATCTTGGTGCAATAAACGCACGTGGTTGAAGTTTTTGAAAAGCTGGTCAATGGCATCATCTGATGGAGCAAAAATGAGGACAAACTGATGCTCTGTCATAGCTGTTTACACTTTTTGAATGTGCTTAGACTGCACTGCTTTAAGTTCCATTGGTCATCAAACAACTGCCTGTTTTTCCTGCACGCACCCCCGCTGTCACCTCCCAATCTTAATAACCTAAAGGGGTATCAATCGATTCCAATGTTTAACTAATGGTTTGTATTGGGAAAATTTGTTGTTTACATGTTGATCTTTGGCACTATCCAGCCTCTGTTTGATTATTGGATGACAGCTTGTTTTGGTGGGATTAGGACTCCCACCTACAAGTTCACGCAGCTGCGCTGCTGTTTGTTCTTTGCAAAGTCGGTGTTGATTTACAGAGAAGCACAGAGCATTTCACCTTCATGAGAAAGTACTATTGTTGTTCAAGTAGCTTTTGTTTAGTTCTGCTGCAAAATTTTTCTGGAGATTAGGAAAAGAAACAAAGTGACTTATATAAATTGTATAATGCTCATTAAGTCTTAAAATGACATGTAATACAAACATACTCTCCATGCTCAATGATTCTTCCTGACTTTAATGCACATGGGACCTTTGCTGGAGTTACTTTACATGCAAAGCATAGACAGAAACACCATTAAATACATTTTGAAAAAAATGTATAATTGCAATCCAGCTGGTGAAAAATGTATGTTTGTTTTTTTTTTTTTCAAAACAGCACTACGTAAGATCACCATATGTTACTTTACTCTTTGAGCCCATTGTGGCTGGTTTTCTCTCATTCATTTGTAGCACATTAATGAAAAGATATTTTCTCACACAATTTGCATAATTTCTACCCTTCTCTTCCATTTTCATCGTTTTACGCTCTCAATGCTCCTCCTTGGCATGGGCCCTAGAGGACAGCTCTTGCGAGTTTGACCAAAGATGTTTCTGCACATAATAGGCCTTTTCTGAGCACACAGTGGCTGTGAGAAAAGAAAACTTTCATCAAGGGGATGGTAAAGTTGTTTGGTAATAGTCTGAATTAGAATCAGGTGTCCCAGTTATCACGGCAGACTTGACAACATGCAAATTCAACAGCTCATGTTAACTGGCGACAGCATGTGTACTGACACAGGGATGGGAGACAGCATTTTCAGGGGTGAGTGGCACCATGTAGTGGAACCCATTTTCCAAGGTAACAAGGCTATTTGTGGGTCATATCCAGTTTCCTATTGTGTATATATAACGCCAAACATGCCTCCTACTATCAGTGAAATTGTTATGTCTGAATTCACGCTTTATAAAAATAAAACTTCCTCGAAAAGACTAAACTTGCAGTCAGCACAGGTCAGTAAGCATGAAAGTGCATTTACATGAACAGTAAGGCTTTTTTCATGGGCAAAGAATAGAACGTTAGGCTCTCAGTCATTTCTGGACCAAAATATGTTTAAGTAGAAGAGTATATTTATTTCAACACAATACATACACACATACTCACACCACTTCCGTGTTGCGTTGAAATGTTGCCTGTGGTTCAATTTTCATGATAAATGTGTTAATCTGATTTTAAACAAGGCAGATGCCCACTGTGCTGCAGAGGAGGCTCCTTATATTTCCAAGGTCACAGCTGGACTGCAATTAAGGAGGTATAAACTGAGAATGTTCTCACTTTATATTCCTAAGTCTTTTCAGGAATGAAATCAATGTGTCTTGTTTTCCAGTGGTAGCATACTGGTATTATGCAGGTTTATCAAACAAAGGACAGGCTGCAGCTTTATAACAACCCTTTTTAAACATGCATGTTCAGTGGATGTTCCTGAATGTCGTGCCCTTTTCATCCTTTTAACGTCGGATTCCGACTTTTACGTTTTTAATCTTCTGTGTTCTGTTGTTTTTATCTCTTCTCTAATTCGTCTCTGTTTTTCAATACATATTTTCATCTGTACAGCACTTTGAAATGAAGATTATTTTGGAAAACATTCTATTCTAATGGACTCTTTCTATTCACTGAAACTTTGAAACTTTAGTTAAGCACATCAAGAACGTTGTTTTAGGGGCAAGTATTAGACACAAAAAAGACAATGCGTTGAAATGATGGTGGTCAAAGCAGAAAGTCATGTTAAGTCATTGTATTATAATACAATAGATTAACATAGATTAACATGAATATACAAAATGTCAAGGTGCACCATCTTGACATTTTGTATTTTGTAAACTTATGATTCCATTTTTTCTTTAAGGGCTATATCATTACCACTACAATAGAAAATGACATGTTTTTATCTTCTGTGGAAATTGACTATCATTGTAAAATAATTATTGTGGATCGTATCAGAATCCACTGAATCAAATTTAATTTACCCAATCGAATCGAACTGATTTGTTCAATTTAAAAATGTTTCAACCCTAAATAGAATGTTACCGCATGTATCGAGTCACACATCGCATCATCCTCTAAGGTGGGGACACACACATTTTCAGTTATGTTTGAATGTATGTTTTGTTTTTATTCTGGTTATTGTTTAAATAAAGGCACCAAAATACATTTTTTTTATTAAGCTCTTACCTCGGTGAGGAAAAAATAGATTTTGTATGCATTTTTTTACTCAGACATTTTAGATGTTTTTTTTAAATCGTGCCTGTAGGCGGCAATTACACATTAAATAAACTAATGATCTATGGTGTAATTTGCTTATTGGGAGGACAGTCTCAAAAGTCAAGACAGATATTCACAGAAATACATTGGCAATGAACCATATTTACCTCTGGCAAAATTCAAAGGAAACCACTCTGGGCTCAAGTTATTTGAGAGCCAGTTGGAGTCAAACTAATCTCCCATAAGGAATGATCTAAGCTTTCATGAAAGCAATTACTTCACATTATCATACATTACTAAGGTCCACAAATATAGTGCTATTTTTTTCCAGTTAATTCTATACACATTGACACAATAATTAAATTGGCGGAAGTTAATGTTTTCCAAAGGAAATTGCACCAAATTATCTTTCGAGTTGCACTTCACCACTAAGCCACCATGGGGCAAGCATATGTGGGCTTTGAAATGTTGGACAGCCTCACGAGTAGTAAAAAAATGTTTCTCTCATGGGAACCACACCTGTTAGAATGTTATTTATCTATTCACTTATTTCCACAACTTCTTTTAGAGACCTGAGAAATCTGAAATCTATAACCATCCAATAGTTCCCAGATATGTTCAATAAGATCCAAAATCATCTATGAACTAGAAGTGTCAGGAGATGCTCTAAGTTTGTATAATTTCCAGGCACCATAAATTTCAACTTATGGCTATCCTTCAAGGGGCCTTCCAGATCCTTTAGTCTAAATCTAAGTGGAGTAGCTATAAGTCAAATAGCTATTTCAAGAGTCAGATCACATGCCTAGCTTAGGAATAGCTGACAATACAAAATGTCCAAATACATTTGTAATAAAGCTGACATGTAAAGGTTGGTTGACTTGCAATAATATACAGAATTGATCAAACAGATTCCAATCTTCAGTGCTTTCAAAATATTGGATGATTGATTGTGGCAGGTTCCACAAACATGTCTATGAGGGCAAGACTGAAACTGTTCATATGCACCCATTAACTAATATATAAATACATGTGTAACGTGTATTCTTAAGGATTCATAGGATTTCTAAAATCTTGCATCACAGACGGCAAAAAAACATAACAGACAAGCTGTTTCACATTGGAAAAACCCAAATAGTATTTGCTCACCAGGGTGAAATGTTAGTTAATAGCGAACAAAGGAAACTCTAAAACAGAGGGCTGACTGAATCAAAATTTGCTGTTTGGAATTTACCTGATTTAATTAGGACTCTGGATGAATGAGGAGGTTAAATATGACTGCAAGCACATAGATGAATCTTTAAAATATCCATCCAGAAGTTGTGTTCAAGTCGTGATGAAGTTAGGTAATGTGCGTGCATTTAGGATAAAGCAGAGGAGTGACGTCAAATGAGTAATGACACAACAGCGTTAAAAAATAACATCAGAAACATGAAGTATTAATCATGGAAATTAAATGTTATTCTTTGGGAAAGTATGAGTGAAGCCTGTGTGTGCTTGTTTAAAACTCCCTTGACACACACTATTGGAACAAAATACATTACATGCTTACAGACATGTAAATAATTCAAAAGCTTCCCAGGCTAAGTTTTTTGAGCCTTGTCTTGATAAAGCAGTGTCTCTAAAACCATATACGTAGAAGGAAGTATGAGCACTGGAGTCACTTTTACACGATCTTGATTGATGTGTTTTGTCAGACTTGATACAACGAAACAAAGGAAGTGAAGATTTATTTAGTTGTGTGTGTGTGTGAATGTCCACCCCAGCTTTAATGACTCAGTCATTGGATTTGGTCACGTATTAAACATTTTAGGTACTGTTTTTGCTTTTGCTTTTTTTCTCAACACATTTCACTATTTTTATGTGTGTGTCCTCAGAACTCAGGCTGGAGTTTGGGTTGGATGAAATTCTCATCACCACTGTCTCTTTCCATACACATTTCCCCACTACTTCTGCAGTGTGTTTCAAATGTTCAAATATTTATTGCATCCTCACTGGTAAAAATAGCACAGACATCATATCAGAAACATCTAACACAACTTGCACAGACAAGAAATTATGATGGCAGCCTTTAAGCAGACACAACAATCCCATGCATGATCTCTGTCCTTATACTGGTCTATGAATCGTAGAGGACCAACATGTCAAAGACAGATTTATAGGGATGCCAGATGCACAGTACAAACTGTTGACAGTCAGGTCAAAAGGAGCCAATGAAAGAAGTCAAATTGCAGCAATAAAGTTAATCCATTTTCACATCAAAATACAGATGGACAGCTTAAATGTTAACTCTGGAACCAGAAAGGAAAAGCATAGGTCCCCCTGATTTGATTACTTGCTTACAAAATTCATCAAACAAAGATCAATGTTTCCAAAGTCACACGCATACAACTTTGTCAGATTTGCAATAAGTCATGTCTCTGTACTGTGCACTCTCAAATCAGCTTTATAAAATGTAGATGTGAACTTGAGACATGACATTTTTCTGTAGTGTGAACCATATTGTACAATAGTTAACACTGCACTGCATATCATTTATTTGAGCTTTGAGATAAATGAGTACAAAATCTTATCAATGCATCATTTTCACAAGCACAAAAATATGACAACAGCAACATTGCGTTAAGTTTTGAGTGCATATTTCAAAGCACAGCTACTCCACATTGTTGCCCACTGCAGATTTATGCTGCAGATTGCGTGATGCAAATTGTGAGGCACTTTGGATAAATGACCTATTTTTTAAGAAGAAAAGCCCCTCACAGGTTGTGTTAAGTAATGTTCTTTCTTGCAGAGAATGCTAGTCTGATTAGAGACACGGTTGATTCAATTTTGTTCATGAGGTAAATGATAAATTTACCAACCATTTCTGCACAAGTGTGTATACCCTGTATGTGTTTGATAAAGAGCAATGCTAAGACAGAGGGAGATGGTGCAGGCTTCCACCTGACTCCATACCAGCAGGGATATGCTGTTAAAAATAGCTACAAGCAGAACACACACGTTTCCTCCTACTTGCCTCACACCAAAAAAAAAAAAAACACACCACGGTTCTTGCCACTGAAAAACATGCAGCACTTCTGTGAAGACAAATATATCCTCAAACTGCACTGTTGGTGGTGTAAAATTGCTATCTGTGTTTGGCATTGTGATGTAGTACACCTGCTGTGTCTGGATTCATTCGGAGGATTTTGCAGCTTAGTTTGGTGCAGATTTCAGAAAAGACTTGCATTGTGAAAGTAGTGTGGAATAAAACTACCCCTCAGGCCATCAAGTTAATCTGAATAGTCATTATATAGCCTGATCTTACTTTTTCACTTTGTTATAGCAGATTACCAACAAAATAGAAGAGATAAAGAAAGAAAGAAATAAAGCAAGAAAGAAAGAAAGCAAGAAAGCAAGAAAGAAAGAAAGAAAGAAAGAAAGAAAGAAAGAAAGAAAGAAAGAAAGAAAGAAAGAAAGAAAGAAAGAAACAGACAAAGAAGGCTAAATCAATGAAACAGTACTCCTAACAACATCCAGGGTAGACAGTTCTTATATAAATGAGTGAAATGAGCAATCCTTGATAATACCAGACTTGTTAACACTTACATAAAATGCATAGCATTGAGAAGTTATCACCATATATGGTCATACCAGTTTTCTTGGTTATGAGGGTGATGAAAAACAATTAATTTGCTCAGACAAGAGCAGAAATCCCGTCACTGGGGGTACCCAAACATAAACTGACAAAGTATTTTTCTCATCCCAGTAGTAAGGCAAAACCCAACCAAACCGGCTAAGTAGATTTGTTTTCTTCTCTAAAATCCATTAAACCAAGCAAAACAAAAACAACTATGTTCTTCTACCTCATCAGATGACCGAACAGCAGAACGAGAGCGTCTGAAAGAATACTAAAGAATGGGGATATGCTTCAACAATTTTGCACAGGAATAAAACAAGGGTCTCTTAGATAATAGAATATGCATTCCACTCCACTCCCATCTTGTTGCTCAGATTTTTTTCTTGGGGAGGTATTGATGCTAAAATAAATCTGTCTTCCATGATAAGCAAATGCTCAAAGGACTGTATTTATCGAGCACTTCTCTTGTTTAGTTGACTAACAGTACAAATCACATTCACTTATTCATATAGCATTTATTGTACATATTTACTATCTCTTTCTGTCACACACACTTGCTCATACACCAGTAAATACATTTAGGTAAATTAGAGTTTGGCATCTGGAGAGGCTGGGGTTGGAATTGTCGACTTTCCTATATGGTAACAACTTCTTCTTCTTCATCACAGCAGTCACACACCGTGTGTTCACCACAGTGTGTGTCCACTGCTCATTGACTTTCTGTCGGCACTGTTTTCATCTTACCATCACACAATATAAACGCATTTTGAGTCACCACCTCATTTCTGTAAGATCAGGTTGTCTACGTGGCTTTTAAAACGGGGACCTGACAATTGCAAATAACTTGCACACTGAAAGTCATATGAATGAGATGAGAGAAAGTTATAACTGCTGCAAATTGAGGAGGAACTCCAATTTTAAGTGCCAGTCTGACAGTTTAAGGACAAAAGCAGAAGACACTGCTGTAAAAAGTTGGATTCGTTAGTCTGACAGTGTGTCAGAGACTCATTTTTAAAGTAATAATGATGACACCCCATCATGCATGCGATAGCTCTGTCCTTGGGCTATGTATAAGACATTTCCGCCCACATATACTCCAATGCTGATTAAATCAGATCTCACTTTAGTGAGCACCAACCAGCGTCACTTTAGCTGCTCAAACAGGACTGTTTACCAAAGTTGAAAATGAAAGAAAATAACCAAATTATGGCCTGTTTAAGAGTAAAGAGTGTCAGTAATAAGACGGCCATCTCTGCAGTTATGTTGCCTTATCTCTCAAAAAACAAAGAATGTTTTGCTCGAAGAAGTTTAATTATTTACATGAAACCCAAACCATAATGATTATTAATTCTATAGAGTTTGGAAATGAACCAATGTTTCATAGATTTTGTCATGTTATATGTTATTTAGATGTAAAATAACTGTATTCAAAACCTAGACACAAAAAGTGACACAATCAACCAATAGCTATCAAAGTATAAACACTGTTATATGATATATTACATGTAGTGTTTGTGTCAACTCAGACATATCATGCATTGCTTACTTGTCTAAAAACAATGAATGTGAGATGGTAACATATCCCAAGGCTGCACTTTTCGGTCAGTCATGTGAGGGGACTCTCATGAATATAGAAATAAAAAATGGTCGCAGTAACTATGTTGATTTTTGTAATTGTTGAACATTGCATGGAATTTTGTGACATGTAGATGTTAGCAACCCCTCCCCATGTATTTTCAGCGTCTTACACTGACCATTCACGAATGAGCGCTCGGTAGAAAAGTAAGGAATCATGAGAGGGAAGAAGAAAGGCACTGTTGAAAACAGGATTAGTCTCAAACCAGCAATCTCCTGCACAACAGTGTCCAGAGTGTCACAAAACACTGTGAATGAGCACCCCCTGCTCCTCCTTTCTCCGTACAAATCTTGTGGAAAATGGATTTTTTAAAAAGGAACAGGTATGGGAAAATAGGATGTTGACAAGCTGACAAATCAAATTGTAAGCTTCATCTCTGTGGAGAACAAAGAAATTAAAATATAACAACTGTAATCATTTTCATTGTGAAATTACTAGGTTTTTGTGCTGTATAGCAGCGAAGCTGTTCATGGTCTGTCATGAGATTGGTTTGAAAATAAACTGTAGAAGGAAAAACTGATATAGTGACAAAACAGATGAAGTGAACAAAAAATGAATGCCATGGTAGTGGTAATAAAAGTAGCTGTTCCACAAAAACTAAGAAATCAAAGGTTGGTTCATTCACAGAAAATGTTTGGTCTTATTTCCAATACAAGAACAACGAGCGTGATTATGTTGACGCGCAAAGGCGGCGCGAGTTCAGATGGAGGGCAGGAAGTAAAAATTGAGAATGGAGGAAACCGTTGCAGAGAGTCCGTATTGTGACAAAAACCAAGACATTAGCAGTCTCTGCTCCTCCCGACCGCAGACGTAGGTTTAAAATCCACTTTTTATTGTTTGTTTTATTTATTGTTCTGTGAGCTTTTTACATTTCTCACCTTTGTGAACGACTATCTTCAGTACTTTGATTGCTTTTCTCCGTTAGAATGTTTAGAGCAACCGTAAACCACACATTTTTCAGACGGTAGTCTGTCGCAGTTCACTTCCTGCCCTCCATCTGAATTTTCCGCTCTCGCAATGCAGCAATGTGACGTCACGTGAAAGCAACCTATTAACTGAATAATCCTGGAAAAAAATGCTGCTAAAAACGAAAAAAAAAAAACTGATATTCTTCTTTGCATTTTTCTCTACAGATCAACAGTTTGTCTCCTACACTACTGCTTTACTCATGAATGCTGTCCCTATTCCCCAGTTTGCCTGATGATGTTGGAGCCATTTCCCATGGTTCAGTTTTCTCTGACTCATCTCAATGTAACTCAACACTGAGGTCAAGTGGTCCTTTAAGTTCAGACTGGTGCACGCAGTATCATAGGTTTGTCTAAGTACTGGGTGTATGAGTTTGTGTGTATGTGAACTGCAGAGAAATAAGAAGAGCCCACTGCTGTGTTTTACCACTCCTTTGCTCTCTTTAGGAGACTCTTTCCCCCCTTCTCTTCCTCCCACACACACCATACATCAAACCATGCATTTATGCCAAGCAATTGAATTCTTATTGGATATAAATCTGGGCAGTGACAAATGAGGGCTCCGTTTGCGTCTTCGTCTTATAAACTGACATGCATCTCTCATGACTGATACCTTTAATTAGCAGAGCAGTCTGAGAGATCCATGGCTCTGTCTTTCACCTCTGGAACCAAGACACACTCGCTGAGTGGAGTCACTGATAAGAACTGTCGTATTGCTCATTTAACTAGAACTGCAAGGAACTTTCAGACCTTTTTTATGGCTGTTAAGAGAAGGTTAAGATCTAACGAATTTAACAAAATAACTCATGAGGTCAACATATCCTTACTTTGATTATTTGTACAATAGCGTCTGGTCCTATGAGCCAATTAAATGAAAATAACAGGAATATATGGGGCAAAAATATTTGTACTTGCTCACACCACATCATGTGCCTCTTTCCTACAAAAAAAGTGTATTTTGGGTTGTTGCCCACAACAAGAAACCTGATGACTTCGCATTATTTTGCAATGCACCAGCATGCCATTTCAGTACCTTACACTCCACCACCAGTTAAGGTTATTGAAGAGCTTATGGTTATGTCACATTGGTCTGTGAGCTCAGGTTGATCAGCTATCACCGTGCAACTTTAAATGTGTGACTCAAGTAACTTTGAAAGGTTGTTTGATACAAGGTTGTTGAATTGATGTATTTGTGGCTTTAGTTCTGTCTAGCGCACGGGTAAACACCTCCGTAAACAACGCTGCAACTGTAAACAGTCAAGCAGGTCAACATTAAAAAAATTGGCAGCTTCCTTTGTAATCAATTAACCATTTCCTCCAATCAAATAGTTGTGCTGGCTTTCATTAATCTTTCTTTGGAAAGTTGAGTGAGGAGGAGATTTGGGTTGAATACCTTCTAAGCAACCATTTGGGGAATTGGAGTCTGGTTATATAATTCCTCACTATATCCAAGCTTTTCATTAAAGGGCTGAACACAGAGCTCTGTCAGTCATGTGACGGTAATATCACACTCTCCGTTGGTCCCTCTCAAACACATCTGAATATTAAAGTGTTCTGCTGCCACTTGAGGGCAGTCTCAAAAAATTGGTAAACAAGCTGAGCTGTGAGCTGCTCTTGGATGTATAGCACTGTTGTTGGCCCTTTTGCTTTCCTCTGCCCAGGGAAAACAAAGAAGTCAAAGTGTACAAAGATCTGCTCTGTTATGGGGTTGAAGTTAAGTGTTAGATGATGAAGATTTGTCAGTTCCCTCATAGCTTTTGCCAACTTGATCTAACTTTCAACCAATCTCTTGTTTTTACATTTTTTAATTTAAGTAAGTAACAGTATTAGTTGGTAGCCACAATAGGTGCAGAGACTCTGTGTGAACTTGTGAACATGTATGACAGGCACTAAGCCAATAAATGGTAATTAATACATTTATTTTGTGTAGGGTGCCAGCAAGTCACCAGTTCTGGTGAAAACAATTAATTTAGAAGTGTGGTCAGGGTTATTTTTTTTAAAGAAGTTGTCTGGTAGACAGTTAGGAATAAACCCTGTGGAAAACCATATTAATTAATTATCAATCCTACATAACAGCTAAGATGTCTGTCTAACACAAAATATGTATAAAAAAGACATGATGCATTTGTCAGTCAAGCGCTTGCATAAAACTCCATTCAAAACTTCAACTGTGTTTCTTTGTATGAAGAAAGTCATTTTAAAGAATTGTCCTTTCGAAATCAGTATTCGATCATTGCATTATGTCATCACCGGAGATATGTTGTTAGCTTTATGGCGAACTGTGCATCTGTTTGTGCTGAAAAAACAGCCGTCTGTGGTGCCTGAGTGCTCTGCGGATGAATACCTCTGTGAAGGCATGAAATAGCCTAAGATATTAATTGCAAAAATAACTAAAATAAACCTTTGAAAATTGAAAGGTTGCTATTTTATCTCAATGGCTGAGTACACAGAGGTCACCTTTATGCTCCCCTGTGGCAAAGTTGTGTGTTTGGATCCTCCATGATCTACTCCAGGCTTAACATACCAACTGTGACACGTCGCTTCAATGTTGCATGCACTTCAAAAACTGTGTACCCTGAAGTGCATTTACCTTTTTACCATGATCTCATCAGCACCAACTCACTTTGCAGGATGTAAATTGGTGCCTTCAAAACAGACACTGTGAGATGGTTTACAACTCCAGATAATGTCCAATAAATTGAAGAGGTAAAAAGAAAGAACAGGTAGCATTGCAAGGTTCATCTCAAAATTCATCCTAAACAGATTGCTGAGCTATAAAGGTTTTTATTTACACTTAGGAAAAAAAAGCTTGCTACAATGTAGAGATCCTAATTGATTTTTAAATTCCCTTTGCTTCCAGTCTTCCCTCCTTGACATTGAAGAGGGCCTGTCGAGAAGTTTCTGGCACTGAATAGAAATCCCTTCATGACTGAGGTCTAGTTCAAAGGTTATACAGATGTGCCCGATGGGGGGGTTACCCAAGGGTAAATGTCTGACAGCTGGAGAAGGGACGGCAAAAGGACATGTGGGTTATTTTCTGACCAAAAGAGGTGAAAATATCTTACTGTCCTTGCGTCAAAGTCCAGTAATAACTTCCTACCAATTAAGATTAAATAACTGGTTGTTTGGACATCGATTTGGACAGAGGAAACAGTATTGTTCTTCTAAACATAACCTTTGGCTTTGGTGCATAGACATTACTGATACAAAGTTCAAAGAAAACCAAGAGGGAAAAGCACTTCAATGACTTACCACAGACTGAAAAATGTATGTCCACGCTACAAAAAAAGAAGATTGCAAGTTTTTTTTTGTAGGAACCAAACTCAATTCTCCCAAGTGAAAGCTGATCCGGTTTAGTCTCGCTAGAAAATTTGAAATAGTTTACACATCTAATACTTTGAAGTTTCAAAATCCAGTCTTAAGAATTGTGAGAAAGACAGTTATTTTGTTCAGAGCTGCGCTGCATCACATGATGGAAAAAGCAACCAAGGAGTATTAAATTGTAAGGTCTGCAACAATGTATAGTTTTGTAAGCCATAATATGTATTCCTAACATCTAAACCGGACTATGCACATTCATTCAACCAGTCATTTGAAGGTCAGGAATTTGGTTGGTCACCCACCAACCCTTGATTTGGCATTTTTGTCCCTGTCAAGAGTTACAACTGATGACATCATTACGTCTCGTAAAATCATCAGTAGCAGGAAGTGTATTGTTGTTGGAAGAACAAGAAGGACACGAATTTGGTGTTTTTTGGTGTTTGATAAAACTGAGCATTTCCAGAATGATCAATTAGTAATGTCAATGTAAAGAACTAAATGTAGTAATAAATACATTCCTAGTTAAAGGAAGTACTCCAACATTGAGAGGGTTGTTGCTCATCTTTTAACAGAGGATGCCAGTAGTTTTCAAATGGTGTGCAATTGATTTGATACATGCAGTTTATTACCAAACAAAAAACAACCCAAACATCTCAATTATTCAAAAACAAAAAAAGCTGATAGTTGAGGCTTTTTACTGCAAATGATGCCACTTTAAATGCCGATTTAGAACGACATTACATGCAATTTCCTTTTAAAATCATCATAACGTACTAGTCTTTCCATTTTATTCCATGCAAGTGCTTGTCATCTAAAAGCAATGCTTTGCATAATTTGTCTCTGATGTACACACACATCAATCAGCAGACAGTTTTTCTAAGTAAAGAAGAGAGGATTGCTGTAACCTGAAAGGAATTCACAATCCACTCAACAATGCTATAAAGAATTAATAAATGCCCAGTGTGGCTATTTTTGTTGTCTGTATTCAAGGGTGCATTTGGAGTTAGTTTTAAAAGAAATCACTGGAGATGTAACAACCATGTATGGCATTGCAGGACCATAACAAGAAGACACTTTATTGTTATAGCATGCAATGCAAAAAAGTTGATGAACACAAAGTACACAAGAGTTTTAGTCATTGAGGACATTTCCATGTTAATGTTTCTGGAAGTATGCATATATTTTTTGGAAAAACTTGAACTTTTTTTCCAGGTTCCTTCAGATTCTTGGTTCGCTGTGTTTCTACCACTGTCTACAGACCCATGGAGATTAGTCACATCAGTCCACTTATGAAGCAAACAGGAAAATCTATCCTCCTTAGAACTTCAAGTGTGTGTCTGATGGGAAGGTTTGATCTACAGTGAGTGAGCCGACAAGGGACATTCATAAATGTGACCTGGTTGTATACTGTATATCATGTATATTTTAGAATGAAACCCCTGAGATAGATATTTTCAACAGTCAAGATACAGAAAGCTTGTGGAGCTACTGGCAATTCTGCATATGCTGTGCAACTGTATTTCTTTATGAATTTTTTTTGTATATGTATATTTCATCAGGGTGGTCATTGTGGGATTAACACAAAGATATTAATAACATGCATTTCTGTTTTAGGACTAAAATCTGAGCTAGTGAAACGTCCTTCAAATGGTAGCAGGGAAGAGAGCAAAATGGAAAGAGAGCAAGTGAGGTCAAAATTCAAATAGCAGAGCAGAGAGGTCTGAAACATCCCAGCTTATCTCTCTTGGCTTAGCTCTTCATCTCTCTCAGTGAAGTTTTCTCCTCAACCCCTTGAATCTCTTCCTCATTGCCCTTCTTTGTCCCACTTTCGCTTCCTAATCGTCCTCCCTATTTCTTCATTTCTCCCCTTTCTTCACACCTCCCACAGTTTCAAACACAGGAGGATATACACTCAAGTGCTGATGCTCCTCTCATTTACACAGGCCTTCACAGGGCCAATCGCAGCCTGACATTTTGTCTCACAGTTCACTGCGTACTATTCCCAAAGGGATCTATTAAGTTATGGTATGCAGTGAGCCAAGGAAAAGGATAGCCAGGCTTCTGAGTGGATTAGTTAATCAATAATATGGGGAAACATTAAAATAGATGCATTCAGACGCTGATGGTGAACAATAGCGTGGAGCAGTAGCTTTCACAATTTCCCTGACTATTGATCATGCTAAACTGTGAGTGGTCTTTTTCCATGATTATCATCATAAGAGGGAAAATTTTGTATTACATGACTGAGCTCTATAAGTAATGGCAATGGGTTTCCTCAAACTACATTTTCAAGTCAGACTTTAACCTGGTTAAATAAAGAACATTACATAATATAAATATTCTTAAAGATATTGTTGTTGCTGTTCCTCTTATTAACTTTTTTTCCAGACACTGTCCTTTGAGGACATAATGACCTCAAATATAATTTTTTCCTGATTGCAGAATAAAATATAAATAAACCAAGCTCATTATCATGCAACGCTGCTACAATATGGCACTGCTAAACTCCTTTTACCTTGGCTAACGTCTTACTAAACCCATTCTTTTCACCTCGTTTCTGTGCAAGATACTCTGGTGCCTGAAAATGCCCCTTGAGATGCCAAGCACACAGCTCAGCTGAGACTTTAAAAGAAAGTTGATGATAACATTATGTGTAACACAAGTAAGTAGCAGCTGTAATCTTGTAATCTTGAGACTGTAGTATTTCTCATTATGCAATTATATCTAATTGCCAACTGGACAAAAGGGCTACAGTCGGAATGTTGTTGAAAATGTTACATGGACGAATATGGAGATACAAAACATCGTAAGAGAGCAATATGCAGACTGTGCTGTGTATGAAGGGCAAAGGAAACTCTTAAGAAATTATGTTAATTGAATTTTTCAGAAATATACATCATTACAGTCTATGAGTGTCACCTGGAGTTGCTGTTGAGTTGTTCTCTTTGCATTCCTTTATGGATATGATAATACTGTCTAGCATATAACAATTCTGAAAAGTTCAAAGAATGATCAGAGATTTAGATTATTTTTTTGTTGTTTTTATCTATTTATGTCAATGGTCTATGAAGACAATAAGCTTCTGGATACATATATATATATATATGTGTGGTTATATATATATATATATATATATATATATAACCACACCCTCCATCCTTCAAATATGAACTTTTCAGCCTGTTAAAGCTGGGAAAAAAATAGAGACAATTTTACAAAATGTATTTCTTTATATCACTTTTTGTGTCCATACATAAATGAAGAAAGTAGGAAGTACTTTCCAAGAACACATATCAGCAGATTATATCTAATGACTGTTACATGAACTACTCATGTATTTGCTCAACTGTTCATGGCAAATTTGCTTTGCATTAAAATGAATAACTTGTCCAAAAGCTATTATCTGTTGAACACTAACTTTTGCAAAAGAAAAAAGAAAAAGGTCTTATCTCAAACCTACAAATACTTAATGTTAGTGTAATTGAACATTTAACTTTTACCCTCGACTCCAAACTCTCTTGCTCCGTTACCCCCTGCTCTGTTCCACCTTACTTTGTTCAGATGATGACATAAGATAGAGCAATATGTTTTAGCAAAACTTTTCAACCACTCTCCAAGCTTATATTTTTGCTGCTCGGTTGCAGTGATGCTGAGCAGCGAGTGAATCTTTAGGTCTTCCTGTGCTTACACCATGAACTTTATTGCCCTTTACAAATTAGAAATGCACAAGCCAAACAATGTCACCACTCAAGTCAACTGACCTGGTGACATATTAACATCACATCTCTTCAAAGGGGATTTCAATCTGTCTCCTGATTTTGGTAAGATAAATGGCAGTCTAACAAGTGTTGTTGCGCCCTTCAGTTACACTGAACTATAAGGAAAACAAATAAAACTGCAATGACCTCAACAACTACAGATACAGATGCAAAATTTCCTTTCATCTCCAACATCTTGGAAAAAGTAGATTTTACTCAGGTCTCCTTAACAGCGTCTATAATGGTATTCTCTGTCTGCCATTCTCTTTTAATTCTTCTTGATCTTAGTACATCTTTTGATACTATCAATGACACCATTTTGCTGAAGCGCCTGGAGGATGCAGTCAGATTAGAAGGGACAGTATCAAAGTGGTTTACTTCTTACCTCTCAAATAGAATTACTTCCATCAAAATAGGAAGCTGCATATCATTTCCCACTACCATTACATGCAGAAACCCACAGGGCTCCATTTTAGGTCCTCTTTTATTCTCGTTGTATATGCTGCCCTTTGATTGATTAGCGCCATAACTTATTCAGACAGTGATAATTCATACTTTCATACATACATAGCATTCTTAACATTTGTGAATCTGTCATCTCTGTCCTTTTAGAGTCATAGGGACAAAAATATATGTATTTAGGCTTATCATTGATATTAATTATGGAGTCATTTTCAAAATGACCAGCAATCCATTTGTCAGAAAGATTAAATCTAACTGTAATTCATAGCACTGCTGGTGAGCTTCTGTTCTCTGTTGTGACTGTGAACAAAAGCAAGATTTCTGACATTAGAGCACAGGGTCACAAACAAGACGTAATCACAAGCAGCTAATTTACCAATTACACAGGCACAATTTGTTTCTCCTACAAATATAGGACGTACATAAGTAAAAATGAGCATTTCTGTTGCAAAGCGCTGTTATAACACAAATGAGGAAAACCGACAGCTATCCTCATTCCGTAAAAGGCTGATATTCATTTAATAAGGGTATGTGATCATAAACTTGTAAACGACTGTAACCTCTGCTTCACTGCTTGGAAAACCTTCTGGCCATGTGGGAGTGTCATATATGGTGATGCTGCTGTAGCATTTCCATTAATGACCTAAAGAACTGTGTCAATACAGGTGAATGTGTACATGATGAAATCCCACTTACAGCAACTATGGTAAACGAAAAGAAAAGAAAAACGAAAAGTGAAAAAAAAGTTTTTTTGGTTCAGCGGATGTTGTCAGGTTCTTCTCACCTCTGGGATAACATTTCTTCACCACATGCTCCCTCCCAGCAGAGCTGCAACCATAAGTGTCATTTTTAAGAGTTTTTTTTTTTTACTCTAGCTGTAAATAATTATACAACTTTTATTCAATTGCTACTGCAAACTTTGGTAAATAACACACTGTTGTCTCCTAAACAAATTTTGAAAAAAAAAAATAGTAAAAATGATCTTGTCAGCACCTTTCTTACCACTGCCCCTTCTTGTTAAATACCAAATTTGATAAACTATATTTGGTATGGAATCATATACAAGAGATTTGGAGGAAAGGTAAACTAAGAACAACAACACCTAAAATTTGAATCCCAATACCTCATTACCAAGTAATTCAGTTACACCCTTTACTCATTTATCGTCTTTTCGATATGTAACTGATAGCCATGGCTGTACTTTTTTCACATCCCTATTTCTGACAGTGATTCAGTTTGTTCCTGTAAACAAGTGTTCTGAATTATACTGAAAGGAAACATTTACATTTGGAGTAAAATCAGATGTCGAAGCCTCCCCACCCCTGCTTCATAACCTATCTCCTTCTTTTTATATCTCACTCTAAAGCCCCTTGGAATCATCCTGACACACACTCAACAATAAAATCTACAAATATTTGTAAGTTAATGGTGTTTTTTGTGTGTTCCTCTAATTACAGTTGCTGGTGTGACATCAGCCAGCCAACAGCCCGTAGAGTGTTGTCAGCGGGCAAATAAATGACTCAAACAATCTGTAAACTCTGTTGTTAAATGTGGAAATGTTCTAAGCTTCCCCCATGGACTGCCAAGCTTGTGTAAAACAAAGACCTGCCAGATTGGCTGCCATTGAATTGCCTTAAGCTGACCTCCCAGTCCAATAGGCAGAAAGTCATTTAATTAGTCATGAAACAGTTGCTCCCCTCCCAAAACATGTCTGTTGTCCAAAAACAAAACTATATAATAACAATACTAATAATATTAATTAGCAATGTTTTTCCATTTGCATTGTGGTGGACGTTTGTAGTGAAGTGGCTGAGGCCTTTGGAAACAGGTGTAAGATATGACCTGATGTTGGCACATCATCACATAGTGTATCAGCCTCCTGCTTGTCTTAGTTTTGGACTTAACCCAAAGGAAATGACTGAAACTTTGTTGCTGTCAAAATTCCCCTCGTTCGTCCTCTCAAAAAAGTATGGTTCCCCACGAAGCCCTTTGGCTATTGTGTTTTTATTTACTTTTTCATTTGTGATAAAATATCCATGCTTTTCACCAAAGGCCTTGTGGCCTCAAGTTTAGATAAAATTAGAAATCTATAATTCAGTTCACACTTCAGAAAGTGTGCCCAGCAGAGTAAATGTTTGGCAAGAGAAATCTCACACACACACACTCACACAGACACACGTACACACACACACACACACACACTCACATTGGGAAGGGAGAAGTAAGTGAAGTCAGAGAATAGGGAAGAAAACGGGAGATTTAATTTCCTCTGCCTATCACACTGCTTGTGGCATGGTAAAGTCCCTGGAACAAAATGCAACCTTGAATAATGAACTGCTGTATACGTGCATATAAATATATTGTTTTCATTTTGAAATTCATATAAAAGATACAAGTGGAAAAATATAGAGTAAATAAATAAAAACACAGCTCTAAAAAACAGGCAAGGATAAACTCTCAACGCCAACAGTTTCGCAGGAAGCCCTCAGAAGAGTGCAGTGCTTGATCTTCTGACATGATATCTAACGCTTTTATTTCTGATATAATTGCTTATGAAGGAAACAGTGTAAAGCCCCACCAAATCATCAACTTTTTTTCCCTCCACAAGCCTCTACCCGCTGATGTAGTCACTTCAAAGATCCAACTTAGTGGGATGTTATTGAATTTTCAACGGGGGTGGAGGGTGAGCTGGAAAAGATATTGCTTGAGAGTTTTTCACCAACACTCAGACCAATATCATCTGATATTAAACATGGGCAGAAATCACTCCCTTTGAAGAGCATCAGAGAAGGAATGAACAAAGGCAGGGAAACACAAGATCTATTACCTCAGCTGTTGACAGAAAAAAATATATATCAAAAATGGCTGCAGGCGTGAGGCAATTTAACCAGATTCAGACAAACACTTTACCTTTTCATTCCATACAGCATCATTGTGTTGTGCTTTGAAGACGTCAGTACAGTAGTAGATGCTTCATAGTTTGACAGGAGTAAACAGAGTCCCTGTTTTCATGGTAAATGAGAAAAAATAAATTATGTTTGAAGGTGGTCAGCTCTGAAATCTGGCTAAATAGTGGTGTTAGAGGTACGTTACACAGAATCAATGTCAATATCAGTCAGAAGGCTGTTTTAACAGTACATCTGACCTTGAGTTGACATGTGCTGGGACTTGTAGGAAATAGTAGCTGTTGCATGCAATGTGTCCACTGTAGTTCAATGTCTGCTGAACTGAAGGTCAGATGTGTGTAAACACATTTAAAGCCAATTTCTGAGCTGTTTTTAAAGGGTTGGCTCATTCTGCTCTGGTTGAGTGACAACTACACACAATGCTTTGTTTCACTGACCGCACTCATTATTTATTAACATGACTTTTTTTAAAGTTTTTCCCATGGCAGATGATCTAGTTTTATGTGAAACCACTTCTGGAATATCAATGAGAATAACTCCAGTCCAAACTGTATTTGTTACAGTTTGTATAATTACAAAAGGTTCTTTATCCAAGTCTCTTGCAGTAATGTGTGAAAACAAATAAGACAAAAATGAAAATAGGATGTAACTAAATCCAAAAATTGACTGTTTAAAGTGAATATTTAACATACTATTTCTTTCTGCAACTTGTTTGCACAATAGGTGTATAGATCAGCTGTGTTTAATTAACTAAATGAGCATCTGCTTGTTTTGTCTCCAGTCCATTTTGCCCAGCAGTGATTATTTAATCATGCTTATTTCCAGCTTTGTAACAAAAACTATGGTAGAAAATGCTAACAACAAATGTTCTTTTCACCTCTTGCTATCTCTTTCCAAGCGTTCATGGCCACAGCATCAAAAGTCTTTTTTGCCATGTAGCGAGATGTCAAAAGTGGACATCATGACAAATGTAGCAAGTGCTCAATGTTGAATACCAACATCCTCTTGTAGAAGTGGTCAAATGTGAATGTCATAAGGTGGTGAGATGTAAGCAGTGTCTTCATATTTAGAAAGGCAAGAGAGCGAGCAAAACAGTCATTGTGCAATTTTTGAGCCAACAAGCCCTCATTGTGAAACTGTGGAACAAGCTATCAAGCATTCTGGTCTGAGATCAGATTGAAGTGCCTAAACGTCTGCACAGTGATAAGTAATAAGTGTAATGTAAACATAGTACTAAGATAATTCAAAACTTTAAAAACTCACCCATCTCGGGATGCTGGAAGACTTAATGTTTGTGAGCCTGTTGCAGCCGGTAGCCACCTAACCCATTTTCTAATTCTGGGTAAGCATTATATTTGTCGTGGCAAATCACAACAAATGTCATCTCAAGGCACTTGATACAGATATGGTCCAATTCAAGCCTGTTAAAATCCAATTAATTGTAATCCGCTTATAATTTATTCAAATCAATTCAAGTGATAGCAATTTAGAAGAAAATAGCTGTATCATTTAAGAAACCAACAGACCACATCAAAACTTCTCTTGGATTTGATCCTCCCACCCTGAGCAGACAACTTTGGAGAGAAAAACTCTCTTTCAACAGGGAGATACCACAGCAGAACCTAAATGAGTAAGGCTATCTGCTTTGACTAGTTGGGGGTTGTGAAGACAGGAAAGAGGGGTCAACAAGCACCATAACATCAGGCCAGGTTTACCTGCTGAGAAGGAGTGTGTGTGAAGTGATACACTTGATTCTCTGTCTCAAAGCAGAAAAAGTGATGCAATCTAAGACAGTATACCTCATTCAAGGCTAAAGATAAACTTCCTTAGTCTGTATCTGAAGTCAAATATAAATTACATCATTCAATTTTTCTATGCAAATCAGTGCCTAACTTTTACAGCAACCTGGCTAACAGACATGAGCCAAGAATCACTCATTTCAGGGATGACGGTGAAATGGACTGCTTTAAGGTGCCATGTATTGTCACTCAGGTATAAACTGGACGTGTCACTGCAGTATGTTTGAAGTAACCTTTACAACCAGAGCATGGGTCCTTTTTTTACTACAGAAAAATTTTTTTTATCTTATTTTTTTATCAATGTTTGCCTTTGGTTATGTGATTGACAGTTCATACGTACAAATTAACTGCTAAATGCTTTAGCCCTTGGTATCCTTTCAAGAGTCCCAGTCATAATAAAATAAAGCAATGAACTCACACTCATGAGCAATGGTCTGCGCATTGGGGAATCCAAGCTTTCTTTCGATCAGACAACTTAATGACCTAATATACTCGTCATTTATGGCTAAAGTCCACAATTTTCTTGAAGTAATGACACTAATGTGAAATTGATTTCAGCTCTCTTAAAGGTGCAAATATCAAACCTCTCATATCGTCCATGGCACCACTCTGGTTTGGTTTGTGCTCTCAGAATTAACTAACATTTATTTAATTTATTTACACAATGATTATCTCATTTTTTTATTTCCTTAAGTGTTGTTTGGATTAATAGTAAATGTGTTTGCACGTCTGTACTGTGCAATTTGCACAAAAAAAAATCCATAATCCAAAATCAGCTTTTTAAAATTCTCTCTTCCTGGAATCCCTTCTCTAGTTTCAGCTGATCTGTGGAAAAGCTCTTGAATTATTTAGTCTTTAAATCTGCACATTTATATTGATATAGAGATTCAGTTATATATTGTGTTTCACTGTCTTTCCTTCGAATTGATCTGGCCCCACCATGAGGCATCATCAGCACATTATACAAGCCTTTCACAGGATTTGATGATATTCCCCACCAACACATTTGTAGGAAGGACTGTGGATAAAAGAAGCTACTGCACATAAGTAAACATGTATTGTTGGATATTTTTTTGACCATGTGTAGAAAAATGTAGGTATGACAAGTATGCTAAAAAAAAAAAAATGAAAAGAGGCAAGTTGTTCTTCATAATCAGCAGTTTTTGTGTGTCCATGCACATCTAAAACAACAGAACACTATACCTACATAACTGAAAGTAACCCACGATAAGGCAAGCAGCCATTTCAGTTAGCCCTGTAGGCCATCTGCCATGGCCACAGCTGAGAACCACATCTGACAGGCAATCAATAAGAGAGCCTCTAGCTGTGGTGGCCAACCTCTGTGGCATGTGTCGCTCTGATGACACCAGTTTGTCTGCCATCTTACTTAACTGGTCTGGACAGATACAAATGAGAATGCATTTCCATTTTAGTATTTTTTTGGATTTGTTAACCCCAATGGCTCTTCATCTAGAAGAGAGGAGCTTTTGCAAACTGAACAACAAACATGACAACAGATGTTGTTTGTCTTTACTTTTTTGAATATTTAATTTTTGAACTTGGCTGCAAAGATAGCCACATCACTCATCAAGATTACTCAGTTTATGTAAAACTGAGAATTGGATTTTCTGGCTTGACTGCCCAACACATTGTTTACTGGCTCTAAAGAAATAAGATGAAAACATATATTCATCCATTTAGCTTCAGTTCTGAGCCAAGGCTGTCCCTAAATTAGTAAATAAATAGTTCATTTTAACAATGTTCTGTTTTTTTGACTAGCTTTGATGAGAGATTGTGAAGAATTTGGCAAGAAGTAGTCTATTAACTTAAGAACTGCTGGAAAACGTTGGTCAGTGACATGAGAGTAATTAGACTGAAGAGCTCTAAAGACATTTTTGGCCACCATCATAAGTTATATGCCACTAGTAATGACCTGTTGCAGGCAGTCAAATCAGATAACTTTAAAGTTAAAAAACAAACCATTTTCTTGACTAATTTCCCTGAACTTGTGTGTTAGTTTTTTTCTTGAATATGCTTCGTCAGTCCTGTTTGCAAATATGATTCAAAATGATCATTTCATTGTGATGCAACACATTTCTTTCTTTGGCAGAGAGAAATGAGCAGGGAAAAGTTTGCAGAGCTGAAAAGCATGGCTATATAATCTGTGGGACAGTTTCTTCAGAGGTTATAAGAGAGTGAGGACCCAAGGGAAGAAATAATTGGTGCACTGGCAAAAGCCAGGGAAATGAATGGAGCTTACTAGTTATGCTGCCATATCGATAACAAGGAACTCACTGGGTCTTCACTGTGAGGTTAGAAAGAGAAAAGGACGGGGGCCACGTACAGCATTTATTGGTGGGAAAAGATAATAAGAATCTTAGTGCGATACTCTGAGTCTCTCTTCCTATATTGTCATACTGAGACTGCATCAGACCGAATACAATAATCTCGCCCTCATACTCCACCTTACATACTATAATATGATGAACATTTCACAGGATTGTGTGTGAATGATAATGTATGTGGAAGCCATGCACTTTCATATCTTCAATACAAACCGGGGTGTTGACTGTCTCATGGAATGATTGAGTTATTCTATTACACCCAGCACCTATAAGAGACCAGTCACTTTTCATTAATACCCTTATTAGGCAAACAAATTAGAATAACATAAATGCACAGCCTACTGACTGTGTACATCGGTCTTTGAAATGTGCTGATAGGCCATTGTGACTTTATCAGGATGAAAACCCACAATATTTTGGATTACCTGCAGTTAACTGCATTTTTTTTGTGGACAAAAACAGTTTTTATATAATGGAATGTATTCTATTAAATATCAGTTAAGTGAAACAGGTGAATTTAAATCTTGCCAGACTAGCAAATAGGATTTGGTTTGCAACTGATACATCACGCTTTTGTTGGTTTGTCCTCACAACATGATAAAGCTCCATGTGCCTCTAAGCAAGTGAGACAATCAGATTTCCAGGTACTCCAAAACAACATGGCTGTTACTGATACAGTAAAGCACTCCTTTACTTGCCGTAGTGCAGGACCACACAGTTAAGCCCTTGTCTTGGAAATCCATAATGTCCATTGAGGGGCAGCAGTCCTTGCTCAGGGAGAAAATAATTCATTAGCATGATCTGGTTTGTGCTGTGAGATGACTGGAAAACAAAAGTGTGCAGAAAAAAAATTTAAAATCTTACTCAATTGAAAGCTAATTTTAACTTGTGAGGTAAAACCTTCTAGTATCAGTGGTAACATCATAGAGCGATGAAATTTCTTAAGTTTCTTGTTCAATATTGGAAGAGAGAAAACTGAAATTCCCAATTTCAATCAAAGCTCACTGTTTCTACTTAATTCTGGGTAATTTGTCGTCTGAACTTTAGAGGTTTCAATTACGTCTGTGAACTCACCCAGTGATGCTTTCAATCTGATGTATTCTTCAAAGTACTTACTCTGTGTGCTTCTTATTCAAATAGAATTCTCTGTAGAGATTATCTGCTTGTAGTCATTGTTAATTATTGATCAGCAATTGAGATTTCCTTTGAAAACACACTTCTCTGGGAGTGAAAACTATATAAAACAGCATCTTAGGCTTTACTGTTGCCAAATTTGAAATAACATACAAAAATGTAAATGGTTGTATAAGCTTTTCTAACTTATCTCAGCAGGTGAGCTGCCTGATAACTGGCACTTTCTAGGAACATAAAAAGGTTTGGAAAGAATCAACATGCAGATATTCTTATCACTCTTGAATGGTTTCAAGAGCTAAGCTGAGTGTAGGGAAAACCAAATTGCAATCTATTCTCAATAAAACTGTTATTAACTGTAAATATATGTTTTAATGCACAGTGGGCTTTTGCGACGCAGCCAGTGGCCACATTTACATACTTACACATGACTAGCATGTGACAGTCCGATAATTATGCGTCTAAGTAAAACAGCAGTCTTGATGCAGCTGCTTCACAGGTGCCCATTTTGTATTCACAAAACACACAGAGCAGAAGGGATTTTTACTTCTAAACACTAATTGTTAGTCATTATTTATTTTTAGATTGGTGAGGGAATGGATGGAGAATAATCATGGAATGTCATTTGTAAACTACAGCTACAGCTACATTGATGTTTATTTTCTCTTTATTTCTCTTGTGTCTGTCAGCAAGATCATGCAAAAACTTGCTGCCTAATTTCCATTAGATTTTCTTTCGAGAGGTGGAGCGTGGGCAAATAAAGGATCCATTAAAGTTTGGTGCAAAACTGGATTCCTTTTTGAAAAAAGGGATATGAATTGGCTTTGCTAATTTGCTGATGTTATCCCTCTTTTTCTAACATTCTGCTTGACCTGTGAACAAACTGGGGAACAGCCTTTCATCTCCACTTCCTGTTATCTCCTCTTCCAGTCTAACTTTCTTTGGTTATTTCCTGAATTAAAACATGAGGCAAAGAAATGCTGGAATTGAAGGATTTAAGTAAAACAATAATAATCTCATTCATAAACAGCTGAATCTTTATAGATATGGGCATCTGTTCTTAGCTTTTTACGCCAGCTGCGCCAACCTACTTTAGACTTTTCACATGCGCTATGGTCTCATTGTGTGTGTGTGTGGGGGGGGTATTTTGTGCCCTCAAATAGGATATAAAAAGTCTCCCAAATAAAACTCGAAAAGAAAATGTTATATAACCAGAGTTGACTGAGATAACCTTCTAGAACATAATCATTGATCAAAGACATTGGAATTTAAGCACTGACTGGGACATCTGTGTTTGCTCATGCCAACATACCCATGACAGCTTGCACTGCAATAGTATTGCGTAATTCAGTATCTGCTCTCACATGCGAAGCTCTATGATAGGAGTTCTTTCTGGAAAGTCACTTGCCTTAAGTTCCAACACATTCATTGAATAGAAATACAATATTATAAGCAGAATGTCACAACAAAAACAGCACTTTGTTGATTTGTAAAGATTAGGAGTACTTACAGGAGTATCTAATATCAAAGTACATGAGTGTGATTATAAGCACCATCTACTGCATAAATGTATGCCTGACCAGCACTGCTACTGAGTACATGATGTTGCATTTGCAGAGCTGCAAGAGTCAGTCTTCTTTTTGCCAAGGTACTTTGAGTCAGGACACCTTTTCGCCTTGTCGCAATTTGCTTGAATCACTTAAATAATTGATTAGGTTGAGTTGTTTTGATGTAGTGCTAATGTCAGTTCAAATACAGCAGTTGAACACTGCTCAGTACATGCACTGGCCTCTTCATTATGGTTGTCTCCAGAATTCTAAAGACTTTTATGAAGCCCCGCCAACTACCATAAGACATCAAAATTAATTTGATCATCATGCGTAATTGCACATAAAAGTGACATCCTACCAACATGTGTATGTAGCTGCCCCAGGCTGGGAGTTTCATCTGGTGGGAGGGTGAGAGATTGCAGAGTTATGCAGTCAGTCACATGGCTGAGATCGCCATCTGGATGTCACACATAATGGGTAAACCACTCTTGTATGGAGTCATACTTCTCCATCAGTGGCAGGGGGTATCCTTGTGAGATAACAAGTTAACCTCAGGACCCTTTGGATCCTTATGATTTAGAAAGGAATACATCAGAAGCAGGATAGCTTGGGAAATGTGGCTTGCAGCTTCCATGCAAGCGATACAAGCATTGAAACAGATATGCCCCCCTTATGTTAAAGAAACTTGACACTCAGTGGAGAATGAGGACACAGTGTCATCTTCAGTGGTTTAACAACACAGTGATCAATCCTTGCCTGTCTAGGGGCAAATTGGAGAAGTTTAGCTCAACAAGGACAAACACGTTGGCCTTTAAGTTGTAGGCTTAAGGAAGCTTTGGCCCAGTGCAGTCAGACTGGTCTTTGAAGCTTATTCTGAAATGTTTGGCACCACTGCAGATATGGCAGTGCTAGTCGAGGTCAATAATAAGAATCAGCGTAAAAGAAAAAAAGAATAAAGAAAAAAAATCCATCTCTATCTGAAAAAGTGATCCTCCACTGTATACATTGGTTTTGTCACTGTAAAAATGAAGCTGTGTTGACACAGCCTTTTGTAAGAGTAGAGCTTAGTATTCCACAGACTTCCACAGGCTTCAGATATTCCTGGCGACATGCTATATAACCAGTAGAAGAAAGAATATCTTTGTATTCATGCTGTTGTTTTTTTTTGTTTGTTTTTTACATAATGCTGCATATGAAAATCTACACCGACATATTGCCTACCTCTATCGATTCATTTTTGTCTTCAATGTTACAAATACGCAGTAAAGATTATGTCTGTGGACGCTAATCAACAGATTAAGTGTTCATGACTATCATTTTGCTATGAGACAGGACCGGTATAACATAGTAGGTCAATCCTGATTTAATGGAGATACTGTATATGAATAACAATAGATTAACTCGTCTGTAGTCCTATTAAACTGACAGGCCTGGTGGATGCAATATGAGTCGTGTTATTCAGAACTACTTGATAAGTCACTGAAGAGTGTAACCACTTTTACACTAAAAAAGCTCTTTTTCATTGCCTCGGATTCTCCAGTCCCAGTAACAGTGTTCATGTGACCCTCTATCAATTATATCAACTGCTGTAACACCTGTAGCTGCTTGTACTGCAGGTTTCCTACAGTTTGGCCATAAACACATAGATTTCAGCCTGACAAGTTGGTTCTTCTCCTGCCTGAGGGTCCGGCTGCCTTGAACGACAATATGGATTCAAATATATATCATGCACAAATCATACTAAATTAAACAATGTGATGTGCTGTGTGAACATTTAAAAAGAGCATGTATGATTTTGGCATTGTGGATTCCTCACACAGTGCAGTGTGGCTCAGATTACCCAGCACATAAACATTTTCTGGCAAGGCATCTGAGTAATCCCATCAATCCCATAGTAATAGCCTCTGCTGGCAATGTTCGGTCAACTGTGACTTTTGAATTCATAAATGAAGGAGAAAATAATTGGGCTGGAAAACACTTTTTTTCTTTGTTAGTCCATGCTCAACTGTAAAAAAATCAAGTACCCCCGAATCAATCAAAGAGATGTTATAGTGGGGACTACAGTCCCTCCACTTTGTCACATCATCTCAGTTTGTGTAGATGTGTGCAGTCAAATCCTCCAGTGAACCTTTGTTTGACTTACCTTTATTTCCCTGAAAATGTCTTTTTGTCAATGTAATCAGGATCATCAGGAACTTTTTTGCTGCAGGCACCATGATGCAGTATAGTGTGCTGGAGAAAATGTCTGTCAGGGTTCCATTAGGAATTTCAAGATGACTGGCTCTAACATACCAGTCCAATTAAAATCAATCTCAGGCCTGACTCATTCCTTTAGGATCCTTTCATGTAGGTTCTTATTAGGCCGAGAACCTTGAAAGCTTAACAAAGGATGGATGTCAGGACTTGGAATGGATTATGCCAAACTCCTATTTTTTTCAGTGGTTTCAGTTGTTATAAGTCATTCACCAAACAAGCACAGCTCCACTTTAAGCATAGACTCTTGAAGTTCACACAGAGTTTGGGATAACATGATAAATATTTAAAGTCTTTCCCAGTTACAGATTAAACCGCGAAAGACTTACATTTTCAATAAAGTTATATATTAACTTTTTTATTACATGAAAATTATCCATGTATGCCTTATAATGGCTTAGATATAAATCTACGCCTAATTTAATATTTGGGGATCTATTCAAAGACAAATTAGTCAAGCCTCTAATACTAAGTTGAGATTTAACAAGTGTGTACAGATAATATGAGCTTGTTCACAAACATCTGATAATTTGTTGCTAAATGGCAGTATCAAAGAAATGTTTCCAATCACTAGCATTAAAACCCCATCCCCGATGGTGACAGAATTGTTGTTTTTTATGCTCTTTGAGTGATTTTGCACCATTTTATTTGTTGCTGGGGTTCTTATGAAGGTTTTCAACCATCCCTTGTCTGAGTCCACTGTTCCACTCTGAAGACTTCTATCATTGCATCACTGCTGCAGAAGTCCACCATCAGTCTGAATGATTGACTGATGAGACCAGTAGCACTCAAACCTTTCATTATGAAGTGCTTTCAGAAAGTGGTATTGACACACACCGTTTCAAGCCTCCCAGGCTGGTTTGATCCACATCAGTTTGCCTACAGTGCTAACAGTTCTATGGAGGATGCCAGGACGATCTAACCTGACTCACAGCAGCAGGGGAGCTAGGCCAGGCTTCTGTTTTGCCGACTTTAGGTCCATGTTCGGTACCATCCCTACTCACAGACTGATTTCCAAACCACCAAACTTGGGATGGACCATCAAACATACAATTTGTGGGGGGATCAAGGTCTCTCTGTCAGATCACTGCCAGAGAGCAAGAGTTGGCCCCCATATATCCTCAGCCTCAGTACTGGCACCAGTCTCAGTCCCTGTTTTTCACTCTGTATACTTAAGAGTGCACGCCACATCGAGTCCCTCAACAGTGTTATCAAGTTTGCTGGGATGAAGTGGAGGGGCTATCTCCTGACCACCAAGACCAAGGTGCTGATAACTGACGACAGAAGGAACAAGACGGACATCACCCCTTTCTCATAAGTGACTTTGTTGGAGGGCGTCCCAATTTTTCCATTTCTGGACATTTACACGAAGGAGGACTTGACCTGGAGCGTCGACACGACTGCTTTTGTTAAGAAGGCACAGCAGAGACTGACACAAAAACTGCTTGTGTCCTCCCATCATCGTTCCATAGAGAGTATATCGACATACTACTTGTGTTTATGGTTTGAAAGCTGTACAGCTGCTGAGATGAAGGCTCCAGGAGGTCATCAATAGATAATCAGCTGCCCTCTTCCCCTAACTGAAAGATTTGTACAATTCTGATTCTGCTGTAACAGCTGCAGCATATTAAATCTTTAAAATTCCCAACATTAACCTTCTGAGAAAACTGCTTGAATTACAGGTTATAGATTTGACAAATTAGCATCTGATTTTTATGTACATTATGGACGCCTTGAGGCTCTGGTTATTCCATCATGACTTTGATGTTGAAGCCAGAAGTCTTGAGCCTTTGAATGATTAAGTCACTTTTCTCAACCTCTTTAAGTTTGAGTCTCAGGAGATGTGATTTCTGGGGACAGGGGATTTTCAGTTTAGTGTAATTATTTGTGACATCCATGTTCCTGTTGGTGCTTGCCCTACAAATTCTGTTGTTGATGTACTTTTTTTTTTATTGGAATGAGCCTGTTGTTTGTGAAAACTGAGAAGAACAGAGGGATTTCTACTATGGGTTAAACATGGCACACTACCAAGTGATCCTTCATCATACCTGCTTTAGGCAAGGTCAGGGTGAGGTTAGCGCTCTGATCTAGAGAGCTAATGATAGCATCGCAGGGGTAGTATACTTCCCTCTCCTCTTCTTTCATCCCTCTGTCTCCTTCCATTCAACTGTACACTAACCAATCCATCCCTTTGCCTTGTATCTTACATCAATTAATATTCAAAAGTGTCCAGAATAGATTAGACTGTGGAAAACTGAAAATGGCCGAGTCAATTCATGGTAAAAGATAAATATGCAAACCTGTTTTGTTCTATGATCCTGCAGTGATCAGAAGAGGTACTAAAGTGCTGTGGAGGCACAGAACTGTGACTCTTGAAACGAGTATGAGCAAGAGAACGTTCCAAATAATTCCAGTCTCCCAGAATAATGCAATGACTCATGAATATCACCTTGCTACTGTGAACCAAAGTGAATATCAGATACGAAGCACTGAGCACAGCTTCTCCCACTCAACTTTTATTTATATTGCATACTTGGCAGAGTTCCAGCTATATATTTCTGTCCAGTCTTCTACAGAGCTAAAATGCAGCTCGAATAGAGTAATCCCATCTTTGAATCCTTGTAAGGTTTCAATAATGTTTCAGTAACATGCCTATATAGCCACTTTTTCCATGGTTAAACATGCAGTCCAACTGTACATGTAAGGCTAAATTATGCTGATTATGAAACCATTTAAACATGCACACAGGTTGAAAAGGTTATCAGAACATCTGCTTAACCCATACAAGTCTACACTGAGAAAAAAAATTAGAACATTTTTTGTATTGTTTCGAAATCATGGGCGTAGTAATGATAGAATTGTTTTGTTAAGCAAACAGTTTAAATGTTGCTTCTTTTTAAAAGTATCAGAATGTGACAAAGTAATGCCATGAAATGCTCTCACTTTTTTGCATGAGGCCTAGAAAGAGAGATGCCTTAATCAGGAAATCTTCAGGTATATAATTAACAAAAGCATTACATTAAAAGGTCAAGTCATACTGATTTGACTTACCGAAGTAAAAGTAAAAATCTCATAATAATATAATACAAAACTTATTGAACCTGATTCCTGATATAGTTATGAAAAATATACTAAAAATAATCTACATTGACAATGTATAACCTGATAACTTCAAACAGTTCACTTAAACAAGGCATTGTGTGAGAAATAACTTCCTGCTTCAAAGCTGTTTCACGTACAATGTCATCGAGCTCATTTCCATTCATATCATTTGATACTGGATCTTGTTGTTACAGACATTAATTCAAGTCTCCCTCTTATATGCTTATGCCAAGACTGAGACACTGTTGTTTCTAAATGTTACTGCTCCATGTGGCTTGAAATCAGTCTTGATGCTGGAAAAGTGGACAATGATGCAAAAAAAGAAGGTAATCTATTAACCCCAAGATTTCCCATCAAAAACAGTAATGCCAGGTGTTACATTGGGATTTGTTTAAGAAACCTGGTAGTTTGAGTAATGTGGATGCTCCATGTGTGTCTACACAGACTCAAAATGTATGACTCTCCCTTCACAAAATGCAAATAAACCATGGTGACACACCCCTCTGCTCTGCACACAAGTCAGCAAAGTTGTGCATGTTCATGTTTCTCATGAACTAGTTCAAAGTTCAGTTACCACAGGTTAAAAATCATCATTTCAATTTTTAACAACTTCAACGTTCAGTTAAATTTTTTTAGGTTCCCTTTCCTCATGACTTTTTTTGATTGTCAAGGACTTGCAGATATTTTCTCACACTGGATGAATGCTTCAACTCCATGTGCCTTTTCAAATTAGAAGTTGCAGGCGGACATAATTTGCACAGAAATGTTAGATTCTTAATGTCGGAATCTTTTGTTGACACTACGTAAAATTCCCATGAATAATCATAATAATTCTCTCCTTCACTTGCCATCTTAGAGGAGGATTGCTCTGGCGTTGTCAGCATTATGCTACAGGGTGCAAAGCATCGTGGGTAACATAGTGTGAAGTAGGTGTAGCTCCGGTAAAATGTAGGCAGTGAGAACGACATGCTGCTGCAGGACCTCACATAATCTGAACAAGTTCACATTCAACTTCTTTAATTGCAAATACTTTGCATTCATTTCAATGATTTCAGAAAAACGAACATATTCAATGGACGTGCTTTTTTTTTAAACTTGTTCGTGCACAACACAGCAAGGGAGTAATTCCAGATACAGTTGGTAGTGATAACTAAGATGACATTCTGTGAGCACAGTCTAGGAGATAGATTAATATGAAGAATCATGAATAGAAAAGTTTGATAGTTACACTAAACTGGAATTTCTTTATTTTTCCATTATTAGGAAGTACAACAGCAGCAAAAACCTTTTCAATTCTCCTCACAGTCAGCCCTCTTAAAAAGTGAATATGCTTAAAAATGTACAAATATCTTTGGTACATGTCTGACGCACCTTTTGAGGAAGTGGGTTAATCTCCTTCTCATTTCCACATGTAGCTCTAAGCCTTCAAAATGAAAAAAAAAAGAAATACTGTAACTTGTTAAACTGATGTTTTAAGTAAAGTTTTATCAGCACACTTCCCCTAGCCATGGTGTAATGCTAAGAGATCTGAAGCAAGTTTAATTTACAGCTTATACTGAACTCAGCAGCTACTTTAACAGCGAATGGATGAAAACGGCATCAGTCTGTATTTGAATCACAATATTATTTCGTAAAGTCTGAGACGTTTTGTTGTTTGAGACCGACATGAACAATTAGGATTATGTTGGAACATTATATTTTCATTCATCTGTCACTCTTCTGTCTGTCTATCTCTCTCATTTGATGAATGAAGTGACTGAAGTAGCCTATATCCTCAGTAAATACAACTCGCTGAGCCATTCACAGAAAAATGGGACTAATCGCTGATAGTTCCCTGCATATCGGTAGCACTAGCAGTCTAGTACTAGCAGAAGTGGCTGAGTTGGATCAATAGTTGTTTTTACAAGTGGTCTTTTGTGATTTTGGTTTTGTATGCGTAAGCCAAAGTTATGTGGTGAGTCTCAGCACAATTTGACCCATGAGTAACGATCCTCTTTTGAAAATCTACGGCTGAGAAAGTACAGACATTTCTGTTGAGAAGTAATGGTTCAATAAAGTTTTTCAGAAAGCAAAATCCCAGTTACCCAGTTAGTTCTAACTTCTCCCTCCCTGTATTATGCTATGCACTTAGAAAATAAGATATCCTGTTGGAATCCTGTAGAAGTAGTTTGATAAGTCGACTCAAATCATGCGGGAACTATGCACAGCATGTCCCTAATTGCATGTAAATACCATAAAAACATTTGTCCTTTTGTGAAAATATTTCAGGATTTGTAAGATATACTGCATACATTTCAGTATATATTCAGGCTGCCATTCGTTCTGACAATTCTTTGGAACTTGTAATGAGTAAATATTGCACTATTGCCAATCAACAGGTGACAGCAGAGCTCATGGGAAGCTCAGGTAATGAAATGTTCACGAGTCACAACACATCCACAAAAGGTCAAGAGCACTTTTGTAGTGCAGTTCTACCCCATGGAGAGAGCACAAACTTCTACGACAGACACAAAGGTTACATTAATCTCCTTAAACCAGTTGATTACCTGACAAGTGGCAGGAGATTTATACAAGGCTTACTTTAATAACCCAAAATGTCTGTAGTTTTTTAACTTTTACAAAACAGTTTATAGGACAAATGGGGGAAGTATTATACTACACTTAATATATTTTATAGGCATAATGGAAGTGATTAAAACTAATTTGCCTTGCCTGCCTCTTGACTCTTTGTGTCAGAGGTAAATTAGCTTTTATAACCACTTTAGACCATAGCACATCTCCTCAAAAACAGAATAAACATTCAGAGTGGTGTTTGAGCAAGATGAAGAATGACAGAAACGCAGTGTTGTATTTCTCAAAAGCAAAATAAAACTAAAAAGGTTTGTCTAAAAGGTGGAATGAGCCATATTTGATATATTCACAGTCCACCAGCTAACCACTGAGTCGAGTTGCATACAAAAATATATAAAAATAAAAAAAACAGTGTTTGTGCAAACAAAGCCCTAGCGCATGCTTACATGATGAAATCCACAATATAACTGCAATTTCAAGAGCGATCGGTGGCCAAGATACAACAAGAGAGTAGGTCAGAGGAACAAAATCTGAAAAAGACTGAGGCTCTCCATCTCTGCAGAGGCTTTAGCGAGAGGTTGCCCCGTCTTTGTCTGATCGGTGGGTCACAGCAGTTTTGCTTCACAAAAATCCAAAAATTAATAGCTATGGATAACCCTGTCTGGGCCCGGTGTGTTGGAAAGGTCATCTTATCTTGTCAAATGTTAACAAAGCAGAAGAAATGTTAGCAGCAGTGTACTTCCAAGGTGATATTACTTACCATGGCATTATTTACTCTTTATAATATAATTTGTCTGCACAATGTTTGTTGCTCAATTCTAAAAAAAAACAGCTTGCTGCTACACTTAGATTGTTCGGATTGACGCACGAATTGCAATGCCATGCTATGGCAGTGCCTTTCATTTTAGCTTTAGCTATGTACCCTTCACCTCTCTTCAGTATCCTGAACAACTTGCATGATTGACTTTTTCAGGAGCAACAAACTGAGGTAAATTGGGTGGTCAGTGATTAAGAATGCTTGTAAGGACTGAAAATGACAAATCCTTTCATCTTTAATGTCCCAAGTAACATCCGAGTAACACCTGTGCACCCACATAATATAGCCACATAAAATCGTCTGTGGGCTACATTACAGAAGGAAAGACACCATCCACCAATCCAGTAGGAAGAGGCTACATCATCAGACCCAAGAACATTATTTTGATTTATTTATTCAAGCAAATTTCATAGCAACATAACTTGACTTAGTTGTAATTTAAGACCTTTACATGGATGTGTGTTTTTTTTTCTTTTTTTCTGACAAATGGTAAGTATGTTTTGATTATAGGCCTGAAGTAGTGCTGGCTGTAAACTACCATCAATCAATAAACTGCTGGCAACATTTCTGCTGACCTGACACCCTTCACCAACATTCTTATTGCCAAACTAGAACCTTAAATTTGGTCCAGGCCAGTTGCCTCTCAGACACACAGTTCCACAAGTTATTTTCCCTATAACAGTATCTAGATATTATCCATATTGTATTTAACCTAGATTCTACTTGTTATTTCAGCCCAGTCTCAGGATGACACTCAATGTTAAATCTTCAAACTTTGCAGTCGGTTGTGTAGCACCATCATCTGACCCCTTGAAGCTCCAAATGATGACTATATCATGAAATTCTATGACAAAATTCCTGAAAATCCTTTTTTCGACATAAATTAATCGAATGAATGTATGTGACAATTCAACATTTTTCTGTGAGACTGGGTTGGCAATTTGATTGCCATTTGCACTTGTTTTGGGGGAATCTTATATTATTGTCATTATCTTGCATAGTCTCTTGGTGATTTTATATATATATATACTATAATTGTGATTATAGTTAAAAAAATTTATAAAATAGAAACACACAAGATCACTGTTTGATGGCAAAGGCTAGGTTAAGGTCTGAGTGTGAGCTAGTGTTTATCTATTTACAGCATGTAACAGTCAACTCTGGATTTTAACCTGCTGGGAATTTGTGTGAATTTTCCATGGTGCCTTGGTTTGCTTCCACAATTCAGACGCCGTGTTGGGTTAACTGGTGATCATAATTTGCCAATAGATGTGAGCGTGGATGGTTTTACTGTGTCAGCCTGTACTTCACCTCTCATAAACACAACCCACAACCCTCTATGATGAAGTTACTGTAGTCAACGGATGGATGAGGAGGCCACCTTTGATGTATGCTCACAAACTTGGGTACACTTACTTGCTCGGTTAATTCCATTCCAAAGATGAACTCGCTCAGCAGGAGTATGAGGAAGTGGTGTGGAGGCATGTTAGTATGAAAATCTTTCAAATACCTTCAGACCCATTCAACTGCTCAAGATCCATACTCACAACTTGTTAGACTACAGTATACGTGGAGTGGCAAGGTGTACATAAACAGAAAGCCCTGTCTTGTTAGATTCTAAGCATATGATTCTAATGTATTATGAAAGAAAAAAACCACCTGAAACATTGAACACTATCAGTTCCACAAATGCACGATTAGTTTATTTTGACAAGGCAAAAACTATCTCATCTATCTTAGCATTTAATTACCAAAAGCACAAAAATGTGGGTGGAGGTTTAAACTTTATAGTTTAAAGTCTTTAAACTATAACAAATTTAATTTGCACAATGCATTTTTGACTATGTTGTCCATCTCTGGCTGACGTATCGAGGCAGAGTGATATTATTATCTTAAAGGATTGCTCCCAAATGCTTACATAATTTGAGTTTCAAACACTCCCTATTTTGGGCTAACTGCAACTATTTCTTACTTCACTCTCTGCAGTGTCATATTTCACAGTGAGAGAAAACATTCCAGCAACATGTCTTCCATCAAGTACAGATTGCATTATAGACCCAAGAGAGACTTCTCAAACACAGGTGTAAATACCATGTCACGATGGTAATAATGAAAGCTGGAATCTACTCATGTGAGCAACATTAAATTCAGCTTTGGTACTTGCCACTTGATGAAAGTGAGAAATCATTAGTGTCATGAGTCACACCTGGGCATCTCCTGCTCCACAGTCAAGCAAAATTCCCTGTAAGCACTTTTGCAAGTTGCCCTCTTGGCTACATTGTGGAGGAAGAGAGTACATCAACCTATTTTCAGACAGTGGGGAAAGATTACATCATCAGCAGCCATGGGGATTCTAATGCTAGGCAGCATCAGGTACATATTTCCATCAGGTACAGACATTGTTGTTTGATGTTCTTGAGTCTTGTCTCTTCACTGTGCTCAGAATATTGCAGATAGCATCACAGTTGTTGTAAAAGGTCATTTTACAAATGACATGACATTTCTCACAATATGTCGCATGTATTATTTTGAGAAAAATTCTGTCCAAAATAGTACACTATGCAAGTAGTGCAAAGAACACACAGTATACTGCCAGATTTATTTGAATGTCTGATTAAAGTTGAACATGAAACACTGTAACTGAAGCCTGCATCATAACTTTTTAAAAATCAAATGTATTTTTCAAGCATCTAAAGCCAATTATCTGTTTTCAGTGTACTATCAATGACGTTAATGTTGGCACGATATTTTAGCTTGTTGGCAAAAAGAGGTAACCGTGTAGATCGACTGCCTATGACTGAAAATCAATCATGCTGATTGAGTGTGCCAAACTAATACAGCCATATAAGCCTAACCCAACATGTTTTCACCTAAACTGTGGTGAAGTCAACAATTGGAATAGGCTACATGGAAATACTCAAAACAAAAAACAATATATTTGGGTACGTGTAATTAGCTAGCCATGAAGTCTGTAGGGCTGTAATTTGGAGCTGTCAATGTACAACTTGCCAGCTGCAACCAATAATAATTAGCCCATTGAAAAAGTGGCCATCTTGGGCAGAATGGAATTCAAAACAGAGATTCCAGTTGTGTAGAAATTATAGGCTTGCGTGGATAGCGGTCACAGCGCTTTATTTAAGGACAGCATGGCCAATTAATTAGGTATAATCAGAAGTAACCCAGTATCAGCTGCTCCTTTAGTTGGCCATCAAGCGGTTAGACTGTGCAGTGCAACTTTGAGCGCAGCATCCCGAGGCTCCGGTCTCCTTCTCCCTCCCTTTCTCTCCAGCCATCTCCGCGAGCAGTGTGGGTGCGCGCGCGCGCGCGCGTGTTTGAGTGTGCTGCTTGAATCTGACAGCACGCTGGGGCTGCGTTTCTTTGGAAAATAGCTCAGCTCTTTCAGTTTTCCGTCAGTGTTTTTGCCGCTCTCATTGTCTTTGTCGACAGTGATAAAGAGAGCAGGTACCATCTGTCCATTCCGCCTGTTTATCACGAGTTGCCTTTTTTTTTGTTTGCTGCTCTTCACAGATGTAATTGTCAACACTTTTTGGGTGTTGTGGGGGGCGGGTTGGACTCTCGGTTCTAACGGAATCTGTTGTGGCTCTTTTGGTGTCCTCTCTTTCAGTTCAACCTGGGCCTGTTTTTGGAATAAGAAAAGCATTGCTGTTTTCTGACTTTGAGAGAAGAGAGAAGAGACTCCTCTGGAATTTCCCAAGGAATTTATCCGGACCGCTCCGGTAAGTGGATATTATTGCATAAATCAGGATAATATAAAAAAAAAACAAAAACAAACAAAAACGCAGTTGTTACATTACTCACTTTTTTTTCTTTTAATACAAACGCACATCGTTCATTTGTGCATTCTTCTACTCTAATTGCAGTTACCGGGGCTTTGCATTCTACAGCCGCGGTTCATAGTAAGTGTTACTTTTTCTGCACCTCCTAATAGAGTAAACTGCATCTAAAAGCAGCTTCTAATATTTCCTATGTGTCGATCAAAGTGGAGATTTAATGCCTACTCCAAGTTCAGTTTCGTGCCGCGATAGGTAGGTGACCAGGGTGCATCCAAGCTGTTTCAGCACATCTTAATTGCGTTGTGGATAATGTAGCGCACAGCGTGCAACGGTTTTCTGCTCGTTTTTACACTCCAGATGGTGGTGAGGCATTTACAGAATATCTATCGTCACTATTGATCACACTAACTCTGTTCAAAAAGCAGACCCCCCCCCTCCCCCCCTCCCCCGAACAATAGTCCGCCTCTCTGTCATATATAGAGAGGAAGGACAAATACGCACGGATAATCTGAAATTGTGGGGTAGTCTCCTTGTTTTGGGACGTGTTGAGAAAGTTTGCGTATATGCATGGCTGTGGTAACGGTGGATTGTTTGAATGGTTTGTCTTTGAAATGTAAGCGTGTGCGCGTGCGTGCCAAAGTGCTTCTGATTTAGGTGATGTAGACGGTGGGAGGGCTGTGACTCACCCCGTTTAACTGTTTTACAGCTTTTATCTGACAGGCTTTGATGCCAGATTTGACTGGTGATTGACAGCAGATCATGCACAGCACTATGTCAGCACATGCTCATGCTTTTTCTCCATCGCTGCCTACTATATTTGGATGTTCTATAATTTATACAACCCTTCTGTTGCATTAAAGAGTATTTGTCAGACTACCACTGACAAGTGATTCATATATATAGCCAATTACCCGTGATTTGCAGTCATACTTTGTGCCTGAGGAGGAAAGTGGAAAAAGTGGGGCGCCTCTAGAAAGCAAGATAATGAACTGAAAAGTTTGTGCGTCAGTATTTTGCAACAAGCCAAGCTGAAAGGAAGCAATTGCAAATGAGAGGAAGGACAGCTCACAAAGCCAGACAGATGTGTCTTCCCCAGCCAGCATAGAGTGACAGAGGGCTAAGTGAGCATGACCATCGAGGAGAGGTAATAGCATTATGGTCTGCCAGTCATGAGGCGCACAAGAGCTACTGTTGCATTTCAAAAGGACTTAAATGGGGGGAGCACACAGGAAAAGAATATGACACGGGGTTACACTTTGGGGAGGTTTTAGTTGTATTCTCCTGTTATGTATGCAGAGGTGTTATTTATTGGGTGTAATTATGGTTTGATTCAGCATAGCTTCAGTCATCTATCTATCTGTCTCGAACAGAATTGCCATGACATCAATAAATGGTCTTTGTTTTTTGAATAACCAATAAATTTAAGGAATACTGCCCATTCCAACCAGAGGCTCAACCACTTAAAGCTATGTCTCTCTTGCCGAACAAATTGCATCTTTACGACATGTTGAAGACACCATTCATTCAGGTCAGGTATCCACTGTGTTAAGACAGTTTTGAGCACAAAGTGGATTTGAAATATTTGCTGCCAAGCAGTGAATTTACTGCAGAGCTCTCATGGATTAGTCCCAGGTAAGAAAGTCTCCTGCCGTCATTTACCCAGTTTCACTGCCATTTCATAAACTGGCAAAATTTAGCAATTTTTTCTCTGTTTTGCCTGTGAGTGGTACTCACCAAAACTACTTGTCCAGCCCTCATCAATCACTGTTGGGAAGGATTCAAACTACAGCATAAAAGTATAAGCAGGGGAGATGAGTCTGCTTGCTATATATGGCACAATCGCCTTCACGGTGACCCCAAGAACTCGAGCCAGCAGTGCCAGCTAGAGACACACATTTCTGCAAATCACCTCTCATTAATTATGCCTTAACATAGGTTGCTCTAGTGTGACCGTGTTGACAGCACACCCACTTTCCCTCCTCCTGCCGAACCTCCCTGGAGAGAATCAGGAGTAAGCTGTAATTATGGTTTATAAACTTCATCCAGGTGACATAATCGGGGCACGGCTGAGATGGCAAAGGGCTGACAGAACAGCTGCTAATAAATTTATAGCCATTTTCTTTTTCAGATTGTACATTTCTCAGACCTCATTATAGATTCCTGTGTCACATGACACACAAACGGTTAAAAATACAGTCACCCTTTTTATTCACGTACATTGTTTTGTGACAAAAAAGGTTTAGAAAGAGTGCAAACTTTCCCCATTTTACAGCAGAAAAGGTGGAGGCAGTACATCTGTAGAAAAGTAGTGGCTATATCATCTGTGTGTTTGTGTTGTGTTGTGAGGAACACCTTGATTGTGGTCCAAAGCTCAACAAACCAAGTAGCCAACTCTCAGGGGCTGTTTTATAATGAGGATATGCTGTCAGATAATTAGATACACCTGGCGCAGGCGTTCTCATGAAAATTTTGATTCATCCCAAAATAAAATGCCTGTGCCTGCCAACATGAAAGCAGAAAAAATAAAATAAAAAAATCTCGCTGTCACATCGCCTCCCCTCTCATGGAGGCAATGTTTTATTTATTTAGATCTTAATGCTCTTGGATGAAGCAGACTTAATTTTTTTGCGAGCTTATGCATTCACTGCCAAAGTTTCTCAACTCTTGCACAGTGAGCCTCTCACTCAACAAGGGTGCCAATGTCCCGCCATGTACGGTCTCTGAAACTTGATGTTCTGGTGCCGCTAAATGCTAAATATAACAATTCCCAGGTGGCACTGTTTCTAAAAAAAAAAAAAAATAAATAAATAAATAATAAAAAAAAGGGCTGGGGAATCTAGCTCCAGCTGTATCTGTGTAAATAAGCACATTGCCTAGCCTGAAAAGCATCTGGTCACATGTCTTGAAATAAGAACAGATGAGTATCAAAGAGGGATATTTATCAAAAGACAATTTGCTCATTGTTCCTTTGTTCTTTCGTTAGGATTTTTCAGTACAAACATGAAATGTAGCTTTAATACATGCATATGTAACTCATCAGCTATTTCATGCAGACAGTGTATACAACAAGGTGTAAATGATTAATTCACTACAGTAACACCCACTCTGACTCACTTATTCACACAAGCACGAATTTAAATATTATGTATTTTTCTTAGTTGTTAATTTGAAGATGCTTTTTTGAGATGAAACCCTCTCACCTGTAATGTTTATTTATCAGGTACATGGCCTCAGTCATATATCAAACACTCATTAAATTGTCAACCCACAACTTTTGCTTTCTGCCAGAGATATCAGTGCAATTACGCCTTATGTATGTTATATTCTGTCAGGAAAGTGAGCATTGCAGATGGCTGAAGTTATGCAATCAAGAGATGTTCATTACTCCTTTTTTCCCTCTGGTTTCATTTGAATTAAAAATACAAAGTTAGATTTTGAAGTTGGTTTCAAGTGTTCAAAAAACTGGCTACAGCATTCACGATATTTACTATCTCTTGCTTAGAGCTGAATATGGGTAAGCCTGGAAAGATGGCTGCAAGCATTAATGGAATATATGGAATAGTTCAGCAAAAATAGAAATAGAAAATATATTTGTAGTCTTTTTCAGTACTTCTTGAATAAAATCGGATATTGTTGAGAAACTACAAAGTTTTCAAATGTGCTCCTGGAACATCTTTGCTGTGCCAATAGCAGAGTTTTTTCATTCTATTTTCTTTTTAGAAATCCTTGGCTGGACTGTGTACCGTAGTCTTTCGTGAACTTGAACATCTTGCTTCAATGCAACATTGCTTTGTCATTGGAAAATGGTTGAAATCAGTGAAATGATTCAGTGTTGTTTACAACATATTGCAAATATATGCACATGCAAACATCTGAGTGTAATAAATTTGAAATAAATTAATTAGACAGTCCATTTCTTGCTAATTAAATTTTCAGATTTTTGTGGTCAGAATTGAGAGTGTAGTCTCAGTCCAATACATTGAAATATTTCTGTATCATGCAGAATAAACATTGTGGGAAGGTGAGAGCAAAAGGAAAGAAAAAAAAAGGTCTTCCTAAGGCCTCAAACCATATTAACAAGGAGAAATTAAGTAATTAAACAGCAGTATTTCACATCAGTCAAACAAAAGTCCTGTGACTTATTCTACCGCCACACTATCTCCATAAAATTTGTCTTTATTGCCAGTTGATGAGTTCACAGTTGTTTCCAACATCAAATAAGAAACGGCTACTAACAACCGACCACAGATGCTTTCTATTTGCTTCAATATAACAGGAAGTCACAACACTGATGGATACTGTAAAAAGACTAACAGAAGTAGGGAGTAGCTTAGTTATAGTCAGAATCATTCCGGAAATGGTAGTCCTATGAAATCTCATGAACTTTTAGTACAATCGCACAATCCACTGCAACAACAATGCTAAATACAGCTTTGAATTTTTTATGAAGTTGAATTAAAAGCTATGTGAAATATGAATATTCATTAGCAGCAAAGGGGCTGCAGCATTTATTGCAGATCTGTTACATTGAAGTTGGCAGTATAGGCATTCATTATACCATTTATTCTGCCCTGTATTTTAGCACATCTTCCCACAGTTCTTTATCAGCATGAGATGCTAACTAATAACCTTGTGTGGTTTCAGAAGGGCATATGTCGATGTAATCTTATAACCTGACCTTTTGGTTAGCCACATGTATAACACCATGGTTTGGTATTTTATCTCCATCCATGCAAATGCTTTGGCATTCTTTTGCTGTCTGGAACCTTGTGAGATTTCAGAGGGCACTGGTATGTTGTGTATTGACATTAGGGTCTACTGGGATATGGAAGCAAAGAAGAAACAGAAAGGAATAATGCAGGCAAGCTGGAGCCAGGGTACTCTGCACAGTTCGATGCTGCTGCCTCTAACCGACATGAACAAGAGAAATCAATTAGACCTACTCGGTTGCTATCCAAGGGACTTTCACGATTGGAAAGGGTAGAGAGAATCAAAGTGTTTGGAAAAAACAAAGTATCAGAGGAAGAGCAAGAACCCAAGTGGCAGTTTGTTGTATTCTTTCTCAGTGCAGTGACCACTTCTTGACCACAGTGACTTCACAATAACAATAATTTTCACTTGTTCATCCCAGGTAAGCTTAGAATTCCAGATTGACCACCTCATCTTTCCGCTAACGCTGATCTGATGCGATGTATTTTCTCTTGCCATTTCTATCTAGGTCACCTGTACGAAGAAAAGGAAGGCATAAAAAAACTACTTCTTTTTTGTACTCATACCTATACCAACAGTCGCTTGAGATGTCTTGAGAATTACAATATTCTATATGAGCAATATTGTTTGCGGAACCTATAAAATAGAAGCAACCAAGGCGGGGTTTTTTTTGGTCTTATACAGCTTTAAAACTTATATTCAAGGATTTAGTTTCACTAAAGTCTTTATTTGCTTTCAATGAAAAAAAAACCAAGGTCCCTCAAGATGGAAAAAAGATCTTTATACTGAATTGGAAGAAGTCCAACTCTTGTGGTATGATCAGTCAGACTTGTATCTTCAGCAAATTATTTATTAATAGTATTTTACAACAAGCTAACATGCTGTCTCAGTGTAATGTAAGAATATGCATTGCCTTAGTAAATATAGATATCTGGACAGGTCGCCAGTCTATCACAGGGCATCCTTATAAGTATCTTTCCAAATTTGACAAAATAGACATTTAACATCAATGTGTGAAAGTACAACCTTATTTTTGCATATTGAAAGAACTAAGGCTGTTGATACGATATGCATATTTCATTGAATGGAACTGAGCTCTGTTCTGTAAATATGGCTGAGAATCTGAGAGTGTACAGCATGAATTTCACAGGACGCTGAGACCTCATTGTCTTTGATCAGACTGAAAGAGGACCGTTTTTGATCAAACTTTACCTTGGACATTTAAATCAAATCTCTGACAGGCTCGGCAGCTGTGAGGCTGTGCAGTGTAATCTCTACACACAGGAAAATTTGGACATCCCCCTGGAAGTGTGTTAGAGTCTATTACATTGTACATTTTGAAATCTTTTTCCTCTTTTCCCTTGATGACTATCTTGCACGTTGTGATAGGGGAGTTATTTCACAAAGTGGAAATTTGATTTTACAAAGAAGACTTGTCTTGTGAAGTCTTTAAATGATTATGATTGCATAAAGTTTGAAATGTAACAAACCTGGAAGAATTGCACGAACAAGTATCCAGTACTTTTTTGTCTTAGATTGAAAATAAAAAAAGATGATCGTGTGCTGATGAAATGATAGAACACTTTTATGGCCCAAGCTTTGAAAGTTGTTTTCTATCTGTAATCCTGTGTGTACAGATAGCTCAGTCCCCTGACTGAGCACACAAGTAAACACAGCAGCCCCACCTCCCACTCAGCCCTGCTGTAGGTTTGGCTGTGGGTGCTCAGCAGATCCCTCGGCATCATGAGAGAATAACAATGAGGGTTTTGGGAGGGATCAGTTCCCCAGCACAGAGCCATACTGGGTAGGGTTTATGTAAGACCCTGGCTTCCTGAGCTATCTGCCAGTTTAAGATGACAAACAAATGGTACCAAAAAGTACAGACTCACTGGGCGGAGGAATTGCATTACCTCATGCTCCCCCACTGCTTCATTCTCCCCTCACACACTAACACTGCCTGCACTGTGTTCATACACAACTCTGGTTATGTGTCGTGGCTTGTGATATCAACTCTCATGAGTATCCATGCAAGTTGATGCGTGTTTTCACACAATTTGTTGGCCCCGCAGCAATGTGGCCCACTTTGACACCACCACCTGCCTTCATCCTCTTCTTCCTTTCTTTGTTTTCCTCGTCATATGTTCCAATGAAAGAAGGGATCTGTCAGAATCCATCCTTTATTCTGTCTGGCTTGCCATCTTTTTTTTTTTTAAGTGGTCTTCCATGGAAATTCACTCAGCCCTGACATCCCAGCAGTTCTTAGACTGTGAAAATAACTGGAGGCTGGAGTACTGTTTTTTTTTTTTTTTTTTGGATCATATTATTCATGTTTTCATTAGCAGCTTGTTTCTATTTCATAATGGGGATCTGGATTCACATCATAGTTAAACAGTAGCTTTTGGAGGCTCCTAAATATCCATCCATTTTCTATACCGTCAATCCGTTGGTCGGGTAGCGGGGGGGCTGGAGCCTGTCCCAGCAGTCATCGGGCGAAAGGCGGGGTACACCCTGGACAGGTCGCCAGTCCATCACAGGGCCACATATAGACAAACGAGACAAACAACCATGCACGCTCACACTCACTCCTACAGACAATTTAGAGTCACCAATTAACCTGACATGCATGTTTTTGGACGGTGGGAGGAAGTCGGAGTACCCGAGAAAGGCCCCAGGCAGGGATCGAACGCTCCTAAATATCAATAATTATAAAAGCATGACAAGTAGATTTTCATTCTGAATATCTATTATATCTGTTTCCCAATGGAGTCCATCTTTGCAAAAAGACAAGCAAACTACTGTAACTGCATTCATACAAAAAGGCAGTTTTTAACCTGGACTAACTCAGACATAGGCCTGCTACAATATAACTGATTCCAGCAATCAACAAGATGAAGTCTACAGTGCCTTGGTAGATATTTTTAGTAGAAGTGGTTAGCTCACTGCTTGCGTGCCATCTAAACTTCAAAACAGAAGCCTGCTGTTTTTCATCTCCTGCTTCTGGACTGAAGAAAGTGGTTGATGCACAAATGAATACATTTATAGACCCTTACATAAACTCTAAAGGCAAACATGAGGAGCAAGTCAAGTTAGTACATGCTGTTGAAAGTTGATTTAAGAAAAGATAAGACACTCACTCAAAAACGCCAGTCCCTCAATCATTTCAATCCCTAGACAGAAGACACTGCATGCAATATGTCTTCTCCTACTGACACTGTAGTAGTACAGAGCAAGGTCTTCGTTTATTCCAGCATAGCACAGAAATACACAATAGATAACATTGGTATCCACAGAATACGAAGCAGGAGGAAAATCAATGTAAGGTGAAAATTAAATTTAGCCCAAAGAGCCTTTAGGCAAAGTGCAATTTGAAAACACATCTTATATTTTCCCCTGAGTGTCTGATAGGGGCTGGGAGGAGATGGGCAGTGAATTTAACCATCACAGAAAAAAGCAGCAGTATGCTATGTGCAAAAGGGAAACACCCGACTCTCACCCCTAATGTGCCTCCCCTTTGATTGTCTAATTCGGTTAGGGCCAAGCATCCCTTATTGGATCATATCAAAGGTCAGAGGCATCCTGTAGACAAATCAATCTGCCCGTCTGAGAAGGTGCAGAGGAAGCATGGATTGAGGGAGAGCTGGTCCATCCAATGGGTCTAGAATGAAGGTGGGTGAGGAGAAAGCCGTGGGGGCAAGAGAAATTATGGCATTTGCTGTTCAGAGAAAAGTGGGCAAGGAAGGCAAGATTGAAGTGTTGACTTGGAGAATGCAATATGCTTAGGGGAAAAGTACTGAATATTATTGTGTGCAAGATAAGTGCAATTATTTGAGAAGATATGACACAAGTCCGGACTACCAAACAGGCCGGCCATTGAAATGTTGCAAAAGGAGAATAAGTTTCAGTTTAGGACTGTAAGTGTCTCATTTGTTTATTTTTTACATAAAAAAAGCAACCAATACCCTGTGATCTAATAGTTTTAAAAATGTATGCATATAATTCTATATGTAAATTTTCACCCTGGCTTTGATAAAACCATTTCACTTGTAACTGATCTCTTTTCAACCAAATGATATGTTAACAATATATGGTCTTTGTACCCAAAAGATGGACATTCAAATCTCAAAATTTGCAAATTACTCCCTGCCCTCATCTATCATGCTTGCAACAAGAGCTCTCCTGCTAATCTTAAAATGTTCTTTAACACTGTGTACAGTGATTTATCTATGCTGCACAATGGTGGTAAAGTGTTAATGTGGTACAGAACGTATCTTGGTTTTAATCTTATGTCACACAAAGACTTTGGTTGAAAGTGCTGTGCTTAGCTCCTGCCCCCTCCCTACCTCTTTGGAGGTCTTTGCGGCTTGTTAAATGAAAGACTTTAGAATGTCATCTGCTCTGATGTTTAAACACTCATATGAGTCATATTTCCTTCTGCTGTTTGTATGGATGTACTTTTACAGGATACCATTCTGAGCAGTATTGAAGGATATGAACAAGTTATGACTGTTTTGGTTAGAGTACTTTTTGGATTTTATCTATCAATGCTAATAGACAACATCAGATTTTTGTCTGACCATGATATAAAACATAAGATTAACATTGTTCTCTATGGCAAACTCACGCTCCCCACCCTGCCAGGTGATTTTTAAAAAAAAAAAATTTTCATCTGTATGTGCTATATTAAACCAAGGCAGTGTAAATCTATGTTTCTGAAACAGTCCTCTCTACACTTCTTCTCCTAAGCTGTAATGCTAATAACATGTTTTACCCATAGCATAGAAAAACAGGGTTAAACTTGACTTCCCTTGGATGGATTATTTGAATCTTTTTATTTTTAGATATTTGGCTGTATAGAGGAAGCCATTTAAGAAATTGGTTTAAATCTTTCCTTATATGGTAGCACACTCCTTTGTGCATCTGCATCTGTTGTATTGCATTTCGACTAAAATATATCCACAGGATGCACAATGATATTGATACATTCTTGGTACTGGCCAACAAAGGATTTAAGACCAAATATAAACATTGGCTTAAAATTATGATGAACATGCAGATAAGATTAGAACTTGTGCAAGCTGTGGTTCCTGCCCCGGTATTTGTCAAAGTCAGCATCAACCAAGCTAATATGAGTTAGACTATGTTAATACTAATATTAGTTTTTCTTTAATATATTACAAAATGTAACATAATTTGCCGAAAAGTCAACGAGGAAGAGACAAAGTTTTTTGTTTTGATGTGTTGTGTTCACATATAAGCAAGGCAGCCAGCAAAATGCTGTTCATGTCAGTGACATTTACATTGCAGCAGTAGCTTTTTCTAACCCCAGCCAAGTAATGTTATTTTTTGAACCTTATCAGGAAGTGAAACATTTTTTTTTTTTTTTTTTTAATTCAGAGTTGAGGCACCATTAACCCCTACCTTCTACCTCCTCTAAGAGCATTTGGAATGACATCTGACAGTGGAAAAGCTTATATAAGTTGCTGTTCTCGTCAGGTGATTATGGCGGTGGGAGGCAGTACTATGATTATAGGATGTGAACGAAAAAACCTACATGGTCATTTTAATTGGCCAAGACAACTTGGTGACTTGGCCATTTGAATAAACTGGGTCGTTGTAGATGCAATTATTATGTCATTATTGACATAATGTCAATAACATAACAGGAGAGACTTATTTATTCTGTTATGTGGTTTGTGGTGTGCACATATTTTTAGAGGCTGAGTTGCACAATATCAGCATATTAGTTATTGTTAAAAATCCAGTAACAACTATCCCAAGCATATGCAACTAACATATGTAAAATCTATTTATATCAGTGTACAAAATGTTGTTTTGATGACATAATTGAGATGGCTCAGATTTTCAGGGTAATTCAGAATGAAAATAATAAGTAGCCTCAGTCAGTGATTCACTCTTTCAGGTGGGGTATCAAGGGTTGATAATGAGAAATCCGGTAGTAAAATCACTGTAATTTCTCTCATTCCTCATGACCTGGGACATTTTTTCAACAATTGTCCACACCTCTCAGAATACCCAGTCCTAATTAAAACCAGTGATACATAAACATACTAGTGATGGGCAGCACTTCTGGACAAAGTTTATAGATGAATATAAATCATCCGCAGTTTAATTCCAATAAGATGCTTAATTGGTTCCCTTTGAGTGTATAATTAGTTCAATTAGCCTCAATCCAGCACAAAGAAGCATATGCAGGGTAGACTCAGGTTGCCCTCTGGTCTCTACAGTAATGGTAACAATGGCTTTCCTTCTGTAAGATTAAAACTCACTATATAATAACTCACCAGAGCCTCCTCCCACCAGACACTGTTGCAACAGTTCAGTGTGAGATAATGTTTGCTCAAGCAACTCTTAATGAGATTCAGCACTCTGGTGACTCCATTTTGCTAAGCTCAATGCCTAGTCAGTTTGGGTGGGTTTACGGTACCCTGCCTCAGAAAAGTCTAAGCACTGAGGCGCCAGAAGAGAGAGCATCTCTCGAGACAGATTACGTGTCTGCGGACAACTGAATAGGCTTGTACTTCACCTCTGCCCAGGACAAACAAGTTATTATCTTCTTGTGTGAGCTTTTTCATATACCCAGTCAGATACCGTATCCAGGACAAGGTACTTCTCTGGCAGACCACGTAGGTGGACGACAAGGCAGCTTGCATATTTTTGCTAATAACATGCAGTCAATGAAACGTATTTGAAATGAAGATGACGGTGCAAGCCTGCAAAGGAAGTCAAAGCAGCCCAGGTCTGAGCCAAAGTGTTTTAAATGGATTACACCAGTGTGTCATTGCGATTACACGCTCCTCGCAGGGACTGACACAAGATGAATTGTATTTTATGGTTTTACAGCAGATCTCTTTTCTTTCTTTCTTTTCTCCTCTAACTCGAATGTATTTTCTTCTTCTCTACGTTACGTGGTCTGAATGTAGAATTGCCTTTTGCCTTTGAACCTATCTTATTAACAGTTTGTTTTCTACTTTATGTTGAGGGGAAATTCTCTGTTTATCCTGATGCCGAATGGCTGACTTAGAAACCTACAGGGACAAATAACAATTTCTGCTTTGCAAATTATATTTTAGACTTTTGAAAAAAAGACTAGTTTTACCAGGCAGAATCACTAGGAATTGCTCCTACTTTGTATTTAATACAAAACATACACATAGACTTTCAAAACAGATTGATAGTAAACCTTAAAGGGCCTCAGCAAATTATACGTATGTAGGAGTGTTCCCTCGGTTTTTCTACCGTAGGTCCAATTATTCACTCCCTGTGTAATGTCTCATCCTTCCCTGTCCGTATAACACATCACTGCAACTATGTTATTTGCGTGCCTGTGTATGAACAGTGCAACAACAGTTAACATTCTCACTTTGTACTTGAATAAACTACGGATCATAACGCTCACTGAAAAAAAAATTATGAACAGCAGTGCTTCAGGGGTGTCCTCTTATCCTATCTTCATCATTCCTAAAAAATTTATGTGAGAAAGCAGAAAAGCAAGAGTGAGAGAACATGTGCATGTGTGTTTTTGTATGGCTCAAGGGAATCCATCAGGAAGGAAAAGGTCAGGGGGTTAAATGCTTGAGAGCTTAGATATGACCCAGAGAATCATATGTTCAAATATACAGTTTTACACTAGTATCCCTTTACTTAAAAAAAGCATGTCTCAAATCAGTACAGTCGACTTAATGTTGTTGACTCAACAGAGAAAAACAATTCCTCAAATATTGATCTCGATCTCATGTCCCATGAAGGTGTAAGGCATGAGGCTTCTTAAATGAAATTTGCATTGGGGAAAGTTATGTTATTGCCTAAAGCACTAAATCTAAAACACTACCCACAATTTCAGGCAATTTCATAGATGTTTATGGATAGCAATGTTATACATGTGCTTGTGAAAACCCAGGCAGAGAAAGTGACTGTTTTTTTTTTTTTTTGTATGTTAGAAGTGTACAAATCTGTAATGTAAGCGTGAATTAATTCCATGCCAATTCATCTGGCATTCAGAATTTTTTGGTGATGTAATGGTCAGCAATCAACACAGTTAGCTTAACTTTAAGACCAGAGGCAGGCAGACATATCCAAAAGTTAAATTCAAACAGAAATTCAAAATTGATTATCAGCAAAATTTTATTTTCAAAATCTTAAGTGTTATTTCAAGTTTTCTTTCATCGCAATAAGCTAAACTAACTGGTAACTGGTGGCAACCTTATTTTGACTGTATGGACATGATTGATCTTATTCAGTGTGTATTTAAGAATTTACATTTAGTCATCGAGCAGATGCCTTTTATCTGAAGCAACTTATAAGTTGGTGGAAATAATGTAGACAGTACAGTTGGTATCATTTTGATAGCAATAGTTTGAAAAGCCATATGAGCAGATCACCAAGCCCAAGGTGGTGTTTTGTAGCAGAAACAAGAGGTTCCAATATCCCAATACAGAGCCATGGGGCACCCTGGTCGAGAGGTGATGGGGTGCAGATGTTTGTCCTTTCCACAACACTTTGAAATAATATCCAGTAAGGTACACTTCAAACCGAGAGTGTGTCATGCCTCAGATCTCCATCTGCAAAAGCACAGAGTAGGAAGGCATGACTTAGTGTGAAAGGCTGCAGAGACAACCCAGGACTGTGCATCTCTTGCTTCCTTTAGGGCTTCTGTCACAAACAGTTAAGCCGTCTAAGCTGACTGGCTACTTTTAAAGGCAGACTGATATCCATATCAGTCTGGCTTTAGGAGGAGGCCCAAGGAGGTTGTTATGCTAAAAGGATTCAAAGACCTGTTTGAAAATATCACTTTTGATGGGCTGAGATAGGAATTGAAGTGGTGAGACCAGTTGATAGTTCTTGACAAAACCAGTGTTCAGAGTTGGCTTTTTTGAACAAAGGTGTCATCTGAGTCTTTTTGAACACAGTTTGAAACTTGCACTCCAGTAAAGCATTTATTACATGTGTTAAAGTTGTTACAATGGTAGGAGAGATGGAGGTTGGTGGGAATCAAGTCCAGCTAACATATAGTTGGACAGCTGCATATATGGAGTTTAGATACCTTGCTCTTCATGAGAGGGTATACATTAAAATTGAGCACTGTTTTGTTTACCAAGGAAGAAAGAGGACAACAAGTAGGACTACAACATATTTGGCTTGTGGATGTCGTGCATGGTGGTGTGATGTTTAGCACTGTCGCTTCACAGGAAGAAGGTTCCTGGTTCGGATCCCGGCTCAGGCCTTTCTATGAGGAGGTTGCATGTTCTCCCCTTGCATGCGTGGGTTTCCTACGAGTGCTCCACCATGACATGCATGTTATTTTAATTTGTGATTCTTAATTGTTCCTAGGAATGAGCATAACCATGCATGATTTAGGTCTCTTTTTTCTCGATGGTGGCTCCAGCTCACCCTGGGGCTGATTTTATCGATGAAAAACAGTTTTGAGAGAACTGAGGTTAAATGTGAAGAAAGATAGACATGATTAATGGCCAATGAGATCAGCTGGGTTGCCAGATTTGTGCCATGTGTCTCTTAGCAGTTCAGAGATTGGTACACAGCTTTTGGGAGGTATCAGTCAGCCATGAATGATTCAGGTTAGATTAAACCCACATTATCCCCTTCAGTCTCTGTCGAGGATTGAGGCTATCCAAGTATGAGTTCGGTCTGGAGCTCAATAGCGTCAAAAACCTCTAGCAAACAAAATTAGCTTAGAGGCGGTAAAGTGGAGGCAACCACTGTGGAAAAATGGTTTGGGGACAGAGTTTGAAGGTTGCATTAGAATGAAACATGGTGGTGTAACAGTGGGTGTTACTGGGAGACAAAGATTGAACTTAATGATGTAGTGGTGAGAGACTTGAAAAGACATGACCAAAAGACTTTGTGTAGCAAAGTTTTGGGTGAGAAAAATATCATCTTTTTTCCCAGCTTTGTGAGTGGGTTGGGTGTTAAAAACCAAATGGAGATTATATGTAAAATATTTCAAATGCAAAAGGTCAAGAAGTTCATCATACATGTTTTAACTTTCAAGGTGTCATGAATGAGAAATTAACAAATAATAAAATTGAAAAAGGGATATGCGTTTGGGAGTGTTTATTTTGTCTACAGATTATCTGCAAAGGCTCATATGCAAGAGACAGAAAACACTGTTTCTCAAACTGCCTCAGTAGTATTCCACATTTTAACTTAACTTACTGATCTATAACATCATATAGGCCATATGATTGTCTAGTTTTGCATGCCTCAAGCAAAGACCAAGAATATGTTTGCACTTTACCATATTTAATCAATTGGTTGACCAATCAAGGAAGACAGCTTTAATGTTGTTAAAAAACAGTAAGCGTTGCCTTCCTTTAATTACTGATTTTTTTTTTTTTTAAAAATAATATTTTTTTCCATCTGAGTGGAAAGTCAAATGATCAATTACATTTTTTTCATATATCACAGAAACAAGGACTTTATGAACATCCATGAAACATAGAGTATGGCCTGCTCTACTTTGAAAATGTGTATTTAATGCATAGAAATGATTTCTCATGCTACAAAATGAGATTTAAGTTCTGAAAAGAGATCAAGTAGACCAGTGAATTTAGATAATTTTTTCAACAGAGATAAACGTATGACCTGCACACATTCATAGTCTTCATGTTTTTTAGTGCTGTGTACTGACATAATGAAATAAAAAAGATAACAACTGGCTAATCATCTAGCAGATCGCTAAATCTCCCAGCGACTTCTAAAGGTGTATTTCACCTCTTGCTTCACAGAAATCTTCCCATAGCACTGAATTTATCCCTTAGTCTCTTCTCCTCAGGTTCATGCAGATCCTACAGCCCTAACCTGGTTTATACTTGTGAATACCCTTGCTTATCTGGCTAATAATAGCAGTAGCATATATTAAATTTGAGCAGGTTTAACAATGGCCACTGTGCAGTTCTACTGAGAACCACACAAATTAACCGCTGTGCTGGTGGTTACTGGGACAATATATTCTGTTAGCTTTGTCGCATCTTGCCCTGGCCTACTATTAATCTTGTGGACTGTAACGAATTCATTAATACACTGAAGAATTTGCAAGACAGCGGATATGGATTACATTGTCTTACAGTAAAGTTGAATAGGACTAAGATAAAACCCAGCTGATAAAAGGCAGCTGTAGCAAACTGTTATTAGTGCCTTCGTCAGTCTGCTATGCATGGCAAACTGACGCTATGTTCTCTTAATCCTGCTCATCTTCAAGAGGTCTGGAACTTGGGTAGAGTTGTGTATTGGTGGGAATTGTCATAAAGTGTTCCAAGCAGACTTCTGCCTCTATCCTTATAGATAGTGCTTTTTACTCATACTTTCTGTCCACATTCATCAGCCACTACACTGATCATAAATTTCTCAACTTTCCACTGCTACTTAGCATTACTGTCCAGAAATACTATGACATGTCTGGTCAGGAGGCCATGAAAAATGTATAATCCACAGGAACTTTTCCTTTCACTAGTCAAACAGACTGCCCACGTCTAGACTGTGGCTGCTCTCTGTCCTGCATCTCAGTTGTTCTATTGCATTACATCATATTACTGTATTACAGCACAGTCTCTCTTAATGCTCCCTTCACTGCAAACTCATCACTGCAGTCCTTTATCTAATTCCAGCCTAAGTTGATATTATTTTTTTTTCATTCTGTCATTGAAAATTGTTTTCTAAATGACTTGTTAAAGACAGCGCATTTTCTCCAACGGACCGAAATAGTTTCCTCCCACTCTTTTGACACATGATAGAATTAGTTGTATTTTGTGCATCCCAATGTTTTGCACACAGTAGAGCACACAGATAATTCTTGTTGTTCAACCATCGTGTGAAAGAGAGGACAAGGGCTTGTAGTTTGGTGGTTATTTGATAAGTCAGTGCAAAATAGTAGCTTGATGAATTAGCATTCAGCTACAAGCTATGATATAGTTAAAGAATATTTCAAAAGAAGATTACAGGCATCAACATTTACAAGTGAATATTAAACAGTGACACATTCTTTACATTCATGCTCTGCCTCCTCTCTGTCTGAATCAAACTATTTGCTCAAACACGTGGCAAAAGGGAAGTGTCATAAAATATGAGTGAAAGAAAAGATTAAATACTGAACGTTTTGCTTGTTATGGAGCCAATACATTTAAAAAAAAAATGTCCAAAGAGGTTCATAAACCGTGTTCCATTTTGCGATCTTTGAAAGATGTTTTCGCGCATTGATTATGTACAGTCACCTGCTGTAGCTGAACTTACAGAGAGGTGGCAGCACTCACAACTGCCAATGAGACTGCATCATTTAGAGTTTTCCTGTACTTAGAACTGACCCTGCCATCCATTTGGCCCTGTTTTATGACTAGCACAAATGCCTGGATTGCCTGCATGAAATTGTGGAGTGGAGACGAGGGCCTCTGCTTCCATTAGTGGCCTCTTTTTACTGGAAGGGCCAAGTGTGTCCCCTGGGTAAAGCCAAAACTCTCACTGTCCTCTATACTCTGTCAAATAGACTCTGTAATAAAGGACTAAGCTAAGTGGATATCTGCACTGATGGAGATGTTCATAAAACGATTATTCATCAGGAATACAGTGAGTGTGTGTGTTAGAGGGCAGGAGTGTTTCCGCATAGTGAGATCGTTTAAAGAAAAATTAAAGCTCTATCAGTGGCCATCATTTTTGCTTTGATAAGTTGTTGGCTACCATCCAAACAATTGGGATTTTGAGTTGGGAGTAATGTTACTGAATTGATATCCATCTGTTTTGACTGATCAGCTGAAACAAATATACAACAAATAAAACATTATTTAAACATTAAACTTTATGTCTGATGTAGTTGTCTTGATTAAATTAATCAATAAATGAAGACATACAATACGTAAAAAAAAAAAGATGCATAAGCATTTATGTTGTAAGCAATGTCCTACGTGAACTACTGAAAATGATATTATCAAACCAAGTCTACAGGCACATAGTCCATTGCAATCCATGGCTCATATACTGTGTCTTTCAGGTCATTTAATCATTCGGGAGTTGAGTCTAACTGTTTTAATATAAGACATTTTGCAGAAATGTCCCAGCTCTGCAGGCTGTTATAAGTTCTTGCTGAGACAGTATGTGTAATAAATCGCTTTGAGTTATTCATAGGGAGTTTCAGTTTTATCCCATCCAGTTTGCTACCTTTCTGAGAAGAACAATACAGTAATCCCAACAAAGATTCAAAGTTTGTATTGCATATACATTTTTAACGATCTAAAAATGCTTCCATAAAGCAGCACTGAAACTGTTGGTAGTAGCATTGAGTGTGGGAAGAACAAAAAAATTCTGAAAGTTGTTCGATTCAAATGTGTAACAACTCTTAGATGTCAGGGTAAGGCAACACATTAATAAGTATACACACAAAGTGAGAGAAAATATCTATTATGTACATAATGATGAGAGATCAATGTTGCCTCTTATTCTCAGTGACAGTCTAATATACTAATTTACAGTGCACTGTGATATGAAGCGACACGATTTTATATCTAATTGTCATGCTAGATTCCATAATGGGTAAAAGAGTGATATTGTATGATTCAATTCAGCTTGTCATGCTTCAGTGTCTGCAAATGGGGTAAAATTGGATTGATATTATAAAATTTGAAGAGGTATTTTGAAATAACTTTATTTTGCATGGCCGAGTACAAACCTTGACCTACTGCAGCAAGATAGTAATGTAAGGGGAGAGCTTTTTAAACATGCAAGAGTGCACCCATTTGGTGCACTTTCACCATTTTAAATTTACTAGTGTTTGTACTACACCACAGTTACCATTTGTGCAGACTAAAGTGATATGTATATATATATATATATATATATAGTGAGCATTTTTTGTAATGCTTAAAGTATAATTTTGTTTTTTTTGTTGGAGCAAATCAGAAGGCAAAGTAGTATGGTAATGTTTTTAAATTTTTCTACAGATTTTTCCTTTTGAAAATCAGTTGTTGTATCTACTCTAGCAATTATCAAGCTTACAGAAAGCTCAAGTTATGAATTATATATGTAACATCTACTTTGATTTGAAAATCTTGCACTTGTACAAATATAACTTGACTTTTGTTCAATATCAGTTACCTGCCTACTTAGACCTTATAAATAGATAATCCCTACAACACAGCTGTTGTTTCTCGAGTACCTGCATAACCAGGTGTTGTACTGTTGAATTATAAAACTTATAACTCACAACTGCAACAACAAAGTCGGAGCTTTTCATAGAAAAAAAGCAATTCAATTCAATTTCACCCACATTTCAGGCACATATGTGCAATATAACTGTAAATAGGTTACACCATAAGAACTGCAAGCAGATTTACCCATTATCTAATATTTATGATGTGCCTGTCCGGTTCAGTTTTTAACAAGAGTTCAGTTTTTAATTTTACAAATGTCTGTCAATTTACCAAATATGTTCAAATTTGCTGTGAGAAATGAGTGGGAAGAGCCTAAATGTTTGTAAAAAATCAAGTTGTCTAAATGGAATATAAGCATAAAATAACTAAATATGTAATTTCTTTATCAGCTTCAGACCAACTTTTCACCAAAACATTTCTATTAACTACTATTTATACGTTTTGCAAATAATCCCACATTGCTTTGTGTTTTGCCAGTGTAGGAAAAACAGTGTAAAGTCACACCAGAGAAACAGCATGTCACTGCCACCTCAGCTACACGGGGCAGGCTTACAGATCGATATTTCCCTGCCAATGACAGTCTCCGTGTTAATGTCTCAGGCTGCTTCTTCATTTTCCGTCACAAAGCTAATTTTGTAAATCTATCTAATTACATACTTGGATCAGTCACAGCAATAAAAACACCTGTTTTACATTGTGCCCTACTTGGACCTACACTCAGCAGCTCTGAGCTGCAGAGATAGAGGCTGCACACCCCTGAAGAGGTCCAGATGCATCAAGCAACCAACGATAGTATTTCTTAAGTCCTATAAATTGCAAGTTAAGGCCAATATAAATCTGAGACTTGTTTTTCCTACATATTTCACAGATAATGGATTGGATTGAGACACATGGGTCAGCGTGGGCATTCAGCGTGGGCATTCAGCAATACAAGCCAATATGTTACATTCTTATAAAATGTGTGATGGGAAGTTTAGTCAGCATTAGGATTTAATTCTTTCCTGCTACTGTTGCACCTCTGTGGGATCAGGCCACACAGACCCATCAATCCGCACATGCACATGCACATGCATGTGAGCCTAGACTGGTCATTTGGTGTCCTTCTTTGGATCATCTGTGGAGTAGACTGGACATGATCTGACCCAGTGGTTTAGTCATCACACTTTGGTTTCTGTCAAAGTATCTCAGATCAGTATGCTTGCACACTTTTCCAACTTTCAAGATGTTTATTTTTTTTCCCCTCAACAGCTCACTGTTCATTTGCTACCTAATATATCTTACTTCTTGACAGGTGCCAGTGTGGTGAGATAATCAGTGTTATTCATTTCCTATGTCAGTGACTCTGATGTTGTGGCTGATTGTTGTATGAATTCTTTATTCTCATTCGGTCCGAGGGCTAAAATGATTTCATTGTCTGATTTCACTGCCAGTGAATTGATCAAATTTTTTGGGTTCTTTAGTGTGATTAATGCTCATACTGTAATGAGAGGTTGTCTTATTCTGTGCTTCCTGCTGCATCACAATCATGTGCTTGTGTCTCACTAATAAAAGCTATGTCCAGGTTCGCTCCTTGCAGCTGGGTCTGTACAGATACAGTAGGTGTGAAGGGATGGTGCAGGGAGGTAAGGAAATTAAGAACAAAAGAACAATAAAGATGCATGGCTGGCAAAGAAAATAGAACAAAGAGGAGATGGAGGGGGGGAATTTATCTCTGTGGATATGAATAATTCAAGTGTCTCCTAAAAAGGAGTATACAATCGCATTGTTGGTGCTGCTGTACTCTTGATGCCTCAATTTTTTTTGGTTTTTCACTTGAATTAAGATATGACCTAATCTTTCAAGGACTGGTTAAGTTTCTTGAAGTCTTTAAAGTGTGTAAGTCTGTCATACTGAAAACACACAATTTAGGGTGAAAACCGGTTACCATGATGTGTAGACATAATTCAAACCCATGTAAATGTAATACAGATCGTGTTGTTTTTTTGCTGTGCGATAGCACTTTAAAATTACCGTAATGTTGTTAGTTTAGTCTGGTGATAGACAGTAAGGGCACTTTCCCTTTGATCAGCAGCTGGTTGACCAGGTGCAATGCACTCCAGACATCAACATTATAACAGCTGTGGGACAAATACACGCAAATGTTGGAATTTTATTCACATTTGTGTGTTTTGTTAAGTATTATTCATACCTTTTCTACAGCCCGCAGTTCATAAATTTTCTGAATATCAAAAACAGTAGGGAACACAGTAAAGAAAAAACACTGCCTCAAAGCTTTCAGCTCTCCACTGTTCCATCCAGCTGGTTTTGTGTTTGCCATCTCAGCTGCAAGCCTGTGTCTGCTTGCACGTGCTCAGTGAAACTGAATTTATTTTAAAGTAAAGACTCATCTATGGAGCTCATAGTGTATAGGCCAATTGTTCTCTTCTTCAGTGTGAAAAAAAGCATGAAAAGTAAACCATTGCAGGGATCCACTGAAAATATAATTCTTGCTGAATATTTTCAGTATGAACTCTCAGTAGGTGAAATATTATTAATAATACTACTATGACTAAAAATAATGATAGTAATAATAATAATCATTACCAAATCGCTATAGGTTGTGTCAGTGTTTTTTTCTTTAGTAGTTCAGAATTGACTGATATTTTCTGATCAACCAGAGGAACCAGGATAGTCATCTCACACGGCAGCGCAGTGGAGTACACAAACTTGATAGTTTTTTTTTTTTCAATTGCTTCACTAAAACATAATTAATATTCAACTTTTCCTGAAATTATTTTTTTTTATTTAGGCAAATATGCAAAAAGAGCATCTCACTTGTGAGAGATGTCAGAGAAATTCAATTTGAACTTTAGACTGTTTCAGAATGAAAAAATCTGGAAAAGTAAAGATGTAACATCAAACTCACCATTTCTCAGTTTTCTGACTTGAGGACTCAAAATGCCTGTTCATTCATTGTATGGAACATAGACATAACTTGAAGTAACTGTTAAAGGGTACAACTTGTGACAGTTAACGTCCCACGTGAGTTACACTTTGATGAACGACAGATGTCTTTCACATGTTGAACAAATTTGAGTCAACATTTTTGATTCAGATATACAGAATTTGGGTACATTGACCTTCTTAAATTAACGCAACAAGAGAAAACTTACTGGGAGAACTGACTGTTCTTGATACAAATGGTTTTTGCAAGTGCATTCGCACTTCTGCCAGATTTGTGCCTACCCCAGTCCTGTTCTGTATCATCTTTACTCTAGTCAACTTGAAAATTTGTGTATGACTTTTACCTACCGCATACATGAATATGTAAATTGAATACGAAAATATGTAAATACTGTCTGGACTAACGTAAAATATGCAAATAACTATTGTCTGGAGAGTTTTTTGCTTGTTTGAGGTTGAAATCCAAAGCGTTGAGTGGATGTGGTGGATTCCTTTCAGTCAGCAGAGAAATTGACACAGTGGTTGTTTAAAAGGAAGTAGGAAGTAAGATGATAGAGCGAGAGATCATGGGTTCAAAAGCACATGCACATACACTGGCTGCATGTTCCTGTACCTCAACATTAATGGTGACATCAGGGGAGACTTTTAGAGACTCCTTTTAAAGACTGTCCTTGTAGCTCTGCAGTTTTTGTATACCACCTGCTGGCAATCTCACTGCACATTCATTCTTTGGAAGCTTCTCATTAAATTTATCAACACTTGAAGGAAGTTGGATTTTCTGTTCTCTCCATCTGTACTTTTGTCCTTATGGAACAAAATGCTACATAACATATTTTCTCTTGTCTACCTCTCCCCTGATGTCTCTCTCCTCTGCTTGTCATAATTTCTTTTAGAGTTTGCTGAAAAAGCAACACAGGCATACATCAGCTATCTCATCCATCGCTCCTGAATTCATCAGCAAAGTGACTCACAGCAGCAAGAAACCATGACACTAGCTAAGAATGTGGGCATAATTTTCACTCACCAATTAAGTCCTCCTTTGCTTTTTCACCTTACACATTCACCAAAGAGCGATAGGGATAGAAACCAGAGGTTGAAGGGGATGTTCAATATGTCAGTGTCACTTGCTATGATAAGTGTAAAAGGGAGTAAAAAAAATAAGGAATAAATGAATAAAAATAGGCCCAGGTAGTTAGCGTAATGAGACAGCTGTACCCATCATCAATCGATGAGCTCCAGTGACAGTAATCACTACAGCTTCCGTAACAGTGTTTTAATTGGATGTCAGTCCTTTACACTGCTGTACGACAACCCTCTTAGGCTGCACAGCTCTACATGCTTATGCTTGTATGCGAAAGACAAAACGATCCCAGTGTGTATGTGAATCAGGATGAGTATGGGTATGATTACAAAATGTGTCTTTTACATTTGTTTATACAAACACGTGCACTCAGGTTTGTAATGGTGTGTCTGCAGCACTCACCAGTCATTAGCATTGATTTTTCCAGGAGGGGCCTCCCCCCTTTCGTCTCCATCTTTCTCAACACACCTCCTCCACCACCTCTTCGCATTACTCTCTTGCGTGCAAATACCAATAATTTTGTTCTCACGGTCTTGGTCACTGCCCACCTGCAGTGTAAAAGATGGCAGTCATCGTTATCAATCTCAGCGTCCAGATGCCCCCCCCCCTCAGTGAAGGATCCCTCTGTCGATAGGAAACTCAGGTAAGTTACGAGTACTCCTGTATGGCTTCCAATTAGCAGACCCAGACCAGCCAGCCATTGCCTGTCCTCCTCCCAACACATTTGTCAGCTGTTATCATTGAACTGCACCGCCACACTCAGCTTCTACAAGCCTTTTATAACTCTAAGGGTACTGTATTTGCTTTCAAGCACAGAAGCTTGAAGAAGGGAGGAGAGTTGGGCTTTTTGTTTAGCACATGTGAAATTTGTTTTTTTTGGGGGGGTGGGGGTGACTGCTCAGTGACAGGCTTTAGTTTCCATTTTTTTTTTTAAAAACACCTCTTTCACCTTGAATGGCGATTATCATTCATATCCACCGTGACGGTATAATCATAAAGAAATAATTGCCTGGCTTTTTTCTGTGGAACCCCCTATCATAAATGCGCAGGCTATTGCTTTGGACGTGATTGCTCAGGAGTAATCTGACTCATAACCAGTCTCACCCAGACAGGGTACCATTTCCTGCAAAGTCACTGGGTGGAGGGAATAATATGAAATGTGATTGTCTTAGCTGTGCCCAAAGCCCAGTTGCAGTTCTGTGCTGCTTGACAAGTTCATAATATGAAATTTGTGTTGATTAAATATGAGTGGCATGAGAAATGTTGTACTGTACCAAGCTCATTGTATTAGAAACCACCTATGAGTCAGTCAGTGTTCTCTGTTTCTTGTATTACAGCGACATGCTTTGGAAACATTTTTGCATTTGTGCTCTTTAACATCTTCCTGGCAAAGTGACTTTTTCAGTCAGAACTTCTGATAGGTTAATAAATACAGAAAAGACTAACTAGTTCAATTTAATCAGTGTTCTCTCCAGAAAATTTGCATATACAATTGTTAGAACTATTAAAACAAATCTGCCTGCTTAGAACTAATGTAGTAAAAAGAAAAAAATTAATCAGGCACAGACAAAACAGCAGAGCGAGAAAATGGAGAAGAGAAATGATAAAAAGCTTCACGGCTGTATGCCCACAAAAAAGGAACTATGGCCCGTTGAAACTGCAATTAATATTCCAAGACTCCGTGACTCAACCGCCACAGATTATTTCAAGTGCCATTGTTTTTTCTCACCACTAAAGAGACTTAATAGTCTTAATGTTGTAGGGGGAAGTAGTAAGAAGTCTGATATTTTTCATTGTTTTTTTTCCTTCAGTGTAATAAGGTCACATATGTTTGAAATTCCTACCACTTTAGGATCTCATTATTTTAATTTTCCTCCATCTCAATCTCCAATTCTACTTCTTATGTTCTTAAGAAACTCTTTTTGATATTTTGTCATTTTGCCAGCCAGCTGTTTTTGGCAGGTTTGCCTCCTTCCCTCTTCTTTCTCTACACCTCTTCCCTACAGGCTCCAAGCCCACTGGGCCCAGTAGGGAAGATCTAGCAATCCGCGTAATGTGAGCATAATAACACCAACAAAACATCTCATTCCACTTCTAATTCAGTGTAGCGGCTGGACACCATGTGTCGGATAGAAGACAATCCTCTCTGCCTTCCCTCACCATTACATCCTGTGGCTGGTTTTTCTTAATAGGTTTTCATGGTAAGAAAATCGGATGGATGCACTAAGCTATAACCTGGCATTCGAACAAGGCAAACCCCACAGTGATCTTTTATTTGCAACCAACATCATAATAGTACAATTCGCATTTGTGTGACCTGTCTTTCAGAAACAATGCTGTGAATATAAAATCTACTTGATTTCAGTGGCATTTTAGGTTATTGCATTATGAGATAAGCCTGTGGCATTGTAATCAAAGGCTTTTATGCCTTCTCTTTTGGAATTCCAGCCTATGCGGTCCCAATTTCATCAGCTGTATTACAGCTCTCATTGCTTCAGAAAAAAAACAAAACACAGTGGCCCACATTTTAAGTCACTGCTCTTTTTATGAGCTTCCTTTGCCCTAAGCATTGATATCATTGTGTCTTTATTGTATCTCTATTGTCCATTTCCCTTGTAGGCATGGTATTTGATTCCAGGATTTTGATTTGGCAGTTTTTACCTCCCTGGAGTTAGCATGGATAGAAGCCCTGCATTTAAACTGGAAAAACATTTGATGTTCATGTAATTATTAGTAATTTATAACTTTGAATTAAGAATTTTAAATCCAAGAACAATCAATTGGTTCCAAAAATATATCTTTTAATGTCTATGAAGTAGTCAAAATTTACATACAAAAAAGCAAAAAAAATCAAAGTGCAAGTTAATGTCTGGATAGTCAAAGTGTTAGAGAAATGATTGATTGGATGGAATTCATACTTGCTGTTTTTATATTTACTTACATGTATTGAGATTATTTACCACTGTTCAAAAATAATAAGAAATCACACCTTTTGCTGTTAAAGATCTGACTCTTATCCAAAAAGGCTATACGGAATTAGCAAAATGAGATTTTACATAGCAATCCTTTTTTTTCCGTTAGCCAGTCAGTCCCATTCTTTGGCAAAAACGTTGTTTAAACTTAAACTTCCTGGGCCTTAATTAACTCTAAAAGTAAAATACCAATTAGTCAAACAAAGTATAACCTTCTCTCACCTACCTGTGTGCCACTGTTAAATTCTCAAATTTACACAGACAAACACAACACATTGTTTTTGCAGGTTGTCATTGTTCCTGCAAATCATCGGGTGACAGGAAGAGACATGCATGTGGTGTACTCGCCTTGCAGTCAGCCAAAAACAAAGTCAAATAAGATTATCAACACAGACAACAACCTCATGAAAAGATCAGCTACTTAGGGAAGCACCAGGGGGTAGCTTTGAGAAGCATTGCAGTGTAACCTAACTGCACATTTTATTTTCACACAGCTCTCTATCATGTTTTTCTTGAAAGTTTGTGTTTGCCTCAGTCCACATAAGTCAAGAAATCTGGGCCTTTTTTTCTTTTTCTTTTTCAAATCAACAAATCCAGGGTCAATCAGAATTAATCACTCAACTTAAAGTAGAACAATAAAGATGCAATTGATAACTGTATTAAAATGGGCATCCTTACCTCAAGGGAAATCAGGAGTTAACATTAGGCAGGTACCTTATTTCCCATATCCCTTTTTTGTGTCTGTCTGTTATTAAAGACAAAACCACACATATTCAGCAATTCACTGCTGCACTGAATAATAGCTGAAAGAGAGCGTTGTTATTGTGGCAGAATCTATCCCCATGCATTTGTCTAACTTCACACTGAGTCGATACTTATTCACATTCCAACACATAAGCATAGGTTTGTTTTTTTTTGTTTTTTTTTACCTTTTTGCCACATTTGCACAGAGTTTTAAGCAGAAATATGTCTAATAGTGCAGGGAGAGCTCGATCGGACAATAACAGACATTTTTGTTAACTTTTGACAGAGCCAGCCATTTCCAGCTTTTGCACAAAGCCAAGATATATATTTGCTCACAGGACACTAATCTGCCCATAAGAGAATAAAAAAAAGCCTATTTACCAAAAATTCAGATTAAAATTAAATAAGTAGATAAAATACAAATTCCACTGGTAGATACAGGCATTTGTTGATCTAATTGTGCAACTTCAGGATTTTAGGAGACCTTGGACATATATATTTTTTACAACATTTATTAATTTATGAGTGTCAGCATGCCGATACTTAATTACTGGTGCAATTAAACAGCTTACTAACTCATTATGGCATGAGGCACCTGAAAAGAAATAAGAGAAAGACTCAATGGGGCGGTCTTAATGCTGTATAATGATGCACATTAACTTTTCTACTCATCTATCCTCTTTTGGCTCCTTAGGCTTTGTTATTCATACGTTCTCCCTTGCACAACCTTTTAAATTTGTGTCCCTCTCAAGGTATCTCATTTTGCTTCAAGCCTCCAAGTGGGATGGGGCCCGCCTTACTTCAGTCTACCACAGTATGACTGATGCCTCTATTCTTTGATAGCTTATCATGATTTAAAGTCTCTGAGCAGGTTTTGACCAAAATTGTAGCATTTCAGCGAAGCAATCAGCTTGATTGAGAGGAACTTCAAAAATGTCTCATTGGGCAGTAACAATGACGTTAATATGGTTGGCTTTTATATATTCACTGTTGATTAGAACAGATGATTAAGTTGAAAAAAGTTGGCTCTGTCAGTGAATGTGCATGAGGTAAGCAAACCAATATGTTCCCACTGTGCTGTGAAAGCAAATAACAGCAAATTGAGTCAATATAGTAATTAGCTTAATTTGGATAAAGTCTATATGGGTTTTTCAAGGAAGCCAAGCAGCTCCCTGGGAAGATGAATATATGAAATTAGCTACAAATGAATCAATTAAATAATTAATAATTGGTTATTATGTGTAATTATTTTTATACATTTGAGAATATGTGCTCTCTAAGGTCCAGAAGATGCCCTCAATGAGCCCCAGTTCCCAGCTCAGCTGCATAGCGTTTTCTTTTGAGGTGAATATTATTTTTCTCATTGCATGTCTCCTCCATCCTCATATGACCAAGGAATCGATCAAAGACCATCATCAAACATTTCAGATCTCTAATATGAGCCGAGGGGTAAGACAGCTTCCTGTAGGAGGCCTCAGTGAGGATATACAGTGAGATAGCTTCTTATTCGAACAGTCTTCATCTGACAAATGCACTAGTTCAGTGGGAATTTGTTAGCACAGCTGATGTAGTGAGAATTATCTTGCATTAGACTGGCACAATAGTTTTGCAAATGTATCTAGTGTGTTCTGAAATGAAAAGGACAAGTAGCCACATCACAATATTTAGTTTTTGCATTGCAATGTGCAGATGTTTTAGCATTCCCTCATCATCATTTTTTTTTTTTTTTTTGGAATAGAGTCCAGTGAATAAAGGATTTATCTGGAATTGTCTTCTTTTCTTGGAATGAAAATCATTGATTTAGCTTATTTGTATGCATGGTCATCCAACTTTCTTTTGTATCAATGGCATTCTAAAAGCATTTCTAAAAGCATTTCACAAAGTTTTGAATGGACTTACTCAAAATAACCCATATAAATGCATGATGTTATCTGTGTAAACACATTGATATGCGGCTCAAGTGTGCAGTTGTCATCGATAACTGATGTTTCCTTGCATCTCTACCTCATGTCTTACATGGACCTACTGTAGATATAAAGAAAGGAAGACACCGAATGTAGGGAAAATACGGTAAATGGTTAAATCAGTATTTTGCAGCTCAGTCACTGTCCATGGTCCTGAAACTACCTTTCACAGTGAAATAATTTACACACAGATCTCAGTATGATGAACAATTTTTAAACTTGGAAAATTAAATCATTAATACGAACTGAAAGGATGAAAGCACATATGTTTTAATGCATTAGGTGTGAGAAATGGTAAACTGAATATGTGCTCCCTTGCAAATTTTAAACTAATACTTTGAACTCTTTTGACGTAAATGACAAAATGCTGGTATTTCGGGTCTGTTTATGAAGTTAAATGTTTTTTTCTGTCTCACGATGATAACGTCATACTCTGTGGATAAAGTTTTTCCAGTGTCCTTTGTGCTGTTTCTGTTCAGCTCTCTCTGCTGCAGCCATGAAAAACGAGTTTGCAACTTGACACAGCTGAGGTCATAGGTTGTCTCTCATTTTCTGAGCAGATTACTTTTTTGGTGTTGCTTCTCTTGAGATTCCTTCTGCCTACTCTACTACGTGGAACCTTCCACAGAGGAATCTTTTATCCACTGTTTGACCTCCTATTCATTATGCTCTGACGCCCAAATTTCTTTAAGTAGTGAGGGCTTTGAGGCTGGAGATCTACACCCCTGACACAGGACCTCTTGACATGTTCACTCCAGCTTCATAAGGGGTGAAGAATACGCAGAATAGGATGGAAATACTTTATTCTCATTTTACTGACTTGAATGGTACCTATTGTTATAGAGTCAACATCAATCCCAGACTGTTGTGCGCTACACTACTTCACAGTTTTAACTCATAGAAATGTGCTGAATGGGCATTGAGCCTAACCCAGTAATCCTCTCACACTCCTGTACACACTGCTTCCTACACTCCTCTATCCCTGCTCATGTTAAATATCAAGCAGCGTTTTATTTATGTTGCTGTGGAAGGTGCACAAGCTGCAACACACCACAACAATTCACATTACCTGGCCTACTTATGAGCGGAGAAAAATCCACCTTCATTATGCATAGGGCTCTTGACAATCCTCTCCAAGGATTAGGTACATGTGTGACAAAGTGTGCAACGAGGCAGCCAAGGCTCAGATGAAAATGAGGAAAGAGTAAAAATCTGCAAGCTAATGTGTATTTCCCATTTCCGCTCTGTCTTAATGCACTTTATCACATGAACTCTCATCTGGCCAACATACCATATTATACATTAAACTGTCTGACATAACGAAGCTCAATCATATTACAGTCAGTGATGATAAGGAAGCCTGTGGGATTTTTACACTGCAATACATAAGGCCTTTTTCCTCTCTATTTTAAGTTGAGAAGTCATATAGGATAGGGATACAGTGCAATGGAAAAAAAAATCTTAGTTTTGTCTCTGCCTTCCATAACAAATATAACATGGCTGTTGCAACTGCTATAGGACATTACGTGGATGAACTCTCATTGTAAAAGAAAAAAAAGGAACATGATAAACTCAGCAAAGATGTAGAAAGGGATTTTGATTGCCTAGAGTTGTTTGTAAATTGTTTTTAAATGAAACATATTGTTAATGTGGATACTTTCCCCTGAATGCAGTAAAATCTTTTTAACAGTCATGACACATGAAAGTATGAATTATCTCTGTGACTTAAAGCGTTTGGGTTTTAATTTGAGACTGAATTGTAATTTTGAGACTTGTTAGATCAGTCAGAAATGAGGAAAGCACACATGCCCTCTATACTGAACTGCCTTTACAAAAGCTGTGGGAACCTTTCATATTACTAAGTGAAAATGAATATCTTTAATTTTAACACCTTAAGATTTTGCCTATAATAACTTGTTCTCACTCATTATTGCTGTATGGATGCTGTCTCTTCTTTCTTCACAAATTTGAATGTGAGAGATTTCATTAAAGTAGGGTCTTAATTATGTAGGTGTTGAAATTTAATTAATGCAAGAAGCGAGCAACTCTATTACTTTGACACATTTTTGACACTTGCTCAGACAAAGAAAGAGATCTCATTTTAGCAGAGCAGCGTCCCTTGAACATATCTTTTTTTTTCCTCTAGCTTGTTTCTAGCCTATAGTACCTGTCTTTACACTTGCTAAGCTTATGCCTCGCCATCGATCATCCCAAGCGCTGTCAGAAGAGTTGACAGCAAGATTCTCCCATCTATACGCCTCACAATCCCCCTCAGAAAAACAAAATGCTCACTGACAGAGAAAAAGCCGTCTTTTTTAATGATTTGTACTTCCATACCACATCTCCATGATTTTTGCGTTGTAAAGGACATCTGCACAAATCTTCCAGCTTTTGTTATACTCACCAACATGTTGCTTTATCAGATGCGATAAACCAGAACTGTACATATTTCAGGACCATTATTCAATATGCTTTTCACAGTCAGAAATTAGTTCCAGACAGTGTCATGTGCTTGTCCCGCTTTTAGGTTCAGAAGTGAAAGTGTTATATCAGGTTTCTTGAGTTAGGAAATTACTCATATCTTAGGCAATATCCAGAGGTGGCCAGTCCTCCTGGAATTCAGACATACTTGTACAGACCTTATGTGGGTGTCAAGTCGAGTCAAATTTATTTGAATAGTACAATTCATGTTCAAAACAATTCAAAGTGCTTTACATAAAATAAAAGCATTGCCTAGGATGATCGATTTGCATTGAATATGATTTTGGAATACATAGTAAAACACAATATGCAATATTATACGTTTTCAAATCAAATGCATTTTGGTGTATTAGTATTTTATATTATAATTCGTATTAGTATAGTGACTGGATAGATGAGTCGGTGCGCCTTTCATGTGCGCCCCCACATGAAAGGTACTCCAGTAGAGGTCCATAGGCAAGACCCCCTTACGCTAACTCCCTACCTGGAATATGAGTGCAAGTCATTTTGGATAAAAGCATCTGCCTAATGCATAAACATAAACATATTTTGAAAGATCAGTTGCATTTTCTGAACGCATGAGTTTACTGTTAGTGTGTCAGTTTTTAACTTTTGTTTCTTTGTTTCTGAAATGCCACATTTTGAAAAACAATCTACATGTTTTACTTCAACTGCAAAGCTTCTTTTGTGGGTGAAGATCTATGGACATTTAACCATGGCCATTCCTTCACTGGAGAACCTACAATGCCAGTTGCTGATACAACACTAAGTTCAAGATTCAAGATTGCTTTAAGATTAAGATTTTAGCAATCAACATGCCAGATTAGATCAACATCTAAATGCGGTACAGTGACCAAACTTATTTAGGCAATATCACAATCCTTCATTTGTAAAACATTGGTGCACTTCATATGCTGTTACAGTGCCAAACATTGACTTTCTGTATTCTGTCTGAAGGTTTCAGTCTGATTTTATCATCGTTGTGATATCATAAGGACAACAATAAGTCTTTTGGAGAATTTAATCGGAATCTTTTAACATAAAATGTGCCAGAGCAGGTTATGACTTTAACTTTAGTTACTATGTAAAACTGACTTTCAGCTCAACATAGCCACACTGCTGATGAAATTAAATACACAAGATATTTACAAACTATTTGTCATGAGACAAGCTTCTTCCAATTTTCAGTACAGTGTACTTGCACTACATTTTTACTATTCACTTGACAGTCCTCCTCCAGTAATTCTGCATGTTCTTTCTCATACATAGTCTTGCACAAATGTACTCACAAATATATATACATATACACTTCAGAATTGTACACAGTGCTCAATTTTCCAGCAGATGCCTGACTGTCCAAGTACCCTGCAGCTACCTTCGAGAATTTGTTTCACAAAATGTATTGCAGTGACCTCCCTTCCCTTAGGTGAGAAGCCTGAAACAATTTGAACCACATAGCAACAGAATTTGACATTGTCATCACAGACAGGCCAACTTCTTCAAAGTTGGCCTCTTCAGAAATTTACTGTGTTGCCGCATAGCGAACTTTCTATTCAGAATTCCACAGATGACTAGTCCTTCTGAAAGGTAGTGCATGCTGAACATGATGGGCATGTTGAGTGAGAGGATCTTTCACTCACAAGCTTCTTTGATGCAGATTAGAGAAATCCTGCTGTGGCGAATGTCTGAGGAAACATTTGCCACGGCAGGTTTTTTGCTGTCTCCATGTCCCTCAGACAGTTTGACCAGAAATGCCAGCAAGAGGCTATTAGACAATCTGTGGCAGTCTGATCTCTGAGAAACAGAAAAAGAGGCAAAGGGACCAGAGGCATGCTGGTGTGTGTCAAGCAGACAAAGCACCGGACGAAAGATAACAAGACCAAAATGAAAGAACAAAGTTTGATGCTTTCCATCTTCACTCTTGGATGTTCATATAGTATCAAGCCATAGATGGCCTTAAGGCAGCAAACTCCCGCCAGCCAGCCAGCTCAGCTGAAGCCATGTCACAGACTCCCTTTGATGTTGAGAGGGAGTGCAGAGGGAAGGGAGGAGGGATGAAGAGCAAGAGGATGGTGAGGGTGGATAGACTGCAGCTGTTTGGCCTCTTCATCGCCACAGCTGACATGGCAAGAGCTAACAATAATTCTTCTCTGTAGTTCTGAGCCACAACCCTCATCCAAACCCACAGTAGCCACCTTCCCCAACCACCCTCCCATCCCCCTGCTGGGATGGCCACCCGCCTGCTTGGCTGTAAATTGAATGCACACACACATACCTACACAAGAAAGTGAAGCAAAGAAGACTGACTGGAGAATAAAAAGACTGGGTGTCTGATGGATTGTAATGCTACCCTGAGTCAGTCTCATACAAGTACATAAGCTGTCCGTGTACAAATGCAAACACTGTAACATACTGATGGAAAATAGGTGAGAAAGTAAGGTTAGCTGCGCTCTTACATTCAATTTAAGTTGAAGTATTGAATGATTTGTGAGAGCATATACCTAAGAAACCCCTTAGAAATTCAGCAACATCACGACAGTGTACTTGTTAACCTCATGTAGCATCACCTGTAGCTAACATAGCAATGAAGCTAACAAGTTAGAGCATCTTTCCAATTTCCTCAGTGTCACAGAAAACTTGCAGATGAAACATTGCTAAAAGCCCAAGCTGACGTCTTTTGCTTTTCATTATTTGCGGTGGACCATCCAAAACTTTGGACGTTCCTTTCTGAAGAACATGCTGTGTAAGCCCAGTTACACAAATACAAGTGTACATCTACAAGTGTGTAGATGTATTTGGTATTATTGTAAAACAGATTTTCCATGACAGGAATTACAAAGGAATTGCAAATTGCAAACAAATTGCAACCATCTAAATTAACTACTCCCAGATTAATAAATGTAACTAGGCTTTGCGGGATCTCCAGCTCTCTGCTGATGCGCTGTACATTTTGCTGCAATAAGAGCAATACTCAAGGGTCAGACTTACACTATTTAGTTTTATTAAAAACATCTAAGATGTCACTTTTCCAATTGTTAATTGGCTGCTGTAGGGCATTACCTGCCTTGTCTACAGGAGACATCGCCACTTCCAGTGACTCACATGAACCCAATGCTGTCCCACCCTTACACTTTTCTCACTGTGTTTATACTCTTCTGTGAGATTTTTTTTAAGGATATCTTAAAAAAGCCATCTGCTTTGAAGTTAACTTTTAAAACGCCCTATGGATTATGCTTATTGCTCTGTGGAATAGGTCATACATGTCCAGATACAGTATATTGTTAAGATCTAAATCAACAGGAGACAAATTTCATTGTGATCCATAGATAATTCTCAACTTTTTAATGATGCCTCTTGGCTCCTCTGGAACATTATACACCTACAGGCAATGGTACCATTACAGAACAAAGGGAATAGTCATCTTTGTAATAGTGAAAGCTCATTTCCCATAATGCTCAACATTACCTTTACAAAAATAGCATAACATTTGGGATTTATACCTCTGTGCCACTGCAAATGCACAAAAACATACTGTAGATTTTACAATGTATTTATATTACTTCTCAGTCAATGTGTAACTTGGACTGTACCAACAAACAGCTCTTGTCTCTGCAAAGTATTGTAGAAATCTTGCATACATTTTCTTTGTACTTCCATTTAAACATTAAAGATGAAGCCAGTGTTAAAATGTAAGGACTGTTGCTAGTTGTGAATAAATTGGAAAAATAAATTTTTATATCCTCAAGTATAGTTTGTTGCCAACATGTTCTGTGCAAGTTTTGCAGCTCTGGTATATATTCGGATTGATTTTTTTTTTTTCATGATATTTTTACTATTTTTACTATTCTTACTATAATTGTCTGGGAACTTACAACTTCCGTTACGTCTTCTACTATCAAAGGCATCATGCATCTGATTTCCCTTATTCATCTTCTCCGAGAAAATGAGGCATATGCCTTATGTAATGTTCCCTTTGTATCTTGCTTTCAGGTCTGAGGAGATATCAGGGCTCTTAGCTGGTATTGTTTTGCTTATACTGTCTGAATAAATGTTTCTTTCCCTCTTTCACTCAAATGAAATGCCATAATTTGAAATAAATTAAAAAACAATATGCATAAATTATTAAAATGGCAATAAATGCTACTAAAAAGAAGCAGTTTCTTTTTCACCCGCCTCGTATGATGAAACAGAAATGCACAAAAAATGTAAAAACATGAAAACGTAAAAACAGAAGCATGGAATGTAAAAGATAACATGCAAATAAATGACTTGGGGAAATAGAAAAAAGAAGAGAATGCAAATGAAAAACGGCAAAGAAATAAATCAATCTATAATTTAAAAAAAATATGCAATGATTTACTTGGCAATACAATGTAAAATGACAATAAAATACCATAATAAATAAATCATAAATAAAAAAACTTAGGAGGTGAGTCCTCGTGACTCGGGTAGAACCATGGTAAGCTGGCGTCATACCGCATAACGTGCTTTAGACTTTGTTTTCCAGTTGAGTGAAATACTGCACACTTTGGACCCCTGAGTACCAATTGAGCATTGTTTGAATGCCACAGCCTACCTGAGAATTTGATACTGACCTTTTCCATCCCTTTATGACCACAGTGTACCCATCTTTTGATGGCTTCTTCCAGCAGAATAATGCACCATGTCAAAAAACTCAAATCATCTCAAACTGGTTTCTTGAACATGTGGGATGCCATCATGTCACTATGGACCAAAATGTAAGCTTCGTTGATGCAGATTAGAGAAAACCTGCTGTGGCGATTGTCTGAGAATGTCAATATTGTTTTTTAAGAGCCTTTGATTCTCCAGTTTTGAGGGAAGGGTAAAGTTTGAAGTCAAGGTAAAATATATTTGATGAAACGGGGATCTCTAAATTAATCACTGATTAATTTAGTGTTTTATGAAACATTTTATGAGAAGGTACTTTCTTCAAATTAACACTGTATCAACCATAATATCCTTACATTTTCATCACTTTGCAGCGATTATTATCCATCAGTGCATAACAACCTTTAGATTGATTATGCTGTCTTTTTAAGCCAATGAGACTCTATCTGAATGCTTTTCTGTACAGTGGATTAGACATTGCAATACTATTTTCGTATTCCGGACAAGTTTTGCTTCGCTATCCCAAGAGGAAGTTCATGCATAATGGATTAATTGTTGCTCTATCCACATGTAAAGGGCCCACAGGTTAGTATTCCCACGGTCTCCTGCTGCTCAATAGGTCAACCAAATGACCATGCCCAGCAACATCACTGCAAATCTGTGAAAATAGTTCAATTAAGTCCACAAGTGCTCTTCAGTCCCCAGTGAGTGACTGCTAAGGAGCCATCATAGGTACCTTTTGAGTACACCCTATCTCTGGTATGTTCAAAATTGACACAATCATGCTGTGTCTTTCACGCACACACACACACACACACACACACACACATAAACACACATATGTAAAGACTTGAGTCCCAGTGGAGAAAGACTTTGTGAATGTCAATGCGATTCAGTAGTGACAGCAAGCCATGTCAGCAGTGAAATGGGCCCTATGTTGAACAGAATGTAATGACTCACAAGACAATTGGAGTCGAATATGGAATGGCCTCCTCTTTGTTGTGATGGGCTGAAGAAGGATGACAGACAGACTAGTAAGCGAGCAAGCGCACTGAAAGGGAGTTCCTCTCTTCTGTTGCAGAGTGTGTTCCCTTCTATCTATTTCCACTACAGCATTTTTATTTACGCCAGCACCCTGTTGAAATGCTCAGGGATATTGGTTCTGTCTGAACCTGAGTGAAAGGTCCAACTCTGCTTTTCTTGTTATACCTGCATTCTTGGCATTTGGCATTTATCTGCAGCAGATTCGGGCCCCAAGACAAAGCAGCATGCGCCATCTCAAAAGGATGATACCACTTAAAAGCAATGTTCAAGCACACAGAATGTCTCACATCCAGACAGGCCTGAGGATTTGTTGGAATGTTTTTTTCTTTCAACGATAGAAACTTCTCATACAGTCTCTTTCACCCATCTGCTATGCAGCCCACGGACGTCATTCTTTTATGAAATACTGATTTGTAGTTTTGCTTCGGAAAATAGAAAAATGAACATAACTTTACTTTTAGCATATAGATAGATGTTCACATTAAATATATAATGTATTTCCAGCCACGTTGTAGACAAGCTCAACAGAAATATTAACTTTAGCCAAATCACCAAGAAAGACAGCATCACTTTACTGTAAATGAGGAAATTGTGCTCAAATGATGTTGATGTCACACAGTGAATGAATATTTTTCCGAAATACATCTTACTCATGAATGCATAACAACAAAACGAATGGTGCCACAAGCCTCTTCGAAGCTCTCTCTAAACAGCTAGAATTAGATGCTGGGAGATCTGAATCCCCAACAGAAAGCCCATTCATTTCAAAAGTCTATTTGATCACTTTGCCATCAACAGCAAAAATTCAGTCCTAGCTTTAAAGTCCCAGGCAGGATGGAGATTTGTTTTTGTGTTTAGCTATGACTTCAACATGTAATGTAATCGCTGAAACATATTTAAAGAAAAGCCAAAAAAGGACAGCAGATTTGGTATATTTTACATGAGAAGGATTCTTCATAGTTGTGCAGTCAGGGTGTTGGAATCCTCACTAGTCTTTCGGAAATAAGTTAAACTGTGTCAGAAAATGGCTAGTAGGGAGAGTTGGCAGCCATTTTGTGCCTTAATTAGCTAATGATAAACATCGGCAGGCGCATGCAGGCAGGCTGGCCAGCTTGCTTGTAAGCCTGTTGAAAAAGGACATACTATAATATGAAAAAATGAGTTATGGGGGGGTTTTGCCAGAGATGAATGAACACAGATGAATGTTGAAGGAAGACAGGACTGTGAAATTAACAAGCTACTTCCAGTTGTTCCACCAAGAGAGCAGCATACAGAGATCAAAGATGGTCATTGTTGCTGCCAAGGACATCTTATCAGAGTTATCTGTTTTTTGGATCTTTTAATTGCAGAAGTTCTTCATAGGAGTGCTGAAACAACAAAAAACTTAACTGGCACAATTAGGGAAAATAGAAACTGCATCTCAACTGCATTTGTCATTTCTAACTTTGAAGGTTTCGCAGAGTTCCTGACTTTTGTGTTGATTTCAAATTCCCCTTTTATCTTTTTTTTTTTATTTAGTTCTGTTATATAAGCTCAGTTATAGTGCTAATATCCCAGAAAGTTTTTTTTTTTTTCTGTCAGCATTTCACTATTATTAATGCGATCCTACATTTTCTAACAAACTTTGAACATTTTATGGTTCTTCTATGTGAACAACTTTTCTGTGAAGTGGGTGGAAAAAGAGTTGAGAGGGCTGAAGCACTGTTTGCCTATTGTTCAGTCAAATCATATCAAATCACGAGTCATTTGTGAAAGTAAAACTAATTCTTTTGCCATTGCACTTTTTTGTTTTAGTCATTTTAGTGTTGTTTCATGTTGGAGAGAAACATTTTTCATGAAATCAGTGAGGTTTCACGTTGTTAGATATTTTTATCAAAATAGAAGACTCATACACACAAGTAGTTCAGTGATTAATCACTGTTTATAAAGTCAAAGCCTCTGAAATTAAAGTTAATTTTCTAAGCAGACAAACCTGCTGTAAGCTGGAGCATTTAAAACATCCACCATTAACGCCATGCCTATTGTTAAGCTTGAACAACACATGAGCAACACATTAACACAAAGGCAACCCACTGCTACTAATTTCCTTACCCTGATGTGTTCCGTGAACTGAAATGTGTTTTAAGTGCTCAACCACAGTCGATTGCTGTTGATTTACAGTAAAGCACAAATCAATCCTTTCTCTTTGGCTTTGTGCTGTTGACACCTGCTGAGACAACACAATGACTTTTTGAATGGCACAAAACAGTTTAAGCACTCCACTTTTCTTATTTTCAGCACTGTGGCAAAGCAGTCTCAGAATATCAACAATGCAACGTCCAAAGTGCCAGCTAGATGCATCATGAGCTCCAACCTTATGCAGCAATCTAAAGCTGTATTTACCTCCCAAAATGTGCAGTGTTTCAGTGACAGAACCAGTGGATTAAACTCTTTAGCTTTCAGATGGCACATTTGCTGAATAATATAACAAAATGAAAAATGTTTTATTTTATTATCAGTTTAAAAATTCATAGAAGATATGTTATTGAACTGTCAGAAACAAGACATCTGCAAATTATGCAATGCTCCTTGCTGGTGACAGCGTGTGTTTTGGTCTGATATGTACTTTTCAGTAGGTCTGCATTAGATATTGGACTCTTATAGATGCATTGTCTTGGTTTTGATCAAGGACAGTAGAAAACTAATTACTTGTTGAGATATCTTTGCTGAATACATCTTGCACCTTGTGTATAACAAGATAAGTCACGTGTTCCCAGAATTACAATTCCAGTGATCACAAGACCATTTATAACTGCTGTGGTAACTTGGTATTAATTTTTAAAAGACTGAATGATATGATACGTTTCGTTGTCTGATAAAGGACCGACCTGTTTAGGAATAGTAGTGGGGGTCAGTTAATACCTCAAAAGGTTTCTAGGTGCTGTCACACATGGTCGCTTTCAGGTAGAGCCACAGAGAGCAGCTTGTATTGCTCGATGTCACTGAGGCACTTTTTTTTTCTTTTTTTTTCCTGTGAGCTGAATATTTCATAGTATAGAATAGAGAAGGGGGGGGGGGCTGTACTCATGGCAAGTGACCCGTCACCTTTACGCTACAATATAAAACTTTTCCCTGTGGTCTTCTCTTCAATCTCAGTAGCCAGTCGGAACTTAAAAAAGAAAAACTCTAGACACCAAACATACATGTTTACTGGGAGTAATTGTTTGTGCATGGAGAGATGAGTCACTTGTTCATAGATATGATCAGGCCGTTCACTCAAAATAGAAGTATAATAGTTTCAGAAATCCATTACTTCCACAAATAATAACTAGTGGCTATCATTCAATGTGGTCAAGAGCTATTTTTATTATTTTCATCTTGGATTTAAAAAGCAGTGTTGAAATGGTCAACAACCTAGCAAAATAAAAGAGACATATGTTTTAAACTTCCAAGTTTCCCTTGGTTTAGCCCCAGGAAGTTAAACCGATATCAATGCATTCCAATATGTAGATTTAGACTTTTTCCATTCAGGGATCAACATATTTAATAGCTTACCAACAGAACTAAAACTGCATCATGACTGGAAACATATTAACCAACTGAGACTTACATATGCCTCTAAGAAACAATCTAAATCTTTAACAGCCCCCTGAAACCTTGGTGTGTTCTGAAAGTCTTTCACAAAAACATTTATTTCAAATTTTGAGGAAACTACCAAATTGTACTAAAACAATTTCAAAGCCTAAACCTTTGGGTTTTATTGCTCATCACGGATTATGACTAATCAAGATCAATGTAGAAACTGTTATTGTCTCTTTAAAATGACCAACCTTTGGTTTTAATGGGCTAAAGTCAAATTGAAGATTTCAGACAAAATTTTCCCATCATCTGAGTCTGTGCTTACTCTCATTCTTTTGCATTTATTCTAAGTGTTATCTATTTCACAAGACTATCTAGAGGGGCACATTGCTAATTATTTTAGGCTATAAATATTGTAGTGTTTGACATAAGCTCAAAATAGGTGTTGTCTCAAATAAAGCATAGTTTCACATTTAAATTTTTTCTTCTTTCTTGCCCATACAGACATATTAATCTTAAAGTAAGTGTGGCGGTAAATATCTTGCTGTAGTTAGAACCTGGTTAGTTTTTGCCAAGCTTCAAGATTGGTAGTAGGAAAAAACAGCTAGGCTCCATCAAGTTCAGCTGTCAAGGCATTAAGCCAAATTTTCAATGTTTGTATAAAAATTGTAGTCTTCGGTAAATTCCCCAGATTGAAGACAAAGAGGTGGTTAATCTTCGGTTGCAGTGTGCGAATGCCAGCGTGTTACATATTTAGTGAGAGATGGAAGGAGAGGAGTTGCTGATGAGGTGTCAGCATGGAGCTGCAGCTAATCGGTACACGGTGAACAGTGTGAAGGGAAACCTCAGGAAGACAACAACAAACATACAACAAACATGGCATGGAGCATGACGAAAAGAGTACTGACTGAAGGGACAGAATCTCATTGAACACCCAAGAACCTTTGATGTTTCCACACTGCAATATCATAACAGACTCAAGAGAGACAGGGCATGGATGTGAAATGCTTTCCGGAGAAAATTGTTAAGCTTGTTTCTGTCAAACATCCATTGTGAAATCACACACAGCATGGACGCACAGATTCCTTATTCACTTCTTGCTCATTTTGCTGGCTGACATTACATGGTTTAAAGACTAGACAGACAAGTCGGGGGTTAAGTTGCATATGACCCTCCCCCCACACACTTCAACTGGCCAGCATTTTCCCCTTTGCTTTAGAGAAATAAATCAGCTACTTGCCCCAGCAACTAAACTTCACTGTGCACACAAGAGAGGTACTGACTTAATCCAATTCAAGGCAAACTGTTGAAATGTATTCAAATTAATATTTTAAGAAACCTTGGCAACGATATGTCTAAGCTTTTAACTCTTTGGGCTACACCATTGTATGGCTGATATAGCTGCAAATGAACAGAAGCCTTTGTGACCTCCATCATGGGTCATAACACCATCACAGACCTAAAATATACCACACACACTGATAGAAACTGGGATGTTTACAACACCTACACAACTCTCCTTTCGGGAGAGTGAGGCAGCATGAGAGTTCAGCATCCATCCACAGTTGGAGCTATTTATTACTGTACTTTTTGCCATGCAATGTGCCCTAGATGTCCCCAGGGCCACTCTCTTGGGCAAACACTCTTGAGCAAATATAACAAGATCGACACAGTATGTAATATGAGATAGCAATAGGTTGAACAGCACAATATGTGTCCATAGCACTTGAACCTGCATTAGCACTGAACCATCCTCTCAGGTAGCCTACAGCACTTTAGTTTAGTTGTAAAATTAAAGTAGAGCCACATCCAAGCTCATTCAATTTGAAGGATTATGGCTGTGGAAACAGTTGGGAGATGTTGTGTTATGTTAAAATTGGCCATTTCTTCCTACCAGTTTCATCTTTGTCTTACTTTGTTAGTTTAATATATGATTTAGAACAATTAATAATTTAGGAAAAACTAGCATTAACCTGGCACCTGAAATGTTTCTTTGCCAACATCCGTAACAGACATGTGGTCTAAGGTTGTGCGTGTCATGGGCAAAATAAAACTGAGCTTTTGTTTCAGTCTAGGGTTGTCTCAAGCAACTTTACTGAACTAGTATAGGGTTGCTTTGGAACTAGAACAAAACTGGGAAATGTTTTTTTTTTTTTTTTTTTTTCAAGTTACCATCTAATCACTGCATTCTATGCAAGGTATAAAATGACTAAGAAACCACCAGCTGGTAATTGCAAAAAAAAAAAGTTACTGAAGTTATTTTTTGTATACTTGTGGGTTAAACACAAAACAAAAGTATAAAATAACCCTGCATGTGAACACAAAAGAGAAAAGACTTTTTCTAAGTTTGGCCTAGTGAACAGAAAAAAATAAATAAAAAAAATCTACACTTCTGGTACACTGGATGTCGGCAGTTTCACTGATTTGCGTTGTGAGCACATTGTTGCAGAAGCACCTCCCTGAACAGTCTATATATGTTGTATGTTGAGTATTGCCATACCAGATGTGGTTGATTGCATAAACAACTGCCTGCATGTTACTTATGACCATTCATTTTGCTTTGTGCAGCGATAGAAAAGACCATGTTGTCTACAAATTTCAGAAAGACTAGTAAACTAGTTTCTATTCACTCAAGTGCAGAGAAAGTATAAGACATTCTGACTAAAAACCACTAGCATAAAGCCAAATTATTTCTTTAGAATGTGTAATCTGAATTCTTAACAAAATAATGATGACCATTTTTTTCAGTCAGTATGCATTCCAGGTATTCCAGGTCACAGCGAGCTTCACTTCAAATAGATCTTTGTCCTACTTCAGAATTATTTTTTTTTTGTTTCCGATTAGAACAAATTAACAACAATTAACATGATTTCAGACAAAGCAATTTGATCAAGCACACCAAGTCACAGAGTAATATTGCACAGAGCTTTGATTAAACAAATAAAGGAGCAGAACTGCTCTGATGTGTCAGGAGAAAAAAGCCCCTGTAAAATCTGCAACAGTGCAGCCCTTATATTCCTCTCGATTGATACTAACTGGCAGCAGAATTCCTTCCCGACAAGCTTTTCACTCTCAGCACCTCCTGCACTTGAGTGTGATGAACTGCCATCTCTGGAAATAATCCCAAGTTTTACTGGGGAGGTTAATCAATTTAAACTGCTGGGACCTAAAAGATTTTTCCCTGGTATTTTCACATATTCACATAGTCATATTCACCTTTCACATTGCGGGCTTACAGAGATTAAATTAAGATGCATTAAATGCAAAAAACTACTTTTTTTTTTTTTTTGGAAATAACAAAAAAAACAAACTTTTTTTTTTATAACAGAGCCAGTGCAGAGGTTTAAAACAAAGAATAAAATAAAAACCATCACGCTTTATCTGCAAAAGACACCCAGTCACTGTTCACAGGTATCGAGTGTGGAATCTCACCGATGTTATACCAGGATATAGACAAATATCACAAATGAATGTACAGCTTCTCATGACGACAATTTTCTTTCTTCACACAGCTAAAGAAAAAAAAATCTTTGTAAAAGATTCAAGTTTTTCCACAGATTTTTTCCCCCCTGCTGGTGCGCAATTTGACACTTGACAGTGTGTGGTGGGTTTCACGGATGAATGGGTATATCTATCAGGTTTGCTAGCAGCTGTTTCATTTAACCATGAAGTCCAGAGTGCTGCACAACTCTCTTTGCCATACCTTTAATGTTTCACCATTGAAGCTACTAACCAAGTCAATATGATGTGGAGGGTTACAGAATGGAATGGCATTGATCTTTGAGATGCAATGAGGAAAAAAGGTTCAAATAACTGCTGTGTTATAACACTGCATAAAGAAAATGTGGCAATTATACTGACAAACTATAGATAACAGAGAATAGAAGAAGATATTCTTTTTTCTTTTATTTGCAAGAGAAGTGTGCAGAGGAAAAACATTTTTATGCCTTTGGATGCACTTTAGAAGGGTCATTAATCGAGGAAGCACTGCGACTCTTTTTTTTTTTTTTACCCCCTATTCTTCGAGGACAGGGCAGAATAATGCACAAATGATAAATTGAGCTTATGCTGCACTGCTAAATTCCATCTCCTGTGGTAAATCTTCCCTTCTTTCTTGCCAACTTCTCTCATCACTGAGAGTTCAGGGCACCTTTGTGGCCATGTTGACACTTGAAACAGATCAGCTTTGACAGGTCAGGATCCCTTCAGGATCGCAGCCCCTCAAAGAGGTCAATCATGGGATGAATAATTTATCTGGGTAAGTTCTTTTTTTTTTTCTTTCAGATGAAACAGGATGTAGGGAAATGCTGAAAGCATTGCTTGGAAAGATCTTCATTGAGTTAAAATATGGTCTGCACAGCTTGACTCTGGCAGCAATGTTTTGAATACACACACAGTGTTGTTCATGTTCAGGATGATTGTTCTGTTGGAGGCTTTGAGCGTGAAGGTCACCTTTATATCCCACTTGACAGACTCTACATAAATCTCCGCCAATAAGAGAGCAGAGGTCTATCTTAGCAATGATTCATGCCCATGTTGTCTGAGCATGTGGTTCTCCCAAAGGCCATTCGATGCACAGTGCTGCCAAACTCTCTTAAACATGCCAAAATGCTCTCTGCCTTGACATACAGCAAGTCCAGAACCATGAAGCCTCATCCAGCCTCATCCAGCTAAAGTCCCCCTTAAGAGCAATTTGAGTACATTTACTGTATTTGTCCTGACCTGCTCCAGTAGTCTGGCAAATCTCTCTGAGGCACACCTGTCGATGAATAATTGTGCTTGTGCATAGAGCATGGGCCAAATTAGCAGTGTGTAAGAATATACATTCTTCAGTCGATTGAGTTGTGTTAATTTTTCAGTTGGTCGCAGAATTCTCTCCAATGCTTCGTGATTTCTTTTGCAGTCACAGCACCCTCAGCTTTCAGCACTTATTGAGGTCATGTCCTATTACCATCTGTCTTTAGCTGCATCAGGAGTAATCCTTGAGTGCGCTCCCTTAACCTTACTTAAGAGATCAAGGGAAGCAAGAAAACACTGCAATTTTCATTTGCCTGTGCCAACAGCGAATTTTCATCATCTTGAATAGTGAAGTAATAGCAAGTCTCACTTTCAACTTCATCTGTTATTACTATGCCACCTTACTTAAATGGCATAGAGAACTCCAATGACACTCATTCCTTAGTTCAGCATTTTATTCCGAATAATAAGGAATATAAGTAATTCATAGGCTGAGCTAAGGCTGATATTTCAAAAGTTCCTCTGAAGTTACTAGCTTTAGTTTGCTCCTGACTTTTATCACCACTGCACCAATATGAATCCCCATGTCAACATGTGCGACCTACTTGGTCTGAAAAGGGAAAAAGACTCAGTGATGCCAGCCAGTGCCAGTTGGAGGTTGTTAAGGTGGTTGCCTGGTAGATAGGAGACTTTTTTCCTCTTCTTTTCAGTTGATAATATGCACATCACTGAAATTTTACACATGTGTCCAGCAGCTGCATTATCTATCATTTCTCTGTGAGTGGTATATTTTTAGTGTTCAACTCCCATGGATAGATCAGGGATATTTTAGTATTCTAAAGGTTGAATGATTTTTCTGGTGACGTAAGTGAAAGACAGCCACTGTGATTTACTGCAGTACCACGAAACAGATAGCATTCAAATCAACCATGACACTGTCTAACAGGCTGCTCAGAAACTACAAATTCCATGTCCAGAAGTTTTCTGAAATGCAGCAAAAACTTGGTGGTTTCATGAAGCGTTATTTTGGTTCAGTAATTATTTAACAAACAAAACAAAAAATAATTTTTTGTTTGCACCGACCAACTGAATTGGATTTGGAAAACCGATACAAATTCAGACTTTGATGCCAGCGGCACTCTCAAAAAAACAACAACTCTGACCTCAATGAAAACCATGACATCTGTTCTGCGATTAGATTGAATACCTTTTGGAAGAATAGATGTCTGTTTCTGCATGTAAAGATGAGAAAGGTCACTCGGGCTGTTATCAGCGAAAGGTGGAAAAGCCAGCGTCTGTGACAGTATAAAGGTGCATCACTGTCTGTGGAACGGATGAGTTATTTCAGCGTCACGACACTGTTGATGCAGAGGTGTATGTTGGAATTTTGGAGAAAGATCTTTCCATCAAGGTAATGTCTTTTCCTGGGAGGTCCATGGTGATTTCCGTAGGACTATGTCAGACCTCATCCTGCGTGACTTGTATCAGACTGCCTTCACGGAAACAAAGTGTGTCTGCTTGACCGGTTTCTGCCTGCAGTCCACATCTAGCAGACTAGATCTAAAAAAATTTAATGTGAATTCTCAAATGATTAAAAAGCTGAAATAAAATAGAAGGATGATGTATGGTTTCTTGATTTGATTATATTTTCTCAATACAACAGAGTTGGTCAGTGAATACACTGAAAATCATTTAGTTTGTAATTGTATCAGTTAATAACGGTTCAAACATATGTGCAAATTATAGATTTAGGTTTTTGTTGCATTTGAGAAAACGTCTTTCTAGAGATACAGTTTGAACAGAAACCCTTGGACTTTGGCATAGAGACTTTGTAGTAATTACATTATTTAGCAACCAAAGAACATAAAATAGATTACTGTTATTTAGTAAAATATGCAGTCAGTAGTTCTTAAACTTATAGATTTAATTAAAACCAAGTACCACGAGCTGACCTAAAGTAAAGACATGCTTCCCCTGCAGGATCTCGATCTGTATCAGGGGTATTAATCTACCTGTCTGTAGTCTGATATCAAATGTGATGGATGAAGGCCAGCCAATGCCAAAGTCAGCTATTTCTTAGGAGCTATCTGGTTCAGACTCAGTCAAGCACAAATCTGAATGTCACAGTCCTGCTCACATCAAAGGGTCCCTTTTGGATTCATTAATTCAGAGAGATGGTCCTCCCTATCAATTACAGCCATGATTAAAATGTTTTGGAGTAGTCTCGCTCAGACTATTTTTACTGAAGGCATAACTTCAGCAGTATGGCCCCCTTTTTAAAAAATGCAGTTGTGTGTTTAGTTAAATCATTTATACTCAAGGGGAAATATACATTTTAGATAAACCACAACACAGGAGCACCACCCAAACACCACACTACTCATTAGAAACTGTAGATTAAAAAAAACAAAACAAAGAAAAACCTTCATGATGCATCTGGTGGTTTCAGTTCTTAAGAAGCTACATTTTCTGATCAATAATTCATCGTTTGGAAAAACAATCTCACCATAAGCCCCACTAGTGGGTGGAACCTTTGATTTGTATTTCACAAACTTCCTTAGCAGATGAGAAAGTTGGAATGGAGGGAGTTCAAGTTTTACCTTTGTGTATGTTTTTCAAGGACATCTCGTCCAGAGTTGGAATTAAAAGATGGATTGTGTTATCTGTGCAATGATGATTACATTTGGTAACAGGAGTAAAGTTTTAGTAGCTTATTCAACCTTATCACTATTAATCAATTATTTTTGTTTACAAAATGCTTTTTCTAATGTAACAAACGATACCTTCACATTTTCCATACCTGGAGTGTAAATATAATTCTAGCTGTAAGAGGGAACAAACAGACTGTTGTAATTTCTGTCTGAACCAAGAGGGAATGTGAAAGACGGGAGAGTTTGCAGCTTGCACTTCACCAAACAGGAGAAGGTAAACACTCGCAAATGTAAATAACATTTTAGCACCACTTGTTTGGAAAACTCCCCCCTTTCAGTCAGACTCATTTCCCTCATCCATCCATTTGGCTTGAAATATCCTTTGAGGAATCTCTTTTGAGCTTGTTTGTGATGTTTATTTCTGTGGTACATTGGCACTGCATTGCAGGTTTTCTAATGGGAGTAAAAATACAATTGATTGATGACAACTTCATTTTTATTTTTATGAAGAGGACAGCCGTGGCATTGACTGGTATTGCTGTTCTTTATTATTTCTATTGTAGTTGTCAGGAGTTGCTCAGAGCATCAACATGTTATGTTTCCTTTCAGTTAAATTTTTTGGAGTCACAGTCAAGTGTGAGTTTGTATACTCAAAGGACTCCATTTTGCTGAGTCCTTCTTTTTGTGTGTGTGTTTATGTTAAGCAACTCAGCAAAACTACTCATAGCTACTTCAAATATGAGGAAGAAAAAACAGTGAAGCTTCGTAAATGACTGCAACACACAGTAGTTTTCATATTTGCTAATGCCAATTTATCTTTAGAGTCAGACAGGTGATGCTTGGTGAACTGGCCCATGGCAAACAACACACTAATGTGCTTACCTTGGGATGCTTTTTCTGTTTGTATGTTGTTTTTTTTTTCCATTATTGTTATTGCCCAGCAACTTCAAACACAAAATGCTCATCTGTGGGAATCAGTGATGTGAAAGTTAACATGGTCAGCCAAGTCAGACAGCACACAACTGCTCAGCGTTTTCCCCGGACAGGTAAGCATCCTTCTGACCGTGATGCCTCATACATTCTGGGTCTGATTTAATCAAACTATCTGGATCCCATGGTGGCACAAAACAACATTTGTTCTGAAGTGCACGGCTTCATGTTCAGAACCTCTGTGAAGGGGATTGAGCATGGATGCTATCTTTTAGTTTCAGCAACAGAGGAGAGTTGTTCTTTACTTCTCTTCACTGAGTGTCATACTGTACTCAAACTGTCAGGCTACATAGAGCTTTTCTTTGAAGAATGCAAGACACCTCAATCTTTGTTTTTTTTTGTGTGTGCTTTACGGTTTATTCTTTTTAGAACTCTGGTAGCTTTCCATTGCCGGCCAGAAAAAACAAAAGATTTCAATTTCAAAATACATCGATTTGTAAACACTGCTAGTTCAAGGTCAAGGGATAGCCTGACTGAAGCTTCAGAGTATATTTTGTGACACACATTATTGTACTTGTGTTTCTAGCAAACGTCAGAATAAAATCTCCAAAACTTCATTAACAGAAGATGAACCCTCTCTTGACCCCCTCCTCCTCCACCTTCCCTCATGTCTTTACTCCAGAAGTGTTCCTGAAAGCAAGCAATCAATACAGCTCTCATGCTGAAAGGCTGTAAACCTGAAATAGTACCCATGACAAGCCCTTGCAGGTAATAGGTCAGATGTATTGATTGATCTGTTCATAAACACACATTTTAGGACAGCTCCCTGTAAAATTTTACGTCCACGTATAGAGAAAGAGACTTGAAATTTATGTGATTTTCTTATGTCCGGGTAAAGATTTTAATGTCTCAGTGGCACCGATTTTACAAGGAATTTAGCACTGTGGAGTGTCAGCGTACAAGACACGCTACTGTAGATAAATCCTTCGTAGTACCTTCAAGTTTCAGAGATTATGGAATACCCTTTCCGTCAAATTAATACTCCAGATTTCCAATATCAGTCTTGATTCACTTGCCATGAAGAGAATGGCTGACCTGCTATCATGCAAACTTATATTTACTGTTCATGTAATTGTGTCATTGCGTTTGATTATGTAGCATCCAACTACTTGGGAGAAGCATACTTTTCTTTGTAAATAGGAGTGCAAACACTTGAAATGGAATTTTAACTCCTTTAGATGCATGCATTTACTTAAGGGACAATACAAAAGCCTTACAGAGGGCAGAAGATATTCTGTATCTTTTATTTTACTCATATTTCATAAATGAACTATGCATTTCGTCCATGATTGTTTTTTTTATGATAAAAAGCACAAAAATGTATTTTTAATCTTACGTCACACAATTTACTTGGTTTTGAGATTGAGGTGATGCTATATTGGATCAGCCAGAGGTTAAATGAGGATCAACCTGCTTGCAGGGTCATGGCTGTTTAGGAGGAGACTTTGCCAGTGATTTGTAAGATTACATCACTTTTGTGTGAGTGCATGTGTGTGGATAATTGCATTTGCTATAAAAGGCAATTACAATGGTTACATGACTTGGTAGTCTAGATTTATGGATTTCAAAAAGAGCCAGTATGGATGAAAGAAAACACACTGCAGTTAGATGGGATCACTCAAAAGTCACTGTCAGGTGATTAGGTTCACGGTGTTCTTGGATCTCACCCAGGTGTATTCCTACATGGATTGAGAACTCCACCTCTTTCTGCCAGGTTCAGATCCTGCTGTAAAAGTAAGCAGACACGTCTCCCCGACTGCTTATTAATTTGTATGTTGAGATTCCATCACAATGCATAGACTTACTATCCAGATTACTTATCTGGATACTGATAACATGTTGATACCAGATGGAAAACGATATTGTTCATAGCAGCTATTCATTAACTTACCATTTAAAGCAAAGAGACACAAGATAATTTATGAAGTGGTAAAGCTGAAATAAAATGGATATTTACATGTATGGATCATTGAAAGTCATGGGTTCATAAAATTTTCCAGTTTTTGAATTTTACTTATGCTGACGTCCTGCGGAGACACTGTGTTCGTCATCAGACTGAAACTAAGATGATGCGATTTCACTCTCTTTGTCTCTCTTTCGCTTTTCTTCATGCATGAGAGACGCATTTGCTTCCCTTCCTTCAGTCAGACAGATTGCAGGGGAGATGCATGTGTCAGTCAGCCAGCACTGTCTCATCTCAGTCAGGTGCTCTGTGTATCTCAGGTTATTTAGAGGTCTGCTGGCTGGTAAACCGCACATGGCTCATTTTCTAAAGTCTCAAATTTGTCAGGGGAAAGCAGAACTGAGCTCAATTTGCTTAGATGTTTTCCAGCTGCTCACTGGGCTGTTCTTAGATGTCAGCCCCCATGGAAATTAAAAATCCAACACTCAATAAATGATTTAAAAAAAAAAAAAGAAAAATTTATTCAATAAAATGAGACATTGTGGTAGTTGTAACATTTGGTTGCAAGGCTGTTTTCCTCAGGACCCTTTTGCTAAGATGCAGCCACCCCTCCCGGACAGAAATTAGAACAGTCAGTTCAGTACTTCTCTCCATCTGCCTCTCTGCAGTGTCATGTCAATGAATAACAAGCACCCGGCCACAATCTCCAATTATGCAAATCAATGGCAGGATCTTGATATAGGGTTGTTTGTGGCAGATTTAAATGCAGATGCACTGATGGTTTAGAGTTCTATCATATTACAGCCATGAATAAAGGAGCTTTGTATCAGACTCCTTAGCCATGTCTGCAAAACGACAGCATGTATTGTACACTACTGTGATGCTATTAAATGAAAAGGTCTAGAAAACATGACTTTGATATCTACAAACTATTAATTCCCTACACATCATTCACAAGCTTCTTTATTATGAAATTGTGATACTGAATATAAATCATGCCACAAACTGATGAAATATGGCATGTTTTAGATTTTTTCCTTTCTCATGCAAATATTTAATTTTTGCAGAATTAAGTCCCAGCTCTCGTTAGCAAGCCTTTTGGCCACTTTTTGTTTTGAGCCTGTTATACAGACTCGGTCAGCTGCTTTCTGTTAGCCAATGGTCACTCAGTGCAGATTTAAAAATCTGACTCATTTGTTATTGTCCTGAAAGCCATGAGCTCATACTTTACATTTTACTGCTGCGCAACTGTAAAAAAAAAAAAAAAAGCAAAATGTGTTTTTTCATGAATGCAAATCTATAAAATGTACATCCCACCCAAACATGTACCTTTTAGTGAACTACATGTGGTTTTTGGAATAGGTATTCAATCAGATTTGATGACTAAGCGTCATTTTAGGAATACAGGATATGATTAAGCAAATCACAGATAATATTCCACCACAGAACAGTTTTACTCAACTTGGCAAATTCCAGAGCAACAGTACAGCTTGCCTGTGTTGCAGCCTCACATCTGAGACAAAAGCTAATGTTGGGCAACACAGCCTTTCTGAAACTCTTCAGTCTTATTTTTTTTTAACCCTTCACACATTAACTTGTTGGATTTGTGAATTGTATCATAACGACCCGACCCCCGGATAAGCGGCAGATGATGGATGGATGGATGGATCATAACGGCATGATAAAAAATAGAATGAAATTAAATGAGCACAGACCTCAGTTGTTTGCAGATGATGATCAAAGTCCCATAAAGTGTAACGTTCCTGTGCTATAAATGTTACGAAAAGCTCTCATTGATCGCTAGCTGGAATTAGAAGAATACATATTCTGCACCATGGTGTTAAAACAAGTGGAAGAGAATGCTAAAAAGAAGGCCAAGCTATGTGTTATAGCGACTACTTTAAGGAAATAGAAAATAATAAAACGAAGATGGCTTTTAGCAATAGTGCATTTAGAGAACATAAGGTTCTGTGACCTTTAATCCACAGTCCTGATTTTATTACAAAATCTAGTTTTAGTTTGCTGAGACACATCTACAGATTTCCATCAAACTAAATCTTTGGTCAATGTCATTTCTACCAAAATATATTTCCTGAAATCCTTTGTAACATAGAGATTCACCACTGTATCCATGGCCACAGTGAGCCCACTTAATGCAGCTTCACTTGAAGCGGATCTACAGAAGAATTTGAATCAAAAGATGAGGTAAATTGAGGAATAAATGTAGCTTTTTTTTATTTATTTTTTTTCTAAACACAATAACAACCTTTTTTTTTTTTTTTTTTTTAATAAATCACATTTGGGTCACAATTGTGAGAGAAAATCAAATTAAGTGCTGTATCTTGCATTCACAATTCACTCACTATGGTTTTGGCCTCTGTTCAGATAAGGACATCTGACAGGTGGCAGCTACTATTATAATCAACATTTTGCTTGTCAGAAAAAATAAAATGCAGCTTGCAATCTGGCAAAAACACAAAAGCAGCTCTAAACATACTCTAATAAGGATATAGTTCATCATCTCTCAATTTGCATTCTCTGGCCACCTTTTAAGAAAACTCTTCCATCGTCCTCCCTGCAGAGGCATCTCATTTAAACATGCAAACCACTGGGAGTCCAGCCACAAAAGCCTAATTGAAACCCTTTTGAGTTTATGAATAAGAGAACACCCATGTGCCCTCGATGACAGAATGTCTTTAACGGCCTTGCATCATTTCAAATGCAGGGCATGTCGAGCGGTCTTCCAACTGGCCTGTTTCATAACTCGCCACTGTAGGTGCAACTCATAAAGAGTGAATATGAGTGGCAGCTTGTAAGTGACCATCAGCTTGTGAGTGGGGGCATAGAGATAGGAGGGGATGACAAGTGATGAGTGTTGCACACCGTCATGCTGAAGCTAAAACCAGACATGATAATTAGAGTTCACCTATCTGCCAAAGCATAAACTTTGGGAGAACATAATCACGACAGGACATGAGTTTAAAATGTTTGGGAAAAGATCATTAATTGTGTTGTTGTGCCAACACATGTGTAGAGTGCAGGCTATTATCATTTAAAATGTAAAAAGTTAGAAAGATGACGATAACTTCTGTTAGGCACCCAATAGGACTAAATTCAGAGGGCGATCACATGAGGACGGTTTCAGTTTCATCGATGAATACTGCATGAGTTATGAAGCTAAAACAACACAATTCTTTTAAAGTTAAATGCTACATCATACACCATGAACAGATCTCAATGCAGTTGGATTAGACTCTGTAAAAGATAGATGTGATAAGGGAGTGAGCCGCTACACATCCTTGGAGTTGCTAGCAGCTGTTCAGGGTAGAGACTTGGCAGGTACAGATCGCGAGGGAGCTCGCTACCAACTCTCTCCTCCTCTCCTCCTCCCTCAGCTAGTGATGGCCTCATTTATCTGTCACCACCCCTCCTACTCCTGAATCCTCTTCCGCTCCAGACATCTTTGTCTAACGCGCCATCACCATTGCTGCTGAGCTGAAACAACTACTCCATCGCTTTTGTATTTATTTAATCTGTTACTTCCCTGTCAAATGCTGATCGGCCTCTCTAAAAGCCGCTCGCTGCCCCAACAACTTCACATCTTGGCTGCCTCTGGATTTCAGTCATTTAATGACTTACCAATAGGCTCCATTTGAAGACTGTATTAGTTTCTCACAACCCCTGTGTGGCTCCTTTCTCATGGCTGCAAAAATACCTATGGGCTCCCCAAGCACATATTGCTGTTCTCTGAAATATGCTCACAATTAGGACGTCATATCACAATGCCTATGTGATCTTTTGCAAATGCTATGAATGATGACGGGGAATTGGGCATCAGTTCTCCATCTGATTGATTCCTCCCTTTAGAATCTCATTAGTCAGATGCACTATCCTACAACAGAAAACTTTTGTTGTTGACCCTGAATGCTTTTGAGGATGATTCACCCCTTGTATTTAAATGCCAATCAATTACTATTAAAGAAAGTTACATAAATACTTCACTGCAGCAGGTGCTTATATTTCTAATAATGCGTTCAAATGCTATAATGATTCAGTTCCAGTTATGTAAATATGTGTGGTGCTGTTCATATTATGACAAAGAACCTTTTAAACAAAAAAAAAGCAATATCTCAGTTTTTTCTACACCATTTAATGCAATATTTTTTCAACAAAGGGTTGAGGGAATGTGAAGTCTCCATCTACTTCTCAGACTGACATCAATCGCCTTTCTCCCTTGCTCAATACTTGCTGATGAAAGCAGAGTCCCACACCATTTGGACGGCCCACGCCGATTACAGAGCTTTCAGTCTAACAATCGGGCCAAGCAGGTGTTTGGCGTTGTGTTGAGGGAATAGAGCAGCTCACCAGCACATTGGAGGATCAGAAGAGGCTTCTGATGCACCTGGTCACGTGCCAAGGCCTCCCTCCCCACACAATCTGGCCTGTTCTGTTCCTACTCAGTGGCAGACGCACCTCCGGTGGCAGCTCTGATGGACGCTAAACTCTTCTGGTGACAAATGTAGAGATCATTCGCTCCTTCCCACGCACATGTTTAATCATGATGCACTGCTGCTCACACTCCAGATATTATATTGCATGAAGTCCTGTTACTTATATATTCTGAGAGCTAAAGTGGTTATAGACATATCAAAGTCAGTCAGGGTGATTCCATCTTGTTTTTTAGGAAGGGTCCAACATGGAGTTATACTTGGCAAACACTGTGTACAAAAATAAGATTTATGTTTAGTCTCATTGGGGTGAAATACACTTTTTTAACATATTTCAAATTCACTACATGTTTTTGACCCACTGCACATGTTCTCTACTACACGTGTGAGAGATAAGCATGGGAATCCCTGGTTAATATATGAATAATTTTGTTTTGTATCAACAGTTCTTTCCATTTGACCTTCACTTAATATATGGACTGTTTATATTCTCAGACTGTACTATCTCGCAGTATGAAATGTTTATGCAAATTGAGCTGAACAATTATCTCGTCATTAAAACCCCTTACATTACTCTTTGGGAAATGTTTTCTTTTTTCATGTTGGCACCTATTTCTATTCAGCCGGAAGACTGTTTATCGTCTCAAATCACATTCCTTCCTTCACACTGTATGTGGAGATTTAGAGATAATTTCCATAGTACATATTTATATCAACAATATCAAAGACAGTGGGAGAGAAGAAAACGATCCCATCCCACAGGGTCTGTGAGCTGAAATAAGACCGATACAGCTGAGTGAGCCTTGATGAGAACATATATATAAATATAGATAGCTATATGTGTGTAGAGAGAGGGAGAGAGAGAAAGGAGTGGGGGGTGGGCAGGTAAATAAAAGTGGAGCTTGGACCATTCGGATGTCTGAAGATGAGTGAGAACTTGCAATTAAGACCAAGAAAAGATTTTATACAACTGGTAGTCAAGTCTGTACCAATTTTGGACTCCTGTGCATCAATTACTCCAGGTAGAAAGATGCTCAACTATGCCTGTATTATCAATCCCAATCCTATAGTTGCAGATAAAGAACCTACAGTGTGGAGTTTTGAAGGAAAAGTCCCAAATTTGGGAAATCTGCTAATATATTCTCTTGCTGAAACTTTATGAGCAAATGTTAATATAATTTCTGTTCGCCAAATATGAATCAAATAGACAAACAAACAAATAAATAAAGAGTGCTGTACTTGTCTTTAGGACAAGAAATACTGATAATATAATTTTAGAAAGTGTCTGCCCGTAATGGGTTGTCCATACAAAGAACAATAATAAATAACTAGTATTTATAACCAAAACTAGTAACTGTAGCAACTTAGTTTAGTATAATGACAACTATAAATACATTGCTGTAGATATTGCCCTAATTTAGGAAAATTATACATTTTAATGTTGATGTAGAAAACACTGAAATCACTGACTTAGCTGTGTATTATCACCTCTTAAAAGTTCAATACTTATAATAGTAAAACAATGAGACCTAAAAAGAGCATCAAATTACATGTGACACACTGCCAAGCAGTCTTTGGAGCTGATGAGGTCTTTGAAGTTTGTACTGTTGTCCTCTTTCACAATTACCAGTGTGTCATCAAACTGATTTTATGAAAAGTACAGATAACATTCTACCTTAAAATAAGACATTTCTGCCTATACCCAGGCTGGGTATAGCTGGAGTAATCATTGTGTGCTTGGCATTATTGTTTTCCGGATATTATAGCTCATTAATTTGCATGCTCACTTTATTGAAGTCATTGTTAATGTTATGGCCATTATTCTTGATGCTGACCGTGTGTTAGCCAATTTCTTCGCATATGATTTTCACTGAAAGTATTCATAGATAATAATTACAAACCACGCATATTGTTTAAATTGATTTTTAAAATCATTTTGCACGAGTAAAAATGTATTTCAAAACAAATAGTTAATATGAATAATTATACTATTGAGTCAAGCAAGTTCAAATTTACTAATTATATTTTCAGCAGATAAAATGGGACATAATTCATCAATTACCAGGTTTTAGAAGAGGTGTTGTAATTATCTTTAATTGGATTTTTTTCCCCAAAAATTCCTTTTCATAAAGTAGCATTGTGAGGCTACTATTTAGAAGTCAAAGGAAATACTGACTTCCTGACAAAGTCATCCCCTGCACTAACCGTGCAGGTATGTATTAACCCTCCCTGCCCAAATTCAATTCACAAAACCCCTTTCCACTTTAAATGCAGCACATTCTAAATTGTGTTTACCCCTTCAATTGTTCCAAAACCAATTTAATAGATTCATTAAGGAAATGGTCCAGCCTCACCGTAGTCTTGTCCTTATTTCACCCTAAAAGGACTCATTAAAGGATATGCACATATGACAGGATAATTCCATGAATACCTCAGTAAATTACACACTAATTTCTCCTCTATGCGTTCCCTAATGAATTGAGCAATTTGATGTCGCATTACAATGTCAGCAAAATTGCTCTTCTTATAAGTGTATCATTATTGTATCTTTTAAATATCAAATCCAGTCACAGCCCTCAATTTTTAAGCTCTGCAGCTGCCCAGGTTGAGTGAGAATTTGAATTTGAATTTTTTTTCTCCCCATCCCAACATCCCAACTTTTTTTCATCAAAACATCCTTTATGTCCTCTCCGCTGTCTTACATGATGTCAAACTAAGTCCTTGCTGAGCTGATAAAGCTGTGGGACATCAAGGACTATCAAGGTGATGCCCATAGTAACCAGGCTCCAGTGCTTTCTACAAAGCTCAAACCATTGCTTATTGTGGAACATTGACAGACAGTAAAACAGCAAAACACAGTGTAGCTGTCCGAAGCCTTCACTTCTTAATAGGCCACAGTAAATTTGACATCTTTAGATTTTTTTCATAAGGTTTTTAGTTGCTGTTTGGCAGTCATTACAAATTATTTTCCTATTTATGTGCTCGCGCTTGAATTGTTCTTTGATCTGAAATCGGATTAAATTGCATATAATATTGATAATTTCTGTGTGAAACTGATTTTCACATGAATTCAGATACTGTCAGTAGGCAGTGCATCCATAAGGTGTTGCATGACTGTATTGAAGCAGCCAGGCTGTTTGTTGCTTGAAGCCATGATTGCTCAGAGGTGTGAACAGCAGAATGTGATTCCTTTGTTCAGTTTACAAATGTTAATGTTCTCAATTGGGTATATCAGAAATAAATATGAACATTTGTTGTCATGTGTTGTCATCGACATTCACTACTGTCTGTGTTATAAAAAGGACTGTTCTTCCCATTGCTAAAGCAATTTCTATCTGCCAATCAGTTGTTCTCAGGATTCATGGACAGAAGTCTGCAGATTTCATTATCATTCTTGCAGTGATCTGAACTACAGAGCAATTAGTCATCCGGAACTGTAATCACTCAGAGTGTAAGCATGCATTTAATTACAGGAGTATTAACAAAAAAATAATTGCTCTTGAATACCAGTCACACAGAATGAGATTTGGCGAGGGGACTCTGAAATGATTACTGCTTGTAAATCTAGCCATAAAATTGGAGGCCATTATGTCTCGTGCTCAAATGGCTTGTTCAACAAAAATCCAATCGCATACATAATTCTACACAGTTCCTTACTGTAGTTCATTAGGATAATAGAGGTGCTTTTCAGGATTAGGCCTGCTCCTGTACTTTGCTGGACATAATTATGTTAAAACAATGAAAATCATACATTCAGTGTCATCGCTAAAGAGGCTGCTAAAAACAGTAGTGAACTAGTTCGATAGCAGTGCTCAAAAGGCACCCCATTTCCCTATGTTCATATCCTAAACACAACCCTGTAAACATTTAAGTGATATTATTAATGCAACACCATACCTGACCTTCTCTTAGTTATGATAGCAGAACATACAGCTCACCGGTCTGCACAGCAGGGGACTGCTGGGAACCATGCTGTCCCTCAAGAGACCTGCCTCTGGCAACCACTGACCTGGTAACACGTGCGCAGACACGTACACTCTAATCACCCAGTGTGTCGGCTGTGGCAATGTAGCAACCCAGGAAGCCTGTCTGACATGCTGAGTCGACAACAAGGGGAGCCCAAGTGTCAGAGAGGACGGCAGCCTTGGGGACGTGGTAGTGATACACCTATAACACAACAGCAGATCAAACAAAAAAGTTACTGTAAAAACATCAAGTATACTCAAGAAGAAGAACTACTGACTCTTATTGAAGTGAATGCAGGAAACTAATGAGTAAGCCTGGTTGGGTTTATTTTAAGTATTTATTTTAGTTAAGACATAACATGTATGGAGAGATGTAAAAAGTGATGTTAACATAAAGTAAAAAGGATGTGTAGGCATTGAGAAAGATATCAAAATATTAAGTCAGAATGATAGCAAAGATGAGCATTTGAACCCATGATGCTGTACTGTATGGTTTCAGTGCCACCTGAGAATATTTGGCCATTAACATTTCATGGCATTCACATATAAATTTTTCACATCAGAGTCCTCACTCAGCTATTTGGAAAGAACTAAAATGAGCCTGTGAGTGCAGACTATAAATAACAGTCTCACAGAAGGAGGGCAAAAAACAAAACAAAAGGAAAGCCTCCTCCAGCTACACAAATCAACAATGATAAGTCCACCAGCAGTCGTTTGTCTTCTGTTGAAATTGATGTTGAAGCCTCTTTTCCATTCTTATCACACTTCGCAGTCCGTGTTATGTTCATATGCAGTTATACAGTCAATGCCCTTCTCCCTGACAGCTGGGCAGCTACGGAGGAGACACAGATTTCATGAATGGGTGCCCTTCTGCAGGCTCAGAGGCTTAATGTCACAGGACTACACTGTTGTAGTATTTCCATGGAGATTATTGTTTGTTTAATCAAACGCAAATGTGCCTGCTGACTGACTGCATGGATGAAAACAAAAACAATCAACTGTGGTGCCGTGGGATTATCTCGTTTGCATTCTTAACCTGGTTTTTGTTTGTTGTCTCCCACAAGAACACCTGAATTCAACATGTATGCATGTATTACATTATAGCTGGTAAACCTTGTTAGTTTGGTTCAAAGTTTTTTCTTTTTCTAGAGCTTTAATATCTAACAAAGAATGGAGACACCAACCATCTTTATCTTAATGTGAATAAACTGCTCCCACCAGATTCTCATTTTTAACATTGCTCTGAAATTTATGTAGATTATCCAAATACGATTACAAAGTTGCAGAGAAAGGAAGTGACACATTGTTTCAAACCACTTCATATAATGACAAACCTCTTGAATGGAGCCTGTTTTATAATTTTGCTGCACTTTACAGGAAATTTTAAATTACCTAACAGCAGTAATTCACAAACATTTTTTTGTGTGTTTAAAACTTGGAATTATGCCACAATCAAAATGCCTTTTATCACAGTAGATTAAATGACTTGTGAAAATTATAGAGCTTTTCAAGTAGCACACGGCAAACAGTTTCAATATGTATTCATGCAGCAAAAGCACATTGATTGAATGACTAGAACCTGTTTTGTTTTTTCATACATTAGAAATTGCAATAATTGTTACTAAAGAGAATGTCTAACTGATTTTACCTTCACTTAGTTTTTCACAACAGCCTTTGCTTTGTGTGATGATGAGAGCAGAATACACTCATCCTACGAGCCATCTCCTAGTCTTAGAATGTGTTTACTGGAAACTGCTGCACTGAAGCAGAGAGGGCAGACACAGCAGGCAGCAGATTGCAGTGTAACCTCTCCCTGCACCCGTTCAATAACAGGTTAAATCAATATCCTCTCACCTTTTCTTTGTGAAATGTTGCCTTATGCAAGGTACTCTTGATCTACAAACAATGTACAATAATTAAAAAGTAAGTTTAACAGAACTAAGTAGAGAGGGATGTTAAACATTCGTGTACTCATAGTTACATGTGGGAAATGGAGCTTTTTGGAGGTTGATAAATAATACAGGTGTACAGCAGTGGGACTTTGATTTTCACAGGTTGCGGCAGGGTGAACCTTATCTAAAGTTTTGACTCAAACCCCAGTGTCTGACAAAAGCTGGTGTGCTTTTGGGACTCGGTTCAAAGGATGGTGAATTTTGTTTCAGGTACACTTGACAGCATACAGTAAGAACAGTCTCTAATTCAAAGGTGAAATGACAAATACATATCAGAAGTAGACATTAGAATTTATTCAATAAAATTAAAGGAAATATGAAAAAAAAAAAAAAAGAAAAATGAAAAAATATAAGAATGGATAAGCAAACATTTGTGAGATCAAAGGGATGTAACTGGTGACAGCAAGTATTTTGATGTTGATGATCTGTCCTTTTGGTTTGGCTTTATGATTAGAATAAGGTTTCCCACTTTCACATGTACGCTTCACCATTCTTTTTTTTTACACAGCTGCCAATCTGTGAAAACAGAAAGCCAGTTTTGAACATTTAAGTATGCTTTTAGAGACCTTTATGCTTCTCTCCATTTATCTGTTTTCATCAGCTTTGGTGCTGTTAAATGATGACGTCTGCTCTTATGAGAAGAATCAGAAACTTTATGAGACATAGTTAACTTGTTTCCCTTGACAACTAAGGCCCTGGAGCATATAATCTTGCTTTTATAGACAAAACTAGCAATTTGATTATGAATTACAATCCCATATTCGAAGCATTAGATACCATAATGTCAAATTGCAACTGCAATCTATAAAAATTGTATATAAAAAGACTGTGAGATAATAATCAGGTCTGCGGGTATTTTAAACAACTTTTGACTTTTAAAATCCAATTAACATTTACCACACTTAGTGTCACGTAACCTATAATGCAAAGCTGTGATGATAGCAGTCACCTTTTTAAAACCCACCTACATTATATCAGTGCCACATGCAGAGATGCTGTACTGCGGGTGAGACGGATGATAATACCCCAGGTGTGATCATACCTTGTTCGTGCGGAGTAAAACTGACAGGAGAAGATGTAATCCCGGCCCATCCTGCTGCAGACTGTGACTGTAATCTCAGATTAATGTCCAGGAAATGTCCTCATGATGTGATTGCACACAAGGGCAGATGTTGTAGTGTGTCAAATCATACGTTACTCTGGAGATTGTAGATACACGAATGAATGAATGCTCACGTTCTCAGGTCTGTCCATCTAGTATCCTGAGGAAAAAGCTCTAGAAAGCTGCCTTATGACAGATCGAAAGCTTTCTCTACTCTCCATAAGTACGTTTTTCTCTTTTTTTTTATTAAAGATTGCTACAAAAAGAAAACATAGAGCCGATGTGGTTTTCCATGGTTTGAAGTTTCATCACACACAAAGCTACTTTCATTTTTTTGCATTTTTATTTTCAAATTCAAACAAAGCATGATTGAGGGTAAAAAGTATTCTATAGGAAAGGATTTTTATATAGAAAGAACAGTTAAATCCTGTGATGTATCAAACAGTATTTGTAATTGCATTCTTGTTCATAGGCTCTGGAACAGCTTGTTTTTCTTTTGCATGTTTCATGATTTATTTCTTGAGTGACACTGGATAACTGCTATGATACTAAATACATATAAAACAATTCAAGTTTTTTATGTTTTTCATAGAGTAAGGAAATAGTCTGTAATGAAAGGGATTGTAAACGTCAAGACTTATTGGAAATCATTATCACAAAAAAATCAGTATTAGTTGATCAAGCAACAAGCATGTGTCCGTTTCCTACTGAGCTAGTTGTAAAACGGTTAAACCCATACAGCTCTGCTGGACAGCAGCAAAGCCTTGAACAGTGACTTAATGCACTCCTCTGAGGCTGCTTCACATCCCTCCTAATGGATCATTTTTCACCTGGCACCTCAGCTCTCTTAAGATCAACTGAAAGGATCAGCTTTATCGAGCCTTTTCCTCTACACAAATTCAGATCAATAAAGATTCCTGCACTATAAACCACTGGTATCATTTCCAGTGGTGCTGCATCTAGTTATTATCTAACTCGTCAGTTGAAATTACATAATGAATCATGCTGCTACAACTCATTAGCCAAAGAATAGCTTAATGCTCGTGAAAGGCAGCTTTATAATGTATTTTAGGCAAAGCCACACCTTGGAGTTGGTTCACTCCCCTCTTCTAATTAAAAGTGATTGATTATAAAATTTTCGATGATGGTCATCTTTAGCCTCGGCTATAGCACTTAAAATGATCTTGCGAGCTGTCTTTGTCAATGCCCGGATCTATTCCCAGGGTGCAGATTCTGGCAGATGATTCATTGGCATGTTGAAAGAGCAGTTGGAAGTCTGCAAGACTGTTAAAACCTGCAGGCGGAAAATACATGTTTTTCATCAGTATGCAATACATCAAAGATGATGCTCTCACTGGCATGATCAAAACAGCACGCAAATGCAAAATCTCACTTTGCGACGGCGGAGATACAAAAGCAGCACTAATGCAAACAATCTTGGAAGAAAACAAAGATAGAAACTAAATAGTGTGAAGACACTTCAAGGAAAATGACACCTTTTCTGCGATTCAACTTTCATCCAATCCACTCATGGGGAAGAAAAAAATATGACCAGATATCACAATTTTAAAATGCAAAAGGAAGCAATTACATGTATAGCTTGTTGACACTGGCATCAGATACTTGGGAAAAATCTCACTTGGTTATGTGGTGGTGGATTTTGGGGAGGTGGAAAATAGAATACATTTCAACTTTTACTTGAGGCATTTACAGTCCTTTATTATGCGAAGCTGCTCTGGGTTAACAGCACAGAGACGCCTCAGTGCCTGTGAGGATTATTGGCAATACGCTCCAACAAAACAGCTGAAGAAGGCAAATAATTGTCTTAAGGTGAATAACAATACTATGCTATTCTGGTGATTTGGGATGGGATAGGGATATTACAAACCAAATAGAGGTTATTTCTGAAACCTATGTTTCATTAATGAGAATCCTATATGAAGCCTGTTACTCTTGGTTTATATTCATGATTTATACACAGAAATGCAAGGAATGATAGGGATTTTGCACAAGGAAGTGCTTGCAGGGCAATGCCAATATGCTTATAACATGGTGCTACAAGCATTCTCCCCTGAGTGAGTTTGGATTTTGTGAATGAACCCCTCCTTATCTATGCTGCTCGGGCTGCCGATCAGTAAATGCTGCCTGAGGCAAAGTCCTCTCCGCAGCCCGCAAAGATTCAAACACATTTGCAAATGAGCCTTTTTCTCCAAACTAAATAAGCTGAGATGTGGAGAGCCAGAGGTGAAACACATTAGAATGGCCTGGCTTGAATATTACTTGGTGGTAGCATGCAGCATTGCCTGGGGTTAGTAACTGAGCTAGGCTGCTGTGACATAGAGACAATGAGCTTGTATTTCTTCCCACACCAGGTCACGCTGGGCTTGGTTGTGACTAATGTTAGGTTAAACAGATGCTGTGTAGCAAGGCGACGGAACTGTCTGGCTAATCCACTGTCTAAACAGCAGGGGTTTTCCAAAAAAAAAACTCTGCAAGCTGTGACTATAGACAGAGGTTGCCTTGATGTGCTTCATACTAAATTAAATTAAAAGGTGCATCTTATACTTGCATCACAGTGTTTAGGCTTTATTGATTTTGGAAGTCATTGGTAAAACACAAAAAAAATATTATTTTATTACTTAATATGTTTTTGCATTTGGAGAAATATCAGCACATCAAACTGAAGGTGGGCTTTCAGGTTCCATGTGACTACCTATCTAACCCCATGTTATATCTATATGGATTTTTTTGTCATGGTCTCAATAGGCATTTTACCTGAGTACATTTGGAAGTTTCAGCATGTTTGAGTTAATCCCTCTTCCTTATCAGTTATGCTTCAGCAGCCTGGTGTTGTAGTTAGTGCCTAATGGAGATTATATGATTAGGATTATTTTGTAAAGATAATAGGGTTATTCAGGAAATTTTACTTATATTTGTTGTGCTACAAACATGGACTTGCATGGATGGAATCAATAGTTTGTCTGTGAATCATATCCTTTATTGTAGCCATCGAGGCCAAATACTACTTTCAGAAGTTTATTTTCTGAGGAGCTTATACTTTTGTAACTTCACCGCTTCTAAATTCATCTTGTCTGTGTTTTTAAGTTATTCTTGTTGTAAAGGATACAATTGAGGTTTTCTGTAATTATTTTTCTGTGACATGCTTTGGTCAAAATACCAAGGTTACAGTACAACAGTTCCTTTTTCAACCATGAATTTACACCTCATTTCAGAGCGACCAGTTTTAGGGGGTGTAGTGAGTGACTTGACTCCACTTCACTCCACTCCTCCACAGGCTCTCCCTCCTTGGATATGTAGTACTCAAGTAGTACTCAATAACGTCAACATATTCTATCTACCCTGAGAGATCACTAGTACACACAGCAAACAGAGCTCAGATAACCACACGCCAAGTTGAATATACTTGCATGGCAATTCTATTCTCAAATACTTCAATTTCACTTGTCTGAAGTTTGACCACGGACAATTTGTAGTGATCGCTCTCTCAGGGACAATCTCATCATGCCTCACGGATGAACTGGCCCAGCTCAGGAAAAATCCACAACACATCTAATATAATGTCACAGTCGGATGACGGTTTGATAGACCATAATTCATCCTTAGAATATCAGCTTGATAAACCATGGGTTTCACTGTTAGTCCATTCTTCACTGTATTAAGTTTTCTTTGGCTACTTGTTTCCATCTATTGCTTATATGGGCAAAGTTTAATGATTGTATGTTTTTGAAATAATGTAACTCTGTAACTGTAAACAGAAATTCAGAATTTTACATACTTTTTACATACTCTACATACTGAAGATTCCTTCTTCTTTGACATTGTGATCTGGTTTCTGCCTTGAGCCATACAATGCCATTTTGACACTCTTCTCTCGAAGTTTCCTCTCAGTGCAAGCCAAAAAAAGGGTCAATTGAAGAAATGAAGAAAATTGCAATTTAAATATTCATAAGGTTCTTTGTCTTTTCCCTCCCATTGGTGTCAAAGAGAGATCGGGCTATTCCGCTGTGGATTTTGGCAATTACCTCTCAGTGTAACCTCCCTGTGTCCAAAGTCACCCCTGTGCTCTTGAGAGGCACAAGCAACCTTAAAATAATTGTGAGTTCAGATGAGGATGCTAACTGATTGGATACTGCCCAAGCTGACATAATTTCACGTCTGTTGAATAGAGGCACATCGCTGCATTGTCTACTGCAAATTAATCCTAATGCCTGGCTGTGCAGCTAGGAAAAAGATTATCTTGTATATTTGCATGTCAAGCTCTGGCATACAAGCCATTGTTAAAGGTAAGCAGGGCGTCTTGATGTCAGGTAAAAATTATTTTGTTTCTTTTTATTCTCACCAGTTTCCTCGTGATTTAGTTTTAGAAGTGTCTGTGTCTTACCTTTTTTTCTTATCAAGTGTTTTAGTCCCTGCAGGAATGGCTGCTCTTGGGCCAATTTAATCTTTTAAAAGTATGATGGACCTAACTATGTGTTGTGACAGCAGAGCCATTAGGGGCTACATAGCTTAGACAGGATCTTGGCAAAATGCTTCAACTAAAGGCCAACTCACTGCCAGCTCTGTCACACAGTCATTCCAGCACGGACCATAGGGATACCACTCCCCAGTGTTTCTGTTCACAGAGTGCCAATTATACCATCCAACTGAATTATGCTCTTGAATGATATTATTAGCTGTTGTTGAGGGATCAAAACATTTGTATTCATTAAGGCTTGTTCAGGGAATGATTAAATGATCAACCAGTCTAATTACCATCTGAACTAACACAATGCATAAGAAATGTAAATGTTTTCTTTCCTCTATGTATTGCAAAAAAAGTCACTTTGGCAACATTTGAATCTTCTTAGGAAGGGAATCATTGCTTGGGTTGTAGCACTGCATATCATGGTTGCTTTCCTTCCAAATATTTCAAAGGGTAACCACGACTCGTTTGGAAGTTGGTCCACGCAGATGAGTATTTGTGGTAATGAAGCTGTGAATAAAAGGCCAACCGCCTTCTGACTAACTGGTGCAGCAACGGCTCCATTTCCCAGTACTTCTGATGCTCAGTGCTGCTCACAGGATTCCGTACATGGTCTTTGAGTGTTTCCATTCTACACTATTTCAAACTTCTTCTCCATTATACGCCAGCGGGAAACACTGTACTAGACTCTTTATATGAGCTTTAGTTACTGTAACATGAAGACTTTACACAATACAACCAGTTTAAGGTTAAGCTGGTGGTTTCCAAACTTATCGCCCTATGACACGTTTGCTAAAAGCCATGTGTATGTAGCCCAGGCTTCACAAGCTGTGAAAAAAGAAGTGAAAGTCCATTATTTAGTCTGGATGAATGTGTGAGAGAGATAGCTAGCATTGATGGGATTAACTGTGCCGCACAGAGCAGTGCGTCATGATGTCACGGGCCAACCGCACGTTTGTGCTTCAACGTCCACGTAGCTACGACGTCGACGTGGACCCCTCCGCCGTAGCCTGACGTGCACCTCCAAAAAAATCGAACTACACGTCGCATAGACGCGGGCCGTAATGGCTGTGATTTGTCCGCTCAGAACGTAATTTCCGGCAGTTGCCTTTTCCGGTGTTAATGGCTGTATACAGCGAAAAAGCTCGTTGACATTTGAAATTATCTATAGTGCATTTGTTCATCCAGGTTGTAAATTCACACCAGTGAATTCCCCAGTGTTGTAAATTCACCCGTTCCCAGCCTCGGCCGGTCGTACCGACCACCCCTGCAAACGTCTTCTCTGTCGCCTGCGCTTCAACATTTGCAATTTAAGCATTTGTTCTTCAATACTGATGAGCTCCAACTGCAAATACAGCTGCTCCACCTCGGTTGCCATTGTTTACCGTTTGTTAACTGTGACCGAAAGAAAAAGCAAGGATTCGGCTATAAGCCCTGAAACCACACAAACATACAGCATAACAAAAGAACGAAAAGACAATAAAGACTGAACAGGACAAAAGAACACATTTTTTTTATTTAATTTTTGCGCGCATTTCATAATTTTTCATATTCGATTAATGGTATTGTTGTCATACTGTTATTGTTGATGACTGAACAATACATCCTTGAAAGCTAAATCTTGTGTAAGAGTGGTCAATGTTGATGTTCCATCCTGGGTTCCATGAGCGTTTCCCTAGACTCCTGATAACTGGTCCAAACTGCGAATTGAAAACCTAATAATATCTCTACCTCATCAGGCAAAGGGATTGTTACATGTACATGTAGTCAAGGTAACATTTCATATTTACATGAGTTGCTAAAAGCTCCACTTTCCCCTTGAAATGATCAAATTGTCTTATTCCAATAAATCCTCGAATGATTAATCATTGCACTACAAAATAAAGATTAGTAGAAAGGTAAAAAAGAAGTTAATATTCATTATTGTGTGCAGTACTGTTGGCTTAAATATCTTCTCCATTAACACTTAGTAATGATGTTGTTTCAGCTGACTCAGATAAGCAGACACCCTTGTGTTTGGATACAGCTGGGGTTGAAAAAAGCTAAGAAATAAATCAGTAGAAGATAAAAGCCCCCTGAAATAATTTGAAATTGTTCACTGAAAAATGTGAATTTTAAAATGAAAACTTGAAATTATTTTACAAAAACTTTCAATAATCATATTCACATGATTTATTATTGCCTAAATAAGCATTCCATTGTGGATGAGTGGTCATGTTTGCTAAAGCTCAAAGAAATGCATATATTTCCTGAAAACAGCACTTTTACAAGTTAAGATGGAAACTAGCCACACCTGTCCTCGATCTAAGTGTTTCTTACTTTGCTACCAGTGTGATATAGCTGAGTGGGCTGCTTTTGTGACACTTGGTGTCAAAAAGCCTTCTCAGTGGGAGCAAGGAACCGGTTGCCAGAGTGTCTCTCCCTAGTGCAACAACCCAAGTTTCTGCACGCCCTGGTAGTTCACCCCTTTCTGACTACCCTCTTCCACATACAGTTCACTAAATGCACATGTCCATTGTTGGTGTCTAAGATGTGGAGCTGCCACTATGTGGGTCAGAGCCAGAAAAGAAGCTTGCACCTACATAAGTGTGAATTCAACCCTGCCGGAAGTAATAGTCTTTTCTTTGCCTGATATTTTGTTCTTTTTGGCAATATATGCTGACAGTTTAAGGTCACTGGAGGCTGTAAAGCCAGTGCCTTCTACTGTCGAAGCACCTCCAAGGTTCTCTGTCTACATTTAGGATGACTGTAGCATGCAAGGCATTTAAAACTTGTCTGACTGTTCTTATGGAGATTTTCTTTTAATAATAAGCCAGAAAATTCTTCAAACTATCTGCCTGATAAGGGCTGTTTTGTTGTCATTTTTTTGTATGAATTAATCAATGTAAAAGGGCTCTTATCTCTTTAAATCATTTATTTATAACCAACATCATTTCAGAGAAGTACCACTGTTTTTTTTCCCATTGATATATTCTCAGACACCAAAAATCAAAGATAAATGTTTAAAAGATAAGATCAATCAAGAGCTAGTCTTATCCCCTCTAATATTGAACTCAACAGAACTGCTACCTTATCCATATCCGATTCCCAGCCTCCTCCTGCCATCACAGTTACCCTACATGCACACATATAATAGGGTAGAAAGTCTTATGACTCAAAAATTGAGTTTCGCAGCACTATTCAGTCTAATAGGCATGTGCATTGAATAGACAATGTGCAACATTTTGATTCAATTAATTTTATACAACTTTACACATCTTATTTTCATGAGATAAAAGATGAAAAACAGTATCCCCTGGATTGCAGAGTGAATTGCCTGCTTCAAAAGGATTAAGCAGAACACCAAAGACTAACCTTGCCTTTCTCCAAGTTTTCCTTTCTCTCATTCTTAGCTCTAAATTCAATTTATACAATTAAATATAATCCAGTGCAGTGAACGTGGATAACACACAGAGTTTTGATTAAAATTTAACAAAACCATGCCAGGAAAATCGAATTAAGAACACGGCTGCCTCAGTCAATCAAGTACTAGACTGTGGAAACTCATCAGTGTCTTCCTAACAGAGTCTGTGTCTGAGTTTGGTTGTGCTAGTGTGTGCACGTGTACACACATGTACATGACCCTGCCATCTCAGTACACTAGATAATCCACATCCTAGACAAGCACAAACTGCAGTCTTCCAGAACACTGCAGAAGGTAATTACAAATTAGGCCAGCCCTTGGATCATGTGGCAGGCTGCATTCTCCAGCACATCCTATCAAACAAACTCTCCCTGGCCAAAGCAAGCTTAGACCGAATGAACAATGACTCAGACCTCCCCACTGTGACAAAAACACATGCAGGTGTCCTGCACTAAGCCCGTTGGGGACTGTCGTCCGTGGTGGATGGCCACCAGTGAATTAGAACAAGATGTGACTGACTGGACTGCACACTGAGGAATTTTCAGGGAAGGTCTATGTTAAGAGACTATGGAATGTATGTGAAACTTTAAGTCGGTCAATTTCTTCTGCTTCAGGAGAAGGAGCTCTATGAAATCTTCAGACATCTACAAAAAACAGTATTGCACCAATTGGGGCGTTCCAATCTCAGTGCATGGATTTGACTGTTCTGATAATCATCACGAAGATACAAACTTACATCTAGTATCTCGACAGAATGTACTGTACACGCATGTGTGAGCGTGAGAGATCTTGTGGCAACTCTGACAGCAGGCTTGTGATCATGTTTTTGCAAGGCAGATAGGCTCAAAGACTGAGTGTGTGTGCCTGTGAGGCAAGCATGATTATTATTTTGAGCTTGTCAGTGCGTGCACGCATGCATACGCCTCCTTTCTTCACAGTCATCAGGGCTGATGATGTGTTCAAGGTGGCACTAGAGCTTGGGGACGATGCATTGAGTGAACATGAAGGGGAATACCAGCCATCGAGACGTTCCACTTCATGAAATGTGCAGATCAGGTGACAGGGTAGGGACAGAGATTAGAGGGGAATGAAGTAGTGAGGCCAGGGCCAGACCACCTCATCTGGGAGGAGAGGAAAGGATTAGAGAGATGGAGAGGACAGACCTGCAGTGAAGGAGAGAGTAATAAAAGTAGGGCTAAAGAAACTTCCGACATTATAGATGAGCAAAATAATGCTTGATATGGGGAAGTGCAAAGAGAAGGGGTCTTAATTTGAGTGTATACATTCACATATGGGCTACATTTTCAGTGAAGCAGATTTTAAGTAAACAGCTTACAGTAGTTTTGACTACCTTCCTTCAAGAGAATTTTATGGGGCTAGTTCCAACACGATTTAATAACTGTGCTATGTAAACTTGATATATTATATACTCTGTCCTGCCTCAGAAGCAATAGTCTCTGAACCAAATCATCATGCATGCCGTTTCAGCCTTGGGTCATCAAAAAAGAGCCCCATCTATAGTGGGCTTTCTAACATCAAGGTTTCAAATGAGGTCTTTGTATGTTGATTTTTTTTTTTTCCCCCCTTATCCTTTCTTCGTCACCATGGCAACAGGACTTGAGGATTTGGTAAAAAAGCTTCTCATGAGTTGCCAACATTCACAGACAAGTTTTTGGATCCCTTTGCACCTTTTTCTTATTTTATTTAATTTTTTATTTTTTGGAGCATTTCTCCATTATTTCCAGCAGTTTTATGGTGATTTTCAAATAACCAGATTAGTGTGAAGAGCAGAGCTGAAGTGGTGATGGCAGGACGAGTGCCAACATCGGCGCCTGGCAATTTCACTTCTCTGGAGCAACATTGGGCGCATTTTAATGTGCTTGTCTGCTTCAACTTCCACTCTACATAGAGCTCTGTTGAAAGGATTTTTTTAAAGGTTATGTCATAACTTTGTGAAATGATAAGCAAACTCTTTAAAGCACATGTACTTCCTGCATCGCATAAATACTTTACTAGTATAGTTCATGCTGTTTTATCAGCTCTGACTACACCAGCTCAGTCCAGTCCAATTATTTGCATTTTTTTCATGACATGACATCCATCCTCAAACTATAAAGGCTTGAAGGATTGACTGATTGTTCACACTTATGAGGGATGAAAGTGAGTTTCCACTCCCTAGTTTTGTTTGTTTTTTAAATAAAATGTGAAGCTAAACAGATTGGGTGAGTGATTCGGCCAGGGCTAGGGAGTAGTGTGTGTGTGTGTGTGTGTGTAGGGGAATGGGGGGTTGTGTAATGGCGCTTCTCTCTATTAGATCCCATGATGTAATCCATCTTCTGGATAATTAGCAGTGAGAGGATAGAAAGGAGGAGGTGCAGGAGCTGGCGTGCACTGTTACAGATGAAGGCTCTTTGCCTTTACCCTGATGGAAGTTGTGTTTAATAAGTGTGAGTTATGTCAATGTCTCAAGGCAAATTTAGAAGCTTTTATATTACCTGAATATTCTCACTGTCATCTTCAGTGTATGAGCAGTTGGGTGTGAGCAGTTTCTCTTCAGCTGTTCTGAGCTGAGAATAGATTTTAAAGATATAAGAAGAAATAAAGTGTAAAAGGTGATACTTAACTTGTAACATGTAGTGTTCCTTTACCTTTAAACTGGGGGGACAAATCTAGACCTCATCCGAGGTTTGTATCTCATAACACTCAGTTTGTAACCTTCTATATCATGATGATACTATCAAGATATGATTATTATATGCCACTCAAACAATGCAGACTACTTTCTTTTCTGTGTTGGTTTGCAATCAACTCTTATATTACAACAAAGTGAGAGATTTACTTTTTCCAAAGAGTCAAGCAGCCTGCAGGATCACAACAGTTGTGATCTTGGATGATGTGTGGGTAGATACAGTTAACACTGGGAACACACACACAGCACGGACACACAGATGGACATAACTTTACACACAGTTAAATGCACAGTTGCCTGTGCTGGCACAAATATTCTATTGACTAATGTTATGGTATGCTTTTGACAATTTATGTTGCAATACAACTTTAAGAAGGAGAAGATAGCTTAAACTTTTAAGATCCCCCGTATACTTTACAGTGAAGGCTGGAGGTGAACTGAATGTCAATGTGACTCACAGTGCAATTACAGCCTTCACATTCCATCGTAGGTTTCTTGATTGCCCCAAAGAGAGCTCTCTGACACCCCGATACACATATTGTCTAATGCTCACGGGCAACCAAAGCACATAACTTCAGCGTGTCGGAATCCGATTTCTGTCTGAAGCATAAGACTGAATAACAGCACGCAGGATGGTGCTGACCAGCGACAAAGTAAGGCTGCATGGGGAATATACAATGCAGGGCTTGTTTCACTTTCCCACAAATGCTTACCAGCAGGTGCACTTTGGGTCATCTATATTTCATTTGAGCAGCCATTTCAAGATGATGAATTTAAACTAGACAACACATGTTTGTGTATGTGCCGTAGGCAATGGTGAACAAAGTTGCCCTCCTTTCAATTAGAGCTGCTACCATGCTTTTTCTCCAAAAACCTACTCATTAAATCCAACCACATCCATCCACATGGTTGTATGTGTACTCCCAACATACAAACACGTGTGTGTCTTTAGTGTGGAAATACACTTTGTATTTGTGCTTGCGCCTGGCCTTTTAGGTGCCTGTCAAGGCTCATGGGAAGGGTCAGAGGGAGAGGGCATTAATCAAGACAGACAGGAGTAACATCCTTGTGTCCCCAGGATGATGGTGTTACTGTGAGCTGCAGGTCTCATAGCCCAGATCCTCTCTGATCACAGCACCAATTAAGAACCAGGCTGCTCCACTCCTTGGGAGAAGCGGGGTAGACAACCTTTTGTGTCCTGGCCTCACATCACTCTCCATTAAAGAAGAGCCCAGGAGCATTTATGTCCAGCTTGGTTTTGGTACATTGTGAAAAAAGTCTTTATGTTTTGCTTTTTGAAAACTGTATCATCATTGTTATGTTTAAAGATTAAGGCAGAGGAAAGACAAGATGAAACATGTATACATTAACAATATATAAATGAAATCTACATTTCAAATTAGATTTTTTTCTGTTGAAAAAAAGTAATTCAGTGGGACATCTAAAACCAAGCAAATTTATCATTTTCACTGACAATGTAAATCATCTCTAAGGGATCATTGCATTGTTTGATACCACTAGTCAAATTGCTGAGCCTCTATCCACTCTTTTTTTTTTCCCTCCTCCAGACAGCACTAATGATCAATTCCAGCCCTCAGCATATTTATTCATGCGTAAATTACACCAAGTTCCTTTTTGTTGCCTATGAATTTCCTCTAGTACTGCTTGATACCTTACCTCCCACACTCATAGCTCGGATGGCATTTCTCTCTTTTTCTCATCAGCTTGCTTTGTTAAATCTTTATTGCTTTGTTGAGACAAACCAGTGTGCACACGCAAACATGCTGGTTTGTCTCACTGGAAAACGTGAGCACTTTTATTTGGTCTTCTTCTAGGATGACATAAAGAGATGTTCTACCTGTGAAGTACTTTCCTGCACATTCATCTTTTTTTTTTTTTCTGTGTGACTCATGAATGTTCCTTTCGCTTCCGTGTATACGCACATGGACACAGCTTTGAAATAAGTGATGTGCTCTTGAACCGAGTTGGTCTACAAACAATGGAGTGGCATCAAGGTACAGAGTGCAAATAACCCCAGTCACAGAGGACAGGAAAAAGACAGAACTGTCAAAAATACTCTATTCATTGAACTCTGGTTCAGTGTTCCTGCTGCCAAGGCAATTTTAGTAATCTCTTTATTATTCCAATGAATCTTATTTTGATGTATCATTTTCATGTAATATGTTGGAAATAATAGAAAATGTCAAAAATATTTTCCTAAAGCCAGGGAATTTTCTTAAACTACCAATGGAACAGAAAAAAAGCAGCTGTAGCTAACAATCACAAAGCTGAGAAGTTGTCAAAGTTGCAGATTGGTTGACTATAAATATTTTGCTAACCATGTAAAAACAGGCACATATATTTCATAACTAAATGTTCTATGCAATTGTGTTGCAGTATTGCACCCTGACTCTGAACATTTCCTGAGCCCCCCTGGTTAAATCAAGCTTAACTAGTAAAAGTAGCCCAATAGAAAGCATTGCATTTTCAGCAAACGCCACATTGGATTCTGAATATTCATTCATCTGTGTTGGCTGCGGGTCTTTCTGTAACTCAGCCGTAACAAATGCATTCCATTTTCATTTTACATTACCGTTGGTTTTCCTCCCTCTTCTCACAAGACTGACATAGTGCACCATTGAAGGATTTGCTTGGTTCTGTGATATCATTGTTTCTCATTAGTCAGTTCAGTGTTTTGGGCCAGTCCAAACTTCAGCATGTATGAGGGAGATTGAGCGTATTGGTTGCATCTTCTTCATGGCACTCAGCCCCCGTCTTTGCCCTCATTGAACTCAAATTCCATTCTTCTCCTTCGTCATATGCTATACAGTTCAGCATGAAATAATGAAGAATGGCATGTGTATATGTATGAATCCATTTTTCTGTGTATCTGTCTATCTCTTTCCTGGACTTTTCCCATTGATGTCCTGGAGCCATCTCCTCCCTCAGTTGTGTGGTCGCTGAAGTAAATGAAGTTTAGCCATGGCTGTCTCACTAGGGAAATATGAGTTGACTGCCTATTGCATTACTATTTCTAGGCCTCACATCAGGAGGTGATCAGATTCCCTGAGGTACAAGGAACTGGCAGGACAGAGAAAGGAATGATAGAATGTGTGCCAGTTTGTCTCTAAGTATGTGGACATCAATATATTATTATATTATAATTATATGTTGTGTGTGCACATAGCTATTATTATTATTAAAACACATCTGAATAGGCTTTCGTCTTAGTTTGCTTGTATGTTCCGAGGAATTATTTTGTGTTTTGCATACAGCATAACACTTTTATTGCCCATGTCCTTGTTCCCAAACACAGCGAGTACAGTCGGCAAATCATGTAGCTCTTCCCTGTTTTTCAGAAAGTCACCTGGGCAAAATACTAAATATATACATAGAAAAAGTAAACTTATCAACGTTCAGTGTGATGACACTGTTGTTCTAACTGTTCTGAGTTTTTTTACAGAAAGCATGGAGTCAGCTATTTTTGAGGAGAAAAACAACTTGTCACTAAGACTCTGAGAAAGAACACTGCCATGATAACCAGAATTTGAGCAAACACTAAGGCTACAAGTTCAAAAAAGTGCAGGAAGTATAGCAGTAGATGTCTCTCAACTTGTAAATCCTTAGAGTGCAATGTATTGAGGCATCTCTGCTTTGCAAAGAACAAATATTTTACCAGCCCTCTGATCCATCCTAATTTTTTTCAGAAGACGTAAATATCAAGTGAACTGTGCATAGTTCTCACGTCCATTCGCTAAGCATCTGTGGTCTTAGATATGTAATCCAAAATCTGTCCTTATACGTACCACAGGTTCTGGTGACTCTGGTGACCTGTCAAGGTTTAGCCTTATATTTATCGGCATAATAATATTTTGAAGTCACCAAAATAATTTATGTGTCAAAATTGTTGTCATTGTTTGAATTAGGAAGATCATATTTTGTAGCCATCCCTGGGTTTCATCAAAGCCCTGCTCTGATTTAACATGGATCTGAACTAGCCACAAGTAAGGCCCTCAGCTACTTAAGTTTACTAAATCAGGGAAAAACATTTTCTCCAGTAGCCTGCAACAGCAAGTAGCAGTGATAGTAGGAGTGCACAGAGCTCTGCTTTGACTCTGAGTAGTAGCTTAACAGGCTTATAACAGAGCAGGGGAGCGAGTCAATCAGCTGCTATTGAGTGACTCTGTAATGGGCAGCATGACCATCACACTCCCCAGAGAGCCAGTTTTATTTTCCATTAAGACTGTCATTATGCAGGGAGGCATGACACAACCTCCATGTGAAAGTGTCTTGTTAAAGAAAGACAAAGGAGAGTTATTACTAGTAATTAGTGCTTTTCAAAAGGAAAATCGAAACATTAGAGTTTTAATACCCTGCTACATAAGATTAAATGAGAGTTTTTAGTTTTTCATATACAAATGTAAATGCAAGAAAACAAAAGTTTTTCTCATTGAAGATCACACCACATCCCATGATAGTTAAAAGAGAACTCATAATATAACTGTTCTCAGCCAAATCACTATCAAGAGAGGGAGAGATGTTAGTTTTAATCAAGCATTGCTCTAATTGAAAGTCCTCCCATCTTTAAGAAGATAATTACAAGAAATGTCAGACTCTGCCCCCTCCCATAGACCTGACCCGTAGCGATAAACCACAAGGCTGGACGTGTATCTTTATAAGGAGACAATGCAATGCTACCGAGGTGACTGGAACAATTACTCTGCATTAGCCACAGATGGCCTCCATAATGGAATAAAATGCTGGTGAGCTACTCAAAATTATCCCCATTATGTCACTGACTTATCAGGAAGAAAGCCTGGAGTTTTTTCCGAAGTCTATACAATATACATCTAAACTGAATGAAAACAGAAGGCATACGTATGAAGGACCAAGTAAATGAGAAAGCAAGACAAAGAGGAAAACTGAAAACTTTAATTTAGAATCTGATTATTACATGTCTGCGTGTGTAATTTGAATTAATGCTGTGGTCAAACGTGATGGCCAAAGATTAAGCTTTAATATGAGCCTCACCTGTGTTCAGTAAAGCACTGCACTCAATTATTGTTCAATTAATAGAATGTCTTATCCATGGATTTTTAACTAATTTATGTATAAGTAATGGATGTTAAAGAAACACTGATGTTCTTTATTTAATCCGATTCTAAAAAGAAATATATTATGCAATACAGTATGAAAAACTATTCTGTTAAAGTCCTGCTTCTAAATTTTCACTTCAGTTAAAAGAAAAGTTACACCGTACATACATAATGTGCTTTCACACAGGTGTGTAGTACAATTCAGCAATTAATGTCTGATATGATCACACAGTTGATGTATAACAATGCTGAGCAGGTCTAGCTGGTTCTAATTTTTGTCAAGATGGAATAAAAAAAAAACGTGATTCTGAATGAGGGTTGATTATTAGGGAACAGGTGGCAGGAGCTTCAGTCACAAGAAATAATGGGAACTGATAGAATTGTATTTATTCCAGTGCCCGCACGGTGTAAACTTTTGGTTTTACTGGCTTCTTCATCTCCATACATAAAATACTGAATGGCTAAACTTCATTAGCAAAGGACATCAACAAGCAATTTGACAAATCTCAATAGTTTTAGCCCCGCATCTCAGAAAACTGCTTTTTAAATCCCTCTTTGTATACCAGACTATGTAACCCGATGAAGCTGAAATGTGGATTATGTACTTCTGACGAAGCATACAAGCTTTTCACATGTAATTTTGTGACAGAACATGTGACACTCATTAGCCCTTTAACCAGTCATGACTTTCAGCAGCTTATGTTAGCAGCAGCAACAGTTTCTTGTTCAACATCTAAAGGAGGATACTTGATGATATGGTTTTCATCAGAAAAGTGCTAACCATGGTGCTTATTTTATTAGAATGTGGGATATTTGCAGATTGTCTCTTACACGAAAAGCAAACATGTATATGATGTCATCTCTGTAGATCCTGAAAAAGATGGAGCCGCATTACGTCTGTGTGCTGTCTAGACTGTCGAGGCTATTTTCCATATGTGTCTGAGACAACGTCTATGCAGAGATTTCAGCTATGTGCTATGATATACCAGAGAGAAAGTTAGAAGCTACAAAAAATCTCCAACATTTTGTCATACAGTTCCTGTAACGCTGACGGATTAACGGTATAGGAAATGGATGGAGTTCCTGTAACGCACCACAAGCACAACTGTGCTAAGGAAGCTCATGTGCACAGCTACCTTTCACTGAGCAGCAAGTCAGTGGCAGAGAGAGACATTTCTAGTATAGATTAGAGATTTCACTCAGATGGGTGTATAAATTACCAATATGGCAAGACTAACAATATTTGTCTCCTCTTTTTACGCTGCACATCAGAAGTTTTTCATTTTTGCTTTTTCTACTGTGTGACAAAAAGGAATTTGTGGCTTGTAAGTGTGTGAAAAGTGTGATTTGTGACTCACATTCAATGCAGATTTGAGACCTCTGCATGCGTGATGTTGTTGATTTACAATCAGTGTGCATTTGCCAGTACCCACTGGCGTCAATAGAGAAATTGATGAGCTCAGAGGCGTATGAGTCCAATGCTTTGGAAAATTTGGAACTGGTTTTCATTTGAAACCAGACCTCAATTCCCGTACCTAGTCACAAAGACTGGTCCACTTTCATTTCTATAGTGAGAGCAGCTAAAATGACACCTACATAGATCTATGACATGTGAAAGACAGTAGAGTCGACAGCACACGTTTGATGTCTGGCAATCGGGCTCTCTGCAAGACTAGTCTGTGGATGATAACACAAAGGGGGAGTTATAGTAGGGAGGCATTGCACAAACCCGTCTCTGCAAAGACAAATGCACATTTAAGAGTTCAGTGTTGCAGAAACAATAGGCACTGGTCAGCAGTGATAGGGAAAAAAGTTATTGGATCAGATGAGTTATCCCTCACCATCATCTTGACAAATAAAAAAATTTGTGTGGCGTGAACCAATAGAACTGTTCTGACCTGAATGCTTAATCCCCGCAGTGAGGGAATCCGACAGCTCTGTTGCACTGTGCTGCCATGCTTTGGGTATACCTGCCTCCTTAGATCAAAGGGTCGCTGCAGATCAATATAACTTCTGAGTGATCACCTTTATCCCATAATAAAACATTGCCGTCTGGATAGGAGCAGTCTCTTTTATAAAGACAGTGCTTCCGCTCATGACATAAGGGATTATTCATGCCAACAATGAAATTATATGAATTAAATTCTATGGTTTTTACCAGATCTTAGAGCATACATGGGGGATTTCTTACTGGTATGTTACACAACTTTCTCCACCACCATCTTTAAAAGACAAAAATCAGAGAATATCTTTTTTAAAAATGGTGAGCCATTCCTCCAGCACAATTTTACATAAAGAACCAAGGCTCATTGAAGCTAGTCTTGCAGCATGTGATCACTCAAACCCACAATTTAATCACTGTTGCAATTAAGAGTTAAATATCAGGTATAATTCAGCTTTAAACATCTCTTCCAAGATTCTAGAGTTTCATCAGCTCTTTGATGAAACATCCCTGTCTTCTGAACTTTGAGTGATCACTCTCCTTGGGCCCTAGCAGGGTGTCAAGAGGATGGATGAGGTGGCAGAGACTGAGTGACAGCTAACATGCAGTCGCTGCTTCCCACAGAAACTGCAATTCAGCCAACCTAGCTCGACAATAATGGGATAATAAGTACATTTTTGGATGCAGGCTATACTTGGTAAACTTGCCTAAAAACCATTTACTTTCCATTTACTTTATTTTGCTACCAAGCCAAAGAGAAAAAAAAAGTTAATTCTTGTATCAAGTCATGCCTGTTGCCCATAACGACATACATCTGTCATTTAAGTTGTTTTAATTATTTGTATACCAACAATGCCACAGCATACCACAAATGTACTGACAAATACAAGTGAATTGCTATAAATTTATCATATTCTCCCGTACAAGTGTTAATTTGGACCAACCCACATACAGGATATCAAGAAATCAATATTGCTTTCTCATGTCTGTGGCTGTGCTAGGTGGGCCTAATTGAAATGTATGAGGGAGCCTGCTAAATGATCTGTGCAGGCATGGGAGCCAGAGTGATTGCAAACATATGGAATGGGTCTTTAGACAAGAGAAACATTTGTACAATGCCGTGTGAGAAACAGAGGGAAGAAGAAACAAAAGGAGCAAAAAAAAAAAAAGAGTGTGGGATAGAGTGAAAAAGATAAAAGAGACACAGCAGGAAGTGGTCCGTCATGTCAGTGTGTTATATGTTGAATCTCTTAATGTTCATGCAGCTGGACAAAGATAAAACTTTTCACGAGGCTTTGACAGCTTTTCAGTTGACTGCACAAGTTAGTTTGGGATTTGAGTGTAGAAAAAAAACAAGGCAGATGTGGGTGTTGGCACATTATCATCCAATTCGTGACAAATGAAGGCATAGAAGTGGAATGCAGTATATGTTGTAGCCCTGGATACTGAAACACGAGATTCAATTCATCATCCCCACCTTCCTCTTCTCCTTTTTCCTCTCGCTTTGTCCTCTCCCTTTTCTATGTCTCTTTTTATAACAAGCTATTGACATTTTGCTTAGTAAAGACTGCTAGAATAATGGGTTTTGTATCATCCAATATGAGCAATAAGTAAACGTTAGTGTTAATAATGTCCACAACAGGTAGACAATAGTTCCTGTTGGCCACTTCAATGGGCCTCTGGGTAAAGACTATTATCCCTTGTACATGAAATTGACACACCAGGACCTAAATGCTCCATGATGCTGTGGTTAGTCGGGACTTTGGTTCTCTAATGTGTTATAACACAAAGGAGTCATGTCTGTTACGATCTTTGCAGGAATATGAGATACGCAATGATGTCAGTATTTGACGTCATTTGAGGAGGATGTGATAATGAATTTCATAATGACACAATTCTTACACCAACATGCTCTGGAGTTACATAGTTTAAGCTCATTTCTGCTTATACTTATATATTTGATTCTTTACTGTGATTTTGACACTCGTTTTAGTTGAAAAAGAAAAATCAGCTGCCTTGAAAAATTTTGAAGTAATTCAGTCGAACAGCAGAAATTACATCAACAAAACCTAGAAGAGCAATAAGGGAGCACATCCACCTCCACGGTCAAAAGCACTGAACTATTTGAAAAATTAATAGAAAGTTATATAGTCAACATAAAAAATTTAAAGGACTTCCTTTACTCATACTTCACCTTTCCTCTAAGTTCATAAAATAAAATTTCACCTGTCAATTTTTGTTTAAACATGCTGATAGACGGACAAACAAGACTTTCTTGACTTGGCTCTCACCTTGGTAGAAAAAATAATCCTGGACTGTTGAGTTTAAACCCTTTAACAAACCAGTAAAGAAGGGAATATTTCATGACAGGCAACTGACAATAATCACTACTTGAGGCTACAAACAAATCTGGTGAGACTTACCTTCAGCTTAAGTGAAGTTGATGAGGAAGTGTCAAGTGTGCTGAGACACACACACACACACACACACACACACCAAAAGGTACCTACCAATAGGTTTAAGGTTTTTTTCTTTCCCAAAGTTTAACTAGCATGTGGGCGCCTCAAGCTGAGAGGACACCTTGGCACAAGGATATAACAATCGAGCATCTATTATTCATTTAGTCAATGTATTGACATGGAAAACTCAGACTAGCATCAGGACAGGCCAAGGACAAAAGGGTTTGAGAAATTAAATCTCGGAAAAACAGTTACAGAATGAGAAATTTCAGTTACCTTGGCAAACAGAAACTCTGTTCTGTTTTTTTCAGATTTCTTAAACATGTCGCATTGTGCAAATGTGCATTCTTTTAAGGGTTGAAAGTGATAAAATGAGTGTATAGTGAGGACCATAGAAACAGAACTGATTTGTAATACAGAAACGCTATGTTTCCCACCACCATTTGCAGGATTCTGTCCGTATTTTCAGTTTTTTTTTGGTTGTATTTTTATCTAGCCACAACATCCTGTAGTATTTTGCTGCATGCATGATCAATCCTAGTGTGTACGGATGTGGTAATCCATTTGTTTAAATACATCTGACATGTTCATTAAGCTGCTTAGCCACACACCCTCACATTTTACTCTTTTCTCTCTCAATCCTCCTACCAAAAGCTGCTTTTTTCTTACTGCATTGAGACAGTAATTACCATGCAGTCAAATGAGAGGATGGCAAGCAGAAACACAGCGCTTGTCTGTGGCTGCCTGCCAGCTGTTCTACTTACACTGTGGAGCACACGGTGCCTAGACACTACAGCCTCGATATGGGTGGCATATTATCCTGCCTTTCCAAGCTTTTAAAGATCATATCTCTGACTAAAGTGTGATATATCATGCTGTCAGTCTTTGTCAAAAGGTATGCTTTGGGTGGCTGAGTTGTTGGTCAGTAAAACCAAACAATGCAACAACAATATCAAACAAGAATTATTTTCTTGATGATCCACCAAGATGCGGCACATTCTGTTGAATAACAACAAGCAAAATGATCAAACACTTATTTGATGCAGATAGCTCAGATCACACTAACACTGATACACACAGATAAGTCAGAGAAGCAGACAGGCCTTGCACCAGACTGTGACATTTTCATGAATTCTGAAAAGAAAATGAAAGGTTTTGCACAATCTATCCACTCCAGGAACGTTAGATACTCTTTGCCTGTTTACCCGCCTGCTCTTTAGGCATACTGCTGCCAACTTGGCATATTACCCAGGCACTACACTGGTGTCGGCAGCAAGCCATCTCTGCCAGCTCCATGATTGCCATGATCTGGGCCGGCAGGAGTATTACATGGCCACCTGGTAAGAGGCGAACACCTGGACTGAGCTTACCGCTCAGCTCAGCCGTAATACAGGTCTTTTCACTGCCAGTATACACAATCCGCCATGTTCTCTCTCTCTCTCTCTCACATGGCGCACATAAGTGATTAGCTATTGTGCAGGTCTGCAGTTGCTCTGAAGTGGGTAATATTTTACTAAATCAAAACTGATTCAGTGTTCAACCTGTTTATAGACCAGCTGAAAGAAATTGTATCAGCCAAACCATGCATTGTGTGATATATACAACAGTGGGAGATACTCTTTACCTACCAAGGACTTCCTGCATAATTAGTTTAAACCATCAATAGAGCATTGTGCTGCTTGTTTGCCTGAAGAAGGATCTTTTGTGTGGTTGGGAAAGAGGTTGTTCCATTTTATTTTTGTTAAATGTAGGCACACACTGTGGGTTTTCTAAAGCAGTTTTAGACTAGAGGACCAGGCATGACAGTAGTTATTAACACTTGAATGGTAACAATTCTAATAGATGGTCAGACTAAATTAAAGCATATTTTATGGCCATTGCATCGTCAGTGTAATAACATTAGAGAGGGCTTTCTCACTATTGAGTTACCTGTATTATAAATTATCAAGCTTATTTTTCTGAATCAGGGTTATTAAAAAAGAAAAAAGAAATTTTCCTTTTCAGAACAGCCAGAATTCATCTCAGTAACAATCACAACTCAGAAACAGCAGGATATAAAACCATGCCTACGAGAGCCCGTAGAGGTAAAATGTCTGACCTCGACAAAGGACGTCGCTGGAGGCCATCAAATCCAGACAGCTCTCACAAAGGCATTCAGCAGAGCATCCCAGCTAGTCCTTTCAAATCATCGGAGGCAGTACGACTGTAAAAACAAAAGATGGACAGAGATTTGAACACTGATTGAACACAGATGCTTTGGACTGATAATAACAATTGCAGGAGAATTATGGTGAATATAAAACAACAGGAACTACATGCAAAGGTCACACAAGCAAGGAGCATCGATAAACAAAAGCACATTGCTACCCAGCTAATGAGGTGAGAGAAGCTGTGACTAAGCTAAGCATACCTCAGAATTTGTGCTAATTACGACTCCTGTGGGTGATTGTAAGGAGGGATAGTCCACTGCTTATGTGTGCTTATATAAGAAATCAATGGTTTTAATTAGACTATTAGGTGGGATTGGATCCCAGTAGACTGCTTCGAGCGCTGCATGTTGGGAGGTTGGTGCATTGTAACTATTGATGCTGTCCAGTCACATTTTACACAAAACAGCAGAGGCCATGTCTGATGCAATGTTTGGTTAGTGGTGGTTATTGTTGACATGATTACAACTGACATATGAGTATATATAAATCATTTCTCATCCATGCTAATGGCAATTGGCAATGTATGAGCAAAAGCTGAGTAACTTTCTCTAAACTTTCATGTTCTTTAGGGTTAAATCTTCATGACTTAGCTGACTTCCTAAATGCTTTTGAAGCCACTGAAATGTTATAGAATTCACAAGAGTATATTTATTTGTTTATTTATTTGTTGCAGTGAAATTTCATACAGACAGTATCTCACTGACTTTGATGTGAACATTATTTGTTGCATTCCCATCTGTCTGGATGTGCATTTTGAAGAATCAGATAAAAAATGATGACGTAGAAAATGCAGAAATGGCTTTTGCACTCACTTGAGGTGCTAATTGCAATTTTTGAAATAGGCAAGATGAAAACGCATGTTGCAAATACGGACCCATTCACACTTTTCATCTGGACCAAAGCACAAGTTTAGTAATGTTTGGCTCTGCTGTACTGACATATTTTATATCACACCAACATGATGCATGATAAAATACACATAGATATTTAAATGGTTTCTCTGTGTTGACAGAACATATGAATTTACAAAGACATAGTCAATATCAGGATACATGCACTTGTTGGATCTGAATAGACTGTGCATTTATACAGTCATTTTTTTAATCAGCAAAGATGCCACAAAACAGCTTCTGAAACATATAAAGAAGTTGAAATAACACCAGAAGTAAACTGTAATTAGCAGCATTGCTCCAACATTTGGAAATATTAGATAAGCTTTGAATCTACAATGATAAACTGCACATCTAAACAGTGGGTCTTTGGTCTATGCTGTGTTCATATTTCAGACGAATCACACCAGAGAAACAAACCACATCTTTTCAAATCATCTCATTACTGTGTTTAGTGCACACCAGTGATTTGATGACAGCAGCTGCACTTTTTCAAATGATACACACTAATGAAATAACCACACCAGAACTTATTTTTTTTAGTGCTAAACTTTAAATGTGAACGCACCCCAAGATTAAATCTTGCAAAAAATTTTACCTTACATGACTAACAACAATCATCAATCGTAAACAAAAGTTTCCCCTTCTAGGGAAATAATTATGATACTTAATAAAATTAGGTATTACAACATGCCCAACTGAGAAAAATTCCTAAAGACCTTTTTCTCATATAGGGCCAATAGGTTTTCTTTGTTTCTTTTTTGTCAAGGTTTGTTTCCAATGTTTGTCTTTTTTGTTCATTACTGCCAGGTTGTGTAAGGCATATACTACACAGACTGGTTTATTCTTTTGAGACCTGTTAGTATAAATGTACTTGATATGCCTTCTCTTTTCAGCAAAGTTTTGAAGATTAGCTTCAAGTTAATTAGATACAAATATGAAGACATGTGTACTGTTAGCACATCATACTCGTGTTAGTGTTTCTCTCACTAATGCACCAAACTGAAATCTCAGTCTCGCAGAGTTACCAGCTTGGCTTCAGACTCTTAATTGTGATCAAAATTGTGATGCAATACATTTGAATGTGTCCATCAATATGAGGGGAACTATAGTAAACATTCATGCTTGTATAGATTTCCACAATGTCATTTTTTTGTGCTGAGAATTTGTTGTTTTTACGCCCATTCATTTAGATCATCTTCTTAATGTCTTCTGTTTTTTGTACAGTGAAAGCCACATGTGGCTTTCTCTGGGAATCGCTAAAGCAGACTTGTATGCAAAGACACCACATTTACTTTGCAAAATTGCTGAAAAACACTGTGCCACTCTATCTTCATATTCAATATCCCACATCACTCACATTCACTGACCCCTCAGAGCTGAAACACTGTGAAATAGGAAACTTTAATGCTGGTATTATTTTCAGTGGCCTTTTATCTTAAAAATATGGATTTTGATATAAACAACTAAGGTGACAGGGGGGATTCAGCACTAGATTTTGTCCTGGAAGAAGAAAAAACAACAATATATGAAGGAAAAAAACTACTGGGGAAGCAGGATGGGTAATGAGGGGGGAAGGATGATAGAGTGGAAGTGTATATGAAAATAAATTTAAAAAAAAGAACAGTTGGGCTGAGCTCATTGCAAGACAAATGCAGAGAGCAGCGGAAGAAAAATTCAGGTGAGAAACCAAATGAGAAAGAGAGACCACCAGAGCTGGAGGGAGAGAGGGGGGGTGCTGTAATAACTTCATGCATGTTTAAGCACAGAGGAAACATGGGTTAAATGCCCAGAGGATGACAGTTCCAGTGCCCAGCCAAAGAAATGACACCAGGTGCAATATATTTGAGTGTTTGAGAGATCAGTGTGAAAATTAGTTGTCAGCACTTTTTGCCAAACTAGCCAGATGCCTCTATGGGGACAGCAACGTCTGACGGTTAGATGAGCTGCCAGCTTGGTTCAGACTGAAATACTGTAACTCAGCAGCTGCTGAATTCAGTCTATATCTTTTAAATATATGGAATATATCTACAGATTGTCTTAGACAAAGATTTCAGCTTTTGACCTAATGACTGTAGAATTAGCTAGATTCCCATTGGGCTCAACCCAAGATATGTTTAGTGCTAAATGCCATTGTGCTAATTAAGTGTACATCTCAAAACATTACGCTCGAAAAATATTAATATGTTAGCATTGTCATCCTCAACAAAACAGTCGGAGCTATTTTTTTTTGCCCTACTGTGAGGCATTTGAAGTCATTAAACTCAGGCACTGCACAGACTATTCTGATATTTTTAGAGACTTCAACTGGAATTGATAGATCATGGAAATAATCCTAATTAGAGCTGATAAATGAATGCTGAAAATTACAATTAACTGCATCTCCAGCACATAATTAGACACCGTGTTATATAGCTGAGTTGTATAGCGTGCATAAGATAAATATAGTGTGCATTGTACTCTCGTGTCCTTCACTGTCTCTTACTGTCATATACACACTTGCACACAGACTCCTCCCGTCTCACTGGGGAAAAAAATCCACTGTCAGTGCGAAAGATGGAGTGGAACAGATGGCATCAGAATGATTGAAACCACCTACAATAGTTCCCACAACTTCCCTATCTTTCTCTCTCTCATTTGCCCAATACGGCTCTCTCTTCACCCCCCTGTTCCTGTGTTCCTGCCCATCTATAACCATCGTCTGGATGCATCATCCCAGCCCTTTTAATGCCATCCAGTCTCACAGTTCTTGCCAAAGAGGCTCAGGCTCAGTGGAAGCCCCACAGCGCAACACAAAGTCAGCCAAGAGGAGAAAGAGAGGAGAGCGCAGTGAGAAGAGAAACTATCCTAGTGTTTTCCCCACCTACTCGAAGTCTTTCTCTCATTTTAGCTCTATTATTTTTAGCCTACCAATCACATTTAATATATTATAATTATTATCAATCATTATAATATTTAAATATTACACCAAAGTATTCTGGATCATAATGTACATGATCCTCTGCTACTTGAGCAGCCTTTTTTTTTTCTTTCTGAACTAATTTCCCTCCACTCTTCTCTTCCTCTCACTCCTATCTGCCCCTCCTTCTTATCTCACCTTACCTCATCACACCACCTCAACACCAGGCTGGTTTGCTAAGCGCCAGTCATGTAAATGAGATAGTTAGCAGATCAAAAGGCATGGAGAGGAATTTTTAACAGCAGAAGAGGTGTTGATTAGTGTCAGAGAAGGAGAGACAAGGCAAAGTGCGGACAGCCTTTATTAAACCCCAATGCTTTGAGGCATATGTTCAAGTGCACGTGTTGAAGTATGCATATGTGTGTTTTAATGCAAGAAAAACACAAGCAAAGGAAATGTGTGTCGATATATGCTTAATTTTGCATGCATTTCTAGCATACTTAAAGACATTCCCAAATGATGCTGTGAGTGTGTGCGTATGTCAGCCTCAAAGTGTGTGTGCTTTTCCTCCAGGAGATGATCGTTAATGCATAATACATAGCTCCATATTTCCGACTATAACAGCAATAATGTCGGCATGCTGAGTTTATGAAGAAGAGATCAGGTGTAGGAGAAAGTGATAACAGGGCATAAACACTGCAAGTGATATTGCTTTATTGTGAGCAGTAACTGGCAGGAGGACGACAGCAGCTGAACATCATCCGAGGAAGTGTGTCAGCAACATTGTTGATAATATGCCTGACTTGAATGACTGCGGATAGTTATGGGGGTGTCACGTGGAGTTTTCAGAATGACTTGAGTCAGAACAGTGTTTGACATTTGACCAGGTTTATAATGATGATCTGGCTTGGATATGTGTAATTGTGTATGTACAATAGACAAATGGATGAATGAAAGTAGATTACTAAAGTACAGCAGTAATCTCTGGTAATATACCATGTGTAATTGAGGGGTTAATGTGTTGCATTTTAATTAGACCTCTAAGGGATTATCTTTATACATTTATATATTTATTTATATATTCTAATCAGCATCAAAATTGCATAACACTTCCCATTTGCCTTTCAGATTTGATCCTGTGCCAAATTTGATCCCCGCCAGCCGTCGTTATCTCTGAATCTAAATTTGAAGCCAACCTTTATTCAAGCTCTCGGAATAAATAAATAGCAGTTCAGAACTGGCATATCAGTGGATCTTCATTCTGTGTCTAGGGGCTTGACCGCATGCTTTTGCCCATGTCAGAATTTTCATCTTTCCCAACTCCCCAGCTGCATCCATCGCTGTTCCCTTTCTCCCTCTTGCTTGCACAGATGGCAGAAGGGTCGAAGCACTTTAATGAATTTTCAAAGGAGCCGCATTGGCAATATTAAAAGAAGCTCCCAAACTTAAAAGTGTCTGACACCAGAGTCACATGCCTGTGCACAATGACACAGGAATGCACATATAAATGCAATTATGCACTCTTGCTAATTTGAGTGGATAGACTCAGATAGTATGTCACACACAAGTAATGTGCTCACAAATTTATATTACACTTCTCAAAAACCAAAAGCATTCACAAACAAAGAGATACAATGCCACATCCTACATACTGCTGGATATTATTAATTAACTCCATTAGAATGAGGGGCACCCGCTAGAGGGTCACAGGTCAGTTTTAATGATGAGCTTACATATGGCAGCCACCGTGTTGCCTTGCAAGTGAAACTAGCAGCACTTCTGCTGATCCATCTGTCCCGTGGTAATGACTGCACCTGGTCTCACACGGGCCAACACACACAGGTACCCGAGCTCTCAGAACAAGGTTGGTGCACAGACAGAAACACTATTAAAAAGCAATAAACATGCCCACTTCTTGCAGCTACATTGTTTACTCAATTTGGCTAATTCTGTGTTTGAGTCAGATACTTAAAGAACTCCTTTCTACAAACTTTTTCGAAAGTGTTTGCTTTGTAATCAGGCCCTAACTGAGTGAGATCTTGGACCTGATGAATTTCAAGTCGAAATATAGTCAGTTGTCAGGAATGTCCTTGTGACCTTTGCTAATGTTTTTTTTTTTTTGTGAGTGGCCAATGTTTAGGAACCAGATTTACGAGTTGAGAGTGAAACATAACATAATTCTCTCTCTTCACTTCTGCAACATACATCAGTTCTTGAATGTAGGCCTTTTTAGCTGGCCTTGATCTTGCCAGTCGACATACAACAACTGGTCTTCACAAGAGGCTAACATGAAGGTCCAAGCTAGTGCTGTGCTGCTAGAAGCATCAAGGATAGCCTCTCCCTCTTTTTATTCCATTTTCTCTGCTCTGCCCTTCCCTCAACTTTTCCCTCAGCAACATAGTCTTTATACTACCTGTATGCTGCTGAGGTCAGGGTCAGAACTCTGCAAACCTCTGATCAGTCATCAAGGTCTGCTGGACTGAATTCTATAAAAAGCTGCAACTGAAAAAAGTCCCTTCATTTAACCGTTGTCATTTTCTTTTCCTGACAAAAAATAGTGTCATTGCAAATGGGAAAAGGGCATTTTTAATTTGGAATTTAGAGATCTGTTGAAACTCTCTGAGAAACATTTAGGGCTGCAAATTGTTCAGGGCAGAAAGCACACATATATGGATGGTTTTATGTACAGTGTCACCGTCTAATTTGACTCACCTGAGGGAGAAAAAATGAAAGCATACTGTTTAAGATCCTTGAATTGAGATATAGAGAGCATAGCACAGCACTTCTACTTTCAGCAGGAGACAGCTGCACCAGGAACAGAACATCTGCTGCAGTGCTAACATAAGCATTCCTCGTTCCCTTACTGTCATGCCTGAGCAGCCTTTAAACTGGACAGCCCTGAATCTGACAACTGCCTGATGAAGTTTGGAGTTTCTCTAACTGCGCTTATCAAACTGCCACTCACAAAATACTTGGTAACACCTCAACTTGAAGAGAGAATAAAACAACTGAGTAGTATATGCTGTTTTTTCCCTCTCTGTAAGTACAGCCTGGGTTTTGGTACTTGATCAGTCTGAGAGCTCAGGCATCTTTAGCCTCTTTTAGGACACCTCTAAATCTATGTTGCAACAGAAGAAAAATAAGACTAAAAGAAACGAAAAAAGTAATGTTTATTTCGGCTCAGATGGAGAGCTCTCAGTGTCAGTGATAGCATGACAGCAGCGCTCTCTCTGCCACAATGTCTATTTCACACATTCTCTCTTTTCTCCCTGCATTGGGGCCTTTTTGCAGCTAGCTGGAGCTTGGCCAACCAGAGCCATTCTGTCCCATTATGTGGCACTGTAAAAAAACAGCTGCTCCCATTCCACTCTGGTGAATAGGTTAAATGGTGAAACAAGGAACAGGGCCTTTTTTTGTCATGGTCTAAATTGAGCGACAACAAGTGCTTGAGGTTTCACTGTTCTGTCACAGCTGCCTTCCAGCTCCATTGCTTTTGATTTCCAATTAGTGGCCACTCAGTCCCGCAGCCCTGTTTTACAGAGGACCCCTCTTTTGCTCTCTTGGTCTGCGTGTATGTATGCATACATATTGCTACAGCACATGCCAACGAGAAGAAGAAGAGCTGGCAATTCTGAAAAGAATACCTGCCCCATTGATGAAGAGATATTAATATGAATCAGAGAAAAATGGGCTCTGATGTATAAGTTGAGCTTCTGAAGTATAGCTAACAGCGATAATTGTAGGTGTTGTAGATAGGTAATGACAGTAAATATCTAAATGCATAACACTGGCTGACTAAAATTCTATATAAGATTAGATCAAACGAGTCTAAAACAGACTGTGGGGAATAAAGATTTTGACAGAATTCCGAGTGGCTGGCAAATAATAATTCATGATTAACAGCCTCACTCATTTTCTCTGTGATTTGTACCATGTACGATATAGGTTATAATCTTCATTGACATTTACACATATACAGAAAGTAGAATTTTTGTAAATAATAAGTGTAAAACTGATTTTGTCATGGCTCGAAAGAAAACCTGTAAGTTATGGGCATAGTCTGCAGCACAGTTGACGACATCAGACACAGGCTGCAACATCACTACCCTGAATTAGTTTAAACTATTGTGAAAGTGCTGGTTATATTTGTAGAGATTGGTGGCTGCGGATGGTTATTAGTGACCAAAATAACTAATGTAGCTCCTCTAATACCCGTGATCTTGGTGGTTGTGCACTGAGTGGTGTGTGATGAATAAAGAGAGCCAAGACCGGCTGAGTCACAAAAAAAAGTGAATACATGCTTAAATCTCCTTTGAGGAAACTGATGTCCTTCTCCAAGAGCTGTAAAGTCTCACAGGACTTATTACACAGCATCCCATCCCAAATATCCTACCAAGGGCAGATGATGTCTCTTAAATTCAATCCCAATTCTGGGACAAAGGATAACCTCTGTCCCCAAATATTTTTTATTTTTATTTTTATACATTTTTTGCTGTCAATAATTGTATGTATAACAGGGATTTTGTACTGTAAACACACAGAAATTAAAAGGATGACAGCCTTTTCACACAATTCATCGAAAGACGTTGAGGTTGTACAAAAAAACATCTCATCTGGGCAAACCACACTGTTCGACACATGCCACCTAAAGTATCCTGAAAAGAATTAACAGCAGAAATAATGTGACAACATGGATGGATCGCCAGAATATGGAAACATATAAAGCTGATCGTGTAATGACACAGTACACAAGCACACCGCTGGGTTTCGGGACAGTTTCAAAGGACAATGCTTTGAGTAAGCATATTAAGGGGAGGATATGACACAGATCAACAGGACTTCCAAAGAAAGATGAGCATTTGGTGATGGCCTTCTTCTGACAGGAAACATTAAACATGTGAAGTGGAAGTATTGTCATGAAAAATATTTTTCAAAGTTTTTTGGGGGGGATAAACACATCAAAATTGTGACGATTATTTTCAAGGATTTGAGCAAAGCATATATGCGTGCAATTTATAACAGCTTAGTGACCATTGAAATTGCATTTAGATTGGTACTGTCAACTAGTCCTGTCAACCCAAAATAGCTTCCATGATGGCTGCTATGGCGCAAGTCTTGCTTTGATAACATCTTTGACCATCTCTGTAGTTTTCATTACTTTCCTGGAGGACTTTCCTTGAGTTCAATGATAATGCTAATTTGTGACAAATGAACATTGTTGTTCTGCCTTCTTCATAATACACACAAACGAAACATTGACGATGTAATGAATAGATCTATGCAGATATTTATTTTAGAGTGCCAGTATTAGTTCATCGAACACAACGCACAACACTCATAGTAGTTTTTTTTTAAGTTAGACATCTGCATAGGATTAATTATGCTTATGGGTTTCTGACTTTGGTATTTCTAAATGCATGATAAATGAAACACAAAAGAAGACGTCAGACCTGTGTCAACTAGGTAAAGGTTTTCATGGCCTTGCAACATATTTTGTCAACATTGTATGCGTTACACCTCCTTTTTATAACATTTACCACCGTTCTGAACTCACACACTGTGGCACTTGTAGAGACTGGGTCTTTGGATTGACTTCACTCAGACTAGAGATCCTTACTATCACACAACTTAATCAAGGTGGCGTTTGGGCCAAATATTCACTTATGCAGTGTGGGAGACCATCTGGGTTTAAGTCACTGTGTTCTGTGTCGTAGTGGTCACATGTTCGAAGAGTAGCAAAGAGAAATATATATATAATATATATATATATATATATATATATATATATATATATTTTTTTTTTTTTAAACATAAAGAAACATTAATCGGTACTATTTCGTTAGTTTTTGGTCTCTACCACCATGAAAAAAGGAGCAAGACTAAATCTACATTTGCGTGCAACACGCGCAGTGGTGTTATTTTTAAGGAAAAAAGTCACAAAGGCATGCTGTAAGAGAAAAACTAAGCTATTTTATAAATACTAAAGTAGTTGACTCCTTAATTTTAAGCCCATCCTTGAAATGAAATGGCACGTTGCTGTTTATGCAAATTGTCCGATTGAGGTTAATTGGTTGACACATCAGTGTTACCACCAATAAACTGCTTACATGTTGTGTTGTTTCTGTCAGTCAATATAACTTGAACTTTAGTTTATTAGCAATTACATGGTACCCTTTAAGTCAGTGAATGACAGCTCATTCTTTACAAAGTTGCAGTAAAGAATTTTATTGTGATTCTAACCTCCTCTGCAAGCTTAACCTCTTTTGGGCCAAGGCCCATGTCAATGCTGGGACACAAGACACAGGCACATATAATACATGGATCTTCTTCCTTTGCAGTATTTTAGGCCCATTAATGTTCTGAAACATTTAATGACAGAAAAAGGGCCTTTATATTTTTCAAACTGCTGATACTTCATCTTAACCTCATCAGAATTTTGGAACTCTACTGATACATGGTTCTCTGAATGATTTATCTTTTGAAACAATTAACCAAGAGTTCAGAGCATCCAGCCAAAGCGACAGATGACTATTTACTGACCAAACACAGGTGGATGAAAGCCTGTGCAGTAGTGTGTCTAGTTTGCATTGTAAAGCAGAATTTATACTTTCATTTTGGTTTCATTCAGCTGGTTACATCTTACATGTGTCACTAAAGTAGGACACAATATTTGGGCCCAAGACCACCCCTAAACAAGTACCAAATGGACCAGTCGCAGTAGTTACCATCTGCCTTGCCGCATTGTGTATATATATATTAACATTTGCATGGAAGCTGCAGCATAGGCTCTGTGTCAGTCTGACATTCAGGCATAAATTCAACTTCATAATGATGAGAGCTTCACATTCTCTCTCAGTGCAATTTTGTCAAAGTGTCTTCAGAAATAGTGATAAATGTAATGCAATCTGTAGACCTGTCCTGAAATCTGGAATAAAAGATGTAAATGGTTTATAGTAAAGCTACCAATTGCATATTGTTACAAGGCCATTTCTGTTTTACTGCAATGGCTGGTCAAAGCAAGACTTGGATAAAAACATTAGCCCAGGGCTACACTAAAACCCTTGTATGAGAGCAGACGTACTCTCTATGTCACAACACAGAAGCTTTTTGTAATTCCTCCCCAACACTGACCACTCTAGACATCCCCAAATCCCTCATGTCAATAGGAAAAAGATAGCACAAGAAACAGATTTCTCCTCTTCCTTCCTTTCTTTGACTTGTCAAAAGTTTCCATATCATGCTGTTTGGTTCTACACAGCATAACTAAGACCTTGGAAGCAGCTTATCTGCTTAAAACAGGAGGAGAAAGGCTGAAAATACTGTCTGGTTCACAGAGGGGTCTTACTGAAGTTTACTAGTTTCTTCCTTTACGGTCTCTCTTGACCCTCCCTACTGGTCTAATCCACTTAGTCCCCTACTTATTTTATTGGGTTTGATTGGTCAGGCATCCAAAGTTCCGCCATAGGAAAATCAATAACCTTTCACTGCAATGCAAACATTTCTCCATTAAAACAAAAGGTGATTAGAAAAAGAGAGATGTGGATTTTTTTCTTTTTATTGTGTGAAGCCATGTAATTAGCAGTTTTTAACTTTTTTAGTTCTTTGCTGACTTTTTCACCAGTAACATCCTTTTTAATATGTCGCAGTTTGAGTCTTTTAATTCTACGTGAGCCACGATTCTTTGGGATTTATAGTTAATGCCTTATTTACAATTTCCCCACATCCCACTTGTATCCTAAACATTTTTGTTGTTCAGTGGCATCTATTCAAGTGTCTCAGTCTCTAGCTGTCTCTCTACCAAACAACACCAATGCTAATGTCATTGAAACCCCAGGTGCTACTGGAGGCTCTTGAAGTCTGACATCAGTCCTTTCCATCCCCTCCCATGGGTCCAATTTTCTCTGCATGAAGCTTCAAGGTCCTCAGCTGAGCTCTCTGTTTTGCAACAGCAGTAGCACAGAGTGCGAATGTGTGCCAGCCAGAATGGTAATGAGTGTCCCGGAGACGGAAACCTATTGCTCCCCACCCTGCCTAATAGATTTGTTCTCACATGCAAAACAGACATTGTAATCACATTTTCTCATTTTTGATTCACCTGGGGATTCGTTGCATGCACTCCGAAAATGTAAATTAATTCAGGGAGAGAGACATAATCGGCAATAAATCATATTACTTCCAAATTCTGCTTGGCAACAAAATAAGACTGCACTGTAAGCAAGAGCAACTTTAGTATCAGCCCTAAGTCTTCTATTTCTCTCACACTATACCTAGTTATTGTTAGTTCACCTCATTTCCTTGTTTTATTGCACATTTACAAGCAAGCAAAACTGTACTTTAGTACTTTAGATGTTCACAGAGGGACCACTTTCAGTGTAGAAAAGAAAGTGCTGTAATGGAGGTACAGTATGTGTTTCTCTGGGTGTCAGAGAGCTGGTAAGGGAAAGAGGAAAAGGATGTCCAAGTAATGGTATTTTTGTCTATAAATCTTTATATGGTATGAATTCCAGGTAGCAGTGAGGATGTTACTAAAGGTAGCTTTTGCTGGGCTACAGGTTTGTTGTTTTCAGGAAAGCCTAAATGTTTACAGAGTGGCCAGGGTCACCATTTTCATTATGCCTTTGGCACGCTTTATGAGAAGTCCAGTCACTTTAAAGACTGCAAAGATCAAAACACACGGTGTGAAATAATGAATTACTGTTTTAGCACCTTAGTTTGTGGTTATGTAACATTGATGAATAAAAAAAGAAGTGCTTTGACTTGCCCGTAATATATTAGGTTTCTGCCTACACCCTTTTTGCCTCCGCCCTGAAAATATTGAAACACTGACAAATATTAATGCAACTTGTGCAAACTTGGGAGTCCTCAGGGGAGACTATCTCAGACGTTTCATGTCCCCAGCTTAATAAACGATGTTCCCCTCTTGACAGGGACTATTCTTAACCCCGAGTCTGCACAATGCTGGGAGACTGTCATTTTTCAAGGGAGCTGGTGACAACCTCACCCTGCATTGAAGTTTAGCTTGCTGTACATTGTAATTTGCTGACATTTCTTTTTTTTTTTTGTCTCTCTCTCTCCTTTTCTCCATTTTATCCCCACATGTTCTGCTTACAGATGTGATCAACTTCTCCACCGTAGGTAAGAGTCATTTTGTTTATCACAGAGCCTCTGCCCAAAGTGAGAGTCATGTTTGAGTAGTCTTGCTTTTGGGAGTGATGTGAATGGATAAATATAGTTGAAGCGGCACCAATATGCCAATGTTTGCCCACTAAGGTATGCAGTGCTGTGCGATTCTCACGCATCCGATTTTCCACATGTGTGCATGAGAATACACGATGGTAGCTTTTTTTTGGCAAGCATATTGTGCGCTCTTTGCTTTTGATTTGAATTTTATTCAAATGAGAATCAAATGGCCCAGATTGTTCAAAGAATACGCCTGCAGTGTTGATTCAAACAAGCAAGTATGGATGTTGTTTGTGTTCACACTGTGGTGAATGTGTGCAAATACTTTACATGCTTAGATTTGAACCCTGCCCTGTTGTTCCGAAACCAAGTGTCAACTAGAAACTCCTACTAGTGTAAACAATGTCTGCATGAGGACACTTTTTTTTTTTCTTATGAGGTCATCTCCACTTTTCTCACTTGATACTGTTCAGGAGTTCAGCAAGATACTTTAGTTTGCCATTTCTATACATTCACATTGGTACACAAATGGAAATTGAGGAGCAGAGCAGCCCACTTTAAGCCTCAATAAGAAGAGTTCCTTGTTGTGGAAGAATTACACATGCAAAGCGCATGTGCAGCGCTGATGGCAGATCATCAGGGTTCCAGGGAAAATGTTAAAATGCTGTAACCACTGAATGCCAAGACAAGTGTAGTGTCCACTGCTTTCAGAGGCACTCTGCAGGCTGCAGGAGTGTGATAGAGGTCAACTGCATGACTGACTCTACTATAGCAGGGCGTCAGACCAGGACAGCAGGACCTTTCAGCAGTACCCATGGCTCCAAGCATCTGCTTGTAAGGGGAAAATCAATCACCTCGTGTCCAAGGTGGAGCAGCTATATTCGGTAAAAGGAAAAACAAGAAAAAAAGAAAGCAGTGTATACTGCTGTTACTTTTCCTGGACTGCTATAATTATACGCTTGTTTTTTTTCTCAGCGTGATTGCTTTTTCATATTTGGACTACATTTGGATACTGCCACCTTATTGTGTAATTGAAAACTCAGTGCCATGCCAGTACACTGGCACGGGTTTAGCTACTCTGCTGAGCATCTGCAAACAGTTCTGGTCCGACTCTCAACTCTTTGAGGCAGGCGTTGGCTGACTGCTCGGAAACAGAAAACCCCTGGCTAGCTGAGAATAATAAGTACCCATGGGAAGCTGCCAGATGGACATTTACTGTGAGCCTAGCTGGAGAGGGAGAAATCTGTCAAACATCACACCAGGCATCTGTGGGGGAGCAGCGCAGGTTCACGTCCACTAGTGTGTCGGATAAGAGGAGTGCTCTTTGTCACCACTAAAAGCTGTTAGATTTCTGAAATATCACATTTAGTTTGATGCATTTACCTTCTTTCAAGGTCAGCAATTCACATTACATGAAAGCCCGCTGTGAGAGGAAAAGCTTTAAATAATGTCTACATAATGGATGCTTTAAAGATGTTTATCATTTTCCTCCATTCACTCAAATGTTAGTCCTATTTGCTGGCATTCGGTAGCTATTAATCAACACTTAACTCAATTTACAGCCAGATTCTGCTGTGCTGTTGATGTGAAGAGAGAGACGAATATCAGAATAATCAGAATCCCTTCTCTCTTTTAAATTTTGGTTCAAGCACTGGCTTCTGTCCCTGTCAAAAACAATAACTGAAAAGCACACTTCTGCCTCAGATAATTCTTGAAGTCTTGTCTTTAGACTTCCACGGGAAACGTCCAGTTTTTTTTTCTCTTAACACTCTTCAATAAAATGCTATAGGCAAGGAATTACAATTGGCTTATTATAATCTAGGAAGCTCAAGGGTTTTAGAGCTGTTTAAAAAAAAAAAAAGAAGAATGAGAGAGAGAGAAAGAGCACAAAGAGTTCATTCCAGTATCATCAGCAGTGAAATAGGAGCTGGTTCTCCAAGGCAAGCTGTGCACCCGTTATGATTGCATTATATCTGGCAGCCCTCCTCTCTGACAGGAACTGAGCCACACTTGATCAGTGATATGACACTGGCAGGGAGCAGAGTGATTGCTGGCTGCTTAGTTAAGCAAATACCATTATGCTGTTGAGGTCTAAAAGTAGATCTGTGCTTGGTTAAAAAAAAAGAATAAAAAAAAAAAAAAAGAAATGATGAAAGGCCAGCCTGGACAATGCCCAAAGCAGTAGTGACTTTGCACTACGTTGATTCGTCTGAAATGGTTTTTGTCATATTTGAGAGGATAAGAACAATGCTATTCATGCATAATAGAGCACTTTCAAGTCTCCATCTGGGTTTTTTCATGCCCTGGAAAACGCATTACTACATTCAAAATCTGGAGAATATGTAGAAACATCATATTGTTTTCATAATTAGGGGCATTGTCGATGATGTCAGCTTGAATGTGTGGGCTGTTCTGCTTTCTGTAGAGCGAATACATAAATCAAAGGTATGTGTGAAAGAATATATGTTTGCAGCTCTCATAGGATTTCTTGCATTAACAGCATAAATGTATTAACTCAAATAATTTAAGATCAACCGTACACGAAATTGAATAAAAACAAATTCATTTAAGTGAAGGAAATTGATTGAAAAGATTTTTTTATCTCAAAGGTAATGTTAAAGATTCCTGTGCTCAGTCTTAACCAGAATTGATAGAATAGTTAAAAAGCAATGTGACTGATAGCTTGTTAGTGTGACTTTGCATAGATTTTGCAGTAATTAGACCTGAGTGACATTCACCAAGTGTTCACCTCTACCGACACTCCGTAGAAACCTGCTTCCATAGCATTATTTTAGCAGAATGTGTCACTCTTTTCCTGTAATTTCAGATTGGGTTTCTTTAACATTTGTATGATCACGAACCATGACAGATGATTGTTCATGTGACTTTCCATTCGAAGTACATACAGGTGCTTTAATGATACCGCGCAACAGCAGTTTAGGCTGACACAGATTTGTGTTCGGTTGGACAACCCTATCCAAGTGAAGCAGTGCTGCTTTAACGAACAGATGGCTTATCTTTAACTTAATCAACAGCGGCAGTGTCAGTCACAAATGCAATAGCTTTCACCAGTAGCTCGGGAGAGCTATCAGTAGCTAACAGCATATGGTGAAGGCACATTAAGGTGTGATCTTTTTTTTTTCTCCCCTGCTTTCCCTTTCTATCAGTGTTACTGAAGCCAAACATTGGATGCTCACTTCACAGGATATAGTGTTTTCATGTGTTGGGGGGTATTGGGCACTCACTTTTAGATCCTCAATTTTCTGTTTGATGTGTTGTTTCAAAGCCCTGCAGTCATTTATTTACTTATTTATTAATGATGATGCAGAGGGTTAGGTTTAACCCAACTCTAGCACCTAAATGTCACCCTTTCCATTGATTCCATTGATCCTTTGTCCCTCCATTTTTTAAAAATGTATTATTCTTTGTTTCTGGTTTGAATTTAAGTGAGATTTTAGAAGTTGTTGGTAGTCTTCATCAAACATGTAATTGTTAGTGCTCCTTATAATTAAAATGCTCTTGCCTGATACATAATTAATTCTCACATAGAATATCAGGGCTCTGGTGAATCTGTGACTCCTTGTGAAACGAAGGCTTGTAATTGTAGCAGTTGTCTGGACATTGACTTTATTAGTCCTTATCAGTAAATTCTTGTCAATGTTTTCCACGAAGGAATTAAAACTGTGTAATTATCACCTCCAGTCCTTTTTTAATTTATCCTTTTTTTTTTCTCACCTTCAGTTTTGACACCCCCATTATGCCACAATTTAACTCATGTATAAAACTATGATATGGCACAGCATGAATTCCACACAAACCCCTTCAGCCTCCCCTTTCCCTATTGTTGTTTCGTCTCTACTAAGCAGCATTAATTAGCTCGCTCTTCAAAATTTAATTTTCTATTGTGTCTATAGTTTCATCATTGAAGAAAAAAGGCAAACTATTGCCACAATAGGATTAAATTTGCAGCCCCAAGAAAACTTGGATGGGGAAAATAACTACAATTGAAAATATAAATCTACTTACTTACTTCCTGCCTTACTTGATTCTACATCATTTTGTTTTCTCATGTTGACTAGATGGTATGCAAACAGAACAGGACATGCATGTGCAACTTAAGTTTCTGCATGACAAGCATATCTGTACGTGAAAACTGGGTAAACTACAGTGTTAACAAGAAATAAAAAAATCCTGTATGACCATAAACTCTTTTGAGATACAATTTGAGGTTATGTGGTCTCCTTTGAGACAGCATCTGGCCCAAGTTGGCTCAAGCATCCTTCATCCATTTTGGCAGAACATTTGAGAATGATGACGACCACTGGATGAATTCCATAGCCTCACTTCTCTGAAGGTTGAGTGTCAGAGGTCGTTTGGTGGCCAGCCCATCTGCCCATCTGGCATTACTACATACACTCCAGGCTGGATGTTTGTAATTGAGAGACATGTTCTTATGAGAGTTGAACCTGAGACACACTGTGGTCATACTTTGCTCAGATGAACCCTTTATGTCTACATTACAGCATAGCAAACCAGCAGATTATGTCACATTAGGTGATTTGATTAACAATGTTTTGCAAGATGCAGACTGGCTAAAATAGACATTCTTTTAAATCTTTTATCAAGGTTCGTAACAGTATTAAGCATATGTGTAATGCATATTCTTATATTCTTATATTACATGACACAGTGAACTCAAAATTATTTTTATCATAAGTAGAATCCCTGGGTTCCCATTGTCTGAAATATGTATTGCATTTGTCATCAGAATCTTGACTTTAAGACCAACCCCAACCATAGAGTTGGTGGCCCAAATCACAACCTGGATATAGGGCCAATAGAAACCCCAGTGCACACAAATCAGCCTCTGTGTAATTTACATGACCCTGTTTCTTTCAGACTCTCACCAAGTACAGTGCACACAGCACATGACAGTTTCAACACAATACACATGCAAGGACAAACCACAAATCAAATATTTGTACCAAGTTATTTGGCACAAGGTTTTAATTTGTTTTAACAGAAATTGTGAATGCAGAACAGCATTCATGATTGCATTTTCATTACAGCAAAAACTATGCGAGAAAGAATAGCTGCCCCTTTGCCATACTGCATCATAGGGATCATAATGTTACCATAGTTAAAATAACCTAAACGGACAAACCAACAGGCACACTACAGAACACTGGTTAAAGGGTGGTCTTCTTGCAATTTGTGGCTAGCTAGGGGGTAATATCCTGTGAAAAACCTTTTTCAGTAATTAGGTTTTACGTATCAGGACATAATAAAGTATCATCAGGCCTTCACCAGGTCTTGAAATGAAGTAAATATCTAAATTATTTGAACTCCAAATTGTTTGGAAATGGCCTTGTAGCCTTTTCCATATTTATGAACAGAAGTGCTTGTTTCCTCTAACATCATGCAAATGGTTTTCTTACTTGGCCTTGACTTAACATGCACTAATGCTCCAGACCAGCAGACTGCTGAAACTGCTTTTATTATGGAAGAAGTAAGGGTCTACTTAGTTTTTCACACACTGCTTCTACATTTGAGCTTAGTTTTAGTGAAGAAATAAGGACATGGTATGATATGTAGTTTTCTTTACCTAGTTTCAATCTGTCACACGGTGCCATGTACATCGGACTTAGGAATCTAGACTACATATGATTTTGAATAGTGAGTTCTTGAGATGTAAAATTACATAATTCTCAGGAGACTGCATTATGCTTGTTGAGCCAGATGTCCCCACATCCTACACACAGAACATTTAGCATACTTGTGTTAAACTATTCCGTTCGTTGTAAAACTGTTGCTCTGTCAGAATGGTGTATCTGTGAGGGAAGAAACTCCAAGTATTGGGGTCGGAATGAGCTCCACGAATACATGGTCAGGGTTAATTCGTGTTCCTTCCTCAAATAGAGTATTTACCTTGGACTAGTGGAAAAGGCCTGCCTTCCACAGTTACATTCAACTAGGTTTGAACATTCTTAAACCAGTCATTTAAGAACCAGAGTACATCCAAAAAAAACAAGTAAATCTACTGGAGCACTTTATAGACACATTCAGCCATGTATTTGTCATAGTCATTCAACAGGCAGCCACATCATCATTCAAATATATATATATATAAATCCATCTTTCACAAAAAACAACAAACTGATGGTTTCAAGTTTCAAGTTAGTGTCCTGGTGCATCCATTTTTCCCCTTTAATTACCTTTAACTTTGCAGTGAATGTCACTGCACAGTGGTTAATGGTAGTAAAGCTTAGAACTGTGGAGAATTCACTCTGTTTACCCTGCAGAGCTTTATGTACACAGAAAGCTGCTCTGCCGCGTCCCAGTGCAATACCACTCTCTCTTTCTTGACCGACACCAAACTAGAGGCTTGAGTTAATTAGTCCATTGTGGCCTGTCAAAGTAAGAAACCCAGGTTAGGAAATACAGGAGAGAAGGTGTCCTAAAATATCTCTTGTTCCAGATTAAGACCTGAGGCAAAACCGAACATTTAAGCTAAGTTGTTTTATTCTTTTTTCCCTGTGCCGTTTCTGATATTGCTGCAAGTCTAAAGAATATTATTGTAGGGCTTTTGTTCACTGTGTTTTTACCAACCACAAACCTGGCTAAAGGGTTACCTTTCTAGGCAACAGTAGACTGACACTGGGGTAGGATTCAAGACTGAGATACAAATCAAAACAACAAAAAACAAACGGTTCTTTTTTTAATCCTCATCGAACAGACATAAGTATATACAAGTGTATTTTTGCGTCATCATCCCTAGATTTATATTGTGATGTAGGGAGTTCTAAACCAAACGATCTCTTCGTTAACCTAACCAAAGTCTTAATTTGTAAACGAGCTAATTTTGCAGGTATCAGATGAAATCTTCAAATTATGAACGTAATGTCCATGCTCATGCTCTGACATCCCCCTAAACTCAACATTCATCTTGTGGGAGGGTTTTGCACCTATATATACACCTGCCAGAGACTGAGCAACACTTTAATTGAAACATGCTAATATGTTAGATAGAAAAAAAGTTTTAAGTAAACTAATTCTTATCACAACTATAGGATGAAAAATGTTGAAACATTTTTTGCCATTCAGAAACTTTTAACACATAAAATACTTGCAATGTATGATTTACTTCCCAGTTCATCAAACTAGCAAGAAAAAAAATATAAAACCATGTCCTGAAATCTGATCAGGGGTGACTCAGATTTTGACAGAAAACTTGAGTTGAGATTGAAATTTAGAAAATTATTTGTTGACCGTGAAACTTTATTGCAGCAGTGACACTAATGTAGTTCTGCATGTTTCCCTCAAAACAGTGGAAATCTATTTAGAGTAAAAGGACGATTAACTGTTTCTTTTATGCACATGTGTAAATATCTAATGCTTTATTAGTGGCACAGAAATTTGCGATTTTATTCTTTATTTTCTTTTTTCTTCACACAGTTGTTTAAACAAAACTTTGGAACTAGGGATGAGAAAGTGATTCATTGAACCATCGGTTTGGTGTTCTTTGATGTACATTGAGGCTGTTACAGGCGTTGCTGCAATAATACACCCATCATTAATTTGCCATTGTTACCAAACAACTACCTCTCACTTCTTTTATTATCTTGCTCTCAAACTTTCCTCTTTGACTTGATAATCACCTCAGCTGAAAAATGTCAGGCAAAGAAAAGAAATCAACATTCTGTATGCAAGAGTAACAAGCTGACACTGCACTGTCATCTGCAGTGAATAATATCTCCCACATTTTCATTCCTCCCCACAGATTTCCACCACAAACATAGTCCATTATCTATTTTCATCCATTTTTCCTCCTTTTCTATCAAGACAATGCATTTTCCGTGCAGTTCTATTGTTTCATATTTACTTGTGGATTCATATGATGTGAGCTCCACTCACACTCATAGTGAATTACCTTTCATAAAAGACACAATCAATCTTTCATAGAGATTGAAGCAAAACTGTATCCAAAACCTATCTTTGTGCAAAGACATGCATGAATGTACAATATCTACGTTAGAGTATTTTGTTAATACACTTAAACACTGTAAAATGCTTTAGATATGCCAAGAGGGAGAGTTATATCAGTAAGTCATTGTGAAACCATGTCATCACTACCTGAAAGCAAATTAATCATAGCGAAAGAACAAGTCATTTATATGCAGACATTCAATGATGCTAAGTTGAAATGGGTGCATCATGATTATGTTAGAATAATCCAGTCATGTTAAATTGGAGCGGCAACATTATTAAAGCAGGCATAGCTTTCATTCAGTGTCGCTAATTCCCCTCACTCTCGGTCTTAATGAGAAATAAGGAAGCACTTTCTAGCAAGTGCACTGAGCTGAACAGCACGTTGGAATTATCTGTCTGCCTTACTCAGCTTTTTCTCGCACACTAGGTTATGTCATGTGCACAATTACAAAAAGTCCCCCCCACATCCACCACTCCCCCCCCCCCCCCCCCCCCCCCCCCCCCCCCCCCCCACACACACACACACACACAAAACCCACGAGTAAGTTAACACTTTCACTTGCAATCTCGCTCTTTGTTCCGACCAATCTCAAATGGAGACTGAATGGAGAACAGCTCATGATTTGGTATGAAATGGGAACTTTGAAAACAAAGTCATACTGCTGTTGAAGTCTCAAATCATATGTTTCCATATAGAAATAATGCATTTACTGCATTTATAGCCTATTACAATTGAAACACAAAAGGAAATGTGCTTTATAATGTTTAAACATGATTGTTTCTGTATATTCAAGTGAAACCAGTAGCGCATAGGCAGGATTTTGGGTTTCTTGAAATTAGCATGGCACCTCATTGTTAACAGAACTGAACCCTTTACTGTTATGTGTTCCACAACTGGTTATTATTCCACAACTGGACCATTCAAGTGGTTCAGTTGTGGGATAATGATATCATATCCCTTCTCCTATTGCTCTGTGCCAATATTATGTCTTAACACATTTAATTTACACTGATTCAAGACAATTATCAGCCCAGACTGAAGAGACCTTCAACAGGGTTAGCGTGTGTGAACAAGCGTACATGTAGAATCGTAGACAGCAATCCAAGCGGAACCATTCCCTATCTCATCAAGCTCTCCGACAACACACAATGCTAATTCAGGTGTGAACAATAAACTAATTTCCATTTCATAATCTACCATGCATTCAAAAATATCGTGTCTGCCCATCGTGTTGGTTCCCTTTGGACACACAAACAAAACCTTAATATCCAGAATAAATTGGGAATTAAATGAGTTAAAAAGGATTATTCATTATGCAAGCATATAATATGACAGTCAATATGCGATCGATCACTGAGGAATTTTAATTTACTCATAATGACACAACATTAAGTGAACCTGATTGATAGTTTTTACACATGGGAGAACACAATTATGTTCCACACACGCCACACATGCACGTGCTAAGGCACACACAGACAGACTCCCATGCGCATAACTCGTAGCAAATTCACACACTCCCATTGCACAATGTTATTATCTCATTCTCCATGGTCTCATTTTTCACAAAGCCCCAGGGTGTGTGAGGGACAGTCAGGGTTGAGCTCACACAAGCCTGGACTGCACAGCCGACTGCCAGTGAAGGTCTGTGTTAGGATCAAGCAACACTGCCAGAGGAAACAGAAGGGGGAAAATGGAGAGAAACTGGATGATCCTACAAAACAATGTGGTGCACGACCGTGCCACACCACCACTTTTTGAATACAGCTTATCTGAAGAATGAGACACTGATCATTGAAATGGCTCATCTTGTAAGGGGAGATGCATGGATGGAGGTCTTTATGGTCACATAATATAAAATGGTCACAATATGTCTGAACATGGGTTGGGTTGCTCACTAAAGCCAATAGTTTTCTTCAGTGCTACATTTTTGTGATGTTCTAATATCCTGTCTCCACTGAACCTTTCAGACACTCTTTCTTTCACTTTTTCTTCACTCCTCCAAACTACATGCATTTTCAGCATTGTAGATTGAGAGGAAAATTCAGATGTATTGCAGCTCCAATTCTCTGTTTTGATGATGAGAATGTGGCTTTTCTCTCAATGCACTGCAGCTCAAGAGGGAAGTACTGTGGTGTGTGTCTCTGCCCGAGATTTAAAGAGACAAGTGTTGGTTATCAAGCTCAAGAATGTTCAGTCAATACTTCTCTTTTTGAAGAAATTCTTCAAAAGTTGTCATGGAGAGAGGGTTTTCTTCTCATCAAAACTTTCCTCCTTGCTGTACAAAATGAACCGGAGGATTCATTCCACAATGAACACAGAACTTTCCATTTTAAAACTTGCTTTTTGCTGTCGACTGCAGCACTACTTTAACACGATATATTGATATTGCAATTCATTTTTTGGACTTCCCACTCCATGCCAACAGTGAAGTCCCCACACAATCCATCCACTGTCAATTTGAAAAGTTGTTTAGAGCTTCTAAATTCGTCCTTTAGATATTTGTCTTCATACTAAAGCAGTGAAAGGCTACAGTGTGTATTATGAAAGTTGGAAAAGTTTGTGTTCTCCTGGATTTATGCTAGTGGTCATAGTTTCTCAAATACTACCGACTTCATCTGCCAACCAAGTTTTACCTTCAGTGCAGCCTGTCAGCTCATCTGTTGGTCCGCTTGTTTAATTGTATCTTGAAATCCGTTCACTATTACGAGATTTGATGGAAAACACAGCCATAAACCAAGAAAAGCAAAGTTTTATTTAGTCAACCTAGATTTATTTGAAATCCTTGCAAAGATTTCCTTTCTCTTCCTAGACAGCCCGAATCTTAATGAAATCTTAATGCATATTGAAACATACTTTAAGTTTAGTTGCTAAAATCAGTGTTACGGATGAAACTACAGGACATTAGATAAATATTACGGTGGTCACAATGATCAGATCTCACTTGCGCATCAATTTAAATATATATTCCTTGGTGGCAAAGGAATTATTATGACTTTGGTCAACATCACTAACAATGAGATTTTTAAATATTTTCTGAAATGTGTAATATTGTATAAACATTAGAGGTTTTCAGATTATGGATTACTGTGACTTTTCTTGTGGCACAATGGGTCCCACCAGTGGCTCGACGACTATTATTTTTTTAAACTGCAGGAGGAAATTTGGCTCACATCCTCACATGAAAAAGATAAAGATGAACTTCCACACAACAGAGATTATTGGACTTTCTCTCTGTGGCTGTTTTAATTGAACACAGACATTATAATAGATTTTTGATTAATTACACGTATGGCTAAGCATATGCACAAAAGATTAACCAAGACACTATGACTGACCGCCGGTAACATCTCCCATGTTAAACATGATAATGTTCAAATTGTCAACATTAACAATTGTCAAATATAACAATTACTATTACACTTGTTATTTTGCGTGCAGAAGTGATTTTACACTGACAAATACAGCTACGTGGAGTGTAGCTACTATGATCATTCAGATAATGTATTCATAATTGCCAAAGTTGAGTGTGGGATTTCTGGCCATTCTCTTGGCTATGTAGCGGCAGAAAAGGGACTATCAACCATGTCTTAGCCAGTAGAAAGAGAATATATCATTGGAGAACATGACAATGCTAATGCTAACAAGTAAGCCAACATAGGAGATGTTTTATCAGGATTTGACATTTGTAATGTAATACACATTTGCAAAACATGGCAGCTAGCATCACAGTTGCAGGAAAATATTGCAAAGTGATATCTGTGAATTGCAGTGAGTAGTAGTCACAAATAGTACCAATTTGAATAATGCAAAATCGACACAGTCTTAGAATTTTTAACTTTTCTGACATTAGCACTTAGTGATTGACTTTTATTGTGCTTCAGCAGACTTATTGCCTGTCATACACATGCATGACTTATACTGTATTATGTCTTCAGAAAGACCCCAGCCTTAAGCCATCAAACAGTCAGCAGACAGGAGGCAACGAGGGCTGATGACTGGACTGCCAGCAGACACTCACATGATTAGTGTCAGATCACTGACATCATCTAATGTGATGCCTCTGACATGGGGCAGCTGTTACTGTAGGTAGCCGAGCCTCCACAGTCACATCTTTGGTTTAGTGCCAGAATTTTATTTGTGGGCACAAAAGCAAATTTTCATTTGTCTCTGTTCCTCCAGCAGCGTAGCCTCACTGCAAGCCCATATACTACTCTATTATAGAATTAATGATGAGCAGGTCCAAAGCCCAAACCAATAACTTAATGTTTGTACATTAAATTCTGTAAATTGTTCTTTTCATTTCTAATTATAATTTCTATAAATATCTTTCAAGAGGATAAAGAACACTTGTCGCATTGACATTTTGCTTCTAGCTAGTGAAGGCATTTCAGTGTTCTACTAATTTACCATCACTTGTTATTTGAAACAATACCATATGTACAGCAAATGGTGCCATTTCCATTTTGTTTTGTGTCTAGAGAAAAGCAGTAAGTGGAAAAGCAGACACATTACAGACATCAACAAAACAACCTGAGAAATCAAATTTGCCACAGGGAGAACACCCACTTATGTTGCCACTGATATACTGAATAATACATTTCACAAGGGAGAGCAGAACATATAGAGGCACTACACACCATGCTGGAGGAACTTTTCTTCTCCTACTTTTGTTGTTGGAAAAATACTTTTCTAACACATTCACAAGAATAGCAATGGCAACATCTATAAAATTAGACTGGAGAATGACACCCCCTGAACGTGTGATGAACACTAATTAACAACCTTTCAGCTTGAGAACATGCCAGTTTCTTGCCTCTTCTCATGTTGCATCCCCTTGTTGCTGATGCAGTGGCAGGTGGAGTGGAAGACTGGAAAGGGATGGTTTTTTTTTAATGCCTCCGCAAAGATGATTTCAGCACCTTGCTGAAAGTGTAAACCTCTTGTTTATCCTCACTCATGTCTCCATGATTTTCAAGGTACGCCATATGCTTTCACCTCCAAGGGTTCCTCTTGCTTTCTCACAGAACTTTGCTCACCATACTTATTCTTAAGTTATTCTTACATCTTACAAATGTGTTGAACCTTTGCTGATGTTTTTTTCCATCTACTTTTCCGTTACTTGACCAGCCTCTGTTCTACCACTAAAATTAAGTTTGCATTTAAAAGAAGCTCTATAGAGTCTGCTCCAGAAGTAAAGAAGAAAATGACGACGCCTCTGAAACAACTTAAGCAAGAAGACCTTCTGTGCTGATTTGATCAGCGGAAAAAGGGCAGTGGTATTCAGTTTCAGAGTGGGGAATTACTGAAGGGGAAAGGATTTTAAAAGTATTTTTTCTTCATCGAAATTGAATTACAACATCAGTCCCACTGTTTAACAGTTATAGTTGTTCAGTTTAGATCAGATCGAAGTAAACCCCTGTTCTCTCAGTGTTGGGTATTTGGCTCAGACCTGCCTGATATTTGTGATATATTCACATTGGCTGGCTCACAGAAATAACTTATATTTTTATTTTGTTGAAACACATGCTTTTCTGGCCCTTCAGGCTGATAGAATGCCATGAGGGGAAAGTGCAGACAAGAAGGATGCTACAACTGCATAAGTGAGTTTATTATTATCTTCAGTGCAGAGGTCTGAAGCATTTCAATGTCACTTGGATTTTGGCCACTGTGTCATCTTGAATACAAATGGAATTCTGTACATCTTTACACCAATTTAAAACAGTGGTTCTTAAACCTTTTGAGTCACATGTGTGTATACACACATATATATATATATATATATATATGTATAAAATTAGTTGCAATTAAATTAATTGCCGGATGTGGCATCACACACCTCCTTCAGTCTTCATTCGTTGTTTCTGTTTCAACACTCAATGGAATATGTTCTTGGCATCAAATTCAAAAAGCACACATATAAAATAAAGAATTTAAAAGATGTCTCGGTTTCAACATTTAGTGTGTTGTCTTTATTCAATGTACTATTAGATATGGACCGGAAAGGACTAGTGAATCTGACTATTCCTATGAAGATTTCACACATTTCCTCATGTTTTTAGACACAGTTGTAACCAGCAACCCAGTACAAAATCTCCAAGAATGTAGCCATAATCTTTTTCATCATCTCATATATTTTAAAGCACACACCATGTTAAATTATTACAAAATACAATTTAACACACGACTTTGGAGGTCTTTTTAACTGAATGGCTCTCGTAAGCTAGATGATCTACAAAAAGCAAATCACCACACTGAGCAAGGTGCAACATTTTCATCAGTCATTATCCCCTAATTATTGTAGAGAGCCAAGGCAAACATCCAATAGACTTCCAAGCACGGATATCAAACCTCTGCCCAACCACCCCCTTGTGCAGGGTATCTTCACCGTATTTCTAGGGCTTATGAAGAGTCTCAGAAGTGTATTATCACAGAGAAATGGAGCTTACTAACATAGCTCTCTTTCAGCACATGCTTTGAAAAGTGTGTGCTCTCCTGTTCTTTTTACTTACTCACATACTCTAACTGCCACCCTCTTTCTGTGTGTCTTTAAAAATTTCTTGCCTCTTTCATCAAATCCATTCTTTGCTTCTCTACACAGTGATCCTCAGACTTCAACCACCCTCACAGTAAAATGCCATCTAATCTAACCATTATTATTCCTTGATTAAATTCCTTGTTGCAAAAAAAAAAAAAAAAAAAAAAAAAAATCGCTTAAGTCACTCAAGCTCTATTAACAAGATTGAGTATCCATGTTTAGCACAATCTAATGGATGTGTGAAATAAGCCCCAGCTATTAATGTTTAATGTATAATTGAATGTTCTACATGGCCAGACCTGTTTACTAGAATAATTGATGTTTCTGATTTCCCATTTGTCTGCAATGCAAGAGAGGATGCAGAAAGTGGGGGGAAGAGACAAAGAGGAAAACCTCCATTGGTTCACCCTCTGCAGCTGAGAGAGGTCATGCCAAGCTGCAAATGTGACAAATAGTTAACAGGCCTGGAACTGGACAACAAGACCTTCCATCCAGAACTTACTCAAAAAAATGTGTTTTTAAAGAAAGCAACCGAGTAACGACCAAAACAGCAGAACTTTTTTTTTTTTTCTCATGTGTTCATCTCTCCCTGCCTAGACTTCACACACTCTGAAATGTGCTACTTTTAGACTTCTGTTTGTGTGAGCATATGTTTGTGTGTTTCATTTTAACAGTTGGCTTTAGGTTGTCTGTTTACCTGTGAAGAACTGGAGAGTGTGACTGAGGTGGAGAGTTCAGTCTCACGGTCCACTGCACATCAGACATGCTGTAGCACAGGGTCTCTGTGATTTCAGTCCATCTCTCCTTCTGTCTCTCACACTGATGAGTGACCTCATCTAACTGCAGTTATGACTAACATCGTGACCTTATCTAAAATATGATCATTTATAGTTCATTTAACCACAAACACGTAACCACAGTTTGAAAAGTATAGTTAACAAAATTATATGTGGAGTCATTATGGAGGATTTTATATAAAAATAAATGTTGAGGGAGAATAATAAAAAAAAAATAAACAACTACAAAACCTCTGAGTTTCCTCATCAAAGATATGAGTCAAGACACGATAAGCAGTGCAATCAAAGTCGTTTCTTGAGTCTCTTAACTTGATGGCGAAGCTGAGGATCGCAGATTGCAACCGACTGCGTATGCACATGTCAAAGACCTTTTCAAGCCATTGGCTATTGATTGGTTCATCCATCCCAGGCTTCTATCAAATATTAACCATACAACTCTGTGGACTCAATGAACTGAACCTGTGCCGTCTGTAGATTTGAATGTCTCATTGCAATCAAAATGTGTTAGAACTGCACAGGTCCATAGCACAAAATGCAGCAGTTTCAGAATACAGTCACTAAATCTGTAAAAGTACTCCACTTACTGGGCTATAAGAGTGTTATTCACTTATGTCTTATTTTCAAAATTGTAACAATCCTATGTTTTGCATAACCTGAAACTGTCATACATGCTCATGAAGAAGTTCCACTCTACAGTTATAAAGCCTATAAAAAATCATCTCTGAACTAATTTCTTCTGCAAATACTTGTTTATTTGTTACAGACTGCACCAACAATTTAATTAAATACAGTAGTATTGAAGATGAGTCTAGTCTGGTGGTACAGTAAGTGGTGAAACAAAACAGAAATTCCATAACTTTAATAACAAACCTAAAATTAGGATTAATAAGTCACTGTTGCCACTAAAACTAATTATCAATCAAAAATTTAACCTATTCACTATCAGCCTCGTGTTATATTTAACCATTTCATTGAACAGCTTACAAAATTAATGCTAACTCTTGATATAATACAACATTGAAAAAAATATTGTCAACTTTAAACCTAGGACATAAGTTGATTTAGAGTTGCACTTTTTCATATAAAATCCATCTTTAGCTTTAGCCATTGCCCAACAATGTACCGACATGTCATTTCGCTTAAGTCTTTCATTTTTTCTTCGCATGCCATCTCTGTTTCCTCCCTCACTCCACTCATCATTCAATGCAATCAATAGTCAATGCACATTGCTTGCCAAAGACAGGCCACCTGTAATACTGTTTATAGTGACTGGACAATAGCCAAGCCTTGATCAACGCACAGAAGCACTCAGAGATGCTCCTTCTCACCTGCTGGCTTTGCACAGCTTCATACCCGGGGGACCCGTTCATCTCTGCTTTCACTCTCTTTCCAAACGGGCTCCTTAACTGTGCTGTCTTTGAGTTATTTAGATTTCTCCCAGGTGGTTCAAATTTAGTTTGAACTTACAGGCATCTTTAAGCTGATGAATAGCTTTTATTGAGCATGAATAAATTTAAGGATTGAGATTAGTCAGCTCCTTCTCTCTGATGATCAGAGTCTGCCAGAGGATGTGCTCAGCATGAAGAACTGCACTGAAGGAAACAAAATTGTGCTTCCCTTACACCAAAACAAGAGGGTTTGCTCTGTGTGGGCTTCCAGCTGAGGATCGTGAAGGCTTCACCTGCTGGGATGCATCGTGTACACCCAATATCCTAAGATGACTGATCTATCCTAAATAGTTTAGTACTACCTTTTTGAACACAAAGTGTTCTTTTTGATTCTACTGTTTCAATGTCCATAAGTAGTCCCTACTATTTAGCCTTTTCAGAATTAAAGTTGCTGATATAAGATCTCCCCCAATATGAGTAATATCACACACACTGACCTTCCCATTGCTCAAGCAGCCATTGGCCTGCACACCAATCAATCCCAGTGATGGCCTTGGTACTAATCTTCCAAGGCACTGACTTGAGGTGACAGTATTTCACCAGCTCAATCCGATGCAATTACCCTCACATTTTGAATAGCAGCTGACCTTCCGATGCAGGAAGGCAGGTGGGTGGAATCTTTGTGTACTTGTAATTCTCTGTGTGAGCGCATGTTATTTATCAATCAAGCTGATTCGTAAAAAGAAAATACTTTTCCCCCCCAAAAAAGTCAAAGATATGCAAAAAAATAAATGGTATGTCCAGTCTGTTAAGAAAGATTCAATGTTCTGCAAGTTTCAGTACTGTTCAGAGTCATATCCTGCTGGCATAATACCATGAGTTCTGAATAAATTTATTTCTTCTTGAAGGTAACACTCATTCTGTCCATTTCAATGTGAGATTAAGCATATTGAAACAAACGTCCACTATTGGAAGATTATTACAGCCGTAAAAATGAAAGTGATGTGTGATGAATCTTGTGCTAAGTTGAAATGTGAAGTCTGCTGTAATCACTTTGGATTCAAGCATCAATAATGAAAGCAGAAATTATTCTTTATCTACATGTCAACATTGACCTAGGCCTCGTCTTAGCCATGAGGCAAAGCACAGTGGCCTGCAAATAATATTTCTTTGAAGACTGAAGCAGTCAAGCACAGCCAAACATGAGCATTGCTTCCCTTTTAAGTCTTCCACAAGATAGGTTTCAGAGACATCCCTCTGAGCGACTTTCTTATACACATCACTAAAAAGGCACAAAAAACACAAGAGAGAAAAATCGATAATCAACAAAGGGGGAGTAGGAGTGCATTTTAGTGTGTGATCAGAAGTTTCTGAGGTGAGGGCCAAAAAGTAAAATGTGTTCAAGAATCGTTTGAGTTTAAAATATTCAAGAGCTACGGAAAAAAAAAAAAAATTCAGTATGTTACGCAGCTGATATCCTGGCTTTTAGTTACAAGTATAGCATTGATCAGGCTCCAAAATAAGCTGATTCCTATACATCAACCATAATACAACTGAAATTTTAATTAGACTTCTATCCTCTTAAATCCCCTTTGTACCTTTTCAACTTTAACATCAAACTTTGAAAAGCTCCCGTCAGAGCCTCACTGGAAAACTGTTCCCAGACTCTACATTATTCCTCGTGCTAACTACAAAGATGTTGATGTATTAAATCTGTGAAGTTTTTTTTTTTTTTTTTCAGTAATAATCATTTTGCAGACTTGGAAGATTCTGGTAATTCCTTTTACTTCAACACCATTGTACTATCGTACAAGTGTATTGCTCAAGGAGACTTCAGCAGGGCAGAAACTTACAGACATGTGGGCTCGAATCTGGCAATTGTGACTGACAGATATTTTCTCTAACCACTATTCCACCCTGCCAGTTTCATGAGATAACATTTCAAGCGTGTGACAGTTGAAGCACATTTTAGTTGCAAACTATACACCTGCTTTCATCAACCTCTCTCTCTGACCCATTCGGGAGTGAGCCCCCTACACATCTGATTGTGGTGAGATGGGCATCTGCCTGTCCTGATGCACTATAGCAAGTTGCTCTCGGTAAGCTAAAGGGACAGCAACAAGCACTTAGCTGCTCCCTCAGCAGCCAGTCCCATTTCCTTCTCCTTATCTAAAGTGACAAGAGGAGTTTTTCCTGCCCTCCTATGCCTGAGGCTCATCCTGCATTATCTGCAGCACCACTAGCTATCTCTTGTGTCCCTGACTCCCTTCGTCTAAAAATATTCTAAAAAGGATGATGGAATTGTTAGAAATGCAAGAGTGCGAATGAGCTGTGCTGCTCTGTTTTTTAACCACCGATCATATCGCAGGATGATGGACTCAGAGCATGTGAGGATCATTGGAGGTCCATTTTGCCCTATTTTGAGCCATGTACTGTTGCCTTTCCTACCACATAACTGTAGTTACTATTCTGATAGTGTGTGGAGAATGCAAAGCAGAAGAGCATGTTACTAAAGCAGACACTCAGTGATATTGATTGCCAACACTGATGTTTATTCGTCTGCCTGTCTAATGCTGTCCAAGTCAACTGTAAATAATAATCCATCTGTTCAAGCACCGTCTGAGATCTGTTGTGCAGTTTAGACACATCTGATGTTTGATGGAGCACACAAAATTTTTCAGATGTAAAACAGAATAACTAATAATTAATATGACCGCACCTACTTTTCACATGTGGTGTATTTTTACTGTATTAAGTTTAACAAAACAACATAAAACAACTACATTCAACTGCAGAATTTTTAAGAAGGGTCATACTGAATGACTTAACCACAGTTTGCTCATACAACGAAATAAGTTTGAGCTGTTTTTGCAATTTTGTTGACCCAAAGCCAAAAAGGGCTTTCTCCCCGAAAGACCAGTCTGAGAAAAGCAGCAAATCCTCCCGTTTCTCTATGCTCTTTTAAAATGTGTATTAATTGTGAAAGAGCCCTAGGGACTCAAGTCATTTGGATGGTATTCATTAGCAATGGCTTCTTCCTTATAGCCAGTAAATGCAAAACAGCACAGATTGAAACTAATTTTTGTTCTAAACAACAAAGCATGCTCACCCTGAGCTCCCCGTTGTTTGTGCAGTGGCCTCACTGCCTAAAGTAAGGGCTGAGAGCTCCCTTATAATGAACATGGGAAGCTGCTCTTCGTTCAAAATCAATAGTGACGAACTGCATTAGAACTCTCAACTTTAAGCCTTTGATGCTCAAGAATACATTACTGCTGTTAACTAGGTCTGCCATCCAGGCAATAAGCACGCAGCTCACTCTACACCCTCCATTTGCTGTCATCCCCACAAACACTTGCCCCACTGCTATTACAATAACAGAGCACATTGGAACTGTAGACATCAAGTCGCTTTATTTATCACCCACTCAGCAAATTTATCAAATGTTACAGTTTTATTAAGGGTCATCGATAAATCTGTGGACTGGGCATGACAGTAGCTAAAGCTCTTTGCACTCTAAGCACTTCATCACTTTACAACTTTGCCCACCCTGTAACCCCGTCAAACCTTGCAGTGCAGCTCACAGTCTTCATAAAGCTTTCAGTTTTAATATAACTACAGCGACCGGAACAGAAATCATGCCTTAGAGTTATTTACTAATGTTTTTTTTTCTTTTTCTTTTTGTGTTGGAGTGTGTCTGTGCTGCATAATTGCACAGTATGATAACTGTTATGCTTCTGAAGGCTTTTGGCTGCCTGAACTCCACACAACCATTAAAGCAGGCTTGATTTAAAACACATCCCGCTACTGGCTGCCTTCTGTTGCTGTGCTTCAATTCATATTCACACAGCTACTTTCGCTGTCAAATGCAGGTGAAATAAACAATTGTTTCCAAGTACATACGTTTTGAGCAGGCAGTCCAAAACAGTCTCCATCACTGTCACATGCCTAGCCATAATCATATATGTGCTAGGCTTATTGAGCACTTCTACACTTTCTTTGTAGTTTTGAATAGCAAATGTGCTGAATTAAATTGGTAGCGAAACGGTTGGATTCTCAGCTCTGTGTGCGCCATTAACTAATTGGCAGCATTGTGCGCACAGTGAAGAACAGGAACAACCCCCCAAAAAAAAGTAATCTCAGAGTGTGAAAGTGAACCAAACTGTGGAAAAGATCAGCTGATGCTGAAGCGAAGACTCAATTGTTTGCTTCAAGTCATACATAGAGATATTTAGATGTACTAAATCACCGATGACAAAAGATTGGTAAATTTATCAAGACAAGGGTGGGGGCATCAAAAACTGTCAGATAAAGACATGAAACAGTCCTTTTAACCTTATGTGTTGTGCGTAACCTAAGCTCCAGTCATATTTTCAAACTGCATGCAAGTGGCAAGCATTTATATATTTTAATAGATGCATATCATTCATGGCCTAATGATTGCTACAAAAAAATGCTTGCACCCAGCAGTGACATGTGTGAGATTACATCTGTGCTCCAGAGCCTTTAGGTGTAAGATTGTTATGCATGCTGAATCTCCTGCAGGAGGATGCGGGGGATTGAAAGCTATTTATACAAATTATACAGAATTAGATGTAGAAAGGGTTATGCTGTGTGTTAGATTGAGTGATATGCTATCAGAAAAAAAAAAGAAATCCAGAGTTAATTTACATTCATAATCTGTATTAATATATCTACAAAGCCCACTTCCCATGAGGGTTGGACATTGCGTAAAATGTAAATAAAAGCTGAATGCAATGATTTGCAAATCCTTTTCAACCTAAATTTAATTCATTACACTACAAAGACACAATACTTCATGTTCAAACTGATAAGTTTTATTGTTTTTTGCAAATATTCACTCATTTTGACTGCGTAGCTTGCACATCTGAAGGCACCATTCATATAGGTCTAGGAGCAACATATGGTGCCATCCAAACATCGCATTTTTCTGGGACATTTCTGCTTATTTCAGCAAAACAATGCCAAGCCACATTCTGCACAGTCACAACAGCGTAGCAGGTACTCGTCTGGCCTGCCTGCAGTCCAGACCTCTATCCTATTGAAAATTATTATGAAGCATTAGATTATTAGGTGCAAAATACGAAAATGGAGACCCTGGACTATTGAACGGCAGAAGGCGTGCATCATGCAAGAATGGGAACGAGCTCTTCAACAATTAGTGTCCTCAGTTCCTTAACACTTATTGAGTGTTGTTAAAAGGAGAGGTGTAACACAGTGGTAAACATGTTCCCAGCTGTCTTTTTAGTGTATTCGATTAAATATTGGTTGAAAAGGATTTGCAAATCATTGTATTCTGTTTTTATTTATGTTTTACACAATCTACCAACTTCATTGGAATTGGGGTTTGTAGCTCCAGTATCAATATAGTTTTAAAATACGTTTTCTCTCAAAGAACTCAATGACTTACCTTGATAACTATTTGCTATATGATAAATCAAACATAACAATGGAAGTATGAAAGAACACTAACCTAGCAAAATAGAAAAAAAATACAATGATTTTTATGATAGTTACCTTTCCATCAGATTTAATTTGATTAGCTAAAGTGTCACAAATACTACCTTCATACAATATGTATTTATTATGTGTGTGTCAAGGGGCAATATTACCTTTGAATATTGCAGCATAACAGGAGAAATATGTCATGTTAAATATGATAAATGCCAGTATCTTTCTTTGTACTACAAAACTGCTGGTCAGTTTGGGGATACAGTTTTCTCTGACAAAATGAATCTTCTGTGTGTTTGGTAATTAGTTCAAACCCTGTAATTTCTTTGAAATTGTAAAAGGGTGGTAGGGGTGATAGTCACACCATATTCACACTTTCATGCTGGTAACTTTGATTGAATGTAACACTTTTGAATTACATCTAAAATTGATTAAGTATGTCACGTTAAGTCATTTAAAGGTCAGCTTTGCTTTTGCCCTTTGTCAAGCGCAAAAGACAAAGCATTCTTGTTCCACTTATTATTCATCTCTCCCGATAATATAAGAATATTTGATTTGAAAAAAAATGTCATCATAAAAACTAAAATATTAGAGATTAAGTTATGATTAAGGTGAATTTAAAAGCACAAGAAATACTAGATTTGTTCTTTATTACAGTTTCTGATTTTGCATCTTTCTTTAGGAACGTTGACCTGATAAATCCAAGACACTGGATTACTTTCTGTAAACGAAGGCTGGGATTTATCAGTGATTCTGATGGCGAGCAGCAGAGAAATTAACAAAACCGCAGCCTTTGATGCACGATGGAGAGAAACAGGCTTCTAGTTACATTTTCTCAAACCCAGCCACCGTGTCAGTGATGGTTGTAACTAAACCTGTCAGCACTGCAAATCAGCTATTAAAAATGCCAACAACCAAAGCACAAATTATGTTTGTCACAGGCTTTCAAAATACAGATGGCTTCAGAAAACAACAGAGATTTGTTGTGACGTCAGTGTTGGCATTTTAAAATCCTTTTAAGCATCAACTTTGTCATAGGCAGAAGTTAACCAGCGTTTACTATCTTATGGCTTTGAATAACTTACATTTCTATGCATCAAAGTATTTTTCCTCGTATTATTTTACCCCTCCCTGCATAGACTTTGTAGGCATGTCCACATTAGAAAATAGGACTTTATTCACTGTCATCTACATTTGTTAACGTCCACAGAATCACAACTTATAAACTGCTTTGAAGGTTTGTAAATGGAGAAACATGCTGATAGACTGTATTTGTGTGCCACCAGTTTAAATATCAGATTAGCCTAATAAAATGGGCAGGGGAAACTGCAAGGTTCCTTGTTTTCACATTGAGATATTGTACTTTCCTTCAAAATGCTGCCCTTACTCTCAGAAAGTTTGAACTTGCATCCATATATGCTGTGCTGCACCTTAGGTCTTTGGTTACAGTCGCAAATGTTCTACAAACGTTTACTCTACGGTTTGAGCTGTTCTCATTGCCGTCAGGTTTCCCTGTGTGTCCCTTTACATCCTTTATATTCTACTCTCAGACTGTTGCCTTTTGCTCTTGCATTGCCATGTAACAACCCTGTCAAAAAAATCCTACTCAACAGATTGCGAGATATGACGTTGCCATTACTACCTCATTGGAGGTGTTTTTCCAACCAGTGTCCCCTGTCTATATAATCTGTGATATGTAATCTGAGAGCAGATTAAGAACCAAGAGGAAAGGTTCAAACTGAAGAGCAGGATATTTGTACGAGAAAAAATTCAACCCCAATTCCATAAAGGATCAGACACTGCGTAAAATGTCATTAAAAACAGAATGCAATGTATTTGCAAGTCATTATTTTAATCACTATAGAAGACAGAAAACAGATCAAAAGTGAAACGTGAGACATTTGACTAATTTATGAAAAATGTTAGCTCATCTTGAATTTGATGGCAGCAACATGTCTCAAAAGGTTAGGATGGGGGCAACGAAAAGGATGGAAAAGTAAGTGGTGGATCAGCTGGAGGAATGTTGCAACAATTTAGGTTAATTGGCACTAGGTCGGTAACATGACCGGGCATTAAAAAAAAGCCCCTTGGAGTGGCAGAGATGGGTTAGCTACTATTTTTTTTTTCATGAAATAGTAAAATATCTCACACAACATTGGAAATTGTTTTCTAGGTTATATTTTATACATTTTCAGTTTTTGAGATTCGCAAGTCATTGCATTCTGTTATTATTTTCACTTCACAGCATCCCAACTTTTTAGGAATCTGAGTGAAATTTTTTTTTTTTTGAGGTGTAGCAGAGTATGTTTTTTCCTGCACGCGGGGACTTCTCTTACTGTGAAGGAAGGGTTTTAATGCAAGGCCTGAACCGAGCAAGAAAACAAAGAAGGCTGCTCGTAAAAAAAATTTATAAAAAAAAAAGAGGGAACATATCGAAATGGAAAGTGAAGAAATACTTCCAATACTTTATTCCCCATGAAAACAACCACTTATACCTTTTAATATGACTCATGTGAACTCTTCCGCAAATGAGCCATAAGGATATTGAAATGTGTGATAAGAAAAGTAAGTTGTTATTTGTATCCTTCTCATAACAGACCCTCACCTATTTCTCTTAAGCAATCCCTGTTCTCTCACTTTTTCTCTTAAAATACAATGTTATATTTGTATCAATAAATAAACTGAATGAAGAATAAGATAGAGCAGAAAAAAACTTGAGTAGCAAACAGACATGCCTGAAAATAAAAAAAAAAAAGAAACATCAGCAGCACAATCAGCAGAGACATTTTTAATGAGCCTCTTCTCCTCTCCATCTATCAGAATGGAATTAGGACAGCACTCAGCAACTGAGGGGAGGGAAACTTGGAGAATGGGGGCACAAGCAGTCTGCATTAAGGACACTGAAGTGGAGGTAGGAGGAGAGAGAGACTCAGGGAAAAAAAAAAGAAGGAGAAAGACTTAAGCGATCCAGAAATACTTCTCCCCTCCTCCCTCTGCCACCTTATCGAAGAAACAAAGTTATGTTGGTCAGAGAGTTTGTTATTCCAGCTAATCCCTCATCATGGTATTTCATCAGGTTTGGCCTTTAGCTATCTGTATTAATTAGATGTTCAAATGGACACGTCGTAGGTAACAGACTCATGGCAAATAATGAGAAATCGGCCTCACAGCCATGTCCTCTCACCATCGAGCTTCCTTTTTCAGCACTAACTTCTCTGTGTCATGTTTACCTGCACCGGATTTCATTTATTGATGATTCAGGCCATTTTTAGTGCCGGTGGCGATAATGTACTGTCTGCTCTTTGGGAGATAAGTGTGTTCTGGTGCGATAGTTTGGACTTGTTTGTGATGTCTCCTCTTCAGTCTTTATTTCTATCTCCGCCCTTCTTCAAAATTGTTCTATTCGGTTCTTTACTCCCCCTTACCATTCTCGTTCATTTACTCTGTCTCACCTGTCTTTTTATTTTTTCAAAGCTCCCCAGAGGAGAGCAGGAACTGCTATCTCTCTTTTGCACACTCCCCTTACTTTTAGACCGTCTCTTCTTTCCCCACCTTCCATCCCTCCACCCTTCATCCATATCAACACCATGTGAATAGCCTCTCTCCCTAATATTCATTCACAGTTTCCCTTCTTCTTCTCCTCTGCCTCTTCCTCTCTTGGCTGTGTCTGTTTAGCTGTACCACTTTCAGGTTACACCTCTTGGTTTAATATTCCACTACATACTGTCTTTCCTCCCTTTCCTATTCCTTGGCTTTCTCCCACCTCCTACTGACAACACGCTCTTTAATATTCTGTCCATCAAGTGGTGATGCGTCTTACTCCATCACAAGTCTCAGATCAGCTACAGTCATTGGAGGCATGTTGTCCTTGACCTTACTGTCCTCTCTGGAGTAAATGCTGGTTCTACACTGTATCTCAAGCTAAAATGAATCTCATGTAATCTATTGTTTTCAATTTTCTCACCCTTTTGTATTCATGGTACTATTTTTTCTTCTCTTCACTGCTTCCAGTTGCTCCTTTTTCACTCTTTAAAACCTAATCCTTTATGAGATAAGACAAGTGAACACATTTTTGTTGACAGGAAGTGGATGCACATTGATAATGGGTAATATTCATTCACACTTATAAAACCTGGGAGCCTGGCACTTTACTGTTTGCCACAGAATCGCTTTAGTGGAGGTGTTAGCGTGCCTTGCCAAAAGGCACTTTAAATAAATTTCAAGGCATGTGGAGATTCTGTTGATTTTCTTTTTGCTTTCATTCTCCATCTTTTCTTCCTGTAATCTTCCCTCAAACAGTCCCTAAATCTCATTTGCCTTTACATGCATTTCTCTCTCTGCTTCTCCCATCTGTCCCTTGTCGTCACACATCAGGAGTGTGTCAGTGAGAATTCAGAATATGTCACTGCACCGTCTGGTCACTCTGAAGTTTTATTTTAAACATTCCTTCATCTGAGAATGCTCTTTTCTCTCTTTTTTTCTTCTTCCTACACTCTTCTTTGCTATTGTAAACAACTGATAATGCCGTTGAGTTATTCCGTGAGTTGTTTTTTTTTTTTTTCCTGACAGCCTGATAATTCTTGCTATGGCACAGAGCAGAAAATTGATGCACACACATATCCCCAGTGTAAGAGCGCCTTTATCTTTTAACTTTCAAATCCCAGAAGCTCCTTAAGTCCTCTCTTTGGAGAGTCAGCACCAAAAGACAAATCTCGTAGTCAATTTACCAGGCAGCCAAGTCGTCATTATTTTCTGTGCACTGCCATGATCTTACCATCATTAAAATTCATCACTTACATAACTATCAAGGACATGATACCTCTTGCTGAGGAGAAGAACGGAGTACATAAACACACATACACATCCTCTTTTCAAATTTTTTTCATTTATATACTTACTTCCCTCCCTCCATATTTTTAAGATGCAATTTTTCAAAAGGAATGACTGCCAAAGAAGCACCGGCTATATGTAAAATATTCAAATGATGGACGATTTACAAAAGCTGAAATTGGCATTACCATCACGTTTGTAAAATAAAAAGAGTAGCAGCAACTCCGAGGACTTCATCTACAGATAAGTGGAATCTTTACATTGAAAGCATTTACACATTACGTGGCGGCATTAAAAAATCAATTTGAGATGTTGCCAGCTGTCACAGTCTGAACAACAATGTCTTCTTTTAGGCAGTCAAAGAAGCCCATTTGTGTCTATCTGTTTTGGTTGTTTGATGGTTTTCAACAGAGGAGGGTTTGTTCGTATTTCTTCTAAATCTGGCATGCTCCCACACCTGTATGCAAAGGAGCATGTCTGTGTGTGAGCGCGTTTGTTTTCAGCCAAACTGCCAGACGGCTGCTATCACTGCAAGTCAGAAAGGCAGGGAAGCTGGCAAGACAAGCCGATCGGCTGAAGAGCTATTCTCTCTGGAAGTTCGATCCGCCCAGAAAATTTGTCATATTGTTGTACCTTTCTGACTTTCATATGGTAGGGCTCAGGGGAAGGGCATTTGTTCTTATTTGCTGTCAACATCTCAGTACACAAACACAGACATAGCAGCATAGGTATCTAAGGAAATTGTTTGGCCTTGCTGAAAATAAACTTTTTTTTACATCTGTTCATGTTTTTTCCCCCCTTTGCAAATAGATACAGAACAGTTGAAGTGAATACCTTTTCTTTTCTTTGTTAATTACACCCCCCCCCCCCCCCCCCTCTATTACTAACATGACTCCTCAGAGATCTATCTAATTCCCTGGCCAGTAAGTGAAGATGAGGCTCTAAAGGGTATGATTAAAGGAGAGTGAAAGAGACACATGTAGTATAAGGACAGAGGAAGGAGGGAAGGGGCATATTGTATAAAGACAGAAAATCTCAAGAGTGATTCAGCCATTGTTACTCATCCCCTCCTTTTTTAAGAGAGCTCATGACATGTGTATTTTAAGTTCTCTCCATTCCGTTGTTCCCTGTTGATCCTGTTAGATAACTATTTTTCTCCCTCCTCCTTCGGAGTCTTTCTGTTTCTTCTCTTTCCTCCTCCGCTCCCCACCACCCACTCAGCAAACGGTGAGTCCCACCGTTTGCTCTTTGCCACAAGAAAGGCTCGTGTGCCTAAACAGAAAAGGAAAAAAGGATAGGGTCTGAATGTGGAGAGGAGAGGAAGATGACAAACATGTAGAAGGGCTCGCAGGTAGGTGTTGGAGAAATATGCTGGCCGGTGCAGGCTCATTTGTTATGAGGAGGGATGAGTGTGGACAAGAGCCAAGACAGAGGCAAGTGAGTTGTGAAGTGGAGCCTGCCCAAAGCCTGTAGTTAAGATGTAGGACAAAAAAGGAAAATGCATAGAGTTTGGATTGATACCAGAGGAGGGTGAAATTCAAATTTGAATATCAGAAATGCTGCCTAAAAGAGTGATAGATGTTTTTCGAGAAACACCTATGGCTAAGCCCCAATCACACAGTTTGAAAGAGTGTTCTGACATAGAAGTGCATTTGTAACCACAGAATCAAACCAAAGCCTTTCCCCTTGCTCTGCTTTTTATAGCATCTGAAGCACACAAACAATGCATTTATGACGCAATGTTTCAAACCTGCCTTGTAACTGCTGTGCAGAGCCAACAACACTCTATCAACCTCAACAGAGCCAAATCTACTTCATAAGAACTACATTTCCCACAAGCAACAATCCCAAGCTCATCATTTACATGAGGACAATTACAAATGAGCGAGTAGTAGGGCGGGAGCCTGACTATAGTTCCTCTGCTGAAAAGGGTAGACACTTTCCACAGGTGAGGAGGGGCAGCCACATTCCTGCAGCTCTTTACGTGGGAAAAAATAGGTCACCAGACGAGGGGAAGAATTATCTGGACCAATGGCACAGACTAGTGGTAAAGGCATATAACTGCTTGACAGCAATGTTTGATCTGAGACAAATATTATCCATATTAAGTCAAATTCAGCAACCCTGATACAGCCATCTCAGAATGTGTGCAATTCCCACAGATGACATCTGTTGTCACTATAGCATCATCATGACCAGCTGCTTAATAAAGTTTACCCTCTTGTTTCCATACTGGCCTCCAGGTGTATCAGATGTACATAAAGATTCTACTCTTCCTCTCACTGCCAGAGAAATTATTTCAAAACAAAGAGTAGGTAGAAAGGATTGGTACTTATGCTGAGAAGGATTTGCATGACCCAAAAAAGCCCTGCTTGTTCCTGACACTATAAATCAAAGGGACAGAGGATCCCCTGGCACCAACATTTGTTGTCTTCAAAGGTGATAAATTGATCCCTGGTTGGTTAATAAGCAGAGGCACACTGCGGCCCAAACTTCCCAAAGATTTATGCTATGACAACTGGATTTATAGTGGAGGAAATGCGAGCGATCTGCAGAACAAAATCTATTTTCTTTATTCTTCCTCCCAGTACTCCTGAGGTTTGAGATGGTACCTCCTTGGGGAAACCTAGAGGTGCAAGCATCAAATAAGTGAAGCTTCAGGACAATAGAAATAGAATTTATGTCATGGAGGCAGTGAATGGGATGGAATTACCTGGTTTTGACTGATGAATGTGTTTCCAGTCACAAAGAACCACAATCCATGTGAATATGCCCCTTGCCCTTGGATGGGGCAGAATTCAATACGGTTTTGAGTAGATTTTTTTCTCTGACTTTGCGCCCTCCTCCCCTTCATTAAATCTGAGCTAAAAACAGAGTCGGCTGCTGTAAATCAATATGACGGACACTTCTAAGGTTTGTAAGCAGTCTTACCAAATGAATGAAGAAAAGAATGCATTGGCCAATTTAACAGCTTGCAGACATAAGAGAAACCTTTTAAGGAAACTCATCCAGCCATCTAAGTGACATGAAGTGATACGTTGACGGAAAAAGCAGTCTTTTAAGAAGATGATCAATGCTATCACCTTTTTAAAAGCTGACTGGGAAAATGGTATGGCATGTTGTGGTGTAGAGTTTCCTATGAGAGCCAAAGGCAAATAAAGCTACCTTTCGATCCTTTCTCCTCATCTCTCCTTCTCTTTACATAACTCTTCTGTTTTAGTCTCAATGTGTTTTCATTGCTTGTTTTACCGTCTCATCAGATCCCTCACCCTTCAACCTTTGATTCTTAGTCCTTCATAGCTCCTTCCTTTTGCCCTACCTCCCCTCTTTCCTCTCTGTCTAACTCACACTGTCTTGCTCCCTCCTTCTTTGCCCTGACAGCTTGCTTATCCTGTTGTGTTGATGAGATATTTGAAAGATTAACATCATGCATGCTGAGCAGATTATAGTAGCCTTTGGGGATAAGCGTTTTTTGCATGGGGAAAAGTTTTGAGTGCGATAGAAACTCTGCTGAAGAGGGGAATTGAACAGCCTATGTGCAAAGATTTCAAATATTCATCACCTTTAGATAATTTAATTATAGATAATTTTTCATCATTTAGACAGGAGTGAGGAAAATAGAACTCGATGAAGCAAGTATTAAAGAGACGGGGATACCAATGGTCAGTTTTAGCAGTGATACACAAAGACAAGTCACATTTGTGAGCAAACTGTGAAACCTGGTTTTAAAGTCAATTTAAGAAATGTATCACAAAGAATGACATGAATGGCAAATTTATTCTGCCATTGTCAGCCCAATTCATCTAAAAGATCAAAACACTTCACACCCAAAGCTCACCTTTTCTTTGGTTCTATGATGTGGGATATAGGTAATTCTACATTTGAAAGTAACATTGCCTTGTGCCACAGGAACAGAGAGAGAAGGAAGTGAAAGGCTGATCCGTTTCCAAATGCTCATTTTTAGCTTGCTTTTTTGGGCACAGCGCACTGGAGCTGACGAGCTGAGCACAGAGTTTTTGACACAATGGTGTCATAGTTGGGACTCTGATGTTTAGCTCACACAAGCTAACAGCATCGCACCTGCTGGCAACATGCAGACACAGACACAGGCAGACTGTTATCAAAACTGCATGGTAATTAGTGTGTTTGGGAGTGCTGCAGATCCCAAACACTCATTTGCCTTACATTGTTTCATGAAAGAGATTTTAAGCAAAGTGGCATATAGTATCTACTGGAAATGCTGAAACAATTTGAGCATTGCAATGCTGTTGTCATTTTTAGAATGATAATAACAACATAATTCAGAAAGTCTTTGCTTCACGTCTTTCCTCTTCTAATAATTTATTTTAAAGCACATGGGGTTCACTTTTTTTTTTTTTTCATTGATTAATTTTATTATTCCTGTTCTACTGTTTTACTTTCATTTATTATCTGTGTAACATCAATTCATGGGCTCTGGATTCTGTTAAAGGTAACACAATTGTCATCTCACATTCTCACCGACCTTTCTGCACTGACCTTGTTTTAATTTAATAGGACAGGTTAAACCCACTGCTCCAAGGCCACACTGCAGATGGACAATGTCAGAAAATAGATACTGAGCGAAGAGTGAAAGTATTTCTCACATTAAGTGATGGCTGAGGTCCTTACGGAATAAAAACTTGCAATCACCAGGTGGAGAGAAAAGTTAGATGACTTAGATGATTAATTATGAAGTTACACACTAATCGTTCTCTTAAAACGTATACGGCACATCATTAAAGTGTTACCCTTAGTATTCAGAAATCCCTGCCATCCCCGAAGCCAGTTCAACATTGGCCTAGCAATAAAGATATAACGCACTCTCTGTACACCAGTCCATTTCCTGTGTTGCTTGTGCATGTTTGATGAAAGCATAATTCCTCTGCTTTGTCAGCAGCAAAGTGTGCAGTGAATTACCAGTCATTTATGACTGGCTGATATATTCTTAACATTCAATCATTGTGCCTAAGGAAAAAAAAAAAGACAGTTTGCAAGAAAATGAGGATTTTTTTTTAACTGCTCCCACTTGACTGCCATTTTAGAGGTCATGTTTGGATAAGTAATGGTTTCACCTCTATCTCAACATTCTGGTGGTTTTATGAGACGAGCCGGTGTCTCTGTTGGTTACTGTTCAGAGGAAGGTCATAAATGGGCGATTTATGTTTGAGGTGTGGCCAGGAATGCTGATGCTACTGTCAGACAGCAGAGATACTGTCTGGTTCGACTCATATTTAATGAAAACTGTAAAGTCCACAACTCCATGCCCTAACTCATGCCCTTAACAGCATGTGCTCACAGAGAGGAAGTTAACATCCTGTAACTGGGAGACAGAACTTATATAGACTGGCATAATTTGGCAGTCAATATGAAGTTGTAAACTTGCTCCTTATATTGCTAAAAGCAGATTTCACACTTTCAGCATCTTGCATCACATTCCAAATATAATTTAAGATAGAAATAACCAACTGTACTGCTTGTGCCAAAATTAATCATCATAGCAGGAAATGAGAACGCTTCATAAGTGGTGTCTGTGGTCTGTGGTGTCTGCACTTCTGGAAAATATTATCCAACGTAAACACATGACTTGCAACACAAACTCCAAATGTGCATCACATTGTTAAATTAGACTGTTGGCTGACACAATGTTACATAGATTACTGCAGAACCAACTTTCTTCTCTTTTTACATGTGTTATCTGGAGTTCCAGCACACCATTGGTAAATTATGGGTATTTTAATTGCAGTAGACAGGGGTCCATTAGCATAGCTTCTTGGGTGGTCATGGCCATGTTTCTCTAAATCATTAAGCTAATTATACAAGCTAATTAATCAGTATGCTTGGAATGGGGTGCATGAGGAGGCGCTTCTCTTTGTTGGCTTGCATAATGAAAGGAGACCATTTTAGAAAACGAGGGAAACTGAAGACGTGGAGGGAGTGAACAACTTTGATCTCCAAAGTAAACATATGATTTTTGCATAGCAAGTGCTTTGGCAATATAGGAAAAAAAATGAGAAGTAAGATTGCAGAATCTAAAAAGTCGAGCTCGATTCACATTTGAAGTGCTTTGAAGATGCTGCATGGGGGCAGCAGGTGTCCAACATCCAATTATGAGCATCATTTTCATGCAGATCTGTCAATCACTGCTGCTGTTGTGACGGAGGATATTCTGAGCTTTTTAACTTCTGTAAATTAAGAAAACATGGAGGACAGTTGATAATCATGTGTTTTCAAAAGTGTTGAGAAGCATTTGTAACGATTACTGAGCATGGTTTTCAATAGCTATGGATGTGTATCAGTATGGACTAACGTCAGGCCCATATTCATGCTTTCTTGCACACAACATAGCCTTCAGTCAAACAAGTAGGTGTCAGAAAATATTTCATACAAACAGGCATAACCAAACATCCTGTCTTCAGTATGAGGTGGAGATTTTGTCAACATTATTGCAGGAGTCTATTTTTAGCAGCTCTTATTATGCAGAATGGAAAATAAAGTACATGAATCATGTTTACACACCAAATGGGACTAGGCTGATAACAGCAATCCATAAAGTGTGTGTCAGCTCATGTTTGTCTCTGTTCGTGTTCTGTGGCGAATGGTCAATGATATAACACACTAAAGCATGTCACATCCTCACCTCTTTATCTCTTTCCTTGCAGGGAAATTCTGAGGAGTTCTGTTCTTTCATCACTCTGGTCTGAGGCAGCAATAGCCACTAATTATTCCAAACAGGTAAGATCCACATTTTACAATCCTGAAATAAAAATCTCCCTTCAATATGAGTTATTCTGTATAGCTGTTCTGTATATTGACGAAAAGCCACTGATGACCAAATGTCAATTCACAAAAAAATAAAAATAAATGAAAAGGTTAAACATATAAACCCTCAAATCAAAGAAAAGATCAAACAACTAAATGGTGTTAGTATGGATTAAGAGAGAGAAAGAATACATGTCTCAACATGATCTATAGTATGGTCACAGTAAATTGGTTTCTTGACTACATGTCTTTTAGTATTTGATTTGATGAAGTACTTCAGCTTCGCAAACAGTTTACTGTAAGTTTGATTTCCTCTTTGAACCAGGCTGAATGTTGCACAAGTAAAAGAAAGGCAGAGAAGTAAATGCTTTTGTCACTTGCTGTGTTTGTGTCCCCTCTTTTAACCAGTGCTATTCACAGATCACTTTAATCGATTCTGTTGTTCAGTTACTGTCCTGAGTGGATGCTTATTTCCCTGAAAGTATTGGTACAAAATTATGACACGGCTAAAACATGCTAATGGTGCCCTCTGGAGTACAGGAATCTCTACTGCTGCTGTCTGCCAATCTCAAACAGTGTGGAGATGATGGTGATGATGATGCACCCACTCACGCCTCTCACAGTATCTAACTGGATGACTGACCGGTGCTGTCAGCACTTTATGGCAGTATGAGAACACATGCACAGCTTCTGCAGCAGAATGATTCCTGAGAAAAAAATAGAAATAAGTTGACACAATTGGTGAACCAAATGAAAGCACATCCACCGTGTTAAAATTATATTGTTACTGAATGCAATTATACGATTTACCATATGCTCCATTATCACATAATAAATACCACTTAAATCTGCATTTGCAAGTTCACATGAACAATATGTTTCCATAAATCAGTCTCAAAGTGTCTTTTTTATTATTAGTGCAATAGTGTTGGGATCATTAAAAGTGCAATTTATGTCCTCTGGAACTAGAACGAAGTTACCCTGTATCACAGTGGTGTTTTTCAGATCAATGAGCAGTGCTGTGGTTTACCCTAGAGGACTTGCGGGTACAGCTGTAATTGGAGCGTTTTTGTTGCTGCAAGTAACTGTTCCCTGGGTAGAGGCCAGCAAATAGTAGAAGATTCTTGTAAATGTCCAATGGATTTTCTATGAACTTATCAAATACACTTGCAGGAAGAGTAGGTTAAGATCAAATTATGCATGGGTTGTTCTTTTTGAAAAATGGCCCCTTGCTTTGATTTCTTATTCGTATTCGCTGCCTCAGATATATTCAGAAGTGTTTCAAATTGGTGAGTGCAAATGCATTCTTTTTACTCTGAATATTTCACACATACTATATATATGCCATATGGCATTTCCTTTGAACATTTTTCTAAATTTATAAGAGGTACAGGTGGAAGAGTGATTTAAAGAAAAGATGACAAGAACAACTCTGGTGGGACGGAAAAAAAAAACTTAAGTGAAGATAAGTGAGTTGAACTCACATGGAAATATTGTAAATGACAGCAGCAGATTTGTCACAAATGCATTTTCCATCTGTTGGAAGACATCAGAATGTCCTTTATAAAAACCTCAAAGGCATAAAATTAAAATGAATTTGCAGTTTCTTTTCATAAAGAAGCAGTTAAAGGAGCTTGTTAAATGGTGTAGTGCATTTTTACCAAGACTGAGCACAAAGGTGCCCTAAACCTGTCAGATAGTTGTGTTATATAAAGCAGAATTCACCGCAGAAGCAAGTGACCTGGTTTAAAGTTGCAGTAAGTCTGGCAGCCAAAAAAACTTCCCAAAGTCTACTTCCTAAAACTGCTTACAATAACTGTGAAATGACCTATTATCTCTAAATGAACACAAACAAAAAAAAGAATTAGGTTGGGGAAAGAAAGAAAGAAAAAACTATTTGAAAATGTTCCTGACTGCTTTGTTGTAAGATTATTTTTGATACAGTATTACTAAAAGTATATATCAAAATTTGTGTTCAATCTTTTCACCGGTAAAGGTATTTTGACATAAATGGCTACTTCTATGGTTATAGACACCAATGAGGTTAAGCATAAGTCTTCCACTGTGATGTGCGGTATGACCTAACTGTCCACTGGTCCATCCTGCTCCCTCAAAAGGTCAGGGTATGTGACATAATTGTGTTTCAGTACAACTCAAATTTGATATATTAGTCTATGGCTGGCATCCTTTCTTCTGTGTGTGTGTGAGCATCTAAAATATATTGTGGGGCAACCCTGGCTGCGATGATTTATTATACCGCTTGAAGGGATTTGTACTTCCATGAGGTCACATGAGTAACATGTCAGGCAGGCACAGTACACTGTTTTCTTTGGCACGGCTGATGAGAGGGAGGCAGGCCAAAAGAGCTATAACACATTTCAGTTTAACAACTAAGTTTGCGGTCACTGCACACATTAAGACTTGCAAATGCACCACAAATCAAATACTGTATTCCAGCTTAAAACTGCTCTATCGCCTGCACACAAGGCAAATATTGTACAAATGCTTATAAGACGTGGCGAAGGCCACGAGATCTCAGATTTTTTGCAAGAGTCACCTTAAATTTGCCAACTCACAAAAGGATATTATCTCTTTCACCTTTTGTCTTATGTCCACTCTCAGGTGTTTTTGCAACATGAAAATAAAATCATCAGTCTGTTCTCTACCACAGAAAATACACAAATGCTTTGTTGAAAACAGTGTATTAAAAAGCCATGCTAATATTAGAAATACATCCATTGATATATTTTGCTTCCAAATTACCAATTTGCCGAGGGAAATAAGGTATTGATGAGGGTTGATGGACATGCTGTTATTGATAGAAACCCACAGTTAATTTTCTCATTTGTTTTCTAACCTGTATATTTTTTTTAAAACTTTATCCTGTTGACATCTCATCTCCTAGGGGGGCAAAGGGGGCATTAATTTCACTGGTGTGTTGGCGGGGTGAAACTACAGCAGCGAGCAGCATGTTGGCACCTGCATGAACCCAACGGAAAAGCCTCATTTCTTGGTAAGTTGTGCTTTCTTTTAAATTCAGCAAACTCAACTTTCAGTATAAGGCAGATGATTTCTTCAGACAAGGACTTCTATATTAAGCTCAACCTAAGCAATGATAGAAAATAGAAGTTGTATTTTTGATGAAAACACTGAGTTGTAATCAGCATAATTTGTCTAAAAAAAAACATCATTTTGATTTTATTAATGCCAAAAGCATGTACTATGTAGTGCATGTAATTAAATGTTTTGTAAAACTTAAAAATATATTGTATTCATATTAGAACATGGAACACATGAAATAAAGTGAAAGTGAGACATTTCACTGTTTCATGAAAAATATTGTCTCATCTTGAATTTGATGGAGACAACAGAAAAAGGCCCAGGTTTACCACTGTGTGTAGCATCCCCTCTTTCTTTTTTACAAAAGTCTGTTAATGTCAGAGAACCAAGGAGACCAGTGGCTCCTTTTGGGAGAGGAATGTCTTATTTAGCTTAATGGTCTTAGGTTTTCTTTGCCAAATGGTTTATATTGATGAAAGGTCTGGACTGCATACAGGCCAGTCCAACAACCAGACACTTCTACTATAAAGCCATGCTGTTATCATGGATTCAGTATGTGGTTTAACATCGCCTTGCTGAAATATTCAATGCCGTCATATGAGCGTATGTTGCTCCAAAATTTGTATGTACCTTTTTTTAACTCAGTGCAAATAACAAGCAAGATGGGCTCTCTTCTCCTTTGTCCAGAGAAAGCAAAAAACTAAATTTCAATTTGTTTGACCCCAGAACAGTTTTCCTCTTTGCCTCAGTCTATTGAATGAGCTTTGGCCCAGAGAAGACAGCAGCCTTGCTACATCATGTTAACATATGGGTTCTTCATTTCATGAAAGAGCTTTTGACTTCATTTATGGATGGTATGATGAACTGTGTTCATAGACAATGAAGTGTTCCTGTGTCTATGCAGTGATATCAGTGACAGAATAAATCCCTCGATCCCTGGATTCCCTGGATCTTTTGATGCTGTCATTTACTGTAGATGTAGTCTTCACGATTTTACATTGCTGAACTTTTTATCTGAAATTGCTCCAAAATCCGTAGACGCAGTATTTTGCAGATTACTGAGGTTCTCTTTTTAAGCTAAATAATGTTACTGACCTGTAGTCAGTTATTTAATAGCAACATGTTCCCTCAGGTATTTCCTTTTAGCACTTCTGATTTTTTTGTCCCCACCTTTTTTGAGACATGTTACTACTGTCTTACTCAAGAAGAGTTAGTTAAAATGAACATAGTCTGAAAATGGAAACAAGCAGAATCTCCTGTGTCAAAGTTGGTCCACACTAAATTCCTGCCTTGGATTGTCTACCCTGATTTCACTGTGCAAACTTACCTCAATAACAATGTCACCTCCTTTGCTCCTGCCATATTTACATAATTACCCAGACATGACATAGTCATAATGAATTAATGCTAGTAGGGATGCATTTAATGGAAGAATAGTCACATAATATCAGTGTCAGATCATAACTGACAGACACTTGCAAACTAAATATGTGATACTAATTAAAGCAAAATCACAAATGAAAATCACAATATTCACTGCGTCTGGTCCATTTTTTTCCAAGTTTCTTGTGTTTTCTTAAGGCGGAATAGCTGAATTGTTTTCATGTGTCCCATTAAGCCTCGACGGCATAAGAAGTTTGAAAAAATGAATTTGTTATGTGAAATCTTTCTGAAAAAGTCAAAAATGAATTAGTGATGAAACAACACAGAGAAACACAATGGAAGAAATATAAGAAAAAACTATAAAGAAAGAACAAACGACAGACAGACCCTTTGCAAAGACTCCTCTGAAAGTTGAGTTGTTTTGGTGAGGTAGTGATGATAGAGTATGTGAGATCAGTCCATGCTCAACCAGACATATCACAGGAAGAATGTTTTTTAAGGTCATGAAATGTTCTCAAATAAGAAAGGGTTTTTGCACTGCCAAAATCATCCAATGATGATCTCTGTAATGTAGCTTTACTGCCAGATTAATGCATCGGTTGAAATAGACTTACATTAAAGCAATAAAACATTTGAATTTATTAATTAATAAGAGTTAAAATCACTGAATGGGCACTGGATTCTTATCCATAACTTCCAAGCAGCCATAATGTGATCAGGAGCAAATTCTCAGTGTTATTTCCCAAATTTAAACAAGGTCTGAAATGCTAAAGCCTGCTCTGAGAGGAGTAAATCCCTGACCTGATCCGGTGCAGTGATGTAGCTGAAGAAATACATTCAGTCAGGTATAAATATTGCACAGTGAGTACACGGAGGGCTTTTTGGCCAATGAATTATTACGTAGTCCAGTGGCTTCGTGCCAGCCTCAAAGTATATCTCGCTCAGCTTCACCCTGCAATAAGCTGTGGCTGGGGAATTGTGGTTATAGGCACGCTACACATAACTGCCAATGATACTAGGAATCCATCACTCTCATCCCACATGTTGTGCTTTGCTTACACGTAAGCAAACTCAGCGACAGTACATTTAATAGGCAAACAGATAAGGCAGCATAAAAGTAAAACTTACCTGGTAAAAATGTTAAGGAAAGATATCCTAATATTTGACTATACTAAATATCTAACATGTAGACTATTAGGTGTTTTCGGTATGCGGAAGCAAGATTAAGAGTGTGAATGCTCGCTGAATTGAATGCTTCAAAAGTACAATAAATTGTTCCATCTTCCTATGCACATGTCTCAGAAGAGCAAATCTAGATGAGTGATGAAGAGTCTGTTTGATCTACGTCACTTGAACAAGGCTTTGAAATTAGTCCGACCTTTTGAGTTTTCCTGCTAAGTCGTGTTTTATTTGCATATGACAATCTTGTAACTCAGCAGAGCATGAAGTTAATAGTTAATACATCTGATTGTACTCATACAAAGAGAATGAAAGGAGATCAAAATAAGCATCTAAATGGGAAAAGGACTTTTGCTCGGAGCACTGCATTGTCAAACTAAAGACATGCCAGGCAGGTTGGGTCTTTCAGTGATTAGCAAAAAGCATAATCCCCAGACTGCTGACACATTTCTTTTAAAAACTGCATGTCTGAGAAAGACAGATATGCTTTGGAAAAGGAATCAAGTCTGTTTCAGGCCAGATAGCAGTCTCTGCTAAGCCACAAATAGACAGGATTAGAGATTGGCGCATTGGCCATAGAACTTTCGAAAAAAAAAAAAAAAAAGACAATATCAAATGATTAATGAAAACTTAAGATAACCTCCAAATTATTTACATGCTTCTTGAATATGTAATTTGAACCAACAAGGCTGTTCAGAAGATGTGTTGTGGGTTCAATTTCATAGCTTTTCCTAATTTGTTGTTATGAAGCCGCTAATTCTTTAACATTACATTGCTATTATGATTATGAGGAAACAAGCATAGAAAATTAATTTTATTTTCTCTGCGAATAATTTTCTGAGAAGAGGAGCCAAGGCAGTGTGTGCATTTAATGAAATGCACGGATTTGTCTCAAGGCGCCATGGATGAGGTACTTAAGTCTTGTGCATATTTCATGACTGTTAAATGCACGCTGGCTCCTCATAAGTCTTGTTACAGGTTTTATAGATATCCTGTTGCCTTTTCAAATGTACTGTGAGGTGTTTCTGTAAGCAACACTGATTATTACTTATGGACTCATTGTTTATCATAACATATCACCATGCAAACTGTGGCAAATGTCCATATGTTTGATTCGTCCACAATTTCCCAAAAAAAACTGTCTCTTTCCGTGGCCACATTTTGTAGAAATGCTTATGTAGCACAGAACTATGCCAGATTGAAATGTAGCCATCACGTTTATATGTTCTCTGTTTTGTTGCCAAAAGTGACTGTTATTGCCAAACTTTATCCAGTATGATATAACCACAAGATGGTGCTATGCCGCAACACTCTAATATGTGTGACCTACTGCAGTCACATGTTTTATTTGCATTGTTAAATGAGAGGATTCCGTTCACTTTGATTTCCTGCAGCTTCAATGACATGAACAGAAATTGATTCTGAGTCTATCTAATGATCAGTAGTTTTACATCACACTAAAAGATCTTCCTCGATCATTTTCAAAAGGTTTGTTGTAGTATTTTTAAGTTATTGCAAGAACATATAGATCCTTTTTTAGGGTTTGTATGCGACAACAAAACCAACCTATTGAAAATCTAATTGTCTAATTCATTAAATGATTTGTTTCAATTCCAACCCAGGTTTCTTGTTCTTAATAAGACTAAATGACTGGATTTATACATCAGAGGGTCTCATTAAGAAAGATCAAACTGAATGTCTGAGTAAAATAAAGAGAAGAAGTGAACATTCAGGAAATTATAAATTGTGAGGATTATAAAGTAGTTTATAGTGAAGTTACAGTGAAATCCAGTAGATGGCAGTCTGTCATTACAGAAGCTTCCCTCGGTCTCTTCAACAAACCACATTTCCTCTTGTGGGTGTGCCTCATCATTCGGAGAAGTTCTTTAGAACATCTTCTCCAGGCAGTATGATGGGTGGATGCAAAGTGACAGTGCAAATAAACTTTTATTGGTGCTTTGATTAAGTCCAAAAGCTATTTGTATGTATGGGTGTGTATGTATACAAGAATTTTTTAAAAATGGTCGTTGCCTGAAAAAGTCACATCCCCTTTCTCAAACACATACTTCAATAATATTTTTCCTTCTTCATTTTTTCCCCTTATATCTCTCACGCTCCATCTCTCTCACTTTTACAAAGCCGAATGGCGTCACCACCCACCACTCGCACTCATGCACACATCGTGCATTTCACACAAACACACACACCTCCTCGCCATCTGTCTGTGCAGCAGCCCGTGCCTCTTGCACTTGGAGCAGTTGGGGAGCAAAGGGAGTGAAAGAAAAAGAGTCTCTTGCCTCTCTAGTGCTGAATCCCAGTTCCCCTTTTCTTTCTCCTGCTGTGTTGTTGTCTATCAAATGGTCTCACAACATCATGCAGTCTGCCGATGGGCTCTCCCTACTATTGTGTCACCTGTACACTCTGCCGTCATGCAAGTGCATTTCAGCTTTATTCATTAACTACAGTAAAATTTCCTCTCAAATATTGGAGCTCAGTTGGAGGAACAACAAACAAAGTTGAACAGCTAATTTATTAAAAATCTCCATAGAACAGATGGCACAATTACAGCCTCTATTTCTTTACCTGCAGAAATATTTAGCGAAAGTGCAGAAAGTGAATATTATCTTACCTCTGCCACAGCTCAAAGGAAATAGAGGGATATTTCTCTGTATAATAAAAATAATATTATTAGATATAACAGCAACAGTTTAGTGGACATAAAATACACAAAGTCAGCAATTGGAGTAATTTTTTTCAGTATATGTATATATATATATATATATATATATATATATATATATATACACACATTAAAGTGGGTCGAAATGAGTCACCTTTCTCTCAGCCTCTGCCATTTAAACAGTAAGCAAAAGAGCCTTCATAACAGTGCAATTTTCAGCCGGGTGATAAGAAATGGCAGCTATCAGGAAGGCGCACGAAGCTGCATATAACTGTTATTGTGTGTGTGTATATAAAAATTGATTTATGTGACCTATCACTTAGCAGGTGCAATAGGTGGATGAATACTAGCTAATATAATATTATGGAATAAATGGAGGTTAAGGAAAGGGCCAGGTGCTGCCACAAGGTGAAAAAATATGTTCAAAGTCCAAAGGCATACTTCTGTAAACTTTTTTTTATGTCTAAGTACAGATAATCAATTTCTGTTTGGAAAAAAAATAAATAAATAGAAGATATTCATATTCCAATGCAATATATGGGACTTAGCAGAAGGTCATTATGAAAGTTTTCCTCTGACGCCCCTATGACTTAAAAACTAAAAAATCCAAAGTACATGAATTTTCCATGTGGAACCACAATATCCTTATGGAACTCTAATTTTCTCAAAGCCACTAATCATACATTATAAACTGAATCAGTAAAATGGTCAAAGCTTGAATTACCAGTAGTCTTCTTTTTTCTTTTTTATATGAAACATGGCTCTTAATTCCAGAGAATGAGGGTAATGCTCAGTTAAATTTACGTTATGAGCCATATTTCTTTGTGAAGGTAGAAGCAACTGTTGATTGAGATATCATTCCATCACTTTTATCCATACACACGTGGAGATTCTCAAAGCATATCAGTTAATTGTAATGGGTAAAAATAGGACTAACTTATCTAATTGTGGCAAAACACAGCTTTAAATCCAGTACACATACACCACTGCAGTTATCTTTGTTTATAACAACTTGATTATAATGTTTCTTATCCTGCCCACAAAATAATTCAAAATCTAGAAAAAATAAGACACATTTCCCTCCAAATTGTTTTCTGTTGGTGCTTGGTCTGAAAAGCTACTTTCTTTTTTTAATACACCCCCCCACCCATCGCCCCCCCCCCCCCCCCCCCCATTAAATGCAGAGTGTAGAAATAAGCTTGACGGTAGGAAACTGCCTCATGTTTACCCCTTGGCGCAGAACTGATGCCATGTCCAGACTTGTAAATCAGGCCCATTGAGGTAGCGTAATGTCGATGATTATGACAGCCAGTCGCATGGGAGTGATAGAGGGATGTTGAGTTATGGGCTTGGGGAGGATGCCCAGAATTGAAGAGTCACACAAATGGAGAAGCACTTTTACCAAAACACCAGTCCCCAGACGGGAACTAATGCTGCAGTTGGCGGCTGTGCAGCTCAAATGAGTGAACATTAGCAGTTCAAAACTCAAAGAATGGTGAAATGTTTATCGTTTTTTTTACAGTTCTGCAGTTTTACTCTACAGCTGATAATATATAAAACTATTAACATAAACACACTGACAGACTAAAAGATTCACAACAGATCACAACATAGACAATATCTTGAAAGTGTTTTGTGTTGCACTGGCATGCAATTTATCATTTAACTAGATGACTTCAGGCTTGCAGGTCCATTCACTTTATTACACAGAAAGTGCTGTTTGGATTCTGTTTTATTCAATCTACTCCCCTTTGTGGAAGAACGATCATTCATTCACATTGATTGTCAGCCATGATAATATAATCAGGCGTAAAGCCTGACAAGGCTGGCCGGTCCGATAGATCAGAGCTGCTGACAGCAGAGCTATGCACAGGTCATAAACCCTCACCTTCCCTGTTTGACCCCACATCAATTTGCCTCTTTCCAATATGAATGCAAATAACAGCGCATTTTTGGTGACATGTTTATGGTTATCTCTGTATCTCCCCTCGCTCAGCCTGCTGTGCCTAAATGTGCTGATGTTACTGAGCTAATGGGATTGAAAAAGGTAACCTATTGCTCACGAGTGGTCAGCTTGCCATTGCACACTCCTGCAACACCTCCCCCAAAGCAAAAACAGAAGCAATAGCATATACCAATGCTTGCACATATACACACATACAGTATGCATTCCTACATGTCCTCTACCCCAGTCACTTGTGTATGCATTGAGCTGATAAGTACCACAGTTCATTTTCCTCATGGCAAAGCACAGTAAAAAAAAATGGGGAGTAATAATTGCTTGGAGGGGGGTGGGTTGTGTGTGACTATGGGGAGGAGGGGGCAATATGAGGATGGCTAAATATGCTTGATTGCCTCCTAAGCTTCGGTCCTGTGTAATGAAATACGGCGTCTATAGACCAGGCTCCCGTGCGATAGCTTTCTTGTCACTTGCCTTTTTTTCCCCTATGCACCCTTACACTCTTATGCTCAGGCACTTTCATTTTTGCTAGTCGGTTGGCATTGTTACAGAATGGAGTCCATCAAAGCATCTGTTGCCATTGAACAGCTATCTTGGCTATGATGTAATAATTACGGAGGCTAGATCCAGTTTAATTGAGTATTCCTTACCGCACCAAAACGGCAAGTGCCTTAATATTTGTCTGTTCTACAATTTAATTTGCAGATTCATTTGCATGAAGAGGGTGTATTGAGAGAAACAAAGATAACAAGGGACTCACAAGTGATTAGGCCAGGTTTTAGGGGGTAAGAAGCAGCCATATCCTCATCTGGATAATTGTGATCATTCACATATTAGAATGGTCAAAGTGATGCAAATAGATTTCAAGATATCTTGTTTTCAATCTGGCCACCCACTGGCTATCATTTGAGACTCAGCCTATGGGGGCAAGGGCCATCCAGTATTGCCAGTGAGTATCCAGAAAAATAATATGTTGGCATATTCTGCACAATCATGGCAGCTAGATGTTTAAATAAACAAATACATAAATGAATAAGTCTTTGTCAGACCACTGACAGTTGTTCCATGATTTTACTCATTGTATGCATTGACTGGTCAACACAATTCCTCGTATTAAAGTCTTATCCCTTGCTTACAAATGCTGCATATTTAAATACAAATATCTGTTTGTGGAGATTAGGTTGTGGGCATCCATTTCTGCTTTTACATTAAAAAACAAATCAGCCAACTACATTCACACAGAAAATTGACTCTGAATTAACTCGAATGAGAAGTTTTGGGCAGAAAGACTACTGTAATCACGACATTCATAATTATCATTGCTAATCATCTCATTTGAATGCTATAAAGACCAACAATAATCTTTTACAAGATAATGAGTCAAATTAAAGCTCATCCAGTGTAGCTAAAAAAAGAAAAGGCACGTTTTTTTTTTCACCCCAGCTCACTTTTGTTGTAGCAACCCAAAGTACATTTCTTCCTGTGTTTAAATAACCAGCTAATCATTTACAAGAATATTAGTCCACAGGCTTATATAGGCACAGCAGCATCTGCAAAAGCATTTAGCAAGTGAATAGCCTGAGAAAATCTTCCCAACACATTGAACAGACTTAAGAAAAACATTTTTTTCCCTCTTTTGCTTTCAGAAAAAGTCACAAACGTAATTTGTTGTGCTACTGAAAGGGAAATGTAATTATGCTTGTTTTCATAATTCTCAAAGTCAAATCAGCAATTGTGTGTGCGTCAAGTGAAATGTGGTTGCAAAGCAGGCATTTCATGTATTTTTTAATACATTATTATATACACAATCATGCAGCATAAATGAACTAATTATATCAACAACACAGCTATAAGAATTTTTTAAGATAAGAATTAGACAAAAAATGAAAGTAGGGCTTTATCTATCTTTTTTTTTTTTTACTTTTCATAGACGGCTTGACTTAGCAGTAAATCCCTGTTCCTCTCTGTCTTTCTCAGTTATGCAGCTGAGATGTCAAACACAGGATGACACTGGGGGGCAGGTAAGAAGCTGAAAAGAAGAGTAGAGTACAAGACTGTTCTGACCTCTGTTTTGCATCATTCGCTTAAATATCATGTGATGCATTAAGAGTGCTCATATGCTATGTTTTATTAATGTCTTCAAATTTGTCAGCTGAGAATTTAAGCTGCTCGTGTCTCCAAATATCCATCTTTGTACAAAAGAGGAATTGTACATTCTGAGTGCTGAGACAGCTCAGAGAATATGTCAAGTGATATCCAATCAAGCGCTAAGCTCAACTCCTGCTCAATCCTTCCCAACTCCTGACCTGCAGCTGTGCAGAGGGAGCAGACTATCTCTGGCAACCTAAACCTTTTTAAAGTGACTGAGAGAGTAAGGGAGACTGACTGGCACTGATGGGACCGGACTGGGACTGTGCAATGCCGTGCTGCAGTGCGCCCAGGACTCAGAAGCCTGATTGATAGAGTGTGATGAGACTGTCACTGAGCAAGGAGAGCAGTACAGAGATAGGCTAGATGGAGGGAGGGAAGTGGGTTGACTAGGGGAAAGAGATAGGGAGAAATAAATTTGAGAACATGTGAAGGATGAAGTGGGGGAATGAAGTGGCTGGATGGAATGTGTTTCAAACACAGAATGGGGGTCACTGTCAGAGAGGTGAGTCAGATACAGAAAGGCTGAAGGCTTCACTTATATGTCAGTTCGATGTGGCATAGACAGATTTGTTCAATATATAATGGTGAATATTTGAATTTGAAATCAATTGCTTCAGATTTTAAACGAACAACAACAACAACAAGGTAAATGTTTTGCTCAGCTCGGGTACCAAGACATTTGGAGACCTTTAATTTCATCTGCTGTGATTTTGCTGTTCTGTGTTTCCTTCTCTTCACCAACGCCAGCGCAGTCTCACCACGAAGCGTGTAATACTGTTGGTATGTTTGTCCACATGTTCAAAACATTGTAGTTTCACATTCCATGGTTGTAAACTGTGAGATTGAAACACATCCCTTGCAGTTGTTTTTTCTAAGGCAGCATTCGTGTGATGTAACAGGAGTCAAGACCCATGGATATTAATTAGTTTAAGCCCTAAACTTTATGATTCTGACAAGACATCAGATCTTATTTTTTTTGTTTGTTCGTGTTTTTTTTAACATTTGAATACTTATTATGTATAGTCAATTCTTGTACACATACAATATATAATTCCTATAAATGTTTGCATTGAAATTCTGAATTCAACAAGGACACAGGTCGACATTCGAAAAGGTAATTTTGTAGTTTGATAAAAACTAAAAGCAGAAATCAATTCACCACAAATGTGTTGCTGAAGTAATGTGAGGATTACTCAGTACATATGCAGCTCTATGTCTGAATACATAATGTATATTCCTCAGAATATAATATCCACCTGTAGCAGCTTAAGCGTAGTTAACACTTTTTTAGTTTTGTTCAACAAATTATGTCACATGACTGATGCTTGAAATGAAGCATGCTTACTTAAAAAAGCAACATGAGATGTTATCAGCTTGGCTCCTTCCAGAACAATAAAAAACATAAGAATTCCAATAATAAAATAAAATAGTTTGACACATAGAAGTAAAATAAAGTATTCGGGCACAAACAAATCCTACTTTAACGCACATTTCCAGTTCAGTATTATGTCCATGTGAATATCGTAAACCGTTTACTGGGTTGTTTGTTAGTTTATCACAACCTACTTTGGACACAATATTAGATCTTGTAGACACATGGCATGTTGGCAGTGAATGGAATACAGGCTGAGTTAAAGTTCTGTTCTGGGAATTCCACAGTTAGTGATTTCAGACTCAATAAAGGCACCATGTTTTACTTTTATCCTAGCCTGAGGAAAGACGGCTGACTCACCAGAATGCCAAAGTTATTATTAGTGCCTCACATGTGAGGAGAAAAACTGTGTGTATGCGCTTGTCAGTCTATGAAAGACAGAGCATGAGGCAGAGCTCCAGCAGCAGTGGTAAGTGCATGCAGGAGCAGCATGAGGAGCTCTTATCTGCTACCTGCCAAGCTCTGACCAGGGCCCTGACTCCTGCACCCACTCTCTCCCTCTGCCTCTTTCCAGCCAGGCTTCCCACCAGTCTGCTATAGGCAAGGCAGCCAGGTGAAATGAGCAATTCCCATTCAGGGACAGGAGTGCTGCACAAACTCTGAAAATGGCTGCTCACTTTGGCAGATCAATGCACTCTCTTTCCTTCGTGCACTGCCACTGAGTGATAGCCAGCAAGAAAAAGAAGGGGGTGGTGAGAGGAGTAGAGAGAAGGGAAAGGTGTTTCTGTATGTGCTGTTTGTTTGTGTGTATGTGAGTGGGTGAGAGAGTGTTTTTGTGTGTGCGCGCACGCGTGTACGTGCATGTGTAGAGGGTGTTTGCCGGGCATTTAATGATATTTGCCATGGCTGCCCTGACTGAGTGCAGTTGGAGGAAAATGTGAGGTGCTTTGCATAAACTCAAAAGACATGCAATATTGCTGTTCCCCTTTGGAGGAAAAAGTGCAGTTACCAGTCTCACCGGATATGAGAATATTCAGCCACTCAACTGGAATTTTTTCCAATATGAATGATATTAGTAACAATCGTATTAAAATGCTTAGTGATGCCAAAATGAACTCCATACTTCTACAGTGATGAGCCACATATGTCATATAGTTATAGCATAGACCATTTTGCATTTATTACTTCAAAATTGTGACATGAAATATGAATAATGTCAAGTAATACTCTTCCAGATAACCACACAGACTCAAGAAACAGCAGGTTTTTTTATTAATTTAAATACACTACATGTGTATTTGGTATGTTGTGTCTGGGTCAATATTGATAATTTGCGGAATTTCAGATACATTGATTTTATAGATCAGGGTTGCATGAGAACTGATATAAACTTAACCTATGATACCCAATACAGATGAAGTAAAAGTATACAGTATCTTAAGTTGTTTTAACACAACAACTGAAATGTTCTAGCGATGTTCCAGAGCCATGGGATGGAAAAATGCAAATGTTTGCAACATTCACTCTGTACTTCTTGCTGAGATTTTCCACCCAGCCTCCTAATAGAATCTCCAGAACATGAGTGGGTGTGATGATGGACATACGTGTCAACAAATATTCTGAAGTTTGTTCTTTCTACTTTCTTGTTCTTTGTTTGTTCTTTCACTTGTGAATATGAACAGGTATATTTTTATTAATTTTCTTGTCTTTGTAAGTTTTAGGTGAATTATCTAATTATTACAGGGTTTACGGTAGAGTCGTGGCCTACAATGATGAGACATTATGAAGGTTAACTGCAATTATTTGAATAACCAATAACCACCTATAAACATTTCATGATAGTGACAATCCTACTTAAAACTGAACTAAAGCAGTAAACAGTAAAAGCAATGTGACATTCTTTGTTTTGTACTATGAGGATGGCAAAGAACCCCACTGATTTTCCTACTTGATTGGTTAAATTACATCAAACACCATAACATTTCTGTAAGTAAACAACATACACAATTAAACAAAAAAGTTACTTTTTTTGTCGTTTGAATGTTGTTTTTTCTAAAATGTTAATAATATAATAAGCTTTTACTTGTCACTATTGCTTTCAACAAAATTGCAAAAGAGTGTTTTCAGTCCTGAGATCTTTGACGCTTCCTTTTCTGCAAAATTATCAACATCTTTACAGATTGAAGGCTTCCAAGCTGTTATCCATCAATCACCATCCAGATTTTTAATGCAACTTGGGTCTGAACTCTGGCAGGGTCACTTCAAAATGTTGATATCGAGTTATTTCTTTCAATTTTCAGTCTTTGTGTAAGGACTATTGCTGCTCAGATTTCTTTGCAGATTCTCTGATATCTCATTGACCAAGACGATCTAATGTCCCAGGATCAACAGCAATAGATGAGTAATCCTGATACCGTCATCTAAGGATAGACATTCCAGTGGGTATAGTATAAAGCTGGTCCCTATTGATGCTGACCAAGGAGAACTTTTAAAAAGACTTTTTAAAAAGGTTTTTTTAAAAAAGATGGAGAGTAGTTATAATTCTTACATGACATTTTCTATATGTTTTTTGCAAAAATTAAACAAGTGTTATTATAATTCATTCTAGAAGTAACTGACTGTTAGAATAAAAAACCCTACCACTCAAAATTTGGCATATTTGTAAATAACTTAATTATTCACATTAATTTAGTTTCTCACATATTAAAATAATCATATTTTGCTTGACTTGTAATATAACTTAACAAAATCTCCAATATACTTCTTTACATACATGTATTTTAGTCCACAGCTTCCCTCCAAGGACAGCAAAAAGCTGTAAACATAAATCATCATGGTTACATGCATAGCTGAGTCAAACTACAGGCCGTATGTCCGTCGTCGCGACGCTGTGGACTACATGAGAAAACATTCAAGTCATTTAGCCATCATTCATATATACAAGCTAGGTACCGCTGAATTTATTGCACAGATGTTGCCTTTAAGATTCTTGAATAGTGATGCTTTTTCAGCTGACACTGGTTATAAAATTTGGGTTTTATTAGAGCAGAGCAACAGTGGGGAAATGCTTTAAGCAATCGTGAGTTGACATCATGTTCATGGGCCAGCTGTCTGTCAGAGGAAACAGAAAAATATGGGAATGAGGCGAGCTTCATTTGGGATTCAGTTGTATATGATAAAGTTTTACTGATTTTACAAAGAGATGAAAAAAGACTCCATTTGAGTCTAGTTAAGTGTTTACATGCAATTTGATCCACAACCACATTATCCGGGCCTGTTAGTTCCGCTTTGAGAGGCTTGATTACATGTGCATTTGGTCGGACTATCACGTTTACATAGATTTTAAAAGTCCGGTTTTGGACGAGCATATTAGTTGGATTTTTTTATTTTTTTTGTCATGTAAATGTGTTTAGTAGGGGGCCTGATTAAAATTACTCAGAAAATTAAATCACTTCACTCCCTCTTGTATATCACAAAGGACCTGTAGTCTCTAAGCAATACAGACCTCTTCAGATTAATTAAAATGTGCCTGCCAATCCTAGGCTGACTTACAGCAACATAATGAACACAGTGTAAAAAGCATGACCCAAATGATTATTTGGGGATCCAGTTTGAACAAGAACGTATACAAGTAGTTGACCTGATTTTCATTATGCATATAATGTAGGAATGACACATTTTACAAATGAGTCATTATTACAACTGAGCCTTATTTATTTAATGGGACACATAACATAATGTGAATATCTTTAATACTTACACTTACTTTTCAGTCCATGTGAATTCAAAGTGAACACTTACTGACAAATATATATCCTCTCCATGCTTTAATAGGTAATGTCGACGAGGATTCTACATGCCAGTCTCATATTGAAGAATATATTGGTGAATTTTTTGTCAAAGCATGAAACAGTTAAATTGGTCAACAGTACAAAGCATAGCAGTTTAACACTAAACTCTCAAATGTACAATCACAATATTTTTTCAATTTGTTCCCTACACAACTATAGCCTCAGATTCATTGCAACATGCGCAGCAAATCGACATCCTATGTCTCCATACCTGAATTTTGTTATACTTTGAACATATTCCTATATATGATAAGTTTGTTCATATTTGTGTTGTACAATGTTTTCAATAGCCATTGTACTTTTCGACCCTCCCATTGGCTATTCTTTCATTTTCTAATGTGCTCTCATCCGCAAAGTGTTGAAAATACGTGGTTAGGATTAAATAAAATGTACCGTATTTTCCGCACTATAAGGCGCACATAAAAGTCTTAAATTTTCACAAAAAACGGCCGTGCGCCATATAATCCCGTGCGCTTTATGTGTGGACCAGATTCCAAAATCTGTCACGGATACGGCCATTTTGAATTTACCGCGGGGAGCACCGAGTGTTCATTGGGGCATTAATCCCCATCTGCATCACTCACCGCTCTCCCTTCGCGCCGCTCTCCGCCACGTTCACTTTTGCCGCGCCTCTTCGCCCCGGTACATTGGAAAGGAATGGCAACTGGCCACTTCCATCACTGCTTTGCGTTAGGTGTGAATCCAGGGTCAGGCGGATCCCAGCCATTCACTCTGAATGGGGCAAAGATTGTATGGAGCTCGTACTTAGCAATTGAATCCTGTCATCATTAATGCTTTTGCCCATGTCCCAGTGAGTGTCTGTTCTTCAGTCTGAGATGGGTGATGCAGACTGACGTGCAATTTATAAGTTTATAAGTGTAAAAACGACCGACAATGTTGTACTTGACCATCGGACCATTTCCCGCTGACACAGGGACGTAATACATACACTACATGTGCTGGCAGTGATAAACCAATCGGAGAACATTAGGAAATAAGTACACCTTATAATCAGGTACAAAAATGGACCCCATAATTGAGGGTACGATTTATAATCAGGTGAGCCTTATAGTGCGCAAAATACGGTACATGTTTAGGTATATTTATTACAAAATACATGGTTACTGCTTACAAATTTCACTATTTATGCATGATGATTCCTTTTTTTGTCACGTGAGCGGTGTGTGACAGAAAACAACAGCCAAGAGATATGTTATCACCTCAGAATTTATGGATTGTGAAACCTCCATGCATTAGACAATTGGACAGATGTACATATTATATGTTCTCTAAGACTGTGCTATCATTTCAGTGACAAATGTGATACACAAACTGATTTAACCCTTAGTGTCAGGGCTCAGGGAGACAACCTATTACAAACCAATTTGGTCACAATTCAGTTTTTTCATATATTATATAGCTATTCTTTGTTTTAAAATGTAATCTTTCATCCTATTTCCAAAACCCTGCCTGTCTGAAGTCTCTCAACATCAATGGATCCTGAGTTAAAGATATAGTCAGACCTTTGCAGACATGACAGCAATAAAGTGCACTTGATTATATGGTTGAAAGTCTGGTCAAAAAGACATGGGAGCACAGGAGAAGGAAAATAGAAAAGAACACAGTCTCTCAACTTTGATCACACTGAAAATCTTGTTAGAAAGTCCCATTTGTGTGCAGTCTTGACAGAGGAAGGTTGAATCTTGGTCATCAGCTGTCAAAGCAGTAATGAACAGTGTTTAGTAGTAATACTATGCGCTGCCACATTTCAGGGTGTGAAATGTCAACGTGTCTATTTTTTCCCGAGCTACTCAGAGGCTACATTGTCAAGGCTTTGGATGTAAACAGCAGGAAAAGAGAGGCAAGACAACCACATAAAACTTTCTCCATTTCACCCATTACAGTCAGAGTGAGTGGAAGAGTGGTCGAATGTCAAGCCTAGAAGAAAAGAAATGCTTGCAAAGGATAGAAAAAGTGGGTTAAAAATGGATTCCATTTTGCAGGCACATAATGGTGGCTATTAAACAAAACTGAGAGAAAAAGCATGAGAGGGAGAAGGGGTCACAAAAGGACACGAAAAGACAGACAGTGAACACAAGACAGACAGGAGGAGAGACACCTGCTGTTGCATCACCTGCTGTAATAATAGTGTTGACATTCAAATAGAAAGCTCTGACAATAGGAGGTATAGCTGAGGCAGCACTCGCTATTCAAATAGACAGAACACATCAGGAAATATTAGCGAGCGTCAGGACTTTTCATTGCACACATTCAAAACCACTTGACCCTTTGGCATACCACAAGTGCTTATGTATTATAACTGAGTGCATGCATCTGTGTGCAGGCAAACAGGCAAAGATTACACATTAAATATTCCTCTTGAGTCTTTTTCATTCTGTATAGGCTGAACATTTAAGGCTATGAATGGAACAATATTGGTATTGTACTGTTGTTTACACATGTAAATGCAAGTTAATTATTTCACTGCCTTTCAATGAAATTGATTAAATCAGAGACTTAACATATAAAGTTTGTTTTTCCTGACTACCGTTCCAATTCTACTCATAATCCACTCTTTGATTCTCTCTGTCATGGTATCTTAAATACCCCAGTTAGATATAATTTAAAAAATAAATGGATCATTGCTTTGCAAATTCTTCCTTCTCTCTCTTACATGCACCTCACATGTCCCCAAAGGGCCTATCAATCAAAATCGGATTCAGCTGATACCACATTCAGCATTGAACATATTGTTTTCCCTTTTAAGTACTCAGCATTCTTTTGTATCAGTGTAGACCTGTGTTGATTGGAGTAGAAACTTTTCATGTTGGAACTCAGTGGTGTTTGAAGGACTGCAGATATCAGCAGATCCTTGCTGATGCAAATGTCAATACCTATTATAGTAAAAACAATAGTCAATGCAGTGCTCTTACATGACCAACTCTAGACGTGACTATGTTCAAAAGTTATGGCCTTTTTAAGCTGCACTTTGACAATGAATTTGATGGTTTAACAGTACTCTGATTGCCATGATGGGGAGAAAAGTAAGAGGGATGAGCTTCTGGAGAAGAGCTCTGTGTCTTGACCATACAGAGACTAAACTCTTTTATGGCTGGGTTTTCCATAGTCTAGAATGATTGGCTCTTTGCTGTCAATCCTCTCTAAAAAAAAAAAAAAAAAAAAAAAAAAGGTTTCTACCACAGAGATCAGTACCTCTGGTTTAAATCACTTCACATAACTCAGATGGCCTTGACATAAATATCTCCGACTAATTGTTCTGGGCTTTTCTTTTCTTTTCTTTTCTTTTTTTTTTCTTTCTAAAGCAGAGGTCTGAGTTATTCTGCACAATAGTTGACAGCTGAATTTGGGAAGTTAAACATTTGTCTACATCACAGGTAGAAATGCATATGTGTTTCACATTATTTTAATTTTGAGAGCTGACTTTATATACAGAGAATGAGAAATGCAAGATCAAAGTGCTATTGGTTGCAATGGAAAAGCGATACAACAAATCAGAGGGAAAAAAATGTGTCCCATCTGTACAGTATCAAATCAGGAATGCCCCCTGTTAGACAAAAGCTGGAACAGGAGTGGGAACATGCTTGAAAAATAGATGCAGAAGGACATATTCTGCCATAGTTAAGGAAACATAAACCCTCAGATCTGTCAGGTTCCCATGCTAGATTGCAGCTGCATTCCACATAGATAATTTTTCTTATTCAATCATTCTTCTTTATCAATTCATTTTTTTAAAATTATTTGCTTGAAATCTTATACTTGGACAGTGTATTTTTCTTCCATTCAGCGGTCATTCAGTCAGTACGTCAATCCATTACAAATCCATTTGTAAACTGCACTATTACATTTGGAAATCTCCTAACTTTAATATTACAGCACTTAATGAATTCAACTGTTGCACCAACATTTTGAATAATAACAAATGTTTGAAAAACAATGTTTGGGTATTACTCTAAACCAACTTCAGCACATACAGTTTGACAGCAACCCTGCAGAGACAAACTATCTGGAAACATAGGGCTCCAAATGTTCTCTGCTCCTATAGTATCAAAAAGATTTTATGTATTTTGCATCTCTTGATATTGCTGCATTTTGACTGCAGGTATTTTCTGTGAAAGAGACTATCCTCCTGTCCAAAATGTGCCCATCTTCATGTGGGCATATAAGGCAAATAACTTAATTCATAGCATATGTGACTTCTTGTCTGTGAGAGCAACTGAGGATGAAGGGTAACAAAGGTGTCTGTGACAGTGACTGTAATGTTGTAAAGAGAAAGGGTTTTTTAAGCCCCAACAATGTTTTTTTTTTATCCTACCAAAGTAGTTTTCATTTATGTGCCTAACCAAGTACTGTTACTGCCTACAACAAATAGGAAATGACTAAGTTTAGCCATAACTAATTGTGTTTACTCATATCCAAGGCAACCAGTAAATGGTGTTCATGTGCATGAAGGTCACATTGAAAAAAGAATGTATTTTATTTCAAACAATTGTCATACCCCACCCCCACATTTTTTCCTCATAAGGACATTGTAGCTTCTTACACGAAACACTTTAGATAGACGTCTGGCTTTGATGTATAAATGCTTATGCGAGTCGTATTTCCTTTATCATTATGAGCCATATTGAGGGGAATGAGCAAATGTCATGCAGTATATGGCCGTTTCAGATGGAGGGCTTTTTGCATTAGAGAAGTAACCTTTGGAAAGAGACTGTTTAAGCCATCAGCCACCCCACTTACATTCAAGTTAGCACTCGTTAGTTGGTTGATACAGTTAATGGTCACATGCGAGTGATGTATCCATTTTAAAAAAAAATAAAGCAAAAACCTAGATACATAATGCATGGAGACACTGTGCACAATTGCAATTTTTAGAAAGACAAATGGCAACATGTGTTCCTGGGACTGGGTTGACCAAGTATTTTATGTTCCCCTATAGCCTCAGTATAAACAGCAGAACAGAATCATTGAAAACCAGATTTGTGTTGCTTCAGCTTGTACTTCAACACTGTCACAACAAACCTTATTGTCATTGAGCTTGTCTCTTGTTAAATCGTATCTATACATGAAGGGAAATTATTAAAAAGAACGAGACTGATAATATCAGGAAAAAAGACGGCAAAGAAATGCTCCAATTCATATGAGAGAGCAGAGTAGCGCAGACAAGCTTGAGGAATTTCAGTGTTTTAGGGAAATAAGAACATGACAGAACTCCTAATAATCTTAGATGGAGCTTCCCAGCTTTTAAATGTCATGCCCTGACCACTAATACACAACAGAGAAAGTGGGCTAAATAAAACGAAAAAGGAAGCTGTGAAATATAATTCTGAATCCCTATAACGAACACAGTATCAGCCATCCTGGATCTGTACTTATTCATTCGGATGTTCTCATTTGTATCCACACCTGTGTCATTCACAGCCTTACGTCTTAACCTAATTTCATGGTCTATGGGTTTGGATGGATAGCCCCGCTGTAACTTTTACAAGAAAGGAGAGGAGAGAGAGTATTTTGTGTGTATGTGTGCATCTGTGTGAGTGTGTATACCTGCACAATAACACAATTGTGAAAGAGCAAGAGAGAAAAAAGAAGGGAGGACAATGAGCCGCTACAATAGCAGGTTCTAATCAATGCAAAATATTAACCTTTTAACCTTGTACTTTTCAGTTAGCAGAAATACATTAAGTCCTCTGAATAGCAGACAATAAATTGAGGTTTTATACACTTTCACTGAGCTTAACTCAACAACCATGGGTGTACCCATTTTGTGATAATGCACTGCAATTACAGTAAAAATCTACTAAAACACACAAGTTAAAGTGAGATAATATATTTCAGAGTTTGATAATAGCAAACAGAACCACCATTTAGGATCAAAATAACAGACAAACCATCCCCAAAAGGAAAATCTAGAGCAGAGAAAACCGGACTGAGAAAAGCAAATATTATGGCTGACATTGTAGGCTATGGAGAGCACCCAAACATCAACAAGATCACAACAAGAGTTAATATTCCTCAATTCAGTGAAATTCTCATTAATTGAAAATGATTCTAGGAGCTCCTCACCCAAAGACCTTTGTTGTCTGTGCAATTCCTCAGCATATTCTAAAGCAATGCCATTCTAGTTGGCCAGAGTATTTTCTGGTGTTACGGCTTATTTAGCCAAACCAGGCATGACACCAATTATACCGGAGGGAAATCGATTCCAGCAAAGCTCTCTCTGCTGAGACAAACAATAACATGATCAAAGAAACTGGATGTTTTGTTTGCAACAAGCAGCTAAATTAGTTTGTTCTTTAGAATTAGTTTTTAAGCCAGTCAAAATCTGTACTTCCTGATGCATTTAAGAGTCCTCCCCAGCATGGCCTGAGTGCATGGATATAAAGACACACAAATTAAGAGGCAAAAAAATACTTAAAAAATAAAAATTACATATATATATACATACAATGTATATAGCGTACATACAATGTATATATGTACAATTAAGAGACAGCTTATTTCATCATTCCGAAATGTTCTCTTCCAGTCAAGCCCACTTCAAGGCAGAATTTTATATAATTGCTTTTTTACATATTGATTGACAAAGTTAACATTTTATTGAAATAGTATGTGACTAACTGTAAATTGTTATGCCAAGTGTTGAAAATCTGGCAATGTTATTGGTCTTTACTTTGCACATTTTCACATTTCACTTTGATGCCAACATAACAAACGATTTTTTTAAAACTACTCTAATGTGCATTTGGCCTTTCATTGTATCAATAACTTTTAATTTACCCCTTCACAGGTCCCATAATTTAAAAATTCCTTTTTTATTTTATGTTATTTCATTAACTTTAACATTTTAAGCTTACTACCCCCTTTTCATTAGTGCCCTTTACTTATTTAAACACATTAGTCAAGAAAAGAAATCTAAATAAAGTCATGCAGTAAAGAAGATAAAAAACAACTGGAATTACTTTTATTTTTTAAGAAAAAGTCTGGTAGCTCTGATAGGGGTAACCTAACTGGTTTTCCATTGCAGGAAATATAGCCTCCAAACAAATAATTGTAACTGAGTATAACAAGGACTTCTAAGATCTTAGGGAATGTCGATGAAAAGAGTGCCTGAGTAAAAATGCGGTCCGGGCATACACAGCACCACGGATCAATCTGTCAACCTACAGTTTCTGATTCAGAAACAATGTCATTCTCAAGCAAGCTAAGAAAGCTAATTGGTACATCTGCAAACTCAGCGATGGTGTCTGCGCGGGTCCGGAACATGTCCCAGTCTCCTTCATTGAGCGTGTCCTGCAGCATACTTCAGCTCCCTAGTGGCTGGACTTTTACACCAAAAACTTTGTTCATATTCCAGTTTGAGGAAAATAGCACTGGAGTCAGATATTTCCAAATGCTGTATGTGAGACACCATTGTAGCCCTGCTTGTACGGTGTGTCACAGTGATCCAAACTACTACCTCTCATCGGACATGTGATATGCTGTAAACAATATGCTGCGATATGGTGTGAACACCACTGTACACGAGTGGTGCTGTAAAAGTTCAGCACCACTTGTCTGAGGTTTGCTTTGTGAAAGTCCCCTGGCACAATGAGAGCTGCGTTGAGTGTTTGTTTTGAAACTCACTCAGCACATCCTGAAGCTCAGACAAAGCCATACCCCTGTTTGCTTGGAGTTGGATGTGGACCACCATGGAGATAACCAAGGTGAACTCAGGAGGCAGGACACTTTATGCTCAGATGAGGTGAGCAGGAGCTGGAGGCAATTGTAATGCTCCTGGTGTCGTACCACTTGTTGTTCACCATGAAACAGTGTCCGTCGTCTGGCTTTGTTAGACTAGATGTTAGAATTCCTCATATCTCCCAGGAAAGTAACTCCAGCTCTGAGGTCATCCAGCTTGTTCTTCAATGACTGTACAGCAGGACACTTGACAGGGGTGTGCAATGAGCTTGCTAACTCAGTCTGCTGCGGACGCTACTGTGTTTCCCTGATGCTTATTTGTTATTTGCTGCAGGTCAGAGTCACATCTGTTGTTGTCGTTCAAGCCACGTAGTATTTAGGCCACAACGGGCCATGTTGAAAAGTGTATGAAATAAAAAGTGAAATCTGATTTCCCATGCCCAGGAACATTTTACTATCATAACATACCATACTTAATGCCCAAATTTGAAAGAACAAGTCCTCCAATTGAAACAACCATATAGTTAATTTGTTTAAACCCCTAATTCCAACTCATAAAGGCATCCTGTAAAGTACCACCCTGAGCGTCAGGAGGGCTAAAAGAGTTAAATGAGCATTTCCACATCAGAGCGAGCATCATTGTCATTACCTTTCAAAGTCTCAAAATCCTCAAAAGGAAGTCTGGGGTGGGAGTTCAAATGGTGCAGTGATGCATTACACTTTTAAATGTGCATTTATGTCATCTGTTCAGGACCAACACATGACTATGGATTTTTTTCTCCTCTGAATCATCTTCAAGTTATAACGGTACTTTCTAAGAACATTTGACCATATCCTGGGTTTAGATAATAACCTTGCTTTGAAGCATATCATTTCTGGTGTTGTCCAAAAATATCTCAATTTTGTGAAGATGACAGAGTGGGCAGTTTACACCAAGCATGTTGTAATTTTTGTACCTTACTTATGCTCCGAAGATACTACCCTCATTGAAATGTATTAGCACTCAAAGATATTAAAATCCTCATAAAAATGCAAATTATTCTTTTTGATACTCAGAATCCTACAATTGTTTTATATTCTAATGAGCACGGTGCAGTTTTATGTAAGCTTTATTAAGTGCATGTAATTACTGAAAGTTCATGTGTAAATCATAACAAAGCGGTTGTTCATGCAGAACTAAGCTACAGATGTACTATAAAGAGTAAACCATACCTTAAGTCATAAAGGATCACATATGAGGTGTTAGTAAGTGTTTGTGTGCTTTTAATTTTACAACTGTCTGCCATCTGGTCCCACTTATTGTCAATCTTCATTCTTGGATGCTTGTCTGTCCAAGATAGATCCCTCATATGTCAGAGGCACACAGACCATTTCCTGGAGTCTGCTGTGACTGCCAGACATCACAGACCATGACAGTCGTATATGTGATGCACAAAATGATCTCAATGTAAAATGCTACAGACTCCCACGTTACAATTGTCTTTTTTTCCTTTAAGATATACTAAGCTTACACTTTTAGGCAGTTCTTGACAACAAATAAGACATTATTTAGCATTTTCAGACAGAAACATAAAACACATCCATTTTACAGTGTGTGGGTGGAAACTGGTCTGAATGTGATTGATCATGTTAATTACGCTGACAACACTGAGAAGGTTTAATCATATATTTTGCATTTAATCGTGTTTTTTGCTCTTGAAACACCCACAAAATACAGAATGAAAATTCTGTGTACAGGACTGAGTGCTGGTTCATACAGTCAGCATTTGGTCCTGTCTTAACAAAAGGTGTCTGTAGCAAGAGGGGGAAGAAACCCAACTCTCTGTGGTACAATTACAGAAGCCAACTGAAGTCACTTAGCCTGCTAATACACTGTATGATATTAATTACTGTTTGTAAACAATGCACTTTGCAGAGATTATTGCATGCACTTGGTGTCCTCCATTTGTGTTTGGTAATTCTCACAAGTGATTAAGTGGTGCAGCTAGGACAGCTGTTCAAGATGAGTTCATTGGCATGTTTAATTAATTGCACTTGAGATAATTATTCAATCATTACTTTGATTAATTTTCTTCGTCCCAGATAATGCATCAAACGTCTGCTTGATGTCAATAGTTTTGAAAGCATGAGAACAACGACGCTAACCATTTTTGGGGGGCTATATTAGGACTAATTTCTGCTTTGTGGAGAAAATAATGTCAATGTCAGCCAACCATGTGGAGATTCATTATTATGACCTCATGGCTGATCTGAGCAATGTTAAATGCTCATTTAACAAGCAAACCATAAAAGGTTGGCCTTTCATCCAACACCTGCTCAATCTTCTATTATTTTTCTTTGTTTCTCCAACAAATCAACAACACTGTGTCACTGCTCACTTCAGTGTTTTGAGTGTATTCATCCTGCACTGAGTTTGAAGCATGCTTATTCTTTATCTTCTCAGACATTAAGGGTAGTGGCAACATACAACTGAAGCAAAGCCAGACAAATCATTTGTGAGAGATCTTGTCAAACAGATTAATTCCCACCCTGAGCCTAGGGGTGCTGGACTGTTTTTCTGTCATGCTGCTTTGCCAGGCTCCCTCTTGATAATACCCCAAAGATAAAATTAATTGTGCAGGGAGATGTGGGATGGGGAGTATCTGAGAAGACCTTGAGCTACAGATGACGCCTTCCTTTTCACTCTGTTCCTTTGCATGTGAAAACACAGAAACAATCAAACAGTCAGAAGTATGACACATTGTGTAAATGAGAAATAATGTTGCCAGGAGGTTTCTGGAAGGGTGAGGGTCTGTGAGAGATATGAAGGGACAAAATCAAGCCTGATAATATATTATCATCCAAGTGTCTATGCTCAAATTACCATTCAAAGGAAATCCCTAATTTCATCTGGGGTGACAATGGACTGGTGTTATGCCCAGCTGCAAGTCTGAAAGTTGAAGAACATGGCAATCTGTTATTTAATATTAATAATCAAAGTTCAAAGGAACATGTGAAGTATAACATTTTATAGTGACGTCAGGCTACAGAGGAATTTAAAAAGAACAAGAATAAATCTTCACGGCTATTCTAGTGACTCTGTAAAGCCTTATTTAGCCACATCTGCACTGAATTAGTAATACTGTCATACAGTATAATTTGACAGAGATAATAAAAGAAATATAAATTTTTGCATGTATTTGGTCAAAATTAAATAATAAACCTGATGTTTTAAAAAGCAGAGGGTCAAAATCAATCAAAGTCAAAATCATTCATCCTGGCAGCCATCACTGTCTGAGTGGGATATCAATCATTGAATTTCTATAAAAACTAGCGAGAAAAAACTAGGGATATTACTAAAGGCAAAATAAATTGTCCCACTTGTGTAATGAGTGTATGGGCTGTTCAGTCACCCATTAGTTGTTGAGACATGTCCTCCATAGCACCAACACGCTTGAAAACTATTCCTTTTAGAATACTGCCCATTAGGTTTTGCACATTAGGTTTAGTAGCAGTTACATTTAAAGTGAAGCAGACCTTTTCAACAACCTTTCATCACTGCATCCACATGAGCCAACAAGTACGACTGTACATATATGCACAGTCAATGTTAGTCATTCAAGCCAAGAAATATTCCGTAGAGAGAAAAAAAAAACATTGGCACCGGTCGATTTTGGTACTTGTGTGATTTCTTCAAAACCCTTCGGTATTTGAGTTGCCCCTGTCACCACTGGCAGATGGTGCAAATGAGTTTTTATATGCTTCTGCTGTAGACTGTGAATAGGCAACCAAATACGCATATCACAAGAGATCTATGTACTGGTAGATGAGTGAAACTAAAGCGTAGACTTTCGAACTGTCGGACTCTAAACACACCAGCTACTGCTTCACTCGTGCAGCACGCATTGATACTAGAACTTAAATCAGGGTTTTGTCAGTTATTGATACGGACAAGTTCACATTGATAATGATGAGATAACAAAATGACGTGTTGCATATTTTGTTCTTGGTTTACATGTAGACCAAAAGTGCACTTGTAAATCTATGAAGAATAATATGTTTTGCAGTTTTCATATGCATTTGTATCTCATTTTAGTTCCCACATTCATACCCTGTACACAACCCCCCCACATAGATACATTATCCTTGCACAATCCACAGCCAGCAGGTTTGAGCTGAAATAAGCTAGTCACCACTGTCACAGTGTGACATCATCAGTTGGACTGCCAGTGTCCCAGTGGTGTCAAGATATCTTTCAACAGAGCTCTTTCTGTGACTCTGCAGTGTCACTCAGGAGCACAGACAGGCACTGCAACAAGGATGACAGCCATGGAATAAAAGCAAAATGCAGGTAGTACCTACTGTCATGATGCCGGGGTGCAATTATGAATTAACCCTAAGGTGTTGCTCAAATAAGAACTTTTTTACATCATATAAAAATAAGCTGATCGTTGTTGGTGATAGAAGCTCTTCGTGGTTAGTCATAAAAGTGTGACACTCAACTAATGACAGATTAATCATTAAGTTTCAAGGGGTTGTCAAATTTTAGAGTTTAGCTTTAGCAAAATAGTGTCAATCATCTATGAATTTGTGAAACTGTACATTAAGTATTGTGATTAACAACTTATCCTATTGTAAGGTTTTTTTGAAACCCTCAGCATTTATACTTTTAAGCCTACACAATCCAACAGGAATAAATTCTATAAATCGCCATTGCTGGCACTCAGCACATCACTCTCTATAAAGTACCTTTGAATAATCAAGGGAGGCAGATAATAGCTTGGGATAGGACTCGGCTTGCTGCTCTGTGACAGACATTTCCAATTAAAAAGGGTAAATAACTTGAGATTCATCTATTTCATCCTGTCCTGAGATTTATCAGTCCATCATGCTTTAAATCCATTCACCCCTGAAATGGTAATATCACAGATTTGGATTTCCCAGGCAAAGAAAAATGGCATACAGTTCCAAGACCTTTCACAAGGCAACTCAAGCATGCGAGGAAGCCAGTGATATCATTACATAAACATTATATTAACTGTAGCTGGGATGGAGTCTCCAAGACTTTTGGATTTGACTCGATACAGCAGCAGCACACTGCTTTCTAGCAGTAAGCTGTTTCATTGTCGATTACTGATAGGCTGAACTTTTATTCACAGATTGTAATAGGATCTAGTATTTTTACCCCTTGTTGTTTCACAGTGAGATGTTAATACTGTGTGTAACTTTTACCAACTGTTATTATGAACTATAAGTTGAGTTAGTTATTTTAAGTTATACAAATATGAACATGTAATATGTGTCAGTGGAGTCGAGCGTATTCTGGGTAAATGCTCGTCATCATGAAAACAGGGTTGTTAAATAGTAAAGGGATGTAGACAACAGAGGATACAGTATTGAAATCTAGAGACTTATTCCATCTGACAATCCAAGAAATTCCTTATAATGAACCAATGTGATGTTTCATCAGGTGAATGACAAGCCAAAAGTTTTCTTCTTTACTTTTCTTTATTATCTTTTAGAAGACTTATCTCACTCAATATCTAGTACAGGGGGCAGGAAGTTTTGGCTCTGCTATCTGGGTATCTACTGGTAACAGGAAGTCCATAAATATCAGCCATTTCTGACAGAGGCAATTATAGTTCTTCAGGCTTCCAGAATTCACAGACTGAATTCACAGAATCATATCATATGTGGGCTCAGGCCATTTTAAAGCCATCACCTACTTATAGCTTGGGACGTGAAGTTCTGAGCCAAAAACCTTGCTGCATTTCAACAACGTGGCCGCTGGCCCGGGAGTGTTGTACCTTGCAAGCCACCTACACTGTGCTGTTGTGAATGTCACCTAACATCCCCTGAAACAGTTTCAGAGTGATGAGTGGGGAGTGATGATGTGTTGTACTTATTTATTTGTGATGATCTGGAGAGAAATAAGAGAAGAGCAATAACAGTCGTAAGAAAAGTGCTCAATACCAAAGATAAAACTCCTAAGTCATCATCCTCACTTGTTAAAAGAGGACACAGAAGTTGCAAACAACTATAGTGTAATAAAAAAGTAAAGTTGAAAAGATGGATGACCTAACTAAAATATAGTTTGTAAATTTCAAAACTTCAATCATGTTTTCTTTCTCTCCCTGAATAAATGTGTCTGAGATTAAATAACATATTGTCCTAAAACCAAACTTTGATTTGGCCTGAAAATGACCTTAAATCCAGCACAGCTGGTTGTACACACTGTTGCAAGTGTGATGAATGCACCGCCTTAGGCCCAAAGCTTGCCCAAATGAAAATAACCACAGGTGATTCAGGGTCCAAATTACCCCTTTTAAGCATCCCAAAAAAACCAAGCCAAATTTGGACCGCAGAATCTGAATACAAGCTAACAAAATTCAGCTGTAATCAGCTCCACTTGGCCGGCTACCTGGACTCCAGCAGATTAAACCTCACATTACTTTTTTTCTCACTAAACTTCAGCCAACATTAACAAAATGCCGCATCATGACAGTAGGGAAAAAAGTCTTTTTTTTTTGTAAATAAAGTGACATGACTCATTAATGTGATGAATGACCATGCAATTCCCTAGGAACAGCATCAATCTACCCCCTCACCCCCTTCAGGCGTCCCTCATGTGGGCCATTTACGGGTGAAAGCCGAATATTTAAACGTGTGCCTGTAAGTGCTGAGGCAAGCAGGTCTGCTGGCCAAATGGTTGCTCTTTTCAGCTGTTGAAGCTCCCAAGTACCCATTTCACTGTTACCATCAAATCATTAAATTCACTCCACACTCAGTGTAATGATGAGATCGGTAGAAAGACATAGAGCGGGTATCAAATTCTAGAATTAAAACCCAAATCTATTATCAGCTGAAAATTAGTGTTTTCTTTTTTTTTAGGCTGAGGAAAAAATTAATTTAAATCTATATTTGTAAGAACTTTTGTTTTGAAAGGAAGCTACCAAGACATAGAGGTCCATGATGAGGAGGATCAATAAAATAAGCTAAGAAAGGTTGAATGTGTTTCCACTCAGTGCCCAGGGCTGAGATTATTCCATCGTATGAACATTTTAATTGCATTTTCCATTATGTTATGAGCTGATAGCATCGCACTTTGAACGTGTATGAGCACATTTTCAGCAGTAAGTTATTTCACCGTTGTGGCAGACACTTAGATGTCTTCAACACATGATTTCTTATTAGTGCACTAGAAAATGCTGCAACGTGCTTGTGTGTTTATTTATGTATGACAGAAATTGCAGAATATCCACAGTTGTCAGTGTAGTACATTATCTCACGTCTTTTTTGATTAAAGGTTACCTTCATTTTTGTTTTATTGAATTAACTTCAGGCCAACTCAAGCTATTACAGTGTTCAGCTGTTTCTCAGTGTACTCCATTTAGTGTTTAAAGAGGATTTCTGCATCTAATGCATGCCACCACAGGGGACTAAACAGCTAACTGTCCAAAACAATGCAAGGAAATGGTCTCATATGTATGTAATTGCAAATGCTAGAGTAGTATGCATGCACAGCTATTCCCAGAAAAAAAAATGTGTTCAGAGTTATACAATCATAACATGCACCTTTGCTACTGCTTGTGTTTCTGGTTCCACTTCTCCATAGCACCAAATGTTCACAGGTCTACAAAAATCACTTGATACGGAACATCTACATGTGGCAGCCCCTTACAGCATAACACACTAAGTACTGATTACTTGCAATTATGTTCAGAGTCTGCTCGTACAGCAGAATCCATTATAATCCATCCACTTAAAGACACTTACAGAGATGTTGCACCCTCGCTACTATTGGGTGACTGGACTTGGTTTCTATGGGAACCAGAGTGCACAGCAAACAAAAAAAAAGTGGTTGTAGCAGCTGTTGCTCACATAAGCTGTAGTGAGGAGCCATGAGTTAGGTTGTTAAAAGAAAAAGAGCAAACACTTTGTTCAAAAGACAACTATTATTTTTCGAAAAATCCAACATGTTTCAGTACATGATACAGAGAAGTGTTGGAAAAGTAGAATGACATGACATCTTAAGCTGTGGGGTTGTTTGACTTTCCCACTTTTGTTACTTTGAGCTCTGAAGAGATTAAAGATAAAGACTATAATGTTCTTACAGCTGTGCCATGAATCACTAAGCTCCAGCAGTCTTACATGTAAATCAGATTTTACATGTACAGAATCATCCATACAGATTTGTAGAGTTCAATGTGCTTTAAAGTATGACTGATAAGTGAATTAAAAACTAGAGCTGTGTAGGTCATAATAGTGTGACATAACTAATAACACAGAGCATAAAATAAAATGTCAAAGAATGACAAAAACTATCTTAAATAACTAGATAAAAGGATCTAAAAAAATTAGACATGAAATAATGAAATACAGTAGAACAGAATGGAAGCAGATTAATGTTCTTTCATTGTAATCAAAGAATCTTCTGATTGTCAATTCATCAAACAATACCCTAATCATCAAATTCTTCCTTAAAAAGAAAGATTATCTAATCTGTGCTTGTGTATGAATTTGTATTGGCTTGGTCTTTTTTAAATGGTTCATGGCTGATTTGATGAGTTGTCAGTTCTTAAATAGTGTACCCTTCACACATTGTTTTGATAGAATATCATGCAACGAGTGTGCTGTCCTTCTCGATAACTACTATATGACATGATAGGTTTATTAGCAATTCCAATTAAACAAAATGCCAAATTTGTCCTGATTTCTATTACTTTGCCAGCAAAAATAGCTACCTTCTTATTTTTTTTGCAGATGTATACACATGCCGAGTGTGTGTCTATTGTGAAATTGGGCAAAAAAGAGAATTCGAAGCACCAGTCAGATGTTTTGCTTGAAGGGCTGGCTGTTGCCAAGTGCCCCACTCACCCTCGTGTATGGCACGAATTGAGCAGAAAGCAAATATGTCCCTCCTTATGGTAGGTCAGACTACAAGGCAGTCCAGATTTTTAGAGGGAGTGTATTACAGGGCTAAATCACAAAATGAATTTCAACACCGTAGCGTATGAAGCGTCTGCCTCAGGGGCCTGATTTCTTTTTACTCTGGTGTTTTAACAATGAGGCTGTGACAGACCAGCATAGGCAGTCATATTTAAGTGCCCCTTGTGCTCAGCCTGTTTTGTATAACAGAGTTAAAAGCACTACAGAACATCAGTATCCAAAAGCAGGGATGTGTGCCTAATGAATGGTTGTCAGCCATCTGTCAGTAACCCACTTTTGTTAAGATATAATGATACATACATTAGTATTTTCTGAAGAATTGCTTGTCTTGTAAAGTTTTGGAGCTTTCGCTAAGGATTTATTTTGCGAACATCCACAACTCTCCTTCCTGTACACAAAAGAACAGATGAGTTGCCTTGATTTTCCATGTAATGATAAATTGTAATATATTACTTATTTATATACAACAACTAATCCAAATGGCAAACCCTTACACTAACACTTTGTAGCACACCCTTATGTGGCAATCACTGCAATCAACCACTCTTTGTAGCTATTAATGACACTTTGATACTTCTCAGCTGGTGGCTTAGCCCATTAAGCTGCTCCAGCTCTCTCAAGTCACCATCTCTCAACTGTGAGTTTCAGCTCCTTTCATCAATGTTCAATTGGATTAAGAGTGGACTCATAGCAGTTCACCACAGACTGGTTCAATGTTTTTCTGTTATCCCTTCCTGGAGGTTTTCAGATTTATGTTTTAGGCCATCATTTTGGAGGAAACATACCCCGCAACTGAAAGAGCAGTTTCACTGCTTTGATAATGATCTGATTTCATAGTTCTCTGCACAGATTCAACCTTATGCCAGATGTGGCGAAACAGCTCGATATTCACAGCTGAATCTTCTCAACACTTCTCAGTGGGATAGTGTGTATTTTCCTTTGAAAGGTTCCGTTTTGCAATTGCGAACATCAAACTGGTGTGATTTTCTATATTATTCCAGAAGCATTGTGGCTTTGAGCCTATTTTATCTCTTTTTACAAGTCACGCCATGCCTTTATTCACTCAAGAATCAGTTTTCACTTCAATTCCCATTAGCTTTCATCTTAAACTCTTCCATATGTCCTTAGATAACTATTTTGTCTTGTATCAGTGTTACCAAACAATTGCAGTAAACGGCACAATGAGTACAATCACACATTTAAACACAATAAAAGCCTTGCCAGCATGCAGAGAAGTTTTGTTCTAAGCATCTTTGCATTCCACTGTATTTTATCATCCTGTACTTTCAAAAAGTTATAAATTCATGAAATAAAATGAGGCATAATTGCATACAATTAGAGTTAATGTTAAACGTAAACCATATTTATTTCAGTCCAGAAACATATAGCCAACTTTTAATTACATTGTACACGTGGGGAAACAATTCACACATGCACCCATGTAAAGTATTATCATAAAGAATAAGATATATATAGCCATTTTATTATGAAATTTGTTGATTGCCATCATCGCGATTGCAGAATGTGGATTACCAATTTTTTTTTAAACAGGATGACCTTTTACATTAGTTTGCTCTCACCACTATAGATTCATCTCTGAGGACTATGGTGGAATGAATTTCTCATATCTGTTTAAAACGTAAATTGCTTAGTTCTCGGCTGTTATTTTTTTAAATTTTCTTTGATGGTGCTACATAGTGTCTTGGTTCCTGTCACTAGTTTCCATCATGTTAATTCTCTGATAGAATGCTTACCTGAATGTAAAGAAACGATGTCGCACATAGATACAAAAACAACAAGGTCCCACACATTGAAAAAAAGTCATTCCGCAGTTTATATTTTAATTTAGTAGTATTGGTTTCTTTGACAACATAAAATATGCAACGATACTTCATAATCAGTAAGAAAAAGGGTTCTCAAAGCACTGACTTCTGTCAGCACGGTGCCAGTGCTGACTTTTTGTTTTTTTGAGAAATTGTTTCTGCATTTCTGCAAGTATGCTGGGAAAGTGTGGTCTTGATGGACATTCATCATCTAACTTTTAATACTTTCGAAAGTAATTCAATAGGGTGCAGTTTTACCTGTATGGAGTTAGCCAAACACATCAACTTATTATATGTCCATCACTGCTACAGCACTGCTGCCGACAGGATGATCTTCTTTGTGCTTTAGAAATCTGGGACACTATTCCCTCCTCTTACTTTTCCTACTTTGGTCCTGGGAGCCCTGGAGTCCTTGTCTTCATTAAAGGAGTTCCTCATTGATCAATCACTGTCGGAGGAGTTTCTCTGTAATTGCACTGTGGCTTAATCATGACTGACGTCTCATCCCTCCTTCACTCTGTCACAGGTCTCAGGAGAGAGAATGTTCCATGACTTTCACACCTTCAACCTCAAGGTAGGCCTCTCTTGAGGATTTTACTTTCATTTGTGTGGTTAATGTTAAGAGGCATTTAGTCTTATTATGATATTATGTCTCATTCATTCATTTGTGGAGCAAAGGACAGGTAAATTAAGATGGAATTGACATTTAGAAATATTTTCAAGCTTGGATGACTTCACTTTTCTTTCTTTCATTTATACACTTTTTACACCTTCATAAATTGACTTAGAGGACTTTATGATATATATATATATATATATATATATATATATATTCTTTTATTCAGTTTAAGGGTTTATTGTATTATTAAATTCAACAATCATGCCACATTTTTATTGTAAAATGATTGATCGTAACTGTGAGAGTTGCAGTCTGTTTGGCTCATTCTATGAATATGTCCTCACATCTGCAAACAGATAACCTGAAATCAATTCACAGCCACTGATACACCATATGGTATTCCTGTGAAAGAAAACTTCAGCAATATGAAGAGTACAGCTGCAAAAGTAACAAATACATCACCCTTATAAAACCTTATATAGTTTTAACTCTTTTTCCAATCATCATCCTGTAGAGACTTTTATGGTATTGAGCCCCATATTCTGTCTCAATTTAGGAATTTTACCCTGAAACATTTTGCTAACTTGCTTTATACTTTAGATACAGTATTGTACACATGTTGTATTTACCTCAAACATAATGATGTTGCATCTATTTTTAGCCAGCAGTAAGACAACATATGTTGCCTTCTCATTTCAGATATCCAGGTGACTATAGTTACTTTAAGTTGTTGATAGTTTGAATCAAGAGAAAAATAAAAGGAGTTTAAATCAACTAAGACATTTCACTACTGAAAAGCTTCATTCCCGTGCTGTGACCTCAGCAGCTCATGTACAACAACCTGACATAAGAAAGTTGTTCATGCTGAAACAAAGATCATTTTATTTAACTTAACAGCAGGAGCTTTGGAAGTTTTCCCAGATCTTTACTCACAAAACTAGCCGAGTACAGGCAGTGAAGAGATGGCTTAAATTACACAACAGATAGAACAGAGGTTCGATGTAGAAAAAATATATAGAATTGTGAAGTATGTGAATTTGTAGTGTCTTTTGATTTAAAAAGCCTGTGCTTTTTTTATCAAAGCATGACAAGGAATGCTCTTAGCAGCTCTTCATGAGATGTAAGCATTCAGGTAGTAGCGAGGTTTGCCTTGGCTAATGCTTGAGCTACCGATTGTTTAAGACAATTCCTGCTCCAAGTTAACTTTTCAAATCTGTATCACACAGTTTGATGCCAGCTGTGATATATATGGTATCAAACCAACAAGAGTTTCTCCATAATGGAATGCAAAAGAAGCATATTATGTAAAAAGAAAAAAGAAATCAAGAGTGATTTTCCAGAGTAAAATTGATACCTTCGCCATGATATTAAAGTCACCAGGATGCAAAAGTTCAGAGAGCCTGATGGGTTTTTGCAAAATGTTCCGTGAGTCTTCCGTATCTTCTCCTAAAAAAGGTTTCAAATTGGTTTGATAGCTCAGATTAGTCGCAGCCCTCTTGTGATCTTGCGTTAGCATATTTCTCATGCTTATACACAGTGATTTTACTTAATGCACACAAGATCTGCATCAAATACAATGAATATTATGAGTAAACAGTAAGGATTTGAGTTCTCACACGTTTTAATATTTCCTTTTTTAATTCAGTTTGTAACTGATTATATACACATTGACTTATCTGCCATCCTCACCACAGGATGGACACAGCCACAAATTACTTTCCCTGCCATTATGCCATATTTTATGTAAATGCATTCCATTATAAATTGTTGTATGTCATTTTTATGACAGTTGTAGCACAAGCATCCATAATACTTTGACTGGGGGGTAAATTGTAACATGGATCCCAGTCATTGTAGATGGCATCGGAATAAGAGAGGGTCAGGAAAGTTGAACTCTCTTCTGCAAAACATTGTTTTTTTTTTTAAACTATCAAAAACATGTTTATTATTAATGCAGATGCTGCATTACATAAACAGTATAATGTAAAAATTGATTTTCTCAGGCAAGATGTTTGACTCACTTTCAGCTTTTGGATCTGTGTTTTTCCGTTTTATTTCAGACAGTTTACCAATAGTATGGCTAAGGAGATGGTCAAGCTAAACTTTTCCAGTACAAATGCACAGTTCTTTAACTTCACTGTCATTAGAAGAAAAAAGGTGGTGTTCATGCAAGTCTTAAATTAAGGACAATCATATTTTCTAAGCTTGCTATGTCATGGTGTGCAAAACTGTTCAGAACCAAGTACGAGGGTGAAAGTTTTAAATTTAAAATGTAATCAGCACAATCACCACAAGCAATCAGTTCCTCTTCATTTCACCTGATCGAGCCCCCTGCTAAAGACGAGCTTGTTAAATAGAGCATTTTATCAGTCCTGGATTAAGCTTTGACTTTGATTAACATGTGTAGTCTGAGTTTAGAATGTCAGAGTTCAAGTTTGGGAGGGAAAAAAAACAAAACATTGTCTTTGAAATGCAAATTCTCCAGACATCATTAGAAAATGAGGTTTCTGTTTGGAATAGAAACTAAAGTTGCAAAAGCTTTCAGTACATTTATGCATAAATTTGAGCAATAACTTCAAACTGAACAGCATGAAAAATACCTAATAACCTAACTGGTTGAATTTAAAGGTGTATATATGAAGTTTAGAAGCCAGAGGAAACAGATAGCCTGGCTCTGTACATATTCAACAAAATTTGATTCTATATTTCTTTAAATAGAGTCCAAGGACGTTTTTTAAAAAATATATATATATATTTTTTTTACTTAACTTAGGATATCTATTGTCCTTTTGTTTTTAGTATGTCTTGTCATATTTTTCTACAAAGGGTTATAACATGTCCAATAAAAGCTTGAATGATGCAAATAACCACTTGTGAGTTAGTCAAAAAGTTTTACTTTCGTGATGGAATACTAGACCGAGCACACTGCCTGCCAGAAAGCTGGATAAACAAAAGCAGCAAACAGGCTAGCAACTAGCTTGAAAAGATATTACTACATGTTTAACACATCCTTTTCTGTGTCAAAGTAAAATCCCTACCGAGTTTTTTGGTTTTGAAACCCTTCTGCTCTTTGTTAGGCTCTTATTGTGAAATATGCAAAGCATATAATATGCAACAGCTTACCAAACTGATCCAAAATGGTTCAGAATGAATTAATCAAACCGTGCGCACACATGACCATATGTAGCAACTCCTCTTCCTCTTGCCTGCCAGTATTGGAGGATGGCCTGTATTTATTTGTGGGGGCTCTTCCACCAGCGAGTATAAGAGGCCCAGCTTTTAATTGAATCCTGGTTTTTAATTCAAGGAAATACAATACTTATAAATATGATTCACAAATATTCCACAGACAAGGTACATCTGTTGTTAGCTTACTTACAAACAAGATCTCTAGTTGCTACATCAACAGTTAAAGCAGAGTAAACATAACAACTTGATCAGACATATATGAAATCACTGATTTATTTCAAACAAAGTGAAGCGATGGTGGCTGGTAATGTGTTGCAGTTGGCTGCCTGCTGCTTTTCAAACTGTGCCTATGGAAAGTCAGTTCTCATTTTTGCTGTGGTTGACACAAGAATTCAAGTGGCATTGAGATAAGAATACATAGATTCAAACAGCAGGTTTTTATTAATAAGTGTTTTTAGAGCTACTTTAATTTCCGTCTGCAGTTAGATGGTCGTGGCACCAAAATAATATAGAAAATGGAAATTAAAAAAGTACTTTTTTTTTCCCAAAGGGAAATTATATTGTTTCACTTATTTCTGTTTTTACAAGCTTTCATTATAAACAGTTATTGCTGCTGGCAGGAAGGGCCTCCAGTATCTTTGAAGAAGCCTTAAACTGATCACACTTCATTGTTTCACCACGATGTTATGATAAGGATGGTCGGTGTTGGTCTTTATGTTACCCAACTTCTGCAGCATTCTGCATCTGGTCAGATTTATACAAGCATCATGGTTTAGAAATCCCAAACTCACTCATCATAAACAAAAAATGATGCAATCTTGTGAAAGAATTTATGCCATCTTATAATTTAATGGAGTTCATCAGTAACCAAGATACTGGAGGAGAAGTTATTGTTTTCCATTGTTTCACCACATGATTTTAACACGTGTTTTCTCCATATAATATGATGTCGGTAGGTTGTGGTCATTTAGCATATTTATGTGAGATCACACGGTCTTGTTTGTGTTAATGAAGGTGGAATTTTAAAACCGACAATTTGCTACCTCTTGGCAAAGGGACTATGGTGTCTCAGATGGTGGCAAACAGTCCCAGCTGGATACAAGGTGATAATTTATAAGCAATGAATGTGCCAGTGCTGATTTTGTTATCTCTGGACTGAGCTATTTTAGCTGTTTCTTCATGTTTCCTGCTTTCATAGTAAGCAAGTTAACCAATTGTGGCTACATTTTAACACAGACATGAGAAAGCTGGCAATATTCTAACTCTCAATCAACCAACTCAACAATCTACCTTAACTTAATAGTGATTATTCATAAGAAAAAGATAGAAACACTTTTCCTCTTATGAAATTGTGAAGAAGTGCTTTAAACCCCCCTCAAATCAAGAATAAATTGTTTTGACTGACCAACATACTGTGCAAACAAACCATACGTGTGGCTGCCAGTCTTTATAACATCTGCTGACTACAGACAGAGGGTGGAGAGTAACGCAGCAACATCTGTTAGAAATTCTGCTACATCAAAAGCAAACCTGCCATAAAATTTACTTTCCATTGACCAAAAACATTTCTAAGCATTTGGAATTGACTCTAGAACTATGAATGCATAGAGATTGTTTTGTCACCTACTTTCAACCACAAACAATGTTTATTTGTCTATTATCTGTCAAAAGCAACCAGTTTTGGAACAGGTTTTTCAATTTATGAGTTATGTAGTACAAAAACACTGTTTTATGGTTTGTGATGATTCTTTCTTCGTAAACAGTCCCGATACAGTGTGGCAAGGCAATCAACACCTTAAGGCTTTGTATTTGCTATTATCCAAAGTTCACGATAAAAACCACAAGACATGCTGACAGACCAACTATGAACATTTTTCTGAATTTTAATGTCACTGAAGCTGATCTCATTCAGGACAAGGCAATCCAGGTTCACACAGGGCACATCCAGACGTCATAAACTGTCTCCCTGTTCACAGAGGCATGGAGAGGGGAGAACGCTTCTTTGATTTTAAAAAGAAAGAAATTTGATCATTTTCACACACTGAATTAAGAGATAGATCATAATGACTGTTTTTTTTTGCTCGTTTGTGCTTTACATGTGTTGAAATGCCATACATTCTAATAGCTTGTGAGTATGTCATTGTCAAGCATTTGATTTTTCTGTAAATCTTACATTTTGGAATCAGCTTTTTTAGGAACTGGAAAGGTCCACAGATGCCAACTTGGCCCATATTTAGACACTGAATCATTCGGATTGCACTACTGTGATTGCTTAATTAAATGCTCCACTGTGTAATGACTTTCCTTGAAAGGGAATTAAATGCCTAAATGCTGCAGAATCTGTGTTGAGCTGAATAGAAATCAATGGGACACAGTGCAAGAACTGAAGGTGTTTTCCGACTTGTTTAGGTTGAACGTTTTGTATTGATGTCGTCTCTCAGTCACTGAGTCAAAACCTCATTCCTCTTGCTCCAAATCATTGATTGCTGGCATACAAACAGTGTGCTTAGTTTGTGCTTTCTCAGGAGGTTGAGATGGCAATTCCTTCCTGTATATGTGGAAGTGACCTGTATGTAAGGCTGCACTTACATTGAAGAATGTGAAACTACTAACAAAATAACCATTTACTACTAATGGAGTGTGAAAAACACATCTTAAATAGAATCTAAGTTCTACCTGCGTCGAGGAAATACACACGGAGCGTGTTACCATCTCAGAAAAACTAGTTTCAGGTTTCAAATGAGTAATATTCCTTGTTGAGTGTTAATGGGCAATAAAGCATAGCTACAATTACTTGAAATTGTGACAGAAGTGACAGAGTCCAAAATTATCAGCGTTTTACCACACAAGCCTACAGACAAATATTAGAACCAAACCAACATTGAAATAGTTCTTGAAAGGAGTGCAGCCTACTAATCTCACAAACATTTGATTGAACCAAAGACCTTTAGAAATCGCCAAAGCTGGAAGGACCATACAACTCTAAAAATGACAACCGATTATCAAACTGCCTCTGGCTTGAGACACTGTAATCCCCCAGATGTTGCAGTCTGTGAAATATGAGAGACTGAATTAGATCTCTCAAACAATGTCGGCTTGTCTACATTCACAAACCCTCAGCATTTAAGTCACAAAATTAAGTTGACCCCATCAGAAAGCTTAAGGACATGTAACAAAGCCCCTGGCAGTCTTATTACTTCATCTGCTTTCATCTCATCTCCTCTATATAATAAGTTCCCACTCTAGCAAGACCACTGGGGCTAATAAGAGTTTTATCTGCTTTTGATATTAGATATTAACACCTCATCAAAGTAAAGCCAGCGGTAGACTTGTCTTGCCTCCGAAATATGCAATAGCTTAACAATGTCTCTAAAAGAAATCTTATCAAATTCAAATTAAGGGTGAGTTGAATAGCCAGAAGGATACTGCTTCCTGTCACTCAAGAAACTTAATTTGGTTCTACTGGAGAAAAATACAAGCAGGCTTTGTGAATCAATGAGATCATAGTTTTTGTATCATGAAAACATTTACTTTGAATTTGCTCCTCATAATCCTGAATTAAACTGAGTCAATTTGTCACATATAAATGATGAATGTTTAGCTGCTGGGTATGAAAAAAGGAGTGATCACAATCAGGATTTGTTTGTTTGAAAACTCCATAAATACCATCTCTAGACAGCTAGTGTTTGTGATCTTCACCTGAGGGGAAACTCATTGTGCATGTGTGTTGTATAGTTGTTTTATTAAGATGCAGGTTGTAACCCAGAGTTTAGATGCCAACTATAAATCACACGTATGTAGGTAAAATCGATCAGTAATCACTTATGTTTCCAAATGAACTCCTCCATTTTAAAAGTCTTATTTCTTCAAAAAAATGTCTAAAGGTAGATAGTGTTTAGTGTGAGAGTGCAAAGGTTTCAGAATTCTTATCATCCCTTGTGGCATTCGTTGTCAGGTTGTATAAAAAAATGAAATATTAACTGGAAAATATAGCTTGGAGAGATAGAAAATAAATTACTTCAGTGAGGCAAGGAAAAGAAGATTGTGAGATTTATCAAGTCAAGATGGGAATGCCTGCTAAGTCGGTGCCTCTACCTTGAAAAATTAAAAAGAAATCAAATGCCTGAGAGTACACAGAGATTGTTATGTTGGCGTGTGTGTGTAGGCAAGCAAGTCTATGTACGTATTTTTTAAGTGATTTGTTGCAAAAATATTATTGCTTAATATCAATTTTTTCATTTTGAGTGTGATATATGCCAGGGGGCACAGTATGTATGACTGTGTGGTTCCGCTTTGACATATAGTAATATAAATGCTGCCAGAAAATTCCACTGACACACACAATGTACAATTAGCCTTGCCGTACCCTCTTGTCTTTTAATACTCGACAGATTTTGTGTGAAACAGCTTAACTGGCAAAATCTATAATTGTACAGATAAGTGAACATGTTGGCTAGATAAAGGTTAAACTATCAGGGATATGTTCTCCATCTGTCTCAAGCCAATTTTCCACATTCAGCTCAAGCAATAGTGGGTGGGGAAAAAAAGGGGGGGAGGCAAGTCAATATTGATTGATCCGGAGCCTTAGCAATTACCTCCATGTGCAGAAGACCATGTTAAGGTCAGTATTATCTTAGCTCATTTTATGGGTCAGCGCTCTGGCTTTAGCAGAAATAAATTAATGGGGTAAACACTTAAGCTCACCTTGATGAAATTTACAGCAAGTGGAAAACTTAGGTTGAAGGTACCATGCTCGAGAGTGACCCTTGATATTTGCTGAACCCTCATGAATTTAAGTGACTATATAAAAAAAAAAAAAAAAAAAACTGAATTCACTGCACTGAAACAGTGAGAGACCAAAATTATACAGTTAATATGCAAGTAATCGAACAAGTTAATATACAAAGCTTGTTCTTGAAGGATGACATATTGCAATTAAAAACATAGAGATGATGATTTTCATGATTCAAATAAGAATCTATCCGGATGTCACAAAAAATAAATTACACATCTTTAATATTTTTATTAGTACTGCTTGATATGTCTGCTTCTAGCACTTGGCAAGAGCAATAAGCCATATATACACTAATGCTATTATACAGCAATGTCTACATGGGTGTCAACAAGTCTTAATATATGCACGCTCGTCTTCTTTTTATGAAGTTTTGTGCCCAAGGCTATAGTCATCATTTCAAACTAGGCTAACAGCATCAAATACCCTGTAAAAAAACAACTACAGTACTCACGCCATTAGAGTTAGCCAGTGATATCAGCGGAGTCCTCAACTTTGCATGTTACTTCTTGACACCTGTGTGTATTTCACTGGAGGGAACAGGGAGCATTATTAATCAACCTAAACATTCCATCAGCTTTCTATATATTGGCATTCTTTTGTGGCCTTCAGGCTCACTTACAAACAGCTCTGTTATGTTCTTAAGTCCAAAATAAATTCAATTTCCAATGCAGTGATCACCTTAATGAAAAGTCAATGCCCCTCTCTCTCTGGCCAGCTCCCACAGGGACAGTCAGAAAGATGAATTTATCAACAGACTGGAGACATGGCTTCAGGGGACACGGTCCCTTATGATCCAAAGGAATACTACAGAGTGTGTCCGGTCAGTCGTTCATTATAAACCCAGCTTGGGCTCTGAATATGAGCTGGCAAAGGAGGCATGATAGTATTGATTAGATGATAGTGTTATTTGTATTCTCACAAATCCTGTAACCAGTGATTACAAAAGCACTTTAATGTTTTTTACCAGCCTGTTGTCAATTTATTAAACGTAGAGGATGATTGTCTTATTTCCTGGATGTAACTGTGTCAAAACATGATCCTGCAGTATTATGTGTCAACTGTTAAATGAATGTCTCTTTCTGAGTTAAAATCTAAACATAAATCCAACATCTTCAATTTTTTTAGTTATTTATTTTGTATAAGTTTAGCCAAGATTCTGCAGCGAACACAGAGGTTTCTTGTTATTAATAACATCATGTCTTGGCAGCAGCATAACCTTCTGATAAGGGAGACATAAGGTTCTTGTCACTGCACATGGTGAACAGTGCTATAGATAAGCTTTAATCCTCATGTAACTCAATCTAATGCAAAGAAAAAGCGATGGAAACACAAAACATGCACAAACATCACCCACTCATGGATGTTGAGGGTGCTGATAATTTGAACATCAGTAACGAGGACTTGCAGTTGGTTGCTTGCTTACTGTGCAGATGTTACTCATGCTCATTACATTCATTCCCACAATTGCAGCTCTAGTGAATTTTTCACTGAAGTGAATCACAACTAGAAATGACGTGAAGTTTAACATGCATGAACTTATACTACCTGTGACCATACAGGCATTAGCTAAGCACCTTGAACCAGAATGATATGGAAGAAAGCAAACTGAATAGAAATATATTTGTGAGGGATGAACAGCTCATAATGTTCCAATTACAGTTCCATAAGGCTACTCGAACAAGTTTAGATGCTCAAATGTACAAAATCACCACAGCACCTCCAGCCAGCTTCTGTCTCAGATACTCTTTTTGGGCCTACCTCCATCCTCCTAAAAGTTAGTTTATTTTATTTGTTTTCATCTGTCATATCAGTCTAAATATATGTATATGTATTAAACCTATAATGTATTAATTTAGTATTATAAAACAGGAATCACAAATTAGTTACTTGGATAAATTCTTTATAAGAATAATATTTTCAGCTTAAGGCTTGTTTATTTTTATTTTTCCATTATTGGTGCTCAGCCATCTCTCATAAACCAAGAGAGACACTCTTACTGAGACCTGTGTGTGGGCCATGGCTAAGGCTCAGGGCTATGAGGACTACATACAATGGATTAAACCATTATAGCGCACAGGAGAGGATCATCATTTTTCAAAGGCTTTATTTTTCTATCTCTGACTAGCACAAATTATTTTCGTGTATATTCTTTAAGAACACCGTACACTGGCCTGGTCAAAAAAAAAAAAAATTTACCACCTGGATTTAATTAAGCAAATAGGTAGGAGCTTCCCCCTGGATAAATGCTGCAGTGATTAATTTGTTTGAGCTGGCAATAAATTATTCAACCTTAACTGATGCAGTGAGTAGTTTCTTGTTCCTTAAACAACCACAATGAAGAGACATCCTTTGGTCATGGAAAATATATTACAATGTTTCAGCAGGGTCAACTTATTGGTCTGTATCAAGCAAACTAAACAACTAAGAATATTCCTGAGGCTTCTAAAGTTGGATTAATAACTGTGAAACACAGGAGTAAAACTAAGAATAGTCTGAGGAAGAAATGTTGTTGGAATAAAATCCTGAAACATTTTCATCAGAGAGCCCTGAAAGGTTTGCTGAAATCAAAAAAGCATTCACAATGCAAAGAGAACTCCAGGTATTTGGAGTTACAATAAAAGGCTTCAATTTGCGAGGTAACATAAAGACGGCACACTGGAGCAATGGAAAAGGTCATGTCCTCTGATAAGTCTAGATTCACCAGAATGACGGGTGTATTAGGGTAAGAAAAGTGGCAGATGAAGTGCTGCAGCACCATGCCCAGTGCCAACAGTACAAACGTTATCTGGAGTTAATTGAGTTGGTCAGGTCCAAGTTCAGCAACATTTTCTTTCCTGGTTGGATAACCAGATTCCAAGATGCCAGGATTCATTGAGGTGAAATTTTAACTGAGTTGTTGTAGGGAGTATGGGAAATTTACACACATGGATTGGCCACCACAAAGTTCAAACCTAAACCTCATTGAGATGTGCTGGAGAAAACTTTATTCCATAACAACAAATATTCAAAGATTAAACCAATGGACTGACAGACAGAAAAATATAACAGATGCACTGACAGTAACAAGACAATTAGCCACATCTTGGAAATTCACAGTACTTAAAGTTTTCAGGTTATTTGCAAAAAAAATCTTACAGATTTGTAACAGCTGGCACTTTGAATTTTGAGGATCATCTCTGCAAATTCTATTATTATTCCTGACATTACACTGTAACCAATGTATCAATGATACTGGCATAGTTTTTAACTTTTAAGCCAGTGCCACTGTTACAATTTGATGACACTGAATGAGACCTGAGACAGAAAAACATTAAACGTCCACCTATCAGAGTATAATATAACAAATAATTCAATATTCTTATATTCAGGAAATTTGTATTACTTTATAGAATTAAAGAAAATACAGAGAACTAAAGATGCATGTACATGTGGATTACTATGGCAATATTTGTTCAATACATGTGCTTAATCTACTGTATCTTACAGTTTATCTTTACTCACTGTGGTACTTTGGCATACCAATAAGCGTCAATAAAATCAAATACACAAGTTTCCTGTCTCTATAAGTACAATGAAGAATGTAGTCTGAAACTGTCAAAATGTAAGTACATTTAATTTTGTGGGCAGCTCCCATAGCATCATGCTGTGTTTAGGTGCATCTATAAAATGTTAGTCCACAGAAGGACATGTCAGCTATTGTCAAGAGATTGCTGCAGACTTCAGTCCTGCATATCCGTAAGATCAGAAAGTACATGTAACTTAGTGTAAATATTGAATATTGTTTAGTTTAGAGTATCTTTACATTAGTCGGTAAAGTCAATTTCGTTCATTGGGACTTGAATTATCGGATCTCTCATAGATAGAAGATTTGTTCATCTCTGTTTCCACTGTGCAAGTTTCTCTAATGTGGCTGTACTGCCCATAAACAGACATTGAGTGATTAGCGCTGCACTGCCATTGACATCATTTGCATTTTAATAGACCATAATTACAACTCAGGGAAAATAAATTGCAGTTTGAAGTATGTTTGAATTACTCCAACTCAGCGACTCTCCTCATGAGATAGCAGTGAGCATATGCAGGAGCTGTTTGGATAGTTAATGTCAGGTTTAGAAATGTACAAAGAAGCAAGGTTGCAAACTGAAAAGTACAAAGAAAGACGGTGTGGACTACCGTAATGTAATTTTGAGAATAATTTATATGTTTTGATGTTCAATATTTTCTATAATTAAGATTTGGAATTCACTGCCAGCAAGGCTATGATTTGTTTTACAAAGCCAATGTGATACTGAACAAGAATATTTAAGTATTGAATAGTTCCAGTGTGTTGCTTGAAAATACTTGTTTGATTGACACATGTTGACTGTTTCTGGCATTAAATCTTTGACCTTTCATATACAGACTGTAACTTTAATCACAAAGTTATTCTGCCACCCTCCTGTAATTTTTGTTGATTTCTTATTAGTGCATGTGATAATTGTAATTTCTCCATTTAATATTCCCCAGTCTGTCTTATCACTGCACCTCACCTGCTGAGATGTGACATCTTGTTAGGATTTGCCGTGGGGTTGTCTAACCCTGGCTGTTAAGCACCATGTGACCCCGTAAGCAAGAGTGACAACACAATAATACTCCCCCACGTCTAATCTTTCATTGGTGGATTATCAGATTAGAGGCCAGAGTTGTTTATGGGCTCGGTGACTATCGAAAAAGTTGATCTGTCAAGTTTATCTTACACTTGTCCTATCAAGGCAGTGTTGGTCCATACAGTTGGCTGTGGATAGAAGATAAGGCAGACATAGCTGAATGGAACCTTTGGAAAATAAAAAACAAGGCTTTTCTTTTGACTCCACCAAAGATACACTTTATCTAGTTTAGAAAATGGACCCGACCAAAAGCATTACCTCTCCATTGGATTCACTTGATTTCTTTGACCTCTTTAGTGTGACAGAGCTGCCCTTTTTTATTTTGGAAGGAGATATCAGAAATCATCCACCAGTTTAACACTCAGGTTAGTGGTGTGGAATCACAAGTTTCAAAGAGGACATAATCCATCCTCTTTCAAGCTGCCCCTTTATGGCATTTCTAAGACTTGAACTGATATAGGTTTCTATCAATCTGTTGTTTTGACAAAGCAACAGGGAAGTCGAGGTGCATTATCGAACCCTTGGATGTGGTTCACTTTCCGGGCTAACTGTTTTCTATCCATTAAAAAGCATTGACTCTGAAGGTCATGGCCTCTTCAAATGTAACTGTCAGAGGATATCTGTGAATAACAGTCAGAAATTAGATCACTATCTTTTTAAATCTGCTCTTATCTGCTCGCCTCTGATGACTGAAACTTGAATTTTAAATTACTGAGCAGATTGATAAACAAACATGAAAAACTTGATAAAAAAAAAAACTATGATTGCAACATATAGAACTTTCACTTTAGGTATGGAATTCAGATATATCTATGAAAGTTACTGTGGCAATATATATTAAAGAATCATCTATGTATAGCAGTGCATTCACTTTTGTTGACCGGCCTTCAACTCTGGTCCAGATCAATATATTTTGACTATTATAAATTGAAAAAACGTGATATTTTTTAACAGATCGTCAATTCACAATTAAGGCGGGTTTTAACGCTAGACCTTGGTAGGTGAGATGTGAAATGTCATCCCCAAAAAAATAAGTTTGTTTCCAGAAGTTGCATTCACCATGACCTAGATGCCCAAGTTTCAACTAAAACATACATTCAATCTTGCTATTAGCAGTAGTATAGGTTGCTGAAACAAATTTAAGATAAGTTTAGTTTTATTCTATAAATTGAAGAATTTCACTAGAATTTGCATGGTATTTTTACAGCTTACTTCAGCAGAAGAATCCTTTATCATCTATCTATTGACAGTTGTACAATGTAAAGTGGCTGTATTTAGGTAATCATATTTAGAAAGCAGTTGCTTGAGTGTTTGGGAATATGTCATCATGGTTTTATCTCATCTAAAAACCTTTTGAGTGTAAGGGCACAGTGCCAAACAGCCTTAGTTTGAATTTATATGTATAAGCACTAGCCTTATATTTTAGACTCGAAACAGCAGAACAGCCTCCTAAAGGGATAATAATAATTCTTCTGTCCTCTTTCCATCTTATTTATGGCATAGCACATTGGTTTGTCATTTCCACCTTGTGTGATTATTCACCTGGCGAGCACATTATTCTAGCAAATACCACAGCTATAAAATTTTTCATATTTCATTCCTTGGGTTTGACGAGAATGCACTGAATCCCATTTCTCCAAATATTTGGTATTCTATGCAACGAGAATATGGCTTCCCTGATTACATTATGCCTCTGAGCTGTGTTTAGCCAAATGCCCATGAACTGCAAGTAAAATGTACACTGGGCTGCTGCTGGTAAGTCACATTCGGAGGGAGAGCAGGCACATCACAGTGGGTCTTCTTCATAATACTTTTTACTGGAAATTAAAACTAGGTCTAATGACATCACTGCTGGTTCTCTTCAAAGTACTTCAGGCTTTTACGACTATATTTTAACTTGATTTGGAGAGATTTTGGATGATAATTAGATTTACAGCTCAGGAAAGATTATTCACTTTCAACCTGGTACACAATATTATGTGCAATTTCACATGAATTTTTTACTTGTTACACTGCATTACCAGCTTTCAGTCTTACGCTGCTTTCAATCTAATTTCAGAGTATTGGTGTTTGTTTCCTCTAACCATTTACAAGATAATCTATTGTCCTTATAATGTGACAGTTTTAGATACCCAAGTGGCACTGGTTGGCTTATCTTTAGTGCCCATTGGACATTCATTAGAACTTTTAAAACACTGTTACATGGCACAGTGCTGGATAAATGAATCAACTCAGTGGAGTGGATGGATTCAAAGGTCTGGACACAGGCAAACATATTTCCATACTTTCTTTAGTAATGCATTACTAGTTGTCTTAATGCAGATACATAAATACCGTGGGAAATTATTTCAAGCCTCCTAACCAAGGATTCCCCCTATTCAAAAGCAGGAGACTCCACTTTTTGGGGTTCTCTGCCCCAGTCTATATGTCTGATACTTTAACAAAAGGACTAAAAGTGCAACTGGCAGCAGTCTTTAGCACAGATGTCGAGCACATAGAGAGGATGCAACTGATTTGTTGCACTTTGCAGTTGCACTCAGTCATTTCCTCGGTCTGATGTAGGTAGACATCTGTCACCTATATCTAACTGCCTGCTTGCAGGATACATGGTCTAGATTTCAGAATCAAACGGCTTCATAATATTTGGCACTGTAGTCTCAAGCTCAGGTGCAGAATCCTGTTAGGGAGTTGGACTACCCTGCTGTTACAATACAACACCTGGAGACCTCATGTGTGCCACTAGAATTAACACTCAGTGCCAAACTACCACTGTTTTCTTCTGTTGCATTTAACAATGCAAAGCTTACTTCATATCTAAGCTTGATGTCTGTTGTGCTACAAATTCTACTTTAATTATAAGTGAATTTTGAAGATACTTATCTTTTTTTAAATAAAGACAAAAACTTTATTTTGGGGGAATACACAGAAGCTTACACATGACAGCTGGCTTGGTCAATGTTGTGAAATTCCTTAATTGCTCCTGTGTCGGTCTCTATAGTTGTCATCCTAATGACAGTCAGCCACCCTCAAAGTAAATTAATTAAATTGGCGTTTCGCCATACTTGTGAAACTAAATCTGATGTTCATGTCTGAAGTATCTGAAGTGTCACCCAAGATAATAGATGTAGGAGAGGTTTCTAATTCTCAGAGCCCAGCTCCGAATAGCACCAGAAGCCATCTGTATTCTTGTTTCTGCAGCAGTCACTAAATCAACACCCTTGTCACAAGCCTGAGGATGCCTCTATACAATCATGCATGACAACATCAAAGCTTCTCTTTATTGCCTCGCCTCTTCTCAGCCCCCTTTAACTGCTCTCTGGAGCTAAAAGCAGTGGTACTATTGCAAATATTATCTTGGGTTTAGTGCAAACACTGGAAATCTTGGCTGTTACTTGTCAATGGATTCAGTCATGGCTGATAACTGTGTTCAAAGATGATTTTATCCATACACAGGCATAGATTTAAGTAGTAACCCAGTATGCACACAGATTACTAGGTAATGGCTGTCACCAGATTTTTTTAAAGTTTATTTTTTTTATCTAAACCTCTTTTTCATAACAGCAGCATGCCTTTAGACCATTCCATATCCTTCTGAAAATTCACATAAAAGGCAGTCTGTGTTCCTACCTTTCTACATATTGAGAATCATAAATCTTTACATTGTCAGATGAATCAAAATCCAGAGATTTCCATAAGCAGGATGTTTCAACGATGAGCAGGATTTGTCACTGGGGAGCCACATGACACCCACAAACAGATTGAGCAGGCACCCAAGATGGATTTGTTGACACTTTATTCTACATGTCTCTATTTAATGATATTATATTTCATTTTCAGAGCAAAGAAAACACCATTACCCAAAGCAGTGAGTTGTAACAAGCCATTCTGCAGCAGATTCCAATCCGCATTGGTGGTATTGTAATTGAATTAGAATTGTATATGACACAAAGTTTGAAAGGAACTGTATTTTTTCTTTGTTTCCTCCATGTTACATGCAAAGCTCAAATTTTCACTCAAAGAATAGCAGAAACCAGTTATTTAAAAAAAGTTTGTACGATCTTAACTGGACACTTTAATCCAGACTGGGTTTTACAAAAAATATTCTTTTGTAAGCACAAACTGGAAGCACCTTTCTGGAGCATATTTCACCAACTTTGAAAATCAGAATTGCGGCAAAGAGGTGGCCATCTTGGAGGTCACATGAATTTGCCCGAAGGCAACACTTAAGTTGATTTCTGGCAATCCAATATGCACAGGCCCATATTGATAACCAACCCACAATAGATTTCTCTGATAACTGCTGTTAAGTACTGTTAGAGCCACTGGGGTTTTAAAAAGTGTGCCCCCCTTGTTTTGAACACAGATTGAAAAGCAGTTGTCATTTTCAATGGAAGCAATATGTTCACAGGGGAAAGGACAAAGAGGGCGGCAGAAGTGGAGTAAGTGCTCCCTCAGGCACAAACAGTAGGCCATTCAAAAGGCCCCAACAAGCGACCAGTGGAAATTGATTTCAGCTTTATTCTTGGTCAAATGCATGACTGTACTGGTGGGTGACCCAATGGTAGACCTGTCCACTCCAATTATGAAACAGTTTGGTAGATATGGGAAAATGTGAATGGCCAGTCACACTGTATGAATATCACCCTATAGTGTCATTATTTCACAAAACATTTAGATTACCCAGTGCCTCTATTTTGTAGGTGTTGATCTTTTGGTTTGGACAACACCCCATTTACTAAAGTAGTTTGTAATAATTGCTCTGTATAGGTCTATTGGCAAAACTAAGCCATAACACTAAAATGTTTCTGGGGCACTGCCATTGGCATGAATTACATAAAGACATGAAAGCTTTTGCTATCGGCTGTATGCATTTCAATAAAAACCAGTTATGACACATACTCTATTGATAATGGAAAATACTTTCAGCTCCTCTCAAGCTGATACAAACGGGAACATGTGCAGCATATCAGCTGCATAATATTAACAGAATATACTAGTTTTAAATGTATATTTGTTTATTCCTTGAGCTATTAAGATAAGTTTGTCAACAAAGCAGGCGAGAACAGCGTTTTGATATCAGTGCAAATTTCCCAACACAAGCGGACGAGTTACTTGTCATTTTAAATTTCTAGTGGATACAATATAATCGTTACATTTCTGTTTATGCCATTTTAAAATGTGAACCATTTTGTGTGAACAAGCACTCATTTCAATTTTAAAAAGTGGTAGAGGTAAAGGTCATTGGACGGTTCCTACAAGGAACAGTGTCCAGGTAAAGTTAATCTGCCATTTTCAAAACTATGGGTCCTTTAAAAACTCTTTAAAAAATTCTTTAAGGGACTTTTCATGTTGTCATGTTTTCACAATGGGAAACAATACTGCTTGGTAAAGGCGATGCACCAAAACTATGGAGTTAGGAAATGATTGTGGCTTTTAAAACTCAAAGTTTCTTACAAAGCATCACAACGTTAAACGGTGAGAGAGGGAGAGACTGGCCTCTTTTGGCTCAGAAATGTTTAGATGTAACATATATGTGGCTAAAACCGTTTCATTCAACGTGTTCATTGCGCCAATGCATGCAAAATACTATCACTGTATCTTTCATGTGTAGTGTAGAGGGGATGCGTGTTTGCCTGTGTTCAGTTTTAATGGCTGCATGGTATGTCTGATGACTGGGGCCTTCTGTTTTTTATGTTGCCTGTTCCTTATCTCATTTATTTCTATAATTCTGTATTTTTTTCATTTAGTGTAACGCACTGGGTTTGCAATTGAATGTCATATATAAGTGAAACTGTTATCGATATTTAGGAAATCTAATTTTGATTTTCAGCAAAAGAAAAAAGAAAGAAATCTGCAACAATCATGGGTATGCAGTACATTACAGTATATGGAACAGGTTATCTTGCTTCAACACCACAGAGCTTGAGGCTCTGCTGGCTGCCAAGCTGCAGTCACCCACTGAGCTATGTGCTTATTTTCTCTGCCCTCTTCTTGACCATATGGAGCATAAGGGTCACAGGGACACTGTGTATTACAGATTTATCCTTGTGCGCAAAAGTGTGTAGATGCATGTACATGTGTGTATGTATTGCCTGTTTGTAAAATGAGCCAAATCTGCTCACTAGTGTTGGTGGATTTGGCAGTAAGGAGCGTTGATTTTGTCAGCATTTGCATTTTTCCCATCAGCCAAAAATACTTTCATCAGCTTTACCAATATAGATGCTGAAAACCGTTCATAGCCTTTTCTCATTCTGCTTTATTAGACCTACGACAATGAGAGGGTTTTCTCTTAATTTAGGACGTGATTCCTTTTTTCTTCTCACTACATTTAAACCAAAAAATTACCAAGACTGTTTAAACTGTTCCTATCTATGAGATAATGGTCTGTTCCATCACGCCTGTTAAAGAAAAAGCCTACAGGTATATGATAAATGCTGATGCCAAAGGTCAGAGACACTATAGGTGCAAGATGATGAAGTGTCTTTTATTCCATTTCCATCTGGTCTGGGGTCAGCTTGTCAGAGCTGACATGGTGACATAGTAGCAACCTCTTGTCTAATCGGCAAATTAATTCACCCATCACAAAGCTCTAATGACACCACCGCCGGCCAATTAATCTTTGAATTTGATTTAACAAGTCTACATTCATCATAACTGACTATTTCAGTATGCAATCAATATGGCCCTTCTAGCACCTTGGACATCGAGACCTAAAAGGTACACCGTCACGGTGCTAAGAGTGTTTTGAGAAAGTAAATTCTTGCCCAGGCCAAAGGGGTGAAGCAATCAATCACGTACCAGTGCATTCATCAGCAGCACTTTCTCCTCGGGTTCTCGTGAGAATCCTGTTTAGACAAGAAAGTAAGGCTTTCAGTACTCATAAAAATTCTTCTAAACAGAAAAAGTGTTTTTGTCCCTTCACAGCTTCATGAAAAATGTCATACATGACCACAGCGAAATCTGAAGTGGATAATTCATATTCATAGTTGTGAAACATGCAGTGGAATGCCCCCCTTGCTTCCGGCTTCCAATTTTCTTGTGTACAGTTGTTTATATTCCTGCATCTTGGAATAAGCTGTGCTTGTGCACCTTGTCAGTATCCCTGCATGCTTGCGCTTGGACACACACTCGCCCATACATACACACAGCATCAAGCCGCGGGGCGAAGGCAGCTCTGCTCACTCAAGAGGAAAGTGAACAGCTGTGCCTGTGACAGCTGGAGCAGTCATGACATCCCTTCACCAAATATCGGGGACAGCTTTGGACACAATGGCGAGTCAGCCGAGAGGGGTCCATTTACAACCTGGACGAGACGCCAAAGCTTCAGCCTGCAACCAGGCTGAGCTCAGTTTTTCCAAAACGCATTTCCAGTGATAATGTGAGAAGTAATGAGTTTCTCCTTGGTCTGCATCCCATATAATAGTCCCCCATTTGCCACAAAACAAGCCAGTGGAGCAAATTAGATAATGCTGTGGCTGTGAGAAATGAGTTGAATACTAATGTTTGTTTTTGAAGGTCCAGTTTAAATGATTTCTCATCAGATTCTCACCAGAATCTCTCATTGCTTATAGTTCCAGTAATATCACTAACAACATTCATTCATTCACTGGAAAATAACTTCTTCTAAATACTTTTCACTTAGAATTAAGTCTGTTTCACCATAAAAAATGGATGGCACAACAATTTTTTTTTCCTTATTGAGGAGATACATTAAGAAGGCAAAATGTTTTCTAATTTAAAACTCTTCTCTCATCACATGTACGTTTCGATTAGGTTTTGATGGATATCTAAAATGTGCTAGAATCAATTGTGTTTGTGGGAGCAGCATTAAAAAAAAACGAAATCAGTGTAATATGCAAATGGACATAATCACCTTCAGCCCCTTTAGCACCAAACCAGTTATAATTACACCTTAATTTCATGTATAAATACCCCCAATTCAGTCGAGCTGCTGCAGTAAGCCCCTGCAGAATAGACTGCGTGGGAGGACTGTATAGGTACAGATAATTACACCTCACTGTTATGGACTCCTAATTATATGAGGTGGTGGCCAACATACTTTCTCCAAATACCAGAGAATGAACCTCAATGAGTTGATAGATTAAAGGACATCACAGTTATGACAGCAGTGTCTTGTGAACTGAACAGTAGCTCATCTGTAATCTTGACAATGCACCTTTGCCGGCCCATTTTGTGACGTTAATGCTAGATGAACAAGACTAGGTTATTACCAATTCATACATCTGAGAGCATGTTAGTCCATGCTTTAGTTGAGTGTTACACGTATGGTACCAGCTGAATACGTGGTACACTGAAAAGGCATATGCAGGAGATAGATTTTCCCTCAGTCAGATGTTTTGAAAACTGTTCAGTAAGTGGAATTTTGTTGAGGCTGTCGATGTGTTAAATGGACCTCTAAAGGTTGCCGTCTGCATTTTCTTTTTCCTGAGTGAGGTTTTGAGAAAACCAAAGACTTATGGTTTAGTTTGTGGATACATTTGTGTTTCCACTTAAATTGACATGACTGCAAAGTTTCCAGGTTTTAATGAACTTGATAAGATTAAGTGATTTTACAGATGCAGACACGTTTGCTTTTTCCCCATTTTTATGCCATGGAAACCTCTCTCTTTATATATATATATATATATATATATACATGAAGAATGGTTAAGGTAATGTGCATCAGAACTTTTTCTCACTAAACAACCTGTGAAATGAGCCCAGAGTGAAAACAGCTTAGCCACAGTCCATCTTGAAGAACCATTAAAGTTGAATGACTGAATTTGCTCTATAAATAGAGGTTTTTCTCCTGCAGGGAGTGGAGATTGAGCTTTGTTGAAAACACGGAAGGAGCATATGCTTGGGCACAGCTTGTTGCAGTCTCAGATGTTCTTTAACAGTTGATTTCCTCAAGTTGCATTTCCTTTTTCACTACGTTATTGTGCTAATTATTTTTCAGCACGTTCCACTTGGGTGCTTCACAGCTCGCACTGAACAAACTCAACCTAACACAAGGGCTGCTGAATATCTGCCCAGCTGTGTGACACATTGGTTTCTGAATACCATGGGCTGTTTTGAAATGCTTGAAAGCTGATGGAGATTTTCTTGCTCTTAGCTTTTGCAGCCAAATAACATTTGTTCAGAGAACAAGCTGCTCTCCCGGTGTTGATATTCAGGTAATTTCATATAGTGAAAAAAAAATAAATAAATCTAATCTTTGTTTATATACCCTCTTTGGGATGATTTGTATTCTACCATACTCCACCACCTACTGCATTGGAATGCTAAAAAAAAAAAATGTGCCTAACATGCAGGCATAACAGCAATGTATTCCAAAAGAAGCATGTCACTGTAATCAGTTTCAAGTTAACTTTTTGAGCTTTATATTTTTCACATTCCCATCAAAGGCTCAAATTTGGTGTCTGGGGCCTTTGCTCCTGCAACGATGTGAAATGGGTGTGTACTTTGTGTGCACACCGTTATGCCAATATTACACTAAGAATCTGAACGTGTACTCGTTTTATGCAGGGAGTAACTTCTGTGATATAGACTGATTGTAAAATTTCATGATATGATATTGTCTGAAATGTCAGCTTGGAAATTCACTCACGTCATTTCTGTATCTTTCTGTAGCAGCATAGAAAATGAATAAATGAATCAGCCAACAGATGGGTGAATTTTACAGAGGGTAAAAAAAAAGATGGAGGGAAGAAGCCGATGTATATTTCACATTCTTTTTAGAGGAGGGAAAAGTGCTGGCTGTTCCATAATTTCAGACTTGCCTACTGAGGTAAGGAGTTCCATGCTTGAATGCCCATATTTGCATCTTTGACTCAGTCTGGCCAAGTGAGGAAGAATGAGCTGCTGCTGCTCCCGTGATGTGCAAAAGTGGAAATGTACAACAGCATTGACTGAAATACATGTGCTCCACTGATCCCAGCGTGAAACTATTTTACCACAGCAGGGTATGCCTTCTCACACAAAGACTATACAAATGCAAAACCACGTGAAGATGGGGCCAGTTTTTTTTATGGAAGTACATGAATAACTGCAATGAGACACGTTACGCTACACGGTCGTGCAAAAATGCGCTGGCTAAATTTTATTTACATTCTGAGTGCACATTTACATTCTAGGGAGCACATGGCAGTCATTGCCTGTCTTTGTTTCCTTTTTACAACTGTTTTTCATTCCCCAGTTAGTATGAAGAATCATAACAGCAACAACCAAAGGCATTTCAAGTATGCGGGCTGTAACCCCCATTTTCAATGCCACTATTTTCTCAATACATGCGGGCAAGGTGAAATCTACATCAGTTACTCATATTTACATATGAACTAGTGATTCCCCTTTGGGCTCTATGTGGCCTTCTAAATTCTCAACGTGGTGTAACTAAGGATGATGTATACTACTAATGGGCAACTCAAGCTGGTGACTAACTCACTTTGATACATGGTTACACCACATAATTGCAGCTCCCAGCTGAATACGGCACAAGCCAGCAGAGACCTACTGACCTTGGTGAAAGTTAAAATGGACCCCGTGCCTCTACACGGTCCATTTTGCTGAAAATCTGTAGTGCACACCAAACAACTCAAAGGCTGTTGTTAATAGCCAGTTTTGATCCAGGTAGGGAATTTCAGGACATGGACGTGTGATACTTAGAGATAGAATCTATCACAAACCTTAAGGAAAGCACTGCAAATTTTTCAGTGGTGGTGGTATGACACACAAGCGTATTGATTGAATAACATGCTATTTTTCAAAGAACCAGATGCTTCCCTCTTTGTGTCCGATCACTCGTCTACCTACCTCGTCATAGCCAACAGCTGTTCTCTCAAACAGTGAAGCAAAGACAGAAAAGAGAGATTTGAAAATATCTTTGTATTTCAATGTAATCCTCAAAGTTGTACAAGCAGCCGGATTTGGAAATAAGAAGCTCCTTCTGATTTAGGCAAGAGTGCTTACAAAGCAAAATACTATTACATAGCAAATCACATTTTCCAATCTTTACAGAAATCTAAGTTGAATAATGCCACAATAACAAATATTCCAGGATCATTTCATGTTTCTTGAAATAACAGAAACATATCCATTTTTCTCAACAAATGCTGTGGTACTGGATTCCTCATGCTGTCTGACTGTGTGTCTTATTACTGTGTTAGAATAAGATGGTTAACTCAGAATCAACAGGTCATTTGGGCAACCCAGATTTCCTCCCACTGTAAGATCAATGCTTGCCATGCATCATTTTGTTTTGCCTCGGACACAGTGGTTCCAATCTTTTATAAAGTCTTTCCTTTTGTGAGATCACTGGGAATATTTTTTGACTACTATAGAGTAAAAAGTATTTTAGATTTGAATAAACTCACCGCTGTGACTAACAGTCTGAAGTCTGAAAACATTCATGTTAGGTTAATTGGAGACTTTAATTGACAGGAGGAGTGAGCGCGGGCGCACATAGTTGTTTGTCTCTGTGTTGACACTGACAGCCTGTTCAGGTTGTATCCCACCTCTTGCCCTATAGCAGCTGGGCTAGGCTCCTGCTGAATGAATGTTTTAAGAGAAATGAAATGGCAACATTTTACTCTGACAACCTCGCTGGTAAGAACACAACAGAGCAAAACAACTATATTAAAATTCCTGTTTGCTAAAAAATAGCTCAAAGCCTCTGCGGTCCAAAAGTGACCAAAGCCAATCTGTGTAAAGTTTTCATATGGGACAAACTACCACTTACGGCTCACGTTTAGACTCAAGGTAAACATGTCAGCGCAGTGTGAAAGACTGAATATAACTTTACTTGTGTAGGCTTACTACAATGAAGAGATGTTACAGTAAACAAGTTTTCCTAGTGTTAAATACAAATACACAGCCAAGCTTTCCTTCTCAGAAACCTGAAATGCTGTCAAAATTTCTTAAAACTGTTTTGGAAGCCAAAACTACAGGATGAAGCTACTCCTCACAGTATGAAAACATTTAATATAAATGTTGTGATTAAGTGGTGCAAATCCCTGTGTCTTGCATGGCAGCTTAAGAGCTCACTTGCGAGTCCATTTAGAGAGGTACCAGCCTCTTGTACCTGTAACACATACTACAACTCTTAATTGATTTTACAAGGCAGCTTAGGCTCTAATTGCTGATTTGCCCAGGGAGATTCTTGATCCAAATGGCTTAACAACTTCTTTTGTGGCATGCTGTTAGGATATTTTCATTCATGAGAGAGTGAATGAATGTATCAAGAAACAAGATGTGTGCTGCATGTAGATTAAATAGATGCATTTCAAGTACCTATTGTAAATGTTGGTAACATTTGGATGATGATGATAATAATCAATTACATTGTTTCTTACTGCAAGCTCAAGAGAGCAAGAGACTCTTCAAGACAAATCTCCTTGTTGATTTAAGTCAACAAGTAATTAGATGGAAATGATTTAGAGTAAAGTGGAATATTGTAACAAGCTGACACTAGAGCCAGGATGAACAAATTACTGGATAAATGTCATAAAATATTGAAATTCAAAGTGATTGACTTCTTATTCATCATTTAATAATTACTGATGTTCATGAAAATGCCCATATTGAAATCCATTGATCCTAGCATGATCAAAACACGATCCACGTCCTTTTGATATTGTATGCACTTCATTTACAACACATCAACACATTTCCGTAATAGCACAGAGCCAGCAAAGGCATCAATCAGCATTAATCAGTACAATATGAAATTTTATTTTGATTCACATTACTGAATGACCATTCAGTTGAAACAGTTCATTTTGATAGCACTTGGTTAAGGCAATGCTATGACACCTTATTGACCAAGGATAGTTATGTGTACTTGTGTGGTTTCAAACACTGTAGCTGCTTCATAGATAATTAGAATTTGATAAAAGATGTAAAGGTCAGTTATCCAGTCTTGGATTAAAACAGCAAATTATGTCAAGTAAAGTTAAGTTTATTTATATAGCTCATTTAAAAACAAAGAAAGTTGACCAGAGTGCTTAACAGTCAATATCATATACAGTTAAAATCAATAATGACACAAAATAAAATAGAAAAATAGAAAAAATGTAAACAAAAAGATAAAATAGAATATGAAAGCACAATAATGACAACTTTTTAGTTTAAATCGGTTTGCGTCTATTTCATATGTACACTTTATATGTATGCATAGTTATTAGTCAACCAACTTCACAGCTTTTTCTAACTCCGTGGAACATTCTCGTAGTTCTTTTTAGGTTAGTGTTTTCATTGTAGAGTTTATGGAAACTGCTACGCATGTTTCAAATTAAACAGTTCTATAAGATGAAGATATACCAGTCTTGTTGGTATTGTTGTGCTCCAATTAAGTCATCAGATAAAGAATGCAATTGATATTGCTTTAAAACATGTCGGTTGTTGTCCATATTGTTTCTGCCTGGTCACATCTCACATGTAGTGATTGTCTGATGCAAGAGGATTTCCTCTTGGCAAACCATATAAATAGCTTAGCTCTGTTACCTCTGATTTGTTGCCCTGATGCAGTATTCTCCTCATGTCCATTTTTTGTCAGTGATTGTCCTACAAGCAACCATTCTCATTCACAGCACCAGTCATGATCAGAATGCTAAGACACATTGTCACCTTTGTTGTATATATGCAGGACCATGTTGCCATAGACCGTGTACTTTCCACCTATTTTCCATACAATTTTTTTTTTTCCCCCATACTGTTCAGGGTAGAAGGACTGGTGACTATACACTATACAATACACTACTAATACATCACCCCGCAAGCTAAGAGTGGTGGTTTGCTTTTTGAAATAAAGTATAAAAACAGATAAAATGTGTTAATCATTATTTACTTTAAATGTATCCATTTATCTTCAGCTGAGGCTGTACCCTCCTATTATACAGTATAATTGTAAAGAAATTTGTGTCAATTACAAGCTCACAATGCTGAAATGATTCAAATGTGAAAATGTGCCTCTGAGACTTTAAACATTATTCCAACTATTTTCACCACATCAAAGATCAGAAAACTGTGAATTTAATCTTTTAAGCTTGAGGGTCCACTGTTAAGTCTCTGAGGTGTAGCATGTCTCTGATCAGCCCTGTGCTGTTTTGGCCCTCACATCCAAATCTGCTCCTCAAACACCCGAGAACTAAACAGTATGGGAATATGATGGGAGTAATCTGACAGAATATATGCAGTTTCATATGGCTAGTCAGGCAGAAAATAGATTGGGGGTTGTGATTTGGAAGATTTAGGTTGGGAGGGAAAGTGGCTGCAGAGAAATAATGTGTCACTCACCAAGCAGAAACTACTGTCTCTGTAAACAAGACTGAGGCATGACCCACAGCCTCCTCTATGTGATAAAAGCAGAGCATTTGCACCTTTTACCCTCTGCTACTTAGAATATTTTCACTGAAAAGATATAAGGAAACAATATCCTGTCACATAATCTCAGACTTTCTGCATGTGTCTTGACAGAAGTGCAGGTAATTATTGAAACATATGGATGGCTGGCCCAGCTCTTTACCCTCTCACTAATGATGCTTGGCTGTTTCAGAAGGGCATAGGAAGGACAGTTCTACCATTAAATGATGTATACCACTAGAGATCCATGACTTCTCCTGCACTTGTTGGCTGCAGAGTAGCATAGCGTATTTACTGGTAAAGAAAATGTGTTCAAAACTATTCCATAAAGCAGGAAAGTTACCATAACCAACTTACTGCAAACACAAATAGATCTGTGTGGTACTGCTTAGATAATGAATTTAAATTCTATGATAAAATCTCATGTTGTATTTGCCCAAATCATGCTTTTTCGTGGAATACTTTGGTGACTGCCCCTTTCTTTCCAATATGCAGGGCAACCAAAACATTTCCTTTAATCAACTGAATTGTGAGACCTCTTTTCACATCATATTGACATACCTATTTTTAAGATGAATAGAGCTTGTGTTCATGTCTAAAGAGAAAAGCCTTTTTATTTCCCTTTTCTTCCTGCTGAGTAGTCACTGTGCTTCACCACATATTATTATGTATCTATCACTGATTGACTAAGAAAAGTCCCTCTCTCCAGCTGATTGTGCTCTGGGTTTGAATGTAAATTACAACACTTGCTTAATTTTTGCTACATCAAAGCTTTTCCATGGGCAGCAGATTCAATTTAACTCCAGACGACCCACTTCAACTCCATTAACTTTCTTTGCTGAATGGGATCAGGAAAGATGCTTCACCATAATGTCAGCTTGCTTTGGGCTTTTTTTCTTCTTCTTTCAGCTTGGAAGCTGCAGCACTTTCTCATGTTAATGGACCCAACAATTACCCTCCACAGTCTGTGCAAAACATGCATATATGCCCCAGGTACATCGCAGTGTGACCTAGTCAACTTGAGCTTTTGTTCGTGTGGTCTTGTGGCCATGGGCAAAAGTGATGCTGCTACTCAATAGACTAAAAGCTCTGGGAGCCATAAAGAGATCTCACCACAATGGCTGTGGTCAGCCAAGAAGCAGCAATTGAAAATAGGTTTACTCCTCTATTTTTTCCAGTTATAAGATTCAGATGAAATGTTCTTTTGCTTACAGTGGTACCTCAGCATCAGCAGCGTTTTTTTTGAGGACTGTCAAATATTTGTATTTGTATTAATGTGGATGGCGTAGCAGTGTGGTGGTTTGCACTGTCACCTCAGAGGATTTGTACCTGTAGGTCAGCTGAGACCTTTCTGTTTGCAGTTTGAGGTTTTTTTTTTTCAGATGCTTAGGTTTTTGTAGAATACCAAAGACTCTATAATAATAATATATATATATATATATATATATATATTATTACAGTTAAATGGTGATTGTTAATTGGCTGTAGGAGTGAGCATGAGCATGCATGGTTATGCATCTCTATGAGTTGGCTCTGTGATGGGAGAAAGTGGGTATAACGTATAACTAATTGAGGGATAGATTAGCAGAATGTAAAGTAGATATTTAAAACTTGTTGAGTAATTGTGAAAAGCTCACCCTAAAGAAGGTGATTGTGTTTGTTGTTTTCTCTGCCACAATTTCAGTGTGCAGTTGATTTTATATTTAAGCAGTGTAAACTTAGAGTAACACAAGTCTAGTTGAGTTGGTAAAGTTAGGACAACAAAGGCCTGTGAGTACACCTAAATCCTCCTAAGTGAAAACATTTACACCCCCCCCAGTACACAGTATTTCCTACTTAGCACATAGCACAAATCTTTTACTGGTCCATAACAGTAGAGCAGTTCTCACATTTACTCTCCCAGTTGCTAATTGACTCAAGAGTAAAGCTCCAGCCATTCCATTCTTTCCCTAAACGACCATAGGATGCTGGGGACCAGATGGTCTGTTTGTGAATGTCATTGACGGACAGTTGTTACATTTGACAATGTGGGTTGATCTGGCATCTATCAGTACAAATTTAGCTGCCCTCAAGATGGAGCAACTGGAAAAACAGCACTTGGAGTGATTTCTTCTCTCATCCAATGCACAGCAAAAATTTCTGACAAAGACATATGGGGAAGAGAAGTGCACAACAGCAGGCTGCACAGCCTCTAGTCTGAGATGTTTTCACTTGATTGTTTCAGGCAACATGCACATTTAGACAGGCATTATTTGCAGTGTTTGTTGGGAGGCACACACAGACACACACACATGCACACCAATTTTGCACAAATGCAGGAACAGCAGGAGGCAATGGATCTCTGCAGAACCACAGATATCACCCCTTACCAAATCTCCCAAGCAGTTTCCCCCCAGTACCATCACAGGCTAATGTTAACAGATATAATCAGTGATATCATTAAATCACATACATAAGCCTACATGAAGTCAAACAATTTGTTACTACTCCCAAACCCTGCATTCTGGATGATGGCTGCATCTTGTCAGGATGTAAGCTGCTATGCTGCCTCAAAACTCCACCTCAGTCACCCTGTCTTTAGCTGAACCAATTTTGGAGAAATAGTGTCTTTCACCTTCAGTCCATTTTGACTTGGGGGGAACAAACCTGACGTTCAAAGTTGCTTGCTGAAAGAGACGCTGTCTGCGCTTTGGCAGCTGGACTGATAGCCAGGCCTGTGGAATGGCAGCTGTTGAAGGGCTTTTTAAATTGCACCAAGGTTGATGGGTGGCTGTCAGGAGGGCAATGGACAGAGAATTCCGAAAGGGAGGGGAAAAAGAAAAAACAGTGACACAGATCAGGGAGGAAAGAGTGGGGGAGAGTGCCACTAAGAGGACGGTGACCCTGACACAAAGGTGTACAGAAAAAAAAAAATAAACGTCTCAAATTGTGAAGAAAATAATAGTGTAAAGCAAAGGCAGAGAAAAATAAGTGGAATGAGGTAGTGGGTTGTGGGGAGTGGAACTGGTAAGGGGATGACATTCGTGTTGGAAGAAACTGAGCGCCAAGGCTTGTCATCACTCGGGTTATTTAGGTAGGCCGCACATCATCACTGTTCATCAGCTTGGATGTTCACAGACTGTTTATGTACAGCAGAATAATATCACTTTCCGTGCTTAGTCGACTGCCACAGATACAAATGGACATATGATCTCATTTTCCATTTCCACAGTCCTTTACCGTAGTCTGTGTGCCAATCAAATGTCACCTATACGTTTGTTACAATAGTTGCAGCACATTCCCACTGGCTGCAGAAAGAAATCACAGTGCTCAGACATTACCATTTCCAATTAAGTGACATGGAAATACTGCTTTTTAACATTTACAGTGTAGTGGAACACTGTAGGTGTCGTGTAATACGACTATTTCAGCCTCACTGACTAATATTGCCATGCTGTGGTTGTGCTATGCAACAGATGGTGTTTTAAGAAGGTCATCATGCCCATTTCCCCAGTTGCTACACATGCTAGCGTCATTATTTGGGGCTATTTAAGGCATAATGCAGAATCTGTCAAGGTGCTATCAGACAGCAGCTGAATAAATACAGCTCTTTTAGACTCTACTGAGTCTAAGGCTTAGACTGAGTAGAGTTCTCTATTAAGAGAGTTTTTCACACTGAACAGGAAATTATTTCAGAAATAATCAATAACTAAGGTACTAAATTTTTAACCATAGAGTGTATTTGGATATAACTATCATTAATGTCTGCAATCTTAAGATGCTATAAAGTTTCAGAAAATCAACCTTACTATCCAGGTAAATTCTAATCTTTTACAAATTTTTGAGCTGGAGTTGATTTTTTGCATCTTTAGATACATTCACTATTGTATGAAAACAAATTATTTTCCCTCTTTTTACTGCTAAGACCAACTGACTCTGTGAGGTTCTGACAGTGCTAGAGTAGCTACATCCGAGGCCAATTATTATCCATAGATCTACAAAGGGCAGCAGGACTGACAGGTGGTTCTCTTATTGCCTGCTGATTGCTGCAGTGTAACGATTAATCATTTTCTGTATTTCCCACGGGTCAAGAAACCTTTTTAGAGGAGGAATGGGTCAGAACTACGGGGCTAACAATTATCTCCCTCAAAGCTCTGTTGTGTTTTACATAGATTTGCTTCTTCCCCAGTTACATTTTCATCACGTTTCTCACGCAAGATATGACTGATGCTCCTGGGCCGATATTAACTAAAAATTTCTTTCTCCTTTTGATTTGAATAATTGCCAGTTTTCACACAACAAGCTGACATATAAACCCAAATTAAATTCATGGCGATTACAACAACAGTTGAAAGTTGATTATATATTTCAAAATGTAAAGGATTTGTCATAAGCTTGTAAAATGACTATGGCTTCTCATTGGGTTTACTGAATCTAGACACAGCCCACAAAAGCCTATGACTAGTCCAGCTCCATGATTATACACCATAAAAATGGCAGACTACTGTACATCAAACTAGCTATTTAGTCTCAGTAACTCCATTATATAGCTTGCATAAAAAACTAGGACTAAAATCCCTTTCAGCGTTATGACAGCAGCTATTCAGCTACTTAGCTCTCATACTCTGCAGTCATCTTCCTCTGCCAGATTCAATTGTGCTAGCAACCATTTCCAAACTCGAGTTTTATCTCCGAGTTGGAAAAATGGGGAATGGAGCATGGAGGAGATATTCTGTTTATCAGCCAGATGACTAATTCTCTCTTCCATCTCTTTTGATTCCCTTTTTTGAAAGCGAGCACGGTAATAATCTACAAGACCTTGAGCGCCTCATGCACACAATCAGCAGTGGTGTGCCCTAATTTTACTTTTATTTTAATTTTGGTCAATCTCTGACCTTTTGAGCACCTCCCACATTTTAATTAGTACTACTTTACAAAGCTGCTCACTACCTTCTCGACTCTCATTCCCCCTTTTGTTTTTGTGCCTCAATGGAATCCATGGGAAATAGTCCCATTCAAGCAGTGATTGAATACCAGTGGTGAAGATAGGACTTTTGTAACGGGTTGGAAAATTACAAGGGCTTAAGTGTCAGGCACAAATGGCTGCCAAATGTAATCAGTGGGGAATAAATGTTTGCCCTTTACACTGCAAGAAGCTATGGCAGTACTGAATTAGTGCAAGGCAGCACATCATTGTATTGTGGTAGCTGTGATTAGAATTATTTTCCAATTACAAACCTGCCATAACTAATTATTCTTGAACTCTTTCCCACAAATGACATTGTTGTTTTTTTTTATAATTTTTTATCACAACTTTTATAACTGTATAAATATGCAAACGTCTAACATTTTTTTTTCTCTGTTTGTTTTTTGTTGTCCTGCAGCTCTTGAACTGTTGGAAAGTTTGCTTGAGCGCTAAAAGGTAAGCTTTATAAAGGAAGAATTATTTTATGGTCAACAACAGAGTTGGGTCATGGTATTTTAAGCTTGGTTTTAATTCCAGTTTGGCCTCAGAACTGTGTTAATGCTGGTGGCAGCAGAATTGAAATTTTGAGGTGAAAGCATCGTGGCTTTGAGCGCTCTCCTCCCTGTTGTGTTAATTAGCATGGTCTCAGAAACCATGAGGTGCTGCTTTAGCAATCAGAAATCCTGCCCAGCCAATAAGAACTTGTGTTCAACCATGTCTGGCAGAGATAAATGGCATAGCCCACACATCACCTCTGTTACCCAAGCAATAGTGCATTGTGAAAGGACAAGATGAGTGCCAGAAGTCAAGGCAGGCATGTGGGTCATTCGATAACAATATTAATCAACATGTATGTGGGTGTTTCCCGTGTGTGAGCATAGTGTGTTTGGAAAATGAACCAAATCTCCGTGTCTGCACACATGGTTTGACATGTGAACAAAACCCAAACGAATAATGCATTGTGGGGAATTTTGAGGTGTAAATATATCAAACGAGTTCCCATATTCCTAGCTGAGATGCAGTTTTTTCTCAGAGCAAGGACATTCATAAGGTTTGTGATTTGAGTTAGACTTTGTGATTACTTGGAGAATGATGTACAGCATAATTTTGGATTGAACGATTTGAACATCTGCTGTCGATATATACATTCATTATTTACAATGTTCAGAATTACTCTGTCTTGTTAGCCAAATGCTGATTCTTTTACAGTCACTCCATTAGCAGTTGTGAGTATGGTACAGGAAGCATACATTGTAAAATACCAGTTAAAAGTTTGGACATATATAATTTAGTAAGACTTACTTATGGCAGTAAAATGGCTATCATACTATCTAAATATTCATATATATAGATGCAGATAAGACCAAAGAGAAAAGAAAAAATCAATCAGCAATCTCTTGATCTTGATAGTAGAACTCGAGAACTTAGATTCCACAGAGCGTTGAGGGTTTATGTAATTTGCTTAAGGACATCTTGTGAACTGTGGAAGTTGAGGATTGATCAACCTAATTACAAAAGGATCACGACGACTCCTTCTCAGCTTCAACCAATATGACCAAGTAAAAAACATTTTTGGGACATTTAACAATATAGCCATTGTTGACCATTGAACGAATACTCAGAACAGAAAAATCTGAACAGACTGAACCTAATCTCAGTCCAAACAAGGTTGTGCACTGTCAGTGTCTTTAAACATGCTGGGATTTAACTATATAAACATTAAACTCAATTCTAGAAATTCCACAAAAAAGCCTTAAACGATTGATTCAACAGCTGACAACGATCTGGTTACCATCTTTACAAAATTCAAGCACTTTAAACGAAATTGTAAACCACTGCCAGTGTTAAAATGAAGAGTTAACTGGCTTGCTGAGACCGTTAAGCTACACCACATCACAAAGCAGACTCCAGACCATCTGTACCAAACATTTTCAAAACTCAGCTACTCTCTTATTTTTTCCATTTTCTACTTGTGTTTGAAGTTGTTATCTTTATAAGTCCCTATAAAGTTTGAATGCTTGAATAAGAGACTTTGCCATGTAATTATGGGATGTTTCAACAATCGACATTCTGATTGGTTAAATGCCTTCCCCATGTGGTAAAAAAGATGGAAAACTGACAGTTGCAAAATGCAGTTTTATTCTGTCTAAAAGATGTTCTTGAATTAAAAAAAGATCACTGTGTATTAACCTTAATTGTGACATTCATTAAGTTGACATTGTGCAGTTTAATAGATTGCTTACGGGTAAATATATATATATATATTTCTAAACCTACGTTTAAAACGGTTGTATGAGACTGCATGAGAACACCATAAACCATATTTCACATTTCTACTTACAAACACATTGTAAGAAACTTTTTTATATCTTAAAGTCGTTTTAATGATCTCAAAATGAAGAAAAATAATAAAATATTTTGATGAAAAAAAAAACATCTTGGTAAAAATCTCACGTCCTGATACTTTCTTATGGCTTCATCTTTACGGTAGTTTGAACAGTAATTGCTGGAGCCTTTTCCCATGTCTCCTGTTGTGGATCATGGTAAGGGAACAGTTTGTAGCAGTGGGGGCATAATTAGTGATAGGCTTTGGACACGTCATACTCTGTTAGTCAGCCTTGCTTTAATTCAATAGTCTCCTGTGCTCCTAGCGTTTATTCAGGTTATATGTCTGAAATTGTATCTTTACTCAGGCGGTGCTGTGTATGCGCACACTTAATGTGTTTCATCTAAGTTGCTTTGTCCTTATACAAATCTCTTATTTCATGTGAATTGTTAAAGTAAATTTGAGCCATACTTTATGTCTGTGCAAAGATTGTATTTAGAACAAGACAAATCATTCCCTTTTGTTCTATATGATAGAAATGGTTCAATATTCAGTGTAAACCGAACATTAACTTGGGCTATGATAAGAGGAAATCTTGTGAGGTTTTCTGTTTTCTTTTTTTGAAAGATTTGCTATAAATTGCATGAAAAATTCTGTATGATGACAAAATGTAGACTGGCGATAACTGTCAAAGGATGGTTTCTAGCCTGATAAGCATGTGTGCATGTGCAGAGTTTGCTGAGGGGTTTCTCAGGCCAATGATGTGAGGGCAGATTAAAGCTGCTTTGAGGATACAGTACAGGACTGGAAGGCACTGCTCTTCCTCTACCACCTTCCTTTTCTGATCTCCAATTTTCGCTTCCCCCTCCATCCCCCTCTTTCATTTCCCTCCTTCCTAACCTCTCTCATTCTCCTGCCACTCTGCTCTCGCTATCTCCTCTCGCCTGCCTCTCCCCTACCTCTGTTGTTTCCCTATCCAATTTTCCCTATACATCCAGTTCCCTCATTCTCTGTTGCCTCTTTCCCCAGTTGTTGCTGCCTTCATGCCTGTTCTCATACCCAAACTGTTCTGCTTCCCGTCCATCCTCTTCCACTTTTTTTCATTCATTCCTGAGTTTACTTTCCTCCTATGAGATGGATAGTTCACCGCATGATTCCTAAACATCCATTGAAACGTGGGATTACACAAGTGGGAATGAAAGTCCAGGTATGGTATATAATTCATGTTTATATCAATTTTTGTGGTACAGAGCTCACTTAAACTTGACACTTATTCTGGGATATGAATGTATAAATGTAGAGCACAGGGTTCAGGTGCAGGCCCAGAGCCATTTTATGAAATATCCTTTCAGCCATCGCACATGGCACCTATACAGATAGTAGTTATTGTGCTTCTGTTGTTCCATCATGCAAAATGTACTAAACAGAGTAAAATGAGGGAGAGAAAAAAAGTGTGCTTGAACTGAACTATGAACTTTTAAGTTAAGAGATTCTCTACTAAGAGTGACTGATTAGTCCTCAGGAAAACTCTTTAGCACACCTTGTAAAAAGCTGAAAACATAAAGCTGTACAGCGCCTGCATTTTGTGCATATTTATAACAGTGATATGAAAAAAAGCAATGAAAAGACTGCATCAGCGTTGTGTTAGTACTACAGTAGACCTTTATCCTTTCCATTACCCATCATCAGAAGCAGACTTTGACAAGGGCTTATTCAGTCTTCAGATACATGTCAATGTCCTCTGTTTGCACAAAGCTCTCTTTTTGTTGACTATCTTAAGTAGGACAAATTTTCTGTGTATTCCAGGCAAATTAGGACTGCTTTCAAACTAACAAATATGACTGACTGAGATAAAGTAGTATGCTGCCAAGCTCTGGTCAGTGCAACAAATCAAACAGATAGAAAATGTGTGTATTGGAAGAAGTAGTCACAAGATTTTAAATTCAATAAAAAAAATTAAATGAAAATGGCAGTCAAAGCATGCCTTACCGTGGGGTTCTATAAAAACACTTGCTGTGAATCCACTGCATATTTGTGAACGAATGACACTTTTATTGTCGATATTTTCTTTTTTTTGTGCTGGTTGTCAGCATGTCTTATTGATTTTTAACACTGAAACACCACATAAAACTCTTTGATCAAATAGATTGGCTGACTTTTAAGCTTGACAGATTCTGTGTATTTTTTTGTAAAACTGTCTTGTAAAAAGAAAAGATTGACCGACCAAACTTTTGCTGTAGGCTATGAAATTCAACAATCATTCAGTGATTCTTGAATTATTTCTTTATTCTAATTTAATTAGACACCCACAATAAAACTTACATCTGTCCCATGTGCTCATGGATTCCTGTTGAAATCATACATTATACGCTCGATTGTAATTCACGTCTACTATTTTAGAAGTCTAGGCAGCTTGTTTGGTATTGATTTTATTTACAGGGCCTCTGCATTTTACTCTGTGCATAACAAGAATTGTTTCCAAGCGCTTGTATGAATCAATGCTTCTCTGAAACCTGCTCAAGTGACTGCATGCAACTCAATATCTCCAATTTATGTTTTAATTACGATGATCTAAATCTTTTGAAGCTTTGTCTCGCTCTCACAATCAGCAACAAGCCCACCAGCATGCGATGTACTGCACATATAATTTTGTCCACATATGCAGACATACAGTATTTTTGACTGCATTCATCAAACGGTGTCTCAGAAGATAAGCATGATTACAATTTTTACATTATACTAGTGCAGTTACTTTTGTAAAGCCACAAATATATTATCAAATTATTTTACATTTTGATAACCTTCTCTGAATTTTGTTCATAGTATAACTGCAGAGCTCTAGCAACATTGTTTGGCAATATGTGACTCCAGGCTGGAGTTTATCCCCCCATGTTCGTTCCCTACTGTTTTTGGATGGCAGAGCAGTATATCATTTGATCACTTGCCATTAGAAGTGATTGCCTAACTCAGTATGCCATATAAGTGGCTTCTGGCAGGCCTGAAAGTCATAAATTTTATTGACTCCTGTAATTAAGGACAGATCAATAAAAGGCAGTTGCTTTCGCTGCTTCCCAGGACTGTATTGGCTGCTGCACTTTTTTATGTCTTGACTCTACTGCATACCCTTAAAATAATGACACAAAACGAACAATAAAAGACAACAAAAGGAAAATAAACGCTCATGGTAATGCATACAGTATTAATCTGAAATGCAGAGTTAAAATTTAACTAATTTACAGAGAAAGAGACCATCGGATTTCTACTCTCTCAACTTCATCTTTATTTGTTGCTGTTATTTTATCATATGCCATTTGCAGATGCTCCACCGGTAACACCTATTATGAAACAATCGGGGAAAAAATGGGCCCATGGTGTGTTGCTGTCAAGTCTCTTAAGTTGATAGCTGTGCTTTTGCACACAGCGGGGAAGAATTCCTTTCTGTCAAACAGCAGCTGGTGAAGACAACATGATGTGGAAGCCGTGGACAAGTGAGCCATCAAACCTTCGTTTCTGACAGCATTTTGGCAAGCCACGTTTCACAGAAGTCTGTCTTACTCTGCTCTGCTTTTATGGTGCGTGAATCAATAATGATTGTGCTGTGCTCTCGTTTGATTGGCACAATATCCCCCATGTGGCAACATTTTAAATATGACAGTGTGGATGAATGGATCAATGAATAACCATAAATGAACATGTATAAAATTATTCAAAGTTCCTCAGGGATAATAATTTATTAGGATTAGGGTATAAACCAATAAAACCATTAACTTTTGCACTCCAAGTCTGAGCAGTTGTGTAAAACATTATACCATGTATGACGTAAACCTGTTGTTGACAAGAGTTCAAAGAACATTAGCACAAAGCAAATAATCTACAAGATGCTTAGCAGCTGACTTTAAGAAATGTGTAACAGAATTAATTCCCTGATGTGACAACTTTCATCCAGCTGTACAGAATATTCCATGTGCTGTGTAGATTTGATCAAAACTAAACTCACAAGCTTTTAGGAAAACGTGTATTATCCATTTAGAGCTTAACAACCTTATATTCCAGTCCAAACCAAACACCCATTCTATTTTCCTTTATCCCCTCTGAAAAGCTTTGTGATTAGTGGCAGACTTATAGTCAAACATAGCAAAAACCCCCAACTCACCACTCTGCCCATTCTCAATAGGACCTTCTTGAATTCCCAAAGCTTTGGTCAGTTTATCAGCATCAGGGGATCAGGCAGTCTCTCTCTCCCTCTTCAAGCAGGGAGCCCAGTGTGTTCCTTGGCCTTTGGTGTAATCTCTTTGGCTGTCGACAGATCTAGCAAGGGGTCAGCTGTGATAACGGGATCACTCAGGTGGAGACAAAGGGGGGAGAGAAGCTAAAAAACAGAGTTATTGGCTAAATAAAGGTGAATTGTGCCTTACTGGGACTGTTGATTTAGATAAGCATCAAGGTAGAAATATATTATTTTTTGCAGAATATGAAAAATCATGGGACATACATGGAGTTGCTTGACCACTCATGAAGACACCCAAATGCAAACACATATCTGAAAACTTAAAGATAGTTATGCTGGAATTATTAGTCAGTTACAAATAACTGTAATGATCAATTAACTGTTCAGCTTAAATTGGGGCTCTCATCTACTTTCTGCTTTTGTCTACTTTATATCTGGGGATTCAATATTTATAGAATGAGACAATATAATATTTCTACACTGAGCCTAAGGCTCTGAGAAACAGTTTTCCTCAGACATGATATAGAAGAAAAAAGTGATCCAATACGTTTAACAGTTTAATCAATAATGCAAATAATTCTTAGCTTGGGCGACGTGAGTACCAGGCTTTGGAGCCAAATGTAATAAGAAATAAACTAATCCTGAAAGCTATTATCATGAAAATAATACAATATAAAAAGTACAATAGTTGGAAATAATCTGAGCCTTATTTAACAAAGGCTGGTTGCTGACAAAGGAAGGAGGCACCCTGACAAGGCTTTGTTTTTGTCTTTTGTCTTGTCTTGTCCTGTCTCCCTGTTGCAGCACTCATAGTAGTCTGACGTGGTATCTTTTTAAAACTTCTATCACCTATGGAGGACAAAACACATTAGCACTGGACATAAATAGTGGAAAAAATGGAAGTTTTTAAAAAATGGAAGCTCCTAAGTTTTTACATGTCCATGTAATGTCCATGTAAAAACTTGGGAGCTACAATATCAATTTTACACTTGGGCATCTAACTGACATCAAGCAACAAACACACGTAAGCCACTACTTGCACCCTATTGGTATGCACCAACATTCATAGACTCCTCTCTTTTTTTTTTTTTTTTCTTTGAATCTGTCTCTCTGACACACACATGCTGAGAAGCAGCATGGTAGGCAGTGACACAAAGCTAATGCCTTGTCACACAGGCTGTCAGCAGATTAGCCAGTGGATTACACCCCAGCCATTAGATGTGCAGAGAGCGAAAGGCCACAAACATGGCACAGAGAGAGAGAAGAAGAGAAACGAATGAGGCAGAGTGTGAAACTAGCAGCAAGCAGGGCAAACTGCTGCAATAGGCAGCTAATTGAGAATCTGAGCGATGAAATCATAAGACTAAATAAAAGCTAAATAGTTCAAAGCAAGAGGTCATAGGGAGTCTTTAAAGAGCATGATGTATGGATAAGAAAAAAAGGGTTATGTGAATTTGCTCTCTAAGCCATGCCAAATAGGAAATCATACAGACAGGGCATAAAGGTAATAACAATGGTCAATGAAAAGAGAGGGAAAAATGTAAAAGAAATATTTGACAGCATATCATAGAACAGAGGAAGATGAGTTGTGTAGTGTGTGAATGAAAAAAAAAGTCAGATCTGTGGAGTTTTCTTGTCACCTTAGAGGGACTAGAAAAAGACACTTGAAAACAGAATGAGAAGAATAAAAAGGAGGACAAGCTGAGAGAAATAGCCATGACAGAACTAAAGCAAGGGAATAGATGGGATGTGATCAAATGGGATATAATTCAAAATAGCATTAAAAAAGAAAGATACAAAGACCTATGTAAAACTATTATATGTGTCAACTTTTGATGTGATGTTTTTGTTCCATTTTCAGTTAAGAATATATGGTCTGCTGCTTAAGACAGTGTCACAGGATTTTAAAATTTTAAGGAGGGATTGTTTTAGTTGCAATAATTGCATTAAGGCTTTCTTTACCCTTCTCCCTTTTCAGCTAGTGGAGAGATGTCAGGCCTTCTCAGTTCAGTTGGGGTTTCATTTCACAATGATTTACCCCACTGCCCTTACCACCCTAACTACTTGCACCCCATCACAAAGCTACTTTGTAGATGTAATGACATGTAATTGTCTGCTGGATTTGCCTATTAGGGATACAATTTTGAGATGGTATTTGTACAAAAATGGGAGGAGAGATGTCACGTTAACAGGGGCTAATGAGACATTCTAATAGTCACTCAGAATAGAAATTCGGTTCAGAATCGCCATATGTAATATGGTGTGATGTGCTCAGACATAAGTCATGTATTAAGTGTGTAAACCGCTGGTATGTTAAGCCATAAATATGAAGCAATATATTTCCTAATCTGGTGATTGAGGAGTCTCAAGCTTAGTATTTGTCTCTTTGCATGTATGCCAACATGCACATTTTCATCAATGTACACATGTAGAAGTGTGTGTGTTTAACAGCAAGACTGATATCATTGAGGACCCTTCTGTTGGTTGAGTGATCTGAACGTGAGCTATGGAATGAGTTCAGACGTGACAGAGGGAGATATGGGGGGCAAATAAATGTTTGATTCCCTACAGGATATTTAGGCTATTTATTATGATAAACCTTTGTGTGCACGCATTCTACTCCCAAACATACATCAATACAAATAAACTCATGCGGACGAGTGTAAAGGATTAATAAAAGGGAGACTTAGCAGAGAAAGGGAGAATGATTGTAAGTGAAAGGAAAAAAAGGCAAAAGGGTTAAGAGACGCTCTGACATGTGATTCACATTTGCACAGTGATAGGCTCACAGTTCACAGCCTATAAACACTAATTCCACAACATCATATCCATAGCAAACTCTTGTGGGACCCATTCCACCTTTTCAACCCCCTCTCACTTAAAGCGGGCCCAGATGTAAGTCAAGGGGCTGCTTTGGATTAGCCAGAGAGAAAAACTCATTTCCTTTGCCATTTTACGAGCATTTAATTTGAAACAATTAAGATATTACGGCGCCTTGGATTCACTACATAGAGTGACAGCTGGGAGCAATCCCATAAACCCCTGAGCCAGTGAATGAGACACCTTGATACTCTTTTCTTTCCCCTCCTTATTCATCTCCTTTCTGTTATTTCATTGAAGCATTTAGCTTAAGGCTCTCTTCAGGTGAGTATGCTACCTTTGCCTCAGCCGAGTTCTCATCACTATCGCCAATTGCTTTAGCAACTCATAAATGCACCAGTTGGTTCATGATAGAAGGCCTAATTTCCTCAGACTAAAGGGAGGAAGGGAGTAGAAAGGATGTTTACCTTCTGGATGGCTCTTTCTATCACAATTTTTATAATATTACTAGATTTATAAACGAAAGTTGCATGATTCATCTTTGGGGAATTAAATAAGAAAGAGGCTAACGACAGGGGGGCAGTTAATGGTAGGCAGTGACACAAAAAATTGCAGCTTTGCCAATGGTGTTGTCAACATCATGAAAAAGACACAGGACAACTTTTTCGACATCCTGTTTATGTTCATCTAAAAAAACTGTATTAATGATTTTCCATTTCCATGTCCTGTATGTCCCACATGCAAGTAGCTCTGGCACCCTTTGAATTTGAATTGAAGCAAGCTTTGTCAGCTTTCACCGATCAATTCACCTCCTCCTACCTTCCACACTGGCATAGAAGGGCATTGCAGGTGTGAAATTTATGAAGGTTTGCTTGTGAACATGTCAGCAGTGGATCACTGGTCAGAGAGAGACAGAGAGCATGTGCATTGAGTATATTTTGGGGTGGAGGGAGTGATAGAAAGAAGTGGCAAATGCTCCTTTTCATGAACACTGAACTGTAAAATGGAGGACCCGGTGCAAACAATGACCATGATCAATCGTCTATAGTGAGAGGTTTCTCATAAATGCCTGGTGTAGAAACCTGCAAAGAGGGAAAAATAAAAGACTAGAATGGATCGAGACTGACAGACATAAAGTGATGCTTACAGAAATTAGATATGTGTCACTATTCTTTTGGAGAAGAGGGTTAGAGGGAATACAGACTTAGAGGAGAAAATAGAGAACTGGCAAATAAATTAGCAAATATGTCACATTATCTCTCTTTCTACACTACTTTCTACTTAGGGAGTTTTATAAATCTGTGTGACAGAATTGAAAAATGATCCAAAGCCATTGTCCACTTTGTTCATAGATTTCAACCGTTAGGTAAGTAGGAGGTTATCAGTTCATGTTTTCTTGATATATATTCATTTTAAGGAAGAAAAAGATAAAAATAACATTAGCAGCAACCAAAGTGGTCCAATAATCTGTGAACAATAAATAATGATAAATGCTCCATACAGCATTAGTATATAACCAAACTATTGTTGTTGATTGATATATTTACTGATCAACTCCTTTGCTTCTGTCACTTTCCTTGAGCAGTCACTAAACAGTTTTACATTGTGGAGTGGGAGAGTGCACACGGACCACACACAAAAAAAATATTATATATTTATATCTATGTATATCCATCCATTTTCATCCGCTTATCTGAAGTCGGGTCGCGGAGGCAACAGGTCCAGGAGAGAAACCCAGGCAACCATCCACTCTCCGGCTTCTCCTGTGCATCCCGAGGCGTTCCCAGGCCAGAAGGGACATATAATCCCTCCAACGGTCCTGGGTCTGCCCCGGGCCTCCTCCCAGTGAGACGTGCTCAGAAAACCTCCAAAGGGAGGCGAGCAGGAGGCATCCTAAGCAAATGCCCGAACCACCTGAGCAGACTTCTTTTGATGTGGAGGAGCTGCGGCTCTACTCCGAGCTTCCTCAGGATGGCCGAGCTGCTCACCTTTATCACTAAGGCTTAGCCCAGCCACCCTCCAAAGGGAACCCATTTATACCCATTTTATATATATATATATATATATATATATATATATATCCCTAAAAAGCAGAACAACCAGTGTATCAGTACAGTATGGTACAAGATGTTTGCCATGCATGGAAGTAGAAAGTGGATGGTTCTTACAGCTTACTTGCTTATGTATTTCCTCTTCTACAGCGAGCAATCTCCACAACTGCAGAAGTGACTTCATGCTGATTGAATAGTCGTGAAGTATAAATGTGCCCAGATCAAAAGTGCTTCTTATCCACTTCGATCTGTTTTTCCTTCTTCTCCATCTCAGTTGCATGATCACACTATTGATTGATACCTGCTTGTGAGGCACTTAACACTCATTCACACAACAATTTGAATTGTTTTGGTGGACAGACGTCCTGAGCTAGGTTCCATTGAGTGATTCTGCCAAGCTAGAGTTGACTCAATCTGTCTAAACCCTTTTTCCCTCGTTGCCTTTATCTCTCTCTTTGTCTCGCTGCACAGGCAGCTTTGCACCATGTCTGCTCACACCATCCCAGTTGATCTGTTAATGGATCTAATTGCTTTTCAGCTCATTGCGTCCCATGCCAGCACTACACCTAATTCAAACTGAGGTCCCATCCATGAGCCACATCACAAATTTGATTCTGCTTGACATCATAAGAAGGTGATATTGACTACTGGTGACTCAGCAGTTACTCAGACTCATGGCGTGCCCTGCAACTGGCCAAACTGTACATGTCAAATAAGAGTTCAAGCAGCACCTCCTTAAGAGTGCACCATATTGTATTCTCATTGTTGATGTGCCTGTGACCCTCTCTGTGGCAGGCAATATTTTGTGCATTGCGACGTATTGAACTATAAACTAAAAACTTCTACTATCATGTCTCCGTCTGTGGTTGCACTGTTTTTAATTGCCACACTGACGCCCTGTGATGTTTGAAATCAAGCATGAAACATCCGCCTGCAGTGAGCTTCTCTCACAAGACACTGGCAGCACCAAAAGTAAGACCCTAAAGTATTACCTCAAGTCACTCGAAGTTTACAACACTGCAAATATGCAAGTTGTTTCTATGAATTTATGTTTAAGTACTTTTCTTACTGGTTTGAAGTGGCTGAGACCCAGCTGAAAAATGTCAGGGTTAATAAGCTGCTTTCACACATAGACTGGAGTCCTGAAATGTTTTAAAGATTTTCTAGAGTGGTGACATGTGAGAACGCAAATGTCTGCAACATAAGCTGCAGACATTTTGCTGAGATTTTCCAATCAGCCCTAAGGACAATCTCTGGAACATCAATGAGTGACACGATGTATGTGTCAGGGAGTATAACGGCGTATTTACTGCCGCTGTGTGAGCAAAGATGGGTGTGTGCAGCACAGAGTTTTTCTGTTCTGCTCACCTATTTGCTGCTTTCTGCGCACTCCCTGTTATTGTGGATACGTATGGATACATGCAGTACACAATCGTATCAACATAATAAAGAGCCTCAATGCTTTGTAAAGGAAACACAATTATTTCCACAGCGTAATTTCTGCATCACTTGCTGCCTCCTACACGCTCTAGACAACCGTTCCCCTGCTTCCCCTCCCTCGCATTTCTAGCCAGGAGAGTATATCTCCTGTATAAAGCTTCCCAATGTGATGTGCTTGTGTGAACAGCAAAGGACCAAATTAAATTGTCCGCACATGCTCCTGAACATCTCCAGTGTTCAAATGGCTATACTGTGTAATCAAAGTTTAACAACGTTTCAGTGATGACAGTAAGGGAGTTGTCTCTGCTCATGTTGCTTGCAGTGCCATCAAATTTGATCAGATTACACCCACATAGTCGTGATAAAACAGGAAAGCTGAGTTTTGAGAATTTTGATATATGGCAAAGAATGTTTTTCTAACATGATTGTTGGTCTTTAGTCTAGACTGTTTAATACCTCAGAGAAATCCTAAAGAGGGTTTAAGAGAGTACACACTGTTTGTGATACCAAGTTGCTTCATAGAGTTATGATTATTTTTTAAGTCATGTGTGACTGATAACATCCACTTTCCTCTTGTAGAATTCAGTAAAGTCTCATTCGAAAACAGAAATATGAACAATTTAATGATCTAGCTCCAGGACAGATTGAAGAATGTTTAGCCTTGAGGGACATGTGAAACAGCTGCATAGACTCCAAGTTATGTGGGTCAGTAAGTGAATGTGTAAGGCCCTTCATTCAACTCTCTGGCATCCAACCAATAAATTCAACACTGCTTGTCGATCTTGAACGTGATTACTGCAGTCAATCTCACCATCATACTTAATCATTTCAATCACATCAAAAAATCTTGTTTTGTCTGCGGTTAACTGTGGCCATTAGGCCTTACAACTTTAACCAAACTTTAATTTCTCATAAGGGCATGACCGTATACTTAGTCATCTATCATGACTGACAGATTCCAGGAGGGAAGAGAACTATCAGATGTTTCAGTCAAATACTAGAATTAGGTATTGGTTTACATTTTTTGTGCCTTGGAGGTGTGTCTAAGATCACCTTGGCATTTGTTGCTCTTCGCTCCCCACCGCACCCTTCTCTCCTTCTCTTGACTGCCTGGGCAGCGGCCATAAACAAGTCAATCTCCATCCGTCTCAACACATTGGATTAGATTTATCCGCTTAAGATAGATTGTTATCCCAAACAGCGTGAGTCTCGCTTGATGGGGAAATTAATTTTACGATGACTGGTTTACTTGATCAGGGTTGCAGGGGAGGTAGGGACTATAAATGTATCAACTCTGAGGTGTGGGGATATGAAAACAACAATCCCTGTTTGTAATTCAGACAACTCTCTCTTGTCTCATTTCTCTTTATACATGGTGTTGTCTTTGGGTCATAGGGAACAGAGTAATGACTTAACGGACAGTCATTTGTAAAGTGTCAGCAACTTGTCAAGGGTGAAAAGGCCTGCACCCTGGGCTACAGGAAGATTGACAGTGAAAGATATTGCATTTTTCACATCTTTCAGTCTGACACTAAAAGGTAGATTCTAATTTTTATTTATTTATTGAGTTTTTATGCAAAATCACAAGTGTAACTTATCAAAAATAAGAATGTTATTTACGGAGGAAAAATACCTCTCTTAAGTTGCCATCAGCCCTGTCAAACTTAAAGCTTGATACTGAAACAGCAGTTTTTGGAATCACTTACAAAATAATTGACCCCAGCCTGTTGAGCAACAAAATCCAGTCTGAGCCTGCAGTGGCCTTTAATTCAGATTCAGCTGACTAGTATTACTAAGGACCTCGTTAAGCAGACTGAATGAGGACCTCTTTTCTTGTAAACTAGAAGTAGATTTTATACATATATATATGATACACACACCAACACTGGCATCAAGACAAAAAAATAATAATTCCATTCAGGGTTACTGGAGCCTATCCCAGCTTCCATCGGGCAAGAGGCATGGTACGCCGTGAACAGGTCACCAGTCTGTGACAGGACCTAAACATAAAATTATTGGGGAAATTGAAATTCTGACCTCATGCTTGAATAAAAGAATTCCCCAAAAATATTACGATTCACCCTTGAGTTGGATAGGAGCGCCAGTACCGAGTTTCATGGTCATGGCTGGTGAAAACAGAAAAATGAGATTTAGTAGGATTTGTTTCTGGAAATCAGCTGGTGTCAAAGAATTAACTCTGACCTGCTGCCTGCACAAATTAAAAAAAAAAAGACATGAAACAAAACAAAATCAAATAAATAATCAAAGCTCAGACAATAACGTTCCAGGTGTTGGGATTCTCCAAATAGGTGCCAAGATAATTCACTTTAGTTCTGGTACTTCACATGGTTGTGAAAAGCAAAAAATGAATGCATTCATAACACTAAGTGACCTGATAGTTGAAAAATGGCATTGCAATTTTCTACCCACTACCTTTGTTTTATTGTCCATTGAAAAATACAAGAAAGTAAGTAAGAAAAAAGAATAAACTGAATTTCAAAGCAATGAGAATATACAGTGCTAATTAGTTTGGAGCTTAGAATAATCCCCAAAGACTGACTGTGTAGGCAGGTACACAGGGAAACACATACATCAAAAGATTTGCCTACATTATTCATCCTAAGCAAATGCATATTGATAACCTTTAGCATCCTTTGCTGCATTTAAATGATATTTACAGAGTAAACGTCAATCAGCGCAATACATTACATGACCCTACATGTGTATCAATCTAAGCACGAGCCATTATAAAATCACAGAATCAAACAGGCATGGCTCCCCTCAAAATCACTGTACTGTTACTGTCTTCCTGCAAAGAAATCAAGTGTCTTTGAATTGCCCTTTTGTTGTAAAGTGTATTAATAGCAAAAACTTGCAGCAGGTTTTAAAGCATTTTTGTTCAGCTTATCAAGTTTTCAATCTCGGATGCTTTTTAATGACAGAGAAATGGTTTATAGACAACCATGTCCCATGCAGACTCTTGGTAAATCCTACCCTTGCTCCCCATTTATCAGCAAGTGCTGCTGGATTACTTGCTTTAGATGGTGCCAAGAATATGAAAGCACAAGGTTAGATGCAGAGTGAGTTATAAATCTAATCACTATTGTCATCTTGTTCTGTTCAAGAGTGTTGTTGAGAGATTTAATAAAATAATGTCAGCAGGCCTGAGCTGCAGGCTTAAAAATATTTTTTTAAACAAAATTAAGTTCATCAAGCAAAATATTTACTGTTTTAGTGTCTTTTTCACAACCAAAACAATGTTCCAGCCTTCAATTCATACTGTCAATAAGTCAACATTGTTTTTTTTCAAACAGTTTCTATTTTGTAAGTCTGATAAATGCACATCTGCAATCTACAGTAAGCTCTGCCTTGAGACACATCATCCCACTCCCACAGCCCTTTTTCATTGCCAGCAGTTGAGGGTAATAGTTCACTTAACGGTAATTTCATCAAGTTTCTCCACCGGTCATTGTCACAAAACTCATGCTTTCCTCTGGCCTATGTATGTACACGCAAAGACTATCAAATTCTGCCTTCAGAAAATGGAGCTAGATATAATTTACAGGCATAAATCATAATCACAGTTACTCAGTCAGATAAATGACACGTCTGAGAGCTGGTAAGAAAACAGATCTGCTGACTCGGGTAGTCTACCTCCTTGTTTCTCAGAGTACTGTTGTTGGATACTCGATGTTCATGTCTTCAGGGCTAAGTTGTACATCACAGGGTTTGGGCTGCTGCCACAAGAGCAACTTTTCTCAAAACACAATTGGTCATAGTCATCTGTCTCCCTGGGACATTGCTGTTATTTTTTTCAGCAGTACATCAGAAGAACATGCACTTAACTATGTTATTATTAAACTATTATCATGCAACATTACATCCACTCGGTGTCATGGATGTGAATGAATGGCGTCTTGGAATCATTACACAGTGATTAACTGTTTACCGATTACTTTGGGGTTCACAATAAAGAATGTGCTTTCCACATTTTAAAGCCATTGAAAAAAACGGTAGATGAAATATATCCCAAATAGACATGCACACACATTTAAACCAAGTCGGACAAAATAAGCAGACCCCCATGCAGGGGTTTTTAACTTTGTCTCTTAGTGATGGGTCAAATGGAGAGATTTTACACTTACTCTTTTATTTGCCACTTGCCCCCCCCCCCGCGTGGGAATCAGTGGTGGAAGGAAACTGAGCAAAAATTACTTGTACTTTGCCTGTTGTTTTATGCCTCTTCATAATTCTTCTAATCCCATTGGAAACTTTTTGTAAGAGGGTAGGCACTTTCAAGAACTACTTGGCAGGTGAGCCATTTGTCTATCATAGGCCAGCATCAACCCATTAGATCAATGGAGTGGAGCCAGCTGTTAAATCAAACTCTTGCCAAAGCCAATTGAGAAAAGTACAAAAAAATATTTTTTCTCCTCAGTAATAACTCTGTCTTTTGTTCTTTGCTTCTGTTTCAGTGAAAAAAAAATCCTCCAATTCTAATAAAACTTATGCTATAAGCAACTTATCTCATGCGCTGAAGTGAAGCAAATGCATTGACTTGTAATATTTTGTTGCAACACGTATTGTAATTTCAAATATAAACTTTTACACAGTCCCTATAATCAGATAATTGAGCAACCAATTATTATTTAACATTGTTCTCAGTAATCATCCAAAAAAGTGGTAAAAGAGAGGAAAAAACATGTCAGTCAGAAGATTTATTGGAAATTGGCTGTACTGATGAACATAATGTATGAGCAGAGTGAGAAAATAAGAGGCACATAGATACAAAGCACTGGTTTAGAACAGAATGAAATGCAATGTGATGACATCACAAATTACTTCAATCCGAGCTTAAATTAGATAAGAAATGTGAAATGGATCTGTCGATGGTTAACTTTGCCACTTAACGTTAGGTAGACAGCATTCAGCTATAGGGATGAGATGTTTCGAAAGAATGCAAAGTAACTGTTCATATGCAGTTTTTGTAATAGGAGAATATAAATAAATAAGAGAATATAAATATGAATATGATTGATTCTTTCCACCAATTTTCCATGAGGACAGTCTGACGTGGCTACTCAGATGAAGGGATGCTACACATGCTGAAGACAATGCTCAGTCGTGTAAACAGTGCCTGAACTACTCGGCTTGTGTTGCAGCACAAGCATCCTTTAAGGGAAAAAAGGAAAAGAAAGAAAAAAAATGGACATCGTCACAAATCGCACGATGTGTGCTCCGATATCAATATATGTATCTGTGATTGGCTAATAGCTGCTGATGATATTGACTGACAGATGTATTGTCTGCCACAATACGATGTTAAAATTAGCTCCATTTTAACCAGTTACAACAATGAAAGTAATGTTCACATAATACTGCAGCAGTGGCTGTAATATTATACAATAATTTGACAATGACTGGGATAATCTGCATTATATTGGGGCTATTTATATTTCCAATATAAAACATTTTTTTGGCAGTTAAGCGGCATGGTGGTTAGCATTGACATCTTACAATCTGGGAATTGCAGGCTGACTGAGGCCTTTATGTGTGGAGTTTGCATTTTCTCCTTTTGATTTTGGATGGTTTTTCAAAGTGTTCAGTTTGCCTTGATAGCTTAGTTTAAATGATGATTCTTAATTGGCTGTAGGTGTGAATGTTGTCTACCTCTCAACCAATGCTATCTGCCATATGCTCCAGCCACGTGTCCCACTACAGGAATAATAGTTGATAATTGAATACATTTTTCGAATCCTAATATTGTTCCACTCAAATAAAATGTCAGAGGTTTATGAAGAGGTAGGCTACTGTTAGTTTAACACACATTAATGCTATCCATAGGTAACTTTAAGGAGAACTTGCAAGGAAAGGCAGTTTCTCCTTTACATAGTCTTATTTAAGTCACAAATTTTAGACTTCTTCTATAGAAACATAGACAAATATAAACATTCACCCAAAGCACGCGCACAGGCGCACACACATAGACATCTATTTAATACGAATCTGGTCGTGTACAAGTGCACGTTCCTTTTTTTTCTGATTGGGTGGTGGGTCCATACAGAAGAGCCAGGCGGACTGGGACCTCACAGAATGACGTCACCCCAACCCATCGAATACACACACACACACACGAACACACTCTATAGTTGGTGCTCGGGTCTCGGCAAGGAGAGAAAGACTCACAGACACAGAGTGAGTGAGAGAAGGTGGGAGAGTCTGAGCGGGAGGGAGGGCTGTGTGTCCCAGTCACACCGCACTCTCAAAACACAACCACAGTCTCGCCACGTTCAATACAGTGAAGATCTGACGAGCACAACACAGCAGACCCAAACCAGAGAATATATTATACACGCCACATGTGCGCGATTTTATCTCTTCACCCAGACAATCGTCAATCAGCTCGCTGGTAACGGACAACTCGGACAACTCGAGGCAAGAGGCGAACAAACGGGGGGGAAAAGAAGACCTGAGGACGGATCCTTTTTTATTTTGCCCCACGTTATTTTATCGCCCCAGGAGTCGACTGCCAATACTGGATGTAAAACAAACTCTCGACTTCTCTTGACAGAGAAAGAGAAAGAAAGGAGAGACTGAGTTTCAAACTGAACGCAAAATGGTGATAAGGTAAGACTGGCGGATCTGTGAGTTTGGAGGTTGTGACAGTCGGAACTGAAGTCGCTGCCGCAGTGATTTCAGGTGTGCGTAAAAGGCTCGCGAAGTTGGTTCAAACATGTTTGTGGCACTCGTTACATACAATTGTACTGATTTTATGCTTCTGACGCATACACGCAGTGTGCTGGCGTTTTTAAGAATGATAGCCGTTTGATTTTTGTTTTACGCACAGTTTGTTGTTAGGGATACGCGTAACCTGTGACCGATGAGAGAAACTGATGCACTAATGAGTACAGCGAGCCTCGTATGCCAAACAGTACTCTAATGAACAGTGTCTTGAACACGTAACTCCTCTTAAACTACATCTGTAAACGTACAGCTGTAATATCAGTGTCTTGGCGCACAGTTTCTGTTGAAAGCACCAAGGTTAAAATGCGTTCAGTTCCACACATCGAATTAAACATACATCCATCGCTTTCATGTTGCGTTTAAAATAAACCTGCAGCTATTCGTTCCCCGTGATGTCATCAAAATAACAAAATATTCCAGTTCACACGTTATTTTAAGATCCCTTTAAGCTGCCATGCAAATACAGTTCATACACTGCATCCTTTTAGAGTTGTGGAAGCCTCTTCAGCGACTGGATTGTGAAGAATTTCAAAGTGCATTCCTGCAACTCTCCAGAGATCCCCCGTCCAACGAGTCTTATTTTAGAACACGTTTTATTTTGGTGGGGTTTAAAGTTGACTGTGCTTTTTAAAGAGCAGGCATGTTAAAAAGACTGCAAAATATCAGTCAGACAGGCGGAGAGTCGGTCGGTCACGCGAATGTACCGTCAATCAGGTGAAAGTGAACCTTTATTTCCAGTAGAAGCGCATACCACCTGTGCTCAGGGTGCCATTTGAGCCACTAGGGGACTCATTCTTCCCAACCAGTGAGGAGAAAATGCAGTTTGGAGGGAGGTACAAGCTAGGGAAAATACAAAGGTACTATTACTGGGGGAAACTCAAATTAATTAAAAGAAAGAACAAAGGCTTGGCTCATTCACTTTGTTTTAGTATTTTAACCTGGATGGTGATAGGGGCCTCATCATTTCAGAATATAACTTTATATGCTCATAAGTTTGTTGAAGATCAAGACTAAGAAATCTGCCATACATGGTTATGTATGATGTTGTACAAGTATAGATAAATACTGCTATTACATCCAAATGAAAAGTCGGTTACAGAAGGCGGAGCAGTTTAGTGATGTTTTTCTTCTAAAGGCCAGTAGATGTGTGTGTGTGTGTTTAAACATGCAAATCGCCGTGCATGTGAATTTGCTCAAGCATATCCAAGTTTATAGCCAGTAAGCACTCTGGGAGAGCACACCCCAGCAGCCTCCGCTGTCTTCCATGTTTTACAGTTCCCGGCTCAAACAATTAGTGCTCGGCCAATTTTGACAAAGCACAATTAATGCTGCCACCACACATCCGATCCAATTTTACTGTTGCTACAGCAGCTCTCAAATGGAGGGAAAATGGATATGCACCAAGGTGGTGTTCAGTTCAGTTGCTGCTATCCAAAGTCTCTGAAGGGAACAATTGTCTCATTCATCAAAAAGCACCACTGACACGACCATTTTAATTTAAATCTTCATACTTTGTCTTGTTATTTTCAAATGCTTAAAGTCTTAGTATATAACGTAATTGGTAGACCTTGAAGTAAACAGTGGGAAATAAGAAATATGTTTTAAAGATAGCATTAAACAGTGACTTTTTTGTGTGTCAAACACTTGTGTTTGTGTGAATGTATGTATCTTGGAAAGACGGAGCTTATGGCATTCATTCATTAAACTGTGAAAGAGGAACTGTAGCCATTTTTGCGTGCCTGCCGGTCTTTTGTTTTTTCCCATTTTTGTGCTCAGACCACATTCTGAAATCACATCCTACATGTTTGGTGTCTAGGAGAGACAGTGATGTATTTTCAAAACTAGATGTTGGACAGAAGCCAGTTAACTCTTTTAAATCTATAGTTTTAAGATAAAACAAATAAGGGAACTCTTTCCAAGTGCACAGCTACCAGTCTATGTGATCTCATGCGGAAAAACACAGGTTTTATTGTTAAAAAAAATCTCCAATTCTTCAGTGATTTGATTCAACATAGGTATTTGGGAGACCTATACAATGTTTGAATATTTCCTTATCCATGTCCCTCTCAGGCACGAAGCCAAGCTCTCTAACAAACAAGTGTGCCGGCAGCTCTCAACCCCATTGTCTCAGCACAGCCAAGTAGCTCTGACTCACAGGTTTGTTTTCAAGAGAAGGGGAAAAAAGAGAGGGAGGGAAAAAAAGTGAGGTTTTTTTTCTGTGTGCATACTTATGTGTTTGTGTGCACTGCTTCAGGAATTCCGAGGCCAGGGCCCCTATTACAAGTATGGAATGAGAAATCAACACTTGCATTACAAAAATGGATACGTAAACATAGAGGCCACAATTATCGGGCGCCGTGGTGTTGGAACTAAAGGAGATGGAGTGCCAATAGGTCTGTTAGCAATCACCCCCCTCACTGCCTGCCCTCTGTAATCCAGTGGGTGTATTCTAACTTATTTTGTACCAACAATGGCTCTTAACTGCTACCCACTGACAGGCAGGCAGCTTGCTTGTTGGCAGGGTTGGTGGTTGGTAGATGCAAGAGAAAAGTTTGAAAGGTAGATGTCATATCAAGGGGCAACAAGGTGCCTGTGCATGTATATGAGTATGTGTCACACATTTTTTGTATACTGTGCAGTTAAGTTTCCTCCTGTTAATCAACTGACGTGTGTGCCTGTGCTTCAGGGGCCTCCTGCCAGCTACAAAAGCCACTTCACAGAGTCCAGCTTGATGCCATGTGACAAATGAGTAAAGCAGTTTGATTTCGCAGAACACTGAGCTGCATTGCAGCATAATGAAGTGATCATGACTTTACCCTTGGTTCACTTTGGCCCTGCTCCCACTGTGTTTTTCCCCTATATTCAATCGCTTCACTCACTTATTTACTTGGCAAGCATTTCCTCCCGTAACCTCTAGTACTGCATAACTAGTGTCAAGGGTGGGTTGCTTGATAAAAAACACCGCTACGGGGCATTGGTTTTACACATCGGGGAACGCTGGCAGTTTTTATTGATATTCAAGTTGCCACTGGGTTGGAATAATAAGAAGCCTATTTTAACGCCTGGGCAAAAATCACCTCTACTGTCCATCACTCTGTCAGGGCAGAAAGCTGAGGCGTAAATATTATTGGCAGTTGAGGGAACACAAGGCTAAAGCTGAGCTTGTTCTTTCCTGTTAACTCTATTCTCCATTTGTGGTACAAATGTTTTCTTAGAGTTTTCTTTTTATTTCTTTGTCTCAAATGAAAAAGTAAACATAAGACATCTTCTTTTTCCCATTTCTCATCCCACACCAATTGCATCTCCCCCTTGTAAAATTCACTTGTATGTACTATAACACCAACGCACAGTGTTACTTTTAACCTGGTTGAACATGCATTGCCTTGAGGCTTTGCCTCCAGGCCTTGCATACAGGGGGAGTACCGATGTGACAGAAACAGGGAGGGCTGCTTTTTTTGCTGCAGCTGTCCTTTGCTTACAGATTGGGTTTCAGAAGATATGATGGATGCCAAACGCCTGGAGCCAGTTGTGAAGGCATAAGCAGGGAGCGTGTATGCTGGTATGGATTTGGATCGGGGTCAGTGGCACTGGCAGTGGCATTCTGCCCTTGACCTCCATTTTGGATCATCCCAACAGTCTGTCACTATTAACCCTTTATGAGAGTTGGGACTAATTATAACCAAAACAGCAAGTGATGGATAATAATTCTACTTTGAAACATTGCAAAAATAAAGGTAATGGGGTGATATCATTTAAGATTTCATTCTGACTGTGTTGCCTCCCAAAATAATATTTTTGTTTTATCCCCTTGCCTTGCCATTGTCTCGTTTTCTCTTATCTTAATTTTTGGAAAGGCTGAGAGCAAAATCCACTGAGGTTCATTTGAATACCCGACAGAATGAGGAAATAAAAGCTGCAGGAAGAAATGGAAGTGGCGGGCGGCTCTGTGCATTCATGTCACACTGCTTTATCAAATTATTCCACAATAGCAGCCACACAAGTGATGGAATTTCAATTAAAGTATGACAGTTTCAGAATTTGTTTCTGCTCACCAGAGAGTAAGTGAGGGCTACGATTCATGAAATGGGAGGCGTTAGAGTGGACAGTGAGGCAGGTATCATATAGAAGACATATTTTCCAGTTTATATATTCTCTTTTCACCCACTTCCCTGCTTGCTTCCAGCTTCCCCATTCTCCATGAAAACAGAATGACTTAGCTAAAACACTTCAGTTCAGAGGCAGTCTGTGGTTAGAGCCTGGAGACAGGAGAAAAAATATGGGGTGTTATGATAAAGGCCTTTGCAACAAGAAGTTAAAAATGGAGGCTTTTGCTTATAGGCTCTTTCCAAGAACATTTGTGCTACCTCCTGTGCAAAATATAAAGGTGCAACAGATAAGTGCGAGGGAGAAGTCCTCAGCCCAGTCTGGTGGCTAACTCATAAACTGGGAAAGGGCTATGTATATATGACCCTTAGGGAGTCTGTGTGTGCACAGAAAATTATGTGAAAGATTATAACAGAATTGACCTGAAGAACAGAAACAATATCTAGCGTTCGTTGCAGCAGAAGCTCAATGGAAAATTGTTTGAGTAGACTTAACCTGAAATAATATTACTATTCTCTTTAATAAAGCTTAAGATTAGTTTTTGTTGTCCATTTGCATTTCCAGACTCCTGCTGGAATTGGCACAGAAGAAAGAATTCCATTAGAGGGTGCAGTGACATTGCCACATAGCAATTTCACGAATGAGGAATGCATTTAATAGGGGATGGATTTTTCATAATTTGGAAGTGTTTCCTCAAGTAGTGCCGAAGTTGTTGAAGTGAACATCTTGCAATGGGACCCAGTGCCTGTAGTTCAATCGCTTGTACATGTTTCTACATGTTTAAAAATCTCCCTGTGTACATAAAGCAAGAAATATAGTCAACGAAAGGCCGCATATGTATACAGACTGATGCAAATATTTGTTCTCTATTATTCCTCATTTGCCCTTACTGTGTTGAAATCTAAATTAAATTCCTGCATCGCTACAAGGTTAAGAGTCAATGTTTAAATTCTGTGTAACCCTGGCATTCTCTCTCTACTCAATCTGCAATTATAGCTAGCCGCTTTGAAGAAGCCAGGCGGAACTAAAATGACTTTTCATGTCCGGCATAATGACTGCCATTTGGAAGCAGACATGGGGAGAGAGGGCGAGAAAGACTAAGCTACAGAGTAGAGAGTGAAAAAAGACGGAGGGAGGGGCAGTAGGAGGGAATAAAGGGGGACAATCAGGGGTTGAAAATGGCTTAGGTCACCTTTGGTTATGCTCATATAGCCCAAACCAACCACCTTTCATTCCTTACAGTTGAATCTACCACATTCCACCTCTTTTCTCTCCTCTCAGTGAGTCTCACTGAAATGTTCACCTGCTTCTCCCTCCGTCTCCATCTTTCTTGCCATTGGTCACCATTCATTTGCCTTCAAAGGAAGCTTAGCAGCTTAAATGTGGATTACAAGATGAATTGCACAGAGCGCAACACCGTATATTCTTTTAAGGAATGGGCCACTACAGCCAAAGCTGCAAGGCCAGAGCTGAGAGCCATCACCTGGGCTAGCAGCTGGCTATCTTTTACACTTTCCACACTAATGAGGCCAGACAGTTGGGGATGAAGTTATAGCGCAGACTGGATGCTGTGTTGGTAATCTATTATTTAGAATCTCATGGGGTGGCAGGTCTCAAGAATTTCATGCATGCATTTTGCAAAGCAAATGGTAGCCCTGGGGAAACACGGAGCTTTGTGTGGGAAAGAAATGAATGAGTATTAGATATTAATGTGAGCAGCAACATTTCGTTCTTATAGTTCCAACCTGACAGAAACATTTTTGTTATGTTATTTTTTCTTCATACTAGAATAGAAATACTGCTAATATGGATGTGCCTCAGTGGTTCTAGCAACGCTGACAACTCCATTAAAGGCATTAGTCTTTTTGTCTGTTTCCCCCTTCCGTCTTTTCGTATGTTTATTTCTTTTCCTGATATTTTAGAGATGACAGATGAAGGTTGTATTCGAGTCTTCAAACAGCCTAAATAGAAGAATGGGTATAGCTTTCGGTTTCCTTTTCATGTATATTTTAGGAACTATTTCAGAGGCATTTCTGAGAGTTGCATCATTATGTTAAAGAGAAGACTGTGCAGATGGGTCTTGTTTATATTTAGGTGGGCTGAAAAACTGTTGGATAGATGACCCCCATTCTCTCGCAGCATATTTGTTGCTTACATTTCTTTAGGTACACATATTTCTGCATAGATCATTTAATTTATGATGAGAATGTACAGATTAAGACATGTGTAATAGTCTGGCACCAATCACAAAACTAGAAAAAAAAAGGACAGTATCCAGAAACGTTTCTGTGGACCCATAGAGGAATTGACTATATTTGGCCCTGGACTAACGGAAATCCACCGGGAGATAAGATGGCAATGGTTAAACATAGAGAGGCAGTTTTAGCCAGAGTTGTTAAGCAGACTTGGGTTACTCTTAAATGAAGTTCATGCAGAATGGCTCAAGATACTAGAAATAGCACAGAGTGATAGATAGCATAAATAAGCTGCACATACCAAACCCTGTAACATCACCAAGTTATTCATGACTCCATATATACCAAAGATCTACATCATGATCATTTTATTTATTTTGAGATTTGCTTTGGTGTAAAATTGCTCGTGTGACACAGGTTCTGCTTGGGATGCAGTGACATCTAGCGGCATCAATTGCAATCAGATGAATATACACCACGTACCCCCAAACTACTATGGCACCAACAAACCCCAATGGTCCAATCAAGAGTTCTACTACTGGATTAGTTTGACAGTGCAACAGGGTGACGCTATGAGGAGTGCCATCCCTGGAATGTTTCAATATAAATGACTCCTTCCAAGGTCATTCCAACAAAATTATTTTTATTTTCATGCCATTCTACATGAATGAAAATGTAGTTATGAGTATTATATGTTCAGTAGATGCCCTAAAATGTTACACGATGAACCTTTAAGTCAGGAAGTCATGGGAGTTACTGTAGGAATTGCCAGAGCTACATTAACAACATAATTCACTTTCATTTAAAGGCCTGAGTATTTTCAGTGACATTATACCTCTTGATGCATACCAGTTTTACAGGTGTAAATGTGGGATAATAGCAACATCCACACATGAAATTTCAAAAACCTACAGAGCATGTTAAACGAGAGTTTCCGAGGCTTCTAATACAAAGATTTTTTCTCATGGTGTTCAGGGAAAGTTCTTGTCAGGTGTTGGGTAATGTAACCCTAGCTGCCACCCTTAATCCTCTACCTACACCTACCTTGTCCTTGCATGTGTTCTCTCATGTCGATCTACCCTAAAGAAACATTCCAGGAGAGTTTTCAGCGTCACTGTAACTGGACACCATTACGTTTTGCTTGCGTTGGTTCCCTGTGAGGAAAAGGATTTTGCATAGAGGAATTTGAGTGCTTTTTTTTTTTTTTTCAATCCACGAATGCTCTAACATTACACGCTTATTAGATTGCATCAAGCAAAGCAACAAATAAAAGCTAAGACCAGTACCTTATACACTTAGAAAGCAAAGATTATCAAAATCTTGGGCACCTGTTACTATTCACAATGCTGAATCTTTTTTTTTTTCTCTAAAGCTACAATACAAAAAGATAAAAAAGAAACCGCTAATACACAAGCACACATACACACTCATATATAGATGACTAGCAGGAATATGAATTCAGATCACAGAGTTAAATCTAAAAATAAGCACATAATATGTTTAGAAGCCTTTTCAGTGTTATGGTAGTTGAAACTGATATTTAGACAGTGAAACGACTTATTGAGTTTAATTATCATCCATATTTAATGGCTTGCCTCAGGGCTAGACTAGGACGAAAGGTGTCAATAACAGCATGTTTTATTTTAAAACCGTTTTAACTCAGTAAGACAGTGAATACGAATGGGGAAAAAAAATGTATGGCTGGATGAATATTTAGTTGTTGATGCTGGCCGTCACCCCTCAAGCTTTTAATATTGCAAATGGATTTTCCTTTTGCCATAGCTGCTTTTCATTCCTGTGACAGTCCAGGATTGTGTGTGTGTGTTTGTTCTACAGTACTGTGCTCTTTGTGTCACAGTCTACAGAAAGGTTCATTTGGTAGCCATGAAAACACATTACAATGTAATCCTTTCTTCCCTTTCCTTCTGCGCTCTCCTGTCTTCCCACCCTCTGCCGTTATTTGGAAACCGTCCCGAACGTCTATTGTGATAATCTAAGCGCAAAGCTGTGAGGAGGATGTCCTGCGCTAGCTGTTAGCCATATTGTTGTCTTGCTCCTCGGCTTGGATTGCCAGCCTGCATAACACTGCACTAGGGAATTAACCTGCGCTGCTGTTTCTTTCATATTTAAAAAAAAATAATTATAGCAGCAGCTATTCCAACAGAGCTGCAAGGGGAAATTTCCTATAAATGTTGTCAAATTACTGACAACTTCTCTCTGGCCATCCTGCTTAAAAACGTGATAAACAGCTCAGCTTCCTTGCTTGTGGCTTCCTCCAGAACAACCTTTACAGAAATAAAAGGGCATGACATTTTTTAAAGACAAGTTACTTGACGCCAAAGTGGGAAGTTAAATAAAGGAGAGTGTAGTTCACTGAACTGGACATTACTTAATTGTCACAGTTTGTGACCTTTTCTATTTCTTCTGAAAAGACTGGATTTCACTCTGTCAAAATGGCCTATGTCAGTTGTAAGCGATTCCTCCCTTCCTGTCCTTTTTTTTTCATATCTGCCATCTGCAGTGACTGCGTGGTGCCACAGCTTCTGTGTCATCAGTGAGAATGCTCACACGCTCTCTGGGACTAAACAAGAACGGAGAGGAAGAAAGCAGGAGAAATCAGAGACACAGTGTTAAAGAGGGCTTACTTCATTCTTTAACTGTGTTTAAATGTCCCCATGGACGTCATTATTCAGGCATCCTAAGAAATCTCACTTGTTTGCTCATGGAAAAATGTAAAAAGTGTTTGTAGTTCTTTTTATGCCTCTGCGGCAGTATGCAGAGCTTCAGTCAGGCTACTCAAAATTTCTTTTTTCTTGCATATTTGAAGAGGGTTGATACAGGCAATGATTTCTTTGCAGTACAACAGGTTTTATCGTCTCTGTATCTGCTATACTAATGGATCTGATGGCTCTACACCAAACAACAAGATTAAAGGACATTCTTATATTTTGGGCTTCTATTCATCTGAATTAAAAGTTTATTTCAAATTTGGAGTAAACTTAATTTTTAAATTTTGGTGACGGAATGGACAGTAAAACGACTCGTTGATTTAAAGATGTTGCTTTTATCAAAACTGTTACTCTAGCTTAAAATTAAGTTGTAATTTTTTTTTTTTAATAATCTAAAATGTAAAATGTTCTTTTTTTTTCTGCGTAGTGACATAAATCTTTAAATTAACTGCCAAGTATATGAAGATAACATTCTGTTTTATGATTTATAGACATATTTTAGTGATACATTCAGCATTTACGGGTGGATTGAAGGTAATTTCTGACTTCATTAAATCCAAGGGTAAAAATCTACAGCATCTCTACATAAAAACACAGCAGGAGAGGTGATTATCTTGGTAAATTAGCTCACTCATTTAGAGCTGTGTGGATGCAGATGCCTCTGTTCAATGGAAACCTATTATTCCAAACGACTCTCATTAAGCCGTGGTGAAATAAGGCAAGCTGTGGAAGCGGTGAAATAAAATCTTTAGACTGGCTGTGCAGAACTCGGCAGCAGTGAGCTACGCTGTCTTCATTAAGAGCTCTGACGTCAGAATTGAAATGCAGAAAGTGACTGTAAAAGGAAAATTGTATGCAGCTGATTTTTGCCTCTTATGCCCTATAGGTGGTTATTTGCTGTTTGTGCTCAGAGCCGAGGGAACTGACAATACAGTCTGAACTTAATGAGCGAGTCTAATAAAAAAAAACTTAACACCGAGGAGGATGAGTCACAGCTGAACTGTAATTTCTGTATTTCATTGCAGACCTGCTGTTTAGAGGCTGTTTTGAATGGCGTTCATCATAATCTTTCCTGTTTAGTCAAGTAATGCTGTGCTCAATCTTACATGACACAAAACGAACCAGATTGCTCTTTTATGACATCAGTGCTCACAGTTAGTTATTAAAAAAAAAAAAAAAACAACATCTACCATATTGCTATTTACAGCGTCCCTATGATAAATACAACAAAGAGCACTCAAGGCTCTTGCAGATGCATATTGCCACAAAAATCAAAAGGCTGCGTACTAAGCAAATCGTATAGATCAAAGCATTTTTCTCCACTGACTCTGCATCCCAATGCCCACTTTTTTCCTTCACAGAACAATCCATGTGCATTAACAGCCAATTGAGAACATTCAGCCGAGAAGTTAGATACAACTCACTCCATTTCTTTATCCCAGTGCACAAATTAATTCAATAGTGATTTTTTTTTTTTTTTGCAGTATGTGAGAAAATTTCTTGACCTTTCTTGAGGAAGCAGGGATTGTTCCCACAGTTATTGCTAAGGTCACCAACGCAGGTCATATGTTCTGATCTGCACTTGTTATAAATACATACAAGATTAGCATAGGGGTGTGAGGGTTGTCTCCTCAGGTAACATTTTGCAGCTGCTTTAGAAATATCATTTGAACTAAATCTACATGTTGGTTAAACAATCCTTTTTCCATAAAAAGTGAACATAAAAGTATTCATTAAAGAATATTTAAGCTAGCTTGATCTGTTCTTTTCATCATTACACTGAAGGTTTATGTCTCAGTCGAAAGCCTGATTCTTTTTATCACAGGACTAGTAGCTTAAATGACAGCTAAGTGCCATGAGACTCTACAGCATCTGGATTTATTTATTTGTTTCCCCGGGATCCATTTCAAGTGTTACATCAGGGGAGCAGAGTTGAAAGAACTTGCAAGGAAGAGAGATTAGATGGACTCCTGTCAGATTAAGATAAATACTGATAGGCCTCAGTACTCCCCATGGTCTCACAGAGCAGGTGGCCTTCATTTGCATCCCCCATGAGCTTACCTCCTCCCTCTCCCTGGTACATTTATCTATTACATTAGTCGCATCTGGAAATCGGATGACTGTCAAATCACCCTAATGTTGTACAATGTTCTATAACATGAGCTGGCACATAGTCAGGCTTGAGCACACAAACACAGCAGAGAGTGAGATGTTTTTAGAGCGTTTCCCAGTTTATTATCGCTCTATGATAACCTCCATTCATACATTCATGTGCTGGTTGGCAGGGGCCCTAAACATCAGTAGCCTGTATAAAGTGATGGAATGTTCACATTAAAATTCGATCTCCTGCATCAGTACAGTCATTGCTGGTCAGAATGGCATCTATAAATTGCTAGCCATTATTTTCGATTAACCACGCTGACACCATGGCACATCACATTTCTTCACATTTTTGCCCCCCGTCACAGTTGCATCACATTTCCAGTCCTGCTTCGTTTTAGATTGTCCCAGAGCATGATAACACAGAGCAGCAAACGTTGGCACACGAGCTAGCAGGCATCTTATTAATAGCCGAGCTGTGATAACGGCAGTTGTCCATGTCCTCCGTTGATATCTCAATCTTCAGGTACATTCGTTTAAGTGCTTTGAGAGCTTTGGGTGCAAAGGGGTTGGCTTATCATTGATATTCTAAACAAGTTTAATTCCCCATGTCCCAAATGCAGCAGAGAATTCCTCTGTTGGGGTCTGGAGGGAGACAAAATGGCTGTCTTGAGACACAAATACAATTTGTTTATGGCAGAATTCAGTGCATTGGTAAGGAGAAATGACTCAAAAAGCTTAGATGAGGTGGAAAGAGTAAATAAATTAGACAATCGATGAATAAATACATTGAAGTTCATCATACTCTGCTGAATTTCACAACCTTTAGAGATTCATGTGATGTCCATTTGCAAAACAATGAATTCAACAGGGCGAAAGTGTGAACTGAATCAGTGAAAGCAATCTGACTACTAAGCTCTTGTTTTGACAGAAAATGAATTGTTGTGTCAGCGCAGAGAGTCCATCTCTTAGTTCTTAATGAGTTTATTGGTAATCAATATCCCTTCTTGTTCACTGGCATGTGACACTGACGCCATGACCCAAGAGGGCCTGTTAGACAGTGGAGTTGAGTAGGTCAGTGAGGATTGCTCGTCGTTTGTTCATACTTAGACAGACAGGAATGCCCTAGTTACACCTAGGTGAGAGAAAGGCAGGAAATGAAAGGGCTTCAGTGCTTTAGTAACTGTGATGCCTTAGGTCTTTATCTTCAGTGAAATGAGGCTGCTGCTTTTCTAATATTCTCGTGCTTCCAATTGCTTTCTAGAAGTTAAATTTCTCATATGCTTTGCAGCACATACTAACTGATTTAACTTGAGCACAATTCACTTAAAGAAAAGCCCGACAAAGGACTGGTTATGTGCCTCTGTCAATACAGCACAAAATGAAAGTCTGCCTGTCTGTCAAAACTTCTTAGCGGAACCTCTTCTCCAGTGATTCTGTAAGCATCCTGCTGATGTAGATGGTTTTTTTGATGGTGGTCTTTCACAGAGACGAGGCCTGGTTTTCTGGTTTGGGTCAAAGCATTTGACCTTAGCCTGGAGAGCTCTAAGTCTGTCTGCCATGACTTTATTCAGCTCCATTGAGTATAACAGCAGGGTTTGACCTGGATCGATGTGGCACTGCCAACGCCGATTCCATTGAGAAACCCAAAGCCTATTGAGAGGCACTGATCAAGGGTGCCGGATGTTTTTGATTCACGCTGCTAAGTCTTGATATATTCAACAGTGAAATCTGTCTAAAACTGGGTTTGCTTTTCTTTTTGTAAAACTATGACTCAATGGATCTGGCAGGGTGCATAAAAGCCCTGCATCCTCAAAAACATTGATTCTTCCGTCTATGGTTCACGTCACACATTCAAATATATATTCAAATATATCCATTCAAGGTCTTTGCCTTTTTGCTATTATTTAGTACTACACAAAGCAGGACAAGGGGGGAGAGAAAAGGATATCTGACAAATGAAAAACAATTGGGCAAAGTGCCCAACTCAAATCAAGTGTGTGAGCTCAATAAAGCAGATTATCGATTTGCGAATTATTCTTTATTTATTTTGGATGTGGAAAAAGTTCCTTGGAAAATTATTTTGGTGTGCAGTTCAGACTTTAGACAAATAAATGGTTTGACAGATCATCAATGACCATACAATAAGTCGGCCTGATATTGATTTATTTCCCAATACCCCACCCCTGCATTGTCAGTTGTTAGCCTTAAACCAAGCCCAGGCACTGTATTGAATTTTTATCCTGCCTGCTTTAAATGAGAAAATGAGGATTCATTTTAACCTGCTCCCTGTAAGAAAGCCTGGGCTCGACTTGATAAATGGAGATGAAGAAAGGATATACATCACACCATGTTTAATATCTCTCATGACAACAAACAGCCTTGCTGGTGGTAATATGCAAGCAGCTTGAACCCTCAAAATGCAAAAATGGCAGCTTTGTTTACTGCATTCACAATAAATGGCTGAGGCCCCGCTGTCACTCACAGATGGCACTTCCTCTGAGGAGGTTTAAAAAAAAAAAAGAAAAAAACTGCAGAGCTAGTGACTCGTAGTAATGCACTGGCATGGCGGCAGCCATTTTACACAACCTCCGGAGGCACTGATCGTCACAGAGAGGCGTTGGCATTGTCTTGGCACCGGCCTGACTCCAGGCTCAGAGTAGTAAGTGATAGCCAAGCTGGAGCTTGTCAGGCCTGACGTATATAACTTTTGACATCCGTCCACACCATCTCTCTTCCCTCATCAGTTGCCCCGGAACACTGACCTTGGGATCTCTTTTTCTGTTGCTTCTCTGCCTCAATGTCTTAGTTTGGCACTGCTTGCAAGAGTGTTGTTTTGAGGCTTTCATTTACCCTTTCAGACCTTGTAAAATGATATTCAAACATTGCCATATTTGCATCCCTCCTCTTTGCATCCCTCGTCTTTTAGTTTGAAGCAGTCAGTATATATACCATCATCCTATCTTCTCTGACAAGACAGTGAAGTTTGAGTTTAACAGATGTAGTGAAATTCCAACAGTGAAAAAAATAAATGAAACAGGCTGTTTGTACTTTTCAAGCTTGGTATTTATGTAAATCGCGTTTTTAACTTAAAGTTAAATTTTTGCCTGCAGCTGAACCGAGTTTTTATCAGTATTGTTTTTATTAATGCTTTTTATGCGTTTGTGCCAGTAAGAAAGAAAAGAACGAGCTGTCAAAACCATGCACAGCCCAGTGTTGAAAGGCTGCCAGAAAATGTCAGACGCACTCTGTTATGAGGTGACGCTTTGCCAACGCACAATGTTGCTGTTCGATCGCCTAAAGAAAAGGTCATTATGGCAAACACATCAAGACGCAAGCCTTTATGGCATCTTAAGTAACAGTCTGATGCATTGTTTTCTTTTCTTTTCTATATATACATGTAGAGATACCAGTACAGAAGTTCCAATCACCTGCTCTTTTGTTTCAAGTAAATATGGTTATGTTTGCACGAACCATTTGAGATAGAATAAATCCAGTTAGAGCCTGGCACTTCTTGCAGTTGCAGATCATTGTTGCTGAATAATTCTTGTTCTTGAGTCACCACTTTTGTCAAAATATGTTGCATTTACAGCATATCATCACTATCTCCTGTTTTGCACATCCTTCTACATTATGCCACTGTGACTCATCAGCAGCCCTCACCCCTGGCCTCCCTTATGAGGTAATTAAGCCCCTGGTTGTTTATTTAGCTGTCTGCATGTGTGTCCTGTATAAAACACACAGGGGGTGCAAATGTTCTTCCTATCTTTAACCCATTCAAACAGCAGGACGTGAGTGCTGAGGATGGTTCGAATGTGCATGCATGTGTGTGCATTAATTAGGCAGGCAGAAGTGTACTGTATGAGCTTCACTGGGCAACAGCCAGCTGGGAGCATCTGGAATCGTCTTTCATACTCGCTACAAACGTTCTTGTCCGTGCACACACGCACACATGAAATTAGAAAAGATATCTATGGAACTGCAGTGTGATAAGGGAGCGCAGGTCAGGCATGACGGGTCATATGAGCAGCTATTTAAGTCTGCCAACATTTTAAGCCTCCCTCACATCACAGCCCCAGCCCCTTGTCCCAGAACAGTCCTTGTTTTAGAGTAACGGTGCCATTCTCACGTCTCTCTTGAGATTGGAATGCCTTTAGCCAAGAGGGGAGGACCTCATCAACACCCTGCAGCTTGTGCACCCATGAGGCATCAAAGCCGTCCCCAAGAATAAAGAGTTTAGTTTCAAAGCAGGGTCAAAATCTCAAATAATCCTCTGCGTCCTGCATTCATTCTACTGTCTGAGTTTGTTTTTATTCACAGGAGATGAGATGGCTATTGAACCAGCTTTTTTTATTGGATGCTTTTTTTAAATTATTATTATGTAATTCTTTTCAGATCACTTAATCTATTTGCCAAACTCTGGAAACACTTAAGTATGTCCTTTTTTGAACAACTGTGCCTTCTTTTGCTAATATCAATGACATCCTTCAGTGGCTCCCACTCACTGCATCTGTTCATTCAGGTTCCTGCGTAGGTGCACATTCACCATTGCCTGAGATGCATCACTTCCTGAGTATAAGATTCATTTTTAATAAAATAAATATTGTTGTCGATTGCTGTAGAAGGAGAGTGAATAAAAATCGGAGACTGAGTTGGCGCTCTCAGTATTTCTGCTGTACATAGAGCTCAGTGAGCCAGCTGAAATAGTGTTTCTCTGGGCTATTGATTAGCTGGTTAGGCTATGAAAAGTCAGGGACAAGACAGTCACTGTGCTCCCTTCCCCCGACTCACCAATGGATACTATTATGTCTGTTTTTTTCACTTTACTCTATTTTATGCTTCCTCCTTTTTTACCTCATTCATCCCAATCCTCTCAATGTACTGTGTTTGTCGCTCTCATTCTTGTACTATTCTTACCTATTTTACTCGTATGCTGTTAGAGGAAAAGCCCCTGTATGCTGCTTGCCGAGTTAGATTGCAAGAGCCCAGCTGTTCACAGTCAAGGGCCGCTTCTTTTATTAGCCATCAGCAGGCCAACCTGGAAGGGCAGTGAGAGGGAGAAAGAGTGGGTGGCAGTAAGGGTGTGGGGGGCAGATTTCCCAGCTGTTTGTCCACAAAGTTTGCCTCCCTGTCAGAGATTAAGCAGATCCGCGAGAATGTAAGCACATACACAGAGGTGAGACAAGACAGCTGACACATAATGGATTGAGACGAATGGATGTTCCTTACATGACACCCGACCCATGATTTTCTTTTTTTTTTTTGTGTGTGCGCTTTGTTTTTTGGCTGAGGACTGTAAAGTTTTGCACACAGCACCACTGGAATGTAAAGTGTGATAAATTCACAAAACAGAAGGCATGCATTCAATCTCTCCCTTCTTTTACCTTTTACATTTTATTTTTCAGTCAGTTGAGGACTGTTGTGCTACTGAGCCCATGTTCAAGGGGAACACAAAGGACCTGAGTGTAAAATTATATCTAAAGATATAGAATCAGACCTCCAATGTGCCATTTTAATGACATTGTTTCATTAAGATTGCAGGGACAGTTTTCATCTTTTTTGTATCTCCCTCCTTGTCTGCTTCAATTCTAACCAAACTGGGGACTCTAAAGAAAGTGAATGATGAGAGCATCTCAGAGTTCCACCATTTTGTGTTTTCTGTGACAAGCAAACATGCTGTGAACTGCTTGGAACTCAGAGACTTTGTTTGACCCACATGAGGTGCTCAAAGAGCTGGAGTTTCCATAGTGTTCCATGTTTGGCATCTCTTTGCCTAAAGACACTGTCTGGAAGTTCTCAAGATGTCTATATTATATTTGCATAATTATGAGAATTGGTTGTCACAGCCATTAAGTTATATGGGAGCCAGTTCTACAGAGTGTTAATAATGAAATCAAATAAAATGTGAAAGTCAAAGGTTGTTTTTTTTTTATATGAAAAAAAAAAAGTACCTTAACCTTGACGCAGAGTTGCTGAAGTTGGGCTGAGAATGTTTAGCTTGTTTTCTGTTACTTTCTAAAACCGTCTTGTCTGATGGAAACTCTTTGCCTCAAGATTACTGTTGTTTAAATTCTAAAACCTACAGCATAATTATACAAGCTCTACAGTTAGCAGCTAAGGTAGATATTTTCAGCAGACATTCATGCTCTGTTTAATAAACATACAGCCAATATGGACTTTATTACTAAGTGCTTGAGACCAATGTAGCTCAGTGGCCCCAGACAAGTAATTAGAGTTCACACTGAGGCCTGTCTCTAAAATACAGTCATTATCCCAGCAAAAATACAACCTTTCCAGGTCACATCACTTTGTCTGCAGCAGTAAAAGTAGTTTATTTCTGTATTGTGCCACCATTATACTAGCCCCAATCCACTTGCAAGCATTTTATGGGCCACAGAGTGATTGGGGGCGACTGAGAGATTCTGTAAAAGTGTGGTGATACAATTGGCTGAACACAAGGTAACTATGTGAGTTTGGTAATTTTTGTCTAGAATTTGTGCTTGAATGTTGCATTATTTTCCATACCAAGCGAACAGAGCAGATTTCATCACCCTAATCTAACAAATTCCTCACAAGTGAAGCCCCAGACAAAGGTAGCAAATTCTTTACACCTCCCACAAGAGCTAATCAGCCATCTTGCAATAAAACACGAGTTCTTATACTGTCCCTTTTCACACAGTAGTGCTCGTGTATGGTTGTTGTTAAGCTCAAAGGTCTTCGTAGGAATGAGCCTCATCTTGTTGTTGTCTCTGTGATTACTGGAAAGGCAACAAGGCTGTAATCTGAGAAGACAAAAATGAGGTCCACACTATTTTTGGCAACTGCTGTCTTGACTGTGGAAAAAAAGTTTATCTTAACAATGAGAAAACGTCCCTTAAAAAGCTGACCTTGGAATGAGGGATCACATTTTTTATTTCTACTCAGCTCGACTTTACTCCTGCAAGACCTCTAAATTTTGTAAAACATTTTTATATATGGTGTCTAAACAATTTTGGGGGCACAGTCTGTGAGGCTCCCTGCTTTTTCATTTGTATATATGAAAATATAGAGGTTCAAAATTTGATCAGTTTTTTTGATGGTGTATGATTGTTAGGTAAAATAGGACAAGTGTTTCATTATGGCATTTTCCATTATGTTGCTATAGATTATATAAATACAGTGTTTTCCTAAGCATTTGGTGATTCAGTCCATATGAAGAATTTAGTCAACCTTTTGGACCAAATCCAATGAAGTGCTCTCCCTTGTTTCTCCCAAGAGGCACCACTTAAGTGAAGATATGTGGGAGGATCCTGCTTAAACTCTGACTTTCAGCATCCAAGAGATGCACTCTCAAAACCTATATACCTCATCAAATGAACCAGTGAAGGGGAGGATGACTCCACTTGCATAAACACAACTGGCAACCACCAATTTATTTTACCTAATCAACTCAGCTCTTGACATTTGGCTCCACCATGGGGATTTGTTTGTGTTGAGGGCAACAAGCCACTGTCAGAACTGTCGGAAGTCTTCCGAGAGACATACATCAGTTTTTGCTGGAGAGAAATGCTGTGGAAGATTTTGGTGGGGAATCCACTCTCATTCCGTCCATATGCTTCTTTCTGTGTGTGTATGTCTGCCATTGTCTTGTCAGCCCTCTAGTGTTTTATGCATGCTGCTCATTAGCCAGACAATGGCCACTTATGATGAAATGCCATTCAGGGCAATATGTCAGCAAGCCCCTGAGATGAAAGGTGTGAGGATGGCAGCAGAAAGCCATATGCTTAGAAACCAACAAATGACCAAAGGTCTGGAGCAAAAGGAAAGTGAATTAAACGCCTAAATTTACAGAAATTTTAGAATGAAGGAAGCTACGAGTTTACCCGATGAGGATATTTTCACATTTTTTACAGCGGTGAACACAAATAAAGAACCAACAAGACCTTGGTTCAAATTAACCAGCTGAAACCCTGAACAGTGATGCTGGAAGTGACTCCAGTAGGTCAAACTTTCTTGACCTTAGGTGCTTGTGAAACCTAGCAGAAAGAGAAACTGAGACACTAGCTCCATCCAGTGTATGATTGTTCCCCTTCCCCAACATCACCGTGTCTGAAGGCAGAAGGTGGGGAGGAGTGCAAGATTAATGATGGTGCTAACCGCGTATTTATCATCCGACTGGAGAGTAATGCGACACCTTTCTAATCTGAATATATTTCATTGGGCTGTTATGGCACTCAGCCCTTGGTCCAATGAATGTGTGTGTGCTTGCTACTGTGCGTCTGTATGACTGGACGTGTATTTGAATGTTAATCATATCTGCACAAGCTTTTGCGTGAATATGTGTGTACTTGTAGAGGCATACGATACCAACCAGCTGCCATAAATGTTTACGCTATCTTGCACGGAAAAACAGTGCTGCGATAATTAGATAAAAATGAAGTTCCTCTTTCCAGCACGTTGGAACCACGCTCCTCAAGATCAACTCTTCTGATTCGCAGCTACCTTATCATGTGAACCCCCCTGTTCATTCCTCTCCATCTGATTCTCTGGCTACTTCTTTTTGGCACTCAGCAGAAATCAAGATGGATGTCTCCCAACAGAGATGGGGAGATAGGGAATGCACAAGGCCAAGATTGGGCTTGATATGGGCCACAGTGGACCTCCCATAAGATTGACTCCACTTCACAGCAAAAACTATTAAGGAACTTTGGAACAGAAACCACATAGGTTGGAGGATATTCTGTTTTGGGTGTTTTCAGATTGGGAACACACACGCACACACACACACTGAGTTGGTAGTTTGTCCAGACTTTTCCAGACCACACACAAATGCTCTACTATGCCACACTGCAATACTCACTGTTTCTCTTCAAATTGTTGCCAGATTAAAAAAAAACAGGTAAAGTAAAGTACATTAGTATTCAAAATCTGTTCTGGTCACATTTTCCAATCAAGTGTTTCATTTTGGGATAAAGGGCTATCACGTCAACGTCTATGGTCATATAACATCAAATGCTGCTAAAGCTTTTTTTTTTTCCCCCAATTAGAGGATCAATATAGCTGTGCAGTGTTGTCAGAAACTGTGAAAGTGATGACTCCGTGGAAACAAAATATTGCAAGAGGAAAATTGAGAGAGGTCTTTGGGATTCTTTGAGTTGAGCACATTCTACATAATTATTTCTTAATTTTGGCTTGTATTCCCCATGCTTCTTCAGAAACAAACAGCTAATCATATTCGTGAGAAGTCAGTTTGAGTTCATTTTCATGTCATACTTCAGAAGAAATTGGCAAAATGTTTTACCACCCATGCGCATGTCCATTAACTCTTTCTGGGAAAAGGCAAGAAGCATTTAAAAATGCTTTGGATTTTAAACATTTTTCATATCCGATAGTTTAATATATAATATAATATTTAAAAAATGCAAGTAGCAACACAGATCAAGTCATGTCTACTAAGAAAATGGAACATTTGAGCAATACTGGTATTCTGAAATGTAATAATGAATAGCCACGCTGATGTGAGTCACAAGGTACAACCTGTTTCTCTTGGTTTTGCAAGGATTCTCCATTTTAGGCATTCAAAGTATACCATATGCAGACCTATATACTACACAACAATCACAGCAGAGACATGGCCATCAAAAATCTCCGCTGAAATGGATTACACACATGGCCGTGCTTTCATCTTCTCCACTGGGGATTATGTGTCTTCCTTTCTTGTGTACCCTTTGCGATTGTACCATTTGTATAAATGTTTATTGCATGTTTCATTGTTAAAGTGCAATGTAGGGGAACAATGGAAGAAAATGAGTTACACATAGCTTTTTCAAATGAGAGATTTGTACAAGACATTCCACAAACTAACCTACTCACCTGAGCTTACAATAAAGCCATCACATGAGCAAAAGCATCTGTTTCCTACTAGATGCAAACTCATTATTACTTAAAGCCTAGATTCATGTCCCAGATGTGCTAACAACATGATTTGCTGTTGAATTTGCGTGCACATCTTAGTTTAATATGATTACATGTTATTATAGCAGCCATTACCAATTTTTGTATTGCTAGCTTAAGTGGAAATGAACTTGGCTTGAGAAAAGGCCACACACTCAAGAGAGATAATATAAAACATGATTATCTGATGGCTTTTCATCAGTTCAACAATGAAACTGACACTGTATTCCCTTTTAGGTTTGTCTCCATCGGTGGTTCAGCAACACATTTCATGCTGGTCATGTAAAAGATTCTGGTTCATTTCCCAACTAGCGCAGGAACCTTTTCAAATTCCATTATGTCAAAGAAGAATAATAGGTTTTGTGCTATGGCAGTGCAGGCAGACACATAATGTTTCAGTGTCATTACAGCCCTGAGCATCTTTGGCCAGACTTCAGCACATATGAATCCTGAGAGGGAGGGACAGTTTATCTGTTGCAGTCAAGCAGCTGGTGTCTGCCCCAAAGGCTCCAACAGCCCCGAGCTTTCAGTACCACTTCAGATGCTAGTCATTTAGCAAACAAGTCAATCATGTGCAAGGCAAATGTAAGTGACTTGCCAACATTCCCAGTGATCCCTGATATAGCAGTGAGGGGACAAACAGGAGTCATGGCCTGTTGGGTCATGGAAATTAGGTCAAATTTGTCATCAGTAAACTATCTGGGTCTAAAGTTCTCCTCGACAGATTGTAGGTGTTGAAACTGTTTGTAATAACAAAGGAGCAGGGGACCCTGCTTTTGTCAGGAGTCTGTTCTGTGATTTCAACCCTCGTCAAAGAGCCCGTACAGAATTGTGGATCCCATAATTAGAGTTTAGAGTTACTGTGATGTGACTAAATGAGCTGAGTGACATAGTAATAATGTGGAATTGCAAAAAGAATGTGGCTGCCCCAAAACATAAAATGTTGGTTAGGCAAATGAAAAGCATCAACCACTGCACTCTGCTGGCAATGCTTTATGTCATGTAGCTTTGTAGATCTAGGAAACTGCTGTAATTATAATTCCTTTTAAAATAATTGGAAAGTTTACTATCCAAAAAGAGAGATGCAATTTTTATGGGGAAGATCACAGTGGATAACTGTTATCATAGCCACTGGAAGATTAAAAAAGAGACGTATGTGTCTTGTCTGACAAAACCGTTTTAGATATCATATGGAAAGCCTTGGAGCTGGAGAGAGTTTGACAGCCAATGTTAGTGGCAGTAACTTTCTTATCTACTTTACCATTCGTCACTTTTAACAATTTATCTTTTCCACAAAATAAAACATAAAGTCTGCATCAAATGTGAAGTATCAGCACTTTGGAATAACTAAACTATCACAGAAGTTAAGAATAAATTTACTATTTGTACTAAATTAGCACAAAAAAGACCCCTGGTTCATAAATATTTCCAGCTGATTCAAAGCAAGTCAGAGGAAAATGACAATTTCCTTAAACTCCCACAGTGTCTTTAAAACTTTCTCAATTATCTAATTAGGTAACTAGATGTGAAATATCAAAGGTTATACTGTCCACCTATATGGCAAGTTCCTATGCTTACTCATGAGTGTCAATCAAGGTGAATGTCTATTTGATTTACTTGCACAATCATGTGCCAAATGGTCTAAATGCAGTGTAAACTGAAAACAAGCAAGAGACCTTGCTAACAAGGTAACCCTTGAATTCAAGGTTACAGTCTGCTGCAGTTCCATAAAGCAAACACAAGCATATGTGCACCTACATTCTCATGTCATCTCCCCACACACATACATACATGCATACACACATGCAACGAAAAATACATGTCTCTCTGTGTAGTACTCTCCTTGAGCCAGTCTCTTAATTAAATGCTCAATTAAGGTCTTTAAATAGGTAATTATGCAGTGCCTAATCCCCCAGCTCCAAGGCCCTATCTCATTTAGATGACACTCGGGCAGGCAAAATGGGAGGGGCAGGTGTTTGGGCCATAGTTTCTGTCATCAGAGCCCCTGATGGTGGCACAGGCAGCCCTGTTAATGATAAGGAAGATCCAGGCAGTCACTCAGTAACTCCCAGTGAGGACCACTGACAGCATGGGAGATGGCAATGACAGACTTGACAGTCTCTTAATCGTGTTTGTTGGGTGTTTGGGGTGGACTGTATTTAGTTGTGGTGGGTGGAGGGTTGGCCATATAGAGGTTTCTGAGAGGGTGTCAGACATAGGGCGGGGGAAGAAAAGACTATTTGTGTGATGTGGGTTTGTATGAATTTTTTTGGATAATTACCAAGTTGATTTTTTTTGTGAAACAAAGACAGTGGGAGAAAAACATTCCTCCTAAATGTCAAGTTGTGCATGTTGCTTGATGCCAGGCATGGACAAACGGTTTAGATTTTTTATACTGACATTTGTTTGAAGGTGGCATTTGATTTGAATTACGGTCTTCAAATGGTGGCTGGAGAAAAAAAAATATTATTCTCTCACAGCGTAATGAAATGTCTTGTTCAAGTACCGCAATATACCATCATCGAAAAGGAAAACTATATACTCTTGTTTGGTTAATAATGTTGCAATGGCAAACATTTGTCTTGGTGAAATAACAAATCGAAAGTTGTTGCATTTGCCTTGGGGTGAAGCTTTGCTTTTCCTCTGCTGAGTTGCACAACCAGCCTGCATTGCTTCTCTGAGAACAATAGCTTTGCACCTTTCAAGGGCGTCCAAGAACTAATCCAAGTTTAGCTTTTCAAGTCTAATAATCAGCAGCACCAACATCAAAGTGTTGAGTAAACTTCAGCAACTTGGAATATTCAAAATTATGTTCATCCCCACCTGGCATGTCCTCTGACAACCTTATCACAATATAGATGGAAGTGCAGGAACAACACAATTTCACCTCTTTATGTGTATTCAGCAAAAACATATCTGTGATGATATGTTTTTGCCTCATTGCCCTCAACTGTTGACACTGATGAATTCACATGTAAAAATGCTTGGATAAGCAGCTAGTTCTAATGCTGCCTGCTTGTTTTTGACTTAGCCTTTCTTATCAAAAATGAGTAAAAGAAAAAAGACAATGTCCAGAATAAAGTGAAAAACAAGAATTGATGTCCGTAGTTCTTATGAATCCTGGTTTGACTAACTTTTCAAAATGTCAATGAAAGATATTCATGATATATTTATCATATTGTATGATGTATATCTTATTATAAATATATTTATTTAATTTTTGTTCTATGGCCTTCTGATAAGCTCATTTAAAAGAACGTTTTAAAACATGTCACCTTAGGTATAGTATAGTTAAGCATAGTATATAATATGATATGCTGATTGAAGAGAAATTTCCCACACATTGCCTTGTACACCTCAGCAAACATAATATGGAATTACATTTTAGCTCAGGGTATATAAATTAAGTCAAATTTGCATTTAGATCATGGGTAAATGGTATTTTATTATTTTGCTGCCCTATGAATGTAGCGAGTGTGCCCCCAGCACCTCTTTACATCCTTCATGTAAAGCCTAAGTAGTGCATTTACATACCAAGCGGCTTGGCTTTTGTACAAAAGGCACAAAAATGTCACTAGTGCACAATGCACCTTGGTGTGCCATTGTTTCAGAAAGATAAGGAGGCATATTTCCCTTGACTTATGTCATATGTATTAGGGGGCAACACAATTCCCAGTGCTGTATTATTCAGTTGTTTTCAATACAGCCCTTTTCTCATGTTTTGTGCCATGTCGGCAAGTGGCAGAGGAATGTTGTTTCATCTGTTCAGGGGCTCTGTACTTTCCATAAAACGACATGAGCTCAGGCTAGGAACAACCTCCCTCTCACCCTCCTTCCTTTCTCTCATTTTTCTGCCTCACGGAAGTAAGATTATTCATCCTCCCACAGACTGTTGCTGTGCTGGGGGTAGATGTCAAAGTGCCAGGAGCATGTGGTGCAAAGGGTATGCATGTTTGTGCTTTGCTTGTGTGTGTCTTTTTGTGCAAATGAATGCCCGAGTCTACATTTTTGAGCATGTTTGTGTAGGAGTTGTGCATTTTAAGCTGCATCTATTTGTTTGGATGTGGTCCTGAACCCGAGAATGGGCTTTTGAGGGTGAGAAGAGTTTACATGTCTTATTCCTTTTTTAAAAATGTTTTCTCCATTTTTCCCACCTGCTGTCATCTTTCCAGTTCCTGCCCTTCAGGAAACTATACATTTATACTGCTAGAGGGGCTTCACAGCTATCATCTCCTCCTCAGCAGTGCCTGCTTTTTCTCCTTCTATTCCTCACGCTTCTCCTCCACCTCTCTTGCACAACCTCCGTTAGTGGTGCAAGCACAGGCAGAGTGTGAAAAAAACTGGCAGTGAGGCACATTCCCTTGCTTTTCTCCCCTGGTCACCTCTCTACCTGACGGTGTGTTCTCCTCTCCCTCTGTTCCTTTCTCTCCTTTCCCTCCCCTTGTCCTCCTCTCCCTTCTACTGCCACCTATTTCCCCCTCTGGCTCGTTGCTCCTCTTATCCATTATATTTCCAGCCTACTGCTCCACCCTCCACACACTCCCCCTTCTTTTTTTTCAGCTTCATAATATGTAACATGATTTAGCCCTCCCCTGTTCATGCAGCGTAAATTTAATCCCAGCCGTTCTAGGTTGGCTGCGGCTGCTGCGTCTACCATTTTTCTCATTTTACCCCCATCTTGCCATACTTGCTGCTCACAACACAATAGACTCCTTAAGATTCAGCCTGTTTGCATGATAAAAAGTTCTTTCCTTGTAGTAAATGCTGATGTGCAAGGTCAAGCACAAGCTAAGTGGCACATGCTTGTAGTATAGAAGCATCCCACACCATGACATACAAACATAGCACGAGGGAAGGACCTGCCAACAAGCCAGCAATCATTTGAATAGTTTACACAGTTCATGTGCTAACCAAAAGGCTCATTGTACTCTGATGTGGTTTTATCTGCTCCCTATAGAAAAGGCATTAGTAGCATCCATTAGTGTTCAATAGAAAGTGTGTTTACCTGTGTCAACAAGGTCAGAGGAGGCGATTCAAACATGGAGACAAAGATAAAATAGGTTGCTTTGGCTTTTTGCTTTTTTTCCACCTCTAAATTTTCCACTGTCTCTACAGATTGCCCAATAGCTCCATAACCTTGTGTGCGTGTGTGTGTGTGTGTGTGTGTGCGCACTCTGTGTTGGTGTGCGTTGAAGGAGCAGTACAACAGGACACAGGGATAATCAGTCACCGAACTGCAGGTCAGGGTCTTGCACTGTGGGCACCATCCATCTGAACCCAGCAGCTGCTTGTGGAAGGTGGCAGGAGGAATGAGTGGAGGCAAAAAGATGGGTGACGGGAGAGGGAGTGAGAGAAGGTGGCGAGGTAGATCGGGTAGAGGGAAAGTCAAGGAGAAGCTGCTGAAAACAAAAAAGTGTTGGGCAGAGGGGCAGTCGGGAAATTGTGCTTTGTGGTATTTTAAGTTATACCGAAATGTATGCTGAAAGTCTGTGTTGGTGGGCTGAATAGTCACAAAAAGTTCTGTCTTCCTAATACTCTTCTAAATGCAACACACTGTCCTTGACCTATCAACAAAGTTGATTTTCCAAACAATCCCACCTTGATTTTGCATAAAAGGAAACCTATCACAGAGAAGTTCCAGCAATTTAATTTGATTACAGTGTTCACAAGCAGCAACAAATGTTAGTACTTTATAGTATTTCTGTTGTGACATTACAAAGTTACAAAGCAGAAAAAGGGGAACCACTTTGAAATCTGGTAGTAATTTGCTACAGACACACAAGTGAGATGGGTTTGTGATAGCTTCCATGTCCTACTGTCACAGCAGGTGCTTTTAAACCAATTATTAGGCACACAAATGTCATCAGACCCAATTAGTTTCCTGCTGTGTGCTTCATGTTGGATGATCCATTCATATGAAAACAGCATATAACTAAAATACAACAGTAACAGCACTGAGAGCATTTGTTTGTCCAAAATTAGTCAGACTTGCTGTCGGAGCTTTAAACCCTGATTTTTTTCAAACAGAAAGTCTGCCGGCACCACCCAAAAGGATAGTTTATGACCGTGAGAGGCTTGTTTGGGGGAGGTCAGCAGAGGCAAGGAGACAGGGGGGGAGAGAGTAAATAAGTAAGTATAGCAAATAAACTTCTCTGATGTGTGGTTGTCAGGGTCTTTCATGTGGAGGCTGCACTTGAGGGCATAGCTTAGCTTGGCTTGAGGGATGTTATTACACATGCCGGCTGATCGGGAGCGATGTGTGAGAAACGGCCTTGTCACTCTGTCTTAAATCACACCATCGCAGGCAGAAGAAGAAAGTAGCTGTTGAGGGGAAACAAACATAAGACCTAAACATAAGCCAAGACTAGTATCAAAAAGAAAGACATAAGTAAGGATGTTTATCCAATGAAGAGAGCCTGGAAGTTGATACAGTGGTATTAAATAAAGAACTTGAGACAAAGATTAAAAACTGCCCTTATTTTGGCCAGTAAAACATATTATGACATAACCCAAACTTATCATAGTGATGGAGATATAAGGACTTTAAAATTAAATTAGTTGAGTGTTGATGTATGGGAGTGGCTGTCTATGCTTTCTATCAACATATTTAAGATATATGCTTATTTCATAAACCCTCATGGTACAGCCAACCATGTTTTACTTAACAAAGCCAGTTAATAAGTGGAAGGGCTGATTTACAGCAACTTTTGATATTTATTATGCCATTTCACCATGGCCTTTGGTTCATATTTGGTTCTTTATAAAGTGACACTGACTCCTTGTGCATCTGAGTCTTAACCCCATGCTCTGAGCAATTTTTCTGTACTTAGTTTTACAGTAAAATTCTATTGTGTTTCATAGCCATATTTTTCATCTTTTTTTTAGGGTTCTGCACTTAAAAACGTATCAGAATACCTGCTTAAATGACAGCAAAAGGGAAAAGTCTGTAATAGAAAACACAATGACCACTCCAGTTTTCATACAGCAGTCTACCCTGTGCAGTCACTACTAGCCCTGCATATCACACTTTGAAAACTGTGAGTGTGGAATGTAATTATTGCATTCTTTAACTTTGCAAGTCTGAAGGGAAATAGAAAGTTGTGCCTCACAAATTTATATTTGCTGTGCCTGGCTGGGCATGATACTGCTTATTATGATGCTGTGCAATATGGTTCTCCCTGTGTAGTTTAGTCGTGCTTTGTCCTTGCATGTGTTGGGCTAATTACAGAGGGATTGGACTTAATAGATTTGGTGGCATTTTTGTGGCTGCTTTGGTCTGTTAGGATAACAAACTGTTTCCTTTAAGTTCTATTCAGTCTGTTTATAAGCCTGAAATAAAAAAAAAAACATTAAAAAAAACCCTGGATCTGGGCAATCTGAACTTGCACAAAGGAGGAGTGTGGTGTGGTACAACTGCTATGCTCAAACCCATGACGAAAATGTTAAAATTGCGCCATGAGTAGCATTCTTATGTAAGCACTAGTCTCCTGCTGCTTTGTTTTTAGTTTCTCAAACTATTACAGCATGTCAGACGGCATGGAAACACACATATGGCGTTACACTGATGTTGTGAACCTGCTGCTTCGGGAACCTCATAACTACACTGCTTGCATTTGTTCCCATAATATGTTTATTGTGGTATGGCTGGAATATGAGACAAACATGACAAATTATTTTGTTTTCTTTTTATTGCTTGTCTAAAAAGACCAGAATACCAAACTAGCACACTCAAATGAGGATCAAGACCAGCCTGTACGGGGAATATAAACATCCCACCCTCATTCTTTTTCACTTTTCTGATAAGGATCATGAGGAACGAGAGAGAATCGACAACTCAACAGCCCCTTTCTTTTTCTTGCCACACACTCCCCCCTTTTCTAATTAACATGGTGCATGTTGTCAGGCTTTGTTTAATAATGCATGATTGCTATCAGCAGCAAAATCCTTTGAATGAAACCCTATTGAATGAGAACACAACAAAACCACCAGAGGCTCAGGAAGAAAGACAAAATACTTTTTTCTTTCCAAATGTAATAAATGTTCACTGGAAAGCATCAGCGCCTCCAAATGTATGGAAGTGAAGGTGTTGCCTGCAATGCTAAATGGCTGTGTTGCAACTGAAATGGGTAAAATTGAAGCCACCTTTTGAGGTTCTCTTTTTGTAGATCAGAAAGTTCAATTTGAAGCAACACACATGCTCATACATGTTTTTATGTGTGGATGAGCAGCATTTAGGCAATTTTCATTGTTAGATAACAATAAAGTTGGCAAGCTGCTGCCATTCTACAAGGTTTGTCAGGTGGCTCATCACCCTTTAGCATATTGTGACAGAATCTGCTGCACAATTTCTTTCATTTTTGGTATAAATTATGACTTCAAGGGGTATGTTTTTAACTGTGATAACATTAGACTCTCCTCACATTTATTCACATGGCACAGCCTTTTAGTTGTCACACTGGTGATTACACAACATACAGATGGTTTTGTTTTCCTCTATCAGCATGTGTGTGTGTGTGTGTGTATGCAAACATGTAAAGGAAAGAGAGGGCTGCTGAGTACCACGATGTCAGTGCAACATAATGTCATGTTATTTTGGAAATTCACACTTCAATAATTAACTCAAAGGCTATTACTTAGTTTTAGAGGTGCAGACATATAAAACAATAACCTGAGAAGACACTAAGCTTCACCTGCACTACGTATGGATCACACTGCAGCTTTATCCCCTCAGACCCCGCTCAGGGTTTTTCAGTCCAGTTGATTTTAATCAAATTCACTGTCGCTACAAAACACTGCTCATGTGGAAATTCTGTCTAGTGTTCTCAGATGTTTGTATATGCATACACATTTGTGTTTGTGTGTCGGTGGTGGCATGAGCGGGGGATGAGATTGCTTCAAATTGATTCCCTTCGCCACACGTCCCCCGCTCTTGCGCTCGCTACTAGCCCCGCGGCGCTTGGAGACAGGTAGTCGTGTCTATCTCCCCCAAACACAAATCGAGTGTGACAGGTGCGCTATCTTCCCGTCTTTTCTGCCATTTACAGCCCACAGAAATGAAAGAGGGAAAGCTAGGAGCGGGAAAGAGGATGATTGGTAATGGGGAAATGAGGTACTTTGTCATCATCGGGCCTAGTGATTTGGCTTAGGGGGTCTTGTTTTTTTCCTTTTTTTCCTTTAATGGGTGGTGGTCAAATCTACAGCTAAACAGTTCAATATAATATTATCACTGCTGAATACTCAGCTACTCAAATTGTATAGTCACAAAACTTTCCAGAAACCTGACATGTGCTTAATCTTGAACTCCACTAGTCACCACAGCTGAAACAACAGTTTCCTGTGGAACAATGCAAGCAGGGTAGCCATTATGCTAACCCCTGAGTACAGTATGACACTCAGATTAACTGGGAGCTGTGTTATGAGCTGAAGTCTACCGCAAAGCATCCATCACTAAGGATCAAGCTCAGGCTTAAGCAAATGGATGACAAGGGATAGAGGCAGTCTGAAGCTAATACTAGCTCAGTGTATCACATTGATTTTCACAGCCATGTTGTGGTCCTTCGATAAAAGGCTGAAACATGAATGGGAACAGCTGGCCACTGTCTTAAAGATTTTGTGTGGTGTTTATGTAGTGCTGGATCAAAGAAAATATGTGTGTGTTGTGAATCTAAGCTATATCCACATACTGAAGGACTTACGAGTTATTAAAGCATCTGCTATAGAGGGAAATGTGCAATAAGAAGAGACTGTGCCCCTGATGTTGTTCAGTGCATCAGAATGCAATTAAGATGAGCATTAATCTCCTGTATTAAACTTGTAAAAAAAAAGAAAAGGCAAAGTTTGAGCAGTTTTGCTTTCTTGTCTTTCCTGACTAATTTTCTTTAAGAGGAATGTTCTTTATGGGAAACAGATACTACCACCGATCAGAGAGAGTTAAAATGCTCTCATATTTTGCAGCACATTTAATTGGTGCTCATAAACTAAGCTGTGAAGACAAAATCATGTTAACTCAACCTTTTATCTTTGCGATTTTCCCTCCCTCTTGCATTCGCTATCTCTCTCCCTCTCATGTACACGTGCACACGCATTGTGTGAAGTGACTATTCCATTTAGAGAACTGTCAGAATATACCCTGTGAGCACATCAGGCTCTTCCTATCCTCTGTCAGCTCCAGCCGAGGCTGTGTGGGGGTATGTCAGAAATGTGCAGGGATAGATAAAACCCATGGAGTCAAACAGCTTTGTTTCATTCAGTCTCTCTCTCTCTCTCTCTCTCTCCCCCCCTTCCTTCTTCTCCCTCTTCCCATCTCTCCTTGACTTGCATAGGCTGTGAATACCCTGCATCTGAGAAATCAGACCAGACTGACTCACAGGGCTCTGTGAGCCAGTGCCACTGAGGCTGCCAAAGCATGCTGGTGCCAAGCTGTCCCACCATGCACAGAGCCAGACCCACGCTGCTGCTGCTGCCGCTGCTGCTTGTCCAGGGTCTGCTCCTCCACCTCGCCGACGCTCAAAGTAAGTAGACCAAACACTTTCAACGGAGGCCTCGAATAAAAAAAAAATCCTGCTGGGTTAAAGATGGGGTGGGAATTGAATTTTTTTTGTTTGTTTTTTTCATTTTTTTCTGAACTTCTGACATTTAAATTATTCATGTAACACATTTGCTAAATTTACTAAATTTAAAAAAAAAAATGAGGGGTGACGTATTCAGATGTTTGACTGGTACCATATAACAAGTTATTGTACTTGAGGTACCCCCTGAACACGGCCCTATATACAGTCATATGTTACATCAGGTTTTAATGGATTAGAGTGAAACATGAAAAATCCTTGCATAAATGTTTTCACATTTAATAACAATGTTGCTACTGTTGCCCTGTTAAAATTGTATACATCAGCCCAGACAACAGACATTGCCAAAGGAGAACGTACAACTAAGTGGTTAAAGTGAATAAATTTACCTGCGCAAGTTTTCTCAGGTTGAATGCAAAGATTTTCGATGCTGCTATCTCTACATGTTTTAGTAAACAGAGCAAAAAGTGCCGAACAAGTCATTTTCAAACTGAACTTCCCAACATTCAAAAGATTAATCTCTGTTATGAGATGATTACTCTGTTCCCATTTATTTTATCTTGATCATCGGTGCCTGGCACTTGAATGTTTTTGAGAATTTTCCCCTGTGATGGCAGCAATTTAAATGGTGGAGGATTTAAACAACACATATTCAAATAAAAATAAGAATTGAGTTTAAACACACACAAGTACACACATACAGAAACAGTGTTACAGTGATGAATCAATGTAATTCATGTCTTCAATTTCTGAGTTTAACACATTTGCGCACTGGAGCAACTTGTCAGGGTCAACAGTCCTGTTGTTCATATGGCTCATAATGCCGTCTTGTTAAACACCACCCCTATAAGCGGCAAAAGGAAATACAACTCATATGATTGGTCTCACAAGTCAAAAAGTCCCCAGGAGGAGAAAGGATGGAGGATGGAGCAGATAAGCCATGCACTTTCAACAAATGGCCATCTGTGACGTGACATCGGAACCAACATAATGCATTAATGATACAACAATGATAAAACTTTTGTGACTTTTGGCACTTACTGGTTGAGTTTAGGCAATATAATTACACGGGTATGGATGGAAAACAGTCATGGTTAGGTCTTTTTTTAAGGGGTGGCTTTTATGACCACTAGAGGGCATATATTTGAATGTAATTATCGGCTGTATATGCCTGCATGAAAAAAACCAAAACACTATTTTAGGAGGACAATCTCAGTTTAACTCCTGCTCTAGCATGGCTTTGGGCTAGTAGTGGTCATATTGTGCTTCTGCAACCTTCTCCCACACCTATTTTTCAAAAAGATAAATCTCTTAATCTCAACAAATCTAAATATGTGGACAAGTCTTTATTTTTTGACTCCTTTTTTCTGTAAAAAAAACCAAAAACATAACAAAACAAAAATGACCAGGCCTCAGCCAGGAATATCTCAATGAGAAATCTTTGGAATTGAGTTACTTGACATCAAACACCTGCTCATCGATGCGTAACAACAGTTTTCAAACCTCATTGAGCTTTGGTCCTACACCAAAGTTTTCCCCTCTCCCACCTTATCTCTCTTTTTTTAACACTAAGATCCATGAATCATTAGCTTCTGGAGTCACAGTGGAATGAATAAAATTTTATTGCTCCCTTTGCACTCACTGAAATCCTCTCAGTTCAGCCGAATATCTCTGACTGAAAGGATCATTCACCCAAGGTCATATACAACAGAGCCACGCAAAGTGAAATTGATGGGTGAGATTTTCAACTTTGTGCTTGAGAAATGTTCCCTGCAATCTCTCCAAATGTGTTTTATTTTTCTTCCCCTCCTCCCGCCACATATGTCTCTCAGCAGGGGAGAGGCAAATGGGGAAATCTATTCTCCTTTTATCCCTCATTGTATGTGCTGCACCAGGATTTATTGACACAATTTAATTACGGGACCCTCTCAAAAAAGACATTAATGGTCGATAAATGTTATTGAGGAAGCTTTTGAAAGTTTTTTTAAACTTCAGTCTTTTACATTCCTTGTGTGAATTTACATAACATTTCATGGCGGATAATTAAAAAAAACTCTTTCCTCTGACAGCTGTCTTTTGAGCACCAGTGAAACCGAGACCTGGACAACTGTACTCAGCAACCCCAAAATCTTGAGTCAGTGCTCACCCCCCCACACACAACCCCAGTGTTAATTTCCTTCCTTTAGACGTCTGGCTGTTAGCAGCTGCCGTTACCCCATACTTGCCTCAAACAGCTGTGCAGGGTCATCATTTCGAAGCCAAAACAAACTTATCATGAGGGAGCCACAGTGGCTGTCTGTTAATGACTGAAGCTGTGTCTGAGAGTTGGGGAGGTCATGTAGTTGATGTGTGTGTCCTGTCTGAAACTGAGGTGTTAGAGAAAGTGCCCATTCTAAGCCACTTCAGGCAGTACATATTAGCTCTGGGATTTATATTTAGTCCTCTCTGTTCCTGCACTGCCTGATCTCCCACGTGCATGTGTTTGTTCCTCGCTTTCCAAGCTTCCCTCTATTGTTTTTCTTCCTAATCACTCTCTTGCCAATTTTCTCCTCATTTCTTCTTTGGGCTTTTTGTCTCTTCTGTTTTTCCGCCTGCCTCTTTGTCATACCCCTACCTTTTCCCCCTGTTGTCTGGAAGCAGTGCAGTAGCCCCTTCCAGCAGCTCACAAGCGCCTTAATTCCTTCTGTACTGCGCTGCTGCACTGGCATATCCATCCAAAACACATTGGGACTTTCATTTCATGTGTTGCATGCAGTAAGGACCTCTGACACCAGTTTTATTTCTGTCCTGACTAACGAATCTGCACCAAAAATCCAACTGCATTTCGAAAAAGAGTGCCGCCCTATGTTGCGGCACTGGGTCCATTTGGGCGTGAGCTAGCCTCCGGCTGTGGACACGGTGGAGGATATGAGACACACGAGAGCAGAAAATGGCTGAGCCTGCCTGCTAAACAGATGGCACAATCCTCAGAGCCAGTCTTACCCTGCACAGTGGACACTGCAGTCACCTTAAATAATGATGACAATCAGGAACCGATGCAACAGACTTGTGTTAATGTGTCAATGAGAGTTGTACATGTCTCTTTTCTCTGCTAAATGCTTTCTAGTGACACCTTTTAGAGAGGCTGAAGGGATGAACGTTAAAAATTGTGTTAGATGTTTCTTTTTCTGTTTTTGAGTTGTTTGCACAATCACTGTTTAGTTTTTGGCCATCTTTCTGTTGCTTTCCCTCATTTTGGTGTTCACCCTGTCCTCCTTACTCTTCAGTTGTGGCATGTTTAATTTGTGTAGCAAATTGGGCTTGGCAGTGGTTTGAAAGGGGGGATAATTGTCCCTGGTGAGCTGAGGGGACAAACGGCAAGAAAGGCGACAAACAAGTTCTCTGTCCTTTGCTCAGCAGTAATGCAAAAACAAAGCATTTGAAATGAGAGGCGAGCTGGAGGCACAGACTATTTTCACCTGGGCAGAAATTAAGCAGTCATTGGTGTGGGAACCAGAGCTAAATAACTCGAGACTGCATCATGAGCCCAAAGACATATGCATTACTTCAATATTTAACTGATTTAGAGTGATGGAGCTACATTGGACTAAAATGCAAATATAAAACCTGCTGTTTTAGAATATTAATTTCTCAGCATTGAACATATTTCCTAAAAATACAGTGTGCTTCTCTTTACATCTTTAGTGAATTGCTACAAGCCTCCACACTCTCTACCCCATTCTGTTTTGGACCATGTCACACCCCAGGCCTAATAGTGTTTTAATTGATTCTTCCCTTTAGCTGGTGGATGGCGTGGTGAGTCCCACTGAGCCAGCATGATTCTCTTTAACACGTCAAATGAGTATTGACAGGCTCCCCCAGCCTCTGTTAACATGAAGATGTTAGCACCTAAACCTCATCTCTCTCACAAGCATGCCCAAGCTCTCACAACATCCACTGGCACCTAATGTATGTGCAATCCTTTTGAGCCAGCAATCAAAGGTGAACCACAAGGGACAAAATCAGTAGATCGTCCATTGATGTTGCACTTCTTTTGATCCACTGCAGGGTGAAAAAGGCAGGATAGTGCAGGATGGGTGCAGAATTCTTCACACTTTAAAGCCTCCACAATGCATTGAGACACCCATCATTTCCACATTAATAGGTTTTGCATCTTCCTCTTAAATTTACTGCTTCAGTTCTGATGTATTATTATTATTTTACGTGTGAGAAACCAGTTTTACATAGATTCCTTAAAAGATGTCTTGAAGCAATCTATGGTCCAAGAATATCTCCAGCTCTATGAGCACTCATCAGTTTAGCTGTTCTGCACAAACAGTCAGCGACGTCATCTACCAGTATTACAAAAAGTTTTCAGCAATCGTACCTGTGATAATGTGTGAAATGACAAAAACCAGGAACATGCCCATTGAGACCAAAATGCAAACCAAAAGCAAGTGTACATACAAGTGTGTATAAAAAGGATAAGAAAAGCCATGCTAACATAGATGTGTGCATGTACATAAAATGAAAGCAGCTATAGTTTCAATATATACAAAGGCAGGAGTCCTAATACTTGCAATACTGTGGATTCACCTTGTAGCAAGTCCAAAAGCTAATGATACTTTAGTCCCCAGATTACATCAGGCGGTAATATGTGTGTTTTATGCATGCCTGGCCTAATATGAATTATTGTAAAATAGTGTTGTATTTGCATATAGGCTTCCGGGCTGTACTGAAATTAGCATTTTTACAACAGCTCAAATTAAATCCCTGTGCTTAATTTGCCTGCATGCTAATTTGATTTAAATTGAGTCTATTCCATTCCCTATTACACTCACACAAACCAGGCACATACATACACACGTGTACGAATGCACAGCATGTACTCTTAAGAGCTGCAGCCTACATCCACCCCCCACACACTGGGACCCATTGAATTAGACACACACAGAAACACACACAGCTTACATGTTTTTGTGCCCACATTAAATGACATTAAAACAAGAGAGGAACGGAACTTGGAACGGAGGGCTTGATCCAACTTTAAATCACTGTAATTCCTCAAGTCTACCACCTCGTTCATCATTCTGCCGGACACTGCTCAAGTGGAAATCTCATTGTTGGCTCCACTCGTTCATTTCAAAATGTGCCTTAGTACAGTATATCCTTTAAACGTGCTTGATATCTACAAGAGGAAAGTATACATCGTGTTCATTCTTCAAATAAATATGATGAAAACACCTTCAGCACAATCTGCCAACACTTAATTACCATCTAATTGTTTGGATGAAGACCTCGTGACAAGTCTTGGAATCTGAGATAAAACAATGTTATCAGTGCCATGCAAGATGCTTCTTCCTTGCAGGTTGAACTAAACCAGTAAGAAGTCAGTCGTTTTCTTCAGTGTAAATGCCTCTACTGGCTGCTCGTCAACAATGTACGGTGCAATTATGTTTAAAGGTTGTATCAGGCCCATTATTAACTCAATGAATGCAGATTTCACCGGCAACTATTACCGAGTGTATTATTTAAGGCCATTAGTTTCATCTATGGATTGCAGTAATTTTTGCCTTGCACTTAGACCAAAAAATCCCACAAAAGGCAAACGATTTTCAGCACACTCCTGACCCTCCCACTCAAGAAAAGCAGATAATCACATACAATATGATTATGTTGCACATGAAGGTAATTAAATGCTAGCCCTTAGCTTCAAATGCTACATCTAAGTGCACTTAAGATATAACTGTCTTGAAAATGGTAGAGCAATTTTCCCATGCTGTAGCATTCACTTTTCAGAGACTGTTGCATTAACAGAACAAAAACACCATAGCCCAAATTGTAAATTCATTGGAGAGGCGATAAACAAACTAAAAAAATACCTTTTTCTAAATCCATAAAGATTAATCCAAAACAAAGCAACTGTCATACTGTGAAATGGGAGGCGTTTCAGTCAGCCTCGCACCTCCTTATATGTTTTATTTAAGTATTTAAGGTGCCAGAAAAACAATGGAAGACACATTAATGCAGTGCACCAAGCTCGATAATTATACTTGCACAAAATACATTAGAATAGTAAAAAAAAAAAATAATAATTCCGAATATCTTTTCCTAATCTCCTTCATCTGATTGAAGAAAGTTATAGCATTTGGAGAAGGACATAGGAAGCAGCACTAAAACTAAAGCTGCTTAATAAATATTCTACAAAAAGTACTTCAGATACTTTATCAAATGCAATTGTAACACTTTGCAGGGAGGCTACAACATATATATTAGTATGTTAAGATATGATATAAAACAAAACATAAGATTACATATATAGTATTAAGAAAAAAACGTATTTGTTTGTATTTTTGGCCTGTCTGTGTTCTCAAAAACAAAGGGTACCTTGTCACATGTCAGTGAGGCTGGGATCAGCCGGTGAGCTGAGCACATTGCCAGCTGTTTTGCATCTACTGGGCTCACATTTGGCATGATTCTGGCCTTGCTGGCACATGTACTCAATCTGATCACCCTTCACACACCATGCCAGTGAACCATATAAAAATGCAGGTGTTTCATGACATTGCCACAGTGACAATGCAATTAATAGACTGATGTTGTAGCTGCTGCAGTGGGATTAGTTGGCCAGTCAAGTCTGAAATACATGAGCATTCACTGCACAGACGACGTTTCATGGCTGTGTGAACAGTGTAGAGCGAGGGATCATATCATCTGGATGTGCAGGAGTCTGCAACCATCTTTCCAAAAAGAGTTTGGACAATGCTTGTAAAAGATGTTCATCAAAAAAGAATCCGAGATTTTGTAAACATCTTTTTTCCATTCTTTCTGAACATGGGATTGTATTTTTCTTTTTATTATGCGTGACATATTTTCAGTGAGGGATAGGTTTTCACTGCAGGCACCAGGACTCATACTACAGAACCATGCTGTTGTGATGCATGTATATGGTTTGGTATCATCTTGCTAGAAAGAAAAGAAAGAAAATCTTTTTTTTTTTTCCTTAAAAAGACCCTAACGGGATGGCAGCGCATGCCGCTCCAAAGCCTTATGTAGAAAGCAAATCATACCACTGATGTTTTACTTTTAACATATTGTGGTGCCCCAGTCTCAGCTTTGAAATCTACAAATCATTACATGGTGTTTATATTTGTACTTTAAACAGAGTAGAAACTTTTTTGGGAAGATAGATGTACAGTATGACAGTGTTTGGCTAGAATTAACGTATTTTCCGCACTATAAGGCGCACCTAAAAGCCTTAAATTTTTGCAAAAACCGGCCGTGCGCCATATAATCCGGTGCGCTTTATATGTGTACCGGATTCCAAAATCTGTCACGGAAACCGCCATTTTGAATTTACTGCGGGGAGCGCCGAGTGTTCATCGAGGCATTAAGCCCCCTCCGCGTCACTCACCCTCTCCCTTTGAGCCGCTCACCGCCACGTTCACTTTTACCGCGCTTCTTCGCTCTCGGTCATTGGAAATGAATGGCATCTGGCCACTTCCGTCGCTCGCTTTGCGTTCGATGTGAATCCAGGGTCAGGCGGATCCCAGCCATTCACTCTGACTGGGGCGAAGATTGTATTGAGCTCGTACTTGGCGATTGAATCGTGTCATCATTAATGCTTTTGCCATGAGTACCTGTTCTTCAGTCTGAGATGGGTGATGCAGACCGATGTGCAGTTTATAAGTTTATAAGTGTAAAAACAACCGATGTTGTCATTGACCGTCGGACCATTTCCATTTATTTATTTTTTTTTTACATGTGCTGGCAGCGATAAACCAGTCAGAGAACATTAGGTAATATGTACACCTTATAATCAGGTGCACCTTATGTATGGGTTAAGTATAGAAATGGACCCTATAATGAGGGTGCGCTTTATAATCAGGTGAGCCTTATAGTACGCATAATACAGTATTCTGTAAATTGATAATTTTCTTTAAAATTAAACAGCCACTTGGATGTTATAGAATGCAATAATTAGTTTGATGTATCCCTGATTTGTCTATGTTGAAGCAATGAGTGTTTCTGTGTACATAGCAGATAAGTGTTTAATTATAAGAGCCTTTCAGAATTTTCTGCTTCAGATCTGATGCATCTGTACATGTGGTCACGCATGTGTGCTCGTATGGGTAACACCTGGCCCTGGGCTGCAGCTTTGGTCTCACACTAGGGGTCCTAAGAGGGTGACACATTGCACTGATCTCAGCTCAGCACATTTGTGTGCCTTTGGGGTATGTTGGGATTCTGCAGTGGAGTTAATGGTCTAAACCATTCATCTCCATGGAGTGCCTCAGGGCTGTCTCTCAGTCCTAGCCAGAAAGCTTACATACCCACCTTCTTACCGAAAACACTCACCAATGCTTGACACGGATTGGGAATCTTTACGCCCCAAGCTCCTCCTGTCACAGCTGATTTACATTCGGTGGAGTGATGGAGTGAGTACTCAAAGTCTGTCTTTAGAGAGTCATTTCTCTCACCTACTACTTTCTCACACACTGCATCTGTCATTCTTCTGTTACTCCGCCCTCTCTTGTTTGGAGGCATGCTCACTCATTAGCTCACACACTTATTCTTACACACCCTGTGACTTACACTTCCTCCCTCTCTGGCTCCTCTGCACGACCAAATGAGTCATGCCATTTGAGGGGCAGAGATTTATTGTGACACACAGCTTTAGTGTGGTTTATTAGTTATGGCAAATGAGAGTAAAAGCCTCCGTTGAGAGGTGAAAGTGCTCTCAAGCCAAACTCAGACCTGCAGGCTTTTTAAACTGAAACTGAGCCAAGTCCTTGTTTCTAATGGCACAGCGCTCTTAAGTGCCCATCCCATCACACCATGGAGCATGGAATATGCATTCTCTCACACACACACTATTACTAAAGGGTCCCTGGACATTTATGAGGTGTTTAGAAAGCATCAATCATATTATCAATGAACAGACTGTTTCCCTTTAGTTTTAATACTCCCATGGTACTATCTTTCAGGTCATTCATCATTCTCTCATCAACAAATTAATTACCACATTCCTCTTTATCACTTGAGTCTCGATGAGGTTTATTCCAGGTTAAGTGAAGATAATTAATGTACAACTAAGAGGTAGGATGATGATGGAATCCTGACTGCTCATTTGCCTCAAAATCCAAGTCCTTATCTGGTTTTCTTCCTCCCTCAAAATCTTGCCTCATGAAGGATGTCCAACATATTTCATCCCAAAACTTTAATCCTCATAAGATCCATCCTCATTCGTTCTTTCACACTCACCTCCCCCTGCTGTTATCTCTCACTCAGTCTTCTACTTAGTATAGAAGAGCACACAGCATACTCTGTGATGTCAGGATTTGTGCCTACATGGATTTCTTTAAGTCCTCTTTCCAAATAAGATTTCCCCACTCTTCTCCTTGTGCCAGTTGGAGAGAAAAACATGATCAGACAGTCTTGGAGAAATCCCCTTCTTTCCTGCCACTGCTTGGTTAAGAAAGAAATTTCACACTGCCTGAACTGTTGGCTCTCATTGCACAGAAAAATATAATTGGCTGTGTCTTTACCCCCCATTGCTGTGTCCACAGGTGTCCACAGAAAGGTGGGACTGTGGTTTCACTATTAAATCCCACAGGGACATCTTCATTTGTTTAAGGCCAAATTCGGCCAACTCCAGAAGGAGAATACCCAGGAGAAATTATTCCCTTAGCAGGCAGCAAAGTCCCTCAGAGATGCTTGGTTAAAAATGATGCAGACATGTCATATTAGGGAGAATTTCAGTCAACAGAAATTGTAGTTTTTCTCAAAAGTCAGTTGGAAGCAAATTATTTCCCCCATAATAGATTAAGATAATTGATAATGAAAATGAGTTTCTTGTTGTGTAAATAATTGTAGTGTACACAGTCCAACATGGGCAAAAATGGTCCATTTTTCTGGTTCACACTCCACACAAATGATATCCGATGCATGTATTCTCCAGGAATACGGTACATATATGTGTGCCTCAAGGAGCAGTAATGCATTTTTTTTTCATAGTCCTTGTTTGGGTAGTGTACAGGTGTAAAAATAGCATTTTTTTTCATATTGGACACCTGATGGAACCAGGAGAAACACAATGAGACATATCATGTGTAATAATGTGCTTTCATTCTCCATTACTGCCAAAGAGCATCACTAATCAGATGGCTTGGGGGGGCACTTTGACCAAGGTCTGCCTCAGAAGACGCTGTATGTGCCGTGTACAAATGAACAACAATTTCATTCAGAGCAGACAGTGGAAGTAAAATAAAATAAATTAATACAAATATATGCTGATATAGATGAGCGTAGAGTCAAATTGATTTACAAAAAGTGTGTAAACTTCCAGAGAAATTGAATGGAAAAAAATCTGGAGATACACAGAGATTAGAGACCAGACATGGGAGAGAAAGAGATTAGATGGAGATTAACTCGAAAAATGGTTGGATTGACTTTCAAAGGCATTCAATCAGGATGAGGTTACAGTTTTGAAGAGACGAGAAGAGAAGGTTAATATGAGTTTCAGACATTTCTTTTTATGCTCATCTTTTTCAAAGCTTCAAAGTCATTTCCAAAACATTAATCCTGAAGACTACAACCTTAATCTTTTAGATGTGATTATGTTCTTGACATATTTTAAAATTAGCATACCCTTTTTTTTTTATGTCGCTAGATATGAAATTTTGTTTGAAAATTCATCTTGAAAATTAAAATATTTAAATCTAACTTCAAAACAATCAAAGTTGAGCGACAACTGTTCAAACCTACATGTATCAACTAAGATTATATTTATTCACACCAACTCTATCACCTGGGGTTGTGGGACTTTTGGAAATTGGTAGAACATTTGCAAATAAATACTGAAGCATTAAAGAGGGGAGATAACGGTAAAGAGAGGTGAATACAAAATCTTATTTTCACTCTACTACATCAGGAAGTAAGGCAATATTATGGTGAAAAGAAGTTGCAAGGCTCCTTTGCAGTAATCAATTTGTTGCATAGTGACTCATTCAGGAAAGGGGACTGGAGTCAGAATAATAGCAAACAAAAAAGCAAAACAAAACCGTGAGAGGGTATTCTTATCTCAGATTACTGCTGTTTCATGGCAGACAGCCACTTTTGTTTTGCCATCCCTCATTGTGTGGCATCTTTGAAAGCCGCAAGCGCTTGTTACACAGCATTCATTCTCTTTCATCATTCGCACAAAGCTTTGATTGACATCATTTGAGATAGTTTGTTTCAGGTACAATGAGAGTAATTATTCAGGCTGCACTGAGTACATAGAGTACCATCAGAAGTAATATTACAGGCAATGATACAATATTACAACAAATTACTAATAAAAGCTAGCTAGCTCAGCTCCATGCCACCAGTGCGCCCCTTTTAGACGATGCAGTGTTTTTTTATATTTTTTTTTTAAGCTATGCTAGTATGACAAAGTTTGTGCAGCATGGGTAAAGTGAAAGTACTGAGTAGTAACAGCATTAAAACAAATGATTTGAGTCAGTTAATGACCAAAGTCACTTTACGTAGGAGAGACAAAACTTTTAGAACATAGACCTACATAGGTTGTTTTATTTCTAGAAGTCTGTCTCGAAGCATTTAGTTAACCCCTAAAAGATCAAATCTGTTTATTAAAAAAATCCTACTTAGACCCTTGGATTCTTTCCTTTCCTTGGATAATTTATACAGTTTGATAAACTTTTCTCTCTTGAGAGAAGTGGTTTCTTAGGCTTGTTGCATTTGAAACTAACTAAGCTTAGTTAATCTTTGAGTTTTAGACTTTTATGTCATTGGTTACCATATGAAAATGCTCAAGCATGGTGCTGAGGGTAACAAATTTGACTTCCAGTGGAGGCGATCTGTAAAGTATGCAGGTTCAGTAGAGCTGTTTGGGAATGGAAGAAGCTGTGGAGTGTACCACTGGCCATACGCACAGACAAGCATGGTCACGCTTACTGCCTCTCCCTTTTGTCCCCCCTGTATATGGGAAGGCAAATCCATCCTCTCAGTCTGAGCTTTGCATCTGTACAAGATCTGGAAATATTGATTAGGTGATAATTAAATTGTCCACCCCAGCTTGAAATGGATTAATAATTGCCCACTAGTGCCCTCCTGACATTTTATTGCATCGACTCAATACTGTTTGCAGGGGTGCTCCGATAATTATGACGTATAGTATTCCTCAAATTATCCCTAATGAGACCAATCAGAGTTGGCTCGACTTTTGCCTAAGAATTAGAAAGGTGGAAAAAGGAGTGAGAGAGGATAGATTTTATCTTAGGACCTATAGCTCAATGCTTTGAGCCCTGTAACAGATTTATTTCCTTGCTTTAAGGGAGCATTTATTGTCTTACAAAACCCCATCCCCCGATGCATAATTAGCACTCTGTCAGTGTATGTGTAACTTGTTATACCCTGCAGATTCAAACCATGTAAAGAGGACATATCTAGATAAACAACAGCACCACTAAGAGTACTATAAATACAGAGATGAGAAGGTGGTATGGGCATTGTGCCACATCACTGCTTCGACTTCCTCACTGCCATCTGTGAGTGTTCCTCCTCTGGCATTCTCACAAAGGCCTTTTGTGCATTTTTCTCCTTTGTCCCTGTTTGCTAGGTTTAATTAGGTTATTTACTTGAGACTCACCTCCCAGTGTTTCATTATACTGGGCACTGGAGATAGGGCTTCACACAGGGTAGGGGCAGATAAAAAGTTAGGACAAAAGATGATAAATGTCGTGAGCGGGGACAGGAATGCAATCTGGCCGCCATGATGCAGAGATGCTTTAATGGGTTCCCAGCAAGGAGGGTAGAAGGCACTGTCGAGATGGCAACGTGATAAATGGTGCTGGGATGGCTGTAAGGACTGTAGGCAACATACACACACACAAAAAAAAAAAGAGTCATGGAAGGAGAAAAACAAAGATGACCACAAAATGGAATCTAATTAATGTGGACGTGGTTCTCCCTCCTGACAAATTCAGGGCAGAAGAAGAGGAAGAGAATTGCTTTTAGGGATTTGTTCAACCTCAGCCCACCAGCTGTCAAACTTCCTACCATTTTACTTTCCATCTATGTTGGAAAGGCAAAGGAACGCGTATATTCTGACAACTCTCCTGCACCTGTGGAATGATTAATGACAGCGGACCTGCCTTCCATGCTGCAGTGTATAAATATCACTCTACAAACTAAAAACACTGAGGAGCTTTAGATTAAACAAATGCTGGTTTTGGATATCCTTTAACAGGTTGTAAATAATCTTCAGAGCATTTTTTTTTTTTTTTTTTGTCACTAAAGTACTAATTTGACTTATTTATGATGATGGACAAAATTGACAGACAAAAGAACATGAAACAAGAATGGAAAGAGGCCCTCTTGTCCTGGGATGAATTGTGAAGTGTTGTGAAATGCATTAGTGCCAATATCTGAGATGAATGCTGGAGTGAGGTCAGTACTTTTTTCTTATATATAAGTGTTCAGGGAAACTATTTGACAAGTCAGGTTTTATTGACAATGCAGATGTTTTTGCTGGTTATGGTAATTTAGGGATATAGTTTAGTTTATTATATGTTAGATAAGTAATTCTTCATCCTGAAGAACAATTTGTGAAGCAATTATCTAATCACTGTGGCTAAGTCCCTTTTTGTCAGAGTGATGGAAAGAGAACTGGCTACCACCCTCCCACCCAAGTTGAAAAAAATAAAAAAAACAGTTACCCTGAGTTAACTTTATGTGCTTAAGTGCACTAGATTTCTGAGAATATTCATGACGTTAACTGTCACATTGAGTCAATTTAGAGGCTTAGCCTTTATCCTTTAACCTATGTGAGGCAAAGAATGAAGTCATTACTTACAGAGTACCGCTGCACTTTGTGGCATTTGGTGCCGGTGTCATTTGCACTCACTCTGTTTGCAGTTTCACTACCCAACATTAAAAGCCAGTCCTCACACCTCTGCTTCTAGAGTAATACAGATAAGTGTGAAAAATGAGTTGTAGATCAATACATCTTTATACTTTTACAGGGAAATCTAGCTGAAATACGATCACAAGCACATTGTCAAGACCTGCTCTTAAATATATGATCTGTACAGTATTTCTATTCACACCCTTATGTCTTTAAACTTAACACACACATAAAAAACCTCACATTTCACTTGCCCAGTGGACTAAAGCCCATTATTGCTGGCAAACATTTGCACTTGAGGCCGGCATCTTTGTGTACCCATTCAGTCTGTAAACTGAGGCTCCATTTGGCGATGGGTGAAAAGGTCTAAGAAAAGAAGCATAACCAACTCTATCAGTCCAAAGGCCACATCTCCGGTCCCAAACAGTCTTTTGTTCAAAGAAGCCTCCTCTCCCTTAGTAACTTACCCTTTTCTTTTTTCATGTAGTATCCGAGAACACATGATATATTCCATTAAACTGAGGCACATTTGAAAAAAATGAGATGTGCATTAACTCTGGATACTCCATCATAATTACAATTTCTTATGAAGCTGTGTTTGATTCCTTTTGATTTCAATTTTTTTTCTTTTGCAAATTGTTAATTTGAAGTTATTTGTTGACCTCTTTCTAGTTTTAACACATTTCTACCTTGAAGTCCACAAGATGTGTTACTACCTCTGATCTAAATATTTGATTTAAATATTTGAATTGTACAAATTCATTTGACACCTACAACTTCTGACCAGTACTGTGTAGATATGTGAAATAATTTCACAATCTGATTACTTAACATCCCATACCATAAACATAAATATACATGCAAACAATAAAAATTCTCATTCATTATTCTCATTACACTTCTACACATCCCTCAATTAATCATCCCTTCACATCAATATGAAGCCGTTTAAACATTTCTGAAGCACTTAATTTAACTGGATTATTTTAATGATAGCCCCTGAGGGCTGTTGATGTCGTTGCTCATGGGGTGACTTTACTCGATGTGCTTCTAAGGGAATTTCCCCCATCCGCCAGCTTGACCCTGATACCACCGGCCCTTATTTGTTTCCCCACATATAGTTCTTCAAAGACATAGCCAGACACAGCTACACGCGAGCTCTGCTGTTGTCTTCGGGGAGAATTCAGGCCAAAAAAAAAAAAAGACCTCAGACATGTTAATAGTATGCGACTGAAAAAAAACACTAATATGCAACTAATAGGTCAAATTAAAAGCATAATATTTCAAATTCAATGAACTAGGACGAATAAAAATTATTTTTACATATGTATGAAATGTAACTGCTTTGTGATGCTATTAAGAAGAAGTCACAGAACTCAGTATTTGTCATTCTCCTACTCAAATAATTTGAGTGCCCTGATGTATAAAATGCACACATAAACTCCTGTCTGTATGACCTAAAGAGTCTGTGGCAGTTTTTTCCTTTGTGAATCCTCAGGATTCTGACAGAGCTTATTCGAGGCAGGCTTTGAATAGAAAATGCGAAAGCATCAAAATCCTCTAAATTACTACCATTTTTCTTCCTCCTCTTTATACGCCATAATATTCCGTCACTGTTGCACAAAATTAGTGGCCTGTTAAAGGTCACTCTGTTCCTTGAGTGACTGTTTTCTGTACCACACCTACATGCTCTTTGTCCCTTTGACAGGTTTTTGTTCTGAGAACATGAAACGGTGTGCTAAGAAACTCATTGCTCTTTTTGTAGATTTTTTATTTTTAAATCAAACTGGAATCTAATTGTAGTTTAATATTTTAAGATTGTATCAGTCTTTCTCAGCAGTATATGGAAATAATGCCTTAGAGAATGTTTAAAAACAGAAGAAAAAAAATCACCAAAAAATAAGTATTCAAGGCCAACATATTTTTCCATCAAAAGCTTGGTTTAGTTGTAACCCTCTTGGCTGAACTTATGAACATTTGTGGGATAGCTGAAATGCTGAAAGAAAGCCAGTTGTCATCATGCAGCATTGCTAAGGCTTGAGCAAGTTTGCCTGTAAACGCCTGAGAAAACACAGTGCAGGGAATGTGTCACTTCTCATGGGCTGACAACTGGCATCCATAGGAAATGGCTTGGCACTGCTTATCCATAAAATTAGAGTCTGTTTGAATATACAATGTCAAATCCATGGAATGACTTGCTACATAATCCATCTCTGCTCCTATGGAGACAAATATGAGGCAAGCTTTTCCGCTCTGTGGTTGAGGGCAAAGACAATTACGTGAAGTCTGTGCTGTAAAGAAATAGGACAGGCCCAAGCATCGTGTAATTCTCTCTTGGTTGGAGTTAGTTGAATATGCTGCTCATTTGATTTTCCATTTTACTTTTCCCAGCCATAACATTTGATTTCTGCTACATGAAGTGGAAATCCAGCTTTTGAGATTGTCATCTGCCTGTGGCATCTTGGTTATATTTTTAATCAATCTCACACACACACATCATGTATGTGGCAGAAGCATCAAATTCACACACAGTCATGTTTCTTGCTATCTACACATGTCATTACATTGGCAGCAATCTGACATGGTCAAAGACTGTTTATCACTGTTGCCATTTTTCACATGTTTTCAAGTCTGTGCAGCCTCAACATGATAACTATTCGCCGTATTGCTGCAGTACTGCCATTTAATGAATCGTTCCATTGCCTGGTGGATAACAGAATGAACAAATGGCTTTCTGTGTTAGTGGCTTCCACTGCCTATCCTATCAGATAATTAACTTTTTGCAAATAGACCACGCTGACTACCAAACAGAGTAAGCCTGCACAATTAGAATTACTTATCTATGCTCTTTCTTTTTTCCAGACGTTGGAAGAGAAACAAACAAGACAAACAAACACACCAAAATTTCATATTTCTTGCTTGACTGTTTTTTTCCCCTCAAATGGTCACACATAAATCGTCCCCAGATTTGTGTATTCATACACAAATGAACAAATAATGAATAAGCTAAAATGAAAATGAAGTCTTACTGGAAGTGAAGCCTCTGGATTATTTTGCCGTGGCATTTGACAAGTATTATTACTTACCGAGTATTTGACCTCAGTCCAGATGTTCAGAATATCTGACAGGGGGGTTTTCTCACCAGTGGATGGTCTCACATTGACAGTGGCCCAAATCTACATTCAGTATTTATGTGTTTCCTTTTGTTTAGCTTCTATTGCGATGGGGGGGTTGGGCTTTCATGTGTCTGATTTCCCACAGCCACAATTCAGCAACAGCTTTTAAAATGTTGGAGGTTGCTTGAACAAAGCCATCTGTTTGAGTGGGCTGTTTTATTAAGTGACAAACTGGATCCCTCTACCTTGCTAATGTGTCCCACAGGCTGGTGTTTGTGTATTTGATTGTTTCTGATAGAAGGAGCTTCTACCAGTTTTCTTCTGCAAATACTGTGACACACCACAGAAGGCACAATTGCAGCCAGTGCAGCCGTGATCACAGAAGTTTTACAGTATCCTTTATTAATTTAATATGATAATTCAATAGGGAGCCTTTCAGTTTTCATCTTATCAAATGAAATGGCTAAAAGGCTCAGCACTCCTCCATAAATAACTACTTATACTCATTTAATGGAACCTTACACAACTTCCTGTGGTCCCACATCCTCAAATTTATTAATGCCATTCTCCTATTTGGAATGCTATTATTCTAACACCCATAGACAGAAAGTGTGTGTGTGTGCTCACATGTGCATGATAAGTTGTGCTTGCACAAATCTGGAGCTTTTTTCTTCCCCTGTCTTGTCAGAGAATCTGTCAGTGTATTGAATGTGGGAGCATTAGCCATTCTTTTTGAAGATCTTGCTGTTGTCTGAGCACGAGTGTCCTTACTCCTGCAAAGTTATAGCCAGCAGCTCAGGCTTTCCATACAAGTGCCACTGAGCATGAGTAATACACACTGACTGGGTTTAAGAGAGTCCCAAGTATGATCATTTTAAGTCTAGTCATTGGACTGAGTATTTGGCAAGAGAAAAATACACCAATGGGTTTGTGCATTATAATGCATGCTATAGTTTTTCTGCTTTTGAAGATGTGATGTTGCACATTTCTCCACAGAAGAGTGTAGCATAAGAGACACGTAAGAGTCACGTACTCACCCAATCACAAAATGGACCTGCAGCACAATCATCCATATGCATGCTCAGTCTAAATATGTCATTAAGCTGCATCCTATACCATTGCATTAGTTTTACATAATGACTGTTTGGAATTTTGCTTAGAGAGCACATTTCAGCAGTTTAAAAAGGGAGCAGTGTGGGAGAAGGCTTGTATTATGAACTTCATTATGTGTGACAAGCAGCACAATATTGATGGAAGAGCGGGTTCCCATCATTGCACTGCATTAAAACCTCTGCAGTGAATTAATGTACAATTCCTGATCCAGTAATTAACAATCATTCGGGGGCCATATCCCTTTTCAAGTAATCACTAATTGCAATAAGAATTTCAGATTCCATTTAAGGCAAGATTACCGATGAGCATGCAATGCAAATCAGCCAACAGTTCCAATTAAGCTCCAGTTCTTTTTCTTTCTTTCTACCTCAGCCTTTTGTGAGCACATACAATGTGGAGTTTGTTTCCTTTGCATTATAAAAGACACATTTTATCATAATGTTGCAGATAGAGAGCTGTGTAGTGCCCCAAGATGATTTGAATGTGTGGTTTATCCTCACTTTCTTTTTTCACAGTTTCGCATGTCTTTGTGCCTACATTACTGCACCCTGTTCTTGTTTGGTATGGGGTCAAATGTGCTAATTAACCCACAGGGGCTGCACCTATAAATCACACATGTTAAACTGCTTTTACAACCACCAATAAACACATTCTTATGTACCTGTCTTTGTTTAACTACTATCCCAAAAATATTGCTGCTATTTGGCTTTCAGAATACTTGAGGGATAAGTATATACTACACTTTTCCACTCTCCTGACAGTCGCACCTTTCTGTCCAATTTGTGTTGCTTGGTGACATTGTAACAATTCATCAATATCACAGTACTGATATATTGCGGCTTTAAGATGTCGAATGAGGTTAATGGCATCTTTAAATGCTCCTTTCTTCCACTCGTATGTCCAAAATGAAGCAGGGAATTTGCAGAATGCCACCCAATGTGTTAGGATTAATTACCGCCCTCGCAACCCCACCTCACCCTGCAAGTTAAAGATTCAGAGTGGAAATGGCCCTTTCCATGCAAATGAAATTGAATGTGTCAGTCAGTGTAATTGTGAAAACTGAGCTGTCTTAGATTGGTGTCTGTACCAAAAAGAGGCTCCAACTAAAAGTCAGTTTATTAATGTTCTTCCCTCGACTCTTTGATTCATGCTCTTTAATAGCTTGGCAGATCAAACTTAAGTCTATTGCAGCCTCCTGATGTCTTAGAATGTTTGGCCATTGTGATTAAAACTCAGGCTCAGATCATTTTCAGAACAGCATTTAAATGTAATGTTTGGCTGTGAGTTAAACCAGTGTAAGACAAGCTTGTAATGAGTGCACATCTTTGAGATGCTCTGAACCCAGCAGTGACAATAGCAAAATGTATCATTAGCCCCGGCTCAAAGTTATAAAGATGGAGAGTGTGTAAACATAAAGGAAAAAGACAAGATCTGAACCAGACACTTTTCTGTCAGGCAACGGTGCAAACCATCACACAAACACCCCTTACTGACGATCTCCATGAAAACAACTGTACTGTGCATTTTTGTGAAATAAGTCCATTCCCATGTAATTTGGGGTTTTAGGGTTAATCTGATACAGAAATCAAGCATTCCTCTAGTCTACCTACAATCGTCTACTGTAAAGTCATTGGTGAGAAGGTTAAGAGTTGGCTTCATAACAGCTGTAAACTGCTGCTTAGAAATGGATAGTTTTTTAAGTTTAGGGCTGAAACACAGGGACCTGACTAAAGTTTGCTGTATAAGAGAGCTGAAGAGCAAGGCTAATACAATTATTTCCAATCATTTAAAATCTATTGTCTTTCTAAAATGTGTTTTCTCTGTAATACCTCTAAATCAATAACAGATTTAGTATCATCACAGTTTGTTTTTCCTTACAGCATCCCAGCTTTTTTCAAATACAGTGGTAGCAACTGTAACACATTTCATCTTCTGCCAACATTGTTAAAGCCTTCCAAATTTCATTTATATTTATGCTTAAAAAAAACTCAAGTTATCGAACTAACCACCCCCTCAGCCCTGTGGACACAACTGTTCTGAAGAGCAATAAAGGCTTTTACTCACCAAAATATTAACATGGCATTGAGCAGTGAAGCTGTGGGATACCATGACGAGCTTCTTGCCTTTTTGTGGCAACACATGACTGGCTTATATAATGACCTCAAAGGAGGGCAGGCACAGACCGTTATCACTAACCTTTTAGCTTGTGACAGGCTTTACATATCACATTTGTTTGCCTGCGACAGCTTAGCCCTGGATTAACAGGTTCCCAGCTACAGTATTAATTAATGTAGATTATGGCACATCTCTCAGAGGAGATGTGCACATGGAGCTGAGGTGAAAGAAGCTCTTTTCAGTTTAGACTCATTTTGCAAAACAAATCCCACTTACAATTCCAAAGGATATTCTGTTTTAATTAATTTAATTAAATCAATCAAAATTATTAGAAGAAAACAAATGCAAAAAAAAAGAAGACAATCGCAGAAAAATCTGTGTTCTGTGGTAAAGTTTCTTTGCGGCGAATGAATTTTGCACAATATTTGTTCATAGAAGATATCTTGCTATTTCTTTCAAGGTTCTTGTCATGGCATTGTTCCGACAAAACCAAGGTTTCAATCGGTCTCTTTCTACCTGAAGCCATACAAGGAGTCTACCAAAATGGATGTTTGTCAGCGGCAGAACTAAAATTGGTGTATGATGGTGATATCAGCTGCCATGTCTGTGAAAACACCATTACCTCCATGTCACGCCTCAGTCACTCCCCATTGTGTGATGACTGTCTCCTCATCCCGTTCGTCTCACCTCCAGTGCTGATCTCCTATACATGCCGTAGAAGTCTATTACAGCCAGCGTACGAAGCCGCACCAAGTCATAATGGATGGCCCCGAAGCGAAAACAGCCCCAATAGCATATCAATTACCCATCAGCACCGTCTCCTTGGCTGGATGCCAATGTGTACCACACTCCAGCAAAGCCATTGAGAGAAGACAGAAATGCAGAGATAGTAGTGCTTTTTGTTCCACACACAAAAATTGTACCTTATAAGCTCTGCTGCCCACCTGTTGAATTTGTCAGCAGGTGAAAAAGAGAAATATTCTGAGAAATGTGTGTGTTGTGTGTGAGAGTGTTTGTGAGGGAGCTGGGGGCTGTTAATGTCCGTGTGAACTCAAAGCGGTGGCGTGTCATGAGAAAATCGGGTGATTTCCCAGACTCATTTGCCCAGTGGAAGCCCAGCTGCTTGCTTGTTTATCTGTTCGCCCTTTTGATTGCTGGCCACACATCTTATGTCACCCCTCCACGAATCCCGTAGGTTAATTTGTCCCTCACTCGCAGTACTGCTGCTGCTTCAGGGCAATACAATCTGGGAGCTAAAAAAATCTGTCTGCACACAGACAGACACGCGAACAAACACAATGACACACTCTCTCTCAAACACACACACATATGAGGTGATTCAGATGGTTGGCATTATTGCTGCTGCGTGGACTCTAACGGCCTGCTGAAGTGATTGATAAAAGGCAAACAGTTGCTCTGCAGGGGGGACAGATGGAGTTAACACCTCCCACTGAAGCTGGCACTCAAGCTCCAGAGGAAAATGATTGGGCGGGTCTGATGTAGCACTTTGACATTTTTGCTATTGAAATTATAGGCGTTTTGATCGTCACAATAAAGCTTCAAAGTAAATTTCACAAATCAAAATCTGACCCAGAAGGGAATCATTGTTTTGATTACCGATCACTTTCATGTGTTTAGATTTTTCCGGGACTGCAATCGAACTGTCAGCTTGTGAGCAGTAACTAACTGTCCTCAGGACAAAAAGAAAAAAAATATTAAAAATGGAAGCAAATGGAGAACTCTTGTAATGTCTGATGAAGCCAGCATTTTATAGGGACATATCTAAAGATCAAATGGTAGGAACAGCACTGCAACCCTCCTTGTGGCTGTGGAAATCTCAACAAATATAAATGAGGAGTCCTATAAAGCCACCACAAGAGATAAAACTTCCATTCCATTTGCATCCAAAGCAAACAGTGTTCCACTCAGTCATTCTCTCACCTCCAATCACTTATATTTTTAGCTTTCCTATCCTCGTTTTCTTTACACTTGACTAGTTGTGCTGAATTAAGGGAGCAATTAGGAGCAACAGAATGCTAGCAATGACAATCACAGCATTTAGAGGCACATATCAGGTGCATGTCTCATTTGTGCGGGGCACCACCACTGCTCCAATTGCTGAGGTTGTGTTTCTCTAAAAAGAAAAAAAACCTTAAACCAAACAGTGTGACGGACAAGAGCTTGTTAGAACAGGAAAATTAAATGTAAATTACAAGTAAACAGACAAGAATTCATGAAGAAACAATGAAGATCACAGTGTACAGTTTCCTTCATCTTCAGGTACTTCTCTGCATTTCAAAACATAAAAAGCTAATAAACCACAAACAAGTTGTCAGAGTCTCAACCTGCTTACAGAAAAGAGATTAAAAATTAGAAGTGATGTAACTTACAATCACCTCAGTAATAGTTCTAAACCTTCAGCTTGCACTTGAATTACATCACATAATGAGCACAATAACACTATCTGCAGCCATAATAGTGAGACGCCATTTTTTTTTGTTTGCAGCCTTGACACAACTGAAGCTCTTTTCAGTCAAAATACCTGACAACCAAACACATATCTACTTCTTTTTTTCTATAAATTCCTTTTTTCCCCCACAATTGCAGTCATTTTGTCAAAGAATTCCATTGCAAGCCTCAGCCATCCTTTAGTCGAGACTTTACAATTACTTAGAAAAGACTTTCAGGGTAAAAATAAAATGTTTTGTTTATTGTGCTCTTAACATGTCTTTCCTTCTCCTTTTGATCTCAGCTGATCATCTGTTTCCACTTGCACAATAAAAACTGTTTAATCTCCTCTTGATCTCCAAAGACAATCCTCTTAAAAGCCACATGCTGAAATCTGCAACTTTGTTACTTTCTTCTGTGTGGCTCAATAAAAGAGATTAATTGCCCTGTCTGCAGTGCTTAGCATGTTCACCAACTGTTTGTTTCCCTTTATTTTGTTTCTGTGTCCCTCCAGCACCACCAAAGTTTTTAAGAACCCCCAATGACCAAACAGGCGTGCAGGGAGGTGTGGCATCCTTCATCTGCCAAGCCACAGGAGATCCACGGCCGAAGATTGTGTGGAACAAGAAGGGGAAGAAAGTCAGCAACCAGAGATTTGAGGTATTAGGTCTATTGTTCTGATGTAAAATGCTCGACAAAATGAGAATGCTTCTGCACTGCTTTTGGCTCCGCTCACATAAAATGAATCTTGCCAAGACCTGCTTGTTTGCTTTTCACCCTGACTTGCCACCACACATTAGCAGGCTCAAATAATCATTTTGTCCAGGCTTTTAAACATGCATGAGTTTTAATGAGCAAGTACACAAAGTATCTTGGAAAAAAATTGGAAATTAATAAATGACAAGGAGAAAGCAATTGGACAGGAGAAAAAAAAACAACAACTTGTGGTGTGACCCAAATAACTACATTAGCCTCACATCACGTTAGCCAGTGTCATGCAAAGTGAAAGGGGAAGTCGAATTTTCATATCGAAATATCCTTTTGCATTGTGGCATTTTTATCTGATCGCATGTCCTACCCTCTTTATTTTGGCTGAAGCTTTGATTTCTAGTCAGCTTTAATCTGTACTTGGACTCAGTACCCATGAGTAATAACAATTCATCGCAGAGCGCTGATAAGATTTCTAATAATTTCTGTGTCAGGACTATCATGGTGTCACTTCTTTTCTCCCTTTTGCTCCAGTTGCCATATTTGTTTGCTCCTGCAGAGCAGCAGGGGCTTAACAGAGCTCAGAGAGCTCTTTCCACATCTCCCGTGCTTCTCATGCCCACAGAAATCTAATCTTATCAGAGTTCATCGCGTTTGCATCGCATGTTGTGCTGAATGCTAACACATTAGTTTTCATTCACCCATTGCCTCGGTGGGCTTGCTGGCTGCCACAATTCCGTACCCATTCAATCACGCCCTGGTGCCTCATCTTCTAACAAAAACCCATTTCCTTTTAGAAGTCTCACAACTTCCTCTCTAATTTGCTGTCTGGCTTTAACTAAGAAAAAGGCTGTTTTTACAATCACCTGCTGACACCCTGAATGCCAACACTGCTGTAGCTTGGCCAATGAAATACTGAAGTGCACTGTTAACTAACTCATGCTCAGTTATACTGTGAACTTTGAAATGTTTGTAGGCCTTTGTGCGTTTGTGTGTGTGTGTGTGTGTGTGTGTGTGCGCGAGAGAGAGACCGGGGTGTCAGGCCTATCTTTATTGAATCTACCTCTATGCTTAAAAGAGATTGAGTTATGACACAGATCTTTCTTAAATCAGTGAGTATACAAACGTAGCATGCAACAATAGCTGAATAAGCTACAACGAACACCTGTTTGTGAACATTTTATGTGTCGTCCGTCCAAAACAGTCCTGTCTTTTGTACCACTTCCTCACCTCATGGTACAACTGTCCGTATCCAATTATTTAGCCACTTTTAACTGTTTGTGCTTGTTTCTGTCCCATTGACACAGACCAGTGTGATGCATTTTTTTCAGGGGATTAAATGTTAACTTTAAGAGTGGGACATATTTAGACTTAAATTTTACTCTGCAACCTAATATCTGAGAAAAGTGTCTCTGACCAACATTACCTTCCCCATTCTTAAAGTTAGTTAGACGCATTGATTGCTTTACTAGTTAATGCACAAAATTAATTAATTTCCTACAAGGAATCACAACTGGACATAATTGGATTTGATTCTTAGATTTATTTCAATCAAATATGCTCAATAACTACATATCTGTAAGTAATCTAATACCACACAGATCCTTATGTAGATTTTGTTTACATGGACAGTTAATATCCACAAATGTACAAAAAAAATCACTTCACTGTAAGGTAGGGGGCAGCTTTTGTTTCTGTTATAGGAAATACATCATGTCAGTCACCATCAGTGTTATCAGACTGTCTTTTTTCTTTTATTTTCTGCTGAAGGTCCCTCACCCATTGTGAACAAAAAAATCTCCTTTAACATATCCTGTCTCTCGCACCTGCAGGTGATTGAGTTCGATGACGGCTCTGGTTCAGTGCTAAGAATTCAGCCATTGCGCACGCCCCGAGACGAAGCCATATATGAGTGTGTCGCCTCCAACAGTGTTGGAGAGACGAGCGCAACCACCAGACTCACTGTTTTACGTGGTAGGTCCTGCTCAACAACCTCAAAAGAGAGTGGGGAAAAAAAAAACATGCACACAACTACCACTAACATGCATTTATCTCCCAGCTAACCCAGGTAAGGTTGCATTTATCAATTTATCAACTGTCCTTTTCTCGCTGAAGCTCTGCAAAACCAAACCTATTTTAAAACCCTGGTTACACTCACGTTGTACATCTAAATTGATAAGATTTAGTCCATTAGCTATTTAGCCAAATAAGTTTCCGTTTCTAAGTGACTTAAGTCATTTGCATACAGATTCCTGACACAATAATTAAGATGCCAGTTAAATTATGCAAATAGCCATCCTTTCCTAGCCTGGAGTGGTTTAATGAAAAAACTCAGCAATAATTTTCAAATCAGTCATTTTTCATCTCTGTACTTCAGCTTTGATATTCATTTGACCGTGTAGAAAATCAAGCAGTGTATTCTCATGTGATTAACAAGCATACTGTTTATTATTTAAAGCAGGATTCCAGGAGCAGGTTTAGTTGGTATCTCCCTGTGATCAGTGGCTCTTTTTTCTACAAACGTACTTTACAATCCAGGCAGGAAAGGTCAGGCACTGTATTTACTTCCACTGAGCAATGAGGACAGAAGTCAGGTGACAAATATCAAGTTGGATGACAGGGTTTCTTTCATAATAAGCAATGAGCAAAACTTGATCTTGATTACACACAATATTCCTTTCAAAAGCAAATTTGTGGTGGCCCTAAGCTCAAAAGAATGCATAATATCTTGCTGAAACATGACTCATTTGGCTGTGAATGGAGAAAATGGCTTTAGAATTTAAAAAAAAAAGCTTTGGGCTGCTTGAATGAGGTGTGCTCCATTATGTTTCACAATTACCAAACATGGCAAATGAGTTCCCATTGAGAAGGGTGCTTCCATCCTATAGAAAAAGGCTGGCTTTGCGAGTATCTGAACCCCCCCGCCCCCCGCTTCTTATCTCACCAGTGAGCCAACAAAAGGCCCTTTGCTCTGTCTCCAGAGGCCGATTGAAAGAGAAAGGTGGCACGTTCACATGCAGTTCTCTCCTGTTTACTCGGCAGCACACAGTGAGTGTGTGTGTAAGCGTGTGCATGTGTGTGCATCCTCTTACTCACATGCAATCCTGCGCACAATTCCTCTTCCCTTTCATTCTCGCTCAGTCTCTATCTTTGTATTTCCCTTTCACACATACACACACCAGCTGATAGCTGAGGGACGGATAGAAGCTGTTCCTCCCTGCTCCACGGCCTAGCATTAGCATGTTTATTACTATTTCCATTTTGCTTCTCTGCACTCTCTCCTTTCCCATCAATGTATTGAGAGTCAGTAGAGGCCTATCGAGTACAAAAAAATAGAAAAACAGGACCAAGCCTATTTTTTCTCCTCCTCTTTGGTCCAAAAGTTACTCACTGCCTTCCACAAATACAAAATCCCAGAAATATGAGGAATTCATGTAATAATGTAAGAATTGAAATATATGTACATTTTTCTTGCTATGAAATGCCAGGAATTCAGTGTGAAAGTGTCAACACTAACATGATGCTTAAAAAAAAAAAATCTAATAATTTATTTAATACAAATAATTTTACAATTCATCTTTGGATATCAGTTCTCACACTGGGAATAAGCTGAAGCAGGGCTTTGTGAGGGCAAAATAATGAAAAAAATAGTTGGAGAGAATATAGGCTTAACTCAAGAGTGCGTTACATTGTCTTTGTAAGACTCAAAGACAATAATTATGCTGGTTTGCAGTGACATACTGCAATTAAAAATAAAATAAAGGTTTGGTCTGTCCTTATAATCTGTAATTATTATTTATATTCTTCTTTGGCCATTTCAGTGAATACTTAAAGTCACAAGAGTGTGATGCAGGATTGAATAAATGGATAAGTTCACAAATAAAGATAAGTGCTAGTACACCAAGTAAAATACATAAAAAGTGACTGTTCATTTAGTTCATTTAGGCTCCAATGATCTGTGGAAATGACTGCAAAGCATCTGTTGTGGTAAGCTAGCCACAGGGGGTGATGCCTAATTCCATGAAGGAAAAGAACACTGCTGTAATTGCCATGTTATGAAGAGAGGAGACTTGAGGTGACAAATCCAAAGTACCAGGGGATATTAGTATTCGGATAGGCCTCAAACTTGATGGGAACAGCCATTAGTAATGAATTTCCAGGCTTAGAGAGGCGATTTGCATGAAAGGCGAACCCTGTAACGTAATGATGTTCTGAGTCAAATCTGCCAGGCTACGCCATGAGGTACGGGTTGTCTTATTGGTCTTTTTTGTGCCCTCTGTTTTGATTAACTATGAGATGACCCAACTCCTATGCGACTCATGTCTTGGAATTAGGCAAGTCTTGATTTGCGAGATATTGAGAATGACACGAAAGGATTGAAAAATGAAGAAAAAGCTCATTTTGGATCTCATGGTTAGAATATGAATCATATTTATTTACTTTAACTATGTAGTTCTAAAAGATACTATATTTGCCTACACATGTTCACTCGTGTCTATCCTATACCAATAGCATCTATCAAAAGGCTATGATAGCACAGTTGGAAATCTATTAACAATGAACCTGAAAATGTATCCAGAACACCTCTTGTGGGCAAGACTCTCTGCTAATAATAGTTCCAGTAGAATGATGTGTACATTTGAGTGCTGCAGTTTGTGATTCAGGCATGATTAAGGATTTATATTGCATCTTCATACTCCCATTATGCTGTCAACAGCCATTTCCTGTGCTCCACACACAAGTGAGCAAACTTGTGCAGCTGCGCACAACTTCACAGTAGGTGCAGAAAATGGGAAGCTGCTCTGCTGTAACGGAAAAATAGAATGCATCATTTCCATTTGTATGGAATGCCGCAACAGAGCAGTCAAAGTGCTATAGTTTTAGATGAATCGTTCCACTCACAACGAAAGGGTTTCTACACAATCAGTGATTACATAGAGACAATTCATGCACTCAATCTTTGGGAAAAGCTGTGCCTGCTCTAAATAAAAACAGAAACCCCTTCCAAACCGTGATGCCTGATATTCCTAAGATGTGCAGACTTTTCTGCACCACAAAAATGAAAAAGGTGAAAAGTTGATTAAAATACACCTTAATTCTTAGGTCCTAAATGCCATATTTCATCTGTCTGCTCTCGCACCTGTTCAAACAAGTGCAGAGTGCAAGATGAAGAAAAATTGGTCTGCATGCTCAAATTGCTTTAGAAGATAAATGCTGTGTCAGCTGTCTCAGACTGTTGGAGCAAATGTAGCACTTGGATAGAAGCAAGTGACCATTGTTAAATTACTGTGTTCACGATCAGTGGCTTGCAAAAAGGAGAGGAGGTAGCCAAAAGCTGCTTTACAATTCTTTGCTGTACTGGCAGGAGCTCTGTAAAAGGCAGGACCTGAGCTGCCACGTGGAACATTCAATTTTGTCAGAGGAATACATTTTAACCCACAGAAAATACTGCTTGGAAAATAAGATCACTCACTGCAGGAAGAGTTTTTAAACTTTTCTGAACACATTTTACACAAGAAATGCAGATTTAACCTCCCACAGTGTTTAGGACTAATAAACCTTTTTCCACTTGTCACTTTGTACTCAAGAACTACCAGTATTATGATCGGGTTGCAAGTAAATAGGTTGTCAAAATGTATCTGCATCATATTTTGATTTTCTATTTATCTTTTTCTCACTTTAGTCATAACATGTAGTAAAAACACCTGCACAAAAACCATTAAATGTCCATTAGATGTTCATAAAACATCTGCAGGCAGATTTATAGCTTTGGATTCGGCCAGTATCGCTTTAATGTTGATGTTCTCAATTCACTCCCTCATATGTCACAAAAATAAAGCACATAATGACAAGTTATTCATTATTTTAATTAAAACGATTACATTAACTGTCTTCGCAAAAATTGATGTTTTCTTGGAAGTAAAAAAAGAAATGGATATATTCATCCCTGACAAAACCTTTATTACTAACAGTGTGGTTAATCATAAGAGCCAGTCAGTATCTACATATTTTATATAAAAAAAAATTAAAAAACACCAGCTACATGGATGTTAGCAGTCAGCACAGTATGTGAGAAAACATCTGCTGGGGTTACAAGGTTTTTTTTACTGCACCATGATGGATGACTCTGCACATGTCGTGGCTCTGTGGCAATTTTGATCAAAGTAAACAGAAAATCCAAAATTGATAATTATTGATTCTGACAAATGAGCTATGCATTCCCTCATCCTTGTTACCCATAGATTCCACTATCCTCCACAGTGATCTCAGAGTACAGGATGTATGATAAGGTAACGAGTGATTTTACAGTGTAAATACTTTTTCACACCTTAGATTGTGTAAAGAATTAAAAACAAATGTGGACCTGAAAGATTTGGAAAAATGTTTTTCCTTTTGTGAAATCCAATAAATAAAAGTACAGCCTAAAACGTAAGTCAACATATGATAGTGCTCACAAGATCTTTACATTTTATTGGCCTATTAAATTATCAATATTACTAGTTGCCGCTCCCGTACATATTGCTAACAGGCTCAGTGAGGCATAATCATCCATTCTGATCCCTGATTTACAGAAAGAGTCCCAGATCGAGTGCATGTAAAATATTAATTGCATGAAAGTATAAATTGTACCCACAACATAATAAATTCATAACTTTAAGTATTTTTGTGGCCTAACCTAAAAAAAGAAACTGAAAACGTAAGTGTAATATGGAAATGTTTTTAAAACTTCTGTAGGACCTCAATTACTGAGCATCTCAGGCACCTCTTAACCTTAAGTACTGGAGAGATTACGAGTCACATCAGATATTTAACAGGCGGACAAAATTTGAATCATCTTCTCACGATGACAATGCCTCTATTTAGTAACTTGAATATTTGCCATGCATGCTGACCGTCTTTACTCAGTAACTTATACTCTGAAACTGTGTAAACCAAACACTTAATACCTGATGACAGTAATGCATGCAGCTGAGCAGAAATCCGTCAACAGGACGACACCTTGCACAGTCCCCCAATGGTCACCTCCCTGCGGTGAAAGGCTGGGCTGGTACCAGTGAACTTTATGGAATAATATGATGCATTTTCATTTAGGAATATTTCATTGGCCCGATGAGAGGCAACACAAGGTCATGAAATGAGGAGTGTGCAAGTCTGAGCCAGGTAGTCGAGGGGTGCTAATATTAGCAGCTTTGATCTTAGCTGCACTCTGAAGTAATTTTCTACTAGATTAACTGGATACTGCAGGGTCATCCTTAATGTATCTAATGATCTTGAGAAACTTCTCAAGCTATGTAAGTGTGCTTACTAATTAGAACCAAACAACTTTGGAGAAAAGTGATGTAGCAAGAAGGGCATGAGATGTCTCTACATCATTATATTCAGCATTGCAAAGATAAGTGTAGTGACTAATTCCAAGAGAATGGAAGACGATGTTCAGTATGCTTGTGCAATTCATCAGCTTTAAACCAAGTTATCAAATCATAAAACATGGCAACGTGGCTGTTTTCATATTAAACCAATAGTCGTCATCTCCCACAGTAATTTTTGGTGGAGAATGCCTGTCTGCTAAAGTTGTAAAGCCTGAAATAACCCCATTTTCCATTAGGGCTCTTTGGAAGCCAAAAGGTCCTCTCTGCAGGCTGTTTGCATGAATAATCTTGATACTCCCTTCTCCTGTAGCATGCTTTTAGCTATATGAATTATTGAAATTACCAGTTCTACGTTTTCCCTTTCACAGAAAGAAGACATCTTGTATTAAGTCAGTTTCTTCTGACATTTATACTGCACATCAGAATTGTTATCTTAGTTTGATGATACCATGTTCAAATGAAGTCCTAAACAATGAATAAAAGCGGCAACTGCCACTGTCATGTGCAGGATTCTAAAAGTGATTAAAGTTTAGAGGATTTTGTGGAGATATTTGGACAAGAGATTGAATGAAATTTTGTTGGTAAACTAAAGTTTAACAGACACAAGCACACCACTTTTAAACCAATTTTCATACACTGACTTTTCTGTTCCAAAATTATATGTCATGTGACGATCCACAACAAGACATCAGAAATGCCTGTTTCACCAAAATAACCCGCTTGCTTCTGAATGTGTAGTACACGAAGGTTAATGAAGCAACTCAGTGTCTCACAGTTTTGCCTTCTGTCTTTTTTCCTGCCCGGTAGGAAGACTCACCTAGTTGCTGATATTCTCCCGAGCCCCTGCTGGCTCCAGCTTCTGCTCTCTGTCTTTATAAGCTGCCTCTGCTAAGACAAAACAAATGAAACAGCCTAAATAATTCAGTTTTATTTCATGATAAATGTTGACATATCAACATATACTTTATTAAACTTTGATAAATCAAACATCATATGGTCATCCCTAGTGGGTGTTGAGAGAATGAATATACAATGAGTAAGCTTTAAACATAAAAATGGAACAGATGTCTGGCAGTATATGCTTCAAAGTGACAGGAGCGTTGGTGAAAATGGAGGCATCTCTAAGGAGATGGTAGTGCGTGGTTGTTGATATATTCCTTTCTACTTCCTTTTTATTTGTGAATGTTTAATGCACTCAAGAGGATCAAATGAGGGTTGAAGGACTGTTAAGAAAAAGCTAGAAAAAGGAGAATAAGAAGAGGAAGGTAAGTAACATGCATTTTGTGTAGTTGAGAGACTTCAAATGACATCCATTTTATGCGTGTGTTTGGCAAATAGATAAAAGCATTGTCAAATAGTGTTCGCCTTCCTCGGCTGAATATTACTAATAACAAAAAGGCTGATGGCAAATAAGATGACAGGAGCAGAGTTTTTTTTTTTCTGTGTGTGTGTGTTTTTTCTTCCCAAACTAAATAAATCGGGCTTGGGTTTAGGAAGTAAATGGAATCATTGCTCAAGGTAACGACCAGTAAATGGAATATGCAAAGTGGATAGCTTAAGAGGGAGCAAAAGACAGAAGGGAGAGATGAAGGGAGACAGAGGAAGATTTAGTGACTCCTAAATATACAGCATCTTTAATGTCTCAAATGAACTGGATAATACAGTGGCAACGTGAAAGACAGGACTGTAGGTAAGGGAGGTCTTGAAATCTCCTTTTATACCTTTGCCTGAGGTAATCTTTACTCAGAGCTGTACATCTGCCTGAGCTGATGTGCAACCAGAAGAGGGAGGGGGTATTTGAGCATAAATGGCGCTTTGTGCCTGGCTTCCTGCCTGCCTTGCTGCTTGCCCGGCCAGGCCTGTAGAGAAAGGCCCCTTCTCCGCCCTTCCTGCTTCATCTCTCCTTTTCATCTCCCTCTTTACCCATCCATTTTAGCACCACCCCTAAGGGGCATCCGACACTAACACTCCCTCTCTGCTTTCATTCTCTTCCTCCCACTCCCTTCACTTATGTTGTAAATGGAGGAATATCACAGCTAATCCGTCATGTTTATGAATGACATGAGGCCTACGGAGAGTTGGGGCGCCTTGCCAGAAGTGGTGTACATCTCTGTTGCCTGCCCTCCGCTTGGCTGATCCAATCTGCCCCAGCAGTGATGGCAATAAAAAATGTCTATAGGGGTTGGCAGGCTTGGAGAAACACTGGGCTGGGTCATTTTAAGGCTCTTTAAAATCATACCCCAAAACTTTTTCATTAAATTTTGTACACATTCTAACTTAAATCCCAGGAAATACTTTTCTATGAAATGCACTGCAAGTTGTAGACAAAAGCATTTCAACATGGTCCAAGAATATCAACAATATAGCTAGTCACATCGGAGAAACAAAGAAAAGTGGTAACATAAATTTGTTCTGTTGTTGTGGGATATAAACAGTGAGATATGCTTTTTTTTCCCTTAGTACAATCCACACAATTACTAGAGAATACAAATTATTTTACTAGGACCAGAGTATGATGAATTAGGAATTTTAGAACTAGTTCTTCAATGTCATTTAGAATGAGGAAAGCTCAGATTGTTCATCTGTGAAGGTTTTTCTGGGGGAAAAAGCCTGATGATTAATAAGATTGATTTTACAATGGTTCCCTCATAATCTCAGGCATTAGGTGAGGGATTTTTAATGACAAATAGGCAACATTCAATTAATTACACGATCTCAAAGAGGATTTATGGAAGAAACAATCAGTGCAGGGCAAAGGGGGAGAGGATGCCATTTTTCAACCAGACAGACTGCTATGAACCTTTGGTTTAGAGAGCTTTCTGTGCCTTCACCTTCCTCCCTTTAAGCATTGTTCCAATTCATCACCACAAGAGTTTTAAAGAACATTCCAGATAGTATTTCACAGCCTATTCCAACTTCACTTCTTAAGGCAACAAGGATAAAATAAAATTTTAGTGGATATTCAATGGTCCCTTGCTGTCAGGCCTCAGGTGTTAAGCAGTTTTCTCAGAGAGACTGTATTTGTTCAGCAAATTACTGAACAACCTTTTAGAGGTACCTAGCCAGTGAGACTTAATGCTACTTTGTGAAAGACTGGGAGTGTTTCTCTGAAAAGTATTACAATAAATTGAAATTAGCAGTTTGAACCAAAAGTGGCATACTCACAGTAATATTCATTACTGTGCTCTATACCTGGAGAATCAACTATTAAGCTAAACTGAAGCGCATTTTCCTCAGCCCAGCTAAGATTTTACTACTGATTCTCATGAAATTGCTATTTTGTGCACAAAATACAGTAGAAGAGCACTTTGCCAAAATATGTTTCTGGATTTCTGAAAGCCCTAATGTGGTCATGGGTATTGTTTTTCCACCTGAAACCTCACTCTACAAGATTTTTTCAAAGTGTCTTTACATAAAGCTTTCTCACAGACCCACTGATAAAAAAAAAGAAAGAAAATCCAAGGGACCACTGACTGAATGCTGTTTTTAAGCTATGAGCAGCATTGATTTTATAATGACTACAGAAACACACAGTCATGCTCAGTTAAGATGAATGGATCATGAGCTTCCCTAGCAAACATGAACTTTCCAGCAGTCTGCTACATACAAATGTGTAGTTTGACCTGCAAGTCCTGCAGAGATGCATATGCAAACCTACACTTGAGTGTCCTTTAGGCCACGTCATTCAATTAGATTTCTATTTCTAAAGTAAGGCTGTTGAACAGTGGCCTGAGACATATAATTCTGTGAGCTTTCACTTTTGAGCTCCTCAGAAGTCTTGTCTAGTCCCGGCAATCTTATAGACCACGTCAGTCTAAAGACAGGTCATATTTTAAAGCAGTTTTAAGGTTGACTCAGAGTTCAGCAGCCTTTATCTGGTAAAAACAATGCAGGAGGATACATTTCAGATTTGTCCCACACCACACAGTACTACAAGGGAGTGCTGAGCATTTTGTTTTCCATTATTGGATTACTTAAGCAATATCTACCCAATGCAGGTGCCAGGAGGCTTATTTGGGGAATCTGGCTCAGAGGAATCTCTCGGGTAAAACCTAATCTTATTTAGACCGGACAACACATGTGCCAAACAGCACTGGGATGTATCTATGAGATAAATACAGGCTTTGGATTCTCTGAGGGCATTAAGGAAAAATTTAAACATCTCAGTTCCTCACGACCGCTACTTTATGCCTTAAATGCCAAGGGTAATCACATTCACTTGCATCTTGACTATTCCAAGTATTCTACCCAAAGCAGTGCTGGGGCAATCATTTTCTGAAAATGGAGATATGTATGGAGTAGTATTCTTTTTTTTTTTTTTTTTCTTTTTTTTTTTTTAAATAAACTACACCACATCTAGTTCTACTGCGTTTCTGTTCAGTGCACAGTCCCGAGGCTGCCGACAACAAGGAATGGAAATCATAAATCTTTTTTTTGGGGGGGGGGGTGTTGTAGCTTATGGGAAACAGAAAGTCAGACAATGACATTTGACTTCACAACAAATATGTTATTTGTATATCTTAATAGAATCAAGTTAGAAGGAAGAAACAAGTGTGGAAAGGTTCAGCACCATATCCTCAGATGTGAGGACTTTCCATACAGTTCAGTCCATGTAACACTCAAAAACTCAAACTGCTGCTGCAAAGCCAGAGAGGGGATGTAAAGCTTTCAATGAAAAGTGAGGGAAAAAAAGAGAATGAGATTGTCCTAAACCAGTGATCAAAAATGAATGTGTGGAGTCTCCTCTGCAAACATTTATTAGAAGAATGATGGATGGAATGTTGAGTAAAGCTGTGGAGATCCAACTTTGAGACTGTTCCACCAAGCTGCGGGTAGCTGATAAAGTCAAGGGTGGGCACAGATTTAAAACCTGTCAATCATTAGGTGCTAAACTGTAGAAGTACACTTTTTTACCACAGCATAAAGTGGACCCTGTAAATGGAGCAAAGAAATCAATGATGAAACAGAGAGTGGGAAAGAGAAAAATAGAACAGATGTCGTCATAGAATTGGCACAAAATGGAATTGCTGCCTTCCTTTGTTAATCAAGAGCTCTTACGTTTGGTTGAGTAATTTTGTTTGTGTGAAAACAAAAGCATAATTAACAGTTCCCTCTCCCATGCCAAAGGAGGAAAAAAATAATAATCGAATATGTCAGTGGAACAGGAGCTGAACAGAACATTTGTTGAAGAGGACAGGTTGTCTCTGAGCAGATGTATGAACTCGGCTTGCAAAAAAAGAAACAAAGTGAACAAATTATAGCAGATATTGTTTCTCTGTTAACATGGTCTAAATAAACAAGCTCATTTTAGAAAAAGAAAAATTGTGAGCATGGCTTTCTTTTCCCTTTTTTTATAACCTCTGAAAACTTTATGAAACAGTCAGTCTCGACAAGCTAATGCATTTGCTCTTGTATTCAGTAAAACCTGTGTGATTAACACGATAAGCACTTTCTGATCTCCTTTCTCACTTCTCCTGGATTTTTGAGTGGAAAGAGCTTTAATCAGTGTCCCTCAATTTCAAATTATAGGCTATAGGGTGGTGGGAAAAAATGAGTTTGGTTCACGCTGCTGAGAAAAATAAGCACTGCTGTCATACTGCAAGGGATTTTCCCCCCTTTTTTGTTGTTTTTTTTTCCTGGTGTATGTTTCAGAAGAAGCCAGTGAGAATAAGACTGATTTCAAGCTGGGAAAAAAAAAATTAGTACAAAGGAAAAAGCATTTCATAATGTCATGTAACAGTTTCAAACTTGGCTTCTGGCCTAAATTGCAGCACTTCCAGGATCACTTCTAAACAACAATACGTCTCGACACCCATTTTTCTCCTCTGTGCCACAGCAAGTGACCTGTGACAGCCTCTTTGAGGAGATTGTATCCACTCAAATAGGTCCAACAAATATATCTTATTATGGCCTGCAGGGACTTTCCCTGAAGAATAACCTCAACCATGGGGTGAAAAGTCTTGTTCCGCTTGGTGAGAAAAAGGTCGGACCAAATCCAATCCTTGTGCAGCAACCACAGTACTAAAGCCAGAATGTGACCAGAAGGTTTATGTTTTCATGGTTTCACTTGGAAACCGAGCCTTTGGTGCAACAGTCTAACTGGATTATTTTTGGAGCCTAGTTTGTTTTTAGTGTGATAAAAGATTATCCATAGCTCATGTAATCAATGTGACTTAATATTTGCACTTCATTTCCTGGCTATTATATTCCTTTGGGTTACATCCTGAAAAAAGGAAGTTCTCTTTATTCCGAGAACATCTTTTTAGACATCCGCACAGCCCACTGTGTAAATCTTAATATATTTGATAAAGAAGCTTTCCAGTTTGTTCTACAATAAGCTCAAATACATTAGCAGAGCATCAGTATGTGTCAACTTTAACTCACTGCCAACCCAAAAAAAAAAAAAAAAAGGTTGACCGTGCTATGTTTATATTTCTAGTGAGCTAATGAAGGTACTTAGTAGGAGAAAAAAATAGGCTTTAAATTTTTATGTCTGTACCCATGTCTGTGTCACACAGCTGTCAACATTTGAATGTGGGTCGAACTGAGGCAGACACCTTGTATCTGCTTACCCCGTGTTTTTAATGAATTCCGCTCCATGTATGTAACTGCATTAGCCTTGTAATGCCTTATAAACATCAAGCTCGATGCACCCTGCAGCAGAGTGTAACTGCCACAGTGTAGCACTAAATAAGGAAATGTGTTAACAGCTGAATACCTCAATCTGTTAAGGCTATTTAATATAAGTATTAGATGTATATATTGCGTGAGTTAGTCACCACACTTATGATACAATAGGTTTGTGGTTTACTTTGAACCGAGTCTGTGCATGTTGGTGACAACAGTGTTAGGTTGCCAAATTGTGCAGAATTTATTGCTGCACTTCAGCAACATTTTGGAAATTGCAATGCCCACTGTTGTCATACAAGGAAAATGTGATTTCACTTATGCTCATATTTTGTGCGAGTGATCAATAGATATAATCTGCTAATGGGGTGAGTTTATGTCCAACGGCCTTATGTCTTCTGGAAAAATCTGCTCACTGAAGTACTTTCTGAGCCAATGTCCTTTTTATACTCATCCAATACTTGGCACTATACACTCATATGGCCTGATAGCCTGGCAGTAGCTAATGTGTGCAAATTGTCATTGGGAGTCTTTTTTATATCAAGCACCAGTGCTCAGCACTTCTTTAGAAGGTGACTTCAGCATTTCTTTCCCTTCCATCTCATTTAGTGTGTAGATCCATTGTTGAATATACAGTATGGGTCTATAAAGCAGAAACTGCCCTTGTCTTTAGTGTCCTTGAGATTGCAGTCCTCAGCGAGGTAGAATAAGGAAGCAACTACGCAAGAACTCTTTCTATTTTTTTTTTCAAGTAATCCCAGCTTTCGCTAATTACTTACATATATATTCACAGGGTATCTTTCCATTATATGTTAAGGTCATATAGCCTGTGGTGTATCAACCAGGGTATCAGCCATTTTAGCATCCTCCAAAGAGTAAAACAACATCTAGTTTGACACTGGAAGAGAAATTATGATTCGTATCCTTGTCAAATACTTTCACTTTTTACTTTATATAGGCTATCAGATATATAGATTTAAGAGGCATATTTCAGAATCCACCTGAACATGCATGGATTTTGTCAAATAAGTCAACACAGACTCACTACCTTTACTGATTGCAAAACAATTGTGTTTACTCTCATGAATGGTCACGGTCATCTCCTGAAAGCCTCTTCTTAGCCTGGAGAAAACTGGTTAACCCCATCCAAAACATTCAAAAACAAATAACTTTAAGTACACCTCACTTTTCCAATTTACCGCTCTTATTAAAAAGCAGCTCAGGGCTCCTGAAGTGGTCTTAATGAAGTAGCCCCTTGGTGACAACTTATTTAAGTTGCAAACCAGCCTTAAGATTGTTGGTGAAAATGCAAACGTAGCACACAAGAAAAACATCCAGCCACTTGGTCGCAGCTTGATTAATTATTTCAATCTTACTTTTAATGCTTTGTCAATAATCCAAGTTCTCCAAAAACGTACATATGTGATTAAACAGTGATTAATCTGATTTCATTTGAGTCTCTTGGCCTTCTAAGGACAATGCCGCTGCAGCTCTGTTGACGTGAGTTGTTAATCACAGCACGAGCTACCAGATGTGTTCAATTTCCGTCCCTTTGTTTATTGTCACAATGGTAATTCACTTCACTGTGAAATAAATGAGAGTACAGCTCAAAGCTGTGAGAACACCAAAATACTTGTTTATTTTATCTCAATCACAAGATCTGTGTGAGAAAAGTTTTCAGATACCATGCCGCTGATGTCAAGACTTTATGGCAATTTTCAATGAGCATGAGTTTACAAAGCAGCTGTGAATTGCATTTCGGGGTAAAGTGACAATGCATTCAAAAGGCCAGGATCCCCTGGAACAGATCATTCATTTTAAATGCAGTGTCTTGAGTCATATCAGCTGCCTTGGCTGAAATTACAGGCCAGTTTCATGTAAAAACTCCTTCTATAGATGGGTTTGGGAAGTGTGCCTCTTGTTCACTTGATTTCAACACTTTCCTTTTTTGTTTTGTTTTCATAGAAAATTCTGAAGTTAATCTCTGTTGTAAATCAGGCATAGATACAGGCTCCTGTTTTTTAAAAGCTATCTTGAATACTGAGGTCACACCATTGGCTTTTTAAAAATGATTTTATCCCTCGGTGTTTTCCTTTTCTCCACAGAACTGAATAACTAGATACATCACATGCTGCTGCATGAAGAGGACACCTCAATTATGATCTCTCAAATTCTTTGTTTTAGAACTCGATGTGATTTAACAAGAGTTTCTCTTTAGTTCGCATGGATTGTAACATCCAATTACTATAGTCAACACACATCTATGCTTGTAGGCTTGCTTCTGGCTATTGTGTTTGATCAGGTATACTTTTGACTCACTGTGGAATCAACTAATTGTCTGTTCGACCTTGAACAGGCTGGAGGGAGCTTGGACAGGAGCTACCTTGTACAATTAATTAATTTCCCCTCCTCTTTGTCTCTCACTGTTTGAATTAACTGTACAGTTTCTTTAAAACTATTCTTTTAATCCTTGGACATCAGATATAAACTATCAGGATAAAAAAACAAAAAACAGTTTTACAACTGGGCAGTCTTTAAACCCTTGTGTTGTTTATGTTTGCCAAAACACAAAAAGTCTGTTCATAGTTTAACACAATATTCACAGATAAAATATTTATTAAGTACCTTATCACCTTTTAACAGCACTGAAACAAAGCCAGTACCTTTTGAAGACCATCTCATTAGAAGTTAATGTGATAATTTAAGAAAAAATAGTCCAAAAATACCACTCGAATAGACCATCTGTAACCATATAAACTAAAATAATCTGAAATTAATAGTGGGAGAAAGCTGTTTTCCTAAAATTTGTCCTGTCCTTCAGCTCAACTTTCCCACATAATTATGATGTGAATTAAATATGGCCGCTGTATGTCTGAGGGGAATTAACTAAGTGCTTGTTGTTTTTAATGAGCAGCAGTTTTGTGCCAACAGCAAGCAAACACAATGCCAGACACCTACAAACTTTTAACAAGCGTAACGCTGGATCTCTCGTTGCCTTAATGGATAATAAAAGGAACAAATAGCATGCTGTTCATCATGTAAAGGAGTTGCAGAAATGGACCATAAGGATACATAGGCCAAGATGTCTTTTATAAATAACAGCCAATAAAATGGCCATCTTTAAAAGTATTGGATGCCATATATGGGATTAAAAATGAGTAAACCAGTTGAAAAAGCTGAAAAACAATGTTTCTTTTTGTTTGTTTGTTCCCTCCCCTATTCTCTTGTTTTCATAATTTGGACCCGTGTGCGTCTTTAATAAAGTAATAAATGAAAACGTAAAGTCATCCATCACACATCAGTTCAGGCAGGGACACGGGGATGCATTGGAAAGTTTTTCAGTTCAGTCTGAAGTCACTCATTTATAATACAGTCTTATTGCTGAGAAGATTTATCCATGGAGGTGGTTGCTCATGCCAGATACCCAAAGGCACTGTTGGAAGGTAGCCATGTTTGACGTTCTACAGCATGTAGGCAATGGCATCTCAAAGCTGTTTCCAAACTGATGACGCCTCGTGAAAATTTAATGGAGAAATAGTTTCCAAAACAGTGGCGTTTACGAAAGCAACGGAAGACATTAATTAGCGATTTCACAGTAGGAAAAGGAAGACTTGAAGGTGCAGATAAACCTTGCTGGAATTGAAAATAAGCAGTTCTTGTTTTGCAGGTTAACACTTGGCTAACACTACAGAGAGGCAGGCAATTTGCAAACAAGACTCTTATGGTCTAATATTCCAATCTGCAGCCTCTCAGAAATCCTTATTTTCTGCAAGCCAGAAATACATCTTCTTCAGAGTGGTGAGCTTCAGATAAAGCTGCTTCAGGCTTTGTTTTTCTTTGTTTTACTAAAAGAACATATGTGGAGCAAAGTGCACTGCGAGTTATCTTTTTTTCACATCTCAAACGGCAGCAAGACGTAGCCCGCCCTTGTTCAGTCACAAAATTGAGACACAGGCGGGAACAAGACAGCACAGCAAAGCCACCTGCCATCATCAAAGAACATCAAAGCTCCACCTCTCCCGAATGGATTTGTAGCCATTGTCGCTGCTTGCCGTCTCTTCCATCACAACAGAAAGAGTTTGACACTTTGGAAAATGCATTTATTAGCTTGTTTGCACAGAGTTATATGATAACAATAATACCGTTTTCATATCAACATATTCTGGCATAAAAAGTGTCACATGATATTACCTCAGGGAGAGGTTTAGTTTAGCTTTCCATAAAGACTCAAACAGGGAGTTATACCTCATCTAGCTATGTCAAAATCGTTCTGCCAGCATCTGTCAAGCTCACCATATTAAATTATACTCAGTTTGTATGATTCAAACTAGCTGTTTTCCCAGCTTCCACTCAAATTGCAATTCAAGAAAAAAGGTGTTTTTAATGCATATCCTACTTTATTTAAACACATTCACTCACCATTGAAAGTGTATTTGCCAGCAGACACCAAACAAGCTTCAGTCTTCAGTCTCACTATTACCATCAGACTAATATAAGGTAACTTCAGCAGCAAATGGAAAAAAAGTGCAACAGAAAAAGCAGAAACCACTAAGAACACAGTCTGTTGCACATTAACAATTACATTTGGCTAAAGCTTGTCTTCAGACCTTATTCTAAAGCTATGCAGACTTTTTCACTGCAGTTTCCATGGGATCTCGCCTTCACTCACACAAGCTTTAATAAAGACCCTTGACATACTCAGTCTGACCTCTGCCACAATGTCTCCCACCTGTTTCCAGAGGACCAGCTGCCCCCTGGTTTCCCCACCATAGACATGGGCCCACAGCTGAAAGTGGTGGAGCGAACACGCACTGCCACCATGCTATGTGCTGCCAGCGGCAACCCTGACCCAGACATCTCCTGGTTCAAAGACTTCCTCCCTGTCAATACTACCAACAACAATGGACGAATTAAACAACTCAGATCAGGTAGGTTCCCTCTGCTAAAAACTCACTCACCAAACGGGGAGTCCTCTTTCTTGTTTTCTTTTATCTGATGTGTTCCCCTTCTTATATCCTCTGTCCTTTCATCCTCTTCTTCTTCCCATAATTGAATTTCTCATTTTGCTTTTTATTTTGTAGGTAATGGCATTGTTTCTACTATTTCCTGTTCTCTACTCTATGTACGGCCCTGTTGTGTGTTGTCTGTACAGTACGTGCGTCTCCCCTCGTCTTCCAGTGTTGTCATGGGCTGTTGGGATTGATCCCTCTGTGTTTGCTGGCTTACACCCTAACTTCTGTTGTCATTGCTCACTGCTGTGACTTTTTACAAGAAATTATTTTGGCATTTTGTGTTGACTTACTTTCCACTGCATTGGTGCAGTATTTTTATAACCATTTACTTCATTTCTTATGTCGTTTTTTTTTCTTTTTTTACAATTAAGATTTAACATTTGGCTTCATTCAGAACCTCCAAAAGAGTGTACATAATCTCAAAACAGGATGCAGAAAAGCAAATTAAATCTTGTTTGTGGGTATTTGTCCTAGAATAGAATTTTGCTTTGTTTTAGAGCTATTTTTTGGGTTAAAGAATAACAATGAATTCTAAATCAGCCACAGTAGTGCAGAAATCTTCATAAAGCTTGTCCCTTTCCCCTTCAATTCTTTAACTTTGTAGCCCCTGCTTTAATGTTTCGATGCAAGGCTTGTTTTTATTTGCCTGTGAGACACCCCAATAAGCCCATCCACTCCAGTATCCCCAGTTTGATTTCAATTTCTCAAAAAAAGAAATTCTTCTATTTCTTAAAAAAATGCTACCATAGCTTGCAGCTCTTTGTGCCAGCTAACAAAAACACAATAACATAACTCAGATTTTAAGTCTTGTCTGTTTGACCACCTGTCTTCACAGATTTCACAACTGTCCTTTGTTAAATCATCATGTTAACCTGACTTCCTTGCTGACTTGTTTTCAGTAGATCTGTGTCAAATTAACCCTTATTTCTAACCTGCGACTTTGATTCACGTAGAGTTGCTAAAGCATTAACGAAACCTTGTTAACTAAACTTAAAGAATATAATCATATTCTTATGCTGTCTTTCTTCTCTCTATATTTTTAAATCTACAGAATCCTTTGGTAAGTGCTTAGCTCTAAAGCACACATCACCCCCACTAATTTCCATGTTCCAACAACTATTAAAATGCATGGCATGCATTTTACTAACAGATAGTTTAGTTTCAGGGCTATCACTAGAGACACACACTCCTCCCTTACCCTCACGGTGTTCAAGTGTCCCACCACTGCCAGCTATAGTATCACTTTATCTTGAGATTATAATCACCAAATTTTAGCTTAGTAGTGTCATATACTGACATGAGTAATTATCTGTCCTCACATGTCTGTTCCTCACTCACTTACTCACTTAATCTTTTAAAGCCAGCACCTTAGGTATGGATAGTTCACGAGCTTTAGGGAGGTGACCAGCTCTGCCTAGATCAGATCAAGGTCTGCTCTCAATCTCATATACAAGTCCTTAAAGTCTTTCCCTTCAGTAGATGATCTTCAGAAGCCATTGCCACTTCCAAAATGGTACCTCCCCTGTGGTACATCACTGTACAAGTTCTTCTCTCTGACCTATGATTTTTCTATGATGAATCCTGTCTTTTTTGCCAGTAGAGTACAGAAAAGTTCTTCCTCTCTTTACTCTCTTTCTCTCTCCTTTCTCTGTCCTGTAGTACCTTTATTTACATACCCTGTTAAATCTAATTTGATTCTTCTTCCAAAGCCCCCAGCCTCTATCTACTCGTACTAATGCTTCTTCTTTCTAATCTTATTTGCATTCATATTATCCACCCAGGTGGTACACCAATAAGAGGTAAGAGTGCTGAACTGACGTTCACAGAATGAAAATAATACAAATTCATTCCTGCTGTCAACCCATCCATTCACCCGAATCACCTCCATTTTTGTCCTGTTAACCAAGATCAGATCTCATTCCGTTCATATGGACCACCCTTCTTATTTGTCCTATTTTGTTGACTAAATTTGTACTTCATCATTTCGTCTATGCTTTAATTACTCCTTTGTATTCTCGTTTCGAGAGCCCGTTTAGCTCAGTTGTGATATGCTTGCCCTGGCTCAAATAAGCATATCCAATGACAATTTTTTTTTTTCCAAACTATATTTTTACGTTCATTTTTGTTTTCTTTTTGACCATAGCGAATCATGTGTCCCTCTTTTTGTCCAACTAAAACAACCAAGCATTTTTTCCCCCTTAGCTGTTCTTGTTCAGCACAAAAATATGCACAGATGCTGTGGAATCACGCAGGCATGCTGAAGACAACATTGCCTCCTCTCTGCTTTTTTCTCCCAAAGAATTCTTTCTATCTTTGCAAACTATTTTTTTTCCATTTCTTCTATTTGCTTTCCTCTCCTGTACCTCTACAAAAAAGCCCAAACAACCACTTTTTTGATAAAGTTTCTACGGTGCTTTTTTCCTCTTTCACCTATTTTTCTTACTTTTCTTGGGTTTGGAGACTATTTTACTTTTTGACTTTTTTTTCTTCAGGGTTTGGGAAGGCAATCTGTAGAGTCTGGCGAGGACCCGATTGGCTCATTTTTGCCGTGTGACATGGAGCTGGAGAGTTGTTGATGCATAAAGCCATTTTTCTCTGGGTCATGTGACACCACACTGCTGATCCCATTGGTGGATTTTTATGGGTGTCTTTTGTAGCTTTCAAAGCTAAAGCAGTGGTTGGTTACCTTCTTGTTGGCTCAGGCCAATATTTTGAATTTTGTCTTCTAATACAATTGCATTTTATTTTTCAGCTAAGGGTTGTCAGAAGGTTGTAAGTTGTGTCGACATACATTTCTTGCTAAGATTTGCATGTCAAAACTTTTGTTACAGAGGGTTATCTGTTGGTTTTGCCTTACATAAAACTTCAAATACATTTTTTCCAGCTATATGAGCAGCATTTTTCAATTTTTGTATGGGCTGCATTTTTTTAAACTGACTTCACCAAGGTGAAGTCCAAAATGAATACGTAGGGTGAATATTACAACTGATCTGTGATTGAATATGCTAAAATTCATACCTAAATTTCTTTCTTTTAATTGTCCTCCCTTGTTATGCTGCTTTTTTATACTGTAAACCTCTTTTGTTTGATCCATGTTTCCCTGAAGCAGTATCACTCATCCCCATATTAACCAGTCCAGTGACATGTTGTATTTTGATGGGCTTGCCCCTATTCTTTAAAGTAAAATTCTTACTTTTTTTGTTATCATTGGCACTTGGATGAGTGTCTTTTTAGACTTAATAATACTTTCCCCCTAAAGAGATCATTAACAAGGTTACCATATTAGCTATAAAATGTAACTTAGATGTGTATTCCGTTTACTTTTTTATTAGGTTTACAATGTGTTTCTTTTTTTCTGTGCGAGTTGCTATTTTAGTTTGGTAAAGGGGAACAATATAGTTGTATTACAATGTCTTGCATGGTTATCAGTTGCAACTATCCCTCCCTGACAGTAGGATTACAGTCTCCATTTTATCTCAGGCAGTGGATCCAGCTGCGATACTGATTGAAGGATAAAGTCAAATATAGAATGTTTCACGTAACAAATGCCAGAATGTAGTGTTTTATCCATGCAGAATTGGATTATTCGGATTATTCCTTTAATAATAACCATCCTCAAACTGTCCAGAGTACTAAGGTGTGAAAGGATAATGCAAAATTAGAAATTAAGGGGGCTAATATTGGCTTTCTTGGGTCCAAAAAAGCTTGTTGCTGTTTATTTTTGCCTTGTGACCTTGATGCCATTGGCATTACTCTAACCACATACACTTCGCTACTCCATTTGTTATTCCCAACGTAGGTGCCCTCCAGATTGAGCAGAGTGAAGAGTCTGACCAGGGGAAGTACGAATGTGTGGCAACCAACAATGACGGAACCCGTTATTCCGCCCCAGCAAATCTCTATGTCAGAGGTAGGAAGCGTGTGTTAACACCACTTGAATGCTTCAGTCAAACATTATGATAACATTCTCTTTAAAACTCATGAGGAATTTTAAATCGGCCAATAAAGTCTTGAGGGGCCATGTCCCGTGAAGCTATTGTAAGTATGTTTTGTTTTGGTTTATTTTCTGATCCTTGCACTTGGCTTACCTGCACTGATTTGACCTACAATATCATCTCTGTCATGCATTTCCGGCCTGTTCTGTTGATTATCCCGAGTCTAAAACCAATAATTAGACTGCTTGCTGTGTTTATCTACAAACTGCTTTCAAAACCTGACTGCTGGAGGTGGTAAAGAGTGGACAGCCTTCTTTCATTATTTCCCACTGTATCCCAGCAGTGAATAGATCCCTTTTTCCCCACTAATCCAGACTGAAAAGACAGCTTAAATCTTTTGCTACTGAGATTGTTAAAAAATTGTTAAAAGAATGTAGATAAAGAATTTAGACTGCTTTGTAATAATTTCAATATATTGCAAATAACTCTACATTAAATTAGCCTGTAAAAACACTGCTAAAGTTTCTGGTTGCTAAAGAGTTTGAGATTCATAGCTTTTTTAGCACATGCCATAAAGCACAGAGCCTGGAATCTGTTATTCTGCTAAAGTACAACTTTCTTGTTCTTTGGTGTTCTTTTTTTCACATTTTATGTACAAAAACCCACCATTATTAATTCCAGTGTAATTGTTGTTAATTCTCAATGCAGAAACTTGTGTGGCTGATAGACATTATTTGTATTTTGTCCGATAAATTTTACACTGCTCTTCAGTCCTATGGTTGGCTTTAATATTCACCTACTACTATCCAGTTTCAAACTAAGATTATGTAAAATGTGTAATAAGGCAAAAAATACACAGATTATTTAAATATCATCATAAGCTAACCACATGGCTTGGGCAGAGGATGTGTTAAACGTAAACATTAATTTTATTTAAAATGTTTGAACTCCAGCAGGTGAAACATTTCTTTTACAACCTGGGTGTCGGGGAGATTCGAGGGGCTCCCTGCACCTTAGACACTGAAGGTCCTTCAGATTGTTTGCGTAGCATTTGAACACCTTAAACATGGCCTTTTTACTCTCTGTGTTTCCCTTGTTTTTCTCCTTTCCTTATTTCATTTTGTTCTGCATCAAATTCCCTACATCCCTCAGAGCTACGAGAAGGTTGGTGTGTTTTTACTTTTTGAATACATCACAGTACAGAAACAAGTTCTTTCCTTTCTTTTTTGTTTTTTGGTCATTAAAACAAAACACCTCATAAAGACACTGAAATGGAAACAGATGCATTACCACAGCTTTTTTTCCCCCTCCAACTTTTGCTTCTATCAGTACCATTTCTTTCTTCCGTTGCACATTTAGTGTTCATGTTCCCATTGAGAATGCCCCTGCTTCTCGTCAGAATGCTTGACTGTCCAACAGGTGGTGCATGTTTGCATCTTCGAGGTGGGACAGTGGGGACGGTATTTGCATCTGCCTGACAGTCTATTTGCATGTTCTCCCTTTTAATGTTTGAAATAGTCTTCCCTTTTTCCCAAACTTTACCCCTGTCAGTGTTCCTGCTTGTTTTTTTTTCTCATGACTTACAGAACAGCAGACTACTATGGTAAGAAAGCATTAAAAAGAAAACGGGAACTAAATCGTTGAGGGTTATCTGCATATAGCCATTAAGCAATCTCCTTGTGGCACTCTCGCCAACTGAATTTTTCTCATAGATAAAAATATGCTCAAGAAAAATCCCTCCTTTGCTATAATTGGCACTAAAGTAAAGCATCAAGCTGTAAAAACAATCTTGCCTGCAGAGATCATACATTTCCTTGGATGAGGATGTTACTGCTCAGGAAGTCATGAAAGAATGATGCATTTAGAGTGTTATCCACAAGTCTTGACAAATGTAATGATATTCAAATGAGCAGGATAATATTGTGTCTGTGGGGAGCTTGATCCAATTGGATATTAATTAAATATTGAGTGAGAGAAACGCTGTATTTAATAATGCAAGCAGTTCCCCTAGATAGAGAGCTGCAGTTTGCTCAAGAGAATGGGCTTTGTGAATTAGCAGGCAGTAGGAAGTGCATTGTCTATGTTATAGTCAAGTATACAAAATACCTTCACAAATAACTAATTAAAAAGGCGATAGATATCAGAATCCAGGTGATTAAAAGTCACATTTTGCAGGGGGTTTTTTTGAGGTTCAGTGAAAAAAATCTAGCCCAAGAAGTAACAGTAGAACAGTAATCCATTTTAGATGTCATGAGCAGTAACACTGACTTTATTTATAACCTGAATGCTCCCTTTAAATTGTATAATATTACATGGTTGTCCCTGTCTGTTTGGTGCCTATGTTCCTTACACATCCACACAATTATGTAGACAAATCCTAAATCAGAAAACCTGAGGACAAACAATATGTTCAGCATTTGCCCATATATGTTGTTGCCTTCTTTTGTCTCTGTTCCCCTACTCCCCCTGCTACACTTACAGCAGACTAACCCCACATTTGCATCATATGATACCTTTTTATTAGATATTTTACCCTGCAGCCCTCTCCCTCTCAACTCCCTTACATGGTTGCCTCACAAAGTCTCACATTTTTCTTGAAAGCATGATGGACATCACGGATTGCTCCCCTATATAAGGCTGTCAGGCATGCATGTGTCCATAATATTATAGGTTTAAGTTCACTCAAAAGTGTAACTTCTGCTTTGTAATTATAGCCTTTCATCTTTTGATTTTGAGAATATTTTTATTAAATGTGTATCAACTGTAGCTGTCAAATGGTATGCAATTATTAATCCAAAATAATATCAACATAACAAATTATATTAAAAGGCTGCAAAATTGTTCATTATTTTACAAATACTTTTTTTTTTTTTTTTTAAAGCCAGACCAGACAGTTGACTTTTAAGAGTGATGATATACCAGATGTATATTTAAAAGTGTCTTAAAGTCTCCTCATATGACAAATGGCTTTCTTAGACCTGTTAATGTGAATGACCTCAGCTGGCTTTTTCTTTCCAACTGCACTTAAGAGACATGTAGCCCTATAGAAGTGGTTTAAATTAGCACCGTTAATGTTCATGAATTTCATTCATTGTCAGGCACAGATTGATTTGTAGTACCAAGGAATGTAATGTGGTGAGACACATTAATGCTTTATGAACCAGCATCACTGTTTCTCCCATGATAAGCTGAAGACACCTCATTTGTCACTAAAACTACCAGTACAAAGAAAGTATGTATATTGTGCATCTGTCCTCTGAGCTGTCTCTGGCTCAGTTCTAAAATCTAAAGCTACTTTTAAAAGTTTATGTTCCTTAACCATTATTGACATTAAAAATGATCTGGAACAAAGCATAGTAAGCTTGTAATCTTCAATGATATGTACATAAAAGGAGTTGCGGGATTGTTGCTTAGACCACCTGATTTTATTTTCTGTCACTAACAGCTTTATCACTCTGAAGTTCATCTAAGGGGTGAATGCATAACATTTGACAGCCCTAGTTTATATTTGGACTTAACAGGGAAAGCAAGACGTCATTCTACTTTGTTGCGTGTGCGACTCAGACGTATTACTTATGTTTGTGTGATGTGAGAATGTGATGAGGCACATTATCTCACATCAGCTGGAAGTACGCAGCCTAAAAGTTGTTTCTCTGCATACAACTGTGGAGTGCTGTTGACTCTCCAGCACAGTTCTGTATATCTGTACCGATGGTGATGCCGTATTTTGTGCATGGTGATCGTGTTGGTGTTTACCCATTCACCACTAAATATAAGTCCTGGATGGAACGTGCTTATAGTATGTTTTCTTAATGTTTCATAAGAAACTACATACATAGAAATTTCTGTGCTCTATCTAAAGCTTGTGAACTGCGTCTATATTCTCATTTGTATAAATAAATAATATGTCCTTGTCTTTTGAGTAACATCCAAAGAGAGTACGGACAATTTTCTTATAAAAAAAAGTTGTGAGACATTCCATTTTCTGCTTGGTTTTCACTATGTTTTGCTTTGTTTTATCTTTTATTTCAGTGCGCCGTGTGCCCCCACGATTCTCCATACCACCTACAGATAATGAGATCATGCCAGGCGGCAGTGTAAATATCACATGTGTGGCAGTAGGCTCTCCCATGCCATATGTCAAATGGATGCTGGGCGCTGAGGACCTTACTCCAGAGGACGACATGCCCATTGGACGTAATGTCTTGGAGCTCACAGATGTCCGACAGTCAGCCAATTACACATGTGTGGCTATGTCAACCCTGGGGGTGATAGAGGCTGTGGCGCAAATAACAGTAAAAGGTAGGCTCTTCTTATCACTCCCATTCATACTTTAAGACAGCAATTTCTTAAGAAATGCCAAGGACAAAAGAGGATTTTTTCATAGTTCACTGAACAGCACTATATTTAAATTCTACTTGAGTTTGGAGCTAGTATTGTAATTAGAAAAGTATCTAAGCACAAACTATTGTCAGTGTTTTAAAGAAACTTACTTCTGCAGCAATTCATCTGCAGAGGTTTCCATAAAGCTACAAGCCTCAGCACCATGCTCAGTGTATTTGATGCCAGATTCAGAATACAGTGAAGTGCTTATCTCTCAGCTGGAGAACTACATAGCCACAAGCTTACCAAGATGCTTGCAAGATGCAGGGGGGGGTGAAGGTAGTGAGCATTGTTTGGTGTCCTCTGTAGACATTGAACTTATCTGAGAGTAATCATATCTACACTGCAATGTGCCAAAAAGATATCCCAGATTGGTGTTGCCATGTTCTCGTGTGCACAAGGGACAAATTCCAGCACACACACACACACACACACTCAGCTTTGTTTTTCTGAGACATAACATAGAGATATTAGTCACAATATAACAGTCAGGCAGCTCCCCCAGTAGTCTACTTCAGATGGCATATAAAGACAAGCTATTGCCCTGATATATTTTGCTGTGTGTCACAGTGTGGGGAATTAAAGCAATAAATTTATGTGTTTAATTATTAAAGAGATAAAGAGAAGTCTAAGATTAATGACAACAACAGCACTGTTAAATGCTGAACATGGAGAATACAAACCTCTTTGTCTCTTTGGCTTCTCAGAGTCTTTGGTTTATCAAGTAAATTAGGCTTTGTGATGTTTAACGTATATGTTGCATTCTAATTCAAATGTATGTATAAATCCTCATCACAGCATTACCCAAGGCTCCTGGCATTCCTGTTGTGACTGAGCGCACAGCTACAAGCATAACATTGACTTGGGACTCTGGCAATCCCGAACCAGTGTCCTACTACATCATCCAACACAAATCCAAGAACTCAGAGGACCTGTACAAGGAGATTGATGGCGTAGCCACTACGAGGTACAGCGTGGGCGGCCTCAGCCCTTACTCTGACTATGAGTTTCGGGTGGTGGCAGTAAACAACATCGGACGAGGCCCGCCCAGCGAGAGCATTGAGGCCAAAACAGCAGAGCAGGCCCCAAGCACGGCGCCAAGGCAAGTTCGAGGTCATATGATGAGTGCCACTACAGCTGTCATCCAGTGGGATGAACCAGAGGAGGCTAACGGACAGATCATGGGCTACAGAGTTTATTACACCATGAATTCCAACCAAGATGTTAACATTTGGGAGAAACAGATTGTTCGGGGATCCAACTTTGTCACCATCCAGGGTCTCATACCAAATAAGACATACTACATCAAGGTTTTGGCCTATACATCAGTGGGCGACGGACCTCTCTCCCCAGACCTGCAAATCATCGCTAAGACTGGAGGTGGGTTTGCTCTAAAAATACAACCCAAATATTAGTTCATCAACATACAACCCGAGAAACTTTCGAAATTTGTCCCTTTTCTACGGATAGACTTGGAGTGTCAAATATTATTTCCCAGAGATCCTCATTAGTGGGTTATAGTGGTGTGGTGCAAAAATATTCTCCAGGCTGTCAGCTAACACTTCATTTTGCTTTTTAACAGGAAAAAAAAAAAGTTTCATTTTTAAAAACAAGAAGTTGAACATGTTCATTTACTTATGAAAAAGTCATAAAAATAGATATTAATTTATTTACACTTTCTACATTGACAGAACTGCATCAACAGAGTGTGGGCACTGTTGTAAAAACTGTTTCTGGAATGAAAAGAATGTGTAAAGTAATAAAATCTTCTCTTTTTTCAAACTCAAGTTCCCTCCCAACCGACAGACTTCAAAGGAGAAGCCAAATCAGAAACGAGTATTTTACTTTCATGGAACGCTCCAGCACAGACTGGGCAAGAAAATTCAGTCACAGGATATGAGCTCATGTACAGGAAGAAAGACGACAAAGAGGAGGTAATCATTCTCCAGCATGTTTTCACCGTGTTAACCCTTAGGATTTTATGACTGTAATTGCATATAGAATGCTTTAAATCTAACCCAATTTTGTGTTGCAAGAGGTCACTTTTATGCTTATTCTCCAACATTGATAGCAATGCCGTGAGCAGTGAAGAGTTGGAAAGGTGTTCGCTTTTTAGCCCTCATTTTCTGTCCTGTAAAGTATCATTTATATTTCTGATCCTGATAATTACAGATCGCAGGAAGGCTCAGTCATTCCATTTGTATGTTGGCAGTTTTTGTAACAATATATAAACAGCTACGTCAATGTCATAAGTCACAAGTGGTTTATAGTGCATGAGGAATTTTACAATTTAAACGGTTATAACTTTTTACAATTCTAACCCATCAGACACTAAGATAAAGCTCTATAAATAAAGTATGAAACTCTTCATATAAACTATATGAAACAGCATTTTTGCACATTTATTGTTTTAATACAGAATGTGACAACTCTCTTCACAGAAACGAGTCAGCTTTGAGCCAACAACAACGTACCTACTGAAGGACTTGAAGCCCTTCACTACTTATTATTTTCGGCTTGCAGCCCATAGCAAACATGGAGTTGGAGCTTACACCAGTGAGATCTCTGCAGAAACTCCACAGACACGTAGGTCTTCTTCCTTATCTGACAGAGTTGAAACTATTTGGAAAGAAACACATTTTCAAATGCTTTGGAATACCTAAAAGTGACAGAAATGTCAGTAATACCCTGACACAGCCCAGATAAAAAAAAATAAATTGCATTTGAAAATGTCTTGAGATATATAAACATAAAAAAAAAAACATAAAATAAGTATTAATGTGGACCTGACCATGCAGCATTTACCTTGGTTGTGTTGCATGGACAGTATGATCAGGCTTTCCCGCAAAGTCAGGAGACAAGGTTATAAAAAGCCACCACCCTCCAACTTTGTTGTGCTTAAACAGTCTTGGGCATCGTAAATTATGTACACGAAAGCCCACATTTTTGTTGGTTTTATATAAATCGACAGGCATGGCTGGCATTTAGGAAGCCTTGTCTTCTGACACAGCATGTCAGCCAAAAACAGGGTAATAGTTACATTTTGAGAATGAGCTTTCTATGTAACTCTGACAGTAGAAACTGATTGGAACTTCCCCCATTTTCTTTAACTGTAATGTGTCAATGTTCCATTGAAATTAGAGTTAAGAAAGTTTGGAGTTACATTGAGGAAAGCTCAAAGCAAGACTAGTCTTTGTAGTTAGGAACAACCTAAAGGCCTCAGATTTATGGGAAAGGGCAAAAATGAGTGATCAGATTCCATACATTTTTACAAAACGATTTTATTCGAAAATTGGTCTCCTTTTGATCAGCAGTCAAAGATTGGTCATGAAAAAAAAATAGTCGATTTTTGTATTTAAGATTTGCACAAATGGCATAAATCTGAGGACTGACATACAGAGGCAGAGATCAGGTGGGTATAAAAGCTCAGACATTAAAACGCTGCCCAGATTTATGTTCTAAGGACTTTAAAGAGAAAAAAAATGCATGCCAATGTTATCAGAATTTAATACATCAGTCATGTCTCCTTGGGAAGTTCTCTGTTGTACAATCAGGCTTTTACCACAAACCAACAGGCTTCGGAAAGGTTGGTGACAACTAAAACATTTTTGTTTCTATTTCAAACTAGATACAGCATCAACCTTTATGTTTTTGGATTGATGGTAACTGCTTGTAAAATGTAATATTAATTTTACTACATTGTTTATCTTAAATTATTTCTCAAGTCCTTTAATTAGGTGATTATTTACAAATTCAGGAATCTTAGAAATAACAGATCAATATATAGGATTTTTTGTTTCTCTTCATTTTAATTTATCTTTTATTTAATGAAAAAGGTAGGTGACATACTGTATTGTAAAACTGCCCTTTTTCCAATCAACACCTATCATTTGTCACAAATTTGTACATTTTTGTGTTCATCATTGGCTTTTGTTTTGTATTTATTTGGGATTTTTCCCTGATTTAAAGTACTTTATTTACCTCATATGTCCTTGTTCAATTTCATCATTTCATTTCCTTTTCTTTTTCCTCTGTTTGGTCAATTCTGCCATCATCACCCTGATCAAATCAAAAACTTAAAACTCCTTTGAAAACAACAAACCAACTCAATGAATGGCGTTAAACAAACCAAACAAACAAACGAAAAAAAACACTTCTCCTACAACAAAATCAACCAAACCAGAACCGGCAGGCCCACCTCAGGAAGTCAAGTGCTATAGCCCCAGCTCAACCAACATCCTGGTAAGTTGGCGGCCACCCCCTGTGGAATTACAAAATGGGATCATAACGCAATACACCGTCCACTATGCTGCAACTGAAGGGGAGGATACTACTATCCGTCAAATCTCCAGCATCCCTCCGGAAAGCTTCCAGTACCTTTTGGAAAACTTGGAAAAATGGACAGAGTACCGTGTAACAGTCACTGCTAATACAGATGTTGGAGCAGGACCGGAGAGCCTTCCACAGCTCATCCGAACAGAGGAGGATGGTATGTGTTCGCTAAAACTAAGCTCCAGCTATAAATCCAATCTTCCCCTCTTTACCTACCCCATCAGATACTAACAGTGTTGCCTATATTTTCCTCTTCTTTTCTTACCCCTCTGCCTGCTTCTTAAATGACTTTCACTACTCGATACTGGACAATGCACTTTTTTTTCTTTTTTTTTGCCCCTAAACAATCTGTGACACACGTAAGCAGCTTTTTTTTTTGGCATTTTCCTCTTATGCTGCACAATTTCAACACATGGTATGGCATTTCCAGCTGCAGTCCTCCAACTTTCACGATCAACATTTTTTTTTTCCAACTGCAGCTTGCTTTTTTTCCTTCTTTTTTTTGCCCTATTTTGGATGGCAGAACTTTTAACTCGCCCATTTTTGTCAGGAACTTGACAACAAGACAAGTTCTTGAGAGTGGGACTGACAAAAAATATTCTCCCATGTGATAAGAGAATCATTTTTATTCATATTTTCCCTTATTTCATAGCCAAAATTTCTTGTCGTGCTTCAAGTATCTGAAACTCTTGAAGCCACTTTTGGCTCCACTTTTCTATTTTGGCCAAACACATTTTTATCCCATGTTTTTAAGATCCACTCTAACCATTTTTAATGTTTCAAGATTAGGTCAGTTGTAAGACCTGTTTTTGCTGTTGTTTTTTTCCCCTTACCATTGTTGAAATATCAATGTCACACAGTGCTTGCTGCAGTTTACAGCACTTTTGTGATTTTTTTTTTTTTTTGTTTTTGGATCACTGCAGCATTTTGCGCTACAGCTTGGACAAGGCTTGATAAGAGGCTGAAAGGGTTCTCTATAATTTTGACTTTTTTTTTTCTATCCCATGGTGTTCCTCCAGTTCCTAGTGGACCACCTCGTAAAGTTGAGGTGGAGGCTGTCAACTCTTCATCAATTAAAGTGATCTGGCGTTCACCGGTGCCCACCAAGCAGCACGGTCAGATCCGAGGATACCAGGTGCACTATGTCAGGATGGTTAATGGGGAGCCTACAGGACAGCCAGTCATCAAGGACATCCTGATTGATGATGCCCAGGTACAACACCCCCCACAGCCAGCCACCACATTCTTCAGGCACAATATATTGCTTTGTCTGTCTCATTTTTATATGGGCAAAAGCAATGTCTTAGTTTTTAGTTATTGAACTTAGTGACTATTTAACTGTTCTATAACTTATTTTAGATCAACTGGATCTACAAGATTGGGAGCATATATATCTATACACATTCATATGTATAATTACTGCTGAATTTGCTATAAATATTTATCATCACACAAAACATTAATTTAGTGGTTGTAGACAAACTATGTACATTTTCTTATTCATGATTAAAGTGTAATTTCTCATCTCTTTTCTCTCCTTACTCTGATATTGAAATCAGTGGGAGTATGACGATTCAACTGATCATGTGAGTAGCTAAACTTGACAAAATTCTAATGTTACTTTCCTCTGTTGTCATAATCTGCATCATGGCATGTTTTCTACATCTTGACTTCTTGTGCAAAAGGGGATTGAGGCCCAATAGGCACTCAGAGCTTGAGGAATATTTAACCATCTTGTAGCTCTAACTGTTAAAAAGTACAGATTGAACCTTCAAATGTAACTAATGACATTGGAAAAACAAACAATTTTTTATTATCATGGCCTGATAAAGTCATTTTGTTTCACACAAAAGGGACATACCATTTCTAAAGTTATTTTTGGAACTCAACTTTATCAACTCTACTCTCATTCAGTGAAGTATGACTAAGTTTTGAGTATATGCTGAGAGACTATGTTCATGATGACGGTGCCATCGCATCCTACCTCTTTCTGTCTGTATGCAAATATATATCTGCAATTGGGAAATGAAAGTTCGACAGCTCAAGTTCTGTATCTATTCAGGAAATGATCATCACAGAGCTGCAGGCTGAGACCACATATGCAGTTACAGTGGCAGCCTACACGACAAAGGGTGATGGTGCACGCAGCAAACCCAAACTAATCACCACCACTGGTGCAGGTAATGTAACCATCAATGACAAGAAATATGTTGCCCTGCTAAGTTAACAGAAAAGTGCATTTAGATTTGGCAAACTAATGAAAAGAAAGTGTTTGCATATGCCACAGACGAGCCACTGTCAGTGAACACAAGTGTGGATTAAGTTAATTTATACCTATTGTGATAAATATGATAAACTAATTTGTATGAAAAAGCCATTTAAGGTAATTGAGTAGTAGCAAGAGAGAAAGATTAAAAAGAAAACCAGATTTATCCTTATGAAAAAACTCATCAATTCTACATAAAATGATGCAGGAGAAAAATAGCGTTTTCCATTTTTCTAAAAGGATTCTCTTTCTCCACTACTACCATTAGTTCCAGAGAAACCTCGACTTATGGTCAGTACAACCAACATGGGCACAGCTCTCCTCCAGTGGCATCCCCCAGCAGTAACCCATGGGCCCCTGCAAGGCTATCGCCTTCGCTTTGGCCGCAAAGATGTGGATCCGCTGACTGTCATTGAGTTCCCTGAGCGAGAGAACCACTACACAACCAAAGAGATCCATAAAGGAGCCTCATACACTTTTCGCCTTTCAGCGCGCAACAAGGTGGGCTTTGGTGAAGAGACAGTAAAAGAAGTTACCACAAATGAGGATGTTCCGAGCGGCTACCCTCAGAACATTAAAGCAGAGGGTGCCACCACCTCCACCATTCAGGTTAGCTGGCAGCCTGTTTTACTGGCAGAGCAAAATGGCAAAATTGTGAAATACGTCCTGCAGTATAAAGACATCAACAGCCCACGCAGTCCCTCGGAACTCCTAATCACAGCCCCGGAATCAACAGTTACCCTGGATGGCCTTATGGCAGACACCACTTATGATATTAAAATGTGTGCCTTCACCAGCAAGGGCTCTGGTTCCTATAGCCCAAGTGTCCAATTCAGGACACAGCCTGTGGATCAAGGTAGGACCAGTCCCTGAACTTTCTTAGTCTTTATCTTTTAAAAAAAAAAAAAAAATCAACCTTTCTCTGCTCAGCCCTGTCCAACCACAACTTGCTCTGAACACCTCAAAATGGCAGAAGTTGACTCAACCAGAAGAATTTGGTATTAACATACTGCCCTGTCATTAGTCTGTTTGATTTATGATTAAGGAACTCACATGGAGTAAGTATGTATGTCTCTTTGTGTCTTGTCAGTTAAGCCAAGGTCAGTCATTAATTTTTAAGAGCTGGTGTTGGTAGAAGGTAAGAGAACAGTTTTGAGTTCAGCATAGCTTTTGCTATCAGTCTGGTTTTGAAGGAAACATTTCCAGGTAAGCGCTAATGTGGGATAGTGGGAACACAGATTTAAAAGGATGTTTTGTGTCTAAATCACCTGCTCCCCCTTTCTTTTAGCAGTGTTTGCAAAGAATTTTCATGTGAAAGCTGCTATGAAGACATCGGTCTTACTAACATGGGAGATTCCAGAAACGTACAACCCAGCGCAACCTTTCACTGTGAGCATTGCCTGACAAAATACACAGCCAGGAACTCCAATAGCTAAATAAGAAATTTTTTTAAAAATTGCATACTAATTTTTTCACAGATCCTCTATGACAATGGGCAGAGTGTGGAGGTGGATGGGAAGTTAACAGAGAAGCTAATCACTGGTCTTCAACCGGAGACACAGTACTCCTTCCTTTTGACCAATCGTGGTAACAGTGCTGGAGGTCTGCAGCATCGCGTGTCTACTATGACGGCCCCAGATGTCCTCCGTACTAAACCCTACCTGATTGGCAAGACCAACTCGGATGGCATGGTGACTGTCGAGCTACCATCTGTGCAGACATCTGAGAGAGTAAGGTAAGCACAAACAACCAATGTAAAGGTGATTTCTTTTTGCTTATAATTTGTACTGCACCCATAACATTGATGATTTATGTCCTAAGTTAAGTTTTTTCACCTGTAAAACACTGCAACAGGTGAAACTATTAACATGCAAAAGTCTCATTTTAAACATTGCTGCACCACCTTTAAGGGCCACTCTGAATAACCTCATCTCCCCCTCTTATAATTGACAGCTCCCATGAAGCACTATATAATTTGATTTCATAAAAATGTCTCAATTGCTTGATATTTGACTTGTAATGATATTACTACAATAAAGGGCAACTTATTTGTCCATTTATAATGTCCGCAACTATTTTTAAATGATGCACTGTGAATGGAAATAAACAACTTAACATGATAGCTGACCTTGTCAGAGGTGATTCTTCCAAAACAGTCATTTATATTCATCACTGCATTTCAGTGTAATATCCACTTCACCTCAGTCATTACACACTGGAGCAGCCGGGCTCATTTAAGCACACTCCTCTAAGCCCTATAAAGTCTCTTACAGCCTTTCAACAAAGCCCAGGGTTGTCAGAAGGCCAAGGAGCACATCCGATTGCAGACTGAAGCTTCAAAATCATCTTGGTTTTTTTTATGTTGCTGGATGCACTTGGCCCACTGTCTCCCATGCCAGAGCTTAAGCTAATTAGTTTCCCATTAGCCTACCACACTGCCATGCTGGCTAATGCTAACAAGTGCAATGCCCAGCCATGATGCCCAACTTTGGCACGAGGCCATTATCTCTCTTGCTACCCTGATGAAAGGCTGAAAATCCTTTAATTCTGTATCTTTTCTACATTCACTGAAGTCTTTTAATTAGTCCTCAAGAGAACTCAGTAAGGTGTAACCATACTGACTGACTTCTCTGAACATGCTTAAAACTAAAGAAAGAAAATTGCTTTAATTGAGTGATTACTAATCACTTACCTTGCATAATTATGTCTTTTTACATTTGTGGTCACTGGGCAACCCTCTCTAACACAGGCAGACTAGGGGGAGTTGTTTTTGTTCTTGGCATCATGTTGCTTTTGTGCTTGAAGAACATCCACTGATTTCTAAAAACACCATTTTCAAAAGAGGCAGTAATTGTTTCTCCTTTTCTCGAATGCTAAGATAATGTAATGTATAAATTTTATTTTTCAGGGGTTATTTTATTGTGGTAGTTCCACTGAAGAAGCAGCGCACTGGAAAGTTTTTCAAACCCTGGGACAGTCCAGATGAGATGAATTTGGAAGAGGTAGGTTAAATGGATGACCTTTTCCTGGTGACTCAGGTTACCAGGAGAGAAAAGTAAAATTGAATTTGTACAAGTCAAGGCAGTCTTCTGGTAACCAGCTTCTTAACTTAGCCTACATAACTATGAGCACATACCACACACTCATTTTCTCAAAACAGAAAAAAAAAAACTGAGGCAGTTAAGAGGGCAGGAGAGACAGGAGATGAGGCTTCCTGATTGACGCAAATAGCTACAGAGAGCACTGTTCATATGGAAATGAGAACATGAAGTAGCCATCAAGTGCACTGCAAACTCCAATCCCATCCCCACCTCCTCCTCCTCCTCTTCATGTCTGCGGTAATTACCTGAAGAGCTGCATCAGGCCTTCATGTCTCTTCTCATTCCAGGCAAAGCTAGGCTACTGCATATGCACAAAACACTTGACAACTTTTATATTTAGCCATGTGAGATAATTCTGAAGCTCCGGTGCATTGCGGGGATAACTAAACGTGAAAGGAAATGAAAGCTTTTATCACTATGTGCTTTAAGCTGCGATTACATTTCAAATATTCCTTTAGACTGAGTGTCACGCACTAAAAGCTGATGTTTCTACAAATTCAGTACAGCTATTGTAGTTTCTCTCTCAGAAAGGTATACAAATTAGAAACTTATTCCTTGTCAGGTTACAACTATTTTAAACTCTGGGTGATTTTATTATATGCAATGGAAATCAAACTCTTGCTTATTTTGAAAAAGTGCCTTTTCTAATATTTGTTATCATGGTATGAACATCTCAGTATATCACATGTCTTGGAGAATAAAAGAAAACAGTGTCTCATCTAGCATTGGCTTTCCAGCTCATACCCACAGGCCCACATCTGTAGCCTTGACCGATTGCCCAAAAGTCTCCCCTTTGTCAGAATTTATTTGTTTGTCAATATTGGCACTCACCTTTTCACAACTTTTCCCAAGGGCAGCTAGATTTAGCCATGTTGACAGGAGAGATGATTGAAGACATTATCGGGCAGCACCAACAGCCCCGCAGCCAAAACAAAGCACACACAAGAACACACGCTCTAATGTGAATGACAGCCAAACACAGCGTGCACATGCGTGCACACACATTCACCCTTACATACAAGTCAGAGATATGCATTCAGACACCGAAACAACTAGCCTGGCTTGATTAGCATAATTATAATCCATGCTTTGTACCAGAAATTTGAAGTCTGATGATACAGGCTTGTATGAAGGGTGCTGTGTTTCTTTCAGCCTCTGAAAACCATTATTATTGACAGCTGGTAAAAAGAAGGGAGCAAAAGGACTTACCCAAGGAAACTATAAAGATGGAAAAGAAAAGAGGGCTTTTATTTGTAATATATCAGAAATGAAAGTTTTAAGCCATTTGTTCACAAGATAAACAATTTATCCTTACTCTGCACAACTCCCATTTACATTTAAAAAAGTGATTGAAAATACATAAAAGCACACTTGTCAAATGCTGCAAAATTCATAGATTTTATTGGTTAACAAATTTAAACAGAAAGTCTTCTGATTATATCAGGAAGAAAAATGTTTGAACTCTGTAAGTTTTGAATTAATTCTCTTTTCTTACTGTTTGAAGCTGCTGGATAATCCTCAGCTGTTTTATATGCTGGAAAACCACACAATCTTTCAATCTCTGAATCTTTTGTCGTCTGAAAACTGATTAAATAAGTCATTGATCTTTTCTGTAACGTTCTGCCTTTTGCAATCAGCATTTTCAGCTCAGCAAACAGAAAAAAAGATAGATAGATTCACTGAGTGTAGATGTGTTTTCATCTGTGTACTGGAATGTGTCCCTATGCGTTATCAACCGTCTGCTTCTTACTCCTTACTGTAGCTGCTGAAGGAGATAAACCGAACAAGCAGAGGCCTTCGGTTCCAGAGGCACGCAGAACCCAAAGCTTATATTGCTGCTTACTTCAAAGACCTGCCCAAAGAGTTTACCCTGGGAGATGGCAAGATCTACGGGGACTTTGAAAACAAGCAACTCCAGAATGGCCAGGAATACATCTTCTTTGTGCTTGCTGTTTTAGAGATGTCTGAAAATGTACGTCTGGTTTTTTGGTTTGTTTTGTTGGTGGTGTTGTTTCTTCTTTCATACACTACATCATCTCAGTTTTATCCATTTCATTTGGGTTCATCTTTGGACTCTAGCTTGTCTCTAGGATTTCCTTTGCAAGTGATTTAAGGTTCTTTAGTTCAAAAACTCTTCAGAGAGGGTTAAATCCACTCCTTCTCTGCTAAGGTTCAAAGTTCATCTCTGGTCAAAAGTGTTTCTCTGAACACTTGTGAGGCTTTGGCTTGAAAAACCTAAAGCTGCAGCAGGCCAAAGAAGCTGACCCTTGCTGCTTTAGGGAGACAAACCCCTTAAGACCTTAGCTGATCGCAAGAACACCTCGATAACAGAGCTCCTCTTTAATTGCATCCTACGTGTGGTCCACCTTATCTCCTCTGCTGCAGCTAGTGTGTGCGTGCATGTGTCCTTATGGACGAAAGACCAGAAAGCTGAATGATTAGGTAGCTGCAGGCGAGATGATGGATTTGATGAGCTCCAGGGTTCGTAGTGCTGCTTCACACACTCTATACTAACCCTGAGTTCAGGTAGAGCAAAAACGATAATGACGGATGGAGGCAAATCTCTAAATTACTCACCGAGGCATGCCTTTTCTTCCCCCCCTTAAGACCTTTTTTTCTTTTTTTCCCCATTTATCCTCACTTAGAATACAAAATGATTCAATCAAGGCTTGTGTACGGGAGAGTTATGGAAGATAATTTTGATTAGTCCAACTGCAGCTTTGCAAAAATTACACACAGGAAAACTGAATTGGCTTTTAATTTGCATTGTTGGTGATGCAGTCCCCACTAACATATGATATGCAGGGATACATTGGACAGCTGCTCTGTGTCTGGATAAAGTTCATATAACAGAAGGGGTAAAAACTTTTGGGACTATTACATGAAAATAAAAAAAAAAGTGTGTGGGTGAAATAGTGGAAAACAACCATAATTTCCAATATCAGTAGGATATAATGGTTGAAATAATGGCTTCTATTTCATGGCTTATTTTGACCACCAATTTGCTTTATCCTTATGTAGATCATGTACGCCACCAGCCCATACTCTGATCCAGTCGTTTCAGCTGACATCGATCCCCAGCCAATCATCGATGAGGAGGAGGGTCTCATTTGGGTGGTGGGCCCTGTGCTAGCTGTTGTTTTCATCATATGCATCGTCATTGCCATCCTCCTTTATAAAAGGTGAGGCAATGAAATGATCATCAACACAAAATAAATCTGACAAAATCCACCTCGAAAGATAGCTCCTTTAACAATAAAAAGGGGAAAGGAACAGAGCAAGACTTTTACTTACATATGTGCATTCAGAACTCACGTAATGCCAGTCAAACTTTTATGTATGACCATTAAATGTTTTAAATTGCATAAACCAACACACTAGCACAATCACAAGATTTTTTATTTAAAGCCTGAAGCACATTGATCCTCATACTAACCATGACCCTCACTCTCAGTAACACATTTAATCTTGCATGAGTAAATCCAAACATGCAGCTACCCAAACTGTCAAGACATCAAGTGCAGACACCCACAATCCTTAACACAGACACGTCCGCTGACTGAACGTTAATCAGACTCATCCCTCCACACACGCACAAACTCACTTAACATTGTAGCAAACACTTGCTGTTGAGCACTTTCACACTGAATCAAAAAAGATTTATTTTTTTTCCTTCTTTACTGAAACCCCCTAGTGGTAGGCAGAGCCCGTACTGCCACTGCTCATCAGTCAAGCGTAGGAGGGAAGAGCTTTGATTATCTGCGGCTTGTCACTGTGTGCATGGAGCTTCAGAAAGACCCCGGGGTCTGGGATGCAATCCCAGCCATCCCCTCCCCTCCCCTCCCACCATTACCCATTCCACAGAAGAACTCGACTCCAGATCCCCACTTTGACCTTATGCTAGCCTCCTGTTTAGACAGCTTACAAGCATGCATATGTGCACTTCTATTTATATATTTCATCGTATGCTACCTTGCCACCTCTCACCTTTTACATTAAGCAGATTTTCTGCAGAGTTCATTCTATCAAACGTCCAGACCTAAGCAGAATTTCACTGTAGGCAAGGTGCAGTTTTAGAAGGTGAGATTAGTCACTGAAGAGTCAGCACAAGCTAAAAATCAGTGACTGCACCAATATTAAAAGACTATAATATTCAGATATCAATCAATAGCAGTCGACTTATATGCACAGCTTTATTCTAGCTCTTGCCTAAACCTTTTTGCCCTTCAGACTTTGGTTTAGCAATTACAAAGGTGACCAAAGATGACACATGTAGTGAACTCTATGGTTTCCATTTGTGGCAAGAAGATTTACCAAGCTGTGTCACTCTTTTAGGAAACATTCAGTGAATAACCTGGAGATACTGATCTTGTTGAGCAAAGGAAAATAAACAACCAAGTTCTGTTTAGCTCTGATAAAGGACAGTGATATACATCATGTATAGCTTTGACAAGAAGAAATCATTTGTTCACCTACAAAAGCAATAATGAAGCAAGGTTATGTCTGCCATCATACCTATAGAGGTTTTAAAATAAAAATAAAAAAATACCTCATGCGCTTAATTCATGCACATTCATGAATGATTTTTATCCTACGTGTCGTTGCATTTACAATTCAACATACGTGGACATTGAACGTGCATAATTTGTGAGTTTGATAAATGCAACAGCGGAAGGCAGGAGAAGACAGATACAGCAATTAGAAGTCAAGTGGTGACTTTTATGCTTGAACAAGAAGCAATCAGCTGAACCTGCTTGAAATAGCAGAGTTATGATGTACAAGTCTTGGTTGCACCTGGAAATCTGTAGTTTTTGAAACAAAGACCCCCAAGTCTGCATAATTGAGCATAATCCCGAAAGGGATGCATCCCAAATCGTACTCCCAAAGCAAAAGTGATATGGTATAATTTGTCTTTAATGCAGCAAGTTAGTTTCTGAAATTCTCAATTATGTAACGCTAAAGGTCTCACCGCTCTATGTTGTGTTGATATTTGTTTTCTTGCTTACCAATGGAGCAGCAAACCGGACAGGTAAGAGTGACAAAAAGTGACAACAAAAGCAAATTTCCATCTTTTCTCTGTTGGTCTGTATACTATATCTAAATATATACAAACTCACCTCTCATTGGTGTCCATATCAATCTGAAATCATGCAATTTGCCCAGTTTAAACATGTGTTGCCCACTGTTAGGCAATTGTTGGAAGAAAAGTAATGTAAAAAAAGTCAAACAGTGTCCGTATGTAAAATATGTTACTGACTACTCGAGAACATAATATAAAGCACTACAATAGACTCATCCTGGATACATACAGTAAAATAACCAGTTTACCGGATAAGGCAGATTAAACACCTCCCCTAACTAATAGTTGTATTCACAATCTGCCACATTCACTGAAAAGTGAATATTAAGCCTCACTAAGGGTAGCATTTAAATGCTAACAGCTTTTGTGCTGCATGCCATTACACTATGAAGTGACGTTATTTAGCCTATCCTTTGTAGTCCTATCATCTCCTTAATTACATACATTTCCTTTATTCATGAGACAACAATGCATGTTTTGAAGTAGTACAATATTACGTTTTGAGCACAAAACAGTACATTTATTTATTTTTTTTAAATCTTAATCCAATAGAAAAAGAGCAGAATCTGAGGCCAGAAAAGGTAGTCTCCCCAACAGCAAGGAAATGCCGCTTCATCACCCCACTGATCCAGTTGAGCTCCGACGTCTCAACTTCCAAACACCTGGTAAGTATTCCAAATGAAGCTAAATGTGTTTGTGTTACTTCCCGTGAAGTCAGGACTGAATGTGCATTGCGAAAGAGAGAAAAAAAAAAAAAAGGAATCCAATACCGCTGATTGCTTGCTTGAAAGGAGCAAAAAATACATTTCACATTTAGCTTTATATCACTCATTGCTCCTTTTTTCAAAACTCCTGCTGACACAGGGGCCTAATATTGTTATGCTCTAAAGAGTCCCCATCAGTGAGATTGGCTTGAAATTAGACAGTATTTTGTAGGGAGACAGTGGACAGGTGCTTTGAGGAGGCAGAGAGGGTCAAAACTGACACCCTCTTCCCTGGAGACACCTCATAGTGGAAAATAAAGAGGCAGGAATGCAAGCTTGACACTTCCATGGCATATGTCATCTCCGTCTGCACCTGGGTTATCCAGGTCATCACATCTTGTCATGCTAACTCAGAATAGAACAAACCCATTTGGATGACAGTGCTGTTTAAAGTCATAGGGTCCTGCATTGCAGAAGGTGAGGAAATACTAACTGTGTCATGGCGTGAGCTGTTCCCTGTATAAAAGCTAGGGATGGTGTTTACTTGTGTCGACCTATAGTGATGTGGGGACTGGTCAGTGAAATCAGTCATGCCTTCGTTCATTGATGGGGCCATTTCTCAACTCAAGGGAAAATGAGTCTGTTTATTACTAGAAAAACGGTATGCACATTTACCTCTATCCTGACTGAGGGCAGCGCACTTAACTGCTTTTTGACTTCTGGCATTAGCTGCTTTGGGACAGGTGTTCAGAGACGCCCAATAATGTAATATCAAAGCCATATTTTTTTTAGGTCAGCTCGTATGAGAAGAGGATGAATTATCCCTGCAGGCTCATTTTCACAAAAGATTATGCATATTTATGAAAGCTCTTCAATGATTTCAGGACCATTACAGACTGTTTCATCCTAGCAGAGGGGTAGTTTTTCGGTCGGCTCAGAGCGATCCCAGCCATCCTTCCGCTATTTCACTCACCTCTCAAGCCATTATTTCTCCCTCCCCACAAGCTTTTCCGAGAGCTAGTATCTTTGGAGAAAGTGGTCCAGTGGTAGGGAAAAAAAAGAGGTTAGGTTCTTTTTAAGCAGTAAGAGAACTGACACATTACATTTACATTAGACACTCTCTCTTTCACCTGTTTACCACCTCACTGGACATTTTCATCTTAAGGATGCCTGATGCTTGAACGGCATGTCAGAAAAGCCACTTTCACTGTCCCCCCATGGTGAAAATGGATTTTGAGTGGTGGGCTGCAATAGAAACAGGCTTTGACATTTTTCAGAGAGTATTAAGAGTGGGGTGGGAAAACAGCGAAACTTCCATTAGCTAATGCCCACTTGTGCCAGAAACCAACATGAAACATCACCTCAGAGTTGTACAGAGCACCTGTCACTCAGCTTGTGAGTCAAATTGCCCAAAAGTTCTTAAGGTCCTGAAATTTGGCAGTAGAACAAATTGTCGCAGCATACAAAAATGCTTTTTTTGTGAAGATCTCTTCTTAATCTTTTCCTAAACCATAAAAACAATCTTTATTCAATCATGTAAATTCTAAATTGTAAACCCAAAGCAAAACTTCAGACTGAAACTTAATACAACTGACTGTGCCAACAGAACATCAGCTTTCTAAAGGTTGAAATGAACATCAAATAATCTCTTAGTTGATAATTCTAGTTTGTGATCCCAGGATTTTAATTGCTTTGATGCTTCATTTCCGTGAAATAAGCATAACAGACTTGTAGCATGATAAGTTGTTTGTTACTAATAAATGTGCCATTTAGAATAATCATTCAGCTATTTCTTATCACATTTCAATTTCTACCTTCTTTTGTGAAGAAAATAGTCATCGCATTGCTATGACGTCTAACGTAGTTAATTCCACCGCCGTTTCCTCCACAGGTTCAGGTGCGCCCAGTCACCCCAGTAACCTCCATTTGTCAAGTTAGTTGGTCTCGATTATGCATTTGACACGACTTGTATTTGTTTTTGTTTTTCAGCTTTAATTCCCTCCTTTTCTTTTTTCTGCCAAGTCTTGTACTCCCATCTGCATCTAATCCATCTGGTGTTAACGCTATGTCATCACAGGAGGCGGAGTTTGAAATGACAGCCTGAAAATATGTCATCACTCAAAGCAGACGTCAACAGCTGGCCTAACCATTCAATGTCTTTTTGTTTTCGTTTTTTGGGATGTTTGTGTCTGTGCATTTCTGTCATGCTAACTATCCACTTTAGCATTCCTTGTGAATAACATTCTTCTCTCTTAATAGGGAGAGTCCCAGTGTGGTGGGGGTGGGGGGGACAGGGGCAGGTTTGCTCGATGACTTCTCATTGGCTTCTGTGTCCATATCCTCTTTATGAGCATGGTCACTGCTTTGAGTGAACAAACTAGCCTAACAAGATCCACTTTTCCATTCCCCCCTGTTATAACCACATGCTGCTTATCTAATGGTTCACTGTTTGCCTGTGCTTGGGTGATGGACTCTTTCAAGACTGGTCACTAACTTTCAGTCCATCTGATTGATAGGTATGGCTAGCCACCCTCCAATCCCCGTCATGGACTTTTCAGATCATCTGGAACGCTTGAAAGCCAATGACAACCTAAAGTTTTCACAGGAATATGAGGTGAGGGTCAGAAAAATCCCAACTGTGCTCGGTTGTTGGTATGGATGTATGTGTTTGTGCTCATTTGTGCTTTTTTTGTTTTTTTGGAAACATGAAGCTGTGCATTATGGCCATGTTCTTTTTAGGGAGAAGATATTTTCTCCTGGCAACCCTTCCAAACAAGCTATATTTGTTCAGTCTGTAACTGTACTGTCACTGACTGTGGAGTCTATGATGGAACTCCCCCCCCAGTTTGTTTTATATTTTTGCACAATCTGAAATAAGGGTGAACTTTCTGGACATCCACACCTTGAAGGCTTGACGATGGTTTTGGATGTTTTATACTTGCGGACAATTACTGTAGAATGATAGATCCTATTGGTGTAATATGTCATCTGGTATGTTTATCTAATCTTAAAATGAATCAGATTATCATTTTGTCCCGATACGTAAAATTTTAGAATCTAAATTTGGTTGGTTTCAACCCCCCACCAGACTAGATATTTTCTTCAAGTGTGGCTCCTAATCATTTATACATAAAGATTGATGTCAACAGAATAGTCCAGATATTTAAAATCATGTATAGGCTCTGAGATATTACTTATACTAATGTTATCAGCAACACCTGTGGTTTTTCTCCTTCGTAAGGGACCTAGATGTTCTTTTCGAAAAGAAAAGTCAGGCAGAAAAATACATATTTTGTAGAAATTAATACAAGTCTATTTTTCTGACACCAAACTAAAATGTTCATAAAATAGCAAAGCTGTATTGGTGTTTTTTGTAAACATTGCAAAAGTTCTGCATTTTGAATAAAGCCTTAGAATATGTATGTGTCATAAAGCAAAGGAAGTTATGTTGATGTATCATGATAGTCTTAAAAAAAAAAAAAAACGTAATTAGGCAGTATTTAATGTTCCCGCATAGCAGCATTACAACATAGATGAGCTTTCTTTACAGAACGCTCTGTAAAACTGTGCAAACATGAGGCTTGCTTTTGAAAGCTACCCTTTCTCTGCCCAGTTCTCTGTGCGGGTCCTTCAACAGCTCCAAAATCTATGAGGTCACCATATGGGTGCCTGCCAAGCTGCCTTATCATTACTGCAGCTTAAGTACCTTTCGATTCCAATTTCATACCGCTTACTCAAAAGCAGTGCAGAGCAAATTTGTGAACATAATGACATAGATTTTTATTAGAAGCAATCTTTTCACCACTGTTTAAACTTACTTGGAGAAAATATGTTTAGCCAGCAGTTTCTCACTAATATTGCAGCTATACCTGTAGATATAGAGCTTAAGCATTATGTTGATCTGCTTTTAAAAACCTCTTAATAGTCACTTCAACAGAACACTGTCTTGTTTCTTAGTATTTTTCTTATGCGATACAGCATTTTATAGTTCATTTATCAGTAATGAGGGACCATTATCAACTCCTGCTTTACAGAACTAAGGCCTTGGATATCAAACTGAACTAGTCTCAAATGTGGTATTCTTGTATATTTCATAAAGTACTTATGAGATAAAGCATGATAGGACAATCATTTCCTTTGTGACAAATTCAGAGTGCATGTTTTTAGTGTATCTCATTATTCATAGAGTATACTGGTCATTTCCAGCCAAAGAGAATATGTAGTAATCTCTTTAAAGTACGGTAGGATAATTCATTTAAAGTCAAATTTCCGTCTTCAAAATCTTTTCTCACTGTTATCTGCAGACCATAAGTCAACTAGATTCCAGTTTCTACTGACACTCAATTTTCTTAAATTCCTGAGAAGTCTGAATAAATTCTGTTTAAATTAAACACATTAAATATTTTTGATGAGACTATTCATCACATCAACTCTCGTTCAAAGAATAATAATTTCCTTTACTTAATCTTAGGGACATTTGAAAGAATATGATATTCAGCAGTCAGTCTAATTTAAGAGTCAATTTTAGAATTCCCCAGTACTTATTATGGTTACAAGCACATGCTGTAAAGGTGTGTTCCAGTAATTCCTAAATTTATATTGTGGAAGGGAAAAGGTTATGCTAATGATAGACTATTTTCCTGAGACCCCGGGAAAGTTCAAAAGCTAAATTATATTTTCATAGAATTTTACCAAATTACCGGAGAGAGGCATATTTGATGAAAAAGCTTTCATTAATTGTGAGTTTGGGCTTAAATTACAAGATAGTATTTGAGCCTGAGGCAAAACAGTATTCATGTAAGGGCAGTACAGCAGGAACTCTAACATAAAGTAATATCTCATCTATGTTTTACAGCCATTGTGCTTGTCTGTTTTATGCACTTGAGGGGATTTAACAGCAGCATTTTTAAAAAAAAGCAATATTATGCATAATAGTAGCACATGTTCAGCGTTTTCTTAAAGGGTTTGGTTTGGACCTAATAGCAGGCAAAACAGTCTGTTAAAGGCCAGCGGCCAGAAGACAGTCTTTAGTGAGGATTGAAGGTTAGGCCCAGCCGACCCAGACCAGGACACTGGTGAGTAATGTCTGTGAAACTCAGTCTTGTACTCACTCAGTAAAGGAATAATCAGAGTCACAGAACTGCAGGAAGCCACAGAGGAGACAGGAGTAACACTCACTCTGTAGAGCTGAATCAGGTAATCACCGGATAGCCGAGGGAGCAGACAGGCAGAATCCAGAAAGGGACAGACGAGGATCGTGGTCAGGGACGGAAGGCTGAGGTTATTTCCAGGAGATCCATGAGGCAGGGTAGTCGGAGGCAAGCGAGGTAGAAACCGGGAGATCAGGCAGAGAAACGCTGGAGAGTCTGGTGCAAGCATCGAGAACAATCTAGCAATGAGTGAGTGTGGAGCTGGGGCTTAAATACAGCCAGAGCAGAACAAAGAGCACAGGTGAGTGGAGTTGGCTTGATGAGAGGGGTGTGTCTGATTGGCTGATTGAAGCAGGCAGGTGCAGAGTGGTGAGGCAGAGATGAACTGTGACACATTGGAGTAGGAACATGCAAAAATAGTTTGCAAGCCAACCTGAGACTGACACAAAAGACTCAAATATTTATCAGTTCTTTTACATTTATAAAGATCCAATATTCAAACCATGGTGAACCAAAACCTGGTGAAAACTAAGCATGACCTTAAGTTGGGAAATTTTTATTTAATTTTTTTTATTTTAAAGATATGACTTAAACATCAGTTAAATGCAGTCGATCACACTTGCAACTGCCCTGTCATCAAATGAATACCTCAATAAGCCTTCTGATACTGACTCATTATACCTCAGTGTGCAAATTAAAATTAGTCTAAGAGCTATGGTTTGGCAATTTGTTCCAATAGAGAAAAATATGTCACTGTATTAACAGAAAAGTTTCTTCTGTCTTTTAGTCCATCGACCCTGGTCAACAGTTCACATGGGAGCACTCCAACCTGGAGGTCAACAAACCAAAGAACAGATATGCCAATGTGATTGCCTACGACCACTCCAGAGTCTTACTCTCTGCTATTGACGGTATGCCACTAACCAACATATTTTCTCCTAACTGCTGTAATGATCCTAGAAATAGCCAGTACAAACATGTCTCCACGGCCTCAGGAGTGCAACCACACCATTCTGTCAAATTATGTTCATACACAAGAATGAGGTTCTATACCTCAGGTGTTACAAAGAAAGAAATGACTATAAAAAAGGCACTTTTCCTGTAAAATGCTGAGGCACTCATTCAAATCAAACTAAATCACCTGCAGTTACAGACACTGTGTTTTACCATCTACTTCTCTGACTTAATGTCAGGTAAGTTCTTACATCGCCTGGGGCTTTAGCATAATTCACACCTTGAAAACAGGGAAACAAGCATAGTGGACCAAAGTATAGGGGGTGGCACATTGTAGTTTGAAATACAAATTACAGGACTTGCTTGTGGCTATGTGTTTTTTTTCAAAAACCATCCCTTTTCCCCATTTGCTATCACTGCAAGAAAATTCTACTAATCCCCTCTTGCAAATAGAATTATGTTTGGTTGCAGTGCACTGAAAGTGACATTTTCAGCTGAAGTTCTGCCTTCACAATGTCACAAGTCCATTACAGACCAGTGTTATTAGATCCTTGAGTGCATTAAAGATGTGTTGCACACCACAGCGTCTAATAAATGTAAGGGCACTTTGAAATGGCCCTTCAAAGTGCTAACTCCGTAACCAGTTTATGATTAAACAAACAAACAAAAAAAAAAAAAAAAAACACACACACACAGCTATTAATTAAGCATTTCCATTGAACTAGTCCTGTGGAAGTTGATGGGAAATAAACAAAGTAGTAAATGGATAATGTGACAAAAAGAGACAAATAAAGACTCAGAAAGCCCTTTTTGCAGGCTCTAAGAAACGGCACACAGCTTAAGTGTTGATGGACCCCCATTAGCCAGCCAACACATCAGCACAACCATATTGGAGCCTTTGTGCTGTGGAAAGTGAGTAGTTCTCTGCCAGAGGGACATGAGGGACATCTTTTCTTTCTAGAGCTTAAACAAAGCCTTTTGGCAAGCAGTGCATCCATTGTTTACTTTGATTAAGCTCTTTGAATAAAAAGGGATTTGCAATTTGACATCAGAGCTTGAGGAGAAATGTTATTGATGTCGGGATGGATATGTTCAATTCTTGGCACCCTGTCGGTTCGTATATTTATGGACTTAATTTGGTGATATCACCAAATCTTTTATACTTCTGACATCTGACAAAATACCTTTCAGCAAGTTGCCTGTCCACACAAGTTTTAGTTTTAAAGGATTCCACTGATATCTTAAACAATGCTCCAAAACTTAATCTACTTTTTACTTTGATAAATTGCAGATTATAATAAAGTGTCCATTAGTTTTTGTTAGCCCGATTCTTAAAAAAAATCATGTTGCCACAAGTTCTATCAACAATGAATTTTGAAACATTACAACTATGAAGTACCTCTGAAATGTTTCTACTGATCTGTATTGTGTGGAAGATGCCATCCATTATCAGTGAAAGTAATTGTTTTTGAACATCTGGCCAACTAATGGAGAAAGTCTATTGAGAAAATTGAAATTAACAAAAATGCACACTTCATACCTCTTATGGTTTTACTCCCCGTAAGCGCTCAGCAATTCTTTTGAGATTCCTTTGCCAACCTCTGATGAGGAATGAGTTCCAAACAAGACTGCTAAAGCAGCAATGTTTATTTCTTAATAGCAACATTGACTGAGAAAATGGAAGAATTTGTACAAATCCTGAGTGACAGAGAGAATAAAAGCAGAATCCATTTGCAAATGGGTATTTAACAACTTGCCTCGTTCTCATTAAACTACAGTAATGTCCCCATTTGCTTTTTCTTTTCAAACTGAAAACACAGTGGGCTTAATTGTACTTATCCCTTGTCCATCACAGAAATGCACAGCCGCCTGGTTGTGTGGACAGCTTCAACAGCAAAAAGTGAGGGTGGGTGGAAATAATAATGTGGGTGGTTTCTTTTAATGTGTTCATATTCCATTTTCTTTCCTTCTTTCTGTTGAATAAGTTACCTGGGAGTTAAAGGGAGGAAGGAAGAGGAGAGGAAGCAGTCAGAGTGAGGGGATTCTCTGAGACGTGGCGCCCATGCAGATGAGACTTATCTTGGTCGACCATGTGTGCATGGAGCCCCTAAACTGCCAGTCCTAAAGCATTGACTAGCTGTCAGCTCTGTCTTTTTCGCCTGATTTCGAAAAGGCTGCTGTGCTTTTCATTTAATATAACCAAAGGGAAGAGGGAATGAAGAGAGCTGAGGAAAAATTGTTTTGCTAGTTTCTTGTTGGTTTGTTTTTCTCCATATGAGACCAAGCCTTATCTGTGCGTCACTTGCAGATATGGAAGAGGAGAGAAAAAAAGAAACTGTTGATTTAAATGTGTTGTTGATAGCAAACCCAAATCCCTTTGCACAACAACACTGCTTCAGAGAGTGACTGATTTTACTATTTTTCCTCCCCAAAAACATTGGCCTTACGGACATCATTTTAGGATATACGAAGGAGAAACAGATGTGGCGTTATCTGAGCACATTATGACAAGAATCTGACATTACTCCCAATAAACTGTCACGAAAAAAGACGACGACACATTAATATTGCCCAAATAATACATTTTTGTCAGTTTTTTTGTCTTTTTATACATTAAATCAACCACTATTTTTCTTTCTTAGCATCAGAATTTTCCTTTGCTCAAAATGTGCATATTATCTCTTATAAGGTATCCCTGGAAGCGACTATATTAATGCCAACTACATAGATGGCTACAGAAAGCAGAATGCCTACATTGCCACCCAAGGATCTCTGCCAGAAACATTTGGTGAGTTCTGGAGGATGATATGGGAGCAGCGGAGTGCCATCGTAGTCATGATGACCAAACTGGAGGAGAGATCCAGGGTAAGGCTCTAGTTTTTCAAGCTTTTCCCATTAATTTCATAAAGAATTTTCCACAAATATGTAAAAGCTACATATTTATCCTCCACAAGAGGCCAACCTCCATTCTTCTTCCTGATATTTCCAGCTGTCCCACAGTGTTGATGCACTGGTTCCACTTACTTTACTGGCCTTCTACTGCTGAAAGCACTGAATTACAATCAGTGATGAAATAAAAGCCACTCTGCCCTGCAGTAAGCACTTGCTGCTCCTGAAAACAATATTAACACGATTATTAAAACGAACACAAAGGCTTACCTACAGACCACAAGCTATCAACCTTCACACATAAAGGCAATTTTCGAGTGTCTTTTTGTTAACTGGAGTGATGACTCCATCTGGAGATAAATATGTATATCCATGATGCTCGATATACATTTTATTCAATAGAAGCTCTGTGATGATTCATGGCCGTTTCCCTGATAAGTCTTTACCATTCTATAGTTTGACATTTGTAACTCATAATGTGCATATGCTCCAGCTAATAGCTTGTGACTTTCATATTAACCAATGTGGGGAGGCACTCAAGCTGTCCTTGTATGTTTTGCATATCTAAAGCTCAACTATTTGCAAGTAAACCCTATGAGGGGTGTCATTTGTCCTGGTGTCACACACACACTCTATTGCTCTTTATGCCAATGTTATAATGGAGGAACTGATATTGGTCGATGGTACTCTTGAGAGGAGTACTCCAGACTGGTTTCCAACTGTTACATTGTTTCACAGTTCAACAGACTCATGCAGTAGGATATGTTGAGGAGCTAGCTGGTGTTAGCCTGTGTGAAATGTACTCTTAAAACCATGCAAATAAATAGACGATATAAAGTAAAACCATTCTACAGGAACTTAGTTATTTCCTCTCCAACACAAGAAGTGTTTTTTTTCTGTCTGCTGAGCAGTAACACTACAACTGGAAAGTGTTTTATAAGCCATTTAGTGGGAAACATAGCTGCAGACTCAAGTAGCAATAAAGCTGAGACGATAATATGACTGGACGTTCAGCTTACATTTGTAATTATAGAGTATGTCACAACAATTAATAGCACTGTTGCCTGTGTACAAATATCTCAGGCCATTTAATTGATTAGAAAATTAAACCCAGTCAGCAGAAATAAGGAGGATTTTAACATCCATTATGCCATTATTTGACTTGGTAGAGTGGAGCCTTAGTGTATAACTAGCAAATACATTGCAGAAATGCACCATTAGGCATTTTATTTTAATTTTTTCATTTTAACTATAGGTTCAAAAAGTAGTTCCCAAATGCCTTCTTAGATGTGGTCTAATGTGACATTTCTCCCTCACTGCAGGTAAAATGTGATCAATACTGGCCCACGAGAGCGACAGAGACATATGGACTCATCCAAGTAACACTGCTGGACACAGTAGAGTTGGCCACATACTGTGTCAGGACATTTGCACTTTTTAAAGTAAGGATTTTGTTTCATACAGTGACCTCTTCAACAGCACCTCAAGTATGAAGTGTTTGACTTTAAATGCTTTAGTCACTAACCTTCCTTCCTCTCCATATTCAGAATGGCTCCAGTGAGAAGAGAGAGGTTAGGCAGTTCCAGTTCACTGCCTGGCCAGACCACGGGGTACCAGAGCACCCCACTCCGTTCCTGGCATTCCTGAGACGGGTGAAAGCTTGCAATCCTCCAGATGCAGGGCCCATGGTGGTGCACTGCAGGTAAGAAACAACATAGTTGTGCAGAAACATTCTGAAGCATGAAATCAATGTTTTTCCCTCTCCATTTACTGTAATGAATATATGAATACATATGGTAAAAACAACATATCCATGGTTATTCAAAGGTTCATTTTTTAGTAATTTGTATACTGATAATATGGGAAAAAAAGGAGAAAACGGACTTGAACCAGAGGAAAAAACATTGTTTCCTATCAAATAATATTCTCCTTTCATCACACTTCAGCCCTCTGTTGTGCAAACAAATGGGCTCATCATCTTCTACAAAAGGCAGTTAAAATAAGGTGATTTCAGCATCACAGCACAAAGAGAACCAGTGTTCTCAGCAAATTCAAAATAATCTTCTTCCACTGAGTGACACAGATACACGCTGACCTGTCATATTCCTTGCTTTATCGCTATTACGTTACATATCACCGACCCACAGATCCTTGGCTTATTTAGGTTTAAAATCAAAGACAAATAAGTTTCAGAGCAACTTCAGTTTTCTCAGCTCCATAAGTAGATAGGCACTAAACTGAGGGATCAAACGTACAACAGAGACTTCTGTTCTGGCTTTGCTTAACTCAGTGGGTCAATCAGAGGCTCTGCCTCACAGAAAAAGTGACAGAAGGGAGAAAAAGTTCGAAGAAAAACAGTGAAGAGTGTTCTAGATACAAACTTTTGTCAAAAAGTGACAAAGAGGGGAAGGGGATTACTGAAAACTTAGAAGTACCGCATTCTGAAGTTAATTAGTGCTAGTTGGTGAATCGCTTCAAATATAACAAACTTGACTTTTTACCATGAAGAAAACTGCAGGAATTAATGTCACAAGGCTGATTGGGGCTTTTGAATTCCTCTGGCTTCCCATCAGATACAGTTTCATCCATGGTTAAAGTCCTTTCGCAGGCTTTTCCCAATTTCATGTTTCACCACCATTTTAAATAGGGCAAGCTGTTATATTTACATACTTGCAAAATAGCATAAGCCACATGTTGTGATTAAGCTGTTATACTTAAGATAAAAATATTGTGTGCCGTAGCGCAAAATTTTGATTTGCTTAATCTGTTCATGCACATTCAAAACATCTAAATCAAAGATGAAGAAAAGCAGATTGTAAATGGTAACAATTGACAAACCAAAGTATTTACATATATGCAAATGTCCCTTATGCAAAGAGATACATTTAGAACTTTTTCAAAAATAAATTATGGGAGCCAGAATAATCCTTGGTCACATAGCTTTTTTGTTTGAACTAGTGAAACTTTTAAACACCTTCTTTAAAGCATGATTGACCTGCCTTTTGGAGAGCAGAAGAGTGAATTATGCAACAGATCTGATTTGAGAAGTCTCTATGAACTGTGTTCATGGTTTGAAAATTAAAATGACAAAAAAAGAGGGGCTACCATTGAAATCCATTGTAGCAGCCCCTATTTGTGATGCAAGTACAATAAACCTCATCTGATCACACCTAGTTTCGTGTTGGGATGCCATATCCTGCCTATATCCTTCAGTCCATTCTGAGCAGTAAAACAATTATTTTCCTCTGCACAAAATCTGGTTTGAATTGGTCAGTACTGGCTTTGCAGCACATGTGTGCATTTTGTAGGCAGAGTAGCAAAATGGTGACAGGCTAGTTGACAGCAAGATATTTTGTAACAATACATATGTAATTGCTTTCCCTGCTGTTCGTGCTTTATCTTCACTGGACCCATTGCAGCTGTGTTTTACACTGCTTTTTCTCTACTATCCCTTATTCCCTAAACTCTTGGAAAGCATATTAGTTTGACACTTAGTGTGTGTCAACGTCCAAAGCAGCTGGTTTTGAGTGGCTGAAAAGACACTGTCAGGTCATTAGTGCAGTCAGTCTGCCAGCTCTCCTTCAGCTGCCAAATGCTCTGACAGCTTTCTGCACCATCTCACCCCTGCTCAAACACATACCATTACTTGTCAATAAAGGACTATTACAAATGTTCCTAGCCTTTCTTAGTCCTACTTTTAAAAAAGAAAATGTATTTGATATGTGATTCTGCGGCTCAGCATTTGCAAAACTAATTTAAGAACTACATAACCTCAATATAAGTGACAGCTTCTTTAGCTGCCTAACACAATTCTGCCTTCCTTCTTTTCACCTCCCTTTCCCATTCCTCATCTTCTTCCATCTCTCTATCTCTGTGCTGTCACTCTGTCAGTTGCTCTCCTGCAGGTCATCACTCTCCCACATCCAGGTCTGCACTGTATAATGTTTTCAGATTGGAAACAGCTGCTGTAAAAGAGGAAATCTCTAGTTTCTGTATCCTTCACCCAGGGTCTGAAGCGTTTTCAGAGCTGGAAGTGATTCATTCCTCAAATATCCCTGAGACCCTTTTACATTTTTTTGCACCCCAATTCTCTCTTTTACTCATATGCACTTTTAATTTTCCCTACAGCTGTGAGGAGTTTAGTCAGACACACACAAAAAAAAAAGTCCATTCAGCCAGGGTTAGCCATTTTTGGAGGTAATCATGAGATCATTTGCTAACGCCAACGACTCCCATACCTGTCTTTATTTCACATTTGCACAGTTCCAGTGCAGCATGGCACATTAACCAGACTTGGCCTCTGGGGACCAACTTCCCTGCCTCTTGAGTTTCCCTTCTCAACTCTTATTCTGTTCCTCACAGCAAATGAAAAACAAATGCCTCTTCAGAAGGAGGAGGCAGGCGAGCATGGCTCACACCTTGTAGGCATGTCAGCTTAATGAATTGAATAACCTATTTACTTTCGTGTGTCAAGTGCAAGGACTTGTCTTGGCAATGCCAAGCTTTGTCGGAGGTGGGAGGAGAGTTAACAAACAAGATTTAACACAACCCTGCTGCCCTACAGTAAATAAATTGTCATCAGAAAGCATCTTCAGTGCTGAGCTATGCGCTATTAAAACATGTAATGTGCAGGGGTGAGCATTTCTAAATCGTCAGCAGTCTGCACAATGAACTACATTTATACAGCATATCTCAATCTAGTTTGCAAGGAGAAGTCAAAGTGAAACAGGAAAAGTTTTTCCCCCTTTTGCCAGAATGACTTATTTATGCATTTTTTTTTTACTATTGTATTTCACACATGACTGTAAAACTGCACCAGTGTGACTCCTACTGAAGTGACCTACCTTTCAGTGCCTCTTTATAAGCTCTTGTGCCATTTAGGTGCACCGTACTAATCTAATGGCCTTAATTGTAGTCAGGTGCACTTCTCTGGAGTCACCAGTACATTAGCAAGGCCACAGAAAAAGATTCTCCTCTCAAATTTGCAACTGTGTATCACATTTTCTGTAGTGGCACTTTTCAGAACCATGAGATAGAGGTTAAACATTGCTGTTGCATAAGTGATTATCTCTGATCAGATGAAGAGCACAGGTGGGGTCTAGAGGTAAAAATAATAAATTACAAAGCCAGCAGAAGCCTCAGTGTCGAGCCTTCTTTGACACAGTGCCACTTCAGATTTAATTATACTTCAAGTTAAATGGCTCATTCTGTTGTCGCAAACTTGAAAGAGTATGAAACTTATGTCCAACTTCTTCAAGCTCCTGCACACATTTAGAAAAGATGCGTCTCGTTTGACTTTAGATCAAGCAGTTTGATCCATTATGTACAGATGATAAGATGGGTACAGGGAAGCTAATTAGCCTGCCAAGTTTGAGATATTCACATGTCAGTAACATTCTTCCTCTTTGTCTTGTTTGTGACTACAGTGCTGGGGTGGGACGCACAGGTTGCTTCATCGTGATTGATGCCATGCTTGAACGTATCAAACACGAGAAGACTGTGGATATCTATGGGCATGTCACACTAATGCGTGCCCAGCGCAACTACATGGTGCAGACAGAGGACCAGTATGTCTTCATACATGACGCGCTCCTGGAGGCCGTCAACTGCGGCACCACCGAAGTGCCCGCCAGAAACCTATACGCCTACATCCAGAAACTGACACAGATAGAGGGTGGAGAAAATGTCACTGGGATGGAACTTGAGTTCAAGGTACAGACTGTCACTGTCATTTCAAACCACCTAAAAAAGTTTTACTCCTTTGCATATGAATGATTTTCTGGTATCCTGAGTCCCAAGGAACATACAGGCTACAATGTCAACTCTTTTCCAGTCCCCATTAGGTCGACTAGACAGCATGGGGCCTGTGGTTTCCTCTCAATTCAATTTGCTTGTCTTGCTCATGTAACCCAACATTCGATAAATTTACCCTTTTTGGTTTCCCCTTCCATAACCCCCCCTTCTCCTCCTCCTTGAGTAACAGGGTTCTTAGTTTACATGAAAATGCCAAACACAGGTTTTCTCTCCACCACAGAGTAGTTTCCAGAATGATTTGAGCAATAAACTCTCCATTTACAATAAAAGGCTTAGCCAACCTTATCCAGCACTTAGCAATCTGTGTTGTTTCTGAATGCATGATATTGCTTTCCTTGTCACGCATCTACTGTCTTGTTATGTGATGGATGTTGATTTCATGAAAATATGAACAGGTTAGATTACACCACACTTCTGTCCACTCAAGACTCACTGGTGTATCCATTTCCAAGTCTTTTCATCATAACATGTTTTTTTTGTTTTGAGGAAAAGGGCAATCTGTAATAATCACTTTGATGTTTTCTCCAAACTTTACCTTTAAATGAACCAGCCTTGTGTAGTTTATTATGCTTTTGATTATTTCCCAGGCATAAGGTTTCCATATATCTAACTTGTGTAATATACTGTTATCATTAAACAGAGTTAGTCATTGGGGAAACACTTAAATGTTACATCCTCCTTGGCACAATTATGCTAACAGATATCTCTTTTACTCTTATCCCAATGCAGCGTTTAGCTAACACTAAAGCCCATACATCACGATTCATCAGTGCCAATCTCCCCTGCAACAAGTTCAAGAACCGCCTTGTAAACATAATGCCATACGAGTCTACACGAGTGTGTCTTCAGCCCATTCGAGGAGTTGAGGGCTCCGACTACATCAATGCCAGTTTCATTGATGGGTACAGGTACGTCTAAAAAAGGAGACTGAAAACAAAGAAAGAAAAAAATAATAATAATCAACAATCAGATGGCTCAGCAAAAAGTACAGTGCACTCCAAAATATGTAGTCAGTCAAATATCACCATGGTGATTGTATCACACCTTGTATTATGTGATTAATTCCCTCAGGCAACAGAAAGCTTACATTGCAACACAGGGACCATTGGCAGAAACCACAGAGGACTTCTGGAGAATGCTCTGGGAGCACAACTCCACTATAGTCGTCATGCTCACCAAGCTTAGAGAAATGGGCAGGGTATGTCTATCTTACTTTCATATTACTTTGTTTTGGCAGCTTTATATGGAATACAATAAACAGATTCAGGAACTGAATACAAAGGTTTCCTGGCAGAATTTACAGTATTAACAAAATGACACATTTTTTAAGAATGAACACTTAAAGCTCGTTGTTGAAGAGAATGTTTTGACTCATTGTGGTACATTTCTCCAGGAAAAATGCCACCAGTACTGGCCCGCAGAGAGGTCAGCCAGATACCAGTACTTTGTGGTGGATCCGATGGCCGAGTATAACATGCCCCAGTATATCCTGAGAGAGTTCAAAGTGACTGATGCCAGAGTAAGCAGACAATGTTTTATACACAAATTCCAAAAGATCAAAGCTTGTGGGAATGGAGCTCTAAAATCAATGTCTGGATTTGTGATGCACCCTAGAGTCATGGAGGATGATGACTGTATAAGAAGTCAGCAATGATATTCTAACTCTTAATGGCATTATAATGGAACACAATTCTATGTATGCTCTCTGCTGGTGCCCTGCAAATGCATGTCTACATGTTAAAGCACTTTGCTGCCACTTGGAGGCAGTTTCTTAAATGTGTGGAGCAATCTGATCTGTGCTTGGTTGTGTTAGCACTGTTGTTGATGCTTTAGCTTTGCCCTGCTGCAGGAAGGACAGTCGTAAAAGTGGACAAAACCTGCTTTGTAATGAATAAAACAAAATATAAAGATAATGAAGACTGTCAAGTGGAGCTGTTGTCATCGTATTTCAGCTATGCGTCTTAGCTTTTTTATCATATTTGGCGCTTCATCCACTTCATTATAAACCTGGTTGTTTTCGACCTCTTGAGCTGTTTAAGTCGAAGCCTACACGCAGTTACTTTTTTTTGGAAGTTTGCAGCCCCCAAAATTACTCCTCCGCGGGGACTTAGCTGTGTTTTATACCTTCAATGAGTTATTCATCTGCATCGCTGTATGTTGCACTGCTCTTTTACTTTAGATTACAGAGGCAAAAATGTCCAAACACAGATATTAGGCAGTAAAAGGCAATTCATTCTTCCAATTTCTATCATCCCACAATAAGTTTTCTTAATCATATGATATTATTTACCTTGAAAATTGGTGCTAATAACAAGGCTGAAGACTGACTGTTGGAGAAACCTGGATTTATCTCCAATAGTAATTTAATATGTTTGCATTTCTCTTGAATATTTGTTTATACCAACATGGCCTAAAGTGTAACAGACGCCTAAATGTAATTTTTTTGAAAACTTGACACATGTCAGTATGTTAAAAAAGAAAAAAAAAAACTTATGTGATGCCGGCAGCTCTGCACCGCCAGAGTTTTTCTTTTAATTCCATCAAAGCCTGAGACAGATAAATGGCACAGGCTTCCTTCTTTGTAGAGCGTGTTACACCGTCTCATCAATGGGATTGCTTTCCTTATCAAGGGGATACAACATCACTATAGAAATGCACACCCCTCAAAGTCAACACACTCACAACACACTGTCAAGAGTAGCACATCAAAGGAATCTGAAGTTTTAGAATTTGTTTTAAATACAGTCAGGTAACATGACATCTTTAACGTAAAAATAAATTTCTCCGATGCCACCTGTGCCACATGTTTTCAAGGTTTACACTTTGCAATTTAAACCCGAAGAAGACCGTCATTATTATGGTGTAAAGAGTGAGGTGTGTGAATATCCATTTGCTCTTTTCTTCTATTTCAGGATGGACAGTCACGGACAGTTAGGCAGTTTCAGTTCACAGACTGGCCCGAACAAGGAGTGCCAAAATCAGGAGAGGGTTTCATCGATTTTATCGGTCAAGTACATAAAACAAAAGAGCAGTTCGGCCAAGATGGTCCTATATCGGTCCACTGTAGGTAAGTGACCAGCTAGCATAACCAAGCACAACATGGAGTCTTGTAAGAAGTAAAACTTAATGCCAAAATCTCTTGAAATGTTTAAAATCCATCAAAAGCATTTTTGGCCTCAACATCATCCTCTGCTCTCTTGATCTCTCTTGCACAGCGCGGGTGTTGGTAGAACTGGAGTTTTCATCACCCTCAGCATAGTCTTGGAACGAATGAGATATGAGGGCGTAGTAGACATCTTTCAAACAGTGAAAATGCTACGGACACAAAGACCAGCTATGGTGCAGACAGAGGTGAAGTCTTCTCTTTTTTCTTTTGCCCCCAGCCACATCACATAACTTATATACGCTATGGTACAATTCTGTTTGCAAGACTGTGGACAACACATTGAATCGACTACAGTACTCAACTTAATATTATTTTCTAATTGCTTCAAATTAAAAGGTCTGATAGAAATTGAAGGAAACTTGAGGAATATAGGTCAACTTAAGCTAGCTCCTGTTAAAGATCATCTTTATATCTGGACTAGATTATCTGTGTCTGGTCACTACTGTAATATATTCGCATCATTTCAGAATTTAAGGCTTTTTTCTTAGTTATCAATCTGTATTTTTTCTGTAAGTTCTTATTTTTGGTATAGCTTTCTAAGAGAAAAAATGTTAAGGGAAAGAAATGTCAGTCAAGAAATGTCATGTTACACTAGGATTAGGCTACAATGAGCAAAACATAAATACATTAAATGATGAAGAGGCTTTTGGCTTTTAAGTTTTCTCTTCTCCCTTTCTAGGATCAATACCAATTCTGCTACAGGGCTGGCCTGGAGTACTTGGGAAGCTTTGATCACTATGCAACGTAAAAGATCCAGTATTGGAAGATAAAAGCAGAGGGTGCTTTGGAAAAAGAAATCCCAGTGAGCCTCTCTTCTGAGCCATAAATTCCTGCTTGAGAAAGTACTCCTTAACTCCTTGCTAACAACTCATTAAGTGTTGGATGTGCGACATGACTTGTCTAAAAAATGAAAAAGATGATTCCCAGAGGACCAAGTATTTCCCATCCCCAATAAAACCTTGCCTTGGCACAATGTGAGGGAATCCTGACTGTTGAAGCATCATACAGAATTACCTTTTCTTTTGCTTCAAGGATTCATTCTGGGGCTCATAAAACTAAATGAAACCAACACAACAAAAAAGTAAATGAACAATAATGACGTCGTCAGAAAGGCATCAGTGATTATGGACCATTACGAGAGGCATCGGAGGCACACAAAATCGCGGGGGGAAAAAACTCAATGCACATTGTAAAGAAAAAAAAAATCTGTTCACAATCAAGTCCACACAGACAACCCAACGCAAAGGAAGACAATGCTTGGTCCAAGAGCAGGACAGACTTAAAGTAATAATAAACACCCCATTTCCTGTCACAGTGTTCATCATCTAAATTTGGGGAGAGGGTAAAGTTAAAATGATCTATGAAATAAATAAAAATCATTTATTTAGTTTTGTAGTTCTTTATTATACAGCTGACGTGCTTTTTTTGAACTGTGTGAATTTCCTTTTTTTACACAAATTTATCACTTGGTAAAAAGTGATAAAATGTACTTACATAAATGTTCCTTTTTTTAAAGCTGTAGAACTGTTCTAAGGTTTGTGCTGTTTTGCAGAGAATCTCTTTGCTTATTATTATTTTGTTGTTTTCCTTCCGTTTGTTGCACAGAACAGAATTCATGCTACCAAAATATAAGAGTTGCATTTTGGTCCTGATTGTTTTGTTTTATTTTTGACTTTTCTGTCCATGATCACATACATAACTTAATCACTCCCATGAGATAAACTGGGCTTTGTGGAATCAACAGGGATGAGCAAAGTATGAAGTTGCTGCTACCGATTATCTTAGTTCTTCCATGTTACAATGATTATAAGAGAGAACATGATGGATTGGTTAAAATATATCTTTATATAAATATTTCGTACATATTGTCAAATATATGTGAAATATGTGTATCAAAGTATATATATCTATATATATATAGATATATATACATAAACATTCTAAATATATTGATAAAGTACATAATTTATGAGTAAAAGTATATGAAATATTGATTGTCATTGAACGCTTTCAAATCGGGAGTTGTGTACTATAGGGGAAAAGAAGAGGTTTTTCACTGGAATGCACATCAGTAGGACAAAACTGTATTCTGATTCAGTGCATCTTTTCTTGTGCAATAAATGTGTTTTAGATAGGGTTTTTATGTGGATATGTTTTTCACTCAAAACATTAATCCCCCCCCCCCACTCGCAGCTGCCAGTCAAAGTGTCACAGGTGCATTTTTTTTTCAACCTCTCATACAGTTTCTAAGCCGAGGCAGAGTGATCACACAGTCACACTCACAGTTTCACTCAATAGGGCAAGTTACAGAGATGTCACTTTCTTGTGGTTCTTTAAAGCATTCAGTGGTAATGATATATTTTTTTTAATTTTGCATTTAGAGTGCCTTATATTTATGCCTGTTTTTATAATGCTTAATTTACCGTTAATGTATCTTTTGATTAATCTCAGCATCTAGTGTAAATGTATAGTTTATTTACCTTTAATATTCATTCGTCACATGATGAGATTATATATGCAAATAAGAACATTTCAAAGGTCATGCATTTCATTTTCAGTGGCCTTACAGTGGCTGAGGGAATTAGAACAAAACACTTTATACATCGCTAAACACCACAGAAGGCAGTCCAGCTGACAAAAAGCCACAAAACATATGGTATGTAAAATGTTCAGATAGCGTCAGGGACTGGAATACAGGTCTCAGAACAAAAAAATAGGAGGGATCAGTTCTTAAGTACTAGTCTCAAGGCCCAAATTAAACGTAATGAGCTTTCAACCAACTGTTCTGAAGGTTGTATTTAAAAACTGTTAAGAATGGCAAACAATTCTACAAAAGATTAGTCAAAGGATGCATAATGCACAGGTAGTCACTGATGGGTTTCTTCTTCATGCCTTTTGACTTTATATGCATCACAACAGAAAGCAGATTCTGAGAGAAAATGATCTGTCCTGCTACCCTGACAATCCTATACAGCGTGCCGTGATCTTTCTTTCTTTTTGTGACTTACCCGTTACAGTCATAAGGTTTAAATCATTCATGTTTCAGCCATTGTCTTGAGCATCATCGCTAACTTCTCCATACCCTCTCTGATGGCTTTGTGGATGTGCATTCCAGGTGCTTTCTTTCCCTTGTTAACCGAAGCAGCATTTTTATTTTTTTTCCTTTTAACCATTAACTGCTTTCGTGGTCATGTTTGTCATAATTTTGAAATATAAAAGTGCTATTATTTAACCTCATTGTGGTTAATGTGACATTATGTTCAAATCTAAGAACATGCTGAGTTTTTCTTTTAATTATTCATTTAGATTTTTCATATGCATGGTAAAACATTGCAGAGTGGCCAGAGCTGGCCAAGTAGGAAGACTTGCACTTTCTCTATCTTTGTACTATGCACTGCCCTATTGATTCTAAACCCAATAATATATTACTTGAACCCATCTATGAAAAAAATCTCCTCAAAAGCTCACATTGTGTGTATGTAAATAACACAAAAAAAGGTATCAAGCCTTGAAAAAGACAAAAAAAAAAAGTTTGTGGCGAAAAAGAGCATCTATTCTGATGCCATGGTTACTCCAGCAGATGACTTCAGACAAATCTTTCCCCCAACCATCTGTTCTCGTGGCTTTGCCATTCAAGCTTGGAGTGTCTTTTAACAGAAATAAACGTTGTGTTCTCTGCTCTCTCTATCTATCTCTCGTCTGGATGCATAGACTGAAAATTAAATAATGAAATTGTAAAAAAAAAAATGGCTTGTTAAAAAGATCATACAATTACCTCTGATTAGTTGTAAGCGTAAACTGTTTTTTTTTCTGAATGAAAGGAGTGCTTTTTATTTTCTTACTTAGGTTACATTGGTGGCGAAAGAAGTCTGTACGGAAATCAGTTCTTTGCTGACACAAGTTCCATTTGTTATAAATGAATTCTATTAAAAAATGTCAGTGTTATGCATCGGCGTTTCACTTGTTTCCCTCCACCTCACTTTGACTCGAAAAGACTGATGAAGCTATTTTACCCCCTACTGGTCTGGCTCCAACACATTATCCACAGTTCTCTGTGAAAGGGGAAATTTAGCCTCAACATATTTGAAAAGCTTTCCATTGCCCCGGTTTTTCTGTTTCTGATGCTAGCCACAATGAATCATCGGGGAAACCTTTGACAAATAAGGTCCAGTGTTTTCAAAGCTGCTGTGTTTAAAAACACAGATTTTGGTCACCCTAGTGACACAGTGGTGTGTTTTCTATCACTCAAGAGTTACAACCTCAGTTCAGTTATATCAAATTCAGTTGTGTATCGCAGCACTATAAATAAATATTTAGCTGTAATTCCCTGTATTTCAACCAGTGTTCATGTATGTATGTTAACAAGAGAATAAGACTTGGAAAGTTGGTCATGTCAAACAAAAGACTGACATCCATGAATCTAATTTTGATTCATTTAAAATATAGATTAGATTTGTAATGGTTTTCATGAATCTAGTAGATAAGTATGTTCAATGAGGCCTTTTTTTCTACACAACAAAGACAAAAATAGACTGCAGACCTTCATTTATGGGAACTTCCTGTGAACCAGGGTACAGTAATTTTGCCCATATAGTTACAAATTGAATTTTGAGAATGAAGACTTGGATTTAGGGTGAGGGCTCTGTTGTGGTGGTTAGGGTGAGGGACTAGGGCATGCATTGTGTCAATGAAGAGTTCCCACAGTTAATGTAAACCAGACGTGTGTGTGTGTTTGCGTGCTATATAATCCTGAGGTGACTGGACGGACGCTTATTTTATTCGCTGTACAAAACTACAAACACTGCAAGCATATAAATGTTCAAAGCACACTGTGCATTGATGCATCCCGATTTTAACATATTTCTACATTTTAGATTTTGATGTGCAACTTCAGGGATTATTCTGAAATCACAAGCTACCTACATACTGCCTCTGTACTTGAATGCAGAATCTCAAAATGTTCTTGGAAACTGTAGCCGACTATATACCCAAAGTTTTAAAGATCTGTACTTGTTCTGAAAATAAACATTTCTGGTAGATGTATCCCCAATGAAAAAGAAGTGTACAGGCAAAAAAAACAACTTTAAAACAGAGACTACTTGATAACTTAAGAATAAGAAAATAGTCTTTTGCCTGCAAACTTTATTTCAGATTCAGAAAGTGACTCAAGCACTCAATTAAGAAATAGCTTTGAACGTGATAACATATGACAGACACTATCAGGTATAGCAGAGATCAAACATTACACCAGAGTTTGATGAATAAAACATGTTTCAAAATCTCAGTCAACATTTCAGTTCATAACAGGGTTTAAATGTACTAAATAAGTGTTTGGTCCAAGACAAACAATTCCTTCGTAGAGATTACATTTCAAAAGCAGTGAAACACTGCGACGACTACAAAGATGTGCAGCCCTGATTGTTCTGTGAGTGGCATGTTATTTGCTGCTCTTTGTTTTGTAAATCACATTTCAAACTGAACATGGGCTGTAACTCAAGTATGGAATATCATACTATCATGATGTACTGTTGTACACTGATGTTTGATGTTTCTTGCTATGCTAAGAAATGTCAACACTGCATCAATTTAAATCCATTTCAGCTGAGCCACCCCCACAAATGTTTAGAAAATGATTCCACAGACCACTATACAGCAAAGACTCCAGACATAAATGGATGGCTGTTTAGACAGATTGCTCAAGATGCAGCAGTATCACAATGCCATGCATGTAGCATTGCAAATGACATCTCGCAAAATGTTCACAGATTACTCCATGGCGAGAACAATAATTGCTTCACCTTGCTTCATGTTTCTCACACTTTGATGGAAATTGGCTAAAATTAATTCCTGAATGTCTTGAGCAGTCACGCCAGCGCAGATGTCTGCTTCTCAGCAGACAAGAACATAGCAAATGAGGAACTTCTACTGTCATCATATTTTATTTTTCACCGGAGACTGCACTTCAGATGTGTCGAGCAGATGTTCTGTCTTCGTCTCTCAGCAGTTTTCACAGAATTATGAAACCAACCAGGCAGTCACAACACTGTGCACAAGTCATTCCTCATTTATCCCCCCAGCCTTACCCCCTTTATAACTACAACAGCTTGCCTCAGCCCCCCTTGTGCTTTATTTTCAACATGCAAAATTTGTTGAAACATGTCCAAATGGAGGTTAGTAAGCTGTGTGGCTTTGTTGACAACAATACTAAGACAAATTTAAGAGTGAGGCATTTTGTTTTAATATCTCAGTTTTGGAGGAAATCCTCTATAGCAGTTTCACAACTGTGTTCAAATAATTCAATTATGTTCGCACTTTACTTTGATCAAAAAGGCAGACACTTATTGCATGTGCTCTCGATGCTCCATTTCTGTGTTGATAAACAACCACCTGTTACCACTTCATCAATTCAAGTGTTTTGTGATTCATTTTTACCCTAATTTTGAGTTATAAGACAATTTAAATGTTCTGCATGGATGCATCCATTTTCATATTAACTGCTGTGAATTGCTAATAACTATAATTAAATATAATGTTGCAGGTGCGATTTAAGTGCAAAATCCAAACAAAAGAAAAACTTTATTCCCACAAACAAAGAGCTCTCTTCTATAGATCTTGAGATTGGCACTAATTTCCAACAACAACAAAAAAAAAAGGCTTTTAAAAACTATTCATCCCTTTTAAACTGAATTGCAACTTTTTTAATAGCACTGCTATTTTGAAAACTGCATTAAACTGCCAAGAAATCCCTGTCTTATTGATAATAATATTTGAATTGTTTTCCACTTAACAAGAAATGATCCCTCTTTATTTACACCATCTATAGCGTCATGATTGTCCCGCTAGGCTGAAGTAAATGGATTGCATTCAAACAATGCTGTCATAGTCTTGTTGACTATTAAAAGCTTTTACACTACAAGCCACATTTACCATTCACATAACGCTTCTTCGTCTACACAATGTTGTCTTAGTCTACGTGTTTTTCTCCTATCATACACCCTCACAAGATCAATGCACAATTTTGCCCACACTAAGACATGTTTCATGAAATAGACATATGCTTTCACGACATAAACACATTAAGTTTAATTGATTGTAAGTACATCAAGCACCTAAAACAACTTGTAGAACAAATATAAAGAAAGAGAAGAAAACATGGGGAATAAATTCCACAATTATATGTTGGGGTTTTTTCAGTATTAATGTATATATTGGGTTGATATTGGTACAATATAGTCTATTTAGACTGATTCCATTGAGCTGGGTTGCGAGTTAAATGAACCGCAATAGGTTTTATGTGGTTTTCTCACATATTTGTTGACTGAAATTGACTGAAGTAACAACTTACTTGCTCATACAACAAGATTTAATTTAGTTTCAGAGAAGACTTTGTTGACCCATCCTATGAGTATTGGACACAAGTGAATATTTTCTGCAAGGACTCTTCAAAATGTGGACTGAAGGGGAGCCATGGATCAAACCACTTACCTTTCCATTGCTCAACTTCCATGAGTTACAGTCATCCCAGAGAGATATTTTTATAATTCCCAACTTCTTTTTGTCAATAATAACTTTACCATAATATTTGAGGGAAAACACATTTGCACTTCTAACAACAAATGCTCTCAAATTTTACCCCGTTTACAGTGCTTTGATGGTAGCATTTCTGAGATAGTGGGAGAAAGCCTGATTCAAAACTTTCTACTGCATCTACGAGTAGCTTCCTCTGCACTCCAAAATAATCTAACAAATAAAACAAAGTCACACAATGGCCTCTTTGGATTGAACTTTCTATCAAAGGTTCACATGCTCTGGCATGTAAAAGCTTGAGAACCCCCGTCAAAACCTCTACACAACTATGAATAACTCAGCAAATAAGGAGGTCCTGGTTATCTGATAAATTAAAGCAAGTTTCATCATCATTAGTCATTTTAGAGTGTTTTGAAATGATTTCATACACTTGTTAAAGACATTGCTAACATAAATTCACTATCACAGCTGGCTGCCAGCATAGCTGATATTGCACTTGAGAGCTAAGCATCTGAGTAAACAGACATTGCACCTCATGGATTTCTAGCTTGACTGAGCTAAAGGCACAATGCAGAACAAGTGGAGCAGTTGTGCACTGCAAATGAAATAGACAGCTATGGGTATGTGAGCAGCACAACCCAGGGGCCTTTTGCCGGCAGAATGGTGAAGACTGTTTTTGTGCAGTGGCAAGACAGGCACCATACCCTGCAGCAGACTGATGATGATGATCCAAATGGGGATCCTCAATCGAGCGGGCTCACAGTTCAATGAAGACAAACCCAGATGAAAGCAGACACTGCTGCCAACGCTGCACTGATTTTGTGTGCACATCACATTAGAGCTGCTTCAGAGACAGAGGAAAGGTTTGACCTTTAGTTTCTACTGCAATGGGAATGAAAGCTGAGAAATCCGACGAAACAGGCTGCTAAAAGCGTTAGTTTATCGGTGTAATCATACATTATTTGTCTTTGAGCTTCAAATCATCATTAGCCAGCACTGTGAAAATATTTTTAGAGGTTTTCATCAACTTATGTGATAAAAGATAGAGGGAGACAAATGATGCTAATTAAAAGAGATAAGGTAAGACAATCTTCAGCTTAAGTGTTGACTGGAAAAATGAAAGAGATGGTGAAGGAGGACCAGAGAGCAACCCAGTGTGAGCCAACAGTTGCCGCAGTGTCTAAACCTCTGAAGGTTAATTTCTACATCTCACCATCTTGCCAATATCCCGGCGATCAGAACCTCTGTAGGCCAGCCATCTGCTTCCGCTCCACTCTCTGCCCACACTACTGATTCCTAGTTGGTTTCACGTGGGAGTGGACATGTGTCAAGGCACTTTCAGAGACTAATGTCTGAATGTAGATGTGTGGGGCAAAGTTGCCTACAAAAACAATCAGTCTTTAGTCAGTGACATGTTTTTAGATTTGATATTGATGTTGTGTACATAGTACATGAATCCTTTGGTGGATACATTTCATGTTAAATCACCAGAAGTAATTAATAAAAAAAGTAAACAATTCACTGCCACATGTTACATCTTGATTTTCCTCAGTCAAATTCAAGTATTTCAACAGTGATGTATGTGTTAAGGCATTTCCTCGTATGACCTAAACTCAAATCATTGACATCCACAGTGACATTTTAGTTCTGACTGACAACAAAAGAAAAATATACAATCTATAGGCTAGTTAAAGCCATTTGGAAATCCACAGCACACATCAATTATCCTGTCAGGCCAGAAAAAAAATAACAGGAAAAATAATTTACGGGTTCCCCAACAGGTTTTTGTTGCAGCCTAAAGCAATAACATACCTTCAGTTTGGTGCTCAGCTGCAATCTTTTCATACACTGGCACTTCACCAAGGGGATAAGTACTAAGGGTATATTTTTTGCGACCTCAGAGGACATAGTGTCAATTATTCTTGGTGAGGCCCTATGGAGGACTTCATTCCCTAATCAAAATAAATAGCCAGGGCAGCAGAAAGTAAGTGCAGTTAAACTCCCAATATTCCTTCGAGACAGGAGGGGGGCTTGGGCTGCAAACAAATCCATTACCACAAGGTAAATAGGACATATCAGCACTCTTGGCCCATTTGAATGGTTCAAGGCCTGTGACCACCTCTGCAAAGGGTTCTTCCATTTTAGACACAGGGGCTGATAGCATCAGTTTCCTTTTTTCCTTGCACACCATCCTGCAGTCAATCTTACATAACACATTCTGATGATAAAACTCCTCCGCAGAGTGCAGCTGTGCTAACTTAAAGTGGCTGTGACTAACTCACTGTAATGAAAAAAATTAGCTTTGTGCATATCATGAGAAAATGTAGTGGAAGTATAAGTTCAAACTTTAATGCATAAGTGCAGCTAAATATGGTCTTAAGCAATTCACGGAGGCATGATGGTTTGCGGGTGGTGGCAGGGAGGTGTCATTAAAATCAGCTGTCATAAAAATTAAGTGTTTTCGTCCTCCAACTTTTTCTTACTCACCAGCTGGTAGTCATTTCATTGTCAGAGTGTGTGTAATTTCAACTGATAGCACAGACAGTTCAGCTCGGGGGCACTATGTTTTTGCACAGCAAGAGTGCTTTTAGGGTTCCTTGTAGACAGTGAAGCTTTCATGTTGTCCATCTTCATCCCAATGTCTTTCTTACAAACTTTTTCCTTTGACATCAGCGTAATATCACGGAAAATATGAAGCCCTCATGTTGGTTTATGGCACTGTACTATTTAACCTCAACTGGTGACACTAAGAAGTGGGTACTTGGTGTCAAGGTATAAATATCCAAGTATATTTCACTCTTAAATTAATTTCAAATCAATTGACAGGCAGTGCTAAATACCATGAAATGAGGACAAAAAATTCACTCATTTTAAAAGAACCGCTTCAAGAAGATTTTTGAGTCAACCTTTCATTTACAGCAACTGCTACCATAGTTACATGGTGTGCCCAGCAACTAGGAGGTTGTCAAAAGAAAAAGCTTTTTCAGCCTGGGCCGCATTTTTTCCATGTATGGTGTAAAATGTCAATAGACACAAATCTCTTTTCAATAAAATACTGAACATGAATGCTTTACTGGGAACGTAACATAATGTGACTGGAATGTGACATAAAGCATCAATTGAAAGCGAGAAAGCTAAGTTAGATATTTAACTGACAGCCACAGGTTGCTATTGTAGTGTCTGACCACATCGTGAAAAAAAAATATATACAATGAAGTTTCTCTGGAACCTTAGTAGTAGGTCTTTTGTTGCATGAAAGCAAAAGTATGCAAGTGAAGGTCTGAACATACATCTGTGGGTTCTCACTTCTGGGGCTTTGCAAACGTATACATATCATACAGTTACGTTGTCACTTGGGAGCAGAATCAAAGTTATGTGCAACAATCTGAGCAATTAGCTTCCCTTAGTTATGTTGTTGCTGTTGTTGGTGCATCAGCTTGCAGCTGTAAAAAAGATCAAATCAAAGTGGACAAAGATCTGCTTTGTGGTGGAGAGAAACTTAGTGTTGTAAATAATAATTTAATAATAATCTGTTGTTGTTGTCTCTGCTTTTTACCTGTGCTTCTTTGAATCTAATCTGCTGTTGTCATCCCCTCTTGGCTCAAGCCAACTTTTAGCCAATCAGCATTCTATGATGCAATGTGTTGCATCACCTCTGAAGCTGGTGTAAACTTAGCTTTTTGGAAGCCTGCTTGTTTGTTTATCTGTGTTAAAAACATTGCCATCCGCCTGGGAAGAAGAGTGAGGAAGAATGATACGTTTGTGTATGTATAAATGGGTTCTGGGTGCAAGCAAAGGTTACTACCAGGAGAAAGACAAGATGTTGAAAAAAGTAGTTTTTTTTTACATTTTTCCAAGTGGCTACAAAAAGATGAGAGGCATCACAAATCTAGACTATGGGTGGTGGACTGGGACATGCTGAAGTTTTGGCTATGTGTGCTAAAAATTGATGTTTTCCACACAACTGTGTTTGCATCATTAAACATTTTTACTGGAATAAAAAAATCCTGCACCAAAGCACTCCTTCTGAAAGAAACCATTTAATGAGCAGAGATCATAACTGAGTCAACAACTTTGTTTTCCAACCAGCATCCCACTCAGGCTTTTTATTCTCCCTCTCTGTAATCTATGGTTTCTAGAAGCTCTGCTGATGCATACGCATGTCTCAAATAAAGGTGACCATGAAATTAACATTTTGAATTTTAATGCATCCTCAAATTGTCAAAAATCATCTAAATGTTAAAAGCAAGGAGTTCCTCTGCACCATAGGGTTTGATTGCCAAAATTGAAAATTAGGTCTGATTGGCACTGGTCCAAGATAATTTTTTAAAGATTACATAACATAAACCCCTGTGCAAACAATACATGCACTGAAAAGATAACACAATTTAGACTATAAAAAGCAAAATGTAAACAAATTAAATTAAGCACAAATCATGAGAATTTGTGTCCAGCTTGTTAAATTTAGACAAGTTAGCAGATGGAGGACCATATTTTGTAGAGAAACAATTCAGGGTTTTCATCGATACCCTTGAGCCCTTTAACGCAAACTTGAAAAAGCACCAACACAGCAAAAAATGGACTGACAAAAATCTCACTTTCAGTCTGTAACTTCATTGCAGAAATACAAATACTCGACCGGTGAAAAACCTGTTAGCTTTAAATATACTTTTCTTTTCCTCACGTACAACATTAAAACAGGAGTGAAAAAAATTCCCCAGAGAACAAGTAAAGCAGAAAAGAGGAGATGGTTGACTGCTACAGCTCGGGGCTGTACAAGAGCAGTTAACTAGCAGAGATTAACTCCTGTATTCCCACTGGTAGTCTAGATGTCCTAGTGTACTGCCTCAGGGATGAGATATCAGGGAGGGAGGAGGGAAGGGATGACAGGAAAAGGAAAGTGGGGGTAGACTGCACATGTTGTGATGACAGTTTTGGCCTCTTGAGAGTTTAGACTAACCGATGATACAAAACAAAAAACAAACTCCTCACTTTTTTACCATTTCACACCATCTGTTTGGTTATATTTAATTTGCATGAATCTTAAATGATGCTGTAACCAAATAATGACTCAATCCAGTCCTGGTTGGCAATGCCAGTCTTTCTAAGTTCTGTATAATAAGTTGGAGAATCAAAATGAAGAAACATTTTCAAACAGTTCTTTTAGCAAAACTTCTGGAGCTCGGTTCATATTTACACACACTTTCAAACTGACGGCAGAGCAGCTGTGCTCACTTGTCAATTTATTCGCTGCTGAAAACTGTCTCTCATTTTCCCACTGTCAGGACCAAGCATGGCAGCACTCACTCTAACTCAAATTCACACATCTGTGGAACTTCCTCCAGTTGCTCCTAATCCATTTGTGACATTTTCCAAGACTGTTGCTTTTTAGCATGCATCACATCACATCCCAACCATACCCACTGGGGTTTGTGTTTTTAATATGTGATGTTACATATAACTCAAGTAGAAAAATAATCCAAATGACAATGTTGTGGCAACCACAACAGCATTGCGATCAGCAGTTATCAAGCCAATGGAAAAAAAGTCTTCCAAGTATAAGTTGGTTGTTAATTCTAAATGTCAGATGTTATAAAACACACTTAAATATAAAAGCAGTTTAACCACACAAACAGAAATTAGTAATGCGTGATCATCATCCTCCCCTGGCAAGGAATGGCTACCAAAACTCTGTAATCAAGGGTATTAAACTGTCTTCAGAGACTTTTTAATGATTTTAATGACCACAGTATTAATAAGCTCTGTCTATATTAAGTCTGTTCTCAGTACTGAGGAAAGAAGTAGTATTCATTCCCTCTTTGTTATCAAATCTTTGACACTCTTCTAGAAATGGTGTCAGAGAGAGGGAGCACCAGATACAGATATACACAACCTCCTCTTAGAGGTAATGGTGCAAAGAACTAAACACTCGAAGTGTGTTCCACTTCAGTAGAGTATATGCTGACAATGCTTATTGGCATAAAACAACAAATCATCAGCACTGATTTATGGAAGCAATTAAAATGTTACATACCAGAGGACAAATACAAAGTTTTCATCTCTTGACACATAATATAATCTATGTGTTTCTTAAAAAAAATCTAATCTGAAATGATCAGAGCATCTCTGAAACCAACATTTAGAAATTCAGCTTCAGATCGCTCAGACCAAAATGGATTTAGTGATTTAGTGTCTGCAGGCAAATCCAGCTTTGTTTATAGTCTTTCTGTAACCAACTACTGCAAATAAAAGTGTCAGAAGATCACACAGAATAAACACTGTTGAGTATTCCCATACTGAATTATCTCCTTTAAAATGAAAAGTGAGCAAGAAGTGCACCTGTTATTAATTCAAAAGACAATAAGACAATAATCCATGTGAAATCTGGTCTTTTTTAAAAAATATTTTAAAGGGCATTAAAGATATCCTCATGAGATAATATTATTGTTATGGTACTGAATCAATAAGCAGCATCAGTGAAAGTAGGAATAGTACAGTTAGAATCTTAACTATTCCCATTGGTACTTTTAAAAAAAAATTATTTATGTGTCTCTGCTTTTTTAGATGATGACTATATATTTCTCATAGGCTATCTGAAGCCCAGATTATTATTTTTTTTCCTTTTTGCCTGGGATGGTTCCAGTGCAAATTCAGACCCAGGACCACATCTTGCATTCTGAACGGGCTAAAACTATAGCTCCTGACCAAAAAGTCTGGCTTCATATCAGAGTTACCCGTTTGCTGGTCTAGATTTTAAGAACTGATCACATCAGGAACTTGAGGATTATGGTCAGATGGTTTAACTATAACTTTGTTACCATCATGTATAAGAAAACAAGAGCCACTGTTTATGAAAGTCTGCCTAATCAAAGAGTGATATGCCAATTGCTGTTCACAAGAGCTTTTAGCTTTTTAGCTTTTCTTCCTGCAGTGTGTCGGCAGAATCTGAAATTCAACTACCTCTAAACTAGCACCATTACTACCTTGTTCAATTAGCTGAAAAAGGGTTGCAAGTGCCTCACAGCATTTGAGACAAAAGTTTGAAATGAGGACGGAGCACCCCTCTGTAGGAGCATCTTGCAGCAACAACAGCTTGTGCTTCATCTATATTGTCTGATATGCCAGTGGAGTGTTTATTTTTCAAAGAATGTGCAGCAGGGACACTGTCAATTTTTTTTGCCCTTTCCTGACTACCTACTACCCTTCCTCCCTCCTGCTCTCTCATTCCATCTGTACTTCCCTCCATCTTCCCTCTGTGTTTCTGCCTGTAAGTGGAACTGATCATTCTGGATTCTCTCCTCCACCCCTGAAAAAGCTCTTCTACTTGTAATGCAGAGCAGGACAAAAAGTACAGGGATGTGGCGTATCTCCAACAGTGCTGGTTCAGAGAGAAGGAGTGCAGCATTTTGTATGCAAGCGGGATTAGCCTAATTGAAGTGTCAGCCTGAGAAAATTGTGGATGCATGCGGGTTCATGTCTGCGTGTTGCAGAAGCTATGCTCTCTCAGTGATGAGGAGGAATCTGGCCATCATTGTGGGCCTTATGTGATTGTATATGCGCGTGTCTGTTGATGGCAATTGTAAAAGCTACCATCTAGTATATTTATGATGCTGACATGGCAAAGTGGAAGCTGTTAGATAGATAATTACTTTCCACCACTGGGGCATTTACTTTAAGAATTTCCAATTAAAAACAGCAGCAGTTTTGACTCATTTATATGTAAACTTTGGAACTAACTCATCAGCACCGCTTTAGTCTTTTCTGCACCGATGTGCTTTTTGTTGAATTGTACATTTCCCATATTTCTCACTCTCCTCCTTCGTTTTTGTCAGTGTAATTGTCACTTTAATTGAAATTTGTCAATGTGACAGTTATAACCCTGAATTATGCCTGAATCTAAGAGAGAAATTATACAAACTGCACTGATGGGGCAACACATTATTGCTCTTAACATTTTTGACCTCAAACAGGACTATTTCACCATTATAACAGCATATGCAGGAGAGATCATGTTGAGGGCTTTAATTCTTCACAAGAAGAAGAAAAAACAGTCGCTTGGACCTGTATGACAAAAATTCACATCTTAAATACATACCAATACTTATTTTAATTCTACATTTCACTTTCCCTCATGAACAACAAAAACCAAAAGGTGGTGCGCCGTCAGTACCAACAGTCTGTCATGGAAAAGTCATTCACTTTCCTGTTTTATTATCATAGTTATTTTATTCCTGCATCTAGCTATATTCCTCATTATTTACCAGAGTGAAACTGACCAAAAAAACTACTAACACCAACTAACTTGTAGTTTGAGTGCCATGGAAAAGACTAATTGGTATTCAGACCCATATCAAATGACTGCAGTAGAAGTGGGTTTTACAAGCTCAGCTCAGATTCAATGTGAGAAAAACATTGTGTGTATGCTCTCCTTTTCAAAGAGGATGCTGCAGTCAGGGCAACAAAAATTGGCACAGCTCATTTTTTCTTCATAGAAATATATTTACTGATCATAACATCTTGCATAGAAGCTCTGGAACTGGCTGTATCAACTTGTGGACAAAAGAGATGTGAAACTGTTTTGTTTTTTTCCTCACCTGTAGTCAAGACAGGTGGAGGCTTATTCTCTGTCCCACTGTGGTGCCGATGTCTGTGGTCCAGTCAAAGAAAGTGAACTCTGATTATTCAGTCGTGATTGGGCAGTGATGATCAGAAGCACAGCCTGCAGGATACAGTGTAATGTATTCTCTTCATTCTCGTCATGCTTAGTGACACGCCTCTGGGAGGTAGAAAAAAACAGAGCACGGACGATAAACCCACTACAACATGCAATGGAAAAAGCATTTTCAGTATATCAGTCCAAAAGCAAACCAATTAAGCCAAAGGAGACGACTGTAAAAGTTCATATTGCACATGTTAAAGAATAATTGCAAATTAATGTAACCCCATTCATATCATATCTGATACATATATTTCTGAGATGCATTGCATCACCATATGGTAAAAACAGATTATTCTGTCCATTATTCTGTCAATTAATTCAGGCATTACACTGTTAAACAGGTAAGTTTGCTGCACCGGAGCTCCAAACTCCAAAAAGGAGTTCATGAGACATCTGTACAGATTGTGTGAGGTGAATGAGAGCCATTACCAGTGAAAACAACTTCAGGGGTCAAGACAAGATACTGTATGAAGCCATTTAGTACACAATGACTGCTAGTTCTAGTTTGTCAGTAATATAACCATTCTTGAACACATGAAATAAAAACAATGAATTCAAACTAAACCTTTAAAAAACAAAGTGTGACTTGCATCAATTGTCACTTTAATGACTCTAACACATTTTTCAGCAGAAAACAGCGGTGATTAAAATAATCATCCTTAGCCTGCATGAAACCCAACTTTAATACAAGGATGCTCCACTGTAATATAGAATGGGGCTTTCTTGATAAATCCAATTACCTTAATGTGTATGAGATGGAATTGCTAGCTTTGATCGTGTCCACTGTGAGGTTATCCAACTAAAGGACCACTTTGTACTCTGATATTGCTGAGTCATTAGATCCTGAGGATGAGGTCAGCCTTTAATGCTGCCATAGGGATTTGCCTCCAATGGTGACTTCACTGAAAGGTGCAGCCATCAAGGAAAACACCTCTGCAAGTCCTTCTGCACCTCTTATGAGCTCACAACAGCTTCAGGCAATTCGATGAAGGCATAAAACTTAAATCACTTACTACACTTTTATGAAAGTGAAGCTTACAGAAAACATGCTGTTCTTTACCTGCCTGAGTGCAGGACAAACTGATGACCTGTGTTCAAGTTTTACAGCAAAGCTGAATAACCATGACTTATGCAAATCAAAAGTATCTAAGAGTCTCATCTGAGAGCATCCAGCCCACAGACTTGAAGGTTAAAATCTAGATTACAGTTCATTTATACGAATGAGGAATGAGCTGGAGAGCAGCTCGAGAATACTCAGTCCATCCGACAGTGCCTCACAAAAAGAGCTGGGCTAGGAGCTTGAGGAGGCACGCGTGGGACGGATTAGTGTCTTCTTGTTTTCTGCGCTTTAACAGGATTTGATTTTATAGATTCTTTTTGGCAATTCCTCCTCCTCCAAACACATCATCTGAGGGCTGAGAGATATAAAATATGGATTAAGAAATGCCTCCTTTGAAAATCATTTGTCCTTTCCTTCACAAAGATGTTATCCTGCCTTTAAAGAAGATTTATATTAAAGTTACAAGTCCATAGATATATTTGGGATCACAAAAGAAAAGTAAAGTATGTAAAAATGCACTCGTAGATGAACAAGAATTATCTGATCATCATCTAGGGAACTAAATTACCGCTTACAATGATGACTTGAAAGTGTCATGTCTTTGCTACATGGTGACCATTAGTGGAGCAATTCCTCTCAAATTTTGGAGTATGCTACTTCCAGAAAACAGCTAACTGTTTCCAAAAGTATCCAAAAATGTGCCATAGTAGCTCCTGGAAGAGACAGGTGTTGCAAAACCAATGCTATAAAAAGCATCAGTGAATAACCATCAATATATTACAAATACAGGCAACAATTTTACAGTTTTAGTGACACAAGGCTGTGTCCAGCTCTCTGCTACAGGATAAACAACATCCTTACAGCAAAATGGGTCATAATAACTTGTGCCTGTATGCACATATAGGGGCATACTCTGACCACATCGTGCAATCATTGCATGATTTCTGCACCAGCCACATGAATGAATAACAAATCCAACTACTGAATCTGCATAAGGACAATTACAGACACATGCAATTACAGACAGAAATGCACAGAAAAAAAAAAATCCAACAGCAGACAGCACAGGAGAAAGGGATTCAGTAACATACCAAAACAAAAGGAGGTTTCAGAGAAAAGCTATTATAGAGTAACGTAAGAGAGAGGCTTGCCAGCTAAATTCGGAGACTGTATCAGACAATACTGCACAGCAGAAAGCCAGAGGAAAGCACATGTAAGATGATTTTTTTTCTTTCTTTTGGCCTTCATACAAACAGCTGCGCCATGTACCAACTGTTCTCACCTGTCTCATGCAATGCAACAATGATTTCATTGTCATGCACCCATGCCACATTTTATCACAGAGCTTTCTAGTCTAAGCTAAGCAAAACTTTTTTTCATTTACATTTATTGATTCTGAACTATTTACCAATTTATTTTAAACTGATGGGAGGTCATAAAACAAATAAATGCAGAAATGTGCATGTATCTGTTCAGATGCCATCACCCAGTACTTCATTGTATTCCATAGCACTATATTTCATGAAAGGAGGATAGTCAAGAGGTCACTAATTCAAGTGAGAAATGAAAGTGAACTTAGTTAAAAATTTCAAATAGTGAACTATCAGCATGAACAATTACTTTGTATGAACTGAACTTTTAACTAGTTGTTTTAATGTGTGAACTTGGACAACAGTGAATTTCATATTTGAAAAATTAGCTGCTTCTCTACAGAATTCATCCTCTGCCCCCAACTCCCAACAAGTAAGGTAAAAAATGAGTGACAATTCAATTGCTGCGTCTTACAATACACATACCAAAAAGCAAAAAAGCTTGAGTTTATAAAGAAAACAATATTATTTATCAAGAAAAACGTTGTAACACAGCAAGAATGCTTAGGAAAACAGACCAATAATTCTCCACAGGAGATTTGTTGACAGTGTGCTCTCTTTGTTTGGAGCTACATGCTCAAATAATCCCCATTTTTTTGGGGTGCATAATCAGACGGAATCAGAAGGAAGGAAGGAACACCACCACTTTATATCTAAACAGTTCAAGTAATCTTTTTCAAACTTTGAAAAAAAAAAAAATGTTTCAGATTGCAGGGACTCGTTGATTTGAACTATAGCGTATGTTACTCCAAAAAAGTTAGACACGCAGTCATTTTAGTAGACAAGTTAAGAAGCAAAGACCTTCAAATGATGCTTATTCTACTGCAGCCATGAAGTCCTGAAAAGATTTTACATGTTAACATTAAAAAGACAAATAAAGGCAAAACAAGAGTCCCACTCCCATCACAAAAAAAAAAAAAGCAGGAAGACGAATAAAGTGTCACGGCAAATACTTTTCAAAGTGTGTTGTAAAATTATATTTAAGAGTCTGAAGAGCTTGGGTTACTGATTAAGTTTGGACAGAGAGCAGATATAATTGGCTTTGGGTGTCGTCCAAACTCTAAGCCTCCAAATGCAACCCATTAGAGATATATTCTCCCCATTTTGGCCTTACGCTTTAATATCACGAAGCAGTGAGAGAGCTTCCTTTCGACTACAGACCTTCAAACTTTTGTCATATTTTTCACCTTATCTGTATTAATTCCACTGACAGCCTGCAGATAAATTCAGAGCTGTCTCAGAGCTACAGTGACAGCTCCCAGAATTCCTCTGTGTCAGAAAGAAAAAATACTTTTTTCCCTAACAGCTCACACTCGAATGCAGCTGAAGGAGTCTAAACCTATACCTAAACCTGCTTTTTGTATGCAAATTCCTTGGCAGAAATAAAGAATGGTGTTCCGATCAAATTCACATAATGACAACAATTCAATAAAACACCAATGCCAACTGTATAATGTAAATATTATTCTTAGACTTACTGACATTGTAGGTACATGTGTACATTTTTCAAGACAAATTAGTAGACAAAGAGAGGGATACAGAGAGAAAATGGAAGCTTAGTTTATTTGCAGTATTGTCTCCGAGCGCGACACAAGGAAACTTGTCAAATATGTGCTCAGGAGTCATCACAATCCCTGTCACATTCCTTCCTGCCTTCAGACTTTCGAAAACTTGGTAAATACTTGGGACAAATTCTATGAATCATCTCAGAGAGCTTCTAAATTTGTTGAAAAACTTCTAGCCAGGAGTCTTGGCTTTAGAGTGATTCAAGACCAATCTCAGAGCAACTCTGAGAATTGTGTGAGGGTGGGGGCAAACCCTTTGACATTTGGACAATCATGATGGACTTTCCAAGAAAAAAAACACATACAAAGTAATAAAACCATTTTTAAATCCATTACCAGCCTAACTTTAAAATAAATATCCTATTCTTTGCCTATTATACACACATTTTTTGGTATATTTAATTCATTTTGGTGGTTAATGGTGGTTAATATAGTGGTTAATGTATTTGATACTAATGACCACTAGTGGTCTGAAAGTGTTGTAATTGTGTGCTGATGCTACCTATACAAAGCTGGAACGGAACCAAATAATCACTTGAACATCACCAGTTTCAAAATATCAATGTAATGACAACTTTAATCTCTTGCATTAAAGGCATGTTTTTGCAATTTGTTGCAGATGGAAGCCCATCTCTAATAAAATTAATCAAACAATTGATGGCAATTTAGATTCAGATTTTTTAATTTGTCACATGCATGGTTACACAAGTACAACACACTGTGCAATGTATCCTGATCCGCACTTCAGACTGACTGTGCCAGGTAAAAATTTGAAGTTAATATTTGAAGTTAAAAGATTCAGAATTGGTGGAAAGACAGACAAGTTTAAAAAAAAAATTGTGACAAGCTAAGTTCAAAATGAAACATAGAAAGACCGACATCAGATGATTCTGTTATGTAAGCTAAACGAAAATATAGCTATGGATATACAGATTTACAAATCAAAAGTACACTGCAATGATTATGCAATAACCAGCAATAGCAGATGCAGGGTGATGGTCAGTGTGCACCAAACAACAATGTACCGTATTTTCCCCACACTATAAGGCTCACCTGATTATAAAGTGCACCTTCAATTATGGGGTCCATTTCTGTACTGAATCCATACATAAGGCGCACCTGACTATAAGGCATAAGGTATTACGTAATGTTCTATGATCGGTTTATTGCTGCCAGCACACGTAGTGTATGTATTACGTCCCTGTGTCAGCGGGAAATGGTCCGACGGTCAAGGACAACATCGGTCGTTTTTACAACTTATAAACTTATAAACTGCACATCGGTCTGCATCACCCAACTCAGACTGAAGAACAGGCACTCACTGGGACATTAATGCCCAAAGGGGATTTAAAAACACAAAGCGAGCGACGGAAGTGGCCAGTTGCCATTCTTTTCCAATGTATGAGAGTGAAGAGGCGTGGCAAAAGTGAACGTGGCGGTGAGTGGCCGAAGGGAGAACGGTGAGTGATGCGGAGGGGGCTTAATGCCCCGATGAATGCTCGGCGCTCCCCGCGGTAAATTCAAAATGGCGGTTTCCGTGACAGGTTTTGGAATCTGGTGCACACAAAGGATTATATGGCGCATGGCCGTTTTTTGTGAAAATTTAAGGCTTTTAGGTGCGTCTTATGGTGTGGAAAATATAGTATTTTCAGATGTTCAGGATGTCCTCTCCATCTCTAAGACTAAGCTCAAACCTTTTTGAAAGCGCTTGTATTCAACAAAATGGTCTTTTTGCACTTAATGCTTATCGTATAGAAATGTCACTGTGGAAATAAATATAAAAGAATAGAATTAAAATTAAAATAACAGCACTGCAAAACAAAAACACAAATTTCCATGAGTCAATCATTTATGGGAACACTCACTGCCTTTCAACAGTCAACATATGTGACACAAAAAGAGATGAGGTTCATTCTTCAGCTGGATTTCTTTTTAACAATTTAGCAAGCATTTATTATTTTTATAGACTTTTTTGTCTCTCACTTAGATGAACAATTATGTAAGATCCAACAAAAGTCAATTAAAAAAAAGCAATTTTGAAACGCATTCGTGGAACTTATGTAACCACTTGAAAAATTAGAAAGCACAAATGAATTAAGCAATCAAGCAATGTCTTAAACTAGGGACAACACAGGCATACATTTTATGGATATGATGGGATATTGTCATACAGTTTTTTGACAAAAACATTTGTATTGATATGTACTTACTGAGGGAGTCAAAAACTAAAGAGATGTACATGTTATAACTCCATCAAAACATGAGATCCACATTTTACACTAGAAGGGCATTTTGTTCATCTGTATTTGACAAAAAAGTCCACCCAAACACATCCAGATTGGGTTTTTTGTCCATGCTGGGCAAAACAACCAATAACTAAATAAGAACATGTGGCCTCTGATGGTCATAAGAGCAACTGCAAGTGAATTATAAAAGTGGCATCCATGAAGGTATCTGTTGTGTTGCGTTATGTAAGAAGTATGTGATTTTTCTCCTAACAGTGACTGTTTTCTGAAACTAGCCAAGTAGTTTCGATTTCTAAACCTAACCAAGTTGCTCAGTTATTGGCTCAACCCAAATAGACAATGACATACCTGTCATAACATGTTGTGTTTGTTTGTATCCAAAACTACCAGCAAAATGTCATCCATTAGTGAGATGGTGGCGTTGCATAAAGAATGTATTGTAGCTCCAACTGTTATTGTTTTCTAACCCTAGCCAACTAATGTCCTTACCTAAACCCAACTAAGAATTGACAAAAGTCTTGCGGTAAGGTTTTGTGTCATTAACTGAACATACCTGAGTTGAAAAGCTGATTTTCATGTTACTCATGAACACATGTGATGAGCGCTTGAAAGATGGTAAGAGCCGTGTATTACCTCACCTCCCAACGGTCCCTCCTTCGTCCTTATGAGGAATTTTAGGCTTCTTAAGGAAAACACCCATCCGATCTAATGTGCAAATGCTTACATGAATCCCATTTGCCTACTTGCGCTTGTAGGGGCAGTACTTTACGGGATGCAATTGTGGGTTGCACTTAAGTGCGTGAACAGATTACTTAAATGATCGTTTCAACTGGAGGACTTATGCCATCTGTCGCTGCAAGAGTCAACATCATGACATTACGTCAACCTCATCACAAGTTGATATGATCACGAGCTAGATGAAATCTGCATAGCAGTGAGGAAAATGTTGAAGAAAAATGTAGTCATTGTACTTTTTAAAACAAAAATGTGATCACAGAAAACTTTTAGTATTACCTTGTAATATCCTGAACCTTCTCTTTTTAAGGTAAAATGACTACCTGATTAGGCAATTGTGAAATAGGCATTTGCAACACATTCTTTTGTTTATTCAGGCCTAAAGCATGATGTATTCCTTTGTGTTATACTTTTAGCACCTGCTCTGTCTCACTGCTTAAAGTAGATTGATGGGGAATCTCAAGAAAATAAATTCTAATTCTGTGACTTTTATTGCTCTGGTTGTTGTCCAGGCATATGGTCACCATCCGCCTAAAAAGAAACAGGAAATCTTGGGTTTCATTCAAAAATGGACTGAGCAGCTGCTGCCTGTGCAGTGGGAAATAAAGGTAAACTGTATGGATGGAAGAATTCAGCATGGAAACCAGGCAGTTTGCCCTATGATGTCATGGTTCTATCCAAATATATGACAAGCATGTTAGTATAGGAAGCCAAAGGTCTGTCGTCTCTCACAGTTATTTGGGTTGACTTGAGCTCAACAATGTACCATGAGCCTACAGTCGAGGAATGGAGACTGGGAAAGAAAAAAGGGAGCAAAAGTGGGGGCAAGTACAACATGAGTCAAGCAAACATGGAGAAAAAACTTTTTAGCTGCTGACACTGTTGCACAGGGACTTCACAGAAATGCTACTCTGCTACTATGTCTTTTTCACCTTCTTCTGGCCTATACATGTTCGTCCTATAAAAAAGGAAAGCAGCAACCCCAAGTACCCATCTTGATCTTTAACAGTAAATACTTAGCCAGTAGCAGCAAACACTATCATACACTAAAAGCAATAAATAAGGCATGTTAGAGTTTAGAGTTAGATACATAAATAGTTTAAGGTGAGTTGAAGGTTTCTTAACAAATGTATTGAGTTCAATAATCCTTAATTCATTACAGTCATGTCGATAAAACATGTTCCCTTGTTATTTCTTGAATCTACAAGTTCTTATAATGTATGACCTGGCCAGGGTATCTGGAAGGTGGACAAAATGAGTTTGTTCATTTTGCTTTCAGGAACACATCCATAAATGTATGCAAGTACTGTAAGATCTGTACAAAAACATCTCAAGGCTGTATCAAGATAATTTGTCACTGTCATCAGCAAAATGATTCAATAGCCCTGTCATGCATACAACTGTACTTGAAGCAAGGTTACAAAATGCAGCAGTTTTGAATTCCTAATGACATTTAAATGTTTAAAACATTTAATTTTCCAATCAAATACGTGTCATTCCAAACCACTTGTCTCGTGCTTTGAAAGTATTCCAAACAAATGATTGGAATTGAATATGTGGCTTCTCAATCATTCAGCTTAATAGACTAGATGGGTATAAAGTATTCAGTAGTAAATCTAGAAAACAAGGGAATTTCCTGGATCATTTGCAGCAAAACCCCTGTGTTTTCAGCTTCATTAGGTGCTACATATTAGAGGGATTTTGTCTGATCAATAGGTCTAAATGATGTTTCTCCCCAAGAGTGTGCTTTTTATTATTACTTTAGAGCATTACACGAAAGAGCATTTCCTCCAGATAACTGAACATGTTCTTGAGGACAAAACACTAGTAAAAACACTTGTGTTATCAGTGACAGAACTAGTCGCTGGAAGATGGTTGAGACGTTAAAAGAGTATGGTATGCTGTCACCACAGGTAATTACAGCTTTTTACTCCTATAGTAGTCTCAGGACTTCAACTGTCTATTTATCATGTTTGGGGTTTAGTCTGAAACAGAAATATCTTTTCAGAAATCAAAAGGCAAGCACACAAGACTGATAGTTCTACTTAATATTGGTGCGCGATTCAAAAATAAAAAAAAGTGCCGCACATATAATACACAAAGATGTAATTTGATTGACTACGGTGTGTGAGCAAAATTAATGAGAAATGCATTCTAAAGCTTAAAAGGTAAAGGTACTATGTAAGTGTGAGCCATTAACCATGGTGGAATAACAATGAAAAGTTTCAGTTTTACAGATCATGTACCACAAACGAACTGTGGGCGAATAATGACCAAGTTTCACCAACTTTGATGGCTCTTGACATTTTACTTTAACTGCAGATTCATGACTCAAATGCATGATAGCTGATGTCTATGGGGGGTATGTATACTGTTCATATTTGCATCAAATAATCCCAAGAAAAAGTAGAGGCGTCGTGATGCAATTATTGACTCCCATACATAGACTGCACACATTCCCTGAGGATTATTCCCAACATGCACGCACAAAATAAAAGAAGTAGAACTCTGGCATCATCAAAAAGAAAGATGAATGGGGGAAAAAGAATATCGACACAAGTGCTTTTTGCATACCATCACACTGCAAACATTAACCATAGTATGTACATAACAAAACAGGATTATCTCACAGGAATTGTATGTGTGTGTGTGTGTGTGTGTGGGGGGGGGGAAATCACATTAAAAATCTCATTAAAATCGGGTAATCATGCTTTGCCTTAGGACTGAGGATGGGGGTTTGGGAGAGGAAATGCTTACAAGTTGAATCAGCCCGGGGAAGAATACATCTGCTTTTGCTGCATGCCTTAATGCTCCAGAGTATTATTAATGTTGAGAGGAAATAGATCCCATGTGGTATGGTGAAAAAAGAAATGGGATGTTCTCATCCTGCATTAGGTCATCACCTAATTTACTTCACTCGCTGCTTCGTAGTACAGTAGAGAGCACTATCCAGCATTGTATTCCCACACTAGATGAAACAGATGGTTCGGGGAAGTAAACCTATCGTGGGAGAGCGGTCACTAGTAGCATTCTGATGAATGCTGCAAATATCCATCTGTACAGGTTTTGTTCCTCAGTGAATAAAAATATATTACATTAATAAAACTGTAAAACTGGAGGTAAAGTGTGCCTGGATTGTTTTATTCCTAGTCAAACACTATGCTCCTGAAAACACTAAAGTGCCTTTCATCAAGGGTTAGACAAACGGTAACATTTTTATAACAAAAATCTAAGTTGAAGTCATATTATCCCATGTGGATTTCTTCATGTGGTTTTATCTGGGGTTGTTTCAAATATCTAAATATTGTTGTGTACATTAAATCTACAGCCCAGAGACTTTCATAAGAAAATGTACATAAATATGATGTCACTCAAAACTTTTGATCCCAGTTGACCCAGCACGGCTAACGGTGTTTCACATCTCATATGGAAAGGGTCAAACACACTTATATGTTAAAAATAAATAAATAAATTGACAGTGCTGAGAGAGCATGTTTCACATTAAACAGATTTCCTGCTGCTTATTCCCCAGTTGTTACTGGCACTGGATGTTTTAAGCCTTCTTATTTGTTTTGGCCTCCTTCAGGTCACAGGCCATGAATACAAATAACCTGCCCCATTTCGTTCTGTTTTTCTTTACAGCGACTTAACCAAGCAGTTTTTGAGAGAACATAAAAAAAAAATTATTAATTTATTGCAAGAAATCTTTCCTAAAATCTGTTCCAGAAGAGACATCAGTGACTTGAACAGTGAACCCTTCATTTAACAAACATGTACCTGCTACAATGAGTGCTGTTACGCTGAAGCTCTGGGTAACTGTAATCACAGAAGACTTCTTAACGTTACCTTGCTTTCTTTCAAGATGCCCGTTCCTCTTAGTTACTGCTATTAAGCCTGTACAGCTTCTCATTTGGACACAACCATAGCTGTGGCTTTACACTGTGCAACCCAATTTCCAAAAAAGTTTGTACTCTCTGTGACCCATGGGGTTTAAATTTTTTCCACATTATTGCTTTCATCTGTTTTTATTTACACTTCACACTGTTCGAGTTTCTTTGGGAAAGGGACTGTGTTCAACATGTGTTTTGCATTTCGTTTCAGGCACAGTGGCTGTATTTGAAACAATGTTCTTTATGAGACAATGATGCTTTTCGTTGATTTATGTAATATAAAGCGGACTTCTATTGTGGTTTAGTGTGAGATAGTATTGTGGAACATCCCCTTTGATCATAGAGGTTTTCATAATTTAACCAAAGTTGAACCTTGGTTAAGGGATAACAATTGTAGTATCTGATGACAAAAAAGATCTCTAAAACTCAATTGTCGGCTAATTATTTCAATGTAAATATAACATCAGTTGGAACTAGTGCTTAGTCATTTCCATTTTTCTAACTGTTGCAATGCTTTGCATGTTGATATACAGTGGACAAGCTCTGACTTGACATTTTTTCTTGTATCAGCATGAAATCTGGGTATATTTATCATTTAGCAAATTCAACTTTTAAACAATTTCAGAGATGGTTGAGGTGGCAAAATGGCTGTTTGGACAACAATAAACAATATATCAAAGCAAAACACAAAAAAAAGAGAGGCCGGGTGTTTATTTGTAAGTGATCCAAATAAAAATGTGAATCATTTGTGTACACAGTGGTCGAATGATGTCAGTCAGAGGCTTCCTGATTCAAAGGTCTTCTTACTCAAGCCATAGAGATATATTATCATCTGCCAGCATTTTGGTGTTTGACAACTGACATTAATTGCAGTACTTGTGCTTCCTTTTAATCATGCCCAATTATGTGGCATATGTAATAATGGCACAGACATGCCAAACACCAAATGCTGACATGATAGGTAAATTGATAGTTGGATGAATCGCCAAGCATCCTTTTGTGCTTGGCCCAAAATTAACACAGCAATTACAGCACTTTTATAGCTCACACCGGGGAGGCTAACTTGGACATCTCTACCATTATCCTGCTCTAGGAAGGGAAAAACTACACGTAAATCACCAAGTACATCTATAGTGGAGTATCGCACACAAGGCCGCTGTAAACTCTAGAGACATTAAGAAGGATGCGGGCACCTTAAAGTGTGGAATTTATGAGTGTGGATTTATATTTTCATTGCTGCAGCGGGCCTACTTTGAAAGGATGATTGAATCCTCCTCCTCATTACGGAGCTATTCAAACTCTACCATAGATTTTCTCTCTCTCATAATGATGCAAATGGGGAAAGATAAACAAAACAAAAACAGATCTGATAGAACTGAAAATGCATTGTGCTCACATGAAATTGCTATCTCATTCATGTAAAGAAAGGGATTTATTTTTCTGACTGTCTAAGGGTCACTAAAATAACCACTGTCCATGTTTGCTTTAAATATTTATGTATGTTTGAGCAAAGTCGGACAACAAGGAAAGTATTTAATCATGTGGTTGTCATTGCATTGAAATAACTTTGGTGGTTTCTTTCAAGGTTTCTTAGTGGAAACCAAGACAAAGAACATTTATAAGAAAGCATTACACAAAATCAATAGGTCATTTCTAAAGTAAATACAATCAGCTAAATCAAGTTCAGGAATTCAACAACACAACTTAACTTCAAACGAGGATGTACACCCCTCCAGATTAGAAACTGCACTTTATATTTAACCATACATTTTCAACTACACCTACGATGATTGCTTAATGATACATTATGCATCTAAAATTCAATGCAGAACTTTTACGTATTGAATCTTTTGACAGAACGAGAAGTTATGAACTGGAGAAATTATGTCACTTGAAAACTGTAATTGCTCCTCTGAAAATGTTCCCAAGATTTGTTCTTCCAATAAAAACAGGCATTTAGTGACAGAAACAGCTGTGGGAATTACATAAACTAAGTTAGGTTCAGCTTCAGCTGTTGGATGTTTGACATACTGTCCCTTTAATGAAACCACCTTGGCTCAATACACACACAAGAGATTTGTTATTGCTAAACAAATAATTATTAGCAGAGTGTTTAGCTAGTTTACAATAAGCAACGATACATGATAAAATAATTCTACCACATTTCTGGACTCTCTAAGCTCATCATCTTATAAATCATGATCTGTATCAAACAGTAAGCGTTTGTGTTTTTTGCCGTTTTCCTGTCAACACATCTCTCTCATCTCCCAGTTCTCAGTGTTTGGCTTTCTTCTCATTCATTTTTAATGAATTGTTTCAGGTGTGGGTTTGAGACGTGCGAATCAGGGGGATATTTAGCACTAGGAGAAAGGAGATGACTATTGAGCCGATAAACCAAAGTAATGAAAACTGCAGCTCCTATCTCAATGCTCTCTGCAGGATGTTCGTCTTTTACTCATAAGCGGAGCACCAACTCAGTGGTCATGCCTCCCATGAGCCATTAGTGTGTCAGAATCAAGAGTGTAAAGGGTGAAACTTGGGCCTTGGGCAAATTGCATGAGCGTGAAAGTTCCCACATTTCCAATGATCATTTCTGCAGTTACATTGGATCATGCCTGGTGAGCATTTGGGTTTGTGGTGCCTGTGTGTACTCTTTGTGGGTGGTCTGAAATTTTCCTGTTTGTGAAAGACGGGACAAAGAGAAAATTCACCATGAGGTCACTGTGGATGATGGGCTGAGGGAGTGTGTGAAACTACTCAATGCAGAGCAGCAAGACAGATTTGGCAGGATGAAGGATATAGCGTGCCATCATTCATTTTCCTCGCATAGAGAGCCCCATAAACAGGGAAGGACTAACCTAACAGTACATTTCTCCAACTGGTGGTTACTGTACAAACAATGTGATTATGTTGACATCATAGCACTTTGGTTATATGACGAACTATTATTGTCTGACCACATTGTCCTCAAAGTTGGCTGGTGGCAGGGACACGCTTACGTAATGGGAGAAGTTGTGTGGGATCGAGCTTGGACTGAGGGCTGCTTTGGCAGAAAGGAAAAAATTAATCACATTGTGCCAGGGTCACAAAATGAAACAAAGTCTCTTCTAATCAGAATTTATTGAATTTTGAGAGAGCTTGATTGACCATTTATTTAATGGATGTGAAGTACTTATTTTTCTCTTTTCTTTTCTGTTTTAGGTTTTTCTAGTGATGTAAAACTGAGCACTTGTGGTTTCACACAAGTTAAATACAGGGTTATTTATGGGATGCTGTGTTGTTGCTGTGCTGTTGCCATGCAACCAGCAAAGACTTCAGGAAATTACGGCTCATGACCAAGAGACAAAAAAAAGGATTCTTATTAGTACTTAGCTCATTCAAATATTGGTGTAGAAAATAATCTAAATATTTCCCGATCTCCAGTTAGAGGAATAGAAAGCATTTTGGAAAGCAAAATATAGTAGAAAAATGCTTCGATTGATTTTGCATAAAGGAGTTTGCCTCCCATTTAAACAGATTTTTTAAGAGGCATTGCCCAAGCCAGACCAATAGAGGATATACCTGTGATGACGTCAGAAACATGACAGACATGAGATTGTCCGCCCCACTTAGTGGTAAAAAGATATCCATCCTAATGGTCACAGACTGTTTTACTGGCTCAGGGATACATCAAAATTGCAAATAGCCAAGAGCTGTTCTTTTTCCAAACTTAGATAAGATAACACATGTCAGGCACATGTCATTGTAGTGGCAATGGATAACTTTCATCTTAATCTTGGTGCAAAGACAGATTACTTTATGTGCATCCCATAGCCAGCACATACCAGACAATTAACAAACCCTGGCAAGGAAAAGAGTTTCACTGGAGAAAAAAGTGGCAAAAAATTATAATTTTAAGGGGAGTAATAAATTACATAAACTATTGCGTTTTTCAAAGAAATAACCTTTCCCCATGTCATTGTCTACAATGGGGATTGGGAAAAACAGAAATTCCTTGTTTTAATCAGAGCAAGGGGTTTTGGTATACCATGTTTTGTTTTTCATTTAAAATTAAAAATTGGACAAAAGAGGCTGATAAACATTCTAATGATAATCAATTTACAGTAAAAGTGTGGCAGTGTTTGGTTGCATGATTACAGACCCACAGCCTGTGTGCTGTACTGAACTGGAATTTTCAGGTAGACTTTGTGCCTGGTGACAAACAAGGATCAGGAAATCCTTTTAGATGCAGATTATCATGACTGCACTTGGCTGTGGTGTTTTGGTTTTGTTCTGAGTTCTATGCGGGGCTGAGCAGGTATCCAGGAAGTCCAGGGCGGAGTCTGGATTGTTCCTGCCAGCACATCTGCAGCTCTTCTGTGCTCATTTAGAACTGGCTTCTTAAGTATCTCCAGTCTTCACCAGATTGTCTCACTGTCTCCTGTGGTGATCAGGTCAACCAGTGTTCCACAGTGTTTTAAGAAAGCTGTCTTTTTTTTAACTGTGCCTCTATCTGTGTTGTCCGTGCAACCTTGCTTCTCCTGAGATCTTACATATCTCCACTGATTCCATCTCGGTGTCTAGACTGACAGCCTGCAAACAATATAATTTTCCTCCTTTTTGTGCCTACCTGCTCGCCCTGCTGGGACCTCGGACAAACAGCACTGCAGCCTGCATCGCTCACTTACCCCTCCTTCATTGGACCTCTCCTGGAATCCTAGTAAGCGCTCACCGAGCGAACAGATTGTCATTATTGAATTTAACTGGACCAATCTTAACGATCCCCTCTCTTCATAGAGATAATCACCAGGCTGGATTCTCTGTGGACTCACCCACTGCTATCAATAATCCAGTTTTCCTTCCATATTTCTGTCAGTCTGCTTTTGGGTTCCACCTTGTGTGTATCGGCTATTTCATAGCCCTGACACATATTGTGTCATATAATGGTTATTACACTGTTCAATCAATGCTTACTTCATCCAGCTAATTTCAAAAGAAAACGTTGTCCCTTTATTTTATTGTATCAACCGTAATAAAATGGAGCAGTAAAACAAAGTTTGTATGGTAAATCATCTGATTTTGCATAACTGTACATACCACTTTCAGTGGATATGCCAGCGGTTTCATTTTTTTGTACCCTCTTATTAGACGTAAACACATGCCCACAACAATAAATTAAACCCTTCACTTCATATAATTGTCATAATTTCACCAGTCCGCTTGGATAGCAGGCATTATGTTATTTCTGAAGCCAGTGTGGGATGTGTCCCTGCAGTGTGTCAAAGTTACAAGCTACAGCTTTCCTTTGTTTTGGCTGCTTTCATACATATAAACTTAGATAAACTGCTTTACTCAAACCAGAGAAGAAACCGATGTTGCTGGAGTCACAGCAGAGGCGACATTACACTTTAAATGCTGTTGACAATGTGAATCATGACATGATCACTAAAAAAAAACCTTTCGCAGAACCAGTATCCAATTCCGCCTACAAACAAACATGAATCATAAAATTGAGGTCTAATGATGTCAATTCAGAGTTTGTGGCAAATGGCAGTGCACCTGCTGTGAAAAGACAATCTGTTCAGCAGGGGGCCACCGTTCACAATGCACACCATCATGAGCTCACTTAAAATGTATTTTTATCATAGAATTTCAATATAAAAATGGAAATGTATAATCAACTCTGAGACTGATAGCATTTGCCAATCAATTTCAGTAAAAAAGTGAATCTATTTACAAGTATTTCCCCAGCTCATTGTTAAGCATAAAATCTAATCTATTTAATGTCAGGGAGAATATCATAAGTAGCATCAGAAGAAAATGAATGCACTACTTTGAATTTCCATAGCTCATAAGTTTGAAATCACAAATGAATTGGATAACGTGAATTGCATCAACGACAGAGAGAAACGTACAGTACAATATGTATGATTCCCCTCACAGTATTTCTAGAGCTGCACTCATTAATTAGCTTCTGTTCTTTTCTTTTTTTCCCCTACACTCAATTTCTCACGTTAAACAGTAATCAGTGCTGACCTAAAGCTGATATGTTGAAAATTCATCGTCCAAGTACCATGGTTGTAGCCATTTGAGACCATGATATTCTAATACTGTCATTAAAATTCCCTTTTTCCTTCTTTTGAAAACACATTTCTGCTTTCCAAAAAACATGTTGATGTTCTTGTGACGCTTACCTATGAGAAACAAAAAATCTTATATCAGTCCTTATCCTGTTAATATATTAATTATTGACCTATTTACACCAAGTTTTTTACACCTTAGAGCCATAGTGTGTACAAAGTGTGCAGCACAACCTGATCTTAAGCAAGTATTGCTATCTTTTAAGTTTACCTAAAACAGCCCAGCTCCACGTCTTTTTCTCTTGTTTTGTTTTTTTGCCCTTTCCACTCTCCCCAACTCACTGTTTGGTTAAGTTTATATGTGGATCTTCACAGTGTGATACCAGACACTTTCTGCAGAGAAACTGATTATAAATACTGCTGGCTTCTTCAAACAAGACTGTTTTACATGAATGAATAGGCTAACAAAGAACAAGGTATAAATGTCTTTCTTGTAAAGGAAAAAAAAGAGAAAAGAAAAATGCTGAAAATCCAAACCGGCTCTGAAATGTGTATCTAGTTTTGTTGGTTTCTAATTTTGCACTGATTGTGCTCTTCAAGTTTGACTACATCTCTGAAACATAAAAGTGGCTGCAGAGAGTATTGTAAACATTTAGTGATGGGCAGACCTTTTAAATGTGACAAGTAAGACTATATGCTGGATCTAATATGCTTCACCACAAACTGAAGAGACAATGTGCAGCGGTGTTGTCAAATACAGGTTTGAGGAGCTGTGACGATATTGCACTTAAATCAATTATATGACAGCAATATTTTTTGAGAAAGAAAGAATCACTACAAAGTGACATATACAGAGGCTGCAGACCACACTATTAACCCAGGTGGCTCAAATCTGTCAGATATTGTTTATTTTACTTTATTTCACAGCTGGGTGAATTTGTCATTCATCAAATCAAGTGAAATCAGTTTTTCATAAATGCAATAGAGCAAGGATTTACAGAGCATATTCAACAACAACTTGACTGTTTTCGCTTTAGCTGAGAAATAAAAAAATCTGTACAATCAAACTGTTGGCTTACGAAGGCGTGCTTTTCGCTTTGTGGCATTTCCTTTCTTTCAAGTTGTTATGCTGCGGACAGCAACAACACATTCCTAGTCATCATGAGTAAAATGAGATGTTCAGTGTTTGATTTGCTCCCAATCAAAACTGGCTGGAGCCCCTGTACACCAAAGGCAGCATAATCACTGTTTTTGTGTATAAAGTATGGATCTTTACAACTAATTTGCATCACTGCCACCTCCATGAGGTTTGGAGAATCTGCCTAAGGGGTGTGTTAATTATGTCTAATTTTACACTCCATCTTTTTGAGAGGGACCCAATTTGGTGTCTGGCCTCCTTAGCTTCCTTAACCTGCCATTTACCACTCATCACTACAAAGTAAACAGCCTGAACAATAGATAATCAGAAAGGGGATTGATGAGAAAAGAGTGGCAGATGCGGCTCTGCATTGCAGATAGCTACTGCCTCTGCTCCAAATCAATCGGCAATTAGCGCCATTTCACCGCAGCTGTTATGGAGCGATTTATTTCACTGCAGTGATCCTCTTTCCTGAGCGCCCAACACATAATTGCGGAACCCTCCAAGGCCCTGCAGAAAGAAAGGTGATGGTAATGCTGAGAGGGGGAGAGATGGGCAGAAAGAGAAATAGTGCATGAGAGAGGGAACAGATGAGGCTTGGAGAGAGAAAAATGAGAAAGGAATAACTGAGTTATCCAAGTTCAACAACACATTAGACTGCTGCTCTGTATTGTAATTAACATTTGAACAACAGAGTCCTTTTTCAGAACAAATATTATTGATAGTATTCTTATAAAGTATGAGAAAAGGGTTTTTTGTTATACTTTTTCATCCATTTTCAAACAGTCCAGGATGGGGAAAACAGGCCCCTCCAATGGAACATTATACTTAAAAAAGCACTGGACTAGTCAGCCTCAGTGTTACCAGTACAGCAGTTACTCATTGTCCACCAAAGTTGAATAAACTACTCCAATATATTCTTTATTAACACCAATGCAACTATGAAAGTACCAACCGTGCTTTGGTCCCTCACGTTTCTTCAATATGACCAAGATAATACATACAAGTACGCTAGAACAGATTTGCAGAAACAGCTGTTTACTGGTTAAGCCGAAGGCGTAGGATAATTATGGCAACTTATGTGCACACTTGTACACGCTGACTTGTTAAACCTCGAAAACAGAGACACAATAGTGCTCTGTGTGTTCATTAGCAGATCACTAAGTTTGAACTCTGCAATCTGTAAAAGTAAGCATGCTTCTGTCTGGTTTTGCAGGACAAAATGGAAGGTCAACAGATTCATCGGCATCTTTTCCCAACACTTAAAAAGCCAAGTTCTTACCTCAGACGGCATGCTGAGGGGCAATTTCATGTGAAAAATTATACACAGGGCCAGAGCAGTTAGCGACCACAACCTACAATTACGGCTGGCCTTATGTCATATTGTCCCAAAAGTCTTTATGGAGGGAATCTGGTTACTATGGAAATATTTCAACATACAGTAATGTGGAATAACACTGTAATGCAGTGATGGTCAGAGAATGCAAATGTTGATTTTTATCCCACATGAATGAACATATCAAAACTAATGAACCGAGTGAACTGGACAACACTGACTGTCTTATCACCATATCACCTGTCAAGTTTTGGGATATAATCAGGCTGTACGTGAAAGGTTAGATCTTGAAGTTAAGGTGTTGGTGAGCAACTTTGATGGTGGTTAGATAACAGAACATCTTCAAAACACGAGGTACCAGATGATTAAAACCTCGCACTTTCATTCATAAAAATAAAATTTACATTTACAAAGTGCAAAATGTGTATTTGTGTTTTTTCTTTAATAAATATCAGGCACTGTAATATTATGAACATGTAAAAAAAAATAAAATGCTAATCGGTCATTTGCACATCTAGACAACGTAAAAACTAAACATGTATGATTATCAAAGTAACAACAAATATGAACAGCACATAACCAAATATAAAAAGGGACAATCAGTGAAGCAGAAAAAAAAATAATCTGCTTCATTTGGTGGTCATTTCGGTAAAAATAAAAGATTCAGAGCAAGTTCAGAGCAAAGAGGGAAAAGAAAAAGATTGGATTACAAACGTGAGAACATGAGCATCACCTCACACACACAAAAAACAAGCATTGGCACTATGGGTAGAGGACCAGCAATTTCTGCTTTATGTGCAACGGATGAATACACATTCTGTACAGTATAGCTACAAGGGGGAGACGCAGATGTGGAAATGAATTATGGTTTTTAGACTATTTTCTTAAACAGTCCTTGACAGATGCAGGGTATGACACACTCTTTTGCCAGACCATTAGAATGTTATCTAAATCCTTTTTTTGTGTTTGTTTGTTTCCAAATTAATCTTTATGCAAGACTATGACATAGTTTCACTGCACATTCTTTCTTTATAAATACCAGTTTGTGTGGAAGCAAAGGTGTACATATGGTTTTCATATGTGTGCATCATTTATGCATTATGCCAGACATCTTAAGAGATATTCCCTCTATGCAGCAGTTAGTGTATTAAAAAAGTGGCAGCCATCTTATTGTTACCTTGACATTTCACACCAACCTAAATATTGTTTCAGAAATAAACCTTTCATGAACCATTAAGCATGATAATGTATGTGCACATGTTGTCCCTCAAATCTCAATCAGGCCAATTTAAGCATCTGTGAGACGTTCTAGAAAAGCACAACTCCAGTCCACGAAAGCAACTTTGCAATTTGCATTATTTGAAGGATCTACCTCTTAAGTCTTGGCTTCTGATCCATTGTGTATGCATGGATAGGTCCTGAGTTGCTTTGGCAGTGTTACCATAACAGAGTCTGTTATGGTATTAGGAAGATGGTTTTAATGATTAAGCTCAAGAGCGTCATGTCAGCTGTTTATCTATTGCTTATATCACAGGTCTCCATCATGACATATCAACTAACAAAACGCTCACATGATCAGTCACTTGCAAGACAAGTTTTTGTGAAAAGGTTGACATGCCCCACATGCAGATGATGAAGCAAAGGTAACATGTTGGAAATATGACATGTACATTGATTCCTATTTCCTATCCAACCTGGAGTCTCCATCTTCAGGGAATCGTCTCCCTGCCTCCTCACCATACAATTCCATCACCCAATCTTTCAAACAGAAACCCTTATCAGCCAGTCTATAAAAAAAGACTTTTTTCAGTAGGGAAAATTCTTACTTTTTTACAATTTTCTTTTCATAATTTTACACACAAAATGCATTCCGGTTGGTCTTGTATAACTCATTTATCAAATCAATTATTCAGATTAATCTCAAGCATAGTGCTTATAATAGAGATTGTGTTATATTTACAAGAGAATGAAACACAGGCTTTCTTTCAATTATGATGACACAAGACAGCAACAATTTGATAGATCTATCAAGTCAGAAAATGTAAATACCAATTTAAAGTGTTGAACTACAGTGTTTCTCTCTGTTGCATCCTCACTGCACATTTTCACTTTGGTAGGAGGGCTAGTCTGAGTGTATTCTTCTTTCTTTTGTCCAGTTATGATGACAAAAGCAGCCGTCTGCCAAGATGTATTGCTTCAAATTATGTCCTGAGTTTTTTCCCTTGCTATTGCTGATGGCACTTTGGGAGGAAAGTGATAGCAAGTTGTGAAAAAGCAAAGTGGCTGGGCTTTATGACCTATTGCCTTGTCCGCCATCTACAGGGATCAATTAGTCTTCCATGTGTAATGGCTGAGAGCAGAAAAAGCTAAAAAAAATATATACTTTCTGTGGAGTAATAACTAGCTTCTAGTGTCTAGACGGCAATGTAATGGCACCCTGTGTTTGTTGGACTTGTGGCTTATAATAACCGTGAACAACATTGTACACAAATGCAAAAAGAACAAATGTGTCCACACCTATGATGAAATTTAAAAAGCATTATTGTAAAGCTTTCTCATTTCACTCTAACATGATTTACCTCAGCTCCAGCACTCCAGCACATAAATTCAGTGTCTGTATTGCTGTGATTGACTTTGGGAAAAATGGTGTGGAGGCTGTTAAGCTGACACCATCAAAGCACCATTTTTAATGGATTGCACCCAAGAGGTAAACATTGTATGTTTCTAGTCAGACGGTCTTTTCCCATGCTATATGGTCTCTTAGAACATGAAAAAAAAACATCTTGTGAGCTAAATAATCAACACCTTTCCTTCTGGCAGCCTTGGAGCTATCTGGTGGAGGACAAGAAGAGTGAAATAGTGCATGTTTTCTATGAAAAGAATAGAAAAAAAATTGTCTGTAGCATTTTTTTAACCTTTAGGGCAAATGAGGACAGAACCATTTTCTCCTTTTACCAACTTTTTCTCCTTTGGGTGACAACTTGTCGCTGCCATCAGGAGGACAAATGTTAATTGAGAGCGACATCCAGAGAGGTTCTTTTGAAAGGGGTCACTGCACTAGGAAATCAACTCACTTTATCAATCTTCAGAATGTTTTTCAATGTATAGCCTGTATTTTGTCATTTGAAAGATATCACTAAAATGTACCCAGCTAGTTGTTTGCTTTTAACAGCATCAAGACACATTTAGGTGTTAGGTTGTTTCTATTAAAAAGAAAGAAAAACAAGATCCTGTTTGATGATTTTGCACTGAATATATTTCATACACCAGAATGCTTTTCTACCCCTCAATGCATGCTTTCTCACCACTATTAAAAATCTAAACTGTCATGATGAAAATCCAAGCATATGGACAACTCCAGTTTCCCAGATGTTTACCTGTGGACTCTTAAACAGACACGGATATCTAATTTACAGATAACTGCTGTAAAAAAAGTAAATAAACTGAGAAAATAAGTCCCCACATATCAAAGTTATATTTAGATAGCTTACAGTATACAAGACTTTTACAGAAGTTATAATTGCAATAAATAGCCCATTATGTGGTTAAATGGTGGAACACTCAAACAAACAAAATGCATTGCTACAAACTCTTTACTCAAGGTTGAACATACTCACTTCAGGTGGGTAGCAGGTTAATAACCTAGCTTAACATAACATATAATGTTAATAGTTATACATGCACAATAATCTTCCCTCATTGTTTTAACTGTAATTTAGCACCAATGTCACATGGCTAATTAGCACAAGTAAAACCTAAATCAAGCCTGCGGCTTATTGACATATCATTACATATGCATGTCACGAATGCCATTTGAAAAGTATTTATAGTTATACACAAGCTTTAGGCTAAAAAAAAAATATATTTCAACTGAGTATTTCCCCACAAACTGTAGCTTCCAAGCAGTTAGCTACCGAAACAAAGCACTGTTTATTATCTCTATGCCCTTTACTATCACAATATCCCAAACACTTTCATGGCCTACATTTTGACACCTCGGCTTTGCTAATTTATCAAGTTCATTCGATGAAGCCTTAATCCTTCATATGGTCCAATACAGCTCAAACCACAGGATTCATAGAATAAAAAGAAATTCATGGATTAGTCAAACTTGAAATGGAAAGATGTAAAAACTACACGCATACAGGTGATCCAAGAACAGTCCAAGCAAATGGAAGAACTTGCTCATGAAGCAACATTCTTCCCCCAGAATGCACACGTGTGATCGCGCAGGGTTGTTATGAGTGCTTATCGCAAGCCACACTATAGATTCAATGGCAACTTTCAACTTTCTGCAACCATGATTACAACCCCTATTACTTTTACGGCTCAGTACTGTAATGACCATTGTCTGATATATTAATACTACTTCTACTGATACTAAAACTAACTTATTCTATCATACTGCTAATATTTAAGATAATTTTACATTCTACAACTACGAGATGAAAGTGCTAAAAATACTAATGCAATTGCAGCATTTTCTTTGGAACTAATCAATTTCCATACAAATTGTTTTGAAGATGCACCATCTGTTCTGGTATAATATGGTAGATGTGCTGCACACTCAACTAGACAAACTACATGATGGCAGATTTTATAGATCACACCAAACATAATCAAGAAAAACTGTTCTTAACATTAATGTTGATATATATATATATATATATATATATATAAATAAAAATTGGTATCGGTAAAGTTGCAGAAAACCGAAAACAACAACAAAAAAAAACATCTGCTGGTACAAAAGTAAAAAATCTTAAGGGGTCAAAGGGAGACCATTGTGATAGGCCAAAGAGAAAATTCCACTATATCTTTAAAAAGTGGTTAAGTTTATTTCCTTGCTTGAGGCAATAACTAAGGTAATGCATTTGATTACAAATTTAAGATACTACATAAAGGATATCATCAATGTGGTGGATAAAAAAAATGGTACCATGAAGCATATTTTCTAAAAGCAGAAACTAATGCTGTATGGAAAGACGGCAAAGGAAAATTCTTTTCAAGAATGTTTGTACTAAAAGGAAGTTTCACTACAAAGAACTCTGCTTCTATTTATAAACCCAGCCACAGCAACACTGTGATGTCTCCATTTGGAAACAAATGGAATCTCTTAATCTCTGTGCCAATGTCTAAATCTCTATGCCATTATTTTGACAACAGTCATTTGTGGGGAAATCAACACAGACCACATTATGGGATGCAAAAAGCACTCGGGATTGTAAATGAGTTTGGAATGTTTAGATTAATCTTGCAACAAAAACTGTAAATCCCATTTTTGGGGGGTTGGCATTCTGAACAAATGGCACGTTTCATACACTCATACCCTGAATGTAGTGCTGGAGTGCAGCTTAATTCACAACATTTGTCTGAGAAATGTCTACACAATACTTAAGTCAATGTTTCGCTGAATGATAAATAATGCTCTATCACCACTTCCCTCACTTTACAGTGAATTGTATAAAGTCTGTAAAGTCTACATTCCGCAATTTCAGGGAGGCAAGGTGACATAGCTCATTTGATACAAACGAGAGTCCAAGTTTTGTTCGTCTTTGTTCTACTTTTTTCGGTTCATTTTTAAATACAGCAATTGAAACAAAACACTTGACATAGTAGTTGTCTGTTACACAGAAAAACCATCAGCTACACATGGTAGTTTTACCAACAACTGCTCCCAAAAATATACCATTAAAGGCTTAATTTCATCCCGCTCTGTCAAGTAAAACTACCTTCACTGATTCAAAGGCATATCATTTTCCAATTAATTCTAAGATGAGATAGCCTGTGCTGTCAAAAGCATGAAGAGGCATGGAAAGCAAATGGTTTTAGAATCCTTTTTTCCAAATGGGGTGCCCAATGAGGCCTTCCCAACCTCAGGCGAAAGTTGTTTACCCACTGTTATTCCCATCTTATTTATTTGTAACAGAACATTCATTTTTATCTCACATTTGCTCAGAAATCTAGACAAGGCAATTGCATCTATACCATTGCACTCATATACTATTAGAAATTACACTTTCCATTTGCCACCACACAGCACGCCTGCCTCTTCTGTGATGATCGGCAGGCGCTATTGAAAATTCAATGAAAACGAGAGGACAGAAACAGAATGTTGTGATCGGACCCAGGGAATGTATTCGATTCAATTCTTTTATCTAAAGGTTTATGTGTTGTAAAATCTGATTACATTATCTTGTTTTATTTAAGAAACGCAGATGATCAGTGAATAAGTATGGTCGATCATTGCAGAAAATTACCAGAAGAAATCATACAACTGTTAGCCCAGGAAAATCTCACCTGTTATTATATTCTTAATTAAGACGTGGTCAAAATCTTCAAGGTATGATGAAAGAGAAGCAGCTACTCATGGAAATAAAAAACAGATGTGAAAGTATGAACAAAGTATGTTGAAAAGGAGTGAAAACATGTTTACATTGAAATTAGTACATTTGATGAGACAAGATTAACAAGTGGTTTGAAATACCAATTGGAATTTTTAATGTTTTTATGAATTACCGAATGTATTGTTGAAGAGAAATTATGCAGATGTCAGCATTCGAGTTGCTCTCAGTTTGCAAAGATATACCCCTTTAAACAAATGCTTAGAGTATTAGAGTCATTTTAACAAGATGTGACTTTTGTGTCAGTTACTTTCTTTTTCACGTTGTTTCAGCCAAAGAGCATCCCTGTTTCTTCTGCATCACTGCATGCACAGTGGCTGGTCAACATATTCTGTGACCGGGCAAAAATTCATCAAATGCCCTAAAAAGCACAAATATGTATCCCAAACATAACCATAAAACAAGTCTGGTACATCTTGTGTCGGACTCAGATGATCAGCGGCAGGATGCATTATGCAACCATCATGTGTGCAATGGCCAAGAGCAACACAAACATTATTTTGATTTAAAAACAGAAACAAAGTAAATAACTGTCTGGTGAAAAAGTGAGGCAGTGTACAAAATTACTATAATTATGGCTCACTCAAACCGCTATGAAATTTCTTTAAGTGCGAGTTGTTTGAGATGGAAAAAAATCCACTCTTGCGCGGCCCCCCCAGTCTGAGTAGCTTTTAGCTTTACTCCTCTCTGATTGCCCCAACTGAGAGTGATTTGACTGTGGTCTATGGCAGGCAAGACATTGACTTGTCATAGTACTTCACAAAAACGCCACTTCAAAAAAGCCTGAAATGAAAATATTCCTTTGAGTGAAATGATGCAGAAGCGATGGTGTTGCAACCTGACTCCTTTTATTTATTCAATTGCTATCTTATGTCATGTCATTACGTTTATTCTGATAGTAACATGAAAACCCTTGTTGCACAGTGACATTTTGTGTTTAAAATACTATGGATTGACAAGGAAAATTGAAAGCCACAACCTCAACAGATAAAATTTTGAGGACAGTTTGTTCAGCCTCCCACCACTTTTTTACTGAGAAAGCCATGCATGATCATTTCAGGCTAGGCTGTAAGTCTTTGTGTGTATAAGAGGCAAATACAGCAAGTTTGCCTTGCTTTCATTACAGAGAGCTCATGTATTTATTTTGCTGTCAAAAGTAACTAAAGAGGAACCGACAGTCAGTGTTTGCCCGCACCTTTTTACAATTTTGCAGTGGATTCAGAGGATGGGCAACTGTCTCTTTATGAGTACTGAGCAAGACTGGTGCAGGAAGATGTAACACTGAGGCAGGCCACACTTTGAAGCAGTGAATGAATCCCATTGGGAAGGAATTAACTTCTGTATTTCACATACTGATCAATCATTTTAGGTACACCAGCCAAGAATGAATAACTCCCAAATATCTATTTCTGTTCTGTCACAAAGATAACGTTGTCCTGCCTTGTGAATTCAAGATGATTGGAACAATTTGTAAAAATAGGATGTGATGTAATGTGGTTGTCAACATAGGAATTTTGGTATTTGCAGAATAAACCCAGTAGATATATATGATAACGCAACACTAAAAATGGCAGCAATGTGCATGCACCAAGATGAGGGAACTGAAGAGCTGTCTTTTCCACCATGAACTTATGAAATTGTGACAACTACTGAATGAAATGATTAATTTCTGGCAAGCATTTTTGTCAAAATATTTGTATGAAGCAGTTTGGCAGCTTAATAACATTTTTAAGTTTATGTCTAGTTTAAATTGTCACTCAAAAAATAAAAAACAAGACTGTTATAGTTGCCAGATGCATTGAAAGAATCTTTTGGTAACTTAAATCAAATGTCATTTAACTACTAAGCTCGTCACTGGATGAGATCTGATTTGAGATCTGAGTTAGAGACAAGCTAATTGTCTTGGGAGTTTTATAAATACCAATGTAGGTGGGGTTTTGTGTTTGAGATACTCAAAGTAAAAAACAGTTGTAAATCTTTTGAATAAATAGTGCCCCAAGACAGTTAAAATGTAGGTTTATGCACAAATGAGAAAGGAAAACAACTTTTCATGTTGGGCCACATGATAACTGTCTGTTTCCACATTGTTTGGAATAATATTATATTGGATTAGAATTTAGGTCCCCAGCTGTTAAACATCAACCAATCAGCAAAAGACAAGTCCCCATTTGGGTAAAAGAAGTGGATTAAAATATTGAGCCAAACATTAAAACAATTCATCTGCAAAGCAACTGGACTGCTGAGCTCATTTCAAATGTGGATCTGTCTGATTAAACAGGAAGTGCTGAATTATGCTTAATTATTTTGGAACCTAATGTTGGACATGTATTTTGCTTATTTTTTTTTAAGCTGGTATTAAAAAAAGATTGTACACCATGACATTAGCTGTGAATAACCAGTGCTGCTACCACAAACGTCCCCCTGCCAAAGAGGATTCAGCTGAAAAGGTTCCTCCCCCGTGTAAAAAGGTGTCTCTAGTTATGAGTTGTGCCTGAGGATGCAGAGCTTCACAGCTGACTGAGTTCCATCATCATTCTAGCTACCTAATAAGTGATTGTTTGTGGGCTGATAAAATTAAATTGCAAGCCTCAGTGGTTTTGGCAACAGGTGTTTTTCCTCTGTCTCATAATAACTTGAGACGAGCGTTTTCTCCATCTACTCGGGATGATAATGTATTCTAGTTTACCGATTCTCTCGGGTTACCAATCCCCTCCCACATGTAACAAACAAATAAATAATTGAACTAATTATGTTTCATAGAGGTTCATTCTAAGTAATATATACAATGTAAAGAAAAATCTAATCCTAAAATAATTTGATACATGATGAATACATGATTTAAACAACGAACAATTACTTAATCCTCTCTTTATTCCTTTAATCATTCGTACGATACTCATGATATTTGTCTTGTGGTTTTATTATCATGAATCTCAACATTTTTCCACCGTTAATTGCATTTGCCAAAGGATGGATGGAAGGATAGACTAAACTATCTCTCCATACAGCTGTTGTCATTGTTAGGCATGAAGTCTATTTTTCCTCACAGGATCCAGAGCTCAGCTTAAACTGCTGCCCCTGCAACACAAACCCAGATTATAACCTCAGTGATAACCGCATTATTGTTTATAGCTCACTCTCTTCGTGTCAGGCACATTAAAGTAAATCAAATGGTGGAATGTGGGCATAGATATTCATAAATAAATAAATTCATAAGTTATCAATTTCTCACTACGGTAAAAAGCGAATGCTTGCAAAAAATTGCAGCATTTCTTCCAGCAGCATATCAGTTTTAGTTTCACAATAAATAAATAAACAAACAGCAAGAGTTCCAAGATGCATTCTAATTAGAAACCTTTTATTTAATTTCTGACAGAATAACTTCAGCATTTTTGCGACCCCTGATTATTCTGCAATATCTTCAAGATAAACATGAATAAAGGACGAAGGTGTAGTGAGAATATGCATATTTTGAGGGGGTGGATGTGGATTTAAATGAAACAGCGCACCCACTCAAATCCAGTTGCCATCCCATTAATTGAACACACCTGACTGTAATTTCAAATTACAATTAGCTGCTAATCCTCAATCATACTTTTGCCATGCATAGAAATGGAATATTGAATCCCTTTTCACTGTAAATAAATGACCAAATACAACATTTCGGTCTCATTTATTGAATGAGACAGAAATTAATTTTCTGTCTCATTTATTGAATGAGACAGAAATTAATTTTCTTTGTGTTTGAGAAAATATGATTATGTTTTAGGTCATATTTATTCAGAAAATTTTACAAGGTTTACAAACTCCAACAATTTTGTTGAGTTTTAGTGATTCTTTGCTCATCATAATAAAAGACAGACAGTCATGCGTGAGGATATATGCTCTGACACTGATGGAAGACCTTATATATTGTCAGCAAGTTCAAAACAAAGGACCCTGGGTTACAAAATAAATGGTCAGGCTAAAGATGAGGTAACCTCAAGTTACTGAAACAGTGCTGCTTCTTTATTGTTGCTTTAGTTGCCATGTCCAAGCAAATTATTAATAAAAGTGGTTTAATTAAAACCACTCCTAAAGACTGGATATATCTGCACTGGGTTCAAACCTGCATTTGAGCAACCTCATTCAACAGATTTTGGTATGTTCTTTCATCCAAGACACTTCTTAATGAAATCACATCTGCAAGTACTTAATATGATAATCTCAATTATGATCAATTGTTGGGGTGTGAATGTGGCATGACTTCTGTAAACAAAAGTAGTTCTGCTCAGTGGCAGGATTCACTTCTAAGCCTTCAGAGAAATGAAATGTTTTAATAGCATCTTTTCCTGTTAATGATATTCCGTTCATTCTTAACACACCATTGCACAGATATTGAAACCATTCATTTCTGTAATAAAGAAAAGGGGTCCACAGAGAACTCAATCTGAGTGTTGTATTCTTGATTCTGTGATAACACATTCAACATGCTACACTATCATGTAGCATGTAGTTTAGTGATTTTATGGATTTTGTTGCAACTTGATGTTCTGGTTTGATCACATTCATATTCCAGCCTCTAAATCCATTCAAAGAGTATTGACATTATTCATCCATCACTTGAGTACTGAAATGAATTACATGTATTACTCAGGTAAGTTAACGGTCACATTTAACATCACAGATCAGTGCAATAATAGTCTACAGAGCATGGTTCGCTGTATTTACAGCTGAAGTGGTCTTAATAAAAGACAGGAGCCTTGAGCTCTTGCCATGACCTACAGCAAACTAACATAGCAGAGACTTGCTTTAAGAGAGCTTGACACACATGAATATCAGTTGTTAATTGAAGGATCTAAGCTCAATCTATTATTTTCATTGTTAAAAACATAAACAAACCTTAAGCAACAAATAACAAAAACTCTGGCAGCTCTACACTTCCTCGACTACTTCATGTAATCTACTACTGTGATGTAATGTATGTAGTCAGTGAGTGCATCTCCCACCCCCTCGAGCCATGTGCAAGATTCAAAAAGCCAGTTAAAGCTAAAATGAGCCAAAGGTGCAAACAGCACCTGGAGGGTTTTATTGAACAGAGCATCTGCCGAGTTAAGTAAAAGGCTTTATTCGGATCGATAGACAACACATTAACCTTTAGCTCTTCAACATAACAGGATCAATACGCTCATGCAGTTAACTCACTGCACAAGACTGAGGCAATGATGTTTGCTGTGAACAACCTGAAAGTCTAACTATTTCATTAAACCAGGTCTAAACAAATGATGGATCTCAAAGTGTCATTTTGGATTGGTGTTTAGATTCATCCCATTGATTATGCAATGACGTGCATCACAAAATGACCAAAGGGCTAACGACACTGCCATACACAGCTCGCACTTGCATATGTCATTTTAGTCAATACTAAAAAGCCTGGTTTATTAGATGTATGACTCTGAAACTTAATATTTTCATTACACGTTTTCTTTAAAGAAAAAATAATCCAAAAATACATGAAGATTACATCATAAATCTCAGAAAACATATGGAGTGACTGGAAGTGGCAGTGAAGAAGTAGTCATATTGTTTTTGTCAATAGCATTAAGGTAAGCCAGGGGGATAATAAAAATATTCTGCAATAAAATGACAGTCTCTCTACACTATTGTTAAATTAATATTTCCACAAGGTTTGAGACCTGTCCATCAAGGCTTCAAACTAGGGTATTTTCCTCAAGCAAATCTTCCAATAGATGTAATTTGAGCTCACTTATCTCGCTGTACATAAATTGGACTTGAATCATGAGAGGACAACAGTGGCAGGTACACGCTGCCAGATTTGGGCATTTTAAATTACAGTGCACGGCAGTGTGAAACTGATTTCTCATGATAAAATGATTGCCATCATGTTAGCTTTTGTTATGTTTAATGAAGCTCTGTGGAGGTATGCTTTTTTTTTTCTAAAGGCTGCGTAAGGAGTTGTGATGTTATTGCAAATCAGGGTTGAATGAAGTATATTCTAATATTCAAAATCACCAAATAGCGAAAAGGTGGGCAAAGTGGGGAAAACAATGTGCACTTCATATAAAGATACCAACTCCATCGCTCTACATCATTTCACATCACAAAAATAATAACAATAATTTCCAGCTGACAATGGCATTGTGTGAAAGCCACAAGACGGCTGGCTAACACCTACACGAGCATTATTTCTTTGAAATTTTATACCATATTCAATATACGGTGTCTATACTTTTCATGGATTGATGCAGACCATTCTCTTTGCTCGTCATCTACGGGGGACAATCTCGACATGTCATCTCGTAAGTTAATTTCACACTTCACTTGATACTTTGTGATGTAATGGACAGCCATATTGCTCCGGTCCTGCACAGTCAGCCCAGTTGTACTCAGTATGAATAATAAACTGATGTGTAAGTGAAAATGTTGCTGGAATTAGTAACTGAATTGTAGGATGACTGTTTTGGACTGTGGCAAGTAGTCCAGAGGGTGAACTAGATAATGTAAAGGCACTGTGTGTATGTGTGGGCAAGCCTTTGAAGAATGTGGTTGGGGATGATTTGAAGTATGATTTTACATCCAGACTAACAGGACTCTGACCTCAACAAATAGCTACCTGATATTATCACTGAAAGAACAGCACATCTTCCAATACTTCTTACTTCGAAGCAGATAATGTTTTTTTTTTTTTTTTTAACTGTATTCTAACTATACAGCATATACAGTCGTCTACATATTTGAAATGCTTCTGGTTCTCTTGTTGGGACACTGAGAGGAATATGTCTTTATTTCTCGTCTTTCTTGTCTAATATAGGACTGGAGATGCTCAAAAGTGCCGGATCTTCTTGGTCATAATTTGTGTTTCATAACACGCCAAATGTTTTCCACAGCTGAAAGGCCTCGACTGAAGGCGTGCCAGTCCAGTACCGCCTCTATTGACTACTGCACACATACTGTGTCACTTCTGAGTCACGCATTCTCTCAGTTTTTTTCGTAATAAACAAATTAGAGTCATGTAGTAATTGGCAGCTCTTAACTTACAACATGGTTGAGTATACTGAATTATGTCATGATGATTCCTCTCTTTAAAATGCTGCAGTTCATCTCTGGGTCCCTTTCTGCAAAATTTACACACATTTGTAATCGAGCCAGCAAACTAGTTATTGGAATAGTTACTTGTAACAGAACGCCTTGTATGCTAGAGAATTACTTAAACAATTAGCATTTTACTAATGCTTATGACAAGATGCTTCTATTTCCAAAAAATTCAGCTGCTGTCTAAAGATATAATACTTTACATATGCAGTTTGCATGTACTTTAAATGCTAAACTGAACCACAAATATGATAGCATGCTAAAAAAGAGCAGAGGTGAGAAAGAACATTAGAAATGGCTTCTACAGTTATAAACTATAAACATAAGAGCAAACTCAGATCAATGAGATTCCATTACCATCCTATCTCATTTCCCAGAGCTGAATTGGAAATGGGTTAGAGATGGATCGTGTCATTACCAATTCCAGCGGATCCACAGGAGCCATACATGAGTGAGTGAGTGTATGTGTCTGTCCTATCTGCACCCGCTACCAATGAATAGGGTTTTAGCAAAAAGCAGGAAGGTGAGCAGAAGTTCATGCAGTGCCATCATAGTTTTTAATATGCTTGCCTTGAGATGCAGAGCTGCCAGAGGCTCTCAAACCAAACAATTTCTGACAAGTTTGTTTTGGCACGTTTAAAATTGCTTTTTGATGATTATTTTACTTCAATTTTCAAGATAAATATTACAATTCAAATGTCTGCTGGTTAATCTTTGAATGTCTGCCAACTAACCCTAGATGTCAGCAACTATTGAACAAAAATAAACAAGTCATGTCTCAGAGTATACGTGCGGCTCTCGGCTGTAAAACACTTTCAGATTTTATACTTCTTATTCACTCATTGCGTAAATAACAGCTGAGTCAATTGTAATAGTCAATATTCAAGTAGTTACTCTCAGACAATTCAAACCCTTAAAAGGGCAAGAAATTTTCTCCTCTTCCCTGGGACATGAGCTCTGTTTTAGATTAAAACCAAGAGGCACGATGAGAAAGAGAACACCAAATCTGCTACATTAAGAGTGTTAAGGTAGAAAAACACCAGTCAAAGGTTTTCATCTGTGCTGACTCACCAGAGCAATGAGAAAAGAAAAAAATTATTTGTGTATTTTGAGAGGGAAATTACGGGAAAAGGAGTACATTGACTGAAGCTTAAACCATACAAGATGTTATACAGATAAACCTGGCATCAAACTTTGTACATAAAAAAAAACTAAATGAACCCAATCCAGTAATAGGAGCAATCATTCTCTGCTACTGAAGGCTTGAAAAACAGGGACAAAAACAGGGACGTCATTACGAACTGTCTTTACATCTTTCTCCCTGGCCAACGTACTAATTGCCTATAAGACACGTCTGCTCGGAACCAGGAGCAAAGTGAGACAGGAGCTGTCACACTCAGTAAAAGCCAACATGCTGTGAACACTATAGTCAACAACAGTAATGACAGCTGGAGAGACAACAACAAAATTATACACATACGAGCCAAGAAAGAGTGCCTGCATTCTTGGCACTGTGCTATCATCAGCACAGAGAAAAGAAAAGGACCAAAGCACAGACTCTTTGACCATGTTGTATAGACATACAGATTAACTGAATAGTGACTGACCAAACTGCCACCAGTGTCTGCAGATCATATCTGAAATGTCTAGACAAAAGAAAGCAGGTACAAAAAAAACTACATGGCAGTTCCTCTTAGCTTCAGTTCAACAAAGAGAACATATTTTTTGCATTAATCAAGCTGCAGACTAATCAGTTGACAACGTATGGTGTGAATTGCTCATTCTCTACTCCTGTATCCCAACTCATTACTATTCGTGTGAGCTGCTAAAAAGGCCTATGGTGAAAAATTTACACCAAATCAATACATTTTGTTTCTCTGCTTTAGGTGTATTTTCAAAACTTTATTATGCATTAATTCAGTGAAGGAGTCATCAACAAACATGTGTTTTGTCTATACACATTTGCTGAACTCAAGACACAAACAAACAAAAAAAAAAAATACTGTGCCAATATAAATGTCCAAAAACACTCCACTGAAGAATGCACATCTGTGTTGCCTGCATTGTTTTGCAGATATTTCATTGAAATTGATGACAAGATTTGATGCCCATGCCCTCCAGCAACGGGAATAAAATGTAAAAGTAATTTTTAAAGACATAGGTGAAAAGCAATCTGTCACTGATCGTCAATATCTAGTAAGGGATGTGAGCTACGTTTCAAATAAAGCATTTCCTTCAGTTGATTAACTTTGTGTGGGTGAGAAGTTTAGGCAGTTAGTCATTCTGTAAAATAAAAAATGATTCAGAGTTACCTGTGTATACTTGCATCTTAAGTCCTTTTGACTTGCAAAAGAGGTTTTCAGGCACATCTTTTCAACAGTGGAGATCAATTTAGCTCTAGAAACTGGAACAGAATTGACATGGAATACTTTATAATGTAAAAGGCCACTTGATATTATTGAATTCTGCAGTATTGTAGGTAAGATGGCCCATAAAAAAGGGTTATGATTATTTTCCCTGAAACTGGTAAATTAAAACAAAGGTCTTTTAATCAAAGTCACTAAAATGTGCATTATGTAACTTTGGTATTGTAGCAAAGCCGTGTTCAGTTATTTTGGATCCTTTTCATATCTTTGCTGCTGAACAAAGTTGCTTTGTGGGAGGGATGGTGAAGGTAATGTTGCCAGGAGCAACAGCTATTGTTGTAATTACTATGTTTTCACTGTTACTTCTCTCCATGCTCTGTTAGCTGGCAGTTTGTTTGTCTGTATGCTAGTGGAGTGGGGGCTACACCCCACAGTTTATATATCAAACCATGACAGGATTGTTGTTTTACTGCGATGAAATTTTGGCTTTATAACCAACATCACAATCCATGCAGTGATTTCAGCTATATTTACATGTACGATGATCCCCCAGAGAGAAAGTTGGTGCTGCTACTTTTGACAGAGCAGCAAAGTAGAGACAGAGAGTGACCCCTGTCTTGCAAGGCTATATATTGACAAACTGGAAACACTGTTGGTGCCCTTCTCCTCTTCTTACTTTGCAATATTATAAGTTTAGCTTTTTTTTATGGATATTTAGTGTGAGAAAACTGTGTCAACTGTCCGAGTCCCACAATCAGTCGATGAGATTTGACAACCCTGCCTAACATCCAACTTTTCTTAAGCGGGCTTATATATTGGTAAATGTCAGTTAGTACAAATTTAAATGAAGGTTGTTTAAGCACAATGTCAGGTTGATTTACATTCAGTTAGGAAACAAAATCATATCTGTCAGTTTCATACCTAAATGTCTTATCTCTGCATTTCCTTCCATTTATTCATGCCATGTCTGCTGTTGGACAAATTGCTATGTTATTAAAGATATGAGTGAATGGAGTGATTTGATACTGCTTTAGCAAACAAAGGACTGTGTCTGGAACAGAAACTGTTTGGTTTCTTATAGTATTATTCTGTGCTCGCCTCAGTACAGTAAGTCAGCTAAGTTTTGACATGTCAATGAATAGCTAATATAATGAAGCCAATTATTTCCTGACCATGCTTTGATTAAATGGCACCCCAAAAAGCATAATTACACATAAAATAATCCTCAACTTGTCATTGTTTGGGGAGTGTTTTTTTTGTTTTTATGATGAAAACAGAGGAATTCATTTTTTGTGAGTAACACAAAAACTGGGCAATACAGAGGAAGAGGAGAAGAGGCAGTGAGGAATAATTAAAATCATGCTGGTAAAAAAAAGAAAAAAAGAAAATGGGATGAGTTTGGAACGACCAGATCAGAACAACTACAGACAGTGGTACTTTGATGAGCAGAACTGCCCGTACATACGATTAAAAATCAGCTCCTTTCTCCCAATGAGCCCTTATCTGTACTGCATGCATATAAGTCTGATAGAGCCTCTAGCCATAGTGAAAGATAACAAAAATAATTAACTAACATTCTGCTTTGAGGAGAGAGAAACTGTCTTCCAAAGGAAAATGAAAACACTGGATAAAGAGGATCAGATGTTGAGCAGAAGTTTAACTTAGTTTGTTTTTACAGTGAAATGTTTTTGTTGACAGATCATGTAGCTTCAGTTGACAAAATGACTTAATATGTCCAAACACCTTGAGGTACGAGGATAAATCTACCCACAAATCTTTATGGAAGACAAATCATTCTTAAATGATCTAAAAACTGTTGCATCCTCAACTATGCAACTCCTGTGCATAAAACTTGTCACATGATAATCACAATATCTTTATATAATATCTAAAATAAGACGATTCACACAATCTCAGAAAAAACAACATGAAAATGTGATTATGAACTTCGTGTTTGAAAAAAGAAAACGGCACCTATGCAGACTAGATCCATCACATCGATATGCAATAAACCAAATACTGAGGATGGGAGGCAGAATGTAAAATTGCATTTTGGGGAAAAAATAAACTAAAATTATTCAAATAAATTTGTATTTGTAGATTTCACAGTTCTGTACATGTGAACATAATTCTTACTACAAGACCATCTTCATATCATGCTTTTTTAAGGCTTAACATTGATTTATCATTAGTCTTGCTTTGTGTTGACTCACACCACAAAGTTCTGGCTTAAAAGCACACAAACATAAGCCAACATTGAGGACTGGATGATTACTGGGGCTCAAAACATATGGAAGATTGCAAACATTTTTTCTGCCATCCAAGTGAATCAAATCTCAATATAAGCGTACACAAAACCATATCTCATGAGATACAATAGTCTGAAGACATATGGCAATACTGCCCTAGTATTGATCAGCTGTATCTGAGAAGTTTTAACAAGCTGGCAGTTTGTGATAATTTGAAGTAAAAGAAAAGGGAATAGTTATGATTTTATTAATCAACAATCAAACAACACAGTTTAATTTAATACAAGCTAAAGTGAGTGTCAAAAGCATCTGTACAGCCTTGCGCATTGCACTCAGTAGTGAGTACATTGCCAATGCACAGCAACGGCATGCACACAGCAATCCAATGTCTGTCAGCATATTGCACCGCGCAGCTTGAAACACACACCCGGAATGTGTTATCTAATAAGGGCTGAGGTGAAGCGTCAGAGGGATCTGTGGAACATCGTGGACACTGTTAGAGAGACTGTTCAGATGCAGATTGTGAAACAGAATCTTTGTTTGCAGCATGATAACAAGGCATGACGACTAAACTATGTATCCAACTATAAGCTAAACTCAGAGATGATGGTGATGGATGGTTCATGTTCACTCTGTGGTTCTGCCTCACCTGCTTTCATACTTGCCAGAAAAGTTAACTGATTCACTTTATTATTTTAGTGAAAGCTGTTCTAATGTTTCTTATACTAATAAACATGGGTTTTATTGTACATTTAATGTAGAACAGACAATGAGTTGAAGTAATGGGTAAAACCTTCACACTTTGGAAATGTTAGTCTTCTACAGACATTTAAGTTCCTTTTCGAGTAAACCAAGGTCAGATGGTTTAAGTGATGCTAGCAGGCTGGTATTGAATAGAATAGAAGAAAAAAAAATAAATTACTATGGATCAGACCTCTGATCACACCTTAAATGTTTGGTAGACAGCACAAAAGGAGGAAGGAGGAAAGAGAGTGAGAGAGCAGAAAAGTGAACAAGAGAGCCGAGGTTGACAGAAACATGGTTATAAGGTTGATTGAGATTCTCAGCCACATTCAACAAAGTGAATTCCACAGTGATTCTGTTTTAATGATGTTGAAGATCACATGAATTGATAGAAACCATATTTTTTTCAGATTCTGTGTTTTGGGTGTTGATGGAAAGGCAAGTTTGCCTTGCCTTGCCTTGATGGAAAGAGGGGTAGAAGACTCGAGGGGACAGGGGGAAGTGGATGAACAGGATATGGAGAAGGTGAGAGAAAGGTGAAAGCTCTAACCAAAGGTCTCACTGAAGGGGCAGTTGCCAGGACAACAGAGAACAACTCAAGATTATTTTTCGTACATACAGAGAAGTACCATATTCTTCTGCCTACAATGTCTGTCAATTTTAATAATGGCCGCGTTTCCCAGATTCGCTAAGAAGCTCTTAGCGTTAAAAGTTTCTTCGGATCGCTAACTTAGACCGCTTTTTCACAATGTATGTGAAAATATATTCTTCATAAAATCTAATATCCTAAATATCCCCCTTCTACAACTGTTTCAGTTTCAGCAGCAGCTGTGTGGCAGAGGTCAGCAAACAGGATTCATGTAATATGTTGTGTTGCGCATTCATTTAGATGAAAGTCTTTACACTAAAAAGATGTGATTTGAGTAACGCTTTATCTGTAGGAACAAATGCTATGACACATACAGGTGTATAGCATGTATATTTTGTGGTATATTTCGTAGAGCGAAGAATCCCTACATGTTGGAAAAGACACACAACTTTAGGAACAAATCTCATTTTTGCCTTAAGTTGGCCAATAATATAATATTAACTACTGGCTACTAATGTCACATGGAGCAGGTTAGAATAATATCTAACATGTTCCCACAGTACACAAGGCATTTACCATTTTCATTTGCATATTTCCTGAAACAGAGGCTGAGGCCTTGTTGTACTTTAACAGCTTATGATATGAGGCCTGTATTAGAGGCAAAAATGTTAAATTCAGATTCTTATTACAGAGGGTAAAAACCTCAGTATCTTGACATGTGTAGACCCGATCACCTTCTGAAACCAACACTGCTCTGAATGAAGGTGGTCATGTGTTCATCTGTATCCAAGACTGAAAATAGATTATTTTTGTCATATTTGGGTCTATATATATCAATATATAGCCATTTATGTGGTATATATGGCCCTTGTTGTAGCTGCTTTATATTACTGATGCAGAGGCAATGATATGCCACATTCCGCAAAATTAACAAAAAATTCATAATAACACTGGCTAACAAACTAATAGTTTGACAAGCTGTGACTTCACACTGAGCAACTCCTGTACCACATCACATTAAGATCCCTTCTGAGTTTAATTGGATAGAAACATCCCTGCTCTTTGCAGGGCTTTTACTGTATACAACAGGTTCCTGAACTGATCCGAAGTAATTTAACATTAAGGAATCAAACTGAGAGTTAGACAAATGCTAAATCCTGAACAACATGTTTACCACAGCATGGCGATTTAATTGCACTGATTAGATAAAAGTGGTCTAGATTAAAAGTTTGTCTTTGGCATGCATATTATGATCTGCTGGGTATTTTTTCCCACCTTTCCTGTCTCCCTCTATCCCCAGCATTAGAGGCTGACCGCCATTAGCTTGGCTCCACCCCCGGCCATTATAGAAAGCCAGTATTTTAACTGAATTCCAGTTTTTTATTTAAGATAATATAATAATTAATAAAGAGCAGGGCAGTAGTGGCAAATGCCTCATTACACTGTCTCTCCGCTGATTAGCAAGTGGGTTCTCCTGTTAGTGCTAGGACTAGATTAGTAATGTTAGCATTTCATAATGCTGATAATAATATTAATATAATCTAACAAAAGGACTCATTTGACCAAGTTTGGGAAACAAAAGAAACCTTTTGGTTCCAGCATTGATTGAGTAAATGCAGCTCTCATAAGGATGAAACAACAAAGGCGATTTCAGGCGAGATTCCTTGATCAGCGTGCGACCATAATTGGATTAGAGGGATGTTGCTACACACAGAACAGGAGAGATGGAGTAAGGAGCTTTTGCCATTTATTCTCTTTTATGTGGTTGGAGGTGATTATGACTAATGAGTGTTGGCTATGAAAATGAAGCCCTTTTGCAAGAAGTTGCCATTCTCTACAAACTGAATCTAAACTTTACCTGCACAGAGACTTTGCATTTCCATTTATTAAATAAATACATAATCTATACAGAGCTTTAAGTGCTAAATATGCAAAATGAATTGTTACAAAATACCAAGGTACCATGCTTGCACTATACGTTAGCCAACAATGTGATATGAATATGTTTATAGTATTTTGTTTGACATATTTTAAAGTGAAGACTGCTCATTGTCTTCAAATACCACAACATTTTAGACCCTGCTTGAATTACCATTGACAATGCAACTACTGGAGTCGCAATTTCCTCTGCGTAAAAAATAAATTTGTCCTCTAGAGAGCTGGTGCACTTAATAACCCAGGCCATGATAGCATCTGAGGAGGTTCTCCATTTTGTCTCCGTTACATAAAAATGGAAACCACTTCATCAGCTCTCATCCAACCCTACTTGAGTAAATCAGGCTGGGGTGGGGGGTTAGGCCTTAATCCTTGATGTGAGTGAAGAATAAGTGATGATGAAAATGACATGAGTGCAGTCCTCAGATCTGTTTAAAGAATACAGTATTTACTGAACACTCCTACAGCCACAATTAAAAGGCTCATCTGTAAAAGTTAGCGTTTCTGTTGTATTCTACAATACCATCAGCTAATAAGAAAATTAACACTTTATGAATGAACACTGATCTCCGAGGAATGGTGAGGATGTGTTAAGATCCACGACAAAGGTGGGGGGTGATGCTGTGGAGGTGTTACAGGGAGGCTGTGGGACCATGGAGGGTGTGTGGTCTGTGTAGCTGGTAGCAGAGAGTGGGTGAAAAAAACATGTTCACTTCAATGGTTCCGTACAGACTTCCATCACTCTGATCACCATTCTCCTTAAAGCCTTCATCCCTGAAAACACATCACTCATTCTGTTCTCCTAAATTTTCTTTTCCAGCTTCTTTCTGTACACCTTGCTCTTTCATCTTATTTTAAACACTCCTCTCTATCTTCCCTTCTCCCTCCCTGAAGGCCCACTTTATGTTCAGCAGCTTTTTCAGGTCACTGGTGATCCGGGCTGATTATTGGGGAAACACCTCACAGAATGACAGTCCCCACACAGAAACTTAAATAGCCTGTGACACACTCAGTCATGGAATTGATGCCATCTCTATGTAAGACATAAAGTACAAATCAGTGTCTGACCTCATCTCCTCAAATTATTCTTGAACACAACGATTAACAATGGGTGCATGGATGGAGGTGAAGAATACTAGATTATGGTTTGATTTTCCTTGTGGATGATGTGCAGAAAAGGTATATGTGTCTCCTACATTTCTTACATACATGAATCCTTTTGTTTTTACTTTTTTCTTTTGGTGGAGCAGCTGAAAAACTGTTGGGAAGTTAGAACAGAGACCAAGATGTGCTTGAAATCATCAGATATCCCCTATGAATTAGTTGTACTCTTGGGTTTGTAGCTTAGCAGCAACTAAGTTGATAATGTCATACATGGCCTCAGCAGCAGTGCAGGGTAAGTTTAACGCAGCTCGTAGAATAACATAAGACATCTTTCAGTAGATTATACAGATGGAAACTTACAGCTAATTTTCATGTCTCAGGCATAGACCTGTCCATGATTTCATCATCTTCTGTTGGCAAGCGCAGTAAATCCTCTACTTTTGCCACAACCTTTGATGTCTCTGTCTACCCATATAGAACAAAAAAAACCTTATAAAAAAAAATAAAATAAAAAAAAGACTGGCTACTAGGACTTGACTAGTTACTGAAGCTAACAGTTTCTTTTCAGATGTGAGCAGCTGTGCACCTAATTTGGTAATCTTGACCCCCAATACAGAGAAAAGGCAACATTTCTTACTGGTATGACAATGGCTAAAGGAGGTAGAGGAATAACTGAACAACTGAAACAGAGCAAAGAGAGATTAGGGAGTAGATGTCATTACTAATTGCTAAGACAGCAGACTTGTAACTGGCACACAAAAGAAGTAAATTACATTGCAAAACAAGTGCATGAGTAAAACAAGGGTATGTTACATTTCAAAATAAGCTGCTTAACAGATTTTGGGTGAAGAGCTAAGAGCCTGTGCACAGCTGCACAAACTTAACGCTACAGATACCAAACACAAAACCATCACAAGGCAGAATGAGTGTCATATCTGAGAAAAATATAACTTCAGCTAATGTTATAAAATTTATGATGTTATAAAATTGCTGTCTCACAGTTTACAACCAGGGATAAGCTTCAAGGTGAACACATTTACTTTTCCCACATTTTCTGGTCAGACTGGGCCAAGAGAAGCCGTAGTGTCATTACCTACAGATCATGACTTTAGGTGAGCTCACGTTAAATGAGAGTTTTGCTTTCCAGCTCAGCACCCCTTTCCCTTCAATGGGCAATTCCCTCATAAATACTGATGCCATACCAATCTGCCTGGATGTCTCACAAATCAGTCTGGATTCCTTTTTTATTTAGTTTTTTTCTAAATTAGACAACTGTCTTCAGTTAAAATCTCATGCAAGAGCAATTATTCTAACTCCACTCACTGAAACTACTGTAGTGTACAGGTAGAGCTATATCTGTAAGGAAATACACATTGCAATTCAAATTGCTTCTCTGACAATTTCAACAGCTGATTAAACCTGAGGTTCTCTACAACTGAATATGTCTGTCGAACCCAATTTGTAAAGCCAGCCACAGATTTGGTGATTCTCTTCCCTCTCGAAGCACAAAGTTGCCAGCTCTGAATTTATTTCGAAGCGAGTAATCAGGTTGGCTGTGTTCCCTGAGATTGCAGACATTTTGTGAGGGCGAAAACAGGAATTATAGTTATTCAGATTAGTTGTATTACCACAATAATATATTTTTAGGAGATAGATTTTACATCTCATGTGCGTGGTATATCACCCAAATCACTCAAAACATAACAGTAATGTTAACAACATTTTAGAGTGTTTCTTATCCTTCTGCAGCTTCTTCTTTTATAGCTATAGAAAAAAACAGAACAATGCAACTTCATTTTTCCGCTGAGACCTAAAAGTTCAACATTTATATTCCCACACTTCTACAAACCATGGGGAGCATTTGACCATTTTTCAGGAACAGCCTTAGCTGCTTGATAATGTAAGACAAAGTTTCTTTCAGTGTGCTCGCTCATATTCCTATGAAGCCAACAGAACCTGCAAAAGTAAAGATGGCATTATGAAGTTACAAAACAAGACACTCATTTCCGCTGTCTCTTGAGATCCAGTTCATGAATATCACAAGCAGGATAAATAAGGAAAAAATAAATAAATAACGAAACTGTATTCGACTTTGTATCAAGTTTTAAAATGCTAAGCTCACTGTAGTACTTAAACCCGATGGTTTGTGGCAACGACCCACCAAAACTCTTGCAAGATGGGATGTCAGGGAATCATCTCTTCTATATATTGTTCTTTGCATAGTTGTCTGCAAGAGAATGGGATTTCACTGAATCGCTTCAGCCAACATGCCAACTCTTCCGAACTGCAGATTTAATGTAGTGAGCCTCGGTTTCTTTTCTAAAACGAGTACTTCCTGTGGATGTTTGTGATGAAAAAAAAAAAATATATATATTTGTTCTCAGTTAAAATTACGCTTTCACAAAACAAGAAAAATTTTTTTTAAAAAACAACCATTTGAATAAGCTTATTTTGAATGAATATAGTAGCATGTGATACAGAAGCATATAAAATGGATCCAAAAGCACAATACAAAGATATGCCAGCTTTGTTTTGGCTACTGTGTTCTGCTGTAGTTTTCTACAGCTTGCTGAAGTCCCAGGTGCTCATTTCATATCTCCGTCTGTTGCAACAGTGTGAGTCATTACTCAAATACAATTTGCCTGCAAGCCTTTTTATGTTGCTTTCTTTGCTCATGTGTCTCTCTGTTGACATATAAAAAGCAATCCCTGGCGTGGGACCAGAGCGTCTCTCCTTAGTCTACCCAACATCGGCTTGTGAGAGGGGCAATGAGTGGACAAGATGCCACTTTTACCAAAGGCAAAAGAAAATGAAGCCATTCATCTCCCACTAGGCATGAAAAGAGATGGGAAATTCAGAGGAGAAACACTGATCTGCTTTCCATTTTATTTCTGTAGATGGGGTGGTTGTGTGAATGTCTCTCATTAGAGCAGTCCCCCTCTTACCAGCCACTATCCCTGTGGCATTGACTATGGTCTGAACTGGCTGCCTCAACTGTGCCCAGCTGTGAACAGATGGGTGGCACAGAGCAGGCCAATATGTCAGGCCTGATGGCGTGTTTATAAATATTTTAAGACTTTGTCATACGATATGCTCAGAATTAGAGTTATTAAATGCAAGGAGTACCATGAGAACGTGACCAATTGAAGCAACTTTGATAATAAGATTCACTAAGAAGATAAAAAGCGCAGTAATAACATTATTAATCATATTAATAATAGCAACGTATAGAATTGGAGTGCAATATTAGTGAATCTATTAATTCAGTCAAGGTAAGATATTACCATGTTTTCTCTATGTTTGAATATAAGTTGAGTGGCTATTCCTCTCAATATTAAATGCTCTTCAATAAGAAAATGTTACATTGGGATTATATAAGTAAATAAGCTGTACTTTTCATTTGTTTGAGGGAAATTGTCCAGTATTATAAAAAATTCTTGAGGTAAAAGTATGTTGACCTTTCTGTGACTTGTGTGAGCAACCTGTGTAGCAAGAAATTAAAGATTTCTATCAAATATTGATTACTTTCAGCCCAATCATATATTAAGGGTATTCTTCTTTAATAGTTAATTGGTAATTCAATTGTCTGCTTGGGCTACGTGTCACGCTGCATAACTCCCTTTCCATTTAGTTGCGGGGACAGATATCCTTATGTTTACTTTGAAATCTTTGGTTTAATAAAAGATAATTTGTTGTCATGGCCCAAATGCAACATAACAAGTCCAAACCATGACAATATCACCACCGTGCTTCTCAGATAAGGTTATTTGGCTAGAATGAGATGTTTTCCTTTCTTTGTACATAATGTACAACTCTGCAGACAAGCAGAAATGTTCTTTTTGGAGAGTAGTTGTTTTCTTTCATGCTTTTTCAGTGTTGTCCTTATAGTGGAGAAAAATCTTTTCAAAGTTACTCTAGGTTCCTTTCTAATCTTGCAAATTTATGTGATCTTTGTTGGGAAATTGCCCCCCTGACGACAAAGTTGACCAGATGAAACCAGATGAAATTGATCTTGAATCTCATTTGTACATAATCTGACGCATTCGCTGAGCTCCTACGATGATTTCATTGTACAATTTCATAAAAGTGTTAGATCAAAGTTTACAGATAATTTTCTTGATATAAAGAACAATGACAGTTGACACTATTTTAGACAAAAAAAAGTTTTAACTGCTTATTCTGAAGGTTCATATGCATTTTCCACTTTCCCACAAATTTGAAAACACCGGATTATTTCTTTAGCATTTCTAACTTGATGTTTCCGTCATATTTATGTTGAAATATGGAAAAGTCTACATGATAAATAAACTCTAAAGTTGTGTGCATGGATGCTGAAATTATTGAGATTCCAAGTATGTTGATATGCATTTAGTCATTGTAGCATTTGCAAGAAAGCCCTAATGTTTTCATTTCAACACTCTCCATGATGCCATCTTTCCATGCGGTCAAGTGTTAAAGCAGCCAGGGCTGCACAGATTGTCCTCTATCCCCTCCAAAAAACAAGATGAACTCCAGTGAAAAATGATTAGCCTGATGAGGAATCATGATCTAGATCAAGAGCAGGCTAATGTCAGCAATCTGTGTTGTCCATCTGTTTCATTACCCAAATAACCACCTAACTCACTCTACACCTTGAGAAGAGAAGATCAGGCTACTGCAGCTGTGAACGAATTTCTGCTCAGTTTTTTAACATTTCACTCAAAGTCAGATCTTAATGTTTAATGTATAGATGGTGAGGTGTTCTGTCTTTCTGACCCTAAAGCTAATCTCACATTTGTAGTTCAACCTATACATGGAACACAGTTTAGCAGAAGGGGGAAAAAAAAGACAATATGTATCACATGGCCAATAAACTCTAAAACAGACAAAGCTGAACTGTTGAAAGCCATTGGGTGGGGATAAAATAAAACGAGTGATTTTTAAAATGTTCACACTGTCAGCAGAATCAAGGGCGTATGCTGTCCCACAAGAACAGGATCTAGCTGTGTATAAGTGTGTGCTTTGGGGTCAAGTGAGTGAGAAGTAGTGGGCAGGCTCGCAGCGTAACCAGGATGACAGAGTTGGAGGACATTCTGTCACTTCAAACTTTTATTAGAAAGTTGGAGGTAAATGTATTTCATCAGGGCCATTCCATTGAATGGGTGCCGTTTATCTACATTTCACTATTATGCAAAGTCTCCTGTACATCGTTCACCATTACTGCAATTATATTAAATATAAATTTAAAAACTAAGACAACCTAGAATATTTTTGCCTGTCCCTGTTCTGTAATACTCCTTAGACAGAATAAATACACTCCCTTTTTTTGTCTTGTGTACTGACATCTCAGCTATTGTTTGATTTTTTTTTCCATAATAAATCCATAATATATTATTAAAGAGCTGTCCCCTGATTGTCACTTAGTTTTGTTACCCACACAACATTTTCCCTTCTTCAGGAAGTTGCATCTTACTGCATCGATACTCTGAAGCTTGTTGTAAGACCAAACGTTAGTTCTTTCGTTTTTCTTATGGTATGTTTGAGGATATTAAGTGTGACACCTAATATTGGCATTTTATCCTTTTATCCAATTTCTTTGATGTTGTCAATCAAAAAAATGTTTTATTTGCACCCTCATTGTTTGTGTAAATATTAGCTGACCTATTACAATTTGCCGATTTTAGGTTTAAAGTTGAAATACTTAAGTTTTTTACATTTAGGATCACTTTGAAAATGTGAATAACATACTTTCAGAGAGCACCACCAAGTACTGCTGAAAAGCTAGCGTGATGGCTATCCTGAGGATAGACATAAAATATTTAAAGGAGGAACCAATAAATGGAGGAAGAATCTAGACTCAGGCAGGAATAAAAACCAACAACCTCAGTGAGACAAAAAAGTACAAGTGTTGCATTAAGTGGAGGGAAATGTACTGTAGAATCAAGGGCGGGAAAGAAGGTCTACAACGCATAATTTCTAATCCACACAGTACCCAGCTATTTCCAGTTCAGCTGTAGATCCACAGCTAAACGTTTAAGAGGGATTTGTGTCTTTGTTACAGTGTAATAAGGCATAATTACCAAATGTTAAAGCAGCTAATGAAAGTAGACTACTGACTCCAACAACTTAGTGATCAGGATGCATGAATTGTGCAATATGCAGGAAAATCTGAGTTTTCTCATGCTGAAGTTGCACCCCCTGAAACTGATCTGCAACTCATTCTCAATGTCGGAGTAGAACCATCCATCCATTTTCTATACCGACAGTCCGTTAATCGGGTAGCGGGTGGGCTGGAGCCTATCCCAGCAGTCATCGGGCGAAAGGCAGGGTACACCCTGGACAGGTCGCCAGTCCATCACAGGGCCACATAGAGACAAACAACCATGCACGCTCACACTCACTCCTACGGACAATTTGGAGTCACCAATTAACCTGACATGCATGTTTTTGGATGGTCGGAGTAGAACCGAAAATGTAAAATGCATTTATGGAGAATGTTTAGAGTCAGGATTTCTCTTGCTCAGTCTCGAACTAGTACAACACAGTCAAGTGACACATCTCCAGTGGGTAATGCTAGATAAGTAGCAAAAGAATGCGCTAAATGACTAAACAATGAAAATCACAATCAACAGTTCCACATGACCAAGAACTGCTGGCACACTGTGCATGCTGCTGCATACGTTTAAGATCCACATTTGAAACAAGACTCAATTAATTTATCCAGTACATGGCATTGAGAAAAAGCTTTAAAAGCACACAGATGCTTGATTCATGTCGACTTTTTGGCAAGCATAGCACAGAAATATAGGCAGTCCACTTTGGGTGCACCAGCAGGCAATATTTGACACAAATGTGCCCTATGTGTATATAACCCCCCATTCAGATCCCTTCTGTCTGAGCACATTTACATGACAACAGAAAAAATGGATTGTTTACTCCGACGAAAACACAACATTTAAAATGTCTGTAAACATGTTAGTTTGACAGAAACCAGATGAAATTGATCATCACAAAAACCCGACTAAAACACACAGACAATGTGGTTGGTGTGAGTCACTCTGCATGTATGCAGTCAGGAGTAAAAATGGGCCAAGGCACTCCACAGATGCCCTCAAGTTCCTTCCTCCTGCATCTTTTTGTAAAACAGTCTATTGTAAGTGTATGAAAATAGCCCATTCAACATGTCAAGAGTCACAGTTGCCTACTCTGCTCTCATAAAATTCTGATTTTATTCCTGCAGCGTCATCTGACAAAGTCACTTTTCAAGTAACTTAACATCTATGCAGTGAATTTCAGCTTTACTTTCTGTATATGTACAATCTCAAATTCATAATGTTACAAGCTGCAGAATGACTTGGAGGTTCCCCTCACACAATCCACAGCATCAACATATTTCATAGATTCTCCTCCCATCCATGTATACCAGGACAAGGGCTGAAGTCCATTTAAATGGCACAGTCCAGCTGTAACTGTACCTCAACTAAACTGAGTATGTAACTGTTAAAATGGACGCTTGGACTGCTATTTTCTAAGAGGAAATCCATCCACACAATTATGTCTGGGGTGAAGCAGAGGAGATAGATAATACCTAATCACAAAACAGAAAGTTAATATTGTAATATTCCATCATCAACATCAGGAAAAACTTGCATCTACAGCAAGAGATATCTGAGAGGTACCCGAATTGTCACAATGCATACAGATAATGTCAATAATAACGGTGACTGATATAGTGCAGTGGTTTGCAAAATGAAGTGCTGCTCACTTGAGATCTGGCACACCATGTACCATCCATCTGGATTATCTGCGGTCTAGTAAACACATCTTGTGTGGCATCAGGTTGCATGAGTGTTCATGTGAAAGTATTTTAAAACTACAGTGCATTATGTGAGCTGGCAGCATGAGCTGCCCACAGTGTGTCATTTGTCAGCTCTTACATGACAAACAGGATTTATACCATCAAGCACTGGGTTTGTTTGGAGGAAATCTTGGAACATACTGTAGCTAGTTAGAACTTTTTGGACACAACAAATTTTTTTTTAGGCCAGGTTTACCAGCAAAAGGGGAAGCTAAAGCTCCACCTGCATTGATCTCTTCACACAGAAAACTCGCAAAGTATTTCAGGTACACAGACATAATTTCTTCCTTTTCACCAATTACAAGCAATGAACAATGTCAGTGTGTGACTCTATGTGACCCTTTGTTACTTTGCAACACTGTATTACAATATACAGTTCAGGCTTAATGTAAATTTTAGCACTGAAGATCTGACATTGGTCACATATCACTTGTTTCTCAAGCACCTAGCATCTTGATGCATATCATTGGGCCAGTCCTGACAGCCTCCGTCCTGGCAGTACGCCGACCCAGAGTGATGTCGATGGCATTATCACCAACTTCTCAATTTCCCTGGCAAGTCATGTCAGGTTAATCTCACAGTGAGATTGCACTTTGGCCTGGTTGAAGCTTGTCTTGAGGTCTTTCAGCATGGACTTAGACAACCTCTATGCCATTAGAGGGAGTGCAAAAGGAAATGTGAAGTCTTATCCTGCACTTAGCTTCATTATAAAGTAGAAAAAACAAACAAAAACTGTATTTTCACAACAGAGAGCGTTGCTTTCTCAATGAAAGACAGGTGTGTCAAATGAGATGTACCTTTAGTAAAATTTATTTGGAAACTATGTATTTTATAGTCAGGTCCAAACCTATGATAAATATATCATCCACAGCTCTGAGGACTATATTTGATTTTAATTTTATAACAGAATAATTGAAAATAATCCAACACTTAAACAATATCTGCATGTAATTGTAATTCATATGGTAAAATACATAGTGATTAGGTCTTCAGCACACTTGAGACCTAATGGTATGGTGTTATAGTTGAAAGTGGAGACCCGACAGGCTGACGGACCGATCATGGCTTCAAAAATGAAGACTTATTACTTTTGGGGAAGAATTCTGGGCCTAAAACCCAGAGGCCATATATTATCCTGATAAGTCGTGTCGACCTAAGCCAACGGCCCCATTGTCAAGCACAACCACCAAATGACGGAAAACTGATAAGCGGTCATACCATGTCACCTGCTGTGTAATACAAAAATAGATACTATTAATCTTGTGAATTGCCATTAAAGATAAAAGAAGATGATGGGAAAGACTCCAAGCAGGTATCGGAGCCTAATGATGAGTAATTGGTCAGTGAATCATTAGCATGAGAATGAAAGGACACATGATTCTGCCAAGATAAAGAATGAATATTATTACAGTGTATTTAGGAATGGCATTGTGTAAATAAATGGAACACAAAGATGAAAATAGGATTTTTTTTTAAAATAATTCATTCCAGCGTTTGTTTTGAAATAACACAAAAGTTGGAGTCAACATCAAACTACAAACTTATATATTGTGTAGAAATTATGGATGGATGGAGACCAAAATTCCATATTCAGGTCCATATAAAGATGGTGTTAAATGCCACTTAATGTAGGTGCATTAAAGTTATTTTCGCTAGTTGCCACTTTTACCAGGAAGGCGGTGATGACATGCGTCACACAGAAAGTACAGATGAGGACAACAGGTATCAACTTGCAGAACAGCCCTAAGAGCCAGCACACTCACTCACCAAAGAGCAGAGTGTTGATATGGTGAGGTTGAATGAGATAACATGGCAACTAGTATTATTTAATATAATAAAGCCTGTATATGCCAGTTACACTTACATTCTGACATAGTACAGTCTATGAATATTAAATGCTAAGGCTTTATCTTGCAGGAAGAGCTGTGTTCTACTAGTTCACCAATGCAGTAATGCCAGTATGTGTTCTGGCCTGTAAAGGGGTTGTTGTAGTCACCCTCCCACAATTCAGTAATAAAGGCAGTAGCATTTTATGTGTAGCCGATTCCTGCAGATATCTGGGTTCAAACCTTTTTAAGTTAGTGATCTATTAATGCTCTGTAAATGATTTTTTCTCTATTTGAAGCTGTTTGCAAGATGATTATTTTACTTAAGAGCTAAATGTGTTTAAATGGCTCATTTAATGATGTGCTGCACTTACAAAATAAAAAGACCCATAACCACCAACAAATGCTTGGTTTAAAGAGAAGGCCACCAAGAAATAAATTTAAAGGCCATCTTTATGACCAATACCGCCCCTGGTTCTAATGCCATTTCACAGACTGTGCTGTGTTAATAGAGACATATTATAACCTTTTTTCCCCCCCAATCTGACACAATTTCCTGAGGTCTTAATGGAATGCCTATGACATCCTTTGAACAAAATAAAGTACAGCAGCTCCTTTTTCCATCTATTAATTTACACCTCTATTTCATCAACCGTTTTTGTCCTCAGGTTTTGCCTCTCTTCAGACCTGAATTACCTATTAACCCTTGGTATGGTATGAGAGACCATACAGTTAACAGCCCAAGAGCTCAGACCACGGACCAAACTGAAATAAAATAAAAAACCTTGACTGGCAATTTCATTCACAAATACTTAACTTCTCTCATCTGTACTTGGGCCATGGACAGCTTGTAGGCAGCGAATCCCTCTTTCAGGCAAAGTCTTTTGATGATTCACATGTGTGGTTGCCCAGGTTGTTAAAACACGCACTGCAGAACATAATTCATGACTAGCCTGTTTCAAACATCAGTTAGAACTTTAATCGCAACACCTTAACATATCAGCCCCATAAACGCTTCACATAAAGGCTTCATTGTTGCTCCACTCCTCTGTTTTAAGGTTTAGCAGGTAAAATTAAGGACTGCTGCATATATGGGCAATATTTCACCTTGGTTGTCTTTTTGTGAAGGCTGGGCCCATTGCTGTACTGATTGTGCATCCAATGGCGATAACTTGCGAAGTCAGATTTCCTTATAAGATATAAAACACTGAAAGTAATGGCAGAGCAGTATGAGCTTATTTCCTTTTTCAGAAAAGTGAATGCTATAACTAATGTGATTTGATTTAAAGCAAAGACAAGAGCAAATCATTTCCATTTGAGGTACAGTAAATGCAGCATCATTTGTAGTTTAAGCACAGCTCATACAGAAGGAGGAGGCAGGATCATCTCCACACAACTTTATGCTGCAAATTTAAACGGCTCACTTTTTCAGATATATGAGGCCAGTGTTGTGTTTCTCAGTTTTTAAGTTGGTAGTGACACCCAATTGTATGCTCTGAAGCACAGAAAAAGATTTTGTCATATGTCCACATGAAGAGATTGCAAATATCAGACTAAAAAGATAACTGCAGTGTCAAAAATAATTATTGTGGGTTTCTGAAATATAATACTCTATATTATATATTACAAAATACTATATTACAAAACTACCACTATCATGTACACTTACATATCCTAAATTTCAATGGTTGCAAAAATGAAAACTGCATTTTAAACACTTTGCACACGTGTTTTTGAATAAAATAGCAAGGAGAGGGAAAAGAAACCGACATGCACAACTCAATATGTCATGCATCAATACCACTCTAACTCTGAATATAAATCCATGATTATTAATTTGAAGAACACAGTGAAGACCATGATACAAGTACAATTATAAAGAAGGAAGACAATAGTTTACTAATAAAGCTTCATACAAAGAAATCTGATTCAAGCCGCTAAAGAGCATCAGACACTGCATTGCATCTGTCTGAATGCTCTTATGTGGACTGATTTGCTTGGAAGTATTGTTGATGCCCCCTGAAATATGAAATTAATATCTTCATGTTTGTGCTAGTAATAAGAGACAAGTGTAATTGCTTAGACACCGTGGCATTTATTCATGGTGTCCAAAATATATTTTCACTTGTGAGGCAGTGAATATACAGTATTTTAAGCCTGTAAACTTTTAAATCCGTTAGAATTTGAGAAAACGCTGAAGATTTATGCCGTAAAAAAATATTTGGTCCTTTGGTGCTTGCTTTGCCAGAAGGCGGTTTTATGATGTCAAAACCCCTGGCATTTGAGAAATGCACAAGGTATCCAGTGGGGTCTGCAACCACTATATGTGGCAATTTTAGACACTGAAAGCAAATGCTGCAAGCATGACATTGTTGGGATTGACAGTAAACAAGCAACACAGTCCATATCAGATGTTGAAAAGCCCATTATAAATCAAAGACTCAAAACACAAAGTTTAGGACTTGGACTTGACTTGAGACTTGGCTGTCTTTACTTGAAGGCCAGAGTACAAAGATTTAAAACTTTCTCGTGACTTGCAAAATAATGACTTTTGGCAGTGGGTAGCAGATAATACTAAAGAACAGATAATGCATGCTTTTGGTCCTCGTCTTTCCTTCTGTTCATTTTCTCTACTCTCACCTTGTTAACTTGACTTTTGTTCCCTTCACTTATCCCTCTTTTATTCCTCAGCTGCAGCTCATATGTTGCTCCTCGACCTCATTTAATTCACTCTTTTTTTCTCTCTTACCCTTTCCTCATGCCCCTTTTTCTCTTTGTACTTTCATTATCTCATTTCCACAGAGGGTACATAAGCACTATGTTCTGGATGCTTACAAAGCATCTGAGTTCTATACATCCAACTGGCATATATGTTCACTCCTACAAAGTCTGTCCACAAAGTAAAGCGCTTGCATGAGCTGTTAAATACAAATTACTGGCCAGCGCATTGACTTCTTTAGTTAGCAAAATATATCAGAAAAAGACTGCAACTAGTCAATCTTTCTTTCTAAAGCCGTTTCCACACAAATAGTTGAGACGTTCAGGGGAATATGCAGACAATTTGGGCTAGACTTTTTGTTTTTGCAGATGTTACTCACACAATTAATTCACAGCAGGATATTTTCTTCTGGAGATGTATTCTCATACCTAGAAACGCTATGAAGGATGTGTAGAAGAATGTGTGTCTAGACAGCATAGGAGACGGGACATAATTAAAAGTGCACGCTATAGAACTTGCTATTCATTCCTCACAAAAGGTTGGGAATTATAGATAAAGCACCTTTATGCCCATTTTTGTACGACACGAACATGACATGTAAATGAACATATCATAATAACAAGGAGTGAATAGAAAGCAAAACACAGGTCAGTAAAAAGTGAATGAGGGAGAAATTCTTATCAACACACACACAAACTTGCAGTAAATCCTGTGGCTCCACCAAGTCAAACTGATAACAGTTGTGGCTGTGATAAAGTCTGGCGTGAATACTGGGAAGATACACATTCTTAGATGCCATCCTTCCAAAAAGTCTCCCAAACAGTTGAGGAATGCAGTGCATGTGTGAAAACAACTTCATCAAGTCCACACGTGAGATTCGCTGGCTGCCTTCAAGCAAGACGGCAAAGTCATGCTGCAAACTATTGTGTGTTTTTACATGCCTCTGAGGAGATTTCTGCTGATGTATAATGCAAATGACTGTAATATTCACACAAGCAACAAGCTCCATGAGGAATAAGCATAAAAACTCCCACTTGAAGGCAGCCCAAAAGCAAGGCCATATTTAACTGTCAAAACAGACGCTGAGCAAAAGTTTACAAGATTAGTTCCCCCCAAAAGAGGCCCTATAGAAACTGACCCCATCCATTCCAGCCTTCAACAAGAGCTCATACAGAAACAATACTCAGAGCGTCTTAGTTTGTGATCATTTAAATGCAACCTTGTTTGTGGATATGCTCCATTGAGCATGGTTGGTAATCAAACTTAATACACCTGACACCTTTTACATTAGTGGCCTGCATATCCCTGCTTCTCAGAGTGCAACAATATATTCACAGAACTGGAGCTATATCCTGTAACTATCACTAACTCCAGTTTCTTATTTTGGACTGGGCAGTGGATGTCGGCGCCACATAACAGGATTTAGAGTGAGTTACCAGACATGTAAAATCAACCAATCTTGCCACTTGTTTTATTCATTGACGTTACAGTCAACTACAGCTAACTTGGATTTCTGGAAATTAGTTTTTTTTTTTTTGTTTTTAATCCATTTTACTGTCTTTAGCATGAGGACCCAGGGGTTCTGCTTCCATCAGTGTTTATCGAGCCTAAGCCAGTAAACACCAATGGCTGCGCGAACGACACTCAGATGCGAGAGGTCAGCAGGTATTAACTTGTTTTTGACTGGTGTAAAAAAAAGAGTTCAAGTTCTCCATTATTTATAAGGCTGATAATCAATAACAATCACTGACCCTCAACAAAATCTTTTCTTTAATGCAATGTCAAAGATTGTGGACAAGTGTGCTCTTCAACACTTCAAGTGTATGTAGTGTTGTCATTGTCCAGTTCAATTCTTTCAACATGCAACACTATGCATGACATGACATGACATGACAGCATTTTTGCTAAACACAGTTCATCAGCCAAAAGTTATGTGAAACATTAAAAACAATCATATTTGCACCAAGTCGAATTCTCTTGATATCTGGAAAGGAATATGCAAAAAATTGTAGTCAGTCTCACCTTTAAGGCGGTTTGCGTTTGTCATTGATTCTAATTTTGTTTTTGGTTCAGTATAAATTCAGTTGTTAGAAGAAAAACTATTTGTTCTTTTCCAAACATTTAAAAACATTTTTAACAAGGACTCATTAAAGCTTCAAAACTATGTATCTTGATTCGACCAAACCAGACCATCTCAATTGTTCAAAGAGCAGCGTGACATGTGAAAGGCACCTTTCCTTTGTGCTGCTCATTCTCTTGTTCATTTCAGAGGCTGTTAATCATTACTGTGATTATTTAATTATATAACTTTGCTTTTTCTAAGGCCTCAAATCTACAAAGACTGCAGTTGCCATGAGCAACTGTGTATGTGCAAAGAAGAATGTGTAACATAATGTCATGAGGAACGTCTGTAGGAGTGGCAAGAAGGGCGGCTTGTGTGTCCTGACGAGACTGCAGTTGGATTCTCTTGAGATGTTGACAAAGTTCCCACCCTGTTTTACTGATTAAGCTCACCATAAGAAAAACACAAAACCCTGCCATAAATTACAAGTCCGTCTGCAAGATGATTTGTAGGTTTATAGATGCATGAATAGCGTTTTTAGAACTAACAATTAGATGGGTCAGGCGGTTCTCATCATTAGCTTGTTAATAATGGTCTGTTCTTGGACTGCTGGTCTGACTGTAGTGTGCATGTGTGTCATCTTTTTAAAGTTTGTCAGTTTTAATGAAGTAGAAAAGAAAAAAAAAAAACGACCAAAATTAAAACTGTGCGCAATATTGTAAGCTATTATATAAAAATAAATAAGAATCCTTCAAGAAAGGGGTTGACATTTTTTAATTTCATGTCAAATGTGAAATTAATAATACCCCCCGTCAAGAATCTCTAATATTTTCTGTTAAAAAATTAATATTAATAATCTAGCTGCATTTAAAGATGTTGAAAGACACTAATCATTTCAACACTAATCAAGTACTAATATTATTTAGTATACTAATAGAACATAATTCTCAATCAGTCAGTCTTAAATACAAAACACAGACATTCCACAGGGCTACGGTCCACACGGTATGGAAAACACTGCTCTGGGACTTGAATTATGTCATAACCTATTTTTTGGTTTTGCTGCAACAGTAAATGGGTTTATCATCACCAGGATGATGTACAGCAACTGCAGAAGCTTAAAGAACAAACATTCAAGTCAAAATAATTTTTCCCTCTCCATCATTCATTGATTGGCACTTAAAAGTTGCATTGTTGTACTACAGAGCCGGACAGAGTACTGGTTACAAGGTAGTGCTGAACAAGCACTTACCCTTTCATTGACTAAAGATTCCTTAAACATGTTGGATGGATTTAATTTAAAATAAAAAAAACAACAACACATGTCTAGCCCCCAATGATGAATTTCTGTGTTTGTTTCTTGTGAAGACAGAGGCAAACAGGAATAATAGAGTAAAGAATAATAAAGAAGATGCAAATAAATGGCTCAGATTTATTTATTTTTTCCTCATGAAGCTCAACAAATCAGGGTGTAAAACTGAAAAAGATTTTTTTCCAAATCTAACTCGCTGTCAGAACAGTCATCACTAGGGATGGGAATTGTTAAGACTTTAGCAATTCTGGTTCCATTATCGATATCGCTTATCAATCGGTTCATTATTGGTTCTCTTATTGATTCTCATCCAGTTATATAGTACAAATATAATACAATATATACGTACTCTAGGCTCACTCTTGCAGTTCTCGTCAGCTAAATGTTAATATCAGGTGGAAATTATTCATACAACATGTCGCTAACATTATTACAACAGGGCTCTCAAGTTTTAAATGCAGAACCGGTTCTCGATTCCCACCCCAGTCATCAGCAATTCCTATTTGTTTTATTCATTTTTGGCATTGAAAAGCACTCACTATATTATTTTGGCCACAGTGATTCACCTTGTATATAGCTTTTAAATGTTGAGGACACTGAGGCCTCATGAACTTCTCACCCAGCTTCCAGGCTGATGTCCCCTCTGTGTCTCACTGAGCAGGTATTGACAGCTTTTCAGGGGACTTGTGCCCTTCAGGTCCAGACACTTCAATAGGTTTGCATTCCTCTTCATTAACTCATCATCAACATGGATTTATTTTTTGTTGATGATGGTACATCTGCACCTGCCTTGGCTAGTTGCACTCCCCTGGACATCCCTGCCTGAATAAAAAATGAAGGCCGTTTATTACATCGTGGCTGTCATTGTGCCATTTGTTGAGTAAAACACACAGGTCCATTATGGAAGTGTCATGAAGCTGTGTGTTTGTAATGCGACAAATCACTGCAGGCTGTCTTCCCATCAGTTCTATTGCATTACTCTTAGCAGAGAGGAACGCTGTTAATGCTGACAAACACTGCAGAATGAGGGTCATTTACCACACATCCATTAAGCAGGTGCCAATACGCCACCAGTAGCAGAGTCATCCTTCACTTTCTACAGGGTCGCATTTGCATCACGTTGCTCTACATATCTTTAAATTAGTTGAGTTGAAATCACACTTTTATGAATATATGCACTGGTAAAAGTTCAATTGCGTCAAGGTGTATTTTTCTTGTTCAAAATTAAAACTGAAAACAGCATTCTGGGACGCTCACAATCATCCCTCAAATAACCCCCCTCCTACTAAAATTCAAACAATGATAAACTCTAAATGTCACTGTCTTTTTGTCAGAAAACTCATGGAGAAATTTTTGTCCTTTCTATGTGGGACGTAACAAGGATTTTGAACTAAAAATTCAAAATCCCTGTCAAAGCTTTTGCTCAGGGCTCCATTCAGAGTTCATTAAAAAGTCTAATCAGGGCACAGCAACAGAATAACATGTTGTTCACCCTGCTAATGCGCAAGAGAGCATAACAAATATGAAACCCTTTTGGTCCCAAAGAAATATAATCGCAGACAACTTCCTCATTTAAATTCCAATGAAAATGTATTTGCAAAAATTTCTTTTTTACGAATTTTTTAATTCTAATTATTGCTATTGCTTGAGGGCAGGTTTGTTTTTTGGATTCTTAATCAATGAAAATTATTGCAAACTTATTCTCAATTTCATCCCCACGCCTTGGAAGTCAAGTGTCGAGACTCTTATTTCCTTTGACAACTGATTCCACAGATAGTTTTACTGAAAGATCAGTTTATATTTCTCAAGGATATGATTCCTAAAGCAGACAGATTATTATTTTTTTTTTTTACATGGAACTTTGGATCTAGCATGATGGATTGATGAGACATTTCAATCCTGACATGAAATATGAATCACTGGAACTGACATTTGCTGGCCTGTTCCCATGTGAAGAGAGAAAGGTCTTCTTTGAATAGATAGCCTCAGTCTCATAAATATGACATAGAAGCACCTTTGACCGATTTGAGGATGACACAGTGCACTGAAATAAAAATAATACTGCTAATCTTCACATTTCATGCATCATTAACACATCAGTTCACAGTACGTTAGAGTAGGTCATCTCAAAGTAGCGCGCGCTTACAATTGGAGTGTAATAAATCAATAAATGATCAGTTTTGATTCTGGAAAATTCTAATTTGATGGAGACTTATGAAGATTTACATTGGAATCGTTTCATTCATTTTGAGTGCATGTTTAACTATACTGTTACTAACTATACTTTAAAAGGAAAAAATAATAAAGCTAATCAGTAGCATGGCCAATCTAAGTAGTTACTGTGATAACTGTGACCGCTGTGTACTACAGGTGTGACACAGGCTGCTCATAGGTACAAGTACTTCACAGCAGCTGTTGGACTGCTCTCGTTTTTCACTTTAAAATCTATACACACAGCAGATGTGTTTACAAGATCCTGCCACAACTTTTTAGGAGTTATGGTACGGTAAGGCTGGTGTAAAACAGGCATCAGGAGTGGAGGTGTCCTCAATGAAACCAATGTCAATTATGTTGATCATCCTTACTGCAAGACAATTTAAAGGAGAAAAATCTAGCCCTTTTTTCAGAAGTTTACCCCTTTTCCTAAGATCTTTAACTCCTTTTTCTTCCATCAATTTAAACCATTCACTCAGACCACACACCAGGTTACTTACATTTCCTTTAGCTTCAGTTGGATCATAGCTCAGTCACTCTTTTAGGCACAATCTAGTCAGGAATCATATGCTAAACAAGTTGTTAAAGCATCAACCACAAAACGTAACACCACTGATAAGTTGTCATGTATAAGTTCCATAAACAACTTTTGCCACATTTTGTGTGCTTCTAGTTTTTAACGGCTAGCATTAGGAACTGCTGCTTATTGGGGCAATGTTTCACTTATATATCAGTGAGTGCAGTTATCGGTGTTGTATTCATGGTGCATTCAATGACAAATGGGACATCGGAATGTTAAACTTGCCACAAGTAAAAAATTTGAAAATGAGTTGTGGCATTGATGTCACTGAATATGTTAATAGGCAGCCTCCAGTGAATGTACTGAACTGCAGTGAACAGACTAACTGACCGGCTTAATCGAGCCACAAAAAGGTACTTTCGGGGTGTGGGGGTGGTTTGGGATCGAAGACAATCTTTCACCTCAGAAATCTGAGTTCTAGTGCTGTAGGAAGCTACTCATTTCCTCTTTTACCTTGAATATCCCAGTTTCATTCTGTGGTAAGTCTTGTCACTGATGTTTCCAAAAGAGGTAGTAGAACTAACAGACACAACAAGTTTAGTGTTAGCCATCACAAAGGCATTAATTAAAGTGAGAAAAGAAAAATAATACTTTTAAAGTACCATATCCTCTAAAGTTTTCCACCAATAATTTACTCATATGGAGGAAATGTTTATTTGATTATATTCTGAGCTTTTTATAGTTAAGTGGAGGAGGTATATCAGGTGGGCTCTTGCAAACACTACAATTAAAAGCAGCAAGGGAAATTTGCATAGTATAAGCATATCATTAACTCTCAGGAAAGTAGAAACAATGTATTCTCCAGGGTGGCATCCAAAGATAGGCCTCAAATCCATCCTATGTAGGTGGTAGCCACAGCAGACTCTTCAGGCTAATAATCCCCATAGTATTTATCACATTCTAAATATAAGTATACAGTTCCTTCATACTTGCAAAGTTAAAAGAACTTCACCTAAACCTGAAGATGAATTCAGCGGAGTTTAACTGGAGCACATGAATCAGTGTTTATATATATATTTATATATGAAATCGTCATTAATGTATAAATAAATGGATCAACATCAGATCATACTGTACCGTGCTTAACCGTACATTTGGTTATGGTCACTGCATATTGTTGCATGCTCATCAGCCATGAATTCTTCTAATAGGACAAATTGACGCAAACTAAAACAGAATATAATAATATAGAGACATATTTCTATATCTGCTTTCAATTTTTTTTATGTCACTTTACTTAAAACTTCCTACCACTGTACCCATTCAAATGGCTTTGCGTTACCCATGGATGAATTATCAGTAAAACAGACCAGTGTTCAGACTTGCAAAAGGCCCTCACCTATCAAAATGTCAAAACATAGTTTTGTCGTCAGTTTTCTCTTTTGTGTTCCATTTGTTGTCATTCTGTATATATATATATTTTTCATGGTTATTGACACCAATGGCCCAAGTCATCCAGTCGTTATGATTTACCTTTTATTGATACGTGCGGTGCAACAGGCATAATTAACTTATTTCATGGAGTATTTGCCAAATCCACATAGATCTTTTCTTAAATGTTGTACTTTCCTCCTGTTCAACACTTTTTCCAAACCGATCATTTCAAAAGAAACTTGTTTTAATGTGAAAAGATCACAGTTATGAACTAAACCTCAATCCAGGGATTTATTATAATTTAATTTCCTGGCTTTTTCAGTTGTGCAATATTTCCTTTTAGATCATATTCCTGAATCATCCACTTGAAAACCAAAACGTCAGAGACATTCTTGGGAGCTGTTTGCAGATTTCGTGTAAGCCCACAGCCCAGGGAGTGCAATAAAAAGACTATGAAACCAGTGAACGGCAGTTTCAAGAATTTAAAAAAGCCAGTGTAAACAAGAACCATTCATTATGGCAAATGCAATCATATGGAACTCCCTATCCTGTGGCCAGTAGGTTAAAGAAATACTATTTGAGGCGAAAGTTGGGGAAAATGGAGAAAGTGAAGAATGTTCTCATGATTTGTTGAACACTAAGGGTCACAAGTTGTCAGTTTTGTTGGGGTTTTTTTTTGTTTGTTTTTTTTAAAAGGCAGTGCAATACCTCTCTACACTCACTCAGTAAATGCTTGGCAGCTGCACAAAGAGTGGAGTCGTGGGACAGTGGTCAAAGTGTGTGGTGCTGCCCATCACTCATTTGTGAAGAAGCATGCAATCCACAGAAAGGCAGGTTTGGAAGAAAGATGAGCATAAAGATTAGGGCAGGCATGTCATCTATGTACTGATGACATCTCATTAACCCTACAATGTACATTTAGATAGACCTGGGAAGAGTACTGCGTTTATTCCATGGACTTTAGCCTCACCTTATCCATGACCGCTGTGTGCCTAACACAGCCCTTACTTTGATTTAAAAACAGAAATATATAGTCTGCACCTTTATGGTATAGCCTTTAGGATATGGGTATGCAATTAGTGATAATTATGATGAGTGTCTGCATCAGCATATTTCTTCCACCATTTTCTGTCCATCGACATAGCTTGGTGCAAGCATATTCACATTTTTACAACTGCATGATGTAAAATTAATGTGTTGGTACTGCTATTATCACCAATCATAAGAAACCCAAGGCTATTTCTAACTTTCACAGTCACTCTTACCAGTTCTCGTAGTATGTGTTCTTAAATCTAACAATACATTTCCTTAGGATTCTATAAATAGCATGTAGTCCTAATAAGACAGAGTAGCCTATAAAACATGACAGTTCTAAAGATCTCCAGAAAGCCAACAAGGCGTTTTCTCTGTTCCTGAAGGAATTGTTGTGCTCACTGGTCCTGACATAAATGCATACACTTGCTGAAGGATTAAAACAAGTATTTCTGAACACATTAAATAACTTAATACAGTGCAAGAAAAATAAAACTTGGTACTTTCAAGTTTTACATCATTAGCAAGCTGAAAAAATACATTAATGAGTAGGTAAAAACAAGGAGCAAGCGTTTGAACATTCATAACTTTACATCTTAAACAATGGAAGGTAAAATTTCAAAGCTGTGTGCTTTCAACTGTGTGGACATTTTTACTGCTCCAAGTGGGACGCAGTCCTATAAAATTCCCATATTGTGTTTGTGTGAATATTTGGACAGAGTTCAAAGGGAAATATGAAGAAGGGAAAACAAAGACTGATTTCATGTTTAACTTTGAGGTTTTTTCTGAGTGCATGGCCTGACTGTCATCTGACCTTACTCATCTTAACTGTAGCTGAACTGTGTGGGAGGAAGAACCAGTGACTCATCTGAGCATATTAGGTTTGACTGGTGGTTTGGGTCCACTGGGTGGTTTTGCTTTTCATCATAATGGTTATACACTAACCAAACAGAAAAAAAAAACTTTTCCTGCCTGAAAATTCAGAAGCTTGAAGTGGATCACCGCTCAGACTGTTTACTGAACAGACATTAGATCAATCTAGTTATCCTCTCTCAAGCTATGCATTGGTAAAAACTGAAATGAAAGCATGCAACTGTATACCTGCATACACTACAAGTATAATAACATAAAAGCTTTGTGATTATTTAGCCATCACACATGGCTATGCTGCTTTAGCCACTTTGTGGATGAAACTGTTCTCTGAAAAATAAAGCAGAAATAAAGCCAGTGTAATGGTGTTTAAGAATATTCAAGGGGGACAAACAACATTCACTGTTCCTCTGACTTACCATTAACATTGAGGAGAAAAGTAAATATTCTAATAAACACATTCATTCATAGGGTCGATTACATTATCCTGAAATTTGTACACTGTAGGCAGCCCCAACCCAAATATTCCATACTTCACTGACCAGTGCTTAAATAAATGTTATTGCAACTCAATTCATTCAGAACATTCAAAGCATTTCCACATTCGTTCTCATGTTACCCAAACAGGCAACCAAGTTGTTGAAGGAAATTAAATGGAAAAGACTTAAATATTAGCAGAGTTCTATTTGTTAAATTTATCCACTATGATATCTCAGTCAGTGGGTTTACATGATGACATTAACTCGATTATAGCTATAGTTGGGTTATGCTCCATGTCTGAGCAAGGGTAATTATCCTTTGTTACATGGCGGTGAATTAATCGAATCACTGGCACAAAGCATGTCATACCCCGGTACGATAGGTGGCGCTGTACTCATTTCAACTATCGCTAATAGAGCCTAATAGGCATTTGAGAAAGGTGGCGAATGAGCAAGAGCAAGAGCAAGATAAAGCTACATCCCTCTACATTTGTGATGAGCTGGTTATGGCACAAACACGATGCACAACGGCACATCATGTTGTTTGTTTCTTTCTGACGGCAGCGACAACAACAGTAATATCGTCTCCTTCGACTTCCGGGTGACGATCGCGGGAAAAAATCTCGAGCATGCACAGAACGCTCGATCCTATCCACTGTCATCTCCAGGCACGTTCAGTGAGCAGTTGGATCGAGTTATCCCGGGGTCTTAATTCGATTGCAAGTAACCCGATCCGATTTCTTGTCGGATTAAGCTTGTTACATGAGCTCAATCTTATTGTAATTTAGCCATTTATCTGATCCGATTGCCCGCATGTAACCGCACTGAGTGTCTTGGCTTGTAAGACACCAGTTGAAAGATTTAAAAAGTTTGATTTCTGACCATGGAACACAAACATAGCATACATTTAGATACTAATGAATACATCCAATATTTAAAATATTTCACAGAAGCTTTAAAATAAAAACAATCAACATGACAAAGTCAAAGACAATAGAAAATGAACCTTTAAAAGAGCAGATGGGGTTGGGGCAGAGATGTCGGTTTGTGTGGGTGGTAGTGGTGGAGGAGCAACAACATGCAAAGAGATAGAAGAGAGAACAACACAGACAAGGCTGTTTGACAAAGATAAATTATGCTTATTCAGAGTAACCAGAGGGTGCAAAGCAAAAATAATAGGGCCATTTGCAGGATGGAGGGTTGCCAGATCTTGCTGTTGAACAGATGCAAAACCAAAAATGCATTTGGGGAAGCTGACATGCATATGCCAATATGGTATTTTGTCAATTTTTTAAAAGTAAAAAAAAAATTTAAAAAAAAACAACAACTCACAGTTGGGTTCTACAACAGTGCTTTTAAAAAGCAGTGCTGTTGCAAAGCCATCTATACATTCTACTCTCTGCAGCCACTATCCATGATTGATTTCCCTGGTGATATTATTGATTCATGTGCACTTCTACTATATACCCGCACCTTCTTCTAACTTCATGTGAATCAAATCATGCGTAGATCATTGCTAAGTCAAGCTGGACCTTCATAGGTCACTGACAAAGATATATATAGAAAGATATTCTTTCAGTCAACGATCATAAAAATCAATCAGAGGAAAACAACCAAGAAGCTCCCCTTGAGCCAGTCGCTTTGAAAGGCTTAAGAACATTTAGTTGGAGAAGATTGATCAAAAGTATTTAATAAAGATCTACTTTAAATTAGAGCAGGTTAGAGGGGCATAATCTGGTTTGATCATTACGTGGCAGTTGTGTTCTTTGCCGTTTGTCACTTATCCCTAAAAATCTTGGCTTTTAGAGAACATAGCCAGGAGCTTACTCAGGGTTCAATGGATGCCTTGAAAGAAGTGCCCCCTCCCCTTAAAGTGTTATACCACTTAGTGTGGTAGTATTGACAAAGCTTCAAGTTCTACTGTACTGAACAGTTGTGCAGAGAAATATACAATATAATCACCTTATTTCAGCAAACACTAGAATTATGACAGATTGTACAAATCTAGATTACATCTTGCCTTAGAGTATAGAAATAGCTCAACCCTGATGCAGATAAAGCCAAAATGATTACGAAAAAAAATATCAATTTAGTATTCTAATCAGTCACTAAATATCAAACCCAGTGTTTTTCTTTCATTTAACCCCATTTGTCTTTTCAAACTAAGGTACTGGTGGTTTCAATTTTAGAAAACTGGAAATGTATTTATATGACGCAGATGGTTGGAGGAATATGAAATAAGCCACGTCTTATATGCAATATGGTCACACAGCTGTGGATTTTGGTCTCATTGTTGGATAAATCCAAATGTAGCAGTCCAGTTGGCTGCCAAAAGCTAGCCTGCAGCATAATTCTTTTACTAAGATGCCAAAATGCAAAGGAATGTTCTACACAGATTATGTTAAAAGCCTGTTAAATTTTTTAACAATGAAATCTGCCTAATGTCGATAAAAGAAACAATGAGACATCCCCTGTTTTGCAGCTCTTCAGTTTCTCAAGCTGTGGCATAGCTTCATGTCACAGTCATTCCAGCAGGTTAACCCAACAATGGCCTCTGTTCAAAATTACAATTAATAAATAAAACACTACTCTTTAAAAGAAAAAATATTGCATGATAAAACTTACATTCTTTTAATTAACTTCTCTTTTATAGCTCATTACCAAAGCACATTTAAATTATGCTCATCTGAGAGTTGAGCAACAAACGACCGATACAGATTTAATGCTGCAAGCGTCGCTTGTTCTGTTGTTTATCATGTGCAACATATCCAGTTAAATGCCAAAAAGTTGTGCAAAATTCTGTTGTAGTTGCCTTTTGTCTTGCAAGAAAATGGGAAAATGTTCCAACCAGAAGTGAAATTAAAGAAATTAAGAAAAAAACCAAACATAGCACAAGAAATATAAGTATAATCCAAAATATGAAAATGAGGCACAGACGAGAGAGGGAAGGAGAGGGAGATCTCTACCAAGCCTCATTACTCTCCTAACAGACTGCCAAGTGCTGACCTAGCAGCATCCCAGCTCCCCTACCCTCCTTTTGCCCTTCAACCTCATCCCCTGGCAGGTGACGGAGTCACATGCCATCAGGCTCACCCACCATCTTCCCATTTGGTCTGTGACACCCATAAAGTAATGTAGGATGGTAGTTTTTTTTTTTCAGCCAATGGCTGCTTAAATGGATGGATACACTATTTAGTTTAATTCATGTTCTGTTCAAGCCTTACAGGGAGGATTTGACCTCTCTTAGGTTAAATAATGGTCCCAGCATAGATGGGCTGGTCAGGGGGCAAGAAAAAGATAAATGCAGTGTGACATTGTGCTCACTCCAGCATCCCCAAATGTGTGATTTGAGAGCAGTCTATTAGGCACATGCTTTGCTTAAACATGGGAAGAGTTATTAGACAGGGCAGCAATGACTAGGGGCTGTACATAAGGCTGCTTTTGAGAAGAGAAATGGTTGAGCAGAGTTTGAGAGCCTCTTACCAGAGAAAATCAAGAGACCAGCCAGATAGTAAGAGAAAAAATTCAAAGTGTATTGAAAAGACTTTAATCATAAAGTATATTACAGACCTCAGAGTATTTGTCCAACCAAACAGATGATAGTTGTCTCATCTTCTAACTTATAAAGTGTGAGCTTCTGTTCTGGGTGTTGCACTATAACAGACAATCACAAAAGCAAAAATATCTGATCTTCTTTCAGTTAAACAATACACATGTGAATTTAAATGTGAGCAAATATTCTTTTGTAGTTTTTAAAGATTCACATGGGTTGGAACCTAAGTACATTTCTCTTTTCAGTTTTCTGTTATTATTGTGGGTTATCTGTACAGCTAAGACAGTATTTAAGGCAGTGTTCTTAATAAAAGAAAATGTGATGTTATATAATTGTTAGAGATTCCAAACTTATTCCCAGTACTACTGCAAAAACAAATTATGTAGTACAATAAAGGAAGGTTACTACAACATTATTTCACCTACACATCATTGTGAATTTTCACAAAGAACCAGATCATGTGCTTGGATGCAGTTGATCTATTCATTTCAACATGTGCAAATGCTTTTACTTGCTGCCTTTATTCCTAATTGATTTATTTTAGCTTCCCTTTCCCCGCAGCTTCTAATGGAAGTTAACAAAAATGTCTGTTTTTATGCATAGACTGACTAGTCCTTGCCTGTAAAGGTTCTTTATTTCAGACTATTTTGATTTAGAAACAAAAATGACATTTCACTCAAAAAGAAAGCACTACTTTGAGTCTGCTAATAACATAGTGAACTTTTGGCATCAAAGGAGATCAAATATTGTATCTAGATAATAATTCCATTCAGTTCAGTTTGAACATAACATGGCTAAATGCTTGAAATGTTTGCCTAATAATTTTCTCTGCTGTTTGAGAGTAGGTGAGCAAAATTTATTCTTTGTCATGAACCATCCTCACTGAACCAACAGACTCTGCGTGAGTAAACTTTGCTTAAGCACAGTTCTTCTACCAACAGGATTGTGACTTCACTGAGAAATGTTAGGGCCAATAAGACCAGATCATAATTTAGCTACTATATATAAGCTGATGTTCTGCAGTTATCATCACAACAACAATGACCAGTGAGTGAATTTTACCAAAAAATAAAAATTATAGCTGCAGTCTTGATTGAAATATAAATTTGCCATTAAATTTATCATATTTGAAGAAAGTTCTTAAAGTGGGATTTCTGAAACACATTAGCATAGTCATTAATGAAAGCTTGAAAAAAGCCATTGCTATATGAAACTTAGTTGAACTAGATACTTACAACTATTGAAGAAAAAAAAATCACCGATTAATTAATAATGTGGATACTTTGTCTTTCTCTTTTTTATACAACCATTTCATTTTTGCTTGGAATACAACATAATTTGTTATTTTCCTTTGATGACAATTAGTTTATTGCTGAGTTGTACAACTATATAAAGCTAAGGTTAAAAAAAATAAATATATAAAATCTCAATGAAGGATTTGTTAAACTGAGGGATTAGGTGACTGACCCATCAGTACCAGATTATATTGTATTAATCATTATTTTCCTATTTGCTGCTATTATGTGCTCATCTTCACCTTAAAGGGGTCAAGAAGGGTTTTGTTACTTCAGATGTGGGTTAGCATGGAGATGTGCCCAAGGGTCAGGCCAAGTCTGGCCAGGCTGTCTCTCTCCATCTTTCTCACAGTGAACATCCTAACACACAACCCCATCTGCATATTCCCAGAGTGACAAAATTAGTTAGCAGAGTAATAAATCAAACCTCGACTGCCCAATTTGGTTTCCTAATGCAATTAATAAGTGCTAAAAGCATTTAACCAGCCATAATTTAGGGATGCTACTTTGAAGTGACTATGCAAGGAAAACTTTGTGTGCTTGTGAAAGAAAAATATTAGGCTTGCACAGAAATCTAAATTAAATTGTTAATTGTGTCTAGTAGTGAATGCTGTAACAAAAATGCAGATTGGAATCCATATATTTAAAAAGAAACAATAACACGATATGTTAATATCTGCTCAATCAGTTCTGGTAACAGATCATCTGATTAATTAACTGATTAACAATTGACAGATGAGTAAAAAGGCAAGCAAAGAAATTTGGAGATTTCCTTTTTTGATTTGATTCTGGCAATTTTAAGGCTTCTTCAATCTCTTTTGCACAACCACCCTCTACCCCAGCCTATCAAAAAGACTGAGTCTCTTAGAAAGGATCTACCAATTAAATCTCTATTACTTTGGACCCAGTCTCTTCCAGTTGCATAATCCCCTTCTTCATATTCCCTCAGCTGCAAACCACTGAGAGGATGGTGCAGACAGAAGTGAGAAGAGAGGGGAAGTAGAGTGGGGGGATTGCCGAAGAGCAGAGCTTGTCATGAGTGGATTTATGGCTTGGGAGACAGCAGCGGGAGGCGGACGAATTGATGGGTGACACATAATCAGCCTCCTTATCGCAGTCTCACAAAACTGGATTGCATCCAGAGGCTTGTGATCCGTCTGGATTTGGCTAATGTCTACCACTCCTCTCCTGAGCCCCGACAGGTCTCCGTTATCAAGGCCTGGCCTGGGCTTACTTTCCTTTCCTTAGACTGCCATCCTCCACCCCTCCATCCACTGCCCCTTCCATTCAGTCTTTATCTTGACACAGTGTCAGGTGAAGAGGTAACTAAGGGTTTGTTGACCAGGTCTGTCCATACACCTCTCTTGTTGACTCATTATCACTCTGCAGTACTATTTTAGCCTCTCCCCTTTTCTCTCTCTGTAACATTTAGTTTCCTTAACTGTCACCCTCAAGATAAAGCACCAAAGGCCCACCTCAAATCAGCACCAGCTGTTTAAAGTATTTTGGTAGAAATGGAACCAGACCACTAATGACTCACTAGTATTGAAAACAATTAAATGAGTTTCTAAACTGCTCTTCTTTGCACATTTTGTAACCAAACATGCCAGTTTGGATGTTTGTGTTCACTCCATCTTCTTTCACTGGAGGAAGAAGTGAATCACAGCTTCCACAGTGGTGGAGCTCAAAGTGGTTTTTGGGGGATAAAGGAGCTGCTGTGATTTGGTTGTATGACCAGGGTAGCAATAGTTACAGTAAACTTAAAAATGTATCAAGTTTTGCCAAGTTTCAAAGTTCCTCGTCATAGCTGAGAATCTAGGAAAGTTCTGAACTTTTTATTTGGTTTAATATTTGTACATATATAATAGTGCTGGACACTATCTGTGCATAAGAAAATCCTGCTCTGGTCTATGCTCATGTTAATGTAAATTAACAAGTACTCGACACAAATAAGAAGGTAAGTTATATTAACTGACACTAAATAAGACCTGAGTGAGTAAATACAACCGCATACTGAAACTGAAATCAAAACACAATGTTTTTTCAGTCTAGATTATGTGGACAAGGTGATTTTTTCCTTACAAATAAAACCAAATTGTGCAGTATACATTTTAATTACTTGATCAAAACTATCACACCTGGTAGCAAAATGTGGGGTTAAATCCTACATTATTTCCCAGTTTATCAAATTAATCTACAAGTAAACTCTCCAAGCATGACTAAAGTCAAAACAACATGATAGACCTTGACTTGACTACCCACTTGCACAAGTTTTTCTTTTTCTGTTTGATTAGTTTCAATAACAAGTATGAATTAAATATGGCCTTTTTTAATCCTTGGCAGACATTCCACGTCTTACTTGCAACACATAAATGCAAACCTCTACTGCCATTAGGACAATATAAATATATTTATTTATTTATTTTTTCCTTTAAGACATATGTTTTACTGTAATATTGCTGTTTCCAGCAAATATGTCAGGCTGTGAACAAGCAGAACAATACCTGACACAATCAATCCCCATTTAAACTTTGGTATAAAGTGAGAAACTTTGGTATAAAGTGAGAAAATGACTTAACTATATGACACAGCTCTGGCATTTTCTGTGCTTTTGGACTGGCAAGCAAAATGCAGACACAGTAATGAGCTTAATTGCTGTGCCTCAGAGCTGACATGAAGTTGTGTTGCCAGGCTGCGGAATTAAAAACATTTACAGCACCTCAGTGAACCTCCTCTCTTAAAAGACAACATACTAAGATTAGGCTGGTTAACAGACCATAACGCCTATTTAAATGGCAGGGAACAACACTAATGCCCTGTACAGCAGGACTAATGCTCATAACATATTCAACCTTAACCATGGATTGAATAAAGGGATAATATAATAATACTTGGATGACCCTGCACAGATGCATTTAACCAAAATGTACAATGTAAATATATTGTTAACATGAAATGTTGGGACTTATTAGTGAAAGCATATCCTACCTTAATGAAATACTCATTTCCCAACATATAATGAATTCTGACGTAAGACCTATGCACTGTGCAAATTCTTGAAATGCAAAAACACACACTGCAATAAGATCTAATTCCAAATAGCTGTCATCGGCTTTAAGCAACTGAATAGCAAAAAAATATACTTGGCAAGGGATTGTACATCCACTGAAGTGGCTTGTTATGTGAAATGTATGCTAACAAATAAATACCCAGCCTTCATGTCCACATAGCTTCCATTGTTTGGCTTTGTGTAGCTCTTGACACAGATTCAAGGCCACAACAGTGCACACAATGCAAATCTTTATCAGTCTTTCAGAAAATGAGTACAAGGTAACAATATTGATTGCAGTTTCCATTCTGAATGACAAAACAACACCAGTCAATGCTAACATAATACAATAAGCTCATTACGCAGGAAATATTACATTTGCATATAAATTGAGTTAAGTCACAACTCACTCTGCTGTTGCTTAAGATTATTCAGTCTTATCTATAAAGGAGTGGGAGATTTTTTTTAAAAGAACCATGTTGACATTGCATTAAAACGGGAACAAATGTGCTGGGTTTTTTTCCAGCAGCACCAGCTGTGAATGCCTTGTCAGTAAAGTTCTTGCTGGATAATGCTTTCAGGATTATTATTATTATTAGAACTACATGTGTGACTTTTTGTTTGTAATGCACACATAAAACATTCACTAAAAAGCCAACAATGATAGATGTTGTTGGTGCGGTTGTCGAAAGACGAGTGCAGACTCATTTTTACAAAACAAAAAAAAAAACTGAACACATTACAGACTACACTGAATACTTACTCTGCCATGGTCATTAACCAAAATGACAAATGACAACCTCATGGTAGTGCTGGGGCTGAAGTCAGGGGATCACAAAAGTAATTGGCATTAGTCATCTGGATAATAAATTTTATGGCAGGCCAACCAGTGGCTTGAGTTATATCAGTCTGGACCATGGTGGGTGGGCGATCTGACAATCTTCTATCATGGACGATATAATTTAATTCATCAAATTATAATTTGGGATATGACCTGTTTTTCCAAAGGAAAGTATGGATCATGTCACATCATTCAACCACACATCAGAAAAAGCAGGCATGGAATGGTGTAGGTGTAGTTTGACTTATTTCCTTCCTGACAGCACAAGCAATGTTTTTTTTTCTGGTCACCATCACTTAATTTGTCAATGCACATTTTCATCCCCATTTCAGGGCTGCAAAATATTTTCTAAAAAGTTGGGAAATTGAGGCTTTTATCTCTTTGTAATGTTGACACAATCAGCCTCCCAAAATCATTTATCAGGTTGGCCAACCTAACATTACAGTTGGGATGTTGCTTTCTCGGTGTGGACCTTCAGTTATCAACTTAACCTCTCAGACACTGACTAAAGACATGAAACAAAGAATCATACACAAAGCGCTTTGACAACTGTATCTTTTATAATGATTGAAAACTTGGTATTAACAACAGGTTTCAATGAAACTTTGTTCGCCATCTCTCAGTCATCCTCCTCCTCCTGTTAGGCTTCATTTTTCCCTAAGATGTATACGCAGGATGACAAATGGTTGCATAAAAACCAGTTTAAGAGGATTACTGTCTGTGTCTGATCTGTGTGTGTGCGTACATGAATATATGAGAGTATGAGTGAGAAAAAAAAAAAAGGAAAAAAAGGGCAAATAACATCAGCCCACCACCAGTGATTTATTGTTTGTGCAACTACACAAGGAAAACATTTACTTTGGTGAGTAAGCTCAAGGAAGAAGGAACATGATGATTTTCATCAACTAAAATTGATGGAGTCCTCTGTAGGCCTGAAATAGATTTTCATTACATAAAGTGAGACCAAAACAGCAGTAAAAAAAATACATATGCGCAAAATGGTAAAGTCATCATCATCAAAAAAAAAATCCTGTTTCCATATTACCCAACTAGAATATAGAAGTTCTTTATAAGATTCAAACTCTGCTTTATTTTCTACTTTTTAAATGTTACAATTGGAAATATTAGCAAATCATTTTGCATGGAGTGTCACAGTTTAACTCCATTAGAGTTAATGTGGGTATAACCTTATATGTCCAGCTTGAAATGAGCACTCAGATTAGGAGGAACTTTAATTCCTTCTAGTGTTGTTTGAATAACTATGCGGATTTTTCCTCCAAGGCTGAAAAATGATTGAATTCTGTTGTTTCAGAGTCAGAGAATGGGTTTTCATTTTCTTGAATAAGTGCCCCATGACAGTCATTTGTTATCTCACAACACCATCCCATATTGATCACTTGGAGAGGTCAGCCTATCTGATACCACTTTGTCTCAGTCATCAACTATGGAGAGATTCAACATCCCCGCCATATAAGCAGGAAAAAAAGAGCACCAAGAACACACATCATACAGCATAGGCTCTTTATGTCAAAACTGAATGCTCCCATTATGATGGACACATTTTATCACCTGACAAAGTAACACAGGTTTGTGCTGGGCAAGTATGTTTGAAGGGTTGACAGTAGCAATGGTTTGCGTGTTGTGTAGATCAGATGTACTTTGAGGTAATCATTTGTGTAATCTCTCTGCCTCTAGACCTTTTCTTCTTCTTTTCTTCATTTTTTAAACGCCTTACAAACCTCACCATGGTTCAAAACTACTTGCTGATTTTGTTACAATGGGCTCTAGTAAGCAATTGCACTTTATACAAGCAACTTGACATACAATCTTTCTGTATCATCATCACATACATGAGCTACATCACACCAAACTTGACTGGTTTAGAGGTAGTTGTGCATCTGCATTGGCATGATGGTAGGTGGCTTGTGTCACCCTTTATATGCTGGCTAACAGGCAAGGCAGCAAAGACTTTCCGATTTTTGGATAAATGCACCACAGCTTCCTCTCAGTGGCGTAAGTCTAAAACTTCCTTTACATTTTTGTCACACAATATATTAACCAAACCATCATTCAGTTTGATCCAGACTGCGACAGCATCTTTTTCTCAGACCAACTTTTGGCCGTTTTAGTCCAGACACTGGTCCAGGGAACATTTTAGTGGTGGCTAAACACTGATGTGACTCCTTTAAACTACCTTTATTGGGAAAAAGAATGGGTTCATACTTATGTGACCAATTATAAAGTCATATAGAGAATGAAAAATCAGACTACTACGGTGTCTGAGGAGCTGCTGAAAACAACAGATATCAATTTCATGCATTCATTTCCTCAAATAATTCATTTTGAAATGTGCATCAGTTAAACCATATTTCAAAAATGATTATTGTATTGTGCATGTCTTTTTATGAAATTACACAAGTAAAACAGACTATGGAAATTTAGACTCTTATTTACACCTTAATAAAAATTTTAAAAAATACAACCTCAAAGAGCGATTAAAAAACACATTGTTCCATTTCAGGACACTTGCTTATGAAAAAAACCTGTCTCACAATAATGAATTGAGGTGGAAAGAAGGAGCAAGGAAAACGTCCTTTGTGACAATGCCACTCACTCTGGTGAACACGCATTCAGGTGCTCCCTCCCTCTCTGATCTATGGACTGTCAAGATGGATATTTGCTGAAATACTTTATCCCATTTCTGTCGCTCCAATATGAACTACCTCTGACACTTGCTGGGGGAAATGGTGAATTATAGAAACCACATCACACCTCATTTCTATGGTGTATAAATTAAAGCGTTGGCAAGTAAGCTTAACTGGAAAACAGATGGATAAGAAAGATTCTAGTTGGATGTAGTGTGGGTGACAAGGTAATGCATTTCCAAATAGTCATTTCTGTGTTTTTTTGCACTGGAAAATTATTCATATGGTGAACTGAACAACTGGCATTGCACCTGAAACCCTGAATTTTCTGTTTAGATCCGTCTATTTCACATGGAGCAAGACTGCAGAAAATTCTTAGAAACATTGGCCAAAATGTATTTTACTACACAACATACATAGATAATTACTATCTGTGCCAATTAAAATATGCAAAAGAAAGCATTTCAATTTTAGAAAGAAACTTGCTTCTCCTCCAAAGCCTTATAATGGTTTGGTCTACTGCATATCTTCCTCGAGCACTCACACAGCTCTATGAACTAGTGTCCCTTTGAAAGTGTGCAAAAGATGAATGAGCTCTGGAAGGAAAGCATTTTTCAAAGGTCAAATAAAAACAAGATGTGTGAAAGCTTTTCCTTAACTTCAATCACCAAACAGAGAAAAACATTAATATTCTGAATTAAAATGCAAGTTGTTCCTTTCCTTTCTTTTTAGTTATGGAGGAGTGACATCTCCTGCTACAAGTAGCCAGGTCTCATGACTCAATGTGAAATAGTCATGAAATATTCAACTTTGCATTTGTGTTGATGATCAAAACATTTGCCACCCTAAACAACTTTCACCGTCATGTATTTTACTAGGACTTGTGATTTGTGTGTATAGTGCCTTATGTGTGTTGAGCGTATGGGGGTGGGACTCAGCATCAGGTAATCCAGAAAAAGGATGCTTTGATGCTAAAATAGTGTCTTTTGATGTTTTCACCATGTGAACCATGCCTATTTGGGGGGGGATTGGGGGTGGAGGGATGGTAACATTTTAATTCTGCTTTATGGTGATGTGTTAAATTAAACATTCAAATGACACCAAAACAAATTTGAGTTTAAAAAAAAGAGGGGTATCCAATGTAATACTGAAAAAAATATACAGTACCTGGAGCATTTATGGGTTGCAAAATCACAAATGACCAGATTCACCTTTCCCCTTGGTGAAAAAAAAACAACTTCTCCAACTGTAAGTGTCTCATTACATGTTTCAGCAAGGGTAAATGGTTCCAGTTTGACAGACTGAGTCTCTAACAATAGCACAAACTGTACAAGAGTATACTTGTTGTATGATATTTCTGCAGCAGCTGCTTTCACATCAACGAGTGCAAGAACTAGGTCTGGAGGAAGAGCTTTCTGGAAAACTTATGTGGTTTTGAAATATGTTAGTTCAGTAATTAAAATACACAGGGAATTCCAAGTGTCAGCCAACAAGGTAAGGAACTGTCTACATCAGTCACATAATGCGTTCACAGCAGCAACCATCCCGGTTAGTCTCACCTTTGAAAGCAGCTATCTTTGTAGCACCTAAACTGTAGCAGCTAGTGTTTGGCACATATCGAAGAAGACCGTTTTTTATCTTTGTCCAGAGACCTGCCTGCCAGGCCACTCTCAGGTGGTACAATGTAGGTGAACAGTCCAGTTCAATTAGTTCCTCCTCATAAAGAAATCAAGAGACATTTTCATGACCTAATATTAAACATACTGGTTTTCATGCCTAACCTTACCTAGTAGTTTATAATGTGTAAAACAGTAACAAAACAGGAAATTAAAGTACATGAAAACATCAACAAAATGCACAAACTGACTTTTTAATTTAAACAATAAATCTTAAATAAACTGTCACCGAGTTCCTCAATAGAGCCATTTTCATGTACAGTATTTTTACTAAATGGCTAAATCATATCATTGAAACTCACCTTTCTTCTAACAATATTATAGGGGGAAGGAAAACTAATCTATTCTGGAAGAAAAACTAGCATGTACATTTTGTCAGACACAGGATTACATTTCATGACAATTTCACAACTTTGCTGTTAATGCACAATAGCGTAGTATCTATACATCCATGTAGAAGCAACTATCAGTCTGTTTTATTGTAATAGGAACATACAAAAGGTCCAAGGTTGAAAGGACAAATAGATAAACTAGACATGACATCCGCTCTGACATGCAAGTGCTCATATCAGCTACTGCCTCTTTGCCACTTGTAGGGCTGGTACTTTAAAGAACACACTTATATGCTGTATTGAAGACTATGAACAAACAACTTTAATGTCTGTTTCAGTTGGAGGACTGCTTAGCTTATTTAAGGCTAGATTGAGTATTGAGGAACCTGAAACTGGTGGCACAACTACCAGAGCCACAATTTGATAAAGTTTGACACGAAACAAAACGTAGACTTCTACCTCCAGGAGTCAGTTGAGTGCCCATGCAACAACAAAAGGGCACATTCAACTGGCTGAAAAAGACTGACCTGGAAATATGCTCCTTTTGCTCAGAGAATACTGTGGAAATGCCTTTACCAAATGCACTCATTCCTCAACTGCTCCACTGAATCCACTCAGGTCCAAGTTGTGGGTAACTGACTGTGAAATGGTATTGCTGAAAAGGAGCATCGACACCGAAACAATCTCTGGAGTAAAAAAAAGATGTTGCCATCCTATATTTGAACAGAGGAACAGATGCATATAACACAGTATTCTATTACAGCTTACTCCTTATCATAACTACACTTTTAAAGTTTAGGGCCAAGTTTATAATAAGAGTTACTCTAAGCACTTGATCTAGCTGAGTGAAACTTAAGAATTCTACCTCTAAAGCATTTCATTATTCCTTCAGGACTCTTGTATGATGCGTACATCAGTAACCTGAAGAGGTCTTTGTGAAATCACGACAGCTCTGCAAACATTAACATTTTCATTCTCCTCTCATCACTAACAGCCCCAGGGAGACTCAGCCATGCGTATTCTATTAACAAAAGGCACGCCCAATGCTCCCAAGTCTCAGTCTCAATACACATCTACAAATCCCTTGGCAAAAGCTGTTTGTGTTCACTAGAGCCTTCAAGAGGGGAACAAAATAAAAACGAAAAAAATTGAGACAAGACAGAGAGAAAAGAAAGACACATGAAGAAAAAAAAAAAAAAAAAAAAAGGCAGCCTGAAGCGGTACTCTTTATGTTCATCTGGCTAAAACCAGTATTTTACTCTGACTTCTTCATTAGCCAAAAGAACCATAAAAATGTCCCAAAGCTCACAACTAAAACCATTGGAAAGTTATACATGTATAAATAAACCTAGTCGAAGACCATATCATAGTGGAGAGTAGAGGATGAAATCAGTCTTACAGCCTGAAGAAAGAAACATTTCTAAAGTCTGATGGTACGTTAGAGGACACTTTGGTGTCGCATGCGAGATGGCATTATCCTTTGGACTCACCAGTATGTCTCATACTCTGTAGATAGTTACTGATGATGATTGGATTGTTTTAATCCATCTCTGGAGAGCTTTCCCATCTTGTTCTGTTTCCTATTGCTCTTCAATAAACATTAAGAACTTGGCAGTGGAATTTAGCCCTCTGAAGTATTCTCACAAAGTACTGATTCCAAGTTTTCTAAACCACATTGAAGAGCAGGAAGACCACGACAGATTCTATGTGATACTGATTGCCAGGAACCAAACACTTGCCCCATCTTACCTAAAGTATATGTTGCTTTTTCTACCAGAGTTGGATTAAGCAGGTATAGAAAATTGATGGATAGTTTTGCAACAGGTTTTTTGCTTAATTTACTGTCCAACTGAACAGGAATCAACAGGAAAGCAGTGATGGTGGGGTCATTGTTACACTTCAAAACAGAACTCTTGTCTGGGTATGAAGTCATGGGTGGTTAGAGTGGACAACAGGCAGCTGGCACACAAGACCTGAGGGACACCAGAGTTCAGCACTAAAAGGAGTTAAGTCCATTTTTGAGGAACTCCAATATCCAGTTACAGAGGGTGGAACTTAAGCCCAAACAGAATAATTTGTCAATTAGTTTTGAGGAAAAAAGTTGACCAATTGCTGAGCTATAATCAGCAAACAGCATTGTGATTTAGTAATGTTCATGGTATGTGAAGATTGAGTGGAATACAGTGAAGATGCCATCTTCTTTGAATCTGTTGGATCTGTGACCCAACTGGTGATAGTCTTTGTTGGCTGGGATATCACTAATGTAATGCAAAAGCAGCTTCTGTAAGCACTTAATCAAAACTAGGTTTACTGCCACATGCTGGTTGTTTTTTTACACTGCAAATGTTAAACTGTACAGAGAGAAATCAGACTGCCCTCAAGCAAGCGGGAACCTTCTTGCATAAGTGTAATGTTAAATAATATTAACAGTAATAACATTAGCGAGCCGATTAGCATGATGTTGTCAGTATACACCAAAATATTATCAGGCTTCACAGCTTTGATTGTATATGCTCTTAGGATTGTACTTACATTCGCTGCAGATACTGATAGTGGCAAGTAAGCTGAGCGTGAGGTAGATTTAACATGTGACTCTTAGCAAAGTTATCAAAGCTACCATAAAAAGTAAAAAGCTCATCTGCAACATGTCCTCAACAATGTTGGAGACTGTCATGCTTAGGAGCCTTTAATGCTCTAAAACCTTGGTGTTGAGATTTCAGTTCAGTCTTTACCGGATTGATCGCTTTGAAGTCAGTCTCAATAGGGTTGTATGCTTCTCTGTTACCAAACCAAAAGGCAGTTCTGGATCTGGACAGAATCCCCGACTCTCCATTCATCCAGGCTTTCGATTAGGGGATGGTTTTGTCTTTGTAGTCACTACAAAAAGTATGCATTAGTTTTATGTCACTGGTGGTCTATATCGATTAAGATTTGGGTTAGGTTAGGCTTGCTGCATTTAGTCCATTCCCTGGGCTTCTTGCTCTGATATTACATTTTTCACAGTGCACCATTTATGAGTGTCTTGTATTAGTCTTTTGCGTACACTGTTGAGGCAGTGTCTCAATGGAAGTATCATCTTACATCTTATACACACATACCTGAAAAGTCAGTGCTTGAAATATATGTAAAGATATGACAAAAATACTTTAGAAACTTTAAATTGTTACAATCATCTTGTTCACACAAGGATTTTATCAGACAATTCTTTTTTGCACATCTTAGCCACTTTTCTGCACTCAAAACACATTAACAGAGGGGATCCTTTTCTTGTCTGATAGAAACTGAATACATACTTAATTTCACAGTAGGTACAAGTGGAGCCATGTAGAATTGCTGATGGAAGTTGTTTGCCCAGCAGGTAAGCAACACATCACTGACATTTACCTCTATTCATTTGCACAAGGTTTAGAGCCTGCTGTGAACAAGACCAGGCAGAATAGTAAAATGGTCTCCATGGTGGCAAAGTTGAAAAACCAATCACACTTAAGAGGCAGCTTCTCTCAGGAAGGGATGAAATATGCACAGCCATAGTCAAAATCATAATTGCAAACTGCCCAATATATTTTGGCCAAATATTCAGGTGATTACATATATTGTTTATGTAGATTTTTATTATTTGGGTCTTCCTATCAGTAAAAGTACAACCTTAATTTGGTCTGCAAGAGACAATATATAAACTAGAAAAAGCTGAAATGTGCTTGATGCATTTATGGTAAGCATGTGAAAGCTGAGTTTTGTCTTCTGCATATGATGATGAAAATAAAAGAAAATTAAGTTCACATTTGAGTTAGTTACAGAATCTAGCCAACAAGTTTACTTGTGCTATTTCAGAGTTGAAGTTCCTCGGACATTGTACTGCACTACGCCTGGGTTCTGATAGTAAAAGGTGTTTATCATGTAATGGTATCCACCGTGGAGCCACTGCAGGGTGCAGATAGCAGGCTGCTGTTTTCTGATCAGTTCTGTTCCAGCAGTCATTATGGTTGTTGCAATGATTAAAGATGGAGAGACAGTTCCTGGACCTTCATCTTGTTCTATCTGGGGCAGGTTATGACTGAAGCAATTCACTGCTAACATGACACAAAACACACATACATAAATACACACACACACATGCACGCACACACACAAACTTGTCTTGAAAAAGAATTTTTTTAACCTTATTCATACACAATTTAGGACCTGAAGGGTTTTAATTAGGATCTAAAAAATAAAAAATAAAAAAATAAAAACATTTTTTCTTGGATAGAATAAAAAAGTACCACAAAAATACCAAATGGTTAAAAAATAAAAGATTAAGTCATATGTGGCAGAAATAAATCGTGGGTAAACATCTTGAACACATGATCTTCATGTATTTTGTTTACCTGCTTGTCTGAAATCACATTGCCCATAGGGGTTGGTGGTACAATTTCCATCACCCCAACAATAAGGGACAACCAATATGGTAACAGGGTAATGAAATTCAGCCACATCCTTGTGTATCACAGCAAGAGCAGATGTGACCTGAGACAAGGAAAGACAACACTGCCCCCCAGGTGTAGAGAATGTAATGATAAGCCACACAAATAGTGGGGTAAGAGAGGATTTCAGCTGGCAGGTAGAACACAGAAACTTAGAAGCTACTTGTACAGCCTCCATTTAACAGATAATGCCTTTCAGTGTTGAACATTACCATGGTCTTTACCAGGCTCCAATAAATAAAAATGGCTAAATGAATTTGGCAGAACAGAACAAACAATAAAAAGGGTTTCAAACCAAAGATGAGGTATTTTAAATATGATCTGATTTTAAAAATGCTAAACAGAGTATTTTCTAAAATACCAGCACTTTTTCTAGATCTGTATCTTTACATTTATGAATTTACAGCTTATATTAATGTCATCAAGCAAATGTATCATCAGCACACCGAACAGGAGCAACTGCAGACAGCCATCTCCATCAATGCAAACTGTGTGCCCATCAATATCTCTTGAATCTCCTCTTTTCCTTTCACTGCCTCTCACTATACAGTAGCTAATCTGTCTCGAGGCAGCGTGGGCAAGGGCATAAAGGGGCTGCTGGGTTTAAGGGAAAAAAAAAATGAGGAGACAGCAATGACTGACGGTTATAATTAGCCTGCTGAAGTTGTGCCAATGGAACAAGGCTGAGGTGTTTACAGAGCTTCGAGTGCACTTATGTACACAAAATCTTGCATGCTTTTAATGTCTCAATGTATGTAAACAGAAAAAAAAAAAAAGCCCATGAAACGCACACTGAAATAAAACACCAGGAAAGAAACTATATGCAACACTTCCTCTTAACCATCCTTCCATTCAATGTAGTCCAACATGATTACAATATGAACGTAAATATTGGGTGATCAATCATCATGATTAAAAACATAATCATTAAATTCTATGACTATTAATGTAGTAGCTAAAGCCTAAATGACTTGGTCATTTTTATCTTTATTAAAGCACAAGGCACACCTCAAAGCAAAATGCACTGTGCAGTGAAAGACAATCTCTGTAACAGCATTAAAACAATTTAAACTGGAAAACAGAAAAGGCAATAATGGCCAATCCTGTCAAGGCCTTGAAGCAAAGCAACTTCTGATCACGTTAATGGAAGTTTTGCACCCCGTCTTGCTCCTCTTGGCTCCTTTTATGTGGAATATCATGTCACTGTCAGTGTGGCCATTAAGGCAGAACGAGGTAAAGAGGGGTGCAACTCTCTGCCAAATGGTCCATAGAAATGAGGATTCCATCAGGCTGACAGACCCCGTGCTGGCTTTCTGAAAAGGTGTCATTTGCTTTAATTTGATTGTTTTTTGGTCGCCAATAATATGGCTTTTATTTAGCCCACCTGCCGATCTTACTCAGTCTGCCCTTTGGCAAATAGGCTTATGTGCCTGTACACACAAACAGTCTCAGACCGTTGAGGGATATTAGCCAACATTGTATTTACTTCTAAGATTCTGATAAGTTACAGTATTATTTTAAACAGAAAAATCGACATGAAGATTTTAAGCACAGATGTAATTCAACTATAACTTACAAGTTTGCTTCATGTTAAAAAGTCAAACTGAATGTATCTTGTTTTCAGTAGAGGCACTGATTTTATTAAAGTATCATAAGCATACAAGCATTTTTCATATGGTCATCAAAGAGCAACTCAACTGATTATGCACTTCAAAAGGTATTTTTCTTGACTTTGGGACTTCCACCTAATAATGTTGAAAAAAAAAATGGATCAAGCTTTTGTTGCTTCAAAGGGAGCTGCAAAGTCTGATAAACTGTAGAAGAACAGCTTCAACTCAACTACAAATAATAAAAATCTGAGTACGGGCTTAAAAAAAAAAAAAAAAAGTTTCTCAATCTTGATATTGATATGTACCTCATTTGTAAGCCAGGGGAATTCACAAAGCAAAGCCTGAAAGCATATAAAAAGTCTGGATGCCTGGTCATACTTTAAAGGGGGATTTGTCAGCAAAATTAAGGTGACGAAGACCCCAATAGAATTTTTTGCTGGATATGGACAGGTTTGTAGTAATGCTTTATACAACTTGAACGTCTGTATTGAAAACTCAAAGGTAGGTTTATAGCACTGACAAAACAGAGTTTGTGAAGCTGGGGATCAGGATTATAGAGGCAGGTTAGGAGTGTGATTTAGGCATCTATCAAAAAACAACAACTTCATTTGAACAAATCTGAAGTAAACTTTAAATTTGAACCATAAGTTCAAATTTCCTTTTCGAAAACTCCATTAAGGTAATTTTAAAGCTGTCATAAGAAGCCAACATCTCACCCTCATCTACCAGGTAGACTAAAATGAGTTGTTGCACTTTTTTCCCCCTCTGTAAAAACACTTGTACCTAGATATGGTAGTGGGTAGAAAGCCTATAGGACTTTGTCGAAATATTGTTCAGTAATGATTCTTACTCTAAAATTTAACGTAATGGACACAAATTGCACACTGCATATCCAGCCTGAGACGGAATCCAGTAGTCTCAGTTAATGGCAGCAATCCATTTGGCTCTCTTCTCTTTAGCTTTTGGAAGTCTATAAGAAGAAAACTCAGTACAAAGAAAAACTCCTTCCTGAGGAGACTTCTTCCTGAATTAGTTGATACAATCAATTGCACAACAGCTCTTCCTAATTTTAATTGCACTTCTTTTTTTGAGCCATTCAAACAGTCCATGACAACTGAGTCAGTCGTCTTTTTGGCCGCTTAGTGGGGCATAACTTGAGTCAAGTCACATGCCTGATGACATCAAATGCATACCCTCTATTGCCATTGGCAAGATTAGCTGCTAACAGAACCAAAACTGCAATCAAACCGTCTATAATCATGAACACCATGGAACATGAGGTCATTTTCAAAAATAAAACTCTCAGGGCATCGTGAAAATCATGTGCCAGATCATCTAACTAGGATACCAGTTGCACAAGTCATGCAGTCAAGATTTTTGACAATATCACTTGAATTATTTAAACAAATACTCAAACCTCATTAAGCTAATCTAATTTTTATTAAGAAGGGCTGCAATCCACTTCTGTACCTGTGGATGCTGGTTAGTTGTAGAACAGGCATGAAAGCAGAACTTCCTGTCAGTTGAATGATGCCCACATTAATATGCCTGTGCTTGTCCCGTTTTAAGTCTACACATCTTTGTTAGATTGCGACTGTGTTTGCAATTTTGATATTCTGATATTTTTTTAATACGTTGAGCAGCCCTACTGAACAATAAACCGAATTTTATTCCCTAATGAAGTGATAATCAGACAGGGTGCCCTGTTGCTCAATGGGTTGAGTTATTAGCATCTGTACAGAGTCATGTTACAAATCTAGGAAAATGCTTTCTGCTGTGGCTTTTGCTAAAAGGTAAATTCACTCTAACAAGCTGTGGCTTGTTTGTTGAATTCTTCATTCAGCTGAATTATATTTGCTTATATGTTCAAAGTTAACAGAACAACTTCTTCTTTGCTAACGATATAAAGGTGAATGAGCCTTAAACTCCTTTAACCTTAAACTCAAATTTTTGACATACTTGTTTTGCTTCATCTTAAAAGTAAACAAAAAGAAAAAAAAACACTCAGAAAGATATGGATTTCAATCATTTTGTGAGTTATATAAAATGTGGCACCTACACCTGTTGTGTCAGGTGCAATTAAGATGAAATGCTGAATCAGTAAGTAGTCCTTACTTAAGATGATTCAAAGGGTAAAAAAAAAAGACATTTTCACACACAATTTAAACTAATTATAAAGTGTAACAGTCAGCCAAACATGGTTTCAATATTTTCACCGTTTACTGCTTAGCATATAATTAGAATGTGTAAATATGTGCAAATTAAAAAAAAAAAAAAAAAAAAAACATTTCTGTGACATTTCTGACTCAGTTGAATAATTTCCCTGAGTGTGTTAGTACTTTTAGTACTTTTCTCAAATGAGCTCCAGAAAAAAAATTCTCTTCTTCTTCTTCAACGCCGATCTTAGCGGTCTTCCCGTAGGTAACTGGGAGCATCAAATACAATGTCCTGCATTCTGGTGAATTTTCAACAACACACTTGTGCATTTCTGCTTCAATTTAATTTGAATTTAATTCAATTTAAATCACCTAGGCACCAAACTTTTTAATTTAATATCATGCTTATATAGATGTCCACAGTTTACTCCTCTTTTCTTTTATTGAGTCAAGAAACTTCTTCATATGCACTAGTGGCAAATAATCATCCATCAATTCTTCAATCCCGTTTCATCCTGGTCAGGATTGTGGGGGTTGGAAACTTTTCTTAGCTGGTCATCAGTCTACCACAGGGTCAGCACAGAAATGCAGTGAGCGCTTACAATCGTATCTTCAGCCAATTCAGAGGCACAAATTGATCTGCAGTAACATGTATGCCCTCGCACTGTGGGAGGAAAATTGGAGCAACTGGAGAAGAGGCACAAGGAAAATCTGCACTGAGGTTTTTCCAGAAACAGTCATGCTGTTAGATAATTGCTTTGCCACCCACCACCTACTTATTCGATTAATCAATTACCCTTAATTAGAAACACCAGGACTTTTATAGTTCAAAAAGCCTCTGCTTATGTTCACAGTTTCATATTCAAAGCACGTATGTATCTTAGGAATTTAGGAATCTTAGAAGGAAGATTCTTGGAATCATGCAGGTCTGAACCAAGTTATTATGAGGACTAATGAGGAAGAATCCCTTTCGTCTTCATTAAATAAATAAATACCAATGCTTGGGTGAAACTTTGGAAATGTCAGCACACCATTTACTAGGTATCACTAAGTTATCAACTGTGTTGCATTTTTATTTTGATGAACGATTATTTGAGTTTTATAAAAGTCTATCATCAGTTACTGCCATCAGCACATAAGAAGCCATACCTTTAATCAAATTGTCAGCCATATATAAGACATACAGTACCTGTCTAATTGCTGCTGACAGCAGCCAGATGGCGATTACTACATTTACTGGAACGGTTTGTTTCTTTGGTTTGTGGAAGGTTTATGCTGGACTCAGTATTGGAAATACATCCAAGAGCACACCTGTAGAAGATCTCATCACCGCGGAGCAGAGAATCTTAATATTACCTGAACACTTACTCCCAAACTGCTTAATCAATGCAGGCCTGTAGCAGTGCCAATTCATCTTGAATTTATGTTTAAAGTAATCACACTGATTTAGTCTCAAGTTGCCAAGATAATTGTGAAAATCAGTGGAATTCTTTAATCTGAGGTGTCATTTAAAATGTGAGTTAAATTGAACACAATTTACGCTATTCAAATTTTGTTAACTTGTCTATAACATAATTTTGTCGTGGTAGTAGTAGTATAATTGTTATTAGGATATTAACTGAAGACATTTTTCCCCAGTCAGTATATACATGGTGTGAAGAGCTATGGTGTGAGATAACAAGGGCAATGTTTGTTGCTGCCAATTCAGGTTAATATCCCAGTGTACTTCTTCATCTTTTGCAACTGAAAAGTTCTAATGGAGTAGATGTGGCTTGCAGGTTCATAAATATGCTGGTTTGTGCATTCGTTTGGTCTTTAATCTGGTCTTTGTTTACAAGAGCACTGCATCACCAATTCCTCTGTTCTCTAAAGTGTTTTTACACTTGAGTCAGAGTGTCCACATTCTCACTTCAATTTGACTTCATTTGTCCCTAGTCATAGAGAAGTGGTGCAAGCCTCTGTCAGGTCTAACTTTGTACATGCACAATGAATTTTTGGCACCCGACCCGAAAAGATGAAAGAACATTACAGTAATTTACTATCTCCCTCATAAATTCTAATGTACACTCGTTTTGAAATGTTCTTCATCCTTAACACATTTTTAGTTTAATCAACTCAAGCTTTCTGAATCTTCTAAATAAATAAAAAAAATAAAAATATACTGCTTGAATCACTGAAAAACTGTGAAAGCAATTGGCTGCTCATAAGCAACCAGCGTAATATTTTTAAGTAAATATAAATTTGCTGAAAGACTTATTTCTTAAACATTACTGAAAATGCAAAACTATATTGAGCCAAACTGAGATGATTAATACAAAAATGCTCATTACAGGCTATAGTTTAGATGTTCTAGTGTTATTGTTGAGAATGATGTTTTAAGCTGTATTTGACTGCTCCCCCTTCACCACAACAAGTTTGTCACTTAAGGTCAGTATTCCAGTGTGTGTTTTGCGTTGGGTTATGTTGTTCAATTCCTACAGTGAGAACTCATCAATACTGTCATAACCCTGCAGGAGATTCACTTCATTAGATACAGTACGATGGTTCACACAGTGCCCCATGCGAGCGCAGTCCGAAGGTGACTCATAAATCTTTGCGGGTTCTGATTAGTGAAAACCATGATTGACTTTTCATGGTGTGATCGATGGGAGCCCTCACTACTGATGGTTCAAAATGGCCTGCCTTCAATATTGATAAGCACTCATTGGATGAAAAAAGGGGGAAAAAAAGTCTACTTGTTGGATTGCATGCAGCATCTTCGACTCTCAGGTAATGGAACTGTCATTCTTCCTTTTTCAGATAAAAATCGTCTTCCTCCTTTCCTGTCGTTCCTGCCATCTTCTGCCATATTAAAAGGGTTATAAATTCAGCAATGTGGCAACACCATTACTGAAATAACATGACTCATTATTTCACAGCTCCATCAGACTAACTGAAAACCAAAGTTTAGAATCTATTTATATGAGGATGCCAAAACCAGCCTCCCTACAAGATTATTGGTGTTTATTGCTAGCTAGTGTTTTTCTATTTCAGTGCATCCTTGCAGCAAGTCTGTGTGGTCTATGAAAGCACGGCTGTTTCATATACAGAACATGCTTTCTTTGCGCTACAGTAGAAGTTGTAATGGAGATGGGAAGGCCAGTTCTATTCTCTTTATCAGCCCGACTAATTTGGCGATAACCGCCTTTATACCTTGAGTTGTTTTGCAACAACAGCATGACATGTGACATGATTCATGCAGTATATCTGGGTTCCTTCCCACAGTTATTCTATTTCGAGAACAGTTTGGATGTGTGGGCTGTTTTTTGGCAGCTGACTGACTGTATGTGTGTGTGTGTCAGAGAGAAGGTAATAATAATAATAAAAAAGTGAGTTTGGGAGCAAAGTCTAGGGATTCTATTAAGCCTTCTGCATTGTCTACGGTGACTACCAGGTATGGAGCGGATACAGTGAAAGACACAGGGGAAGTGAATGAATAATATAATCAGTATCGAAGAGCATATGGTCACAGAAGTATCCCAGACATGTCCATTCCTCTGGACTGACAAGTTCATTTGAGTTGGTGACATGATGAACAAAGCTCATCAATCCTTAGCTACTATATAATAGTCTATCACATGTTTCAATTTGATAGAATCTGTGATTTTTTAAATAGGAGTTGAATAACTTGTAAACGCCTTAAGAATAATGAATAAGTTTTTGATTACTAAATGAAAATGTGTGCCGTAAATAAAATCATTGTTTAGGGTCAAGCAACCAGATTGCAATTACTGGTGTTCTCTAAATTTAGGTTGATGTTATAGCAGCTTTCATCAATCAGGTTGTTATCTGATTTGGCACCTGGCTTAATCAGTTGGTACAACATGCTGCCGACAACTCTGATAAACAAACCTGGAAGGCCTACCTATCCCATCTGCCCCTACATATGTCAGCTGATGTACCTCAATGGGATGGGAGCTTACACCTTACTGAGTGAGTATCAGCACATCTTGGCTGCCAGGTGGCTGTTGGGACTCATTCATTCAGGTGGCTAATGTAGTACTGCTTTTATTAATACTGCCAACTCATTCAACATTTTCAACATTCTAAACAGCTAATTCTGTGTTGCTCAGCAAAAATATAGCACCAACTTTCACCTGCTCATTATAGTTGAAATTCATTTTGTTTATTTAAGATTATCTTCATTATTATTGTTATTTGTTAACTATTTTACAGTTTCAACCATTCACTATCATTTGACTTATGTGCAGAGAACGCATTTGGGTCCTTGCAGGAAGCCTTTCTCCTCAGCAACCACTTACCTTGCAAAAGAGCTGGATTTGCATGATCACAAAGGAATCCTTCCTGCCAGGCTCAAGCCATCTATCTGTGGCCAAAAGGACTAAATTGGACCAACATGTGTTCCATACCATTATCTATGTGTGGGTTATAGGTGTGCCAACAAAACAGTGATCAGTTGTGACCTTCAGATCCACTAGTCTAACCCTGAAATGAGAACTACAACACAGTAAAAATGGGATAAGCCAGGTGAAGAAGATGGCACAAGCAAGTAGGAGACCCTACTCAATGTGATTTGCTTCTGTTGTGAAAATGGCACACCTGACACGTTCCATTTATGGTTATCATTTAACAAAATAGGATTCTATAAGTCACCATGTCTGACCCAAATACGCTAAAGTACAATAGAAATTAATTCACTTTATTGTGAGACATCAGACTATCTCATTACAAATACTGGAAATGATGCACGTCTGCAGTTTTCATTTTCCAAACTAAAGCGTCGCAGATTTGACTGGATTCTGCCACTAAACTAATTTTAAAGTCTGATGTTGTTAAAACCTTTTATCGGGAAGACTATGAGTATACAAGCGGGCATGTCAGTCAACTGGTATTTGTTGTTTTTTTCCATGGGCTTTCTCTCTGCCTTAATCTCAGTCACAATTCCTGTACTCAAGTGGGGAGTCTTAGAAACATGGAGCTGCCGGCTGAGCAGACAACCAAACATCACCTGCAGGCCCTCGTCATCTAAATGCACGTTCCTAATATTGTTGAAAGCGGTTCAAAGTGAGCACATTATGATTTCAATGCATGAGAGGGTACATCATGGCAAAATACTCGTAAATGAATAAGTAAATATTTGATGTTTAGGTTGTTTACAGATTGTATTCTTAAAATTCTATAAAGTGGCCTAAGATGATTAATTTAAGTGCAAATATTCATAGTTTTATATATGTTAGAATTTTATGTTCACGTATTGCTTTTCAATTATATCCTTAATTTCCACTTCACCTCTGGTGTTAGGGATGGTTCCATTTTGTGCCTTCTAATGTACAAAAATACCCCCTTTCATTTTCCCCCAGGTTTTCACTACGTCTAAGGCTAGCCAACCTTATTTTTCTCTATGGAAAATGGGGATGATAAAAGTAAAGAGGAAATTCTTTCCTGTTTCATTATTTTCACAATGTATGCTCATTACTTATTATCTACAGTACTGGCAGCTATTATTATATATACTTTTGAATAAACAAGAGATAAGTAAAATCCCCCATCTCTCAGCAACCTTGGCCCAGACCTGGAGCTTTAGATAATGAATGCAATTAAGGGCTTGCTGCATTAAACCTGTTGGTAAACAGAGGCTTTGGAGCAGCACAGTGTTGGACTTACAGTTTTTATGGCAGAAAAAGAGGGAGATGGAGGACTTTATGTGGGAGAAAAGATTTTGACAGAGGAAGAGAAACTGCAGCCACATACAGCAGCTAAGGCACGTTTTTCAGAATGAACTAGTAATCATTGGCAAAGAGCAGCTGAGTGAATTTAAATAAATTTGGATAGAACAAATTAAATGTTATTTTTCATTAATTAGGCATGTGTGGTGGTGAATTTAGTACTGGAGCTACAGAACTATGCTGTAACGGACGTTTTGATTAAAAGCAGGTGTCATTTTTCACATCATGGATCCTTACCCTGATTTAGTATGAGTTATAACTCTGCTGTTGCACAAGTGAAATATGCCCCAAATGACTCAAATCCAAATGCTCATTATTAGACTCATTAACAATGTTTATGGATTGCTGTTATACTTATTCTAAAGTTGGTGGATCAAAAAACTGACAAAATTGTTGATACGACTGCCATACTTTAACAGTTTCTTTTTTTTCCTTATATGGACAAAACATGCATAAATCTTATCAATTTGGGTCTATATTGAAGAATATATAGCTGAATTTGGATGTCGACTGCACCAATTTCAGGCTGAACTTTCAGTGTCAAAGCCCCAAAAGATAACTATTGTGTTTCCAAAACTTTTCAGCCTCTAAAAGGTTCCCCACAAATATTTAGGATATGACAGGCCTGTGTCCCCAACTGCAAATAACTTGACTTCTATTTGAACATTTTCAGATGAAGACAAATAACATGCCATTTTAAGCCTTGGGCTAGACGGACCAAGCTAAACCATCAGAGATAGAGCAGCACGAAAGCACAGTTTGTGTTTTTGAGATTGCTGTGCGGCTTTAGAAGGGTGCGTGAAGTCGATATAGCTGACATGTGACTGTAGTGGCATACTGTGAGACCATATTATCTGCCATGGATGGAAACAGTCCTGTGGCATTTTTCTAATCTGTTTTCATTTTCTAATTTCCTGAGTGTACCAACAAGGTCTCCTGAGAGTGAGTACTTGTCAGTCATTCCCTGGAAATATTGTGCTCTACTACAGTCGAGCAGTGATGCCATATTGCACTGCCATGCACAATGAATATAGTGCTGTCCTGGCAAGTCAGACCACCAAGAGCATATATTTTGGATGGGTTGTATTGTTCCTCAAAAGTCACATTTGTTTCAGCTGCCTCTGTGGCAACTCCATTATAAATTAAAGTGGTGTTGCTGCGTCTTTGAGCAAACATGGTGGTTTTCAGTCATGTAAAGCCACTTCGGTCTCATTCATTTACATCGAACTTAAAGCACAAGTTAAAAGAATGGCCCTCAAACCCATTACAAAATCAGAAAATGATAACGGATCAGCACTAAAACATGACAGCTCCTTGAAACATCCCTCCAATAAGAATTATACTGCAGCCTGGTAGAAGTTGGGCCATATAAAAATAAGAGGTTGTAGCTATGAATTTAATATGTCAGAAGGGTGGTAAGAATTGAAACAGCTAAACCCTCTTAAAATATAGCAGACTTGGCTAACTCACTACCTGCTGCAAGCTGTTTGTTGGAGCACATACATACTTATTTCAACTCCATTTTCATTTCTACATCGCCTTTTTAATTGATGTGTTTAACAGACATGTTTGCTATGTTATGTCCTTCAACCAGATAGTTTGAAAACTACACCAATATGTCATGTTATAATTTGATTTAGCAAAACTATTTAAATTATTGCATGAAACAGACACACACAAAACAATCAGTTTAAAGAACTATCCTCGAACAGTTTAGCTAATATCATTTAATGTTAATGACCTTTATTTCAAAGCCATATGACTCTGTATCAGAGTACCAGCAGCTTTAAACTTTAATATTGATGAATAATTTAAGCTCTGGGAAAAGACCATTAAACTGGCCAATAAAGATGAAGAGAACTGCCATGTTAAATGCTGGAATTTTGAACTGGCCTCGAATAGCTCTCGTTTGTAAAGTATTAAATTACACTGATTCACTTCTTGGTCAATAAGAGTTAAAAGCAATCATTTCCAGAAAGTAATGGAAGAGGCGATGTCCCCCAGAGTATCAAAATGGTGCATAACCTGCATGCTTTTCCCAATTGTAAGCCACCTCCCCCTAACTACGAGCATTTATTTATTACGTGAGCTTGTTAAGGTTTGTTTCAGCTTTAAAGGATCTGTAGTACTAACATGAAATTACTAAACATCAAAAGCCACGTGCATAAAACTCTGAGACCGGCTGAATAGTGTTTTCTGCTTAGGAGGGTTCCTAACTGAGTGAAACAACCCGGCAGTATCTAAGTACAGTCATGACAAAAGCTACTTGAATTCGTTCAGTAATAAGGAAAGGACATTCAGTGGTTCAGTCATCATCTCCTCAAGAATAGGAAACACTGGACAATCCTTTGTCAAAGGAAGGGTGTTCAACTCCATCCCACAATTACTTATTGCCTCAACATTTAAACTTATGCTTATTTCTCTTTACCGCTGATAGATCGCTTTCCTTTCCTTTTTTAAAGTACCAGATTAATTAGATTTGATATGAGACATGTATCTTTTATATTCCTCCCCAAGTCCTCACAAACTTTCATCATCATCATATTTTCTTGTACTCAAAAACCTTTTATAAAATAAGGCAAGAAGCTTTGTTTTTGTTTTTTTTTGTCAGCAAATCATTTGACAGCTAAAAACAGTGTACATACAAAGCATGTATACTGTTTTTTCCCAGCAGACTTATAAAGTCGTGTACATATGGTTGTCTTTAATAAATCTCAATCCTTTGCAAACACATGGATGAGCCAGATGTCCAATCCAGTTTTAGCCATTGATGGATTCAGACACAGAGAGAGATATGACAATGAAAGCAACAAAGAAAGTTTCCCCAAATTAAAAACTGAGACACTCTGCAAAGGAGAGAAAATAAGATTTGTTTCATTTAGATGTTGTTTAGAAGTTCGTAGCAAGGGGTCCTGCAGAGGTTTAAAAACTGGTGGGACAATTGGCAAGCTATACTTTATCAGCAACAAATGCACATGTAGCCTTTACAGAAATACAGCCATGCATGGAGAGGATCTGGAGGAAGACGCACATATTTACATTTTTTTTCTGCATTTATAAAGCTGAAAAAACAATCGTGAAAATGAGAATAATTCTAAAATATACATTCTCTTTTTAAAGTTCTTAGCAAGGTATTCCACGGTAATCCTTACACATAGTTACAGTTATGTATAGCATTTACAATAAAATAAACTAACGATTGACAACATGCTTTTATAGTGATATTGTCTTTACTTTGTGAATTTCCCATTCACAATGCGAGGCTTAAATTACTCTAAGAAAGCATGTATGTATGTTCTGATTACAGCAAACGTTGCCCATCTTCTCGTTGCAAATTATTTCATATGAATGTTGACAGAAAAAAAAAAGTAAGCATTGTTTTTCCATCGTCTCTGCTGAGCAAGTCATCTAAGAAAATACAGAACCAAGCATGTCAGGGTGTGTGTGTGTGTGCGCATCTGCTTACTTAAGTCTGAAGGATCGTTTTGATAATAGTCAAACTTTTAAAAAGTCTAAATAGTTTGAAATAAATTAAATAAACATCTTTGAGAGTTGATGCCAAGTGTCATTACACACAGCAGGAGAACAGCATGTTAAGTCTTAAAAAAAGAGAAGCCATTCACACTTTGGCTTAATGTGAGTACTCCATGTCATCATTTTTTGCAAGCATTAATGACATCCGCCATCACTAGTGGGCAAAAACTTCATTACACAGGCGTAAATGCATAAAGACTCAAAGTGGGGCCGCTGGGTAAACAAGGCTCTTTTTTCCACTTGAATCCATAATGAATATTTTCAAAGTCATACACTTTGCTTGAGACATTACCGCATAAAAAACTTATCCAGTAAACTTTGATCTCACACAGAAGCTACAGGGTCAAACAAAAATAAAAATAAAAAACTACAATAAATAAATCAATAAATAAATTAATTTACAAAAAGTGGGAAGTGAACTACCCCAGGCGCAGTCTTTTCATGACAAACATTTGCTGCTCTTTTCGTCTCTGCCTGCCATCTGTGACTTGCTCTGTCCTTCGGGCTGATGGAGAGGGCAAACAGGCTGATCTTGGGCCGTCGAGCAACCTGTGATAGATGGGTTGGGTCATGTCAGGTGTTGCACCATAAGATGCCCTACTTCAGATAAATGCCTGCGCTTAAGATTTTTAAAGCATTCTCTTCTCCTAATAAAGATGTCTATCATCTGTGAATAAGTAACCTTGTCGACCAGCCAAGCCAGAACTGAGCAAGGGGTGGGAGGGTGAGATCAGCAACCCACAAATCAATCAAGCATAAACAACGCGACAAGATGAACTGGCCTCCGATAACAATTCCAAGAGAATATTGCAGCATAAAAAGGGATAATGAAAGCCAAGAAGCCAGGCCAGTAATAGCGAAAAGCTAATAAAAGAGATAAGCAATCAAATGGGAAGCTGAGTTGCCATAAAAGGGAACAATATCAGTTCTCATTCTTTCTCATGACACTAAAGAGAGGGAGTGGGCTGGAGTGCCCCGACCAGTCCAAAATAGTACCAAACTTTAAAGTAAATATTTATCAAAAATCTATATCGTAAGGCTAAAGAGGTCTTAGCTGATAATTGGGACCTGACGCAAACGTCTCAGTGGTGTAGGTATACCTACTTATTTGAATAATGTTGACTGCACGTCCTTTAGAAGGGAGACGTGTCTAAAGGTGTTTTTTGTAAATGCTTCAGTAATACAGCGGATAATAGAGTAGAAAAAAATTCTATTAATTTATAGATCTTTAGACATCTGTCAATAGATCTTGTAGAAGTGTTAAGCTTTGATATGTACATACACAGTGCAGCAGAAAAGGTTATACCCCCATCATTTTGAACATGTTTCAGCTAACCCAAAGCAAACGCGTGTCTCATAACACTCAGTTTAATCCGTGAATGAAGGGAACTGTCCAAACAAGAAGGGTCAGAAAGTGTGTGAGCTGACAGTGGATGAGAACTGGCACAAAGCTACAGAATAGGAGTTGTATAGCTGGAATCTGTATCATCTTCCTCACTCCATCAACTACAATACACCTGCTCAGATGATGCATGAAAATCCATTTGCAGTATGAGCAGGAGGGGAGACGAAAAAGATGGGAATAGATACAAAGGATGGATAAATGGATTCAAGTAGATGTGTGACTACAATCAATGGTACCTCTGAGCAAGTCAAATTTTGTAGTAAATGCAGGCAGTTCACTTTAAGGGTCTTGTGGTGAATTAATCTGAGATGATGGCAGATGTTTGCTGTCCATTACATGTACGTTTAAAAAAAAAAAAAAATTTATTCAAAAGTCATTCAGCTTTGAGTAAAAGTTCAGATTTTTTTCTAACCTGTATGTTGCCGTCAGTGCATTAATTTAATTTAAAACCAAAAGGGCCAATATATTTATGCTATCAAGGTTTATGCATACTGCAAATAGCCAGCCAAGATAAAAACTTGTTCAATTTGTTAAAAACTATAGTTTTAAATTTGAAACAGTGCCAGTAAACAACAGAGTGGTGGTACTGTAACAGAGCAGAACCGTGACATTACACAGGCATATTAATAGCACAGAGGTAGCAAATGTTTATTTCAGTTTACATTTATGTGGCCTCTAGGTACACTAATAACTATATAATTATGGCTTTCTACTGCTGTGATTTTCAACAGTTTAACAGGAAATATAATTAAATGAGAACCTTTATTCTATTGTGAAAGTATTTCCTGAAGCATGAACATAAATAAACACGATGGACATGAATAAAGAAAAATGAATAATCATCTTCTAAACAGAAGATAATAGACTTATGTGGCTTCACTCTGTCATTTCAGTTATTGCACGCATACCCTTAATTACTTTACACTAAAATAAAATTAAAAAAGGTATTATTTCAGTTCAATCGCATCTAAAGACAATGTGAGAGAGATTACATGTGTCGTTGACCCATGTGCTAAACTGATCTGAATTCTCTTCCAACGTAGCACCCAAAAGAATATTGTGTTAGAGCTGGTCTTTATAAAGTGGACCTTACAACCTGGGACGAGGTACAGACATTTATATACGCACTTGCTGCCATGCATATAAAGAGGTGTATTTACCAGAAGGCAAAGCAGAGTGAGGATTACGTCCAACACCTTTTTATTTCTATTCTTATTGTAGTTTACTCTTTTGACAGAATGGAGGCAATCGGTGCTAAATTTTCTTAGATTTTAGAACTAAATATGAGTTACAAGTAACTATGAAAGATGAAAATATGACCGTTGAAATTTTCTCTCTGAATATAAAGAATGGAATGTATGAAACATACTCTTATGTACATCTCATGAAACTAAGCGCTCCCGCAGGAATTATCAGTGTTCTAGAGCTACCATCTCCGTTGTCGACCCAGGTGTTGAACATCTTTCTCTAATTTCCCCCCATGGTTTGCCTGTCTGAAGAACATCTGGACTTTAACAAAGCAAAAAAAAAAACAGCTCTGACTTTCACAAAAGCATGGTTGCACGTCTCATTGTGAAGAAGAGATTTGTTCGCTGACAGTCAAAAGGACTCCTTCTTGGGAGACTCCATGTTTTACCCTTACGTTGGTTGAATGTGGAGAAGCAAATCTACAGTGACGATAAAATATGCATATGCAAAATTACCTTTGAAACTCTGTCTGTGCTATACTTTATTCATGTCTCATCCAAGATTTCCTTAAAACCTTTTATAGTTGATATAATTAATTAGTCCAGACTCATTCATTCAGGGGATGAGAAGGTGAGAGCATGCAAGTGTTTGTTTATCAAAGCTGGACCAGTGTGTGATCTGACTCTTATGTCAAAAGTCCATTTATCTTGCTGAACAAGTAGGCAGAGGCCAACCAGGATTAAAGAACTGGGTGTCTGGCTGACTCTCACCTTCAGCACTCCCTCAAATCGGAATGAGAGTGCTCCATCATCCCATGCGCTCTGTGACACCAGCTGGCCAACTGGGTGGAAAGAGCAATGGGGTGTCGTGCTCACCAAAAGCACCTTCCTTTTGGCGCGACAGGGCCTGCTTTGGTTTCAACTCACGCCTTAACTCCACGTGAGCAAGGAGGATGCACCTTGGTGACAGCTCATGATCAAGGCCATTACCACTGCCCACGTAAAACAATGTTTTGTCTTCTGGGCATTCTGTTACAACGAAAAACAAATATGACCGCTGTAGATTGTAAACATCACAGAAGCATGACTGCAATTGCTTTCACATTGAGCCTGACAAAAATCCTACAGTTTGACTTTTTCCCCTTCAACTTGTTTTTGAACAAGAAAATACTTCCTGTTGTTTGCTTCACATTCATTTTAATTAGGGAGTGTGGGCATCGCAAGATGACAACATGCATTTTAATTTAATCTAATTACCTGAAAACCAGGACTCTATCCATAACTGTCACTTTTTAATCATGAGGTTCTTTATAAGAGCAACAAAATAAGTGAAAGTGGAATCTCATCATGACAACACAACCCATGTCTGTGCATTTTTTTTAAATTTTGGTTAAAAGAAATATTTTTTTTAAATAAAAAAAAATCCAACAGAAATATAGCACATATTAAGAATCACTAATTGCCAATGGCAAGAGTTTTTGCACTGAAAGATATAGAAATATTCATATCTGGAATGTATGGGGAGTTCTTTCGTGTCTGCCCTCAAACAGTCATGCTGAAAATCTAAGGCAAATTTTCATTTTACGGCCCGTCAGCTCCTTGATACAGAGCAAATGAATGCAGCAGCAAACAAATCTATCAAATCCTACATCAAAACATTGTGCTCTCTCTCCACGTGACTTAAGGACGCAGACATACAAAATACAAGCGAGGAAGCAGAGGAAGGCAAGGCACAACAAAATGTGAGCTGAACTGAATCCAACAAGCTCTCTTCTGAGGCAAAGTCCTGTGGCAACAGCAAACTCTATGAGGTCAAGGTAAGCAAATTATTGTTCCCAGTGTCACAGAAACTGAAACATTAGTCCACAGTGCTAGAAAATTAAATGTACTCAAATTTATCATGATAAGAGATTACGAGAATAAAAAGGGAACAATGCTCACAGGTTTTTCTACCGTCTCAAAATCATCTTTACAGATTACAGCTAGAACACAGATACTTATGTGTATCTCTGAGTTCCACAAAAATGCTCAAGATAATAGAACTATCTTCTTTTTTATTGTAGCCTGGGAAAACAAGAGTCTTTAAGAAGCTGTGATGCGTGAAGATGGCAAATTAAAGTACAGGTTAGAAGAGCTGCAAGTGCGCTCATGTATACTGTAGGCCTGCATCATTTCAGTTCAATGCTTCTCAGGAGGCATAATAGTGGGCTGAAAATGTCAATTTCATGCCATATAGACTTTGATTAAAGAGCCTAATGGATACCTGTCTGTAACATGACAGGTTAATCAGTGTCTTTTCATCAAGGTTTTTGTTCTAGGAATGACAAAAATAAATGGAAAAGACTTGCGCTCCTTTAAGAGACACACTTTTGAGTAACTGTCTACCTCAGTGATTCCGCTAAATGCATTCTACGTAATGATGTTCTTGAGAATGCTCTGAGGCACTCAGGTTGTTCTTGGTCTTCAAAGCATAATGAAATAACTGGGTCTTTAATTTGAGATGATACAGGTTGATTCAAAGAAAAAAAAGTAGTCAGATGTGGAAATAACACTGAACTGTGTAGCAGTTAAAGCCCACACATGTATACTATATAGTTTTAAAAGTCTGTCTCGTACATGGACATTTTTACTGCTTGCACTGATGAAAAACTACTAAAATTAGACTCTTCTGAGTTTTATTTCGCCACCAAGTCACAGCACTTGAAATGATGACTTTAGAGAAATTAATGTGCTGCTGGGTTACTTTCAAAAGCCTCAGTACTGTGAGGGGGAGAAATGCAATCAGTCATCAATGGCTATAAATTTCATTGCAGAGCGAACAGAAACTACTGCATTTGTGCTGACACAGTGAAATAGTTTGACTGAGAGCAGCGGCTGGTTTTACAGTTATTTTTCTGCAATGAGTCCTCTCCATTAGGGAAATATCTACTACCAGTGTATATATATCCACAGAGGAGATGCATATGTGTGTATACATTCCATCTTTACGTATGCATCTTTGTGTAAATATTCTGTGTGCATACATCACAGCAGCAAAGTAAGGAAGCAAGTGGATGGTGGGTGAGGTCATTTCCACTGAAAGTGCCACTGAAACAATTTAATTGCACAGGCCATAACTCATGGTGTCACCAAGACATATTACTGACGAACCTCTGTGATGAATTACACTTTAAAGGCAAATAAATGCAATCAGAAATCCTCCTGTTTTTAATGAGCATGTGCACTGAGTTACCTGCCACCTCACAGACACCAATCCCAGCTAATAAACATATGATAATATAAGCCGGAACAAGTAAGCAGGGTGAACTACCTACTTTAAGTAGTCATAAAAACTGTCTTGAAAATCAAATTGTTGCAAGGGGGATTTTGCTCTACAGCCACCAGAGATGACTCTGCATTATGTTCAAACCGTAACACCTTTGTAATTTCCATTGATCAAACAGAGTACTGTGCAGGTCTTTGTAATAATCTAAAATAAATAAATAATATCAAAATGGTTTGCAATTGAGACACAGGAGAACTTTTACACCTACCATTTATCTCATTCCTATCTCATGTAAAGTACGAAAAATTATTCGGTTATAATTATAGGAGGTGAGGGGCCATTACCCTTAAAAGCAGATCCAGCTGAAAGCAACATTATCCTTTTCTATATTATACACGTCAATGAGAACATACAGATGATTGCATGCATGAAATGGATCTAGAACGCCAAACTAGAAATTTCTAGGTTAATTGCAATATTATCATGTAGTGTATGGGATATTACACACATGGAGGAAACTATAAATGGCCGGCCTAAAGAGTGACAGAACAAACAATTTTTCTAACATGTTTTAGCATCTCAAAATTCAGTCTGGGGATGGGGTGGTTACTTTCAGGGAGGATTTTGATTCAACTATACAGTCATTTTCTCTTTGCAGTACATTTTCCTTGTTTTTCTGGTTTTGTTTGTTTCATCTCAGCATCATTAACATAGAAAAAGTTAACACATCTTATTGAGTTACACTAGCATCAAAAACTTTGTTTTTCATTTGTGTGACTTCAAGCTGTTTTTGAAAAAGAAAATGCACAGTGCGTTCAGTGTTTTTGTAACCAAATTTGCTACTGCATGGACCAATGGTTACTGACAAGGAAGTAAACAACAGCAGTATACAAACTAAACGCAGAACGGGCTTTGCTGCAATTTTGCACACCGTCACACCACTCATACTCTCCTTACAGGTCTCCACCATCTCACCCCCCCAAACCCCCACCCATCTGATGCAAACACACACTTTAATCATTTAGATTTCCATTATCCCTGCTTCCTCTTCTCATTACTCAAACTACTACTCTCTACTGAGCCATGGACCAAAATTAATTCATTACCTTGTCTTCACCACAAGATTGCCGTCTTAGCTGGGTTTGAGTGCTTATTTCAAACTCAAACATTTGACATTTTACTACATTTTTTTTTTTAACAAAATCTACCAAGATTAATTAGGATAACTCTGATGAAAGAGAGAAGAGACAGGGCACAATATAAATGCTTGGGTGAATATTGCAAAGAAGAGTAAGACTAGAGACCATCTCTATCACCGAGGTAATTTCACTGAGAAAGGGAAATGTGACTGGGAGGCTCCCATCTACTGCAGGTTGTCAGTCACAGAAACCTGTGCCGAGTGTCTTTGAACACAGTGTGCGACCATGCTCACCTTGTTCTTTACTCTCTCTGTCACTCCACCCCTCCCAGCACCTATTTTGCGCCTGCTTCAGCGCATTTCACATCTAAGGGAAAACAAACAAGCAATGTCATTCCTCTATTATTTGCCAGGAAGCCCACTACTCAGTTCTTGACACTTGCATAATGAGAAGTAGATGTACATGCAGCCCTTCTCAGATGAGAGCTTTATTAAATGATCTGCAGCAACAGCCAGAGGAGTTAGAGTTTAGGGGATAAGGAAAAATACAGGCAGAAAATGTATGGACATTTTCCTTTTGACAATGGCAATAGAGTTATGTCCTTTGCAAATACACTACATGCTTTTAAAAATTCTGGATTTACAGTATATAACAGCAGTGAGCACCGTCCAACTTAAATGTCAAATAATGTAAAATCTCAACTGCATTATTTTGACGATAACAAGTGGGGGCTTTATTCTTAAGAACTGAAAGAGAAAACATTCAGACATAATTGAAAATACAAAGATAAATCCAGCCTTAATCCCTGAAAAATGTAGAACACATAACCATTGAAACATAAGACAATAACCATGATTGCCAGTTATCTTAACAATAGCAAAAATTACTTGCAAACACTGGAACATTCTCTTTTTTTTTTTGACTATGTACATCTGCCTCATGGCTTTACATGAACAAGTGCTGACCAAGCATCTAAAAATCTGATAAATGGATAAGAAACAGTATACGCCAGAGCACCCAAAATCATGGCACTGCACTGTCCATCTTCTAAAAATGCCATTAGAGATCCCATTAAAGTACCAACACTTTGAAAAACTGATGGGATAGTGACTCAACTTGGCACAGGGGTTATCAGTGGAAAATCACAGTTTCGGTGACAGCTCAGACAGTGCTAAGGACATTGCATGATGTTGACCTTCATGGACGGCATCCAAGCTTTGAAAAAAAAAAAAAAAAAAAAAAAAAAAAAAAAAAGAAAACCTTGCTTGTTCTGCAACACAAATCGACAAGCTGAAACTTTCTTAAAGACAAAAAAAGAAGCTTAATGAAAGAACATGCTTTTTGTCAGATGAAAGCAGGTCAGTTTTGTGTGGATCATATGGGGTCAGGCATGTTTAGTTTGAACCTGCCAAGGACTGCTTCAGTAAAACCATAATCTGACAAACCTGTATCATATTAATCCTGTGTTTGTGCAGAAAAAAAAAAAATTGAAAAAATATTTCAAAAAGTGCAAACTATAAGCAACACAGGTATAGTATATATATAAATGCATTTTAAACTACTTATACATGCCTTTTTTTATCTTAAAAAAAACATAAATAAAATCATGTCAGATTCGTTCCTTTTAAAAAAAAAATTAAAAAGCGGAAAATTGCTATAATTATCTGCTGCTGTTCCACTAGCAAGCTAGCCGCTTTCTTCTCCGACCTCAAAACTGCAGGTAAAATATCTCCTTTTAAGAACACCAGAACTCTCTTCACAGCCTGCTTAAACAAAAGCAAAACATTACTCGAAACTGAATAATTGCTTGTTTTTCCGTATACTGTAGATGCAGGAAGCAGAAAGCTCAGGCAGCTCAACACATTTCAGCTCACTGGAAAAAAAAAGAAAAAAAAAAAGAAAATTAATTGGGAAATTCTGGTCTAGGGTGGTTGTGACTTTGATCAATGACTAGGGAAACTCATTACCAGCGTGGGCCAGTGCGTGAGGCGTACCCTAATTGTGTGCCAGTCTGTAATTCTATGCTGTAATTGACAGCTGGATGAAGCAGGTGTGCCCAGTGACACAGTGGCACAATGAGAGAGAAAGGAGAAAGGGACAGAGAGATCATAAGGCGGGTGAGCAAGCAGGAGTGATAAAAGATAAAAAATAAAACATCAAAAGGGATGTTTTCACCACACTTTGGCAAAGATATTCAAAGCTCTAGGGCTCACAAGACGAACGTGTTAGACTATGGACTATTATTACAAGTTTAGAAATATTATTGAAAGTTTAATAAGCATTTATAAATCGGTGTGTGTTGTGTAGTTGTGGGCAAATATTGGAACTATATTTGAATGTCTCTAAGTTTTGTTTCAACTGACTAATTTGTGTAGTAGTCAAGTGTCCCATAATGTGGTATTCAGTCATAACTCAGGATGTCAGAGACTTTAGCCTGACAGAAGCCAGCGACAGATCTGGCCAATGATAAGAAAGACCTGCTAAATGTTAGGTGACGTGTGGGAAATGAGAAGGTAACCCCTCCTGTGAAAGTTGTCAAACTACTGTACTGGCTACTGTAACAGCTGAGCACTTCTGTGGCACAGCTGGCAACCCGGGACTGGGTGCGAAAAGCTAACCGTGTGTACTGCTTTCAGATATTTGATGATAATTAACTGTAATGGTGCAAAGAAAACAGCAACTACTTTCTTTAGTTTACTTTCCATGTTTCTTTAGTTGTTAAAAAAAATGTAATAATTGTTTAACATTTGTGGATTTCAGGGACAGGTTTTATGCTTCTTGTACATATCAATATCTTCTCCACTGAATGTATGTGCTACTTTTTAAGTACACACCTTTTTTTTATGCACATTTGTGTACATTATAATCTAACGCAAGCATATGTGCTTTTCTGAAGATAATTAGGTTTTTCATAGCCCATTTTCAGAAAAGAAAAGCTTTTATACTGCAGTGTTTGTATTTGTAAAGCTGGGCAATGCCAGCTTTCTTTCTGAAATTTTTATATAATTTACACAAAGGTTGTGCTAGAGATGCACTCCAATTTTAGTGATGGCTTCTTTGACCACAGAGATGAAAATATGAGCCAATAAAAAAATATCCCTCTAGTTTCACGCACAGGCTTATCACTGGCCAGACTAGTAGTGGTCTCTAAAGTCTCTGCGAGTCAATCAATAGTTTCAATTTAGACCATTTTGCTGTTCTATATCATGGAGGGAATGTGATATCAGTCATCAGGTTAAGTTAGTTTGTTCTTCTGCTCTCATTCAAATTCACACAACGGTGGGTAACCAAAAGGTTTTTACTCCCACATCTGTTCTTGAACTAGAAAGAAATATTATATAACATAATGTCTATAAAGTGAGTTTCAGTAGTGGAAAAGGTACAAGGTTGGATCAGTGCATTTCCAACTCACAGATACCCATTTTAGACTTGTGGAATATGTATTCAATTACCTTCTAACATCCATTGTATCGTTTATGTTTCCTACAAACGTTAAAACCAACACAACAACAAATTCCAAGTATGTTGAACAGAGCAGCGGAATACAAACTTATCTTCTGCCATTTCTTTCTTACTGGTGTTGTGAGTTTGAATGTAGAAAAGACAATGACTGAAGAGCTCCAACTTGTGGACGATGTGCTGCTGACTCAATGCAAGTGTGTTAGATTGTGAGCTACAAGCCATGAGGTCACATCTAGTAAAAAGCACACTCCAAACAAAGCTAGTCTACTTGTTTGAAGTTACACACCAATAAGGCAAAGCTTTTGTGGGCTTTTTTGCCATCTTCTGGCAAGCTCTCATGGACCAGGGGCAAAGAATGTTGAATTCAATCAAGCACACCATAATTCCTCGCAGTGTACAAGTGGGGCTGACTCACAGGATTCTAATGGCTGCTCGTAATCAAGCACCATGATTAAGCACTTGGGGAAGTGGGCACACACTGAAAATCCTTTGGAGATGTCCTTTCCCTTAGAGCTAAGTACACTCATTACCTCGCAACAGCGGGTACGTGGGTGCTTCATTAGCTTTTATGCCGAATTGCCTGTATTTGTACATGGTTTTTATTCTTATAACAGAGGGAAAAGACACCCAAAAAGCCTTTGAATGTTACAGTCTGGAGTTTGTATGTGGACCAGAGGAGTCTCAAACTGTAGAAATGTTAAAGTTTCACAGTTTCACTAAATGCAAAAGATTTAAGCATTAAACCACTAAAACCATCCATTTCTGTACTCACAATTCTACATAAGGCAGTTTAGAATGCCTGAGAATTATATTTTTACTCAAATGAGCACCCAGAAGCTCTGGCATTAAAGAAACTTGACTATACCCATAAAAACTTCTTACTATTACCATCCATCCTGACACTAAGCAATGCAACATTTCTCCAGTTCTACAACCACAACCCAGTCTGATCCATGTCTATATTCTTTGTGCCCGTCTGACTCACGCACAACTTCAGTTTTTTCTAAACGAAATACACTTCAGATAGGTCATGGTCAGCAGAAATTACACTGAACCTCTCAGGACTTTTAGACTGTTTACTAATTACAATGTCAGCTCTGCCAGTAGAGACTTGAGTTGAAGCTATAGGCCAGACAGCAGATGACATTCTCCACATGGAGAGCTACATTAGACATCCAGACAGATGCTTTAGCCACACAGGCTCATTAGTAAGAGTCATCAAGGTTCTGAGCCAATGACTACAACTTTGACCAGAGCCATCTGTACTCTAAAAACATCATGTATCTGTTTAAAGAGCACCCTTAAGAAGATTGTAAATTCAATCCTTATTGGAATATTTGCTTTTCCCTAAATAAGCTAACCGACACACAATGCAAGGAACACTAAATTAGACATTACCATTGGTCAAGAATTCCACTATAGAACATCCACTTATCACTTATTATGTTAAATATGTGTTGCTACAGTGTTTCCCGAATCACATTACAATTCACACATCATGACCAGTATAGGAAATCCTCAGAACCCCCGCCCCAAAAAAAAAAGAAAAGAAATTGGCTCTTTGTTTATATCTGCACTCACTCAGACACATTCACTACGTTTTGCGAAACAGCTACAACAAAACTTTGAGTGTTTCACATCTTCTAATCTGTTTAACCTGAGACTGATAATAATTATTTGATGACTTTTTTTATTTTTTTGTTTGAGAAAACAAGGCTACAAAGAACACAAAAAAAATACAAACCATTAAGTTGCTGTGAGCTTACAACAAGGAAGAAAGTTTCCATCCGTTCTGCTCCTCAAAACTATAGATTTGATGATACTCATCTCTCACTCCTAAAATAAGCACAGACAGATGTCTGACAAATGTCCTGATATCTATCAAAGTACTATCTCCTTGTCTTGTTTTTCCCTATACATGCAGCTGCTGACAATAAATCACTGCATCTGATCCCAACTGTCACAATGTCTTCAGAATGTCACACAAGTTTTCAGACAGCTTAGGAGCGCGTGTTGTGTAGACAAACATCATGTGATGTATCGGTGGATGCTGTGTGTAGGTGCACAACTGTGAAAAGTACACACACAGATGTGCAAAGAACACAATTATTTGTATGGATGCGTGGCTGTCTTTGTGCGTGTGTGTACACATGCGTGCACAAGCCTTATCCAGAGAGGGATAAATCCAATCCATTACCTGGCGGGGCTCAGGGCAGCTCAATCGATGGCACTCTCAGTGGCTGCTGATGAACTTCCCTCTCTGACAAGGTGTATCATTCAGACATGTCGCAGAGCAAGACTCTGTCTGGCATTTCAAAGCATCAAGGAAACTGAAGGCCAAAAATTTTACGTGAGGGAAACCAAGTGTGTGTCAACACTTGTAAGAATATGTCCACAAGTCATATGCGTTCATGATTTATATTTCATTCACTAGTAACCTAAGTTCGAGAGCGTGTACGTTTCCCCTTATGTAAGAACCGTGTTCAGAACTACACAAAGCATGTATTATCAAGTCATGCATTGATTGAACATAAACCGTAATTATATTCAGTCATACTGAAAAGGAAAACACTGAATAATATGCTTTTGGCATGTCGAATCTGTACTCATCTACAAGCGTGTTTTCTTATCATCTGGCTGCCACTTCCCTTCAACCAGAAAAAACACATGAGGGATGGAGAGATAGAAGAGCAGTCAGTGTGAAGCAGGAGGAGGAGATCAAATGGCAGGGCAGTTACGAGATGTGTGTCTGATGCCTTTTCAGACTGCACTGTTTTGGCCGCCACACCAGTCAATCACGATTACAATAGCGAGGAGAGATGGGAGCAGTGGCGCAGAAAGAGCAGGAGTGATAATTACAATGCAAGGGACAAGATAATGGGAACACGCTGCACTCTTCCAATCATTTCATGTATCAGTCGTTGACTGACCCACACCCCACCCTCCTCGCGTACCCCCACTGACAACCAGCAATCACAGGTCATATTTGTGAATTCCAAAATAAATTAATTTGAAGACATCAGTGGGGTTGTGATCCATAAATGTGTATGCATGTGTTGGTCTGTGTGGATGGTTTTGTCAAGTGTCAGAGAATATTTACCTCCAACTTCCCTTCTACCAGGGCTCCTAAAGCAGCTTGCTGAGAACAGTTGTCACAAAGCGATTCTACTCTAAAGCGCAAAGGAATAAGTTTGAACTTGGAATCTGATTTATATCTAGATGCTCTAGATCAATTAACAAAAAAGCATTTCATGTGCCTTACATGTAGTTGGACAGTTTAAGAATCTGAAGTATGTAACTTAACATTTAGTTTGACAGAAAAAAAAACTAATTATTTAATCTAATCTGTTTAGCAAAGATCTTGTAACACAAATGTATTTTCCAGCTATATCAAATATAATGCTTTACTGCACACTCACACTTAGAGAGCAGTGCATGTTACCCCACTGCTCTTCTCATGACTCGTAAACTGAGAACATAAATCTTAAGATCGTACAAATTAAATTTACCATAAAGCGTGAAGGGACTTAATGAAAATTAAGTTGTTTGTCCTATGCACGATTATAAGGGCATCTTCTCTTTACTGTAAGTACTTGAGATGAACAGCAGGATTTAAACCATTTGGAGAGGGACAACTCTGATCTCACAGTGGACGCCCAAAAGCACTCAAGCAAAGGTGCAATCAATTATGACACAATTACGTTTTTTTTTCAACATAAAGTGAGAAGTGTAGAGTAAAACCAACTTATTGAAAACTACTACTGCAATACTTTGACATAGATTGACACCATCAACAAGGTTTTTCATATAGGCAACAACACACTTGCTGCTTTTGAAAACAAAATGGTTGCTGTAAATGCTCAGTCTCTGAGAGCATTAATTTTGTCTTCCTGCACAATGTCAATCAAGTGATTCTCACAATCAAAGCTGTTCACACAAATACACGAGGCGACAGATTATAAATGACATGCTCCCGTGGTCTGTTTAAACAAGTGTCAGTGATAAGGCTTTTTCTTCTTCTTGGAATCAAACAAATGACAAAAGTTGCAGAGCCATTTAAATGACAACAAGATAGACTACCTTGTCGAACTCAGCTTCAAGGCTGCTTTCTAGCACCATTAGCTTAACTGCTTCACTTCAAACAAAACACATCACCCACATGCTTTTTGTAAACATACATGCATCTCTGTGTACGACACCGGCAGAAAGAGGGAAGGCTGAAGAGGCAGAGACCACACAGTTGTCAAGCTGCTTGAGGGAGAAGGCAGAGCTAATCCATAGTTATCAACACTTTTAAGCCTGCAGACATCAGAGCCCCCCCCCCTCAAACACACACACACACTGTTTCTACTCTGTGTTGCCTTTTCACATGAAGATGCTGGTGTTTCCACCTGAATCTGTGACAGGCTCCCTGCAAGTAGCAGCGCAGCAATGGTTTCCAGAGACAGCAAAAGCAACGCTCATCAATGTACCGAGATACAATGCGTCACGCCCCATTTCTGCTCCCAGGCACAAACCACTGAGTCCTCTAACCAGAAAGCTTCTACTTGAACCTGTGTTTACCCCATCATCTTCAGCAATAATGGCGGATGGGGGTGCATTAAGTTCATGTGTGTACAAGCACTTCTCCATTCATGGACAATTAAACAGCTTTTTAATGCATTTTAGCTTGGACTGTATTATAGGATTATTACAACCTGCCTGCTATAGGTGAACAATTAAAAAGGGTAATTATTTAAAACTATTAACTATAAAATAATTACGACTATAAAAAAAAGTGCTCATACTGCTACTGTAACTAAATACTTCTCCTTGAAAATATATAACATTCTTAGGATCAGATTAAACTATGGCTCAGATACCAACAAAATTACATAATATTTAGCTTATTTAAAAGCTAAATATGTTATCAAATGATAATAACTTTTAGCCCAATTGTTCTCCATTAGTAAGGAAGACTTATCTGGTGCAACCAAGCCCAGAGATGTTTAGAGAAAAAAATAAGTCCACTTTCATAAAGACATAACTATACTGAATGCCAATAATGTGTCTTCTAAATCAAATGGGTTATACTATAGAAACAAGAATAACTGACGTTTGGCTAATATTAAAGAAACTATTACTCCACAAGTGTTTATAGGCATTGATTTCAATCTGTAACATTCAATGGCATATATCCAACAAATTTATCAAAACAGGAAAAAGAGAAAGGGTTGGAAGAAGCTAAATTCAGTGAAAGTCAGAGAGCGCGAGAGAGACAAGTTTTCCTTTCAATAACATCACAGTTGATGTTTGTGATATTTGTATCACTATGTACAGTTTATTTCAATGACTTTGCAAGCTTAGGGATCAAGGCAAAGAAAGAATGTCAACAGTTTTCTAAATGAGCTTCCTGCCGGGGTCAAAGCAATAACACGCAATCAGTGTGGTCTCTGTGAAAAGCAGCAAGATTATAGAAGGCAAAAATGTTTTCTCAGCTAAAGAGAGGATTAGAATTTTCTAACTGCAATTAAAAAAAAAAGAAAACACTCAAATCACAGAGAGAAGTTAACATCAGGTACTTATTAAGGAATGACACACACCATGTGCAACCACATCACTCTCATGCACTGTATATTTTTCTATAATTTTCTTCCCTGTAATAGGGCTTGATGTTTTATGAAGGCTAAGCTTCCTTCTTGCATGTTATTGATTTGTTGCTGGTGGGGAAAACCGATGCATTTGTTGTTGAGTTAAAGACTAAAACAACATACCTGAAGAAGGCAACAAAACTATAAGCAGGCAGTGAGAGCAGCAACATGTCACAGTATATGAGTCGGGGTTTCATTATTAATTCATTGATTTTTTTTCAGTTCATCAGTAAATATGTGAAAAAGAGAGAGCAAAGACAGGAAAGATGGGAAAGAAAAGCCTGCCAAATTTGCCATAAACCATCTCAACTGAAAGAAGACATGACATAGGCATTTTATGTCAGATTTCAATGTATCCTTCTTCTACACCCTTCACTCCAGCACTGTTAGAGGAAGAGAAAAATGTGCTTTGTCTGCTTTTATGTGCCAAAAATCAACTCCACCATCTAAGTGTTGTTTTTAAGGGAAAGTGCTGCAAATTGGCAGGTGGAGTGAGGCTAAAAGTGGGAAAAAAGCACAACACTTTAATGCCCCCTAGTGATGAATACAGATAATGCCAATGGACACACCCCGTAAGAGTAATCTCAGTACTTTTCAATGATGAAATTTGCATATAAGAATATTTTTGCATATTTAGCTTAAAACAATGAAATGGGAAACATTATTTTGATATCCACATGAAGGTTTGACATATCTTAAACCAACCCTTAAAAAAGAAACAACATCTGAACAAATTAAACACAACACATCAGCAAAACCTGCTGGATATACAAGGAAATGAATCAGGTCATTTCCATCCAGCAACTTTTCTCTACCTTTATTAATCACCTTCTACTTTCCCCCTCCCAATGCCATCTTTTCTTCAACATGTTGGAAATTCCATCAACCTCATGAGATTTTACATTTTAAATCTTCCATAGCAATCAAATTTCACACTTTCTTCTCCCCCATGCGAGGGCGTCACTACCCCATAATCCTCGTCTTCCTACAGCTTGTCAGGATGACAACAGAGCAGAACAGAGGCCTGCAAGCTATGTGCGCATGCATGTGTTTGTGTACACACGTACACTGGCACAAGCAGTGTGGGAACAGAAATAAACTTCAAGAAAGAGACAACAGATAGTCGAGGAAAGAGTGGAAATTATCGCAGTAATAACGCACTTCAACTTCAAAGGGCTCAACCGAAACCTTAAATAAAAACCAAAGAAATTAAAATGGCTAACCTTTCTTTTTTCTATCATTCTTTCAGACTTCAGCGACACTGTCACTGTCCATTTGTACTTTAAAGAAAGTCAGCATGTATTTCTCTCACAACCAGAGATGTAGTCAGTATAAAATCTTAAAAAAATTAAAAAAAAATAAAAAACCATAACCTTGAAACTTGGGATTGAAAATTCATAACATAACAGAGACAACACCAAGCGACAATTATTACATTCATACAGACAGGTCACATTGAAGAAAGAATGAGTGCCAGTGCTTTATCACTGCATCAGCACGAAGCCAAGGAACTATTTGGACAAAAATTCTACAGCTACAGTTTTGCTGCTGCTGTAGTGCAACCTAGTTTGACCCTCACAGCAGCATCTCTGCAGTTAAAGTGCCTACGGATATTGTTCCTCTGATGGTCAATAGATGCTTCCTCAAAGACAATAATGGTACCATAAAAATTTTTTTTTTTAAAAAAGAAACAGAACTTGTCAGGCGTTCTATTATTTTCACTTCTCCAGTGTATTTACAGAGAAAGGCTAAATTACAAAACACCATTACACTTGAAGCAACCGTTTCTTCCATCAACATCACCACAAACTCCACCTGTAGTATAACAGTTAGGTTCTAGGTACAGTGATCTTGAAACTAGGATTGTGGCAAAACTGCACAAATGTTTTATTTGACATTATAGGGACTATAGAGGGTATGTTTTTCTTACCTGAGGAAACAATGGAATAAGGATGCACTACGGAAGAAGAGCTGGTGAAAGTGTGATGCTCTGGCATGGAAACCTGATCTGGGGGGGGGGTAAAATGTATCAGACAGACAGTTTGATGTTGTGATAAGCTGTTGCTTTTTTTTTCAAGAGCTAAGCATACTGATAATATATTTGTACACATATTGCTTCATTTTAACTTTGGTCAAAACCATCCCTTAGATTATTAAGTAGTTTAATTTCACTTGAGCTCAATTACAAGTTACAGCAACGACATAAACATTTTCCATTTCTCAACAAATGAAAAAAAAGCACATGCTTCGGATCATTAATTCATTTTTCTTCAAAATGTTAACCTTGAACGTTATAGTTTGTCCCTAAAGTTAACAATAAGACATGTTGACTCACCAGGAGAAGCTGAAATGGCCTCACTTTTTTATTTCCAAATCAGCACATTGTTGGCTGAATGTTTTTCTCGAGCCAAAGGGCAGAAGAAAGTCGGGAGCTCATTCATGCGACAGGTACCATGATAAATGGAACATAATGGATAAACTTATGTTCGTCTTGTTTATGAGAATTTAAAAAAGACACACTTCGAGTTTTAAATGTATATAAACGTATAAACTGTGCTATTACAGACGCCTGCCGGCGTCACAGGTGTCTATAATTAATTGACGGCTGAGCATGTTGCGTTCATGACTCCTCGTAAACTCTCACGTCGCAACTTTCAAAGTCCAAAAATAGAAATGTCGCATTGTATGTGTATATGACTTGTCTTGTAAAGTAAAAGCCTTCCCTTCAGTATTGATTTGGAGTAATCGGATCACGTAATTGGAATAAAAGGGGTTTAGGCTTAATTATATAATATAAAGAAGTTTATATAATAGAACTGAGCTTCTTCAATGTAAGCAAGAAACAATAAAAAGTCAAAATGTTTATCAAATCTCTTTAAACCTTCTAACCTCTGTGGTTATCTGATTCACTAAATGCATCTAGATGACTTCGGTGTAAGATATACTTTCATAATAATCACTCTTTTTCTATATTAGCTTAGTTTTTGTGAAACAAATAATAATTTGCTGTAATATGTCAACTGTTGGTGCTCATCTGAGTTTGTATTTATCCAATTTTAAGTCATGTCAAGAGAGGAGGGTGTCCTTTCTTGTTCTGTAATTGATTAAACTCATTGGTGTTGTGTAATACTTTGTCTATTGATGGTCTCACAAGACAGCAAAGGGCCACAGGACTGGACTCGAACCTGAGCTGGTAGACCTTTCAGCCACTGTAGATGAAGCGTCACCTCTCCTCAACCAAATTAATTAGTTGGCACTCTGTAGTATCACATTTTTAGGGTTCCTTTACAAAACTATGGATGACCATCATTTAAAAAAGGAGCATTCCGAAAACAAGAGAAAAAGGAATCTCCAAATATAAAAAAAAGTGTTGATATATGAAAATGTGGCCCTCTGTGAAGAAACTAACTTCCTATAAAGTAAAAAAAACTAACAAAAAAAAAAAAACAGGCCCTGTCCAAAGACAACAAGGTCCTAGATTTACTGAGCAAACGGTCACAGAAAAAGCTAAAAGCTGAATTCAGCAAATAAAGACATTCTGGAGCAAGCAAGGCCACAGATGAATGTATACAGGAGCTCAACAAAAATGTTTTGTGAAGAACACCAGACCATGCGACATAATGATGGAACCACCAACAACTACAAGAGCTTTAATATCCTGAAAAAAAGAGCTCAGAGACTTCAAGCAAAGAAAATAACGTGGCATATCAAAGTGAGCTCCACAGAGACCAAATGATGTTTTGGAGACCTAAAAAAAAAAAAAAGCCCTTATTTCAAACAAGCTTCTTCTTCTTCTTTGAGTAAGTCAATCACTCTTCTTTGTTGTTTTTAATCGATGTAAAAAGCATTTACCTTGAAGCTGGAGATAAAGAAGTGACCCACCTCAGATTACAGGTGCATCTTTAGCCCACATGAAAGTACAAGCAGAAGGTTTAATAACAGGATGTTCCCGGAGGAGGTTACCGTCTGTCACGTTGCTGTGATATAATATATTTTGTGAGAGGAAACAGCTCAGAAAATTGTCAACATCAGAAAGCACTCTATGTGAAACTCCCTGATCTGTTGCAGTCTCTTCTAGTGTTTACATTTCGGTGCTAAAGTGACAAGCTTTTAATTGCAGCCATTAACAATGTACATAGATGTAAACTTGAGTGAATTATTAAAGTAAAGAAAGCCCATAGGCCAATGTTTTCACACCTTTCACAGAAGACACTGGTGCGCTCTATGTAAATTATTTTACATCTGGGATGAGTTTAGGTTCTGAAGAGAAAGGGCATTCTTACTAGTTTTGTTGATTGCTTTATCTGCCGCTTCAGTCAAATCTATGCCAAGAATTAGACTGGATTTATTGTACTTACAGATTTAATTGTTTAAGTTTTTTTTCCACATTACCCAATTATAATCAGGGGAAAAATACATAAAACAGGTAGAAAAAGGTAAAAGGATTTATTAGTAATGTTGTAGGTGGAGAGACGAGGGTTGGATCCAGATAAACTAAAGGGTACAAATGTGGGATAATCCAAAAAGGTTATCTTGTCCTTGATTATGGGGGGGGGTCCACGTAGGAGGGGAGGACACTGACTGTGTTGGCTTTGGATCCAAGTCGGCGACGGGGTGAGCAGGTATGTAGGTGACTCAGGCTGAAGAGGAATTCCAACATGGGTGGTGAAAAAAGCAGGAGGAAACCAGGACAACGGGCAGAGTGGACGAGGGAGGCAAGCACTGGAGGAGAAAGGTAATCGTAAGGGATACACATGAAGTAACTCGCTTAAGAAACCAAAAACACAACAACAGCCAAGCATGATCGTGACAAAACCAAGTTAATAGTTTTTGGTACTCCAAGATTTAACTAATGCAATTTCTTATTATGACGGTGCCCCAAAAATTATCTGAAAAGCCTCTAGTGGATCCAAAAATACTACCAAGGGACTGGACAGGGTTGAACTGGACTGGACTGGCTTGTATGTCATTAGTCTTAATTTAACTTGTTTACTTTCTTTGTAAGGCACTTCAAAAGACCTTAGTTGTAAATCTGTGATATATAAAAAACGCAGCGTTCCAAATTATTAGGTAAATTATATTTTGCTCCGATTTTCCTAAATAGTTGATTCAAATGACAGTCAGCAAAATGTTCAAGTCATCAACTGTAGTATAACTCGAATGTTATTGAACAAACCTTCCAATGGTTACAGCATTTTTCCAAAAAAAAAACAAAAAAAAAACTTAAAATGCACTGTTCCAAATTATTACGCACAGCAGAGTCGCAAAACAAAGAATTGAAAATAGTCATTTGCTGAATTTGCATCATTAGGAGGTTGTATTTATTGAGATCAAAAGTTATTTCAATAAAAAAAAATTCTTAACAGGTCAAGTTACAGTTTAACATACAACCCCTTATTAGACAGCAGCTTCACAATTCTTGCATCATGATGTCAGAATAGCCTCCCAGAGCTGCTGTTTGGATGTGAACTGCCTCCCACCCTCATAGATCTTTTGCTTGAGGATGCTCCAAAGCTTCTCAGTAGGGTTGAGGTCAGGGGAGGATGGGGGCCACACCAGGAGTTTCTCTCCTCTTACGCCCATAGCAGCCAATGATGCAGAGGTTTGTTCCCCTTGCAGCATGAGATGGTGCACATTCATGCATGAAGTCGATTTTGTCACAGAAAGCACAGCTCTTCTTAAAGTGGTCAGTCAAGGGGCCGACCAGCTCTCTGCCCATGAATCTGGCACAAAACATGACTCCGCCCCCTCAGTGCAGACATCACAGCCTTGTTGGGACATGGTGGCCGTCCACCAACCATCCTCCACTCCTTCCATCTGAACCATCCAGGGTTGCACAGCACTCACAGCACAAGACTGTTTGAAAATGAGTTTTCATGTATTTCTGGGCCCACTGCAGCTGTTTCTGCTTGCGAGCGTTGGTTAGGGGGTGGCCAAATAAAAGGTTTATGCATAACTGCAAGCCTCTGGAGGATCCTACACCTTGATGTTCACGGCACTCCAGAGGCACCAGCAGCTTCAAATACCCGTTTGCTGCTTCCTAATGGCATTGTAGCAGCTGCTCTCATAATCGGATGTATTTGTCTGGCAGAAACCTTCCTCGTTGTGCCTTCATCTGCACGAACCCTTGTGTGCTCTGAGCCACAAATCTCTTAACAGTACGATGATCACGCTTAAGTTTTCTTGAACTGTCTAAGGTTTTCACACCATGTCCAAGGCATTCAACTATTTCACGCTTTTCAGCAGCAGAGAGATTCTTTTTCTTTCCCATATTGCTTGAAAATGGTGGTCTGCTTAATAACGTGGAACGTCCTTCTTCAGTAGTTTCTCCTTTAATTGGGCTCACCTGGCAAACTAATTGTCACAGGTGTCCTAGATTGATTTCAGTGAACCAAAGAGCCCTGAAACACAATAACATCCATGAGTTTAATGGAAAACTGAGGGGGGGGTAAGAGGTGGATTGAAATTAATCATAATTATTTTTTAAATGTTTGACTGTACTGATACCGATTGAAAAACAAGCATCATTATGATTTTAGGGAGGAATCAAACTAAGGAATAGACAAAATAATAGAAATGGGAAAGTCTGATAAGGGGAAGTATGGTCCTGATGATCCTGAGCAAGAGCGGTAAAGAACTTAGCAAGAAAGAAGGGTAAGTAAGTTGACGGAGCGAGAAATCAGGAAGAGAATGAAGAGCACGAGTGAGTTTGAGGGACAGTTTGTATGAGAAAGAAAGGACGGGGTTGCAGAAACAGAGTGCAAAGGGAGGAGAAACGAGAAAACACAAGTCTGACTCTTGACAGTCGAGCACTGAGCTCAGCTGATGGCTCCTAATGAAGTACGGCAGCTGCAGAGGAGGAGCCCACACTGACAGCCTGAGCCCCACTCTGATGAATGGTGGAGAAGACACACTCCAACACACACTCACACCAGGAGACTGCTGAAATTTAAGCATTACAAAACTGTGATAGACGCAGCCTACCATGTGAGGTGGAGCAGAGAAATGAATGACAGAACATTGTCAGGATATCTGAATAAACCGGACGGTGTGTATTCTCCCCATCCCTACTCCAACGAACATCGGCAGGATTCTTTGTTTCTCGGGCTGTCAAGTAAATCCCAATCCCCTCTTAATTGTAGAAGTGAATAGTTTGCCTTCAAGAAGTAGAAACAAATACATCATCCGATGCAGGGAGATGTGTTTTGTTGAGGAGTCATTAGAATCTTGAAATATCCAGACGTCACAATCAATACGAGATGCTTTTTGATGAGCAATCTTAAATAAAATTGACTCCATCCAAGAGAGGAAACAACTGATCTGTAGGCTAATGCAGATATCTAGAGAAAGTTCCAGCAATGTTTGACAGTGAAAGGAAATTCTTTGAACTTTTCTGGATGGAGTTGCACTTTGTAATGGTTTTTTAACGTCCTCTGCTTCCCCCTTCAGGATGAAAAAAGAAAGTGTGTTCCTATGTTTTTGGCTTCTAAATAATCCAATATATACATGATAATTTTTCGGTAAAGTATAGTAAAATGTCACATAATTTGCATACAGAATTATGTGCATACTGATGTGGGAAATAAAACTTCTGAATACACTATGTTAAAACTTTGTTCGAGTTCAAAGAGGTTTGGAGGAAAGTTACGTTTATGGTCCTTCGAACCTTGGAGTTGGAATTTAAATCCGTCTGAAATCCTGTCAGAAATGCACAAAATGCACAGAGCAGATGCTTCATGAGAAAATGTTAGATTTGGGTGAAGACTCGTTCAACCCCAGAAAATGGAAACACCGGCCAGGTGTCAGGGCAACTTGATGTTGAACTTTGATCTACTAACATCGATATGCACAACAGAGAAAAAGGGGGCAGCCATACGCATTTTAAATCTCTATTTTCTAAACCATATGCATCATATTTTAGATCAGAAAAGGTGCATATTATTAATGAGGTACATTGGTAAATTAAATGTAAATCAGTCAAAATGCTCAGCCTTGCAAAGATAAATGGACACGTCGCTTTTATGTTCCGGGATTTTGATCTAAGGATCATCTTAGGGTTTAAGCACCTGCAGCAAAACAAAGTTTAAGACTCAAACTGACAACAGATTTCATTTAAAACAACAGTCAGTCAAAAACATTTCAAGCTGGATTTTGTTTTACTTTTGTCTGCGTTAAAACTGCATTAAAATGTTTATCTAAAAAAAAGAAAAAAAAAAAAGAAAATGCAGGCATCTCTGGTTGGACGGATGGAATTCGACAGAAGAGGGTGTAACCAGGAGAAGTAACTGCAGGTGGCAGCAAAGCACCACTTTTCCCAGTAGTGTTTTGCTCCAAAGGCAACAACATGGAATACATACATAGATTAATAACTTGGAAATTAGCACATGGATTGTAGACTTGGTGTTTTCCTTTGAAATAGTACAAATTAAGATCGATGCTGCCACATTTCAAGCTTTGAGTTCTGAAACAGAGCATGACTTCACACACACACATATATGCTTAAATAAAACTGTTTATTTAACATTTGTTAATAAAAATAAAATTAAATGTTACAAAAATTATTTAAAATCAAAAAAACTGTACAAATCATGGCTCCATTTTAATTTTGCCATAGAAAAATACAAAAGGCACTGTGCATTAGTTTGCTGCATACATACATATATATATATATATACACATATAGATATATATATGTATGTAAAACATCTAAACCTAAAGAAACAAGAGACTGGTACACTTTATCAATAACTCTCCTTAATAAAGAAAAAAAAAGCCTACAAACAGCGTTGATCTGTGACATGTTCACATCCTTTAAGCTCAAACAGAAAGCTGAGAAATCAAGCGATTATTCTAAGGACAATAATAATACAACCGTAAGGAGTGTTTGAAAGAAAAATACCAAATCAGAGGTACAGTGCATAGACGTATAAGAAACAGTAAATATGATGGGAAATGCGCAGGTGTGCATGTAAAATCTACTACATAAGCGATCACTTTAATATATTCATCCATCACCTCAGAATCACCGACTACCACTGACGGCGTTTAGGAGTCATGATCCATCCTTCAATGCTGACAGTTTGAGGCAGAGAGCGTGTACTTATGCTGCTTACTATTAAACTCCACCATCAAAAGGACATCTCACTCGCAAAGGTGCCTCATAAGCCAAAAACCAATGTGAGAGTCTGGAGATTCCTATTCACACAGATCCTTGGGATCTATTTTTAAGTTGTGCCAAGAGTGGGCCTGAGATGTCACCTCATGTTCCAAGATCTATATATATATATATATATATATCTGACTGAAATCTCTGTGTTGTTCGAAACCCACCGAATGACATGTAAATCAGAAGAAAACAAACAAAATAATAATAAAATTGTTTAAAAAAGCCTGACAGAACTGGGGCAGACACCCGATAACACTGAAATGGGAGTGGTTAAACAAAAAGCTTTCCATATGAGGTGCAAGGAAATGAACTGGAGGAAACCTTTTTTCCCCCCTTTGTGTAGTTGGAAAAAAAAAAGAAAAGAAAAAAAAAAAAGAATAATTGTCTTAATCTCTTGTGTGGTAAAGTGGCTTTATGTGACACATTCCAACCCTGCAACAGTGCAGACATAATTCTTTTTTCTGTACCCTTCTGTGCAAATTCACGACTCGACGTTTTCAGTAGCCACGTGGCTGATCAAAGCGATCTGCCATTCGTTTTACAATCTCTTTGGCATCCAGTTTCATTTCCAACTCTCTGCTCCGAGTGCATTAGAATGCACACCCGTTAAGAAAGAGTCAAAGTGTGGAAATCGTTCCTTTTGTCGTCCAGTTGCTAGATCATCCGAAGTCGAATGAAGCTGTAGCTACAATCATAGAAAACCGTGCTCGTCAAGTCCTTTTGGAGTAACTGGATTCCACTTCGCAGTAGTCTTAGCAATAGAATAGCCTGCAAAACAACATTTAGAGAAATAATCAAACGTGAAATATAAAGAAAAGATTAATGATAAATTTTGTGTATGTTGGTTCATTTTCATATTGTCATTATCGATTGACCAATGACCCCTAATGTTCAACAACAAATATCCATGATAGAAATAAAAGTGCACTTTTTAATACCTGATTCTGTTCTGCTTCTGGACGACTCTAGTGGCTGAACATTTGCAAAGGGCAGCCCCCTGCCTTCCACATCACTCTCCCCTGATGAGGTATGGTCCTCTGCCTTCATGTACAAGGCAGACTTCTTATGGTATTTGGCCCGGTACGTGTCTGTCATACAGCCATCCACAGAAAAGAAAGTGGTGGGAAGAACCATATCTTTCAGAGAGGGGGAGTCTGTGCCATGGTCGTGTCTGGGCTTTGGACTGGGGAACCTGTCGTCGCTTTCGCTGGCCGACAGATCGTTCCTGTCCTGGTCTGATGACCCTGACTTGGAACTGGCGTCGGATGAAAGCCTGTGCTCAGCAGGTGTCTCAATCCACCGCCGGAGGGTGGTGTGTGAGAGCTGGGACAAGCCATTTTTGGGCTCATTGCGGGGGCTGAGGCGTGCTGCCACCTCTGGTGGTTGGGAGTGGACGCCAGATGGGTCAGCCTGAATGCTGCCAAACGTCTTGGAGGGTAAAGGTGGTAGATAGCTGCGCGAGAAAGAGTGTATGTGGGCAGTGCCGGTTTCTTCTTGTTCAGAGAAAGGTCCAGCAAGGTCGTCTGAGCTGTTCCACTCAGAGCTGCTGGTCTTGGCTAAATAAGGAGGCACGGGGCTTGTAGGGCTGTGATCCACATTTTCCTCTTGTTCGCTGTCCAGGCCATTGTTTCTTTCCAAGATCCCAGGTGTGTATCTGAAGGCTCGTTTTCTGTTAAAGTACAAAAGCACAAACAATGGCATTTACCTTGAACTTCTGACAAACTAACTGAAACGATTTACTGACACTGTGTGCATTTAAAGAACTTCATTTTCCCACTACCTTTGTAAGGGCTGACCGGACGGGATGTTGGAGTCATGTAGGTCTGGAGATTTTCTCCCCATTTCACCTGAGGGAAATATCAATTCTCATGAGTGCTTTAAATCACTAGACACCAATGTGTAAACTCAGGTCCAAAAAAAGAACAAGGTAACATCTGTGATGAGTTTCTATCTGAACATGGCTACATTTTCCCCCTGTGTCCCTCCAGCACAGACCTGTTATCTAACAGAGGTCGTGGTGAGGCCCTCTGCCTGGTGCTGGGAGAGGAAGTATCAAAGCAGCTAGTCTGGCAGAGTGCCCTCAGGCCTCCTGTGTACCACTCTGACTGTCTGATCCAGCCAAAGTACATGGCCCCCTCAAAGGGAATGTGGGGTCATGTTCAGGCCCAGTTAGCTGAGAGCTAACAGTTAGCTGAGAGCTAACAGTCCTAATAACACAGAGTCCCCAATTAACTCAAACTGATCTGGAAACTAACAGCACAAAAAGAAAGCAGTGACATTATCATAGGTCATGTCTAAGAAATTCAAATAAATGATGCTCAGAAACTATAGGGGACAGTAGATGATTCCACCTTCAAGGTAAATACAAACACAAATCTGGGAACGGGACACTGGGTGGGGACTGGGATGGAGCTTTGCCAAGTTCGCACACTGGGTGTGAAGACCTGAGACAGACAACAGCTGACTAACAGGACAAGCAAGAGAGAGTGTATGACGACCATCTGTGATGTGTCAGCACAACCTTTTTTTTTTTTTTTTTTCCACCTCTGTGAGCTCTCTCCAAGCATTAACGGCTAAATCCTTTATGCTGGCATGCAATTACGCCAGGGTCAGGCTCCAGACTTTAGATCCCCACCACAACACCATTTCATTTCTAAGCCATGAAGTCCACGTGGGTATTCACAATTTGACGCAGCTGATCTGCAATGTTGGCAAGCGACTGCGAGACTGCGATCCTCAAAAACAAAGAGCGATGGAGGTTACGGTGCTTTCTTAGAAAATCCCTCTGTCTTTATGATCACAGGCGCTGTTGACAGTGGAGGGCTTTCAGGAGAAAACAGCTGGGTAACGGCAGAGCAAAGCAGCTGCGATACTGGTTTACGAGACTGTCCGGTTCCGTAAAAGAGTTTAAAAAAAAAACTGAAACTTTCTCAAAAAGTCATTGGCTTCTTCCTGTTTAGAGTCTGGCTGATCTGGAATTTAAGTATATTTGCAACTGCAGCAAATGCCAGCAACACAGATGTACTCAAAGTGTCCTGCTGTTTGCATGGCCTACTGCACTTGGCTGGGAAATCCTCCATGTACTGTGATTGCACGGACTAAACATGCAATAAGCAGCAAGTGGTGCGCTTTAAAATTCCCCTCACATTTTTCATTTCAACAGGAGGGCATAAGGTCATGTTGTTAAACGGGATTAAAAAGAAATGAAGCAGCTTCACAGTATACATGTTTTCTAGATAACAAAAAAAAAAAAAAAAGAAGAAAGTAGTTAATGAGTTCTGATTTAGAAAGAGGCCCCTGACTTCCAACTCTGAACTACAGTGAAAAGGGAGTTTTTAACCAATTAGCACATCATCAGTCCATATGCAGAAGTAAAAATAACAAAAATCAAAATCCCCACAAGTTTAAAAAGTTGCCATCGTCTCAGCGCATGTCAGTAAGACACAGGCATGCAAACAGTAAGCCAGATGCCACGACAGCAATGTGTACACATCCCACGGCATTAACACGTACTAATATCGCATCAGTCGATGGCTTGTTAAATGGAACAACAGGCCAACTAGGACAAGAAGCATTTTAGCTGTAAACACAGCCACTCAAGGACATGTCACGCACTGGAACGCGATAAAGGATGAAATTCACCACAGTAATGCATATTTTTCACCTCGTTGCAACTCACTCTGCTGGGAGATGGTAATTGTGGACACAATCTCTCAGTTTTTGTAGCTTGTTGTTTTTTAATGGAATCCTGTTGAAGGCAGCAACAGAACCAAACCAATGAGGCGCCTGTAAATCAACCATCTTTGGGTGGCTTCCATTTGCCATTTGACCGAATGTGCAGAATTGTCAATTTATGTTAAACAGCTTTTGCAAACATTCTTATTATCACTATCAGCTCCGGAAACCTCGGAGCAGTTTCCAGCACAGAGCCACTCAACTTTATCGGTTTATTCAGTTTCTTTGAGTCACTGGCTCTGATGCTGCTGCCCCAACAGATGGCTGCAAAGCAGATTGCCCCCTCCACCCTTATAGAAGCTATTCAACCTCCTGCAGCAAAGGATCTAAGGTGCTCGAGAAGTAGAGTCTGCTTTGTCTTTTCTCGTAGACAGCCTCAGTGCTACAATTACAATTCAGTCTGCTGTCTATGCGAACACCAAGGCACCTGCGGTCCCCCACCAGCTCAACCTTTTCACTCAGGATAGAGGTATTGTCTGGCTTATTCCTGGCCCTCCTGAAAATCCACAACCTTCTTTGTCTTGTTTACATCCAAAATGGTCAACCAGTTCCCTGTAATCAGCCTCTTTGAAAAGAGGACTGGAACCTGCTGCTCCTGCCAGTCTCACAAAACTGAAGTGCCACCAAAGTGACTTTGGACATTTTTACTGTAGAGTCAGCATTTCAAGACACATTATTAGAAACCTAAGTCAATTTATAGCTGTGGAGATTCTTCAAATGTTATAAGTATATAAGTAAAATATAAATCAAAAAGCAAGCAAGAGAATCGAGCAGGTTGAATTAATCCTCTGAAGACACTGTTGTGACTCCTTACAGACACCAGGGGGCCTCAGTGAGTAAATTAGAGCAACAACAATGGACAGCCCTTTAAAGAGATGTGAAATATAATATGATATATATGTTCACAGTTTGAGAAACACTGCAATACTAACAGTAGAGATGTCTGCCACAGCAGTAAATGTCTCTTTGCCAGAGATTCTTTCACATGAATCACTCTGTAAGTGCCTAAGCTCACAGGCCAATAACAAAACAAACATTCCTCCTGGTTCCAAACTCGCTGTACTTCTGTTCAAGCGACATTTGAATCTGGGGAAAAACAACAGTGCAGTGCTAAAAAATGTCTCATTTGACTCGTGTTTGAATACCGCTTTCTGACAGCTCCAGCCATGGCATTTTTCGGCCTGGCAGGGCACAGCTGGGTGGGTCTTACAAGCTCGCTCAACCCCAGCTCTGATTCAGGATTAATTCAGGGTCTCCTGTTGAGAAAGTTAATCAGCTATTTTTCCAGCGCAGTTGTTACTTTAATAGATATTTACGTCCTCTTTTCCTGTGTTGACATCAGCAATCATGTGCAAGATAAAGAATGTGAAGGGAGTCCTAACTGAGAACCCGTAAGTGTTACTCAAGTCATTTTTATCTCCCTACATTTGTTTCACAAGAAGACAAAAAAAAAACCATATCATTGTATCTTCACAACATGATTCCTAGTTAGCTCATTGTTGCATTTTTCCATTGGAAGTTAGTAAAGAATTACTTTGGAAAAAAAATGGGTCAAGGCCAGTCAGTCAGGAGACAAAGCACACTTATTTCCACACTGTATCCCTTTAATCAGGCTGTGACCTTCACCCTCCCGATGGAACAATAAATCAAGGAAACTGCTGGGTGCTATCTTAATGGCGCAGGTCTTTACAACAAGGAAGACAACATTTCTCTGATGTCAGGGTCAAGCTTTTGTCAAAGACTGAATCTTCCATCTCTAATAAAAGGAAGAAATAAATTTGTTTGGGCTTTCAGGAATCAACACAAAAACAACCTGTTCGCATTCTGCGTTTGGAGATACTTACCAGTGGAAAAGGCTGAGTACAAGACGTCTGCCCTAAAATCCTCACTTCCTCTCTGAGAGAAGGGATCCCTGTTCAAAAATGTTCAAAAACATTGTTTTAATCAACCATTCAGAAGAAATTAGACAGGCTGACAGTAAAAGTGGGGGCTGACTGAAGATTTATTTGTCATTTGTGATAAATAAATGAAAAACTAGTCCTTTATCTGTTTTTCATTTCTTTGCTGTGATCAGTATATGAAAACAGTGCTTTGCATCTCCTGTAGATTCCTCACAAAAAGTATCATAAAAGACTTAAAAAGGTACATTGCAATGAGAATATTAAAAAAAAAAAAGCTATCAAAACAAAATGTGTGTAATTTCAGTGACAGTCACAGACCCTCTTAACCAAATGCTAAAATGATTAAAGGCACATTTTGAACACTGTCACCAGACAAGCTTAGATAATGCAGTCGCAGTTGAGGGAATCAGCCATCTGCAGGCTCCCCTTGCTGAGTACAGGAGCTGTCAGCGAGCGTGGATCATTATCTCCAAACAAGAGCAGCACAAAAGAGCCAATGAATGACAGCCTGGCATAATGAGATGTGCGTATCTGCCTTGTGTAGATTTGTGTCAAATGGGTCTCGCTATTCTTAGAGCGGTTTGTTTGTGTTGTTTAATTATTTAAAAATAGCATTTCTGAGACTCGGGTCTTTAAATTTATGCTTCAAACACTGGCATCACGTGGACAAACTGTGCCATTCTTTCTTATCGCACTTTAAGGCGCTAACTTCTGGAGCGCTCTGCTGATAAAGAGGGAAGACCTGACAGGTTATTTTACCTCATCGGGTGCAGCTCAGGTATGGGCCGGAGGTCCTTGGAAGAAAAGCCGTCGACAACAGGTGAGTCGAGATTTGCAGAGCCGTTGCTAAGTCTGTCACTGCTTTCATATCCGGATTCAGTTCTCTGGAATTTCCAGTTCTCATTGCGCACTTTAAGAGTAGCCGAGCTCTTAGATCTTAGACCATCCGAGTCCAGGGAGCTCCGGCTGCCACCAGTTTCATGCCTCTGCTCATCCTCGTAGATTGTCATCAGGCTCTTGGGTTTGTGCTCTTCCCGCCCTCCCCACGGGAAATCTCTGTCTCGTTCTCGGTCACGTGACGGCGACTGGCTGCTGGGTCTTCTCCGAGGACTGTGGTGCCTTCGCTCTTCACTTGTTGGATTCCCACCGTCGACGCTGCTTAAAACGCTGTCCACATTCAGCGCCTCCCGCATGGGCTTCCACGGACGACCGGATCTGCTGCGGCTGTTCCCTCCATTTTGCTCCCGGGAGTCTTGGCTGCTGTCAGTGTCATACCCATTAGAGACCTGATCTACTTTCCGGCTGTGATGGCCACTTCTTATAGTGGGCCCACTGGGTAGAACTTGGACCCTGGAGTGGGAGTGAGCTGGTTCATGAGAGGACCGGCCACCAAGCTGCGGCGTTCGCTCAGTCCGGATGGGACCTTTTCCTTGGCTGCTGTACAGTCGTGTCTCTAGGTATTTTTTGAAGCCGCTCTCTGGAGGGGAAGCAGAGCGGGAGTAGGTCCTATCCTGACCTGAATCTGAAGGAAAAAAGTTTCCATGAGGGTTTTACTTGAAAAATGTTATAAATCTAACCTTTTTTCTCCCTCTCCAACATTCCAACCGATTCTACAAGAACATATGAAAATAAAAATGTATTTCAGTAAGTAAGCAATTCAAGACTGAGACATACGATCTCTTCTACAACTAAACAGTGACTTTTCATGACATTTTATCAATTCCACTGCTTTCCTTCCACACCTGAAGCCAAAAGGACATGTTATAAATAACATAGCCACAGCTGAAAATGGATCCACGTGGACACCGTGACACCAAGACACAAAGCTGTGCCGGAGAACACAGAGGGCTGTGCAGAAAGTGAGGGAAGGGCATGACGACAGCAGAGTTAGAGGCATTCATGTCTTCACATGACAGGAAGGTGTAAATTACAGCCACCGGGTCTCAGTTTTCTTCCATGGTGTGTGCACCATGGAAAACAGTTCATGTGTAAACGTTCCTATGACAAAAATCTGGGTTTTTTGTGTTGAAATCAACACAAAACGTGTTGTGCTGCACGTGTGCGTCTTCCCATAATGACAGTTTTACAAAGATAGGGCTTGACAGCGCTCGTGTTTTTAATTCTTGAAATCAAAAACATAATCGATTCATTTTGGATTGACAATTATCTTTACAGTGAGGGGAAAATACTTTAAATTCACATACAAACTCGCACCATTCAGGTTTTATGGAAGCACTACTTTACAGGACCTTCAAGACAATCCATGTTTTTTACTTTAAGCTGACAGTAAGCCTGTATGAATTGTACGAGCGTTGCCATCTAAATGGCTGACAAAATCTGATATGTTGAGTGTAAAATAAGTGAATTTAGTACTTCATATAGCTGTCAGTCCTCGGCAATAAGCCAGCAAGAGACTGGGCTCCTACTGCTTTTGATTTTGCTGACTGTGAGTCACTGTTAAATCACTTCAAACATAGCCGTCCTCATTTTTTCCTTATATGTATGTTACCAAAGTGTTTTAAGAGCTTCCTCTGCCAAGTCCAGGTTGTCAAGAGTCCAAGAACTCTTGGGAGTTGTAAAATATTCAAAATCAATACAGCTAGTGGTCACGTAAACCTTCCTTTGGCTTATTTCAACATTCAATTTAAGCTACAAACCTGCTCAGATTTCTACAGAATGCTGTGTTTGTAATTTTCTTTTCTTTCCTTTTTTTTTTCTTACCAAACTGTTTTCCTGGGTATGAGCAACAAATGTTAAATGCAGTGTCTCTCTAGCCCCTCCAGTTATTCATCGCAGCCATGACACCAGTTTCCTGTGCTAAGACAGTGGATTTGTTGTATGTTATAAATTGTTCTTCATAATCCTAACTTGGATGCTGAGCTAAAAGAAACGCTGTCAGAAAAGCATATGAAGTTTATGAGAAAGTAACAGGACGTCAATGTTGCTACTAAACTCCCCCTTCATTTAAACTTGCAGCTTTCATCTCTCTTGCTTTTATCTGCTTAGTTGTTGCTGCATTCATTTGTTAGTAATCATGTAGACCACAGAGAGGAAACCAACAGCTTTGACGATGAGAGAGAAGATCAAGGCTCCAACAGATGTCAGCATTAAATCCCCTTTCTGACACATTGCTCTAAAACTGAAGGTTACATAAGGGCTGAGGAAGTTGAAGGCTAGCTTTCTGAATCCCAACCCTTGTCAATTCTCATGCATACGTGACATTCTGCACCTCCAGACTCCTATAGGTCCACAAACTGCAGCAACCCACCTCTGTGGCGAGTGTCCGGCCTCCGCTGACCGCTCCTATCAGCATCTCTTCTGGATGAATGCATTCCCCGTAATTCTCCTGCTCTATGGGCAACTTCTCTGGAAATCTCCCTGAGGCGACTCTTGGGATCACTGGTGCCAGTTCTTACTAGAAAAAGCAAAGATAAATCAAGTCTTTTGCACATTTTCATCTCAGATTAGACAGAGGTATCTTTTGCCACTAACTGCTTTTCCTTGTGACTGTTTTCTGTCTCTAAGTCCCCATCACTCCAGGGCCAATGAGCAGGTGCTGAGCGTGTTGACAGAGGCACAGCACATTGTTGTAATGATGTACACGGTAGATTTTCTGCTACATGAGGGGCAATGCAGCAGAGAGGCCATGCATAAGCTGCTATGCCCTGTCTCTGGCAGACGTTCACTCAGAAATGCCATGATTAGTCATGGCCCTGGAAAACACGATCATACTGCAGTTTTGTTGGCTTCAAAACGAAAAAAAGAAACATTGTAAAGTGAACAAAACCTCAGGTATTTGTGGCTTTGCTTTCGGGACTCAATATTGTCTTCAGTTGCAAAGAGCAGGAATATCAAAACACGATGCCATTTCAAATTCGACTTTGCGACTCCTGAAAGCTGCGAGCGATTGCTGGCGTGTCGTCGCCCGGTGGCCTTTCTTTGCAACAGCATTCAACGGAGGTAAAACAACTGTAAAAACGTTCAAGGACATTCACAGCTTCACACCACCAGATAACAAAAGCAGAACATACAATAATCGCACAGAAGGGACAATCACTCATTGTAAACGTGCATTTCTGCTTGTTCAGAACAGGCAGCCCTTTGTGACCGTTCTCCTGAAAAAGGGAACCTTAATCCCTTCTGATTGAATTTAGCAGCAAAGACATATAATTATCTCTTCCTCTGGTTCCTCTCCTCCGATGTCTGAACTGTGCTTCTCGTCAGTCTCCGAGGACGAAAAGATGTCTCCAACCAGCAACTTTTCAAAGCTAAAAAGCAAACCTACGTTTTCTTGTTCACCTGTGCTTAAATCACTGGCTACTTTTCACTCCACTGTGCTAAGAAGGCTGCTCCTGTCTGAAAGACTTGGTTCCAAGTCTCTTCCAGCTCTTCGGTTACTGGTCCATAGATTTACCTGTTCCCCGTCCTCCGCTGGTCTGAGCGCTGCCCCTGCTGAGAGTCGAAGGAGTCTTCCTTATGTGAGAGTCGTGGCCCAGCACAGCTTTCAGATTCTCTTTGGTGAGGTCCAGCTTCTTTGGGACCGAAACTGGAAACTCAAGGCCTGCAGGAGAGAGAGATTTTTTTTAATTTATCAAATTGGTTTGTCCCTCTTTCAAGAAAAACACAGAAACTGTTCCTTCACTTGTAAAATATATACACATTAGTATATCAGTAAATATAGATACTTCATCAGAAGCTGAATCAGAATCCAAATCAAAACATTTAAACACTGCTCTTCTTGGTTATGGAAGAGTCATGGAGTTTAGTCGGCCACCCTGTCAGTCCTGATGTGACTGTGAGCAGCTGCCACAGCTTGGAGCTGGATCACAGCCAGCAGGGAGAGATAGAGGAGGATCTTTAAAGGGGATAAAATCCTCCCAACCACACAAATGCAGGGATAAATAATCCCAACACCAAAGATGTTTAGCTGTGGTCATCAACAAATTATCATTTGACTGGCAGCAGATGCAACCCGTATGACTTTAGAATGTAAACTTTAAAATACATTTCTAATGTTTTACAATTTTGATTTAAAGTCTTTAAGTCTTTCACCCAGTGGGTTCAGAGGTATTAGAGTTACTATGTAACTAAACTGCCAGGACTGAAAGAATTTTGTTCAAGGCAAAAAGGTTTATTTTTTACATTTGCTTTAGGTCAAAACCCAAGTAAAAAAAAAAGATCTGAAAGTCCCAATTTAACTCTCCAAACAAACATTCAACTCAAACTTTAGATATCAAACTGAAATCTTAAGACAAACCAGTTGAAGACAGATGCTCCTTTGCTAAACTTTATGCTCCATTCAACCGGCTGGTAGCTGTTTGTTTTCCTGCTACTCCTTCCTCCTTCCTCCACACCCTGAACCACTAACATTTAAAAAGATGCAAAAGAGAAGCAGCTGCACAGCTCAGCTATACTTGAATGGGTGGTTTATGGTAGGATATTATGATGAAATGGGTCACTTGGGATGTGATTAGAGCAAATGAACGCACAGAAAATACATTGAGCATAGCAGTCCTGCTAAAAAAGATAAATGAATCTCAAGGGAACAGTAATCTCCACAAAAGGACACTGAATCCACACTTAGGCTAATCTGATATATTATTGATCTTTTGGAAGTGTCACCATCGTGACCTTCAAGCTTCCTCATTCTACTAAAAGTGAAGGTAAACCAATACAGAACCAAGAAAATAACACAGCTGGAACGAATCATACCATGCACTTCTCCATTGATGGAGGACTTGTCGTGGGACTGGTTGCTGTTTGGTCTTGAGGCATCTTCTTTGGTGACGGCACTCCCATCAGGGTTGGAGTAAAAAAGAAGGAGAGGCTGGAAGTGACCTTTGATACATTTGCTGACCACATCTTTCCATCGTGAGCCAATCTATAGCAAATTAAAAAAAGATAAATAAAAGAAATGGGTTAAAAGGCTTCAAAGATCACGTGTGCATGTTTAAAGATTAGACAGGTTGATTATCTGTCTTAATAAAGGGTCAAACAAACAATAAACCTCCCTCTGAGTCATGAAATCTCATGATTTAAAAGTTTTTATGAAGTGGGATCTTTCTCAAAATTCCCCCAAATGGTTTACCAGATCATGGATGTTGCATTCGAGGTCCAACATATTTATGAAAGGCAGAGAGACAGAAACAAACAACAACCAATCCCAAGCTCCAGTGGCACCATCACAACGTCTTACCTGACAGAAAATTGTTCAACATCTCCCTTTTTGAAGGTTTTTTTTTTCCTCCCATAAATATAAAACACACAGAATCGCATTAGTTAAGCCGTGTGAGGTGCCTGTCTCGACATTAAGGTGCCACAAGGGCAGGCTTCAGGCTAACAGATGCTTCTGCACTCCCTAATTAAGCAAATGACAGGGGAAGAGAGGGAAGGAGAAAGTGGGCGGGGAGGAGTTCAAATAGGAGCTAAAGAAGAACCAATGCTTTTTAATGGAAAAGAGACAAAAGGAGATGCAGCAAACACAATATGTGGTTAAAGAAACATACATACATGACTTCTTTTGTGTGTGTTACACATAAGCTATGATGGGGGACGCTTGTTGGATGGAGGGAAAATAGATCCAGTTTTGTCACTTTTTAAATCCGGTTTATACGAGTCCGCCACAACATTCATTATCTATCAGAGTTAGGACAGATTTGCCTTTTCAAGGCAGCTTTGCCTTTCAGAAGTTTTCCTCCTGATGGGGGATTTTCAGATTGCCAAATGTTTTTTTTTATAATGATTCCAATACTATTACATTTGTTAGAACATAAAGACAATCTCTAATCTATTACCCTAAAATAGTCACAACTGATGCACAATTTCATAATGCTTTTTTGTCTTTAGTGCTATGTGTCTTTTATACTGTCAGTTACAAGAAAATTATAGAGAATCACCCCACCCCCCACCCCCCAGCCAATCAGAGGCCCCCACAAGATAATGTGCTCATAATTTTGTAAATAAAAAGATACTTTCATGCCCTGGAAAAGCAGTGATTGAGCTATAATGCAGCCATCGCTCAGAGGCTGAGGTTTGGGGAGTCGCAGAAATGCTGGCAAGTGGCGATCTAGGTATTCACTTGGCAGGAGAGCTGAATACTGTAGCTCCTTCATCTCAGGAGGGAGGAATTGCACACACAGCACAAGCTGCTGATGGATGGACGCAGAGCGAGCCAGCCGATGCACCACAGCCCCCGAGAAAATTGTGAGGATCCGAGACAAAACACATGCCCACACATATACATATAGATACAAAAATGTATGAAACAGACGGGGAAAAGTTGAGATAACGGATGCAGAGATTTCAAGCTGGTGCATTGTGAATGCACAAAGTCGCCAAAAAAGCAGAAAAAAAGACAAGAACATACAGCACGCACTCAAATACACAGCGATTTAGCACCGACCACTTCCCTTAAACCAGCGAAGGGATCCATTAAAGGATCTTTAATGATTAAGCCCCACTTTAATACTGCAGGACTTTGTGACAACAGAGTTGGGGATTTGCAGGAGAAAGAGTGAATGGGGTTTTGACTGACCTCAGCATCACTGAGACATACATACATGCCATGAAGGGTCATGATGAGCAATGGATGTGGCCCCTGCTGCACACTGATACTCTGCTTGTACAACAGGCTATGTTTAATTGACCTATAACACCACATACTTGACAATATTGCGAACTGCTCCTGTCCAAACTGTGAACGTTTTAGAAAAACAAGAAAACGTCCTCTGAGAGTCCAACATTATCCTCGTTTGCTACAAAGTACTCCAAAACACGAGGGTCGACTGTTAGCCATGATTTGAATTTCTCTTGATCCCAGCATAAAGACAGGAAAATAAATGCTTTTCCTGAGTGTGTTGAATCAGATTTACGTAACCATAACGACCGCGTTATTAAATCTTAAGAACAGAAGCTGGACCGACCTCTTCTATAACCAGCACACTAGACGACTGGCGTTAAAGTGACCAATGACCTCGGCCCTGGCACATTTTCTCACCTCTTTCACTGTCGCGTCATCGAAGAAGACCCATTTGGAAGATTTGGTGTGGAAAGCGAAGGCACAGTAGTGGCGGCTGGAGTAGCAGATCATTCCCACGAGGAGCAGCTCTCCTTTTTTGGCATGCTCGTCTGTCACTCTGTAGAAAAGCTGTATCCACAAAATAAAATATTTATACACCAATTATTCATCTGCATCATCAGTCATGGAAGCAGGAAGGCAAGTGAATGATTCAAATGACTAGTAAAAATTAACTGCTCCGTCTGTTTATAGATCATAGTCGGATGGAACTGACCAGCATCGATTTGATCATCAGAGCAAATATGAGCTGGTTGGAATAAGTGAAAACACAGCAGAACTTGATATCTTTATAAAAACTGTACTTAGTAATCTTATATTTTTGTTTCACAAATAACACAAGGAAAAGAAATGGTGAATAGTCTCTTCCATGTCTGCTGAACAACCAGTTCTGTGTCCCCCTGACACTCTCAAAAAACAGATTTCAAAGCAAATCTCGGGGGTGGAGGGCTCCCTTTCAACACCCAATAAAGTCACATGAAATGCTCCCTAATGAATACAGGCCTTTGTGACAGTAATGTGGACTGTGGGCCTGACAAATTCTTCTGATTGCATGCTCTGGAAATTAAATAAGCATTTCAACTACTTCAATTAAAAGGAAAAAAAAAATTGAGTTACGCAATGAGTGTCCTGATCTGAACTCCAACGATTGATTTTTGCTTGTGCATCCACACAGTTAAGCGATGTAAAAAGGGCAACTGAGGAATATTTTATGACTCAAGTCCCATTACAGCTTGCACTTGCCAACTTGCCTGAGAAGTTGTTTGTGGAAATGTGCAGAAAGACAATAAAAAAAATGTAAACAACAACAACAAAAGCAACCTCCAACACATTTCATCTGCCCTGTCTCAGAGTCGCTCTCACACATACACAAAGATGAGGGGAGAGGCTCTCCGGCAAGCTGACCGAGACCAGCGGGGGCTTTTTGATCAGCAGCGCGGGCCAACTGGGCACTGGGCGTTAAATGCTTATGCAACAGCCCAGACTTACAGAGAAATAAATCCCCACTTTATGTCCCACATATGTTTGAGAGCACCAAAATAAACTGACCCTCAACAGGCAGTTTTTATGAAATACTCGTTTAAGTACAAACAAAAAAATAATAATAATAATAATCCACCAACACACCGACAATTTTAATCACGTCTGATGATTTGATAGCCTCACTAAGCCATTTTAATTTAGCTGGAATCTAAATTAAATGTAACTGATAGGTTAAAGCAGGCTCACCGCAGATAGACTGAGATGAGGCCCCAGTGAGCGGATAACATCCTCAGTGAGATCTGACTGATCTGAGTCCCATACAAAGCCTATGGTAACTATTTCTGGGGAGTTCATGAGGACTTGTCTGATCCTAATCCTCTGACCACAGTTGCTCTGGAAGAAAAAGATACAGGAATAAGAAAAAGACCACGACATTATTCTAAAAGCAACTTCAGCTGATCACAATGTTGACTGTGTATTTGGTCAATGAAACGGCTTAAACAGGTCGCTTACTGGACAGTTTCGGAGGTCTCCAATTGTACTCGCTACTTGTAACATTTCCCCAAAAGACTCGTCTCTCCGCTGAAGCATCTGTTGACTAAGAAGGAAGAAACACGGGCTGTTAGCAGAGGCACAGGAAAGACTCAGCGTGGAAAATGAAGGCACAGAGAGACAAATAATTAGTTAAAAAGATGTAAAGTAAAGACACCAAGTTATGACTTTGTGATAATGCAAAGAGGGGGAAGGGGGTAAAGAAAGTTTTAAACAGTCTGTCCCTTACCAGAGTGCAGTGGTGGAGATATAATGTACCAGCTCTGTAAATGGGAGCGGGTCAGAGGATGCCCCACAGCTACGGCACACAGACTGTGGTGTGGGGGGGGGATTGGTGAACCGAGGGTAACAAACAAAAGGAAAAAGTTACACATGGGAAAATACACTCAAAACTTGTGATTTCTACATGCATAACTATTGCCAAGGACAGATCATCACATGATTGAGTTGAGAGTTAGATCAGTAATAATCACATTAAAAATAAATTAATAAATACTATAATATTCCTGCCAACCAAGGCAATTGTAGGGATTTTTTTTTCTTGAAAGTTTTCTTGAAAGACTTTAACTCAAATTACACTATCAGGCATGTTATTTATTAAGTTATCTTTTTCCAGGATAATAAGAATCTTCATCTAGGGCCTGATAATGTTTGCCGGACTCGGTGCCCTCAAGTTGAGGAGGAAAGAAAAAAATAAATAAATGCACCATCTTTGCCCGCAAGGGATTGAGTCCAAAGGGTGTATTATCCGTTTGATTCAGAGATAGTGCTGGTTTGGGACAGGGACAAAGTCAATGACGGGCATCAGAGCCACGGGGCAGGGCGGTGTGTGTGTTGTGCTGAGGAGGAATTTATGTGTACACACTCTGTGATATATCTGATACTGCTGCAGCGCTGTGGAATCTGACAAGAAACACCCTCCATATCCCACAGGGGGCAACACGCTATCAAAACATGATGGATTGGATTTCTACTGTCCCGGGCAGTGAGTCATGTACCTGTCTGCATGTGTGCATGTGTGTGTTTGAGCGTTGCTTAATCCTAACACCAGCTAGAGTGTGTTCAGATGTTCACACATCATTGCAGAGGCTTAGCAAAACACGAATATTCAAAGGAAAGTCACAGAATTATAATAATACCGCCTCTCTCCTCAAAAGATGAACAGACCTGAACTGTCCTGAATATTCGAATCTTTACAAAAGGCTTTCAAACCACCAAACTGACCTGCTCATAAATTGACAAAGCAAACTTCTGATGTGTGATACAAGACTTTGAGGTGCAGGCATCTGTCTCCTCAGGCACAATGTGAAGGTGGATCCTCTCCAGAATGTTCTCCTGAGACAGAACATCAGATTTATCAGACATGGCACAAATAACATCCGACTCAATTTTCTCCAATATTCACTCTTTTATTTACTTATTTCCATTAGTTAAATTGTATGAATTGTTTTGGAAACACGAGAGGGTTAACCTGTAAAGAACAAGCTTTTTTTTAAGCTACTTGCTGTTTGTAACTGAGTGATTGTGAGTTTATTAAATATTAAGGCTGCCGGGTAGGCCTGCAAAGTTAGAGGCTCAACTTCACAGCTCGTTAATGTGACACCGGCCAACGCACTCGCATAAACTCTCCACAGGCACACTGCAGCCAGTGCAGTACATGTTTAAAGCCTCAGGGCAAAGATATGCGTGGGATAAAGACCTGAGGTTAAACACTAAAGACGGAAACAATGGCACAGGAACCGCAAACCTCAAAAATCAGCCCCGACCTAAAAGAACTGTGCACTTGCAAAAGCCTGACTCATGCTTGGGAGCAATTTCAAAAAGCCTGAAGGTAACATTTATCAGTCTAACAATGGAATCCATGTAAAATCGCCATGAGACCACGCAGCAGTTGTAGCAGAAAGCGCTGCTTTCATGTCAAAATAGCAAATCGACCCAGGAACAGCAAGGTGCTCGTGAGGATACATGAGAAGAAGAGTAGAAAAGGAATGTTGATCAACAGTTAAATTAGTCCTGTGCTGGTATACCCTAAAAAGCCTCGAGGCAAGGAATAAGCTTCAGCTCCAAATATAATGCCAGTCTGCAGTTCACTGACCACACGTCAGCACAAAGAAGATGCTTTCTGAGAAACGTGTCTGGATCAAAAGTCTAACTATTTGGTTCAGCTAAACTATAAAAGAGAGTATGAATCAGATATGAGATGGTTTGGGTTTTTTTTGTTTTAACAACAACGAAGTAAATTAAATAACGAATTTAATTAAAAGCAAATTTATTCAATAATGAATTTACTCCACTGACACTAAGCGACCAAAGCCAGAGAATCTTTACGAGGATTAAATGTGATGATGTGTGAAAAACTGATCTGAAATGCATTTGGGGTCGAGAACATTTTGACAGCATTTGCTGCTTGTCTGCCAGACACATTAGAGCCCATCTTCAGGTTTATCCGTTACAATGTAATTGGAGTTCCAGAGAGGATAAACGATGACTGCAGAATAATAAGAATACGTTCGTGTGGGTATAAAGTTAGGAAGTGGAAGGGATCAACAAAAAATAAACTAAAAAAGCAGATGGGCGAGAGTTCTTTTGTTTCTTCTTTTTTTTTTGCAATCTAATATGGCAACAAAAAAAAAAAACACAGGAGTTCAAACACAAGTCTGCCGCTTATATAAGCTGTCATGATGATATTTAACACCAGTGTGGCAGGAGTTGATGGCAGGGGAGGGAGACAGAAGCTCTTCCAGTGACCTCGCCAAACAGTTTGTTGCAGTGCAAAAGTCCAACTGTGTGGCAGGAGAACACACAAACATCCCCCCTTATGACACCCGAGTTGCCACAGGAACTTACAAAGCACTCAGCAGCATCATCCATGAAGCCCAGCTGGAAGCGCTGCTCGTCCTTAAAGGTCTCTGCCAAGGCGTGACGCAGGTTGTCAGAGGGCAGGGCACGCTCCCGACTGTGCTGGAACTGGGAGAAAATGCCCTGAAGAAGAGAGTAAGAAGCGGTTTTGCACATGGACAATGGCATATTGTGTTTACAGCACTTTGTGTCACATTCACTGCCAAGCACACAGTCTGGTTATGTGACCTGATGAGCCCCACACCTATAATGACAAGAAGGGACAGACTTTTCTGTGCTCGCAGTCATTAAATATGCAGCTGACCATATCATACCTTTAATGCACAAAATATGCACGAGTCTCCCAGACAGAAGTGCCCAGGTAGCTGTCTCAAGCTGCGCCTGAAGATGTCCAGATGCCATAGTACCTACACAAAAGATAAAGGAGCAGGTCTGCTTCAGAGAAGAAATTTCCAACCTCATTTTGCCATGAGAGCATTTCTTAAAGGCAAAAGCAAACAGGCATACAGGTATAACCACTGAAAAAAAGATAAGGGGCAGATGGATGTCCAGAGGGAAGCGTCTTATTATGTAGGGCGACCAAACATCCTTCGGTCCTCTGTTATGCATGGCATTTCGGGCATTCAAATAAAGTCTGCAAGGTCGTGAGAATAAAGAGAGAGTCTTTATTCCCTTGCAGAGACACAACCAGGGGTAACGATCGTCTTCGACCAGCTCACCACTTGTCTTACCCTCTGAGTCACCATCCTCTTCAAGACTGACCTAACAGTGACTGCTATCATGAATCATCTCTCCATCTGGTACATTCGGTGGTCTAAAGCAACCTCCAAGTACCATTATACCCTGCTGGGGTAAATTTAGACAGTGACTAAGCTCTGAAATTTCTAAATAAATGATGGTCGTGTTTTATGAGGGTGGAACGTGTTCAATTCTCGGAAGACGGCAGCATTTAAATAGGGGAAAGAAAAGTGTGGTCAAATTTAAAAGATTAACTGCTCTCCAAAGGAAATAAAGTTGAAGTTTACACATTTTCAGTATTGCGCTGGAAGATTATAGATTTGATCTCATCGTAAATGTCCAAATAAGAAAGTTAAAGAAGGAGCAGAGTTTGTTTTTCTGTTTGAGCACCCTGCAAGCTGTGATACTTCGACACATCCCCAAAGGATGTGTCTAAGTATCACAGCTTGTAAACAGTTTTAATAGCCAAATAAGATTCTTTCCATTTTTGTTTGGGGGATTTTTATCCACTCTAACTGCACGAGGCTCCCAGTCTGTCAGATTCTTGGGCCGTCTTGAAAGCGCTGGAAAAAGCTACTCTTTTGAGGTCAACTGACAGATTTTTTTCATTGTTGTTCAAGTCGGGAGCTGCGAGGGCAAAAGCGAAACATCCTGCACCACTTGAGGTCCTTTTCAACACTACTATTCGATTAAAGAACCCACCCTCTATTGGTCTTCAGCTCTTACGTTCATGTACGACGTGAGGTTTGGTTCCAAAACCTACTGAAGTTTAACCAAATCCATTTGTTACTTTGCCAGTAAAATGCTTCCCTGTTCCACTGGCTTCGAGACAAACCAAATGAGCGATCAATTTACATCTGTGCGTAACAGTTTAATAAAAACCCTCCCCCACCCTTCCACTCAACAAACATTACAGGCATAACACCGTAAAATTACTTTATCAGTGCACAGGGCTCATTTCCAAAAATCTATCAGGCTTTTCAGTATTTTACAACATCGAGCTGTGATGCTGAATTCTATGGTAATGACACGGGAGAGGTTTTCTTCTCATGTCTCCTCCATTCGGGTTATATTTGTTACGTCTGCACAGCACAACAGTGCGGCACCTCTTCAATCGTACGAGCAGTTCTTTGTAAAAAGTGCTCATGATCTTACAGGCCTCCATTATTCATGCTCACTTCCATTTTTAGCTGAAAATTATTCGCTATCTTCTCTTATCTTCGCTTATTTTGATTTTCAGACTACCTGGCTGCCATTTACAGGAGAGAACAGCTGCAGAGACACGTTGAGTCCGAGCATTTCTAAAGCTTTTAGAGCTGTGGGTTCTGACCTTATGACCTTCTTCAAAATGCTCTGAGCAAGGTTTTCATATTTCACTTCCCACCTTATAGAAATCACTTCAATTTCTATTCGCTTCACTGTTCAACATAACAGAAATGTTACAAGACTGTGGCGGTCCTACCTGCACAGCACTGTTGAGGAAGCAGCTGTTCTGGCCCGGTTCATTCAACAGTCCTTTGGTGGGTGCCAGAGACAGCATGCTCCCAGGCTGGTACGATTTCCCCAAATTGCCTCCCGGCTTCCTGAAGAACTTGACCCATGCCATTGGTTAGTGAAGTCTGCCTTTAGACTGGTGGGATTGTCAAGAGGATAGGGCAGGTTGGTGCTGGGATCAGATCCTCTTGCCCCCCCCCCGAGGGAATGATACCCCAACAGTCTGAGGCTAAGTTATTCCACGAGCTGCAGTGGCTACCCTGCAACACATGGGCTATCAGTCCATATCAGCAGCTCACAGAGAAGCTCCTTTAACTTTGTGCACCACTAAAAAATCTTTTAAATTAAACAGGAGAAAAAAAAAAAGAGGAAAGAAATATCAACACACGCAGGGAAAAAAAAAAAAAAAAAAAAAATCACAGTCCAGGTCTTCGTTTTGATAATCCTTTGATAATGAGCCGTCTTTTACTTCGGAAAAGATCGATTTTGGTGATGCAGAAAAATGGCTCAATCATCTTGTGAAACACCTGGTGGACGCTTCACAACTGCTTCAGAGGGGACTGCAGTTTCGCTGCATGATGCTGAGGCTCTTGTGGACACTCAGCTGCAGTTAGCTGTTCCTCTCAGGAGCTCGTTTTATCCAGGAAACGTGGTCGGGCTGTTTTAGGAAGAAAGAAGAAAAAAAAAAGAGAATGAGACAGAGTGAGATCAGTAAGGCTAATCTGGAGATCATCGTTTTAAACTTTGCTGGTCTGCGTTACATTGCTGTTGCAGTTTAATGGAACAGTTAACCGACACCTCAAAAACAAAGAATCCCAAAGCATCTGAAACTTCAGTTTTCAAATGCATTTTAGACATGTCAACACAGCTTATACATTAACTTTTACAGACACCCTTTGCACTGGAGGTGTGTCAAACTAAAGTCAGCCCAACTTCGGTTGAATCTTAACATGCAGACAAATTGATTTCACAATTTCCAAAACAACAGTGCCACTGACGGCCAAAACGTTTAAAGTGAAAATAATCTGTGTAAACATGACCTGAACTTGGTTTTTTTTTCCCTCATTAGAGCCTCGTTTTTAATCTCTTCATCCCCACTACAGACTAAAGGTTTGCCGTCACCATCGGCAGTAATCATCCACCATCCATTCAGTTACTTCTGCTGGAGGGTAACTACGGTGTTCATTACCAGTTAGTCTGGTACCGTTTAACTTAGAAATGAGTCAACAAACAGCCTTCATTCTATAGTCATTTGAAACTCAAATCAGAAAGTCTCAGTTAGTCACCGACTCAAACTGACTGCATTTATGGAAATAAAGTGGATAAAACTGTTCGGGTCTGAAGATGTTTTTTGTGGAGTTTGACAGAATCAAGACAAAAGACCAAAGTGAAATTATTAGTCAGCTATTCGTGGCACGAGCTTGTTTCTTTTGTGAGTTACTTTGGCAGGCACCGTCACTCTTCTCTGAACTGAGCCACAAAGAAAGACTGGCCTGACCCATTTTGTTTTCATTCTATTACAAGTTGAGCTGTAGAGGACAATAACACTGAATATGCAGTTCAATTTAAGAAACTTCCAGTTCGTGCAGCTTCAGCAACAAAGTGAGCGGCGCTAACAAAAATGTGCCGTGAATGTGCATTGTGCACCTCAGGATTGAACGGCTGAACAGAGACGACTTTGAGAGGTTTGATGGATGAACATGTTTGTGCTGAGCGAGGCAGTGAAAGCTGTGTCGGGGTTATTACATTAGGGAATGCCTCAAGTGATCCATATAGTCCCAACCTGGAACTTTCGAAAGGCTTATTGGCATTTTTACAAGTTTTTTTTTTTTTCTAAATTGAAACAAAGCTCGTTTTAGGGAAAACACACACATGACAGACAAATCTCAAATGACGAATACATACAGAGAAGCAACAATGAGAACTCGTGAGTCATCCTTTTTTAATCCCCAACACCTGAGAAGATTAGCCTCGAAGAAAACCTCAAACGTTTTATTGTTCATGAGTGAGGACCAAAAAAATGCCCTATTTAGCACACACAATGAAACCTTCCTCTTGTGACAGTCTCCAGAACACCTCAAGTTTCACTCTAAACCTGCTGGACAACATTACCATCCTGGAATTTCAGGAATCCCAAATGGACGACGATGTTGCCACAAAGCAAATTTGGAGCAGTTAATGTCCCAACCTGAAGTTTGGTAGTTCCACAGCAGAATTAACATCTTCACATGAATCAACTAAAGTCCCGGCCTCTGCACCGTGCAACCGGGCTCCCATGGCAACAGCATTCCAAAGCAATCACTTAAGCTCAGAGTTGCTTAAGAGCGGTTGTTTTTCTATTTGTTTCAGGGCAGGGGCAGCAGACAGAAATCTGTACGATGCATTTGCAGATGCTGGGATTTGTCTGTCGTCAAGTCATCTCCTGACAAGGCATGGACATCAACAACAAGAAAAACAAGTGAAACACAAATCTCCTGTTGCACAATTCCAAGCGGTGAGCATTTCTTTTTCAGTCACTCAGTGAATCAGTTCTACTGAACACCCACATATGGTTCAAAATCATTGCAAAGAGGCCAACAAACAGCCACACCAATCACACTCATTTGCCAGCCAGTGAAAACAATACCACACAACCCTCGTGCCCACTTCATGCAACGTCAAACTAAAGGAGCGGACAGTGATGCGAGCATACGTTTTGTACTGTGACAATGCTGACAACAGCAAACAGCTCCGCCTTTTTATCTCTAGAAGTTCAACTGCATTACAATGGTCCATTTGAAAAACTGCCAACTGCAGTGATATCATCTCATCTTTTTGTCTGACACTTACTGACAACAAGTCAGCACTTTTAGCTAGTTAATAGCAAACAACAGAATATGTTCTGAACAGATATGTAACGTAGACTGCCCTAAACTTAAGGAAAATGATGATCTCTCACTGCAGGCACCATATAACGTCTGCACAGAAGATGTATGTCCACCTTTAGACAAAGACTGGCTTACTTACAAAAGACTGAATTGGCCATATGCCGTACCTGTGAGGATAATTACAGAGGAAATCCTGGAAATAATAAAGCACAAGGTCTGCACGGCAAAGATTCTTACTGTATCTCATATACTGCTGGGCAATTTTACAATAGAAGAACTATTGGTACAAAAATTAAAAACAGATCCCCACGTCATCTATTTCAGCTGGATGTAGATATGAAATATCTGCTTCCTTTTTTACGAACCACGATGGAGAAAATGACTCAGCTGGCTAGGAACAATATTGTCAAGAAACCAGGTTCAAATCATTGTTTGATGTAAGCCAAGAGGGCTGATAGCGTCCTTCCGTTTTAACTCTAAGCGATATGACACCAGTTTCCCCAAGACTGATTTTCCTTTCGCTGAGTAGATTCACACGAGTTTGTTCATATAAACCATACGGTGATGTAACCATAATGAGCTTATTCCCATACAACACCCACCTCTTTGTTCAACACGAGTTTCTCTGGACCAGTTCAGTAAAGTCACGTCAGTTCTCTCCATGTTAATCGTGACACAGCTGATAATAATAAGCAACAAAACGTTTTGTTTTGGGTTTTTTTGCAGGTCAGCTGCAGGCGCTCTCACGCAAACACACACGACGGAGGCAGAGTTCAATCGCATGCAACAGTGACACATCGGGAACAGTGCATGTTTTATTACGAGATAAGGGGAAAATAGGTCAAAAGTGCAGCCAAATGTAAAATTCAGTGGGCTGAAATACACCAACTGCTCAAACGGAAAAAGCTACACTGAAAACGGCGTAAAAAACGAGAACAATACCACAATGTCTGAGAAAATATCAAGTATGCTTTATATCCATTATCTATATGTGCAGCTGTTGTTTTCCACATTAAAAAGGCCCAAATGGTGATTCATTCTAATTGTCCTTGGGTGCTCTTCATCACAGGTCATCATGATGCAAACACATTTATCCTCCACTAAATACTAACAACGACTGCATTTTTCCCTCCCAAGGGACTGGGAAGTTGTTGTTTTTATTTTTATAAGGAATATGAATAACTAAATATGCAGATATTTCAGTATTTCATATCTAATCTGTAAAAAAAAAAGAATCTCTATGTGAGCAAAATGCTGGGAGTAATTTCCAGAGTGATTTGGTTTCTATCCTAGTCTATAAAAACATCTTATCTAAGAGAAAACAAAATCATGAAAATGGCTCAACTACTTCATCTACATTTTTTATTAAAGTCAGATTAGAGTTAAGAACCTTCAGAAATAGTTTCTTGATAATGTCAAAGAAACTAAATATCAACCTAATAATGATATGTGCCACTCTTCCATCTGAAGGGAGGCACCGCTGCTTGATAATGTCTTCATTATTCACTGATTAAAACCTAAAGAAACAATCCCCCGAGCTGCATCGTCTCAACCCTGGAATATCTCCGTGTGCAAGCAAAACAAAAGAATTAATTTCATTTTGACCTCTCTTGAGTACCGATGCAGGAAGTCCAGTCTTCCTCTTTAAACAAAGGCTTTCTCAGACCTGTCAAGTCTAGGACTCTTTTTTTTTACCCTTTTCATAAGAAAAAAGCTAAGACTAGCACTTAAAGCAGCCAGCCAGAGTGTGGAAGGTGTGAGCAGCTTTGACAAGCCTGGGAAATCTGTAAAATGTGGACTAATTTGGTGTGAAAGCACGGGCAGTCAGATGCTATCATTTATTTATTAGCAATCTGTTGATAGATAGCCCCATTAAGGAAGATTCAATTGATCTCCTTTATGTGGTAATGCCAAGAGCTGCTGATGAATCAATCTGTGGTAAATTGAGTCACACCATTTCATCGCTTTATGACGCGAGAACAGAAACACATCATGGAACACGCAGACAGTGAAGCGTCCTGTTACCCTTCAGTGTTGATGAAACGTCTTTCCTACAGTGTTTAACATTCAAAAGCCTACTTTCTGGCCTGTGTGGCGTAAAATGGAAGGAAAAAAAAAGGAGAAAAAGATTTCTGCGAGTGATTTTTCTTTGGCTGACAACAATATCACGCGCCTGCCAAGCAAAACCATTCGGTTGCTAGAGCAACAAAAAAATAAACAACTAATAGTCTGTAGAAAAGAAAAAAATGATTTTAGATACTATTTCTTAAGCAATTTGTAATCCTTGAGCTGGATCTGAACATTTCTACGCTCAAGCCATGTCTGTGCTTGAGAAAAACAAAAAGGCTCCTAATGAATTGGGGGAGGGGGGGGGGAACCTGCAGAGCCAGGTGAAAACATTGTATTGTTTGTGGTTATAAATTGCAGGGACAAAGTTTTCAGTGTCCTTCTCTGAAATCGCTATCATGCTATTTGGCAAAAGGACAATTAACATTTCCAACGTCTTAATATTGCCTCCACGACCTGTAAAACATGTTCCTCCATACGGATGCAGTCACGCAAACATCTTAGAAGTCTACCTGATGTGTGAAACATAAAAATTAAGCCATCTTTTTTTCTAATTTCTACTCGATTTGACACAATATTGTAATACTTAGAACTTAACATGCAGTCTTCCACAGCTCCCTTGTCAGTCTGATCAATTTTATTACCGAGAAAACACACAAAAGTGTTAATATTTGGAAAGAAATTAACACAAGCAGCCACTGCATGCGCAGTAAGCAGTAATAAGACATGACCCTGCATGCTAAACCCCTAAAATAACAGTGGAACTCGACTGCACAGAATAAATCCCCTCAAGACGTAATTCAAGACTTTGGGCAACAATGCAACGATCATTTCCTGTGTGGGCTTCCTGTGCTAAGACTTGCCACCCTCCGACACATGGTCACCCTTTAAAGCCTTGTGACACCGAACAGGTCGCCAACACCACACTGAGTCACCAATTTCTTACTGAGAAAAAGAGGAAACAAAAAGCACAGTTCCAAGAAAATATAACATCCTGGTCTCCGTCCTTAGGACTGCTCCTTCATAAAAGCTTGGCTAAAAATATCAAGTACAAAGACTTTCCTTAAATATATACGTCAGTATATGTATATACTTTGAAAGTTTAACTAAATCTACAGATGCGAACCTTTGCAAACCTCTGACCTGCATCTTTATCCCCAGCCCTGACCTTTATTTAAAACTGATCAAGGCAAAACACCTTTGAGCAACAGCACCTACTGAGCTACACTTCCAGCAACAATTCAGCTGCCCAGCATGCTTGCAAACAAAGACAGAGGGCAGAGGGCTCAGAGTCTAAACTGGTTCTTCAGCATGCCTACCTTGTGTTTTTAAGAGCGTTAGTCCCAATGGAAATGTTCCAGAAACATCAGCATAAAGGATGATCGCACATGCTGTCAATAGGGCTGATGATCTCACCGTTTCAACATGACTGTGCTTGAAACTGAAGTCTGCTGCTCAGGACTTTTGTTGCCGGAGTGAATTAAAGTGGGATAAAAAAATAAATTAATAAATAAAAGGTTAACAGGCAGGTTCTGAGGTTCTGCGTCACTTCGTGAATGAACTCCTTCAAAAGTCAGTGTTTCTTCCAAGTCTCAAAAGGTTCGCAACTGTGACTCCTCTCCACCCACATCACAACATAACATAACAGGACACACCAGAAAAGACAGAGAAGTTGACCATTTTTACTCGGAACACCTATTCTCGTGCCTGTCAATAGATTCGTACAGTTGTAGGCGGATATTGTGTGCAATTAAATGCCAGACACGAGATGAGTCTTCGTTTAAAGCTTTTGTTACGCTTCATATCTTGAATATTTAGCAGCAGGCAGTCCCATAGCAGCACACCTCGGTAGCCGTCACTGCGACAAGACTTTTTACAGAAAACACAGACATGAAGTTGAACAAAACAAACAGCGTAAACGGACAAAACTACTGTCTTGACGTTTTAAATATCTTCACGCCACATTTTAAAACTTGATAAGTATGCTAACAGAAGCTAACGCTGGGCCCTACCTGGTTTCACCTGAGCTCCAGGTACGCCTATATTTCCGCCCCACGTCACGCTGCAAAACACCAGCGAGGAAAGTTTCAGCAACTACTTGCGTCAAACTCCCATAAAGAGACACTCACCTCCAAGAGTAATAAAAATAAAATGAAAAGAGGTAATATCCTTTAATGTGGACAGAGCAGGAGTTTGAGGATTTCGGTTGAGTTTCGTGGAAAGAGGAGCCGAGAAGCCAAATGAGTCTCTGGTTAAATGTATTTTAAGGTAGAGAAGCTGGGAAACTACTCCGCCGAACAGACATGGACGTGTTGTTGTGTCGCTCAAACTTCACTCTTTCTGGTTTTAGTATGATTTCTTTTCGAGCCGTATTTCCACTCCGGACACAGCAGCCGCCTCCGTATACTCGCGATCCTCTGAAGCGAGTCCTGCCTCCGCTGCAGTTCGCTGAAGAGCGGCGGTAGTGAGCAATGGTCGCTCGGTCGACTTCGGCACCTGAAATACTGGATTAGAGATGTTTTCAGAGCCGAGATGTCAAACCCCGCCTCTTCAACACTGTATGCACTGCAGTCTGCCATGCTGTCGTACACCGCTGCCACAGTCACAGCGCGCACGTACACACGGACTTGGACTCGCACACTCCAGTACTTGCAGAGCGCCAACTCTGCTGCTGGAGGGCTTGTTAATGTTGCTTTATGGAGCCGGGGTCTGCAGTTTGCAGCCCAGTGCTGCAAAGCTGCATCATATGCAGCTGTTGTTTGGAAGCAGCTTGCATTTCACGCCTGGAACACAAGTTGTGTTACATTAGATGACCTATGCATTTTTTATTTGGGTGTGCTATAACGAACAGGGATGAAAGAGAAATGCCATGAAAGCCAACAACTCCCAACAGAATAGCTGCAGGCATCCACGCTTTGGCTTCTATTTTGCAATGGCCTGTGATCCAACTTGCTTTTTGGGGTGTTAAATGTTTATCTGCATGGTTACACTCCAACAATGTGGTGACAATTCTGACACGGACGATTATGAGAGTGGAGAAAAGTCATGTAAGGTCCCTGTTACCCAAACACCATCTGCCTGATCCTGTTACATAAAGAAAGCAAATGAAAATAGTGCGCAATTAAAGCTTTTCTCCCCCATTTTAAACGAGAGGATGTAAAAGCCATGTTATCTTCATGGCTCAAGCTGCCCGCTTTTTTTTTTTTAATTTAAGACACTTATACGGACAGTTTGGACATCTGCCACGGCAAAAGAAGGACATTTATCATATGGGATTCATCAAAACATTGGAGGTGACGGTGTATGTGGGTTATCCTCATTAAAAAAAAAGTTTATTCCACTGTATATTTGTGTGAGATCATTTTAGGTGAAACAGAAATTAGCGCTCTGAGTGAACTGTCCTTCAGAAGCATTTAACCAAATAGTTTTATGCCTGGTGAGGTGTTCCGGGCACGTCCCACTGGGAGGAGACCCCGGGGAAGACCCAGGACACGTTGGCCTGGGAACGCCTCGGGTCCCCCTGGAAGAGCTGGAGGAAGTGGCTGGGGACAGGGACGTCTGGGTTTCTCTGCTCAAGCTGCTGCCCCCGCGACCCAACCCCCGGAGTAGCGGTAGATAATGGAGGGGTGGATGGATTTTTCTACATTTACACCATGCAGGCTTAATACTGTAGGATGAAAATGACAAAAGTAGAGCTTATGCTGCTAAACTCAGACCTAAACAGATCAAAGAGCAGGTGTATAACCACGAGTGGCAATTATATGAACCATACAGTCATGCTGAATAAGTTTCGAAAAGAAACGGTATCTGATTTTCTAAATATCAGTCACTGGGTAATATTGAGGAAACTGTATAGAATGATGAAGCGTGCACTGAGGGGTCACAATGTATCAGCGTGGTCCAGACTTTCCCCAGGAAGTACTTGAAAGGGCCCATAGAGGAGACATGCCATTTCCCTCTGCACTGATTTCCTCAAGGGACATAATGCTTCCTCTTACAACATAAAACAGCTCAAAAGTGTTGTATTAATGCACTTCAATGAAGTGAGTCTCAATAGACTTGCGTAAAAGCATTGCACTTTACCTCATAATCCAGGATTTGATTGTTCATTGTAAGAAAATACAAAGGTACAAAGTCAGTTCTTCTTGAAGATGTTTGATTATATCATTTTTTTTCTATGGAAATACATGAACCAAAAAAAATATTCTGTATTCTGGGTGGTTCATTCAAGTTCATGTCTTTATTCGAACAGATTAACAATATTTGTGGTACTTAGAGCTAATAGATGGTAGATTCACATTATGATGTTCAACATTCCCACCGTGTCTTTGGGCCTTCTGGCTTTAAAGTGCTGTGACTGAATAATTTGCACCACCCATGAATTATAGATCAGACAGCTCAAAGAGATCAGGCCTTAAACATTCCCCACAAATATGAACTTTTTTTCCTGACCTTGGTGGCCAGCTTGCGATCCAGTTGCCGAGTCTGACAATTTGTGTCCTGACAGAATTGTTGCTTTGCTCTGGGCCAAAAAGCTAAAAATGACATATCATTGCACTGACACATCATTGACTCTCTGGTTTGCACCTTGAATGACTTCTGCAGAACAGTGGTTTATTGTTATTTTATGATTTATTTTGAGTCATTGCTACCTCTCAATATGTCCAGTGTTCTTAAATGTACCTTCCTTATATTGGCACTTTTTTCATTTGAACAAATTATGAGTTGGAAGTATGAAACTCTGGCTTATTTTTTTTTTATACCAGCAGCTTTCTATAGTTTTGATTTAGTGGACTGTTTCATATGAGATTATCATGATTTTGCAAGCTCTGCGACCTCACAGTGGACACAGTAAATGTCCCACAGAGAGCCAGTGACATTGCCCTGACTTCTCACCTTGTGATTGCCCCAGTGAACAGCAAGAGATTTGCTGAACACAGTGAATAAACACAGCTCAAATGACAAACCTGCGTGCTCTTTTTGCCCATGGTGCCAACAATATTGAGTTATCTTATGATTTAACCGGTGTATAAAGTCACGGATGGTTTTGATTTTTTCACTGGGTCACTAAATTCCACTTCACCCCAAGTAAGCTATGGCTTTTGAACTGGGGTATTTTTACCACTGGTGTCTGTCTTTTCGATCAATACTTACAGGACTGCACTCAATTCTCCATAGAAAGAAAAAGACAGCTCTGTCCCATAACCACATAAGTTTTGTCAGTTTTACAATTGCTCTTTGACGATTGTAAAAGAGAGAAACGGAATTTTTTTTGATTATTTACAAAGAAATCGTTAATTCTTTAACCCTCCTGTTATGTTGTGGGTCAAATTGACCCATTCTGTGTATGAAATTTCTTCTATTTGACTTAATAAGTATAATCAACATTTGAAATGAAAATTAATTTCACATATTTGCAACCCCCCCTCCCCCACTTTATATTACATAGACACAATTTGACCCGGCAGTCAAAGTGGAGGCTAAAAAGGGTCAAAAGTGTCAAACACTATTTGTTTCTGTGCTGGAGTTGTTATGACTTTTGACGGTAACCTTTTCTGTTCCCGTGGGCAAACTCCACCCACATCGAGTGGACACTCAGCAGGGGAGGGGCAAAATATAAAGATTCTCTGCAGCTACATGTGATATAGTCCCTGCCAGAGCTTTTCAAAACGAGCAGCAGAAATGAAAAGGTGACAGCCTGGGAGGGTCTGGAACTGATCTTCGATCATGACAGAGAAATAGAGGAGGATGTGTCTGAAGATAAAGCCAGTATTGAGGTCAATTCTGAGTCAGATGATTCTGATTATGGCACAAATGATGAAAATGCTATTCACATTCAGCTCATGAGCGACTCATGCACAACTCAATACAGAAAATCATTTTCAAAATGACTAATCTAGAAGGAAGGCGTGTTTTTGGAGAGAAGTGGACGGAGATGGATAAAATGCTTTTACATACATATCTGAGGGTCCTCATTCTGGCTGGGGTCTTCAAAATCAAATGACGAATCAACAGTCAGTCTGTGGGATACAGAGACAGGCAGGACAATATTTTGTGTCTCTGGAGACCCTTTCATATTTTCTCCAGAGTAAGCTGATTTGATAATCAAGAGACAAGGCCTGTCAGACAGGAAAGAGACAAGCTGGCAGCTATTAGGACACCGTGGGACAAGTGGGTAAAGCAACTTCCACTGCTTTGTAACCCAGGCCCTAATATCACAGTGGATGAAAGGCTCGTGGCATTCAGAGTTCGCTGCTCATTTTGACAATATATGCCTTCAAAAACCAGCTAAATACGGCATAGAAATCTAAGCAGCATGGGATGTAAACACCAGCTATGTATTGAACATCCTGGAAAGCCAGTTGGAGGAGCCCCAGAGAAGAATCCTGGTACGAAAGTTGTATTTGATATGACACATGGTCTCAGGGGGCACAACAATGTGCATTTTTTATGAAAAATGAGTAAATTATCCTCATTGAACCCTGATCTGTGAGAAGTAAAGAACACTGTTGCACTAAATATTGATTGAAATGGTAAGTACTGGAGTTAATAATGAGATATAAAAATGTTGTGTTTGGGATTGTTTGGTTTCTGACACTTTTGGATGATTAAACATGACCCGGGTCATCAATGCTGTTCCTCAGAAACAAACAAGAGGAAGCAAGAGGGTTAAGCATATTCTGATAGCACAGGGCAATAGAGTGTAAGTAAATCTGAAAGTGATGGATTCATCTCCTCCTGTTGATTTTAATCTTTTTTTTCTGCTGATTTGCTCTATCCCGTTGACATACCAGCAAGTGCATAATTTAAGTGTCTGATTAAAATGTAAACCTAATCTGCTCCTTTTTCAGCAAGGGTAATAATAAATGCCCCAGTTTGTGTGCATGTTTTGCGTATGCACACGCACATTTAGATGAGTGTGGTTTCAGGGGAGATGCAAATAGATCAAATGGAGCAGCCTGTACTTGTCAAAAGTAATGTGAGGACACAACTTAACTGACCAAGCACATAAGCACAAACAAATATTGGATTTTTTTTTCCAATTAAACATTGATGTGAGCGGGTTCAAACTGGGATTGTCAACAAATGTTAGTTGAGTGAAAACACTCCTCGATCAGTTTTTGGAAGAACTGCACAGAATTGATTGACTAAACAAAGCTAAGCTTATAATCTTTTCTGTGAATGGCATTTGTTGTGTTGCTATCGAATTACTATTAATGAGGAACCACACAGAGGTGAATGCCCTGTTGTTACGCAAGAGATTAGATGTGCTCCAACACTACGATGGGAGCCACGGGAGTTCACACCTCTGAAGCAACTTATGCTATATTTAAACAAGCATTCTCAAGGTTTGTCGTAATTATAAGCTTAACAATTCTTTGAGAGGACTTTTTGTTCAATCCCTGATCAGTATTTCTTTTGTTTGTGACATCTGGGAAATAAATTTGATCTTGTCAAATTTCATGTGGCCCTGGAGAAAACATAGTTTAAAAGATTAAAGCGATAACTAACAAATATCTTTTAGAATCTTGTCCATATTCGCTGGCATGGTATTTGTGTTCCATCGTGATGACTTAGCATTGAGACAAAAACAGCATGACTTCCCAGCATGGGTGTATTTCATATTGCACCATGAGTGCATTTGTCTTGCTCTGTGTTCATTTGTATGAACCTCTCCTATCTCGGGTAGGATTTTTGCTCATTTTTTAATACAAAAAAGTTGATGACATGAGCATTCCCTGTTCTTTTTTTTTTATTTTGCAATTGACCGGGTTATGTTAAATCTGGAGTGCAGCCAAAGAGGTGACTGAGATATATATTCACTGCTGTTTCTGCTGTACCCACAGTAGCAGCAGCATGCAGGAAAAGCCTCCTTACCCCGGTGCTGTATGCTGGGAAAGTCAAAGGCTTCATCATTCTGTCCGAACAACATAATCAGAATGAAATATTTCCATTCTCCTTCCACATTAAAGACATTCAAACCTATTTTCTGTTTTCTCACAGGTATTTTAATTCAATTTGCTCTTTCTTTTGGTCTCGCAGTCTATTTAGTTACCTGTTGTGTTTGCAGTTGTAAGCTAATGATTCTTGACTGACTGTTAACCAAAGAGAGGATGTTAACAAATATTGACTAGTCAGGAATATAGACGAGCCCCTCGAGGCAAAACACAGAGGCTGGATTACTGTGTGGCAGCACAGTTCTAATTGGTCTCAAGGGCTTTTGCAAGTAAACAGGAATACCATTTCTCCAAACAGGCTAATTACTGGCCTGGCTGTGTGAGTCTCTCCATAGGGTGGTTTCTACAGTGACGAGTTTTAATGTGAGAGATAATGAGTCCTTTTTTTGTCCTTAATGGTGGTTCTTTGAAGAAGAAAAGAGATTGATTCCGGAATTCACCTTGTGATCCCATCCAATTAAAAACCACAAACACCACCGTGTGCACGGTAACAAGCGCACTCCTCTTTGTTTGTGGACTAAAGTGCACTTACTAAAGCGTACTGTGCCCTCCCATGTAAAAGTTGACAGATTTCAGTTTTTCCCTGAGAGAAACTCAGTTCAACCTCATTTCCCCTCATTTCAGAAGTGGAATGTTGGCCCTGACACCCTTCACCTCACCTCACAGGCAGCCCAGCACCACCCTACTGACCCATGATATGTTTCAGTCCTCTCATATTTTTAGATATCCCATCAGGATTTGCCCTTTACAATGAGAATGAGCATGTGCCTTGCCAATATGTCAAGCTCACCAAGTCTGTATTGTCATCAATTGAGTAAGTCATAAACTATAATGCTGAAACATGAGATTAACCATGCTTGTCAGTTATTTGTGTTAAAGGTTAATTCAAGATTTTATACATGTCTGGTTAATGATTCAAATATAAACTCATCTCAAATATGACAGTGAATGCCTCAAAAGTGTTTCTGCTTGCTAATACCTTTTAAAGAGCTACGTGTCTTCCTCTAGGTGAAGCATGGTGCCCTTGCAGTTATTTCACAGCACATTTGTTTTCTCGCTTAGCCCATGCATACTTAAAGAAATCCTTCGGGGATATTGGCTGGTCAAGTGGCTCAGCCTTTTAGCGGTTGTCTGTGTCAGCAGCAAACAGTGCACTCAGTCCTTGGTGCTGTGTGTGCAAATGGAGACCCAAGGGACTTTAGCTTTAAAACACGATGGTGACTGCAACTGCAGCAGAGTTCATTGTTACTGCTGATAAAGATACAGAGAGCCAGCAGCTCAGACGGAGCTGGGTCATACAGTGAAATCATGAGATGAATTATGAAATACGGGGGAATTTGACATGTCTCACTTCTTGCACCTGTTGAACACACACACAAAAAAAATGCATGTTACCATCTTGTACTGTAAGTACTCTGTCTAGATTTGAATGCAAATGACACATTTGTATATCCTTTCTCTGTAAGAGCAGTTTCTAATGGGATTTTCCGCTGTTTAAGTGAAGCTCTGATAAGCTGTCCCTCTAAATGCTTGTAAATCTTTCTATTTAAAACAACAAAGAGTTATGAAATGAACCTCTTGTTATTGCTATTTCGTCCACAGCAAACTCAAGATTTAGAATACATTGCAACTCCAGCTCTTTCTTTTCCATTTCATGCCAAGGAAAACATGCTTGAGGGGAAACCATTAGCAGTTAGGGATTAATAATCGAAACGTCTGGCTCCTCGACCCTCAGCCTACGCTGGAGTTCCTGGTGATAACACTTCCGTTAATACATTTTTATAATGTCTACTTTTAAAATTTAAAAAAAAATTCAAGCCTGCTCTTGGTACACGATGTTAGATATTTTATGTACTTGGCAGAGCTGCTGGCACTATCGGATGCTGGGTGGTGTGCTGTACACACAATTCCCCGGAGAAGGCTGGCCAGAGGAATTCAGTAGGACTCAGAGAGGGAGTGGCACCGGGAGCTACACATTCCAAAGAGCCTTCTGACAGAGGCGAGGAATGCTGACGCTGGACTTAGTCACATGCCTCTAAGAAATCTGAGAGACATCTCCTAATTCTGTTTTGGAGACGAGAGGACATCACTTAATGCAATCAAATTAGTCATACTGTATGTAAAGATGTTATTACATTATATAATTAGTCTTCCATGTAAAGATACAGCAGATTGACTGATTTATTGAAAAGAAAGCAAATGATCTTGTGCAGCACTTTTGATGCACAGCAATCACTACTGTCATCTTTAGGGATTGTTTTATTTTTGTATTCAGTGTTTCTACTGCTTTAAAATCAAATATTTTGGACATATCTGTACCTATCGTACAGCTTTTCATGAAAAAAAACAACATGTTTTTCATGTTTTTTTACATATAATTTTATTCCAGCGTTTTTACTTTTTGATGATGTTAATTGTGATTATTCTGCTCCAAATACCAAGAGTTTCATTGTATGAATGACATACTTGGCAATAAAGGTGACCCTGACTCTATTCTTATCTTATCTTGCTGCTTTTCTCTTGACTTCCTATTGCTTAAGTGTGATCTCCTACTCTTGTTGTTTTAGGCCACAGTGACAACTCTTTAGAAAATAGAAATCCAATTTAAGCAACTTAGGCATCATGTCTGTGATCTAAAAGAGCAGAAAAAGAATATAAAAAGAGGAATTACTAAAAGGCAACAACTCCCAGCATAAATATAATAATTTGGCAGTGAGAACACTCTGTATTTATGATTTGACCAGCGAACCAAACTAAGAACTTGATAATAACTAACCTGATGCCAAGGTGGTCACATTTTACAAATTAAATAGTATCTAATACTGTGTGATTCACAGCTTTAGCCAACTTGATTGAGATCTGACCCCTCATAACTACAACCTATCTGATATAACTGTTACTCCTCCTCCCTTTCATGTGCATCATGTGCACTGGTTGGTTTCTTTCCTTCTCATCACATTTTGATCAGTGAGGCTTACACTGTTCAATGTATATGCATCACGGAGATCAAGTGCAAAATCTACAGTTACTAGAATAACTTCATGCTCACAATATCAAAGCTCAATCTGTGGTCAAAGATCAAATGAGTGGATTTTGGATTTAACCTTTTAGTGTGTGGATTTAGTCATTCAGGGTTTACTCATGTGGAAAAAGCTGGGAAAAAACCTTTGTATTATTGATTTCACTGTCTAAGAGTACACCCCAAGATCAGAAAAAGTTAAGGTAATATTTGCTTTGACTTTCATTTCACTGCAGACAGAATAAACCCACAACACTTTCCACATCACGTTGGGTTAAGGGCAGATTTGGGCTAGTTATGTAGAAAAAAAGAAAAAAAAGAGAAAAGATATTTAAAACACTTTAGTCCAGCTGAAACTGTACCAAATCGAACATTTCAAAACTGGAATAGCACATCCAGAACTGTGGTTGTCAAGTGAATCCCGCTGCATGTGTACACACAACTGGAGTCAAACTAATGACACCAGGTTTTTTAGAATGTGTTACAAGCCTAACATGCAAAAAAGAACATAAATTACCACATGGAATGAAACTGAATAAACAAAATTAACAAAATGAAGCAATGAAATGATAGAATAAATGTAAGACTTGCTGCCATTTAAAGTATGTCAATAGGCAGTATCAAATAATGTATATCAAACATAAATTAAAAACAAAATATATTCTGAATTTCCATGTAGACTTCAAAGCAGCTACAGAGTACCGACTGCATAAAATAAGTTTTTAGTTTCATGTGGAAATAGCACATCAAGGGGCTGCACAGCGGTTAATACTGTTGCCTCACAACAAATGGGTTCCTGGTTCCCTGGCATCCTCCCACCCCCCTAAAACATGCATGTTTGCTTAATTGGTGATTCTGAATTGTGAGCTTGCATGGTTGTCTGTCTTGTTTGTCTCTGTGATGGACTGGCAACCTGTCCTGAATGTACCCCCGCCTCTTGCCTAATGGCAGCTGGGATAGGCCTCAACTCCCCCATGAGACTGATTAGGATTAAGCAGGGGGAGAAAATGGATGGATGGATGAAACATCAAGATATATTCCCAGTTAAATATAGCAATTACTAATGCTGTCCACAAAAAGACTAAATATGAAATTCAAGAACAATCTTTTCTTATTATTGCTATGCATCTCTTGTACAACCTGCAAGTACCTTTAACCCAGTCTGTTTACTGCAGCCTGATATGGCTGTAAAAAAGATATTCAAAGTACTCTAGTTACAAAGAGAAAGGCAAATAAGCAGTGGGCACAGCTCAGCCCATCAGTCACACTCCCTCTACTGGGCATAGCCAAAAGGGAAAAGTTGCATCAGTCAATTTGCTCATGTCAGTGAAGCAGATTTGATTTGTCAAGCAGTGTAACCTTTGGGCATATAACAGTAGCTCACATATAACTTTTGCCTCTTACATGATACAATGTGTGATGGAAATGAATAGGAGCAGCATCATTCACTCAAGTGAGCCTTCAGAGAGGCTCATTCCAGCACACTAAAAGCATAATCAGGGATCCATTTACAAAAACAGCGCTAAGTTTTTAATGCATTTCAAAATGTCAGCGGTGAGAAACACTACCAAACAGCTTTGTTTCTGTTGCATTCTGCATCACTTTATTGAGCAAAAACTTGTCTTTACATCATAGAATAGTCTTATGCACATCAATATACAACAATTTGACTTTTTCCAGGACTGTTTTCTCTTACTTTACAAGGTGTTACATAATTTTTTTTCCTGGCACTGCAATAGCTAACACCATTGGGAAACCAAGGGATGCTGTGTACATGCTAACTTAACCCAGCAACACCCATCAGGATGCTTTTTCTCACCCTCACTCTGCTCTGACAGAAATGTCACTCCGCCCACAAAAACCCCGGTTGAAGCATGTACATAGACAACATCCCTGTGTGACTTCTTTATGGGTTCAAAGGTCTTCTGACTCAGGGATGAGCATTGGCTCAAGGGAAACAGTTGGAAGTGTGACTGAACCACCCGTCGAAACCCACCCAAGAGCAGATCTGTTGAAGGAGGGCCGGTTTACCCCACCATCCCCCTGGAGCGCTGGGATTTCCGGGAGCTCTGGGAGGTTTTCTACCTGAAGGGGCTTGATGGGAGCAGTTCTGGGTGTTTTGCTGAAGCCACCGAAAGGGGTTGCCACCCTGGAGGTGACAAAGTGGTGGTGTTAACAGTAACTGTCATGTGCTAATGCAAGAAACAGCAGTGACATTTACAGTGATTCAGCTAATTAAATGTGAAGACTTTGACCAGGAGTGTAAGATTATGTCACTTGGAGAAGCTGTGTTCAGTTTTGTGAAGGAGCACATTTGTTTTGTCTGTCAGGATTTGCATACATTATGTAAAGTAAAACTATGTAAATTCTGACAACAAAAATGTTAAATTTTTGGATTTAATGAAAGGTTACATTTATAAGCATGAACATTCTACTCAGGGATTTTATTTTACCAGCCTTGGAGTCATAATCTGGTATGATCGACACCTTATTACAACTGATGTTAGCAAACAATTTCTGTATATTACAAATAATGCAAAGTCCGTTTTCTCACCATCTCATTTCTGTATACTACTATTACACTATGGAGATTGTTTACAAAAGATGGACATAGTTAATCCATCAGTACCTCCTAATGAAACGTACCTGATAGCCATAATAGGCTGGCTTTGTATAACCTTTAACTGTAATAGAAATAGAAACAAAATGCCAGTTTCTGTCATGAAATATGATGTCATTCATACTTTTTTTATGTCTTCAACTATAGTCTCTCTTTGTGATTCGTGTTCTCCTTGTGTTTTCAAAAATAACTAAATAATTAAAGGAGCAGTGCGCAGGATAGACTTACATCTAGAGGTAAAGTTAGAGATAGCAACCAGCTGAATACCCTCAAGTTACACGTGTCAGTCTCCAGCTCAACCCTCCTGTCCAAATACGGTTGCTTCTGGCTCCTCTGAACTAGATGCTTCAAAATTATATTTAATAAACCACAAGGTAATGTTACTTCTTGAAATACAGGCTATGTGTCAAAGTTAAACACAAACATCTGGGGCCAAAAGGTAAGCTGACGAGGAAGTGGTAAAACTGCAGTTCCTGGAATGGCCACGTGGGGCGAGCTCTTAAACTGAGTCAATCCCCATGGAGCCCTGTGTTAAAATGTCAAATTTTTCTTTAGCAAAAATAGGTTTCAGTCACTACTGTTAACAACAACCAAAAGAAAAAAAGATATGATTTGAATGCCCAATTGCTAATGAATAAGACTTCAAAACATATGATGGACAATGGTGGCAACGTACATCTTTAATAACACTAACTTCTAGCATTTACTATCAACCAGTACAGTGGCATTTCATTGATAACCATTGTCCACTGTGCCAAATATATGGCTGTTACCTGTTGAAGCTTTTGTATCCTGGTAGGTCTGCTCGGGGCGCCATCTCAGGCAGGCGGGTGATGATCGTGTCAGCCAAGGTTGGGTCATTGATAATGGCCTGCTCCCAGGGTGAATGGTATGACTTTGGCACTGCTGTACTGTTGAACTTCTCCGGGGGGATGTCTTTCAAAGGACCTCCATATCCTAGGTAAATTATGCAACACAGATATGAATTAATGGACCTTTGTATGTTGCATAATGAACAAGCTCTTTGCTTTGTCTCTCCGTTGTTTTTTTAATTTTTCAGTTTCTCCACACAGTGTGTCTGATAAACATACTGTCCAAGGCAAGCTGTGTTTCTCTCTGATAACAGCGAAGTTAAAAAAAAGTTTGGAGAAAGTTGTGAAAGTTTAGTGGGTTTTTTAAGCAATTTAAGCAATCTTGCACTTGCAACATTGCTTACAAAATGTTTTTTTCTAATTTTCCTGATATACTAGAGTAAGTTGAGATGTTTTAAATGTATGTCAGAGCAACAGTCTGAGTGAGGGATACTACAACTTTCCACTGTTTTCTTTTCATCTTTTTTTGTCTTGCTGAAATTCACAGCAAAACAAATCAAGGATCAGCTTCCCCATGTTTCCGTGTGTGTGCATGCCTACATGTATGTCTCCCTGCATAATCTGTGTGTGTTGATGGGAGAGGCCCATCCAAAGCACTAACCTTCAAACCCAGTGCCTCACTCTGGGGGGCTTACAAGCTCAGGCATTACATAATAAGGGGCGTCGTGTCACGTTCTAACCTCTCACAATGAACAATCCCCCTTCCTGAGTTTATGCTATGCCCTGAGGAGGAAGCAGGAGCGTCCAAACAGACCTGAGGGGATGTTTACTGATTTTTGGGGGAATCTATTACGAAACACTGTGTACAAGATTTTCTGAGGCAGTTGCATATAGTTTGCGTGAATGAACATTCGGTTAAGTTGATATTTTTGTGGGAATGCCTGTTACACAGCCAAGTTTATGTGGAGACTCTTAAAATGAAAAAAAAACAACAAAAAAACAGCATTTTGAAAGAAAGTTTTAACTGGAACTGTACCTGCAAGCCTTAATGCTTGGTATCAAGCTCAGTTAGGATCAAAAGTGTTCGTGGTATCAGACCAAAGGAATGTTTCTATCAGTATAGAAACATGAAACATACACTCCTTGAGGGAAGGGAGTGCTATTTTAAGATTTTTTACCATTGGATACCAAATGCACTTTGACCTAATTTCGGCTACAGCTGGAGTGACTTCATTCAGATACAGTAGGGTGGTGTCTGGTCCAGAAATAACACCCCACCACAGTGTGGACATGTTCATCCCTAAATCAGTACTGGTTTAGTGTCAGCTGGGCAAAACTGAAACATGTGGAAGGATGTGAGTGCAAAGCCGATGGTATCAGTGGCACATCAGGCAAACAGGAAACACATCCTGTGGGTGAAAATCAACAATTTTTTAAATTCTGTTTGCTAATTACAACATAAAGGGTTTTTAGAAAATTTGGAAAAAAAAGAAAGGAATGTGGAGGCATGTAACAAAGGAGTGGGATGAAATGGGGAGACAGGCACAGAGAGAAATAATAAAAACATGCAATCGTATTTTGCCTGAGGACAGCAGATTCCAGACAAGAAAAAAATGTTCTCCTATGTGATCAAAGCCTGCGTCAGTACAAACAATGAAAAAGACTTGAATCCTTATCAAAACATGGTACATCCAGTACTTTGTGCTCAGCACGTCCACCCAGTGTCTCCTCCAGGAGCAATAGCTGTACTGTACATACAATGTTATAAAAACATACAGAAAGAAATGTTAACCCATTGAGACCCACAGTTTTGTTTTAAAAGCCTTCTAAAAATCTGGAGCCTTTATGGGAAACTTAAACTGTCCACAAAAACCACTAAACCACTATATATATATATATATATATATATTTATGAGCTTTTGAAGAAACTAAAAAAATGAAATAAAACCATTTCATAACTTAAACCTTCAGCTTTATTTGTAACTCATTAACCTTTCCCTCATGTTCATAGATATTCAAAAGGTAAAAGCATATGTGCCGCATCAGGTCATAATAGAATAAAATAAAACTCATTTTGAAATGTCTTCAAGTGAAACGGGTAAAGTAAAGATTGAGTGGAACTCAAGTCATCTAGAAAACTTCAGCTACAGTGCATCACTACTACATTAATTCATAGGTCTTTGACCAGTGTCACCTACCTGGTGCAATACTGCTGGGATTTGGCACCATTTTTGTATCTGGTGTATCAGTTGTCACATTAGATGGCTGACTGGCATCCAAGTTGTTTTCACTGCCATTGCCGCCTGTGGCATTTTCGTTCTCAGTTTGAGAAACTACACAATTCTATAAAAAAAGAAAAGATCAAAGAGGTCAGTTGAGCATAAAAGAAAAGCAGAAAACTCTTCTATCTGTTGAGATTCTAATTTGACCAGAAAATCTGTACTTTTGTCTTAAAGGTCTGTGTTTTATCTTCTATGGAGCTTTTTAACCCTTATCTTAGCATGTGAACTTTGATCAGTTTCCTGATTTTTATTTTTTGTTTCAGTTTTATGATTTTTTTAAGTTGTTATTTGGGAGCAACGGAAAGAAGCTGTCACCTTTTAAATTGAGGTGGCAGAAGGCATTTTCACGTACAAAGCAAAATTTAATCTATAGTTCTATAGAGCTATAGTTAATTCAGTCTCCTTTCAGCTTAGTTTGAGCCTAAGACAACCAACCAGTAAGTTGGCTGCAAGTAGTGTTTAGTCACTATTTAATATATGCCATGGATGGATTGACAGTAGAGTTTTTTTGGGGTAAATGAGTCAACTGAAGCTGTGAGAGTGAACCGAAACGGTAGCAACGTGGGCCCTAAAAGAAAAATAACGAACTGACAGATGATGAGCTGTTATTCAAGCCATTTTTCGGCTAAAAATATATGGTTTATCGCTAATTGGAAGGATGTGTCATCAAAGCTTTTTTAAGCAATATTTACAATGACGTGGTTGCCATAAGTCATGAACCTACAGAGGATTAGTACAGGAATTTGCTACTCCTTCTGTTTTATGGTGGGGAGCGAGCGACTTATCCCTTCAGCCTTTTGTTAAGCTGCCTGCAGATTTATGATAGAATTATTTTCTATAGGAAAAAACCAACAAAACAAATCAAAAACAAAACTCAATGCAGCAGAATTTTAAATTTATTTTGGAAATCACGAATGCTGCATCCTCCAGACTAGTCAAGAGAGAGAACATCAAGCCTGTTATCGGAGCTCAGTTCAACAGCTTGCATCTTTTATGTTGCAAGTGTGCATTATTGCCTGCAGAAAAGGTAGGTTGCTTAACTGCACAGGCACCGTCAATCCTGAAAGGCATATACAGGTTTTAGAGCAACATATGACCCCGTCCAGATGATGTCTTTTTCAGGGTAGGCCTTGCACATTTCAGCAAGACAATACTAAGACAATTATCATCTATTGCATCAGCATGGCTTCGTAGTTCAAGGGTCAGGGTGCTGGACAGCCCTGCCTGTCTTTGACCAACTGAAAACATTTGGCGCATCATGAAACACTAAATACAATAAAGACCCAAGACAGTTGAGCAGCAAGAATCCAACGTCCGCATCCCAAGTCAGTTCCCAGACTTTTACAGAGAGTTGTTAAAAAAGCAGAGATGGGGAAGGAAATGCAACAGGTAAACATGTTCCCCTTCCAACCTTTATCATTTACATAAAAATCCAATCAAATAAATTAAACATGTTGATATTCTAGGTAATAGTAAACCAGTGATATAGTAGGTTTGCTGGTTTTTCTTCATGTTAAGCAGTTGAGAAATCACAACTTGTCATGTTTTTTTTAAACAAACAGAGAAGCTGTCTGCTTGGCTATTTTCTCTCAGCATTTGAGACATTGTTTTCTTGGCTTGGTTGAAATGCACTGCAGTCCAGGCACCCAGCTTTCATCCGTCTGAAAGATATTTAGGATGATTTACTCCAGGACTTCCTCAGGAAATGTTGACAACTTGAAACAAAGTCATTCTATCGCCCCAAGCAATAAATAAACCGAGATAAGTTTTTTCACTTCAAAGATGAAGTTCCCTTGCCGGAGCATAATAATTTATTTATCTATAGACTTCAAGAGGGCAATGAAGTTCACAGTGCTACCACACAACTAAATGAAAGAAGATATAACAAGTTATGCAGATTACTTAGATAAAACAAAGAGAAGCTTGGTTAAGCTTGATTGAATTTTACAGTGAGCTTAGGAAATTTAATATATGAACAGGTCAGGCTAAGATTTGTACAGCTGAAAGAAGAAAACGCTTACTTGGCTCACTTCCCATCCGTACACAAAGGGACATTAATAAAGCTACTTATAACCTGCTGGAGGACTACTCGAGTTACTATTACATGCTGCTCCGTGTAGCACAAGTCACTTCAAGAGCTGTCAGGATGTAAGGTACTTTGCAATTGTTTTTCATGTCAGGGTGGGAAAATAAGGTGAGAAAAACAGGTGACTGTGCACGGAGAAACACACACTCTGGCAGTGTGAAATTCAGTTAATCAACAACAATCACTCTTATCAAATGATGCCCGAAAAGATGAAGAACTCTCATGGGAAGTCATCTTGAAAAGAAAGTACATGCTTGAAGTTTAATATATCAGAACATAATTCAACATTATCTGCTCCTTACAGGTTTTAAAATTAGGTTAGTATACATCTGATTAATTTTGAGAATACTTTAGTACAAAGAGGAGCGCATAATTGACTCAATTACTGCTAGGTGTCCAGGTCCTGTGGCTGCAAAACAAGCCCAAATCATCACTCCACCACCATTTTTCTTTAAAGTTGGTATGAGGTGTTTTGTTGTTAAATAAATCATAACACCATGTATTGTAACATCATGTTTTGTTTTTCATTTGAGGTTGAAGTTACCTAATTCTAAGGTAGCACAAGGACCAAGCAATTATTTATGATGTTCTGCTACATAAAGCTTTCGAAAAGAAGGGCGTCCTTTCTTTTTCACGTGACTGTATGTTAGCTTCGAAGCTGTGTCCAGGCAAAGGTTATCTTAGTGTCGTGTGAATTCAACTTTGTCCAAGGGTAACACAATTTGCCCATCATCTCCAGAAAGCTCATTAGATAACAGGTTATGTTATAGAACTGTTTTTGCATCAAAGCTTTTGTTTCAAATAAACATTTTGGTGGGGAAAAAAAGTATTTAAATGGACTTGAGTGCTTTGAAATTGCAGTGTTCTCTTAAGGAGTGGTCTAGTGTATTTTGTACACTTTGTGGGGTTTACACAAACACAATATAATGTGTTAATTACAGCAGTGAGCTGTAGAGAAGCTTCAAGGTGTTTCGTGTTTTTCTTTTTTGTTTTACCTTTGAACAAAGCTAGGTCAGGTTTTGTGATGGAGCTGACTTAATCCAATACTGCAGTTCCTGCACAAACACATTCCCCCACTCATGTATTGACAAAAAGGAATAGTATCAAACTATTAGACCACTGCACCACACTTTACTCTTACATTGAGCTGCATGTTGTTTTCATTCTGGATGCTTTCAAAAGTGTATTTTTCTGAGCGTCTCTGGCGCATTTTGAAAAGCCGGGAGCCCCGGTTGGAGGCAAGAGACAGCTCTTCCAGCATGATGTCTTTAGGCACACACATTTTCTTCCCAAGATCCATCTGCATTTCTGAGAAAAAAGAGACAAAAAAAACAAAACATCTTGTATCTATTCAGTTAAAGTGTCAGGCTTCTAACAAGGCTTTTTTTTTACCCTGATTGCGATACTACCACCGATCAAACACAGCTGAAAGCAAATAATATTCAGACCAAAAGGAAAGGAAAATTCCCTGCTGCAAGCAAAGCCACCCTCTACATGGACTGCTGAGGTGGCGTTCCTGCCAGTATGATGAACGAGGAAATATCTTCCCTCCAAATCAACACGTGCTCGGTGCTTGTTTTGTGGTTTGCTCCTCATGCTAGCTACTGCATGCTGATCATGGAGATGTCATAGGCCTATATAGTAAGTATGACACACGTAATTTGCCAGAATATCTCTCAGCTGTCAGTAGCCTTCAGACCCTCCCTATCCCCGAGACACACACAGTTGTCCTCGCCCTGAAATAGCGTGTTCAAAGGACAACGACAAAGGGATTAGTTACTTTGGCCAATAAAAGTACTCATTTACTTATTTATAGTCAGTGCCGGTGGGGAGGGATTGGCAACTGCTGAGCTGGAAAATGATGGGCATTGCGCCTTCTATAACTGAATGTGGTCAATGATTGCTAGGCAAGATGGTGTTTCTAATTAAAGTTAAGATACCTAAGATATAAGTTAAGGTGTTATTTCCATGTCTTTGATAATGTAGAGCTAGATGTGGAGAGGTGAGAGGGGTGCAATGTAAGGAGAGATTTAAAAAAAAAACTGAAGCAAAGAAAGAATGCAATCCAGGAAAAGGTAAGAGGTTTAAGAGGGGTTATATAAACAAGGAAGTGAAGAGGAGACGATGGTGCTGGGTACCTTCCTGGGCTTGAATCTCCCTGCAGATCGCTGCTGCCTGCATTTTTCTTTCTCTGGTTGTCATTGTGGAAAACTGTGACATGGCTGCCCTTGAGAGTTTAGAGTGAGGCAAAAGAAATCACAGGAGATAGTGAACATCGGTAAGAGCTGTTCAGATAAATAACAAGAGGCAAAAGCAAGGTAATGCAATAACATTTTTGCCATCGGATGGCCGACATCAAGCATCTCCCACATGCACCCAATGGAACAGAGAGAATTTATTGGGGCAGTGAAAAGGGCAAAGTTAGCACATCCCTTTAAATAACCTTGGGCTGTTAAACGCCAAGCACATGCTCTTCAGACATGGCAGCCAGCTGTGTCAGGGGGTCTGGGAATCAATATGTTTGAAATTGCCCAAGTGGGCTGAGAGGACACAGATAGAGAACAGGGTGCTGTCACAGCAAACATGGAAGACAGTGGAAAACAGAACAGTGGAAAGTTTGCACCGAGGTCTCATTGAACACAAGGGTTATGATCCAATCCAAAACATTTCTCACAAAGTTTCTTTGGGACCATTTTCTAGCAAAAGCTAAAGTCTGTCCACCACGCAGGTCATTTGGAAAAAAAAGCAGTTTTGATTAAGCAGACGATTTTATTTTAGTAATACATATTACATTTATATTGAGCAAAAGAATTGTTGAAGTTAATGGGGATACCATGAAAAAATGACGCAATCATCAAAGATGTAAAGAGACCATGCAGTAACATATTTGTTAAAAATAACTGCAACAGAAGAAACGCTATGTGACTAACAGGAAAACACAGTGGTAATCACTGTGGGTGGTAGTGAGGGCCACGCTTGAGTCAAAGTACAAGTGTCGTATTAGAACTAGACAGCACACCTGTGGAGAGGCCTAAGTGATGCTTACCTGTCCTGAAGGACTCTCAGGGGGTAGTCTTAAGCTGTGCTTGTTTTCTCGGGGTGAGAAGTTAGAAAGGGGAGAGCCAGGAGGGTCAGACTGCGTAGTGCGATCTGCGTGGGTGCTCGTGCTCCACGATACTAGAGTTCGTCATGGGTGGGCAGAGGGGGGCTGCAGCCTTGCCTGACTGACTGTGTGAGTGAGTGAGTGGGTAGGTGGGTGGGTGGGTGTCAGTTTGTCTGTTGTCATTGGTATTCAGTTCATAAGCGGAGGGACGACTAAATTTAGAGCACTGCCACTACTGCTCATTTAGCCATCTGACTCTCTCGCCCAGTAGCTCAACACTGATTTCAGCACAGGAGAACTTGTGGTTTGGTGGGTTCTTTTGCACTCATTAGGGATTATGTGGAAAGATCAATGACAGTTACAGAAAGAAAAAGAAAAGAAAGTACACCCTCTTACTTTGAAGTTATGAAAAAAAAATCTGGTCATTACCAACTCCTAAAAGTAGGATAAACACAACCTCAGATGAACATGACATATGGCACCATCTCATTATTTATTGTAAAAAAAAAAAGCAATAAGGGGGATGCAGTGTGTGAAATACTTAGCCCACCATGGTTCAAAAGAACCACAGCCTTTTCAGTTATACCTCGAAGTAATAGTTCTCTTAATGACATAATCAGTCTTTGCAGACATTAATATATGCATAGCTCTCTTCAGGTCCCATCACAGCATTTCAGTCAGGTTAAGGTCTGGACTTTTAATGGACCACTGTGACACCATTCTGTTGTAGATTTGCCGCTGCGGTTGGAGTCAATGCCCTGCTAAACAATTCAATTTCAGCTGAGCTTTGCTTGTTGGACAAAAGGCCTCACATTTGACTTTAGAATACTTTGGTCTACAGAGGAGTTTATATTCCCTGTTGCAGCAAAACAAGCCATGAACATGAACTCAGCACATTTAGAAGAACATGCTTTTTGTCTGTGAAGGTTTAGTGGAGATCAGACCTGCAAACAGTGTCAACAAACAGTTGGTATCAAGCTGACTGTCCCAACTATGAACCCAAAGAGTAATAATGTGTTGCCACCTTGCAACTCTGCTAATATGTATGCATCGGGAAGCACAGAAGGAATGACAATCCGTTGTAAACCACTGGTAAAGACTTATTATGAAGAATAAAGCTGCCTCAGCTGCAATCACCCTCATCAGCACTTGAGAGCTATACAGCCCACAATAGATAAATTCAGTGGGATTATTACCCCCGCCAGGCCTGCAGACCAGTCAGATACTATTTGTTCTAAATGCCATCATATAATATAGGGTGAATTAATATGGTTCAAACACCCAAAATTACTGTCACTGTACTTTAATTAACCTTGCTAAATCAAATTAGCTTTACTTTATTTATGTTTTAAGAGTTAAATAGAGGCAGGGAGATTTAGTTTGCAGCCCAGAGAAGGTTCCTGTATGATCACTGCAGCGTCTGGTAAATGGAAAATCACGCCAGCTATAATCTCAGAATGAAATATTTTGAACGCTCCTGCTGCTCCTTGTGGTCTGTGGACACATTATGCTTCAAGCGCCCTCTTTCAGCTCCCGAAAATTGTTTTCCAAATTCTAAACTGGTAGGGAAATAATTTCTGTTAATAGTCTCCCTCTGTGCCCTTATCTCTCATTCTCTAATGGTGCAGCAACAGTAGGTACCCACTGTTGTTATGTAAGCGGTGGTCACCATGGGAACAGGCCCCCTCCCAACCCCCTGTGCTGTACATGGACTGACTATTCAAGACAGCACATCATACAGAGCTTCATGGGATGGTACAGCAAGCAACAAATAGCCGAGAGCAAAGTATTCCAAGCTTGCAGTAGAAAACACAAACACACAGTGTGGTTTGAGATACTGTAGTATTTAGTGGTGTTTATTTTGTGAAATGCTGAAGGTGAATCAATGTCTTAATGACTTTGAAGCAGAGATTAAATCCCAATATGTGTTGTTTGACTAGAAGCAGTACATGGAAATTGTCACAGATATGCTACAGCACATAAGGTCGTCAAATGAGCCAGTTCAACACAATGCAGTGTGATGAATCTTATTTATGTTTGTGAATTTCTTGGTGAGAATCAGATTAAGACATTATGCACACCCTGTGGACAAAAAAAACAAAACAACCAAGCTTCAGTTAGGATTACATTCTAGCAAAAGCCGAAACCATATATAACTCTCAAACCAGTGACATACTGTATGCAACTTTTTTACTCCCAGCAAACCTTCCATGTACCAAAACAACCATTTTTGTTGGATTTGTTAATGTTTACCTGTCAACTTTCACTGCCAAACTAAACTCCATTATCCGTCTGAATGCTATAATTTACAGTGTACTCTAAAGCAACAATTCACCTATCTTTTTCCTGGTAACCAAACAGAGGTGTTGGAAATTTCAACCATCTCTTCCTTTCATAAAATAGAGTGGCCACATGTTAATGCAATAATGAAAATGCAGGTAAGTAAGCTCACTTATGAGAGATTACAAAACATGTCCGCCCGCAACATGTTGAGATATAGTGCTGACCTTTCTCCAAGTTTAAAGCGTTTTATTCTTTTGCACCACTAAATGCTTTCCCATGTTATCCCAAATCCCATCTTCCATAGATGAACATAGAATAACCAAGCAAAAAAAAAATGCAATGATGCCAAGAAACAGCATGCCAGATGCAAACCAGGATAAACTGCAAAATCCACAATCTCCAAAGCAATAAAGAAACAATCTTAACTTGTACCTTATCACGTGATGGTCTTTTTCTTCCTCAGCATCCGCATTTCTTTCATAAAACAGGGTGATTTAAAAAAATATACATTATAAGAAAAACTCACCCTAAAAAGAGTTGCATGCATAGGTGACAGCTCAACAAAAGTTTCTTAAAACTTGTTGTGAGCAATATTTCACCGAATTATGGCGTCAGAGAAATAAACAGGTTCATACTGATTTTCTTCTCAGGTTCTCCAGAAAGCAGCTACAGTTACCACTAGGTAGACTGGTAATGCACAACTGATCACATCCTTTCCAAAATTCACAGCTCCAGTGACTTTTGATGGGATACAGAAGATGCATAGCTGATGGATGTCATTCACAGTCACATCCACTCTAAACACATATAAATTTCCTCACTGAACGTACTACCATAGACCCCTTCAGTGTGTTAACCAATCTAGAAAATTTTCACCTATGTCCCTAATATTTTTAAGTTCACATAAATTGTTGAGCTAGATAACCTTTTTCTCACGTGACCATTGCATGCAAAGTAAATTAATACATCTAAAACCTTGAACTAAATATGACAGCAAAACAGGGCAATGCTGTTTATAATATGGAAAAGAAAAAACAGAACTCCAACTATCTTTCCTAAGCTCCAAGCAGAAATAAGCTTGTTTTCCTTAAATTCTATTGTTTTATGCTACTGATCAGTTAAAAGAAATGTTCTAACTGCAGATTAATGTGTTGGGGGATCTAAGAGAAATAGGATTTTCCTCATTAACCCATGGACTGAGCTGTATCCTATCGCCTCCAACTATAGATGTTGCTGGTGTACACAGACTTGTAAGGTTGCTTGTTCCACTCAGACAAAGATGCCGAGGGCCTCAGGTGTGCCTCTGCCACATACTTCTGAGGCTGCCACTGTCTGGGCAGGGACCTGTAACCAGCCTGATTCCTGACAGGAGAGGAAACAGGGCTCCTTGTTGGGGGCATGAACGATGGAAGTGGAGCTCGACTCTGACTTTGGCTTCGGCTCCAAGTCTGGCTGCTTATTTTCTGCGGGGCTTGGTAAGAAACCCTGGCCCTCCACTCTGCTGGCACCTCGGGAAGCATTTTACGCTGGGCTGCCAAGTGAACATTTGAAACGAGAGATTGCTGGAGATTCTGAAAAGAAAATGCCTCGTCTACCAGGCCCAGGGGATGCCGGGAGGCAGCCTCCCAGGGGGTGAGGGGTTTGAAGCCTTTTTCCAGCCAGGGTGTCTGCTTTGCTGGGGGAGCTGTGAAGGCTCGGGTTGGAGCCTTGGGAGAAGAAGAAGCAGAAGCTGATTTCTGGCCTGTGGATAGTACCCTGGCTGGTGGAGAAAGGGAGTAGCTCCTGCCAAATGCCTGTAAAGAAGGATCCAGACATGTTTATTTTAGTAAGGGCTCATTTTTGTTTGGCTGACTTGCAAATCGGCTTAGGAAACACGGTCAACTGAGTAGTTCTTTGTAAACAAAATTTTTTTAAGTGCTGTTTTTCATTATTTAAAATATGCTGTTTTATTTTCTTTGAGTATGAATATACAAATGCATGATAAAATTTCAAATACCAAGCAAAATAAATTAACTTCAGAAGCACTAAAGTTTATGCAACTTGTAATTCTTGAATATTTTTCTAGAGTTAGTCATCTATTCCACAGTAAGCCTCTTTAACCCAGCGCTTTAGAATTCATCCAAACAGAGTGGTCTGAGCTCTTATTTCTTAGAATGTCTGACTCATGAGAGTTCATAAACAAGCCCCATTCGGCTTGTTTTCTCTGGATCTCGTTCTATAGACAACAACAATATACTCCTGACTTCCAAATGTTTGATACCCGAGTTTTCCCTTATTTATCCAGAAAACCAAGGCTTATATGGAGTTAAAAAAAACCAACTGTGTTATTGATGGTCTCTGACTGGACAATTACAATGTGTTCTTTTGAGTACAGCACACACAGAAAGGGCAGTGCTGCCATCCTCTGGTGAGAGAAGTGTACAATCGGCAGGTCAGAAAAAGTTAGCAAAAAATGACAGATGAAAAGATGATGGAAAGTGCAGTCGTATGAAAATCAAACAAGGAATTAAATACGAATTAAATATCATGAAAACTCAAAACGGTGTCTCTCGGGGATAAAATAATTGAACAGTCCTATCCATTTTTGAATTTTCTAATCTTAACATATTGCATCTAAGAAATGGAGTAGAGCAGGCCTAAAGAGCTGACGTACATAATTGTACATCACCCATTTAATCTGAGAGCGATGTTCAAAATACACAACGTAGATTTACTATAAAGCTAAGTTTTTTCTTTATTTCAATCAGTGTACAATAACATTAGAGTTATATGAGCTATCCTCTGGCCATCTGTCTGGTCTTATGCTGATTAAACGTTTGGTACAACTTAGAATACAATACGGCACTAGATGACTAGAATTAAATCGCATTATTGTCACATGAATTTAACAATGTAGCTGAAATATTAATAAGTGGGTTTCAAACATAGAATGAAGTTTTTGTTGTCTTCATATAAATATATATATATATATATATATATAAAGAAAAAGCATTAAAATGTAAGACAGTATTTCAGAGAGATGTAGGCCAGATAATTATGCTGCCTTTTTAGATTTTGAGTTAAGTAGACTTTGTTGGATTTCTTGCTCCTGCAACTCCTTGCTCCTTCTTATTTATCATTTTATTACCTTGTTTATGACTGTAAAGCACTTTGGCCGAATCCTGTTGTTTTTAAATGTGCTATGTAATTATACTTGACCTTGACCCATAGTTTTTGTCATTTTCAGAAAGTTTTTAAAGTGAATTTACAGCTGCCTGCCTGTGAGTCTGCATGTGGATCCTTAACTACATACAACTGTGGCAGCATGATGCAATGTGCAAATACATTTCAACAGCAGCCTGTTCATTTTACGTCCAGAATTACCCCATGAGATCACAGTGAAGTCCCCAGTCTAATAATATCCTTCAGATATGCATCATCACGTAGTTGAATGTAGTAGCAGGAATGTGCTTTCTAAGCATTCACCTAAACTCTTAAAAAAGCAGGTTATTTGGATAATGAGACAAATTTAGCTGATACTAACCAAGCTCTTTTTAGGGTTCACATTATAGTTTGATGAACTGCTTAAAACTGAGTCCCCTTTTGTTTTTGGTTGTTATAAACAACTGCATTTGTTGTACAGTCGGAAAAGTGAAGATTAACAGAAAAGACAGTAAACATTGAAGCAAACATAAAAGTATGATCCAAAGAAAAAGGAAAGGAAACCGAACAAGGATAAAATACAGTTTAATGGCACTGCAGTGATTGATACAGAAAGTGCACAAAGAAGAAAAACACAGCAAGAAAAAGGAAAAAGAAAAGAATATGAAGGAAAAAAGCAGCCCTATGCCAAAAATACATTTGTGGTCATTATTTTGCTGGTAACTCTATCAGTGTTTCTCATTTGTATATAATTTATGATGTGTTCTTATTCATTTATATATATATACATCTATATATATATATATATATATCAAACAATGTCTGAAGATGCATGAAAAAAAAAAACATGACAAAGGTCTGAAACAGCAACTTTCTTTGGCTTTAGTTGAAATCTAAGCCTACTCGGTGAGACTCAGAACTGATCCTCTCATGAGGCAGGTTGAAAATAGTATTGAATGTGATGCAACAGCTGATGAAAGGCCTAAAATAAAACTAACTCACTTGGGTAGGTTCTATGTAAAAGAAACTGGAGAAAAACACTAAAGGAAAAAAAAACTACATTTATAATCAAAAATGTTATGTTTAACCAAGCCTTTGTTCATTATAACAAAGGAAATAGCTGTATTCTATGACCTGAAAGTGGCCTTAAACTCCAGAGTTATTACATAATGTCTGAACGTAAAATCCCTGACACTGCAGATTTAGCCATATCATTACACCCCACAAACTCCACCCTTTGCTCACACATCCCCCTCCATTACTTTGATTGTATTTTTTACTTTTTTCATCTATTTATTTGTTTATCCTATAATTAGAACCATTTAGCATGACTTATTTTCAAAAATAATGTTCTTTCTTTCACCATCTGAAACTGTTCACTCTGATTTCTCCATTTCTCTCAGCTTTTCTTTAATTTTATGCTGACCTTACCGCTTCCCTACATTCTTATACTGTCATCCTTTAATCATTTACACAAATTGTTAATAAAAATCCCAACTTTTTGCCATTTATACAAAAAGAGATATTTTTACTTCTATGAATCTAACTTACAGCCTGTTCTTATTCTTACATTCCTAATGATGCCTTTCAAATTAGTTCTGAAAATGTGTAAACCATCAAGCTCAGCTCTATGAAAATATTAAGAGCAGGTGAGGTGAAGATAGTCGTTATAAAGGCAAGTGTACAATATGTGGTCAACATATTCCACTTGGCAGTGTATTACAAGAGCCCAAAGGCTCTGATCCAAGCACGCAATAAGCCTAAAATAATTCTATGAGAATCACTCTTTTTCAACTGTATTAGGTTTCCACACTTGAGCTGAGCTCTTGTTTGCTGTAAACTTAGGCTTAGGAGCAGCCATAGTGCTGCCACCGGATACAGATTCAGGCCGAGCAGCCATGGAGAAACTGGGAGCAATGTAGCTTCCAGTAGGTTGAGGCTCATAAGGCACAGAGGGAGTTGCCAGATAGGGAGGGCTATTGGCTGGCTGGTAAGCAGCCTGTAGTGGCTGTTGATAGGTAGGGTTTAAAGACTGGGGGGCTTGGGGATGAAAAACTGGTGGGACAGGTTGATGATACATTTGGTTATATTCTTGTTGGTATGGACCACCTGGAGGCTGCTGATAAGGATAAACATTAGCTTGAGTTTGCTGATAGTGGCCATCATGCATTACAGGCTGCATAGGCACCCCATAGGCTTGTTGGGGATATGGGGCACTAAAAGGTCCAGTTTGCTGGATAGGGGCTACCTGCTCATATCTAATTGGTTGGTTATCAGTGGGTGGATTAGGTGGTGAACAACTGGGCTTTTGTGGAGGGGGCTTTACAGCCTCTGCTCCTTGGCCAAAGATAAAGAGTGAGGAATCTAACTGATAAGGTTGATGCTTCATAACATCTATAACATTGAGAGGTTTAGGGGCAGGCTTCTGTTTCCCTTGGTCTTTTTTCTTTCCTTTGGTTGAAGGACTACTCGAAGGAGGCTGCTTTGATGCTGCGGGGGGATAAGATGGAGACTGAATAGGATTATATGCCAGTGGGGGTGGAGCACGTACATTGGAAGTATATTTCCATTCATTCGGTAAGGAAGCAGCTGGTGATGTTGACCGGCTTGCCTTGTTTGCTTCCACGGTCTCAGAGTCCACAACAAACTTCTCCATACGAGACTGCCTCTTGGCGAACATGTCAGCTCCTTTTCCTTTGACGACTGGCATCTCAAAAGCTGGACCGGGGGATGCTTTAGGATTTAAGACAGTGGCCATTGGGTTGATAGGCGATGAAGATCTTTGACCAACAGTGAAAGAGTGCATTCGCCGAGGCGGAGGAGGAGGAATCTGGTTTTGAGGTGGATTTTGTGGTGGATGCCAGGGTTTAGGAGATGGATGTGTGTTTACTATAGATGCAGAAACATTCACAGGTGTATGTTGTGACTGTGGTGTCCAGGTGGTGACAGGTGTCTGAGGCTGTGCCTGAGTTGAAGGCCATGTATTTACTTCTTGTTGTTGTGGTGGAGTGTTTGAAGTTGGCTGTTGCCAGTTTGACTGCTGTGTGGGCTGGGGTGGAGCTGACTGAGCCCAAGGTGGTTCATGTTGAGCCTGATTTTGCTCCTGGTTCCAAGAAATCATCTGGTTCTGACCATGTTCTGAAGGATGCTGAACCCAAGAGGGTTTGGACTGGGCCTGGACAGTCACTGGTGCCCATGGGTTGAGATTAGCTTGAGGCTGTGCTTGTGATTGTGGTTGTGCTACATGGCTCCAGGGTGGCTGAGCTTGGGCTTGACCTTGTGAGGGGTCCCATGCATTAGGTTGTTGTTGAGGCTGAGCTGAGACCCAGGGTGGTTGAGATTGACCTGGTGCTTGGGCCTGTGGCCATGTTGGTTGCAAAGCTTGATGTTGTGGTTGCTGAATCCATGGGGGTTGTGGCTGGGATTCTGGCTGAACCTGTTGAACCCAAGGAGGTTGTACTTGGGATGTTTTCGGAGGTTGATGCACCCATGGTGGCTGCTGCTGAGAGTCCATTTGTGACTGCAGTGGCCACTGGCTTTGGGGTTTTGGCTGCACTGGTTGTTGGGCTTGACCCCAGGTAGGCTGTATTTGCTGTAGGTGTGGCTGTTCATTTGAGTGAACCCAGGTTGGTTGAACCTGTGGTTGAGCCTGTGGTTGCTCTTGAGGCTGGGCCCAGGGTGGCTGAGCATGTGTCTGGCCTTGTGCTTGCTCTTGAGGCTGAGTCCAGGATGGCTGACTTTGAGGGGTCCAAGTATTTATGCTGGGTTGAGGTTGTGCTTGATTCTGAATAGGCTGACGTGTAACCCATGGTGGCTGTGGTGGGGACTGACTTGGAGGTGGGTCTTGGGGCTGCACCTGAGCTGGATGCCAAGAACTGGAGGATACCTGCTGTTGAGCTTGTGTTTGTGCTGCACCCCAGGTGGTCAGATGGGAGGACTCAGCCTGATGAGAAGAATTCATCTGAACATTTGCTTCCTGAGCTGTCGCTTGAAGAGGCTGCTGTTGAGATCGTGGCTCCTGGAGAGTCCATGTATGCGGTTCTGCTGTGTTGGGGTTCACAGGAGTCTCCTTGGGGACAGGAGGGGGAGAAGGCTCAGAGGCAGGTGCAGGCATTGGCTCTAGTTCTAGAGTAGGGGCAGTCTCTGCAGCGGGGGCAACAGCAGGTGTGGACAGGCTATTTTCAGCACACTGAGGCATGTCCTGGTTGGCTGCTTCTGTCTGTGGTGACCAAGGAAGAGAGCTGGGGTTGATCATAGGCTTTGGGGCAACTGGTGGAGGAATCTTGGGTTTAACTCGTTGAGACTGGAGGAAATTGCAAGCTTCAGCCCCAAGGCTAAGGTAGTCTTCCTCGGGTCCTGACTCAAAACCCAATTTTTTATCACTTCTGTTGAGGAGGTTTAGCAAAGCTGGGTTTGGGGATATTTTGGGGGCCTCTTTAAATGTGAACATAGGCTTGCCAGTATTTCTTCTCCTTGTATCCAACAGAATGCCTGTCTTAATTGCAGGAGTAGAAATCCGCTCATCACGGGAAGCTATCTGCTCCCCTTGACCCATAGCATCTTGATTGGTCCCACTCACTGCATGAGAATAAGGAGTTACTGTCATGTTCTCTGTTGTGAAAGGCTTTGCTGTACGATTGCTGAAAGAACTCTGGATTTCATTGGTTTGGTGCTGTTCCATGCCATTGATATTTGTAGTATAGTGCTGCATTTGCTGTTGTTGCTCTTGATGATATTCTTGCTGTTGCTGATACATTTGCTGTTGTTGGTACTGCCTTTGTTCATACTGCTGCTGCTGCTGATACTGTTGATATTGTTGTTGTTGCTCATAGTATTGTTGTTCTTGATATTGCTGATACTGTTGTTGGCTTTGTTGGTGCATATTTACATCCATGTAAGCATGGCCGTCCATTGTAGATTGCACATATGACTGCTCCATTACCTTTTTCTCTGTCTCCTGCACCCCTTCAACTGGTATCCCTTGGCGTCTCAGCTCCTCATGTTCAGCGGAAATCTCATCCATTCTGTGTCGCCGTTGAGCAAACATTAGGGCACCCTTGCCTTTAGTTTCAGGCAAACATTCCATCTCTCCTTGGTTGTTTAAGTTTCTCTCAATTTCACAGAGACTCTTGTCCAGCTTAAAAGTTAGTGCCCCTTTGCAACTTGTGGCATCAGTGAGAAAAGGCTTGTCTGCCTCAGAATCGATAGAAGCCAAAAAGGTAAATTCACCAGTTGCTATTTCTTGTTTGTCGTCACTGTTTGACTCGTCTTCTTCGTCGCTGTACTCTGGTTCGTCTTCTCCCGTGCCGTAGCTCACGAGTGTGTATTTCTTGGCCCTCTGACGATGTTTCTTGAACATCAATACCCCCTTGTTATTGGGGTTCGGTGGTGCAGCCGTAAGAAGTAGAGCAATACGCTTACATTTGGACTTGGCCTCCTTCACCTGTTTCTCAGTCAGACTCTCATTACGCCTGAGCCCTGTATAGAGAAGAAAAATAAAGTTCTGAGCTTAGAATGAGTTAAGAAAAGGGTAAAACATTGAATGAACTTTTTTTTAAAGTGTTTTTTTAAAGAATTTATCTTGAAATTTTGGCTACTATTACCTTACAGTAAAGTAATAAAACAATAAAACATTAAAATTGCTTGAATAATGAAAGAATAAAATATATTAAAAGAGCTTACTGCACACCAGGCCTAAATTAATAAAGGTTCTATTTGCACTTTTTATCTCTTTGATAAATAAATCTAGGAAAGGTTTAAGGTGGTACTTGAAAACTGCATCTGCATCAGTGATTGAAATTTAGTTATTGAAATGACTTCAAGTCATGAAAGCTTTTTTTGTCTCATGTATATTTTACCATTGAAATATTATCTTAGTGTTGCGCTCATTTGAAAAGTTTCTCAAGGTGAAAGGGAATACACTTCAGTTCTGAAACAAGGACAACCGAGAAAGCAATTAATTTCAGCTCGTAACATGACACTGATGATGACATTCTGTAAAACATGGTTTCAAACTATATCTAGTGCTTACAGAAGGAGCGCAAACGTAGATCACAATAAACTATTATTACCTCATGTACTGTCTTTGAACTTGCCCAAGCATGCAACAGATTGTTAAAAAAGCAAATGACTGATGTCAGAACATAACAAATAATTATGTATATTCTTAGAAGATGCATATATTCTTATTTATATGCATATAGCTATTTACTTAAACATTTGTGGTTCTATTAAACCAATGTGCTCATTCAGCTTCACATAAAACATCAACCAATAAAGCAGCAATTAAATCCTCTGACCCATGTCTGATATTCTCATTTGTTAACAGAGAATGCACAACATTAAATTAGTTGTTTATTACATTAATCAAGCCAAGACCATGAGCTGGAAAAATAGCCTACATGCAATCAGTTTTACCAGGATCAGAGGGTCTTAAAAAGCCCTTGTTTATAAGCTGACAAGTTCTCCACAAAAAGTCTATCACATTAGCCAACACCTAAGACAGCAACATACACCATGTGACAAAGACACTCTCTAACAATTCAATAATGCAAAGCTGGAGCAAAAAACCCAAACAGGCAAACTTTTCAATATGTCTGCAGGACTAACCTTAAGGTTGAGGAGACAACGGGAGTGAGCAACAGGCTCACTTTTTCAGCTCACTTAAAGCACCCAGTTTGAAAGGATCAGGTAACAGTTTAGGGGAGCACATGCTGGTGTCTGTCAAAAGGCCACTTCTGCAGGCATCATCAGCGTGCTGGTGTTATATTTATGTCTTCCACACAGCTCAGAGGAACGCCTCGGTATTCATATTCACCATCATGACAGTTTCACATGGATAGTTTTAAGATGTTTTATAAGGAGCAGCACTCTCTCATATACATATATATTTATATATCTCATAAGCATATATAAATGCTTAGTTCAATGTCTCTTTATCTAATTAGTTTCGGTTGTTATTTAGTTTCGTTGACTGTTCTATGTACATTTTGAATCTGACTATTTCTGCTTTCATTCAAAGGAATGGGAACCCTCCTCAAACTGCCGTAAGAGAAATACTATTTTGAGGGTTACTCACACAGTACATCAGGCTTCGGAATGCACACATGTTGACAAATGTTGTTTAGTGCCACAAATTACTCTTTAAAGATCTGTTGAGCTCACACACACAGAAAAACAATGCACATCATGATAATACTCACTGGGACAAATAAAAATGGTTTATAGTTACTTACTAGCGTGCTTTGCCCGATGCTTGTTGGGTTTGTCTTGATCCCCCTCAGAATCAGAACCCTGCTCCTCAGCTGGTGTCCCCTCTACTGATGGAATTTCAAATGAGACAGTAAAAGACTTAGAATCAGCCTCGAAGTGCCCTCCTCCCTCCTCTCCTTCACTTTGGGATCCAACGCTTTCACTGACCCTAGGGCCACCCACACTCAGGATGCCCCTCCCTGCGCCTGATGCTGCTGGCTGCTGAAAAATTACCTCCACCTGCCCCAGCATAGAAGGGGAGCTGACCACCACTCCATGCTGACTGAGAGGCTGCCTGACAGGGCATGGCATGCAGTGTGATGGTGTAGTGGTGAGAATTGTCCCCACTGCTTCTCTGTTTGAGAGTTCCCCTTCAATCCCATGAGCACTCCCAAGAGAGGCGCAGCCCACATCATGCAAGGTTTGCTCAGACAGGGACACCTGGAGCTCCACTATGTCCCTGGTGGAAAAGCACCGCTGCACTCCCCCATCATCTTCTTTTAAAACCAGTTCACCGCCTCCGCCATCATCATGAGTGGAAAGAGGCTGGGGTCTCTTTCCACTCAATTCCAATTCTTTGTCGCTGTCCAGCTCCTCATAGCAGGTCTTGCCTTGGCACTCAGACATGTACAGCTCTCTAGGGGTTTGCGACCTGTGCTTTGGTGAGAGGATGTGAAGGGTAGTGCTTTCTAAAGCCTCGCCTGAAGAGGCTGTCTCGCCACAGTATGTCCCTTCAGATTCACAATCCTCAGGAGTGATGAAGAGGTATCTTTTAGAGAAGAGCAGAAAAAAGCAATGAGTGATAGAGCAAAGATTACATAATATAATTGATCATATCGTAGGATACATTATATTCTGTTTGCAAGGCACAGGCGAATTTCTTTGGACATGTGCATTCAAAGATGAATAAAGTGTTTGAACACAATGGGAATCTTTTTTCCTTTCAAACCACCTAAATTTAAATCTGTAATTTATTCCTTTGCTTTTTTTTTTGTTTAAAAGACTCAAGAATGTTCACAAAAATCTATTTTGAACATTGATGAACAATGCAATTTTAACCACTGAGATAGTCCGCTAGATGACAGTGGACTGAAGCCAGCCTGTACTACATAAGCTGTCAAAGCAATCAGATTGATCTGATCTTCAAGCAGCAAGTTAATAAAAAGGTCAGGCCACCGAAGTGGAAAGTAATCACATTTAAATATCGCTTTGTCTAATTTCCACTTTCAAGGTTAGCCCGAAAGAGCATTGCAGGATGTCATAATCTCACAGGAGTTATGCAAGAAGAAGATATAAAGATGAGTCTTTATGCTCAAATGGGAAAAACTGTTGTATCTTTGTATGTTTTTAACAACCACAATTTGAGGAAATGGTTCTGTATGCTTCTGTATGGTTTGTACAGCCAAGTTTAGGAAAAGCAATATGCAAATTACACTTTACAAATATACAAAAACATTACAAAAAACATTTACAAAATATAAAAAACTTTTTTTTTCACAGCAGGCATTTTGTCTTGTCACAGAAAGAAGAACACCAGTGTAATTAGTAATCTTAGTGGTAGTGGTGTTTAATACACCTTTGCATTTCCTGCCTTGACATGTCAAAATATCTGCTATAAAACAAGGTCCATGCCAGCTGAGTTACAGCTCAGCAGCTTTATTGCAGTGAAATATACAAATCTGTAACACCACAGCTAAACCAGCTGGAAAGCCAGCATGGCTGACACATATTTCCTCATTAAAACACATACAGACATAGATGCACATGCATGGTGCAAAAGGGCACAGGTCATAAAAGAACATGCTATCTAAATGCTAATATAATGGGACAACTATCAGTTTGTATCACTCGTCTGAACACCAAGGACCTACAGTGCTGCATACTGTAATTATCTGTATATCCTCAAAGACATACACTATTTCATAGTTTAAAACAAAGTTTAAAACATGGCATTCCATGAGTATGACAATATGGCATATAAAAACATTTAGAGAACAACATTTTATTCTTACCACACAGCAGATGACTGACATGTAAAACTACCTTTTGAGAAGTAACTGCAGACACTCAAGAGATGTGTCAATGAGTGCAAACGCTTGTAAAAGGGTGAGATCAGCACATGGCTCCCCATTGATTGACACCACCTCATCACCATCCCGTACTCCAGCCAGGGAAGCTTGACCACCCTCCTCTACCTGTGGAGTATAAAATTGTAGAGAAAATAGAGAGAGAAAATGTGTAGAGATCACATGGATCTGTGCCACCATAGGTGAATTTATTTGTGAGAGGGGCAGCTTGGGTTCATAAGGTCAACGATAGCAGGTGACTCCAAGAAAAGGGAAAGATGCAAGCTCAGAAAAAGAACAGCGACACAGCGAAGATGCCCCAAGAGGGAGAAATGTTGTCAAAAGATCAAAGAAACAAAGCCAAAAATTTCATTTTGGCTGTCTGAAAAAAAATAAGAAACCAATACCCAGGTAAGTAAACACATTTAAACTAAGAAAGAGGACTGGAGTATTTTAGCAATATTTCAGTTTCAAAAAGGAAAAAAAGGAAGCATTTTTACTATGACATAAGTATTATTTTAAGATGCAACAAATCTAAGGACATGACTGCCCAACACAAGTCAGATCGCAAATAATAACAATGTGGGTTTAATATAGCTTAAACTTAAATAAGGTTAATACAAGGCTTAGTGTATTGTTGAGGGACTCCTTCCATAATTCTAAGGATTCGCCAGAGCCCTTTGATGTTCAAGGCAGGCCAGAATGACAATCCATGTAAAGGGATTCATTTATATTTTAGAAATATCAAATGAGCATAAATTTCCACAAATGATACAGTATGTAGTTACTATAGGGGTCAACAATTTTCATAATTCATGCTACAGTGTTAAAAAGCTTACACTGTAATGTAAGATATTAGTTTGGTGTTGCGTAACAGCATCCATTCCATCTTTAATTTCAACTGTGCTGCTGTGTATTATAGCTGTAGGCCAGCACAGCGCAGATCCATTTAAAGGTCACTTCTTTACTCGGTTAACCAGTGACTGATGATTTCATTTTCTTGTAATTGGTTCCTGCAGCCTAAAGGTTCATCAATAAGAGAATTTAACATATCCTATAAATTCTACACAAAAGGCCAATTATGCTAGGGGAATGAGTTGTCTTTTGTGTTATGAAAATATTGTAAATATCTGCTCTTGAAAATGTTTACTAAAAAATATGAACTAAATATATGTAGCCTACTTCTCTGATTCATTTTGAGATTTGAAACCACTTGACTGAAAATATGATTTCCAGTTCCATAATCTTCTCACTTTCTCCCCTCTAAAATATCAGATGAGAGAAAAATGCCTTAAAATAATCTAGAAAACTCAATTTTCTTCAATACAACGAAGTCACGTACCTTAAATTACAAAACGCCCCAGTTGATTCTCCTAAAGATTTATCAATGTGGCTACAGAGATTCGTCTTTGACATTAGAATCGATATAGTTTAATTACTGACACTAAATATGAGTGAGTGGCCATGGTAAGAGAAAATCAATGACTGTCTTTAGTCAAGAGGTAGCAATCTGAGTTATTCTGTCACCCGCCATTTTGCGGTTTCCTGTAATAACATTACTAAAAGCAACCATGGTATTTATGCATATATTTCCCAGTTTATTTAAACAATGCATCACACAAAAATGATAAGATTCCTAAATATGCTACTGTCACAAGGAAAGTATAAGACAAAATCTATGGAAAGGTGCCGATGATAGTAAACAGCAAATAGCTCCTTATAATCACAAGTGCACTCTCTGGTGGAAGTAAACAAAGTGAATAGCTGCAGAAAATCACAATTTTCCTAGTATTCCTGTGGGATCGCTGTACTAAAATCGATAAACTTTACAATGACTATTAACTTTATCACGATGCTGTACATGCTGAAAAACATTTTAGCGACTTGCAGTGAAAACAGTTTGTCACTAGATGGTGTTGCAAATTCATGTTTTATCTGTGAAGAAGAGAGCGAGGACCGAACATGTATAATGTCCCAAGCATTCAATGATAGAAATCCCAAAAGACAAAGCTGCTTTGTGCTCCAGCTGCAGAGCAGATTAAAAAAAGCCCTTCTAAAACCATAATGTATAAGATTTTCCATTGCTTTTGGTTTTGTCGCCAGTTTTCCTTCTTGATTTACACTACAGTTAAATAACAACTCTTCACAATCACAACTTTTGCAAACACTATGTGCAATAAATGTGACTCTCCATCTAATGTAAACAACATCCAGGACAATATAAGGAATCTACTTTGCTATATACACAAAGTTTTACAACCCCCCCTCCCCCCCCACACACACACACACTATCCTTGCTCCAGTTTTTAAGAGTTACGAGTGTGTAAACAAGCCCAATAAGGTAGTCAGTGTGCCTGTCTATCGGGACTCACACCTCATTGCAGGGAGCATGGATTTGTGTGGAATGTCTCAGCAACCAATCCATACTCCAAAAAAGGAGGGGAAACGTTCGTTGTCATCTTTCCTCGTAACTCAAACATACACAGTCAGGTAATGTGAAAAGGAGATACAGTTCACTGTCTCAATCCTGTCTGAAATGTGCTGAACTTTTAAAGAGGAGCTAATTGTCCTGAAGAGGATAACAGGTACACACTGTTAAATATGTCAGTAAATCATAAAAGGTGTTTTTCTCTCCAAAATATGATTCAAGCTATAAAATGTGTGTGTGTGTGTGTGGGTGGGGGATTAAACAACACTGTGTGGCAGCAGACAACTTTCAGATAATCCATTTAACGGGCTAAAACTTTTAGACTGCATGGTGTTGCTGCGTAGCTCAAGGCAGTTCCTGCCTTTCACAGCTTTGAGCAATCATGTTTTTTACACTTTTGGACAGTACTTTCTAGCTGCCTTGCAGGTAACACACATGTGGGAAGATTTAATGTCTACATTCACTCATTGTTCCTCTCTTGTTGTAGCACTTAAATAGTTTTTCCCCTGGCAGGCCAGAAACTGCTGATACAGACATGTAATGTTAAACATCAGTATCCTGTCGGCACTATAGAGCAACTTTCATGAATGGACTCCCCCTTTGTATGCCTGAGGTTTCACAAAATTTCCCTTTCACTGTGCACCGCTGGCCAGTAACCACAATGTGACAACAAATGCAGAAGAGCAGAAGATTTAAACTGTTAGAATATCTTTAAAAAATGTCTATGAAAACATGAGGGAAAGGGGCAGTTTGTTTGTTAGACCTCAAATGAACAAACTTCTTTTGTGAGAAACGTTGAATGTAACTTTAACATTGTAGATGTAATGTAAATAGTGATTAAAATGACTAAATGCTTCAATTAAATTCTACTCGCAGGTAGATTCTTTAAACTCTGATTTAAGGTGAACAAGCAATACTTTCTATACTCAGCAAAAAAAAAAGAAAAATACCAATATTTAAATTGATTTAGCACAAAAAAAGTCAAACATCCAAGAGAGGCTGCAATGACCCGCAACACATTTTTGGGAAACAACACTATTTACAGTCGATTGTAATCAAATAATTTGACAGATATCACTCACCACTTACTTTTATCATTGCAATAATGTGCTGTGAATACAGTATGTCCAGCTAAATGCCTGCAGCACTTTAAGAAAAAACCACACACCACTGCACTTCAGAACAATAACTTTTTCTACCATCATCAGATACGTCCTATCAAAGTTACATCTGGCTTCATTTAGGGTGGCACTAACCACCAGCAACTAGTACCACTGCAACTCCAACAGTATCATCCAGTTAAAACTGCTGGAGCTTTGGCCTGAATTTTTAGATGCTATGAAATAGAAAAGCAGAAAACAAGTACAGTTATAATCTGAGGTCTCTTGTACTTAAAACATGCATTGCCTTTACTCTCAGTTTAGAATTACTTGTAGAGCACTAGGAAACACTACTGAATGACTGAGGCAATGGCATTCGGTCGATTGCTTGACAGTTTAATAAGATTCCCATGGTGTGCTATTAGGGCTGAAACATCAGCAACAAGAGGCCTCTATGGCTCTGTAAATGTTATAATAATCCTGGAAAAGAGGATAATTCACCCAAGCTTTTAATTTGATTTCATGGAATGGGGATTATTTAACATTTTATATACTCAGGAAAGTTCTCTAAAGCTAGAAACTTTGCAGACTTGCATTAAAGGTAAAACTGCTTTGCTATTCAGTGTTCCATATCTGACCTGATATATGTTGACGTTCTAAATACCAAGATGGAATACCTCAGTAATTAGGCCAAAATCTGTCTCAGGTTGGTTGGTGTAGTAACTTTCTCTTTCAGAGTATCTATCAAGTACTAATATTCTCCATGTTTACTGTGATATCAACACCACAAAGTACATCTTAAGGAATGTTGTGGAAAAGTTCAAAATTGTATTCTGCTGTTTCTGTAGCTTTAAAACTAAAGTGACCTAATCAGTTTCATATCCAGGCCAGGCCTCCAAATAAGAAGAAAAACAAACCTCCCTTATATGGAGAGAACCTTTTAAGCGTGGATACCCCCGTGCCCTCTCACTGTACTGCCTGTCAGTGCACTGAACAATCACTTTCTCTCAAGAAATAAAAAACAGATTTCACAACATTCAACAGAAGCTTTGTTAAAAAAAAAAAGAAAAAAAAGGCATTCTATCAGAAGAGAGCCTCGAAACTGAAGAGTTTTTGTCATGATGTTGGTACGTTTATTTCTTTAACTTTTAACGAACAGACCTAGCCCTCTGTCCTTTCCACAAGAAGAGTTTGAAGGTATGTTAAAAGTTATGCCTTCCAGATGAGGTTGACAGAAACCCCCAGATGTCCTAGATGGAAGCAAATGCATCACATGTGACTACTTCACTTTAATAAGCCCACACTTAAAACCAATGTATTTGAAGGACTCTTATGCAACACATGAGAACATTTTAGAGGCTGTAATACGTTAAAATCCACATTTCGGTCTAAATTTAGACTGCGAAGTTTCACAAGAAAATTAAAATTTGAACAGGCATTAGAAGTAGGGAGCATTCCTCTGCATGGGGGCCTGGAAAATCTGGCTGAAGTTGTTGTTTTTGGCACAGCATTTTGCATGATAGTGTGCAGCATTGTGGCCTGTATTTGTTGATGAGCATGATTTGGCTTTGATTGGATTTTGAATTTAGCTCATCTCTGAGAGTTTGTCTTTAAGTTGTTGAGTTTATACATTTCAATAAATCCTTTTCAGAATGTAGTGTTTTCATTCTGATATCATCTAGCTCTGATATGAACTTATTGGTTCAGACGCCTACGTTAAAGAGAAAGGGATTGTTGCACGATGAGAAAGGTGCAAATATTATATATAATCCAACAGAAATCACCATAAAAGTCAATTATAAACTTCCTTATCGTTGGAAGCGCAGTTATTGGAAACAGGTTGGGCATATGTCACTGAATTGATCGATTGATGCTTTTAGAGCCGGTGAAGCTTTCTTCTAGTGGACCTTTGATGTCCCTGGAATGCAGTTTAAGAAAAACATTTACATGTTCACGATTTGGATGACAAATTGACAAGGGATCTGTGCAGTTTGTGAGCATGCATTACAACACCATATATAGAGTGTCAGCAGCTTTTAAAAGTAAAAGCACCTGGCTTCACTGTTTTCAGTGACTAAAAACATACACATCACCGCAGAGTAGTCTTGAATTAGCCCTTTCCTTATTTCCACTTGTTTGATTTTTCATTTGACTATTTTACACATACAAGACCAAAGCCATACCTTTCAGGAAAACAGGGTGCATGTGATTAATCCAGCAAAGATTGGTTCTTATATACTGAACAAATTCACACGTTTATCTAACAAGTGATGAAAGTAGCCTTATTTAAGGCACCTGGAAGGTCATATTGTGATAAACTTATAAAGACACAAAAAACTGATTAAAAATGCCTTAAGAACCACCTCAGTATGTAAAACAATGTCTGTTACACAGAAAAGTGGCTTTACCAGTGGGCACAAGCGCAGATAAAAACCTCAACCTATAAGTTTTATTGCCCCATTATCAAGCTTAATTTGCCTACCCTCCTCCATTTGAATGTTCTTTTTCAGAGATATCTGCAGGATCATGTTTTAGTTTCAGCTGGACCTGGATGACTTTTTGTTTGCTTTCATTAGCATTCAGGCATCATGCACGTACTTTTCCCCTTCTCAGATAAAAAATGATTCTAAATAATGTTTTGCTTTCAGGCTGAAGCCCCTGAAACCGATGACAGATCACATTGCCCTGAGCTTCAAAAACTCTCTTAGCCTTGACCATATAAGGGTGCTGAGGAATCTCTCACCAAAACACGGCCAACGCACACAAAAATGCAGACACATGCACCACTCTGAATAAATTCTCTCCAGCCATAGACTTCAGATTTTTTAAAATGTCATTTGATCTAATTTAAAATTCTCAACACAAATGATTATTAAAATAATTATTATTCAGAGTGGATGATTAGCAGGATCGACAAAAACATTTCACTTATAAAAACGTTCAGAAGTATTTGACTCATCGCTGAGGACTAACAAGATAGATAGATAGATAGATACCTGGGATACGAGAAAAGGTCTGTAAGTGTCCCCCTCTCCCTCTTCTAAAGTGAATCCCCAGGGTGCACCACCACGCAGGGTTATGCAGATGTAATCCCCGGTGCCCATGCTGCGCACAGCTCCTCAGCCAAACTTCCACAGTGCGCTCATCGAACTGTCAGCCAGAGCAGCAGCACTTCACAAAAACCACCTCCACCACACCACTGTGTAATCCCCATCATTTGAGCTTTCTCTGAGTCCAGCCCGCTTTTTAAAACGTCACGGCGCACGGACACGCCTGGAGGCGGCGAAAGCAAGTGGTGCTCTGGAAGTCTTGTGATTTATGAAACACTGCATCATTAGAGACTTGGGATGTGGCTTCAGATGTATGAAGATATCAAATAAACAATCATCTAATAAACAGCCTGGAGAATAATAATTTCATGACAAGTCGCATACTACCTCCGAGGAAGAAGAAACAAATCTATACATTCTCTAATTATGATACAATATTCCACACTCTTTTTCTTCATGTTTTAATTTGAGAACACATGCACAGACAATAAAAAGAAACGTTTTCCTAACTGTGTAGCCTTTAAATGCAAAAGTAAATCCCTCTTCAATTCTGTCAGATCTCAAAATTTCATTGACATAGCAATACCTAAGTGGTAAAAGTTTCATATTGTTTGCGCACTTAAACTCTTATTGTGTTGCTTTACTTTAACTTCTACCAAAATAAGAGCACATCTAATATTGTTTTCCTCTTTTTTGTCTAATGTTAAGCTCTTCATATCGATTCTGATATGACCTGAAGCTTCTTGTATCGTAGCTGGTAATGTTGTTATAGTCAGTGCTCAGGTGACGACAATACGCAGGGACCCTTCACGCTCACAACCCCTGTGCTGACGTGTATGGACGCCCTGGGTTTCACGCATGCGTACATCGCACGCAAGGAGTAAACCTGTCAAGGTAACTCTTAGCACGTTGCTAAAACCAGAAGCAAGACGTTCAACTCTTCGTCATAAAGCAGAATTTCAAGTTTTAAAGGAAAACATTGAATTAAAATACATGGTTGCTTTATTTATTTACAAAGGGAAAATTTAGTATATCTGGAGTCTTGATTTTGGTTAACTGTAATTTAATTTTGCGCCGTAAAAGTCCTGTAAGAACCGTTGTTTTCCGTTAATTGTTTTATTTTGAAATGGGTACCGGAAACTCTACATACGTATGAGGAGCCTTAAACAGAGGGGGAATTTTCGTCGCCACACCAACAGAGAGACCGGTGCTTTGGTTGAGTTTGACGTGGCACTCTGCTTTCACTGAGAGCAATAGACAGCGAAGAGGATTCTGCCCACTATTCAGGTAAATAATACGAACGAATTGCGGCCAGTACTGCTCACATTATTCTCTCAGATAGTTTTCTATCTGGGTTTTTATTTTTTTTACGTTTGACTTTAGTGTGCTTCAGTTGCAAATTAAAACTTTGTAATTTCCGTGTAGCTAGCAAGATGTATGTGGACATATGTGGTCATCAACGTGTTGTCATGTTTTTAATCAATACGCATTAGGCTTAATGTTATAACCAAAATGTTGCCCTAGCTATGAAGAGGCAAACTTGTGAGTCAAACTGGATCTGGATTAATGAGACGATGCTCCTTTTTTTTTAGCGTTCATAACGGTCTTTGACGTGGCATTTTTCGGAAGTTGCTGATGATCCTCACCACCAGCATTATATATCCCCCCCATGCTTTTTGGTTGCGTGAAAGGTGTCAAAATGCTTTTGTTGTGGTATTTAATGGTTTTTTTGTATATGTCAATACGCAGCTGTTGCATAGTTTTAAAAGTTTAGTGGTCTCAATCATTTTACGTCCCAAACGACAGTAGAAAATATCTCAAATTTTAAACATACAGCCAGAATAAATACAAATAGTTGGGGGAGCAATGCATCATGATTTAGGAAGTAATGTTTAAAATGCTGTTGTTGGAAATGGGCAAAGCATGTTGTTAGTCACTTGAACCAAAGATAGGCAGCTTTATCTCTCAATAAGCAATGTCAAAGGTCTGTTACACAGTGGTGTTGATTGCACAAGGTCGAATATCAGATATAGTTGGTGTGGCTTGTAAACATTTGAAACTGATTATAGAAATATAAACGCTTGGTGCTAACAATAAAATAATTGATCGGTACAGTGGAATACTAAAAGCAAATACTAAAAAAAAACTGATGAAGACAAAGATCCCAATATGTAAAAATATTCCATTTTAGAAAACCAAAGAGAAGATGCATCCAAATATCCTCTGGATTGGGTGCTGGAACTAATATTATTATTAGGCCCACCTCAGTAGGCAGAGGGACCCAGAGCTCGAAACGTCACAACAGCAAAATAAGATTCTTTATGGCAACTTTTTGGTGTGCAGATCCATTTGTTCTTTCTTCTTAAGCTTCAAGTGTTTCACCCCCACAGGTTGTCTGTCATCTTGGTATGAGAAGGCAGTGACTGCCATCCCATTAAGATGAGCCAACAGGGTTATGTAGCTGCACCCCCCTACTCCCAGGCCCAGCCAGGGATGGGGGGCTACCAAGGTGGATTTGGAGCTGGTTCTGCACCGCCCCTCTATGGACACTATGGAGGGCCCCCTCAGGCATTCAGTGCTCCACAGACAGGTACAGTGAAATTGTTCTCTCTGTCATTAGCTTGTTTGGCCCTCAGTTAACAACTTTAATATTTCAACCTAAATAATTAAATTCCAGCTCATGTCATTAGTATTAGCAAATAGCAATTTATCTCCTTTACATCAATCAACTACACAATTTCAATATGGCCTGATCTGATTATTTTCAAATAATAGGCACATAGTGTTTGTTTTTCGGAACATGAATGCTGACTCATTCTCTGCTAAATTTCTTTAATTTTAAATAATTACTGTGTTCTACCACTGAAACTGTCTGCATGTGCCAGATCAGCACAAATTTCTGGTTTCACTTTAAACGTGATGCTTGAGATAGCTACGCCTGATTGAAGTCCATGAACAAAAAACAAAAAGCTCCTCAGTAGATCTACTCATTTATTTTGGGTGTTCAGGCAAGAAGGCCAGGACAACATTGAAAATCACAATAATGCTTTCTTGACACCTACATGAAGATTCTTTATGACTAGCTGTTATTTTCAGTAGATCAACAAGTGTTGGCCTCCTGTAAAGTTTGTTTCTCACAACAGGTATGATGAAATCTCCAGTTTCCTCATCTGCTGGAATGCCACCGCCTCCGGCGTCCAGTCAGTACAGTCCAAATATCCAGCAAAATGGTGCTCATCCACAAAGGTAACAATCTACATAAAAAAAGGGGGGGGGGTGAAAGTTCACTGTGTCTGACTGCATAAAGTAAACAGTACAGATAATTGTAGCTTTCACACATCATGAAGAGTATTTACTGTTAAAGATGTACAGATTGTTGCAAAAATACTAACTGTGTTCTTATATTGCTTAGGTACCCTGCCCCACCAGCAGCGTCTGCTCCTTATGGTCAGCCCCCACACTCACCATTCAACAGCATGGCCTCGTCTGGACCTCCTCCAGCACAGCAGCTCACTAATCAGATGAGTGCTATGAACATGGGGAACTATGGTAAATTATCTATGTACTGATTTGTACTCTATGCAGATTATAAAATATGTTGATAGTTGGGGTGTGACGATCCACTCAGCTGACGAGACAAGACACGATATTGGGTTCACGGGAACAAGGCAAGATTTTAAGAAAACAAACTATATGACTGGACCAACAGACTTTTATTTAACCGAGTTGCACATGCATTTTGAAATGTTTTATTATAACTCTTTAAATGCATGATGTAAGCATTAGCTTTTAATCAACTTCTTCTTCCACAAATTGAAACTAAAACTAAAATTTAGAAAAGTTAAAACAAAATAAATAAAAAAAAATATTTCTTTCTTTTTTTTTTCAAGTGCAAACAATATTTGGTGGAAAACCAAATCAAAGTTCGACTCTGTGCAAATGGGAAAGTGCAAATAGAGCCTGACCAAGTATGTCACAACTATATTTAAGTATGACAACTGACAACTTATCAGTCACTCTACTGCCATTTATCATTTCCGCTGGGTACCCAAAAAGCTGTCAAACAAACGATTTGAAAGTGGTGGTGGCATCTTCATTGGTAATTGCTGCTTCCCATACTTCTCCTCCTCTTCTTATTTTCCTTCTCCTTCTTTAGGTTCTATCAGCCTAGACGTAGCAAAGGTGCATTACTGCCCCCACAGGTCACAAATAGAAATATGGAAAGCTCACAAATCTTGATCTCTGGAAAAAAAAAAGCCTTTTCTCACTACACTTCTTCCGTGGCATCTCCTAATTTCAGTTTTTGATTTTATAGCCCCAGGTCCCATGCAGAGCCCTCCTCCTCCAACTAGCCCTGTTGCCCAGCCGCATTTCCAAACACCACCTCCTCAAGCAATGGGTCAGCCTCCAGGGCCACAGTCACCTCCAGCAAGCATGTCGATGGCAGGTCCACCAATGGGAGTCCAGTCGATGGCAGGTCCTCCGATGGGGGGCCAGTCGATGGGGGGCCAGTCGATGGGAGGCCCTCCGATGGGGGGCCAGTCGATGGGGGGCCAGTCGATGGGAGGCCCTCCGATGGGGGGCCAGTCGATGGGGGGCCAGTCGATGGGAGGCCAGTCGATGGGAGGCCAGTCGATGGGAGGCCCTCCGATGGGAGGCCCTCCGATGGGAGGCCAGTCGATGGGAGGCCCTCCGATGACAGGCATGGGAAGACCTTTCTCTGGGCCATCACCTCCAGGCCCTGGAGGTTTTCAGCAGCCTGGTCCTGGACCTGCTGGTTCTCCAGGATATCCACAGCAAGCAGGTACAAAGTTTAAATGCTGTAGTCAAAGGTATCTGTTATGTGGAAACTCTATTTCTGAGATCATCTTCCATAACTCTCAAGTCAAATCGGTTTTATTTATTTAGACCAGTGTCATCAATGATTAAAGCAATCACCAAGGGAAAAAAAGAAGTCTCAAAATCACATGAGACACAAGTGCATGGCACCTGAGATGAGCATTTCCCTTCGATCTGAGAAGCTGGGGGTGTGTCTGCATGATGGCCTAATTGACAGATCTCAGATCAGCTCGAATTAAACACAATGCTCAAACACTGCAAACAGCTTAGATATGAAACTCCAAAATAACACTGCATATATTGGATATTTTGGTCACCTTCCAGCTTTGAAATAAGACACCAACATGTTTAAATTGTGCAACTTACTATTTTCATGGCGTGTAAATCCTGCTGAGCACTTAGCAGAGATATCAGGACAGTTTAAGCACACCAGCAGGGAAGGGAGAGCCTCAGTCCGCAGCAGCGTATTGGTGTATTTCTTCAAATTTGTTCAATTGCAGCTGATTTGTTAAACCCAAGATTTGTAAAACTACCAGTGGAAATATTAAACGGGTGTTGGTGGTGATTCTCACCTCTCTATCACTGTGGCTCTCCACAAAATCTGTCCACTGAGTGTCCACTCATCATAGTTACTACTGAAACTTCAGTTCTCTAAGTTGGACATCTACATCTACATCTCGGTACGGCCCAGTGGGAAGTTGTTTTGTTGGTGGACTTTATGTGAAAGTCTACATTCTTCACTTGTGGTGCCTGAAGGTTCGTATTACTGCCATCTGAAGTTATCACTAAGTTTTTATGGTCTACACGTCCTCCGGCCAAAGTTTGCAGCTCCCAAAGAAAAAAATAAAAATAAAAAAATCTAAAACCCCGCAGCAAAATTGGAAGATGAGACAGAATTACCAGTGTGTTTGTGGAGAAATACACCATCACTCATTTTTACTGGCTCAAGACATAATTGAGAGTGATAACTTTAGTATGCCTTTACTGTACAGGTCAGTTTGGGGGGCACATGGCTGGGCCCCAACCAGGCTTGCCAGGGTCCTTCCCTGGAATGCCAGGTGGACTGGCTGGCCCACCTCAGAAGAAACTGGATCCTGACTCTATCCCAAGCATAGTGAGTAGCCCATTAATCCTTCACCGACTGCCTACTTTCCCATATATTTCCCACATTTCCTGTCAGAGCCAACCCATTTATTCCTGGCAAAGTTATGAACACCTGTACATATATCTATTGTATTACCTGATTAGAATCTACACACAATGTTTCTGCTCTAGATCCAAGTTATCGAAGACGACAAAGCAAAGCAAGGGGGACAGGTCTTCAGCACAAACATCAGAGGACAGGTCCCGCCTCTCGTCACCACTGACTTCACAGTTCAGGATCAAGGTAAATGAAGAAAATGACGGAACTACTGTGAGAAGTTAAAATGTTTGTAGTTGATGAACATCTTTAACCATCAACAGGCTCATCTTCAGTTTTTTATGAAAGAAAATTTTGATACAGAGAAAAAGAAGCTCTGCTTTAACCTAATCAGCGCGGGGAAGTTATTTCAGAAATTTACGTTGCCTGTTGAGGCGTTCATTTGCAAAATTCTGACCTTGATTGTTGTGGTGAGGATGCAAAGGCTTTCTATTAATGAGTCATATTTGAGAAGGTGTGGCTTCCTCTCATTTCTCTACCTTGTTAGTCCCATATTCTGCTAAATCATCCTGAAGTATTTTTTTTTGTCTTTTTCTTTTGCAGCCAAACAGGGACTTTGATTAGCCTTTTTAGAGCTATGCCTTAAGGAGTTCTCTCAGAAGGTTTTTAGTCTTCCAGGTCAACTCGTCCTGCTTCACTCCTGTTAGCTGTCATGTCTCCTTCTTACATAATGAACTGGGAAAAAAGGCAACCTAAAAACGCACTGCGATCTTTTTTTACTGTCCTCTCTTGCTTTGTGGGCGTCCGTTATTTATGGTTTGAAAATATTTGGCAGCTGCATTGGAGAGCCTGTGGCTTCTGATGTTTGGTAGACAGTTTAAGGAGTCTGTCTATTAATGCCTATTGATTGATTATTATTGATTAACTGTTCATAAAAGAAGTTTGAAGTAAGGGTGCCTAAACTTCTTCAGGTCTTTTTGTGTCTGCAACCTGTGTGGTTATTGTCAAACGTATCATTGTTTTGTGCCAATCGTTGCACTATATGTCCTTAATATTTCCAGTGCATAGAGTTTCTTCACAGTTTTAAAGATCATCAATCTCTCGTAATTTAAAATGACTCTTTTACCTGTCTGTCTATCTGTCAAGGCTAATGGTTGATAGTAGAATTGTGCTCCGTCGTGATAAAAAGATTACCGATGCTTGTCTTTGTCACCGCAGGAAATGCCAGTCCCAGGTTCATGCGCTGCACCTCCTACTCACTACCGTGCACTGCTGAACTGGCCAAACAGTGCCAAGTGCCTCTGGCTTCCATCATTAAACCCTTTGCCAATTTGCCAAAAAATGAGGTAAGTCACGCTTTTGCTTTCAAGTTGCGTCATCGAAAGAACGAAAGTTTGGTTATATGAACGATGCAAAACGATGTGCCACGGCTCTGTAACCTGAAATAAAAGTCAAAGGCTGCTGTTATCTCTTCTGTCTCCCTCAGTGTTCGTGTTGGTCAACCATTCATCGCACGCTCAAGCATTTCTTTCCACAGATGACTCTGTGTTTTTCAGATATACATTGTCATCACAGCAGTGACTCATGAGACTGTTTTTATGTAGCAGGAGCACTAAGTTGCAGTATCTCCCATGAGGGGAGTTCTTTTTTTCCCTCATTTTATGAAGCCTCCGTTGGTTTTCTGTTCTAATGGCCTATGTGGCTATTGGATACACGTTGGAACTTGCTTTTATAAAACAAATATCAAAATGTAAAAATGCAGTGGTTTCATATACTTTGGAGTATATGGTTAGTCCCTCTGTGATAGAGGTCCCAGTGCGCCACAAAAGTTCATCTGTCTTGTGAATGACCTCCTTTTGGATCATGTGTGTTCCAAGACTCCTCCACTCGACGTTTCTCAGGCACCAGCTGGCCTTTTTAGGCAATGTTAGCTTTCTCTCATCTGGCTTTTAGACTAATTAGCTAATGTCAGATCTGCTGGGACCACTGAAGAAGATATGTGGTTTATACAAAAGGTATCAAACTTAAGAGCTCACATATCTGCACTAGAAATTTAAGAATCGGTGCTCTGAGTTTATACATGGCTCAGAAGAGCATACAGTAGTGAATAAATGTTATTTTATTGCTTTATAAAAATGCTTTTAATCTCCCTTCTGAAGTTTCCGGCCAAATAATAAACCTGCTTGCTCCCTCGCCTGGATGCAGTCGAGCTCATTTGAAGCGAATCTTTTCAGTTTATGTTGTTTCAAAGCCAGCAGAGAGCCTTAAACAGTGAAAAGAAAAGTCTCTGTCATCAGCAGGCCCTACATATGGTGCTCAGTTCCAGTAACCTGGCGTCCAAAACAGCTGCATGCGAATCATTTACATGCCACAGTAAATAATGTTCTGTATATATAAGTGCAGTGTGTATTGTTTGGGTGTCATGGAACCACAGAGGACTCAGACAGATGAAGGATATTGTAACAAGGGAGTGCATATGCGAGTGCAGCAGTTTTGGACTGTTGAAGATATGAGAGGCAGGATTTCTTGGACACTTAAAGTCTTCTAGAAAAGGAAATAAACCGTAACAGACTGTATATCATGTCAGAGCTGATGTTCAGACCTTATACAGTATCTACTGCAGTCACGCTACTCTACTGTCGGGATAGCAACTTGAATTATGTTGTTAAAAGCTTCACAGTATTCTTAAATATCTGGTTTTCTGAAGAATACAGTTAATCGGATACAATTAATCCAAAATTCTGCTGCACACAGGCTTACTAAGACCAATGGGAGCAGACGTTGCATCTTCAGTCTTTACACCAGTTACCTGCTGGATTTTGTATTAGTTTATCAGACTTTGATCAGACCACTCTGATCAGCCACCGCAACAGCGCCTTTTAGAGGATGTGAGAGTAGCTGAAATTACTGAGACTGTAAACACAAAATGATCATCTTATTTAAGAAATTGTTCTATTTTACCAAATCAAAAATGTGTCTGAAGGACACGTATGTCATCCTTACTATTTACATTGTATCAGTAAATATGATATTCCAATAATTACATTGTGTTCTATTAATCTTCATGCTGTTTGATTGGATTAACTTGATATGTCCTCGCGCAGACTCCTCTGTATGTCGTGAATCACGGTGAGACGGGTCCAGTCCGCTGCAATCGATGCAAGGCCTACATGTGTCCTTACATGCAGTTCATCGATGGCGGCCGTCGCTTCCAGTGCGCTTTCTGCAACTGCGTCAATGAAGGTATAGTATGAGGCGAAAAATGCTGAGATCCTGAAAGTAAGACAAATCCACTGTGTTCAGCCAGAGATGGAATTTCATTCAATTCTCCCACTGTAGTGCCCGTCTTCTACTTCCAACACCTTGACCACATGGGCCGGAGGGCGGACTTCTATGAGAAGCCTGAACTTTCCCTGGGGTCCTATGAGTTTGCTGCCACTCTGGACTACTGCAAGGTACATAATAACTTCTCATTCTTCCACCGGTATTAAAGGCACATTATACAGATAAGTTTAAGTTAACCAGAACAATAGAGACAAGAAGTTATATTCAGTGATTGTTTTTTCTGTGTATGGACGACCTGACTGATAGAGAAATTATAATTAATTTATCATAAATAGTGTGTTGCTTGAAGTGTGTTTGATACTGCATGAGATTTTTTTCTCCAGCACCGCAGGGCTTATTTTTCTCAGGGATCTCTGTTAAAAGGCACCCTGCATTATTCCGCCTGAGCTCATAACATCAAACCTTTTAGCTCCCTCAAAATTAGAGACATTGACAAGACAGAGATCCAAATCAGCTGTGTATCCATGTAAACAGCTGTGGAGTGTCATGTAAGTTGGCAAAGCTGTGTCACTCTACTGGCCTATTTCTGTTCTGTTTATGAGGGCTTATAAACAACCTCTGCAGGCAGGTTCATAAACCGAAATCCTGTGAGGTGAGTGTCTTGTCATGGATTGTAGCTGTGGAAACATAACAGTAACTGCCAAGCCCCCCACATGCTGTATTGCTATTGCTGTTTTTTTTTCTTTTTTTTTTTTTTTGAGGAATACATGCACTCTCTACAGCTGAAACGCATATGAACATGTATTTGGTGTTTCATATAAAATCATAGAAACTTGAAGTGAAAAACAGAAACTCTGACCCACAGTTGGTGCAAATCTCAATCTACGGTTAAGACCTTAAACTGAGAATGAATGAAGAAAAAAGTGTTGGCTCATCACTTCCACGAGGAGCTTTTTTTTTTTTTTTTCCTTGATTTATTTTTTTCTTTTTTGCCGTCACAGCAAGGAGAGATTAAAATGACCTTTTCCTCCCACACAGAACAACAAGATTCCGAATCCCCCTGCCTTCATCTTTATGATTGATGTGTCCTATCACAACATCAAAAGTGGCCTGGTCAAACTGATATGTAATGAGCTGAAGACTCTCCTGGAGAAGCTGCCCAGGTAAACATGATCAAAGAAAAGGGAAAAGTAATAGAAAGATGGTAAGTATCGGCCGTTATGACCTCCAGGGATCTGTGCAACTGGGCTCCTCCAGTATAATCACTTTCCCATACACATAACATTCTCAGCATATCCATCATGAGCTACAATCTGTTTAAAATGTAAAGCCATGAAACAAATCAGACGCAATATATTACTTCTAAAAATAGGGCGCTTCTAAAGTTCTAAAGATCAAAACCAACCATTTGGAGGGGGCCAAAAAAGTGAAAATGCTGGGAAACGGCACATCTAACAAAAACTTTGTTTGTGGTGAAAACACACTCTGGAGGCCAGGTTTTGATTTATCTCAGAGGAGAGGATGATGTACTTCACCTGGTTACTCCTAAAATAACTTTCCTCTCTCTATCTTGTTAGATCCATCAAAAATATATCCTTACTTGTGCGCTGCCATGACCTCATCCTTTAAAAACTTAGCGCGGTCCTACTCAAGATAAGTCCCCCTTCAGCTGTTTTTGACTCAACTTTTGTTTTGCGCAGGCATTAAATTAAACCTACTGGACACCTTGCATATTTTACATGGCCTGTGTAATTTGGTGGTTTTTGCCAAAATGTGTGTTTAATTCATCCAAGATTGAGCCTGAGCCCGGTTTAAGTAAATCCAGATGTCGACCAAGTCTTCACATGACATTATTTTCTTTTTAACCACTGCCTGGTTTGAGATGGAGCATGTAGAATATGCCCTTCTGAATCTGTTTCGTCCAACACCGCCTGTATCTCATGCTCACAGAGTTGAGTTTAACCAGCAGCAGAGTCTCTTTAAAAAGTTTTCGAAGTACGTGTTCTCAGTCACATCACATGCACTTTGGTCTGTCAGGAAGATTTAAGTAGAGAGACGTAGAAACGGCTGTTGGCACTGTCTGCGAGGTATGCTTTTAAATCACTAGCATGATGACAGGTTCAGTGTACCTATCAGTTCCTCACCTTAATCCTCAGTGTTCTAGTACATATCAGGAGATATTCTGACCTTCAACTCTCTATGTAGTACTTTTTGAGTATCTGCAGTGCCTGCAGATGAGCGACAGCGAGTCAACTGTAATAGTAAGAGAAAAGATGGAGAGAAGAATTGAACAAAGGAGGCAGGCGTGATGAGTCAACATGAAGTTTGTAAACCTGTAACACAAATTCATTCCTTTTTTTTCTCATCAGGGAGGAAGGTGTGGAAAGTTCAGCTATAAAAGTGGGATTTGTTACCTACAACAAGGTGCTCCACTTCTACAACGTGAAGAGCGCTTTGGCCCAGCCGCAGATGATGGTGGTGTCAGACACGGCTGAGATGTTCGTCCCACTGCTCGATGGCTTCCTTGTCAACTACCAGGAATCAAAGGCCGTCATCTACAAGTAAGAAGCATTTTAACGATGTGTGCAACGTGCCGTAACGGTTTGTGTGGTATGATGTGTGTTTTTTCCTTTGCCGTTTTAGTACTCCTTCATTTTCTTTTCTATGTAAGCCCTTTAGCACTGCTAGGATTTGATCCAGTTGTGCTGCACATGTGCAGTAACAATAGAGACGTATTCTGCAATCTTGCTTTCTTGCGGAGGGCAAATTATTTTATTTGGTTTAGAAGTTAACTTTGCTTCTGTGAAGACATTGAGGCATGTCTTTTTTCACCAGGACACGTGAAAAGAAAAACATTTTAGTTAGTTTAGGTGTAAGGACCTCAGACCAAACTAGAACTGTTTCCTTTTTTTTTTTCCCCCTCCAGCCTCCTGGATCAGATCCCCGACATGTTTGCAGACACCAACGAGAGTGAAACGGTCTTTGCCCCCGTCATCCAGGCCGGCATGGAGGCATTCAAGGTTAGCTGCAGGGGGACAGCTGTTAGCCTGTCATGAGAGACAGTGCAGCCTCCTGGAAACATATGTGGTTGCTTTGGGTTTGAAATGGACAAACGTGTGAAGAGTCGCATATCATTGCTCAGAAAGAGGCTTCTGTATTTGTCTCATGAGCAGTTTTTTATTTTATTTTAATCAATAAAAGTGTTCTATGAACTTAAGTGATTTGAATCTAAAACAAGGGGCTGCAGCAAACTCTGCAAGACAGTTTCCATTTTACAGTCTTCCAGATAAACAGCGTTGCTTTTGCCAACATTGGAAGTGAAGTCCATTTAGTTCAGAAAGTTGTTATCTTCCCAGTGTGTGTTTTGTTTACCCAAAGTCCAACAAGCCGTTCCTGTGATATGAGATCAGTGTTAAAGCTCACGACTCAGAGAAAGTTCACGCAACTTTTAATTGGAAGCAGTTGTAATATTACACAACAGCACATAGTCGGTGACTAATTTGTTTGTTCCTGCCTGTTTACGGTTAAATGTGCCACTTTTTGGGGTATTTTATGTAGTTGGAAAATAAGTAAGAAAGTAAAGCTTAGGTGAATAAAGTTCAGTATTAGAATATTTTTAGAGACTGAACTTTATTAAAAGATTGAAACGACACACCAGGAAGGAATGACGAATCACCTCAGTGAGATCCTCTTTGGAAATAGTTTTTGATTTTTTTTCTCTCCTTCTAGGCAGCGGAATGCAGCGGAAAGCTCTTCATCTTCCACTCGTCCATGCCAACCGCTGAGGCTCCGGGCAAACTGAAGAACAGAGATGACAAAAAGTTGGTCAACACTGACAAAGAGAAAGTGAGTGGCTCTTCGTGTTCATTTAGCTTGAGCTGTGCAGCTTTTTCTGAGCTGGCAGCTGTGGACTGAGGGAAAACATGCATGTCTGGGCTCAGCCTACTTACAGTAAGCACAGGGACTTGTTGCTTTTTTATGACATGATAAAATGCTAGTTACTTTTCTTTTTTGTGGGGAAGGTTGTATCAAAATGCTTCTTTATTTTTTTTTTTAAAATAAACGCCTATTAGCACAACAACCTGTAGTTCTCATCTGCAGTCTTGGATTATTCTGAAAGTGTGTCATAAAGTGCAGTAGGCGCTACCTTTAAGCTTCATCTAAAATCTGAGAATACTCCCAAAGGGGATTCCTGACTTATCTAAGACTGATTTCTCTTTATCTGTCCATAGACCCTGTTCCAGCCACAGAAGGGTGTGTTCGAGCAGCTTTCTAAAGAGTGTGTGGCACAGGGCTGTTGTGTGGATCTCTTCCTTTTCCCCAGCCAATATGTGGATTTGGCCACCATGGCTGATGTGCCTTCTCACACTGGAGGCTCTGTCTACAAGTACAACAACTTCCAGGTAGCTGCCATGCCAACTGGCATTTTGCATAGAGCTCTCTCACAAAGGTGATGTCATCAGCAAGCGCCACATGCTACATTTCATCTTTCATTGTCAAGTAATTTCCCAAAGAAGTCATAATTTAACACAGTTGCAGCCTAATAAAAGCGAGCCGGATCCGGAGTTTGAGAGAGCACATGCAGTCTAATATAGGACTGTCTCGAAGGAATAATGCAACAAGCATGGGAAGTTGCTCCAAACTGTACAGACCACAGACTAAAGCAACAGAGTTCCACACACAGTATAAGCCTACAGTAAATAACTTTATGAATATGTTTCTAAGACCCAGTCTTGTTTCTAGTATTTTATTTTTGCCTTATGTAGCATAATTCTAATAAATCGCCTCTCTTGGTGTTGCACAGAGTTAAGATGCACTCATTTACCACTTTTCCTTGACCTGAAACCAATCCGTGCCATTGCTGTTATTTGCTGGGTCACAGATGGAGGCAGATGGGGAGCATTTCCTGAGAGACCTGAGGAAAGACGTACAGAAGAGCATCGGATTTGATGCCATTATGCGTGTTCGTACCAGTACAGGTAAGAAACAAAACCCATATGTTCAGATGAAGCGGAAAGAGTTGGCTCCCAGGATTTTCCATTACAGTTTGTGTGTGTGTGTGTGTGTGTGTGCCATCCCTCAGGCTTCAGAGCCACAGACTTCTATGGTGCCATTCATATGAACAACACCACAGATATAGAGATGGCAGCTGTAGATTGTGACAAGGCCGTGACGGTAGAATTCAAGCATGATGACGCGCTCAGCGAGGAGACGGGGGCGCTCATTCAGGTACGTGTCGTTTCAACTTTGGGAAACAAAAACGTGTTTGCAATTGATTTATTTGATTAGCCCTCATGTTCTGACCCTTTTTTTCCCAGTGTGCCCTGCTGTACACCACCATCAGCGGGCAGCGACGACTCCGCATCCACAACCTCAGCCTGAACTGCAGTTCTCAGCTGTCTGAGTTGTACAAGAGCTGCGAGACTGACTCGCTCATCAACTTCTTTGCCAAATCAGGTAAGTTTCCACTTCCATTTTATTTTGGTAAACTTGAGAAGTATGGTGCAAAAGAACCCCAAAAAACAGACAAAATGAAAACTAATGAGGAGCCTGCGGAGGCTATTTCTTTGCCGAAGCGGGATGCTGTCTGGTCTGATCCGGAAACTGTGAGGTGGGAAATGAAGAGGGCCACGAACCGAGCAAACGACCACCTCAGCTGCTGTTTGAGCTGGGAGTTGGCAGGCTGAGGCTGTTTATGATCAGGCACTGTGGATTTTTTTTTAAATGGCGAAAATGGATCCTTTTTTGGATCTTCAACTGACGACATGACATTTAACATTAAGCAGTGCATGCAGGAACAAGCAACAAGGGAGTCATTCCATAGTTGATTATATAGCAGGGGAGCCGCATAGTTTGTTGACATACTCAACTATGAGCTGACCTTTGTTGAATTTACCACATGTATCTCCTAATATTCTATCAATGCTCAGGGAATTATAAGCAAAAATAACTTGTGGAAATAAGGACCACGTGTTTCACATGATACTGCTACTTCTCTCCTCCCTTTTAAGCCCTTTACTTTTGTCCTCACTGACCTTTTTTGTCTCCTTTTCATAAACCAGCTGCTTAGTCCTTCTGCTCACATTTCTTATTTTGTATTGTACTTACCTACTGTCCTCTCCACTTCAGCTTACCGTGCCATATTGAACCAGCCTGTGAAGAATGTCAGGGAAATCCTGGTCAACCAGACAGCCCACATGCTGGCCTGCTACAGGAAGAACTGTGCCAGCCCCTCAGCCGCCAGCCAGGTCTATATATATATAGATAGATATATATATAAATATGTATCCATATATGGGACTTTACATCGGTCAAAAATTAACAGTTCACTTTTGTCCATCCGTAGCTTATCCTTCCTGATGCCATGAAAGTGTTCCCAGTTTACATGAACAGCCTGATGAAAACGGCTCCTCTGGTGGGCAGCACAGAGCTCCCCACAGACGACAGGGCCCACCAAAGGCTGTCGGTCATGGGCATGGGGGTGGAGGACACGCAGCTGCAGCTATACCCGCGCCTAATTCCAATGGTAGGACGTGAATAGCACTAAATAAATAATAAGAACTCATCAGAACTGGCTAACTGAGCCCTGCACTGTACCTTCTTTCCCCAGCACAACTTGGACGTTAACAGCGAGGTGGCGCCTGTACCTGTGCGCTGCTCAGAGGAGCGTCTCGCAGACTCTGGCATGTTCCTGCTGGAGAACGGCCACGCCATGTTTCTGTGGCTGGGCCAAGCGTGCCCACCAGACCTCATCCAGAGCATCTTCAACCTGCCCTCCCTCGCACACTTGCAAGGACACATGGTCAGAATGAATTTGATCACACTGCAGATAAAATAGTTTCTGCTTGCAGAGATATCAGATGAGACGGTTAATCTCTTTGGTGCCTGGCAGAACTACATTATGCCAGGAGAATGTCTGTATGTCTATTTAGTTGTGTTTGATTTAGTGTTTAGTTTTTCTTACACTTCACACATGGTTTGAACCAATGTTACTGATTCTTTTGTTTAGATTTGACCCTTATTTTATTTTTCAGAGTACGTTGCCAGAGCTAGACAACCCCTTGTCGAAGAAGGTCAGATTGATCATCTGCGACCTTCTTGAGAAGCGGCCAAATTCTATGCAGGTAACATTTGTAACACAGCAACACCCTTTGAAAATCCTTTTGAAAAACCATTTTCCTTATTTGTTATAAGATGTTACTTGAAAAGAGAACACGCTGAAGCTTTTTTTGAGGTCTGCTGCCCTCTAGTGGAACTGATGAGGAAACGCACTGCCCCAAAACTGCCACAACATTACAGATACATAATTGCCGTGTATCTGCAGAGCGCGTTTAATCAACTCAAGAATGCAAACCCTATCACTGATTAATGGTCCTCTTACACTGCAGGACCACTGCTGCTGTGAAGTTAAAATCAAGCATACACAATTATTACAATAATAATATAATATATTCTGATTATTGAATGCTTTTTTTTAAGTTTGAGGACTTGAGTCCAAAAAAAAATTACTTTAAATAGTTAAGACAGTAAACTTAAACTGATATAACATTTACAGTTTAATTTTATTTATTTAATTCTGCATATTTGAGTTAAAATGAAGACAAAAAGACATTTTACTTTTATCTTGACATCTCAGACCTCGTTTTCAGGGCTTAAGGCTTGTCTGCTGTCATTACGACGAAAGGGATGGTGACGGATAGTTCATAGATTTGTAAAAGCTCTGATTCCATAACCATTTATCAACAATCTGCAGCCATTGGCTTGTATTGAGCTGGAGCCTGCCTCGTCCACTCTTGACAGGCCACCAGTCTGTTACAGAGCTAACGAGAAAGACTCAATCTTCTTCCTATGAGGTGACGGTGGTAATGACTGCAACACCATACCCTGCCTTACACGTATGAATAGAAGGCTGTAAGAAGATGGCACAAGCATTCTCAGTTAGCCGTGTCCTCACTTTGTAGAGAAGTCATTTAGAGCTAACTGGAACAGCAAGAGGTCAAGTTGAGAGAAGTGCTCAGAGGGTTATTGTTGGTTTTCCTGTGCAGTGACACACAAATGGCAACAGAGGAAAATGCTTTCATGTTTGCAAATGAATTTGCAACCAGCCTGAAGCATTTTTGAGGAAAAATGTGGATCGATGAGGTTAAAATAGAACTTTTTGGCTGCAGTGAGCAAAGATATGTTTAGAGAGGAGCAGGCGCTGAATTTGATTCTTAGACCACCTCAGCATGGGAGCGAATCGTGATTTTGGGGTTGTGTTGCAGCCGGATGAGGAAAGAATGGATTCAGTTAAATACAAAACCATTTCTGAAGCAGTCGCCAATAAAAGGCCGAGGATGAGACGCCTCAAAATCCATAACATCCAAGTTTAAGAGGCGATAGATCCAAACAGCTGTAAATCCAAGACCACCTGGGTTTCTCACAGAATTAAAAGCCTTTTTGGAGAAAGAAGGAGAATGTTATGTATTACCAAATAAGTGTTTACAAGCTGTGATCCCTGCCAAATGAGCTGTTAGCAAGCGTTGATCGTAGTGGGTGCGAACTTGTGCTCAGGGATGTTTCTTATATTGCAATTCCAAAGCTGTGAAAAACAGGAATATTTTGTTTTGCTAAAAATAATTAAGAAATGTTCCACATTTGATTTTATGCCCCACATTGTGTCCTGATGTTTGAATACCACTGTATTGTTCTAATTCCATGGATTAGCATGCAACTTAAAGCAAAGCAAAGTGAAGCTTAAAAAAACGGAAGAAGTTTGGAAGTCATTGTGCTGGAAGAAAATGTGAAACTTCACACTTTACCCTTTTATTCTGCCCTGCTCAGCTTCAGATTGTGAGGCAGAAAGACAAACCGGAGATGCTGTTCCGTCAGTTCTTGGTGGAGGATAAAGGCTTGCACGGCGGAGCTTCCTACATGGACTTCCTTTGCTACGTTCACAGAGAGATCAGGCAGCTGCTTTCTTAACCTGCCCTGCTTTGCCTCCGTTTCCTCCTCCCGACTGGCCTGGGAGGAAGACGGCATCTAATGGACCGTGCGTAGAGCTCACAGGGTCAGTCTCGGTAGGTTTGATTTAGATGTTAAAGATGATTCACACAGAGTTTCACAAAGACTTCTGAAAAGAAATCGAGTCGGTGAGAGCCTTTTCAGAATCCTTAGCCCAAAGCTGCCTTTGGCATCGTTTGATATAGACACGATATGATGCTCAAATGACCATTGTTCACTTAGGGAGCTTTCTAAGAAATCTGGGGCAATGAATTGGACAGCGTTTCCTGTTTATACACTTAGTGTGATGGACTGACTGGAAAGACTTCATTGCCTGAGGCTGAAAGAGATTTTGGCAATTGGCCTGTTGTCATGAGCAATACAAAATCCACTGTGTATTCGATTAGTTAAAATTTTCTCATTTTACTTACTCAGTACATTTATATGGTCTGGATTCCACAAAGGGTTATTTATGAGCTTACTGTAGGACTTCTTTGTTAACTTACAAGAAGACAAAGCATGTATGGAGTCTCCGTAAATAACTTTAAATGCTCAAAGAATACTAACCTATAAAAACACCGATATCACTCTTTTGGCTGGGGGTGCATTATCAAAAACGGTGAAGCAGACCACTGGCTGCAAGGACTGAAAATCGGTCCTGTTGTTACACCAAGAGTGTGCCAATGTGTCTGATTCACACATGCCCCCACCTAAAGTCAGATTCTTTGACCATTTATGGCCGAGTTTCTGTCTTCACGGTGATGCAGACAGCATTTTTGTTTTAATGTTCCGACTCCACAACAAAGTGAACACAGCTGCTGTTCAACTGTGGAACGACCAACTGTGTGTCCTGACGGAAGAAAAGGCAAACAAAGGACTGAATAAAACAAAAACAAAAGGCATCGGAAGAGAAAAGGTTTAGTTTTTTTCATTTGTTCAAGCATCAGTGATTCTCTCAACTGTCCGTCTGGAGCACTGCAACATTTTATTGGTAGGAATTAAAAGCAGTTCAACTTCATCAAAATGCCCAAAATCACACTTTGCCAAAGTGTAAATGAGATAATTACAATGATTAAACTGGATAATCTTTTAGTTAGCTCGTCTTCAGTGTGAAATAAGTTTACCGTTTGATCAGCACATTTCATCAAATCTTATGTAGGAGGATTATATTTAACATTTCTGTCACAAGTGTCAGTACTGTACAGTTATAGCATCATCCTGTAACACATTGCTTGTTTTTATACAGGTACCTTCTTCTGCTTAATTCATGTTATTCATCTGATAAATCTTGTGTCCGTGTAGCCGACAAAAAGTGTGTTTTTTTTTTTTTTTTTGTAAATGAAAAGTGCAACTTGTGTTTTCAAAATATTACCACCTGCCTTATTATTGGTATAATTATCTAAATGTTCGTGTCAGAGAGGTGCGGGACGAGCAGTTCTGTCCATTTGGTGTGTATGCAAACTTATCTCAGGTGATTCCATATCTTAACATTTCACTGTTGAAAGAAAGCGGCGACTTTGAATCAGACTGGGGAGACGGATGACCGCTTGTGGAGTAGTTTTGGTGCGAAATGTTCATTTCATCCTCAGCAAACTCTTCTCTAATCAAACATCTGACTGTTGGCATTATTATTTTCTCTTTGTTTCCATTACCATACTTCTATGTTCTGATCGACATTAAAATAAAGATTTGAGATTCATCATTTAGATGCAATTCTTTGTACATTGAATATGTATAATTGTACAAACAAAAGTAAAAAGGAAAGTTTAAATACTGCACAAATGCTGTCAGTGATTAATTTTAGTGATATAAAAGACCCCCTCCTATGTAATATCCTATTGTTACCACAGGGGGGCGTGAGTTTACTTATTTGGGATTATTCTTGTTCTACAGCATAATTTAACTTTGATGGCTCTTCTTCATTATGGTTCACTTAAATGGAGAAAGTTTATAATAAACAAAGTGGCATTAACTTTGTTTTTGCTCGACAGCTTATTTACAAAAGAAAGACGTTATAAATGCTTCGAGTTTCTGAATGAATGTTTTTTCCAAATGCTGAATCAAGACAAAATGGAAATGAAGAAAACGACTGCTTTGGTGCTTTTCTTAGTGGAAGTCAACAAGAACACACACACGCAGGAAAATGTCTGATCTACTTTACTAAATCAAACATGCCTCAATGAGATTTTGGATCTTTGTGAGCGGAACTCCCAGTGTTTTGACATTGCGTGTGAATACTTTTATAAACAACATGATAAAACTGTCAAATATTGTAAAATCTTCACCACAGACTGATTCTCAAGTAAAATGTTTTACTTCTGGTTAGTTTGACGAAACCTTCCTGTTTCTTAAAAAATAAAAAGTTACTGTGAGAAAGAAGAGTGACAAAGAAAAGGTCAGATGGAACCGTATTTAAAATATGATGTCCGGAGACTTCTTGAATCTGCCCGATAGTGAGTTTTCATTTAATACTGTACAGCTGACAGTCTTCTGTACAAGGACCATAATACCAAATAAATAACCTATAACAACTGCCCCGTGTGAAAACTCTTAAACATGCCAATAGATGGGTTCTTTACAGGAAATATACATACAGAAGGTTAAACAAAATACACTGAAAGCAGCGATTCTCTTCTGACAAAGATCTTGTCATCTAACGTGTTACTCTAGCTCCCGGTGTGCTTCAGTAGACAAATCATCAGGGTCCGATTTTGACATCAGTTTGACATACAATCCTTGTATTGTGTCTTCCTAGTTGGCAAGTAAACCGGAACAAAGTTGAAAAGTTTCTCATAGAATTCTTATCTAATGCTGTATCTATAATATATACAATTTAAAATGGTACAACGCGCTCTGAATGCTTCCTCCAAAGAGCAAAAACACAGACCACACTGGTTTGATACATGGGGTAAGAACACTCTGGAGCTCAAAGCCAGGCTGGGCTGTAAAAAGAACAAAGACGGATGTGAATCAAGCTCCGATCTTATTTTCAGGTTGCAGCGATGCTGTAAGAAGTCACAGTGATTTCACTTGGCCATGAATAACAAAAGCTGCAACAGAGACATTAATACAGAATTAAAATATTAAATTAACTATCCATTCCCTTAATTAGGGGTCTCTTTTTCAAATGTTTTATTCCAACCTCCAGTCAAATAGTGAAAACTTTAAAAACTCAATCTGTCCTTTCTGAAATTAATTTCAGTCATAAAGTGTTTAAAAGACAACTCGTTCCAGAGTGCTCCCACCATGCTGCCTACTCCTAATTGTGCCCCACAGTAATGAACGATATTTTATCTACGGTCAAAAGTCTGCATAGCACACTGTACACAGTATGAGTCCAAGTCAGTAATTGGGTCATACTAAAAGATTATGCTTTCTTCCAAAGCCTCGAGTCATCCAAAAGTTAGAGAACATTTTCAAAGAGGTGCATCGATCGCATGATGTTTTCATCCTGAGGATAAGAAGAGACAGTGTTACGAGTAACAGTTCATTCATGCCAGCAGTTCTAAGACAGATGTGTCAGGGATCCAGCTTACGTTTTGGCAGCAGTCAATGAACTCATCTATGGTTACCACTCCATCTTTGTTCTTATCCATCTTCTGTTGGTGACAGAGAAAAGAGATGAAAAACAAACTAAGAGGGATCTGTAATACCTCTGGCACTGTGCTATGAACACAAACCACACACATGCCTGAAAGAATACTTCTACGTGTTGACGCGGAGTCTCCTCTTTGAGGACAGGGTACGTGCATTTTCCCATCATGTCGTAAATGGCCTTCATGATGTCCAGCATCTCCTGAGACACACAGAAACGGGCCAAATCACAATGAATAACATGAAAAGTATGTTCACGAGTGAATTTGACATCATTTAGATTGAAACTACTTGCTCCTGGAAGGAATAGTGAGGTTTGTGGATTATCCAGAGCGGGGGGGGATGGGACACCCACCATTGCTCATCTTGTTATAATGCAAGGTTCTGCTGGGATAGACTGGATCCTGGCATTCACAAGATGCCCCTTTACACTTACCTAAAAATGTTTGCAGACCAGTTAAACCCTTCCACATGCTGACAGAAGCAGCCTCTCCTGGCAGGACAGCAATGGGCCCCGAAAAATGTTTGGAAGGGTTAAAAAAAAAAAACAGAAGAGTCTGAGGTGAACCGCTCCAGGACACGCTCAGATGTTTGTCGTCCCGCCTTGACTGGTCAGAGCTGTTTTCTGAAGACAGCCGACTCAACGCTGGGCAGATGCTCTTAATGTTGGGACAAATGTGACAGTGTTCCCTCTGTTTAACTCCTTCTGTTGAGTGCTATTCCTAACAGTATCCTTTAGTAAGCTGGAGATCAGGTGGGGTTTAATTGTTTTTTCATGTGTTGTGCTACATTCAATCTGCATAAAGAAGCGATACAAATGAAGTTCGAGTTTCAGTAATGGTTACAGACACTGATGTGAAGTGGTGGAAATGTTTTTAACTTTATTTGCAGTTGCATGAGTGACAACAAAAACGAAACTGAGGACATTTTGATGTTTCAGTCTTGTGGCCTTTTATTATTGACGGTGATCAACAACACATACCTCTTTTGTGATATAGCCATCTTTATTGATGTCATAAAGGTTGAAAGCCCAGATGAGTTTTTCCTGCACTGTGCCTCGCAGGAGGATAGAAAGGCCCATAACAAAATCCTGCAATGGAACCATGATTCACTTGCAATTCACTGTACATCTCGGTATAAACAAGAATGAAGATAACCGCCAGCTAAAAGTAACCAGTTTCATGCGTCAACATTTTTGCAAGCATACAGTACAGTACTAAGTCAGTTTAATTAATTAAAGATGAATGGTGAAACAGTAAAGAGCGCAGACGCTATAAATCCCAAATGCCTCATTATTCAAATGATTAGGAAGCTCATATTCTGTGTAGGCCCTCTGGGAATCCATGTGTTCTGAACAGAATGAACTGCACAGAAACCAGGGTTTAGTCTGGCATGATGACAGCTTTCCTGTCCTAATAAGCAAATATATGTCCCTCATAAATATTAATAAAATGAGTAACTTGGTTATGCTGAAAAAAATCTGGTTGTGGCCTCGTGTAACATGATGCTCAAGCAGAACGCCTCAGTAGTGTGCAGCCTCAGTCCTCCAATATTTAGTTTGGTGCATCTTTGTTGGTCAAAGATAGGTCTTTATTCATGAAGCACAGTTTCTTTACTTGTGTTGTCATACTTTAGCAGAACTTGAGGCAAATTAATTCCTTGTCTTTTGGACTAATTAAGCCAACACTCGACTTACCTCAAAACTCACAGAGCCGTTGTGATCTGTGTCGAATGCGTTGAACAGAAAATGTGCGTATGTTGAAGCATCTATGAAGAGAACAGACACAAAACCAGAAAAATGTGTGATCTGCAAACAAGAAAACTGTTCAAAGCAGAGTCTTTATGAAGCTTTTATGTGCAACTTCAAAGAAATTGGGCCCATGATAAGAGAGAAGAAAAAGAAATGCTTAGAGGTAAGTTTTATCTTCGTTTCCTTCATGGTGCGCCATTACGTTAACTGGGCTGCCTCTCTTTGGATAAATCAAAGCCTCCTAATGTTCTCTCTCTTTGTCATCAAGTAGAATTTTAGCATAATGATGAAAACTAACAGCGAGAAACTCAAGGCTGCATAAAAACAAACTTTTCTACCCGTGTTTCTTACTGCATTTCCTTTGATGGAAGGTCAATTTTAAGTAGTCCGGACTTGGTGCAGTTTTTGAGAGACAAAGACACTCCCTTTTAAGTCCAGCACAAAGAGTAGATGGGAAGGACTGGTGAGAGGGAACAGAGGCTGAAAAAGCATTGAGAACAGACCTCCTTGTGGGAAGAACTGTGAGTAGATGTCTTTAAAAGTGTCTTCATTGACAACTCCGCTGGGGCATTCCTGGAAGACAGAATGAGATAACACAGGTCATTTCTCACCTGTAACAGATTCCTTTTTTTGTTTCAGCTGTTGGCTTAAATTTAAGATGTGCCAGTCATCGTCAAGTGTTCGAGTGCTGGGACATCTATTCATCTGTTTAATCTCTATTTAGTCAAAAATTTAAAAATAATATCCAACACCAGGTAAAACTAACCTTAACCTACATTCAAAATATTCTTCCTGTGAGCAAAAGTGCTCTTCAGCTTCTTTGTGCATCACAGAGAGTGTTTTCTTTGTTGTTTACTGTTAATTAGCACTTTGTTCATGCTCAGCCACAGTCCAGTGCGTGGACTGTCAACATTTTGTTTGCAGCAGAGAAAGGAAAGTGCACACATAAGTTTGTGCATATTACACAACAGACATTTACAGCTGTCAACATTATTAACACTGCCATAATCAAACATCTGCTCAAATCAGCTGCTTCTCTACCTCCTTTGCTCATCCTCACAAACCAGAGGAAATCAGAAGGGAAACCGGGTCAATAATGATGACAGAACTCATCGGTGATTGTACTTCACCTTCTCTTTTCAGGGGAGACAGTTGTGTGTAATCTAGTTAGGATGCAGTGCCCTTGCGATTCAATTTGAAGTTCAAAGACATAAGTGCGCTGTGACTAACGACCACGTTAGGAAACATTTTGATTTCGCAAAGCAAATAGTCAGGACCTCATTCGCATGCAGAAGTTACTCTCTTCTTCTCCCTTCTTACCGTGTATGCATCAGTGAAACACTGATACATTAATACATTAATGACCTAACTGAGGATATGAAATACTTCATGAAATGCACATTCAGCGTAATTAAAATAATGGTTGAATAAATTTCCACCTAAATAAAGCTGCAAACAGCGGCATCGTGACTGATGGAATACGAAGTATAAGACCTTAATTTCATGCTTGAGTCACTGACCTCGGAGTGTGTACTGTGGAAGCCCAGAAGACCGAATCAAAACTAAAGGACAACGTTGTGCCTTTTATTGTTGCTCAGAGTAAAGGGTTTTATGAAACAATAAATTATCTCTTAACTGTGACCCACCAGAGATCTTGTTTTGGCTCCCATTCAGCATATTTCCAGATCTATGACAAAAATCTGCTTTAAACCACCTGCTATTCAGAGGACTGCCTCATAAAGTCTGTTGTCAGGACAAGTGTCCTCGTCCAACCACCTGCATTAGAGGCATTTGATGTGCTTCGAAACCCTGGACACCAAGGACAAAGGGCCAAACTTCTCATGATGGGAACTTTCAGTGTCCAGCTTTTATTAGTCTGGCTGGCCTTAAAAGCTTCCCTTCACTCTACCGATGCCACTGGCATGGAGCAAGATGAATAAGAGCTGTTTGACCCGAGTAGTAAGAAAACCAGCAACAACATGGACTCAAAGACAGACAAAACCTATTCAAATGCTGCTATTTAACTTCTACTTGATCCAATTTAGATTTCTCCCCAAAAACATCCAATTCCACAATAAAACTGAATACAGAATATTTTCTACTAAATATAATGAATAAAGGATGATGATGATGAAGAACTTGAGTATCTGTACAGTATGTGGGGCAGTCACATAGATTAAAATGTACTAAAGTATAAGCCTACTCATGAATTAATAATGCATGTAACCTTACACAGAATAACACTCATTTTTGGGAAATTAATACAGGAGCATATATTCCAAAAGACAATTTAACATGACAGGTATGCCATGCCACAGCAAAAGACGGGACTGCAATGAGATGATGCTATTAAAATAGCTTAAACTTGATAAAACAGCTGTTTTCAAACAGTTGACAAATGACAATCATAAAGACATGACCATGGTTATCTTTGATAATGTCATAATTGTCTATAATTGTGACAGGCCTATCTGCAATTCCAGCTCGTTCCAACTTTTGGGAAAGCTCAGTTATTAACTTATCCGGATTCATGAAGTCAGTTCAACTTGTGAGTCAGGTTTCGGGTGATTAAACCAACTGACCAATTAACAGGCAATTAACAGCCGTAGCTCTATAGATGACAGGCATTGCTACGCTGCCAACATATCTTAAAGGAAGTGTAAGATCTGTGTTAAAAAAGATTGGAAAGCGTCTGTAAACATCCAATACTGGAACCATAAATACTGGAAGACAGGCAGAGTGTGGAAAGCAAATCAAAAGCCTCATTAGTGCACTTCTTATCTCTTTCTTCTGTCCCCAGCAGAAGCAGACTAATGGGCAGACTTTTGCGAGGACTTGGCTGGAGCTCAGTGCAGGCTCAACAGAAAAGTAAAGCCCTATGGGAATTCCACTATCACAGGACTCTCACGATCCTCTTTCACTGGCATACGATCTGGGTTAAGTTAATTTTGGGTCATTTCATTGTGTGTCACACCAGAGGTGTCACTGAAGTGAAGTGGATTTACATGGACTGTTTTCCAGGACTTTGACCTGGAACGCTCATCAGTAATCCTCAATCATTTCTTTGAGGTATAGCCCAATTATCACTGAAAAATGTGGAGAAATTTCAACCTTCCGTGGTAAGCACCACTGACCATTTTAGCAGTTAGTGCAAATTGCAAATGATCCCATCAAGAATTCCCCTGATTCTACACAAGCAGAATGTGAGCTGAACAATGATTAGAACTGGAGGGAAATTAAGCCGTTAAAGGGGGGGTGGGGGGGTGGGGGGGACAACAACAACAGCTGCAGAGTAGGTTTTAATATAAAAAGTCAAAGGTAATCAAAGAAAAACAAGTTTATTTGATATCTAAGGAGGAGCAATGTTCATGAGCAAAGCGCAAAGTCCCCTGTTGTACATTATCTGAGGCTCTCTGGGTGCATGATGGGCGGGGCACTTACGTTCTTGAAGCCGCGGTAAAGGATCTGTAACTCCTTACGGGAGAAACGTGTCTGAGCTTCCAGCTGCTCCAGGCCCTCGGGGCGATGACGGACTGCAGACAGTTCAAGCTCATCTTCAACGCTGTCTGAAGAGGAAAAAGGAACAGAGTCAGACATGATCAGATGCGATCATATTTGTTTCATTGAGGCCAGAATTCATGATTTCACATTGTTATGGCCCTTGACTGCAGCATTTTCTGTTCTTTGTGCAGAAGTACTATGGACCAGTGCCTGTCTATAAGATGCCTAGTTCAGGTGCTAGTTCATCCTTTTTAAAACTCCTTTGCTGCTGCTCCCTACATGCCCTGCCGGCTTTCACTGATTGGACGGATACTCCAGCATATTTGGCCTATACTTGCTTCTTAGCTTGCACTGGTAGTTGCACAAAATTTCAATAACTTGCTCTTCTTTCTTGTATGTGATTTATTTTTTCCCCTACAGGCACACATTATTAGTAATTTACTATTCAGTTCTCATTAGTTTTAAGGATGCTACTCCCTTTGCAGTTATGTTTCATTAGTCTGACTCTATGCAGGTTTTTGTTAAGTTCCCATTAGCAAAGTTATGATTGGTTTGAATAACTTTCAGCTTCAGTCTCCATCTGTTTTATATCTGTTGCTTTGAGTAGCAGTTGTCGGGCCTCAGTTGCTTCCTTTTTCATGAGATTGTGCTCTGAAGGGCAGTTGTAGTGTTTCTCTTTATCTGTTTAAATTCTTATGCAGACTCTTTAGTCTTTTCAACATTGTCAGCAGGCTGCTATTTATGTTATCTCCCTTTATCCCTAGCTGAGATGGGTTGTAACACCGTTTAACTTTCAAAGTTGAGAGCTGACTAAGCATACAGATATAGACATTTGCAATACCTCTATCCTAAGAACCAATGTTGTGCCATAAATGGGCACATTCTGGTATGTAACATTGATTTAATCTATTCTGAAGTCTTGTTTTACCAAAAGTATATAATATATTATTTGGTCTTTCACAAAACCAAACAAAAATCTGTTTTCTTCTCTACAACAACTATGACATCAGAAGTAATTTGTAATGTTGTTAAGATCACAAAACAAGTCCTTGTGGCCTCTGCTTGAGAAAGAGAGTGCTGCTGAGACCTGTGGAATGTTTTAATGGGCCTGTAATAATGGCAGACACTGTCTGGGTACTGTCCTCGCAGCACAGCGTTTGACTCTCATTTACTTGTGTGACACACCGTCTAAGTGCCTCATTAGCACCAAGGGTTTTATTGCACATTTTCACAGCAAACCACATTTAACCTGACGTTATAGAGCTAATGCTGTGCATTCACAGGTGATGTTTTTGCTGCACATAAACAAAATTAACTTACAGCTGTGGAAGTGATTCATGTTTATCCAGCCTGTTAAACATCCAACAGTTCATTTGTGTGCTAAGCATAGAATCACGTTTTGCAAAACTGTTTTGAAATTGTAAAAGAATAAATTAAAACTACATATTAATCTATGTACTAAGCACATCATTTCACACATTCAACAACCATTTTTTACAACCGTTTAGCTCGTGGCTATCACCTTTTATCTTTTCAACCGAAAAAGCAAAATGTTTGGAAAGGACATTTGGAAAAGGTGAAAGACTTTTTCTGAGGGTTAAAATGCAGCTAAAGCAACCGTGTCTGAATAAAACGTATAGTGAGAAAGAGACACAAATTACTAGAAAAAAAGCCATGTAGAGAAAAAGCATCTCAGACAAAGGACAATATCTCCAGAGAGAAACAGAGAAGTAGCCACTTGCTTTGATTGCTTGAGGATGGCTTTTTGCTTGTGGAGCATGGAAAGAGCCTCATGAGTCGAGCTCTCAAACCGCGCTTGTGGACAATCTGAGGGTAACCTGGGAAATACAGCATCAGACCTTGTGGTTACCCAGGCAACAGCCTCTGTACATTCGAGGAAACTGGGCATGCAAGAGGTGAGGGTCTGTTTGACGTCATAAAGACAGGAGGCTATATCTTTGGTTCTTTAGGACAACAACACAGCATTTTGTGTATATTAATCATTAAAAGCTGCACTACTCATCCTGAAAAGGAGGAGAGAGATGACTTCTTGAGTTTGGCAAACGTAAAAAGACCAGGAATTTGTTCTATGGGAGCATGACAAGAGATTACAGCCACAGAAGCTCTTTTACATTGAAAACTAAAGCACAATGAACTCAATTACAAAATTAAAAAATTAAATCTCTTTGCAGTGATTAGCACCTTATTTCAGTCACTCGTGTGCTATACTTCTTTGTAATAAATCAACAGCTGCAAACACCAAACCAAAGATGCTGCTTGACACGATTGTTTCTCTCTGGTTAATAAAACAAAGCTTGGTACATGAATAACGCACCATAATATGGTGTATAGTTCGGTGTATAGTTCGGTGCATGAACAGTTAAGTAGAGTGGCACATTCAAAGTATGAATTGATGACCACAGTGTGGAAGTCATTAAGTAATAAGTACACTCCCTTGCCAAAAAGTGCACAAACTCATTTCCCTTCCCACTTGGGGCTATTCTGAAAGATTTAGTGAGAGTTTGATGGTAGCAGTGGGTGTGAGTATAAGTCCATTAGTACAGTAAACCATTCGTCAATCATGCAGCAACTAATCATAACTCTCTGCTCATGGGTAACAAGAGAGGCGACTATGTTTATAACTACTCAACCAAATGTCAGGACGGCTAATAGGGGTTGTGGGGGGCCTTTAGAAACTTGGGCTATAAAGGGACATAGCAGAGACAACTACATCATAGCACAGAAGTAGTGAAAATTGTGTCAAAAACTGTTGGAAAAGAGAAAATTTATGGTGGAAAAAGGCTGCTGGGCTTAAATAAAATTTCCTTTCCATTTTTCAAACCAGATATTTTATATTGATCGTGTGTCATGTGAGCAGGAAAGACCAGAATTCCTGCTGAAGGACAACCACTTTCACAATACCACGCTTCCCTCTAATGTGTTCCCCTCTTATAAGCTGCTTTTGATAAAGGTACCTGCTGCGAGGGCACATACTAAAGAGGGAGGACGAATGCAGCTTACCCAAACTTAGCCTAAGTCATGGTTTCTTATTGCAAATCTAGCTGAATGTCTGATAGATATGCCTAGATCTAATGTGAACATTGAACATTATATCAATGGGCTACAGGCAAATCAATCAGTGTTCATAACAACAAACATTATTGTGAAAAACAAAGTTCTCTGCCATGAAAGACTTGATCCTTTTTTCTGTTGAGGATCGGATAATATTGCCTTCATAACAACGCAATAAAACATAGATTTAGAGGATATAACTCTTATCCGTTTTTGTTACCTCCCTGCCATACACCTTCCTACCTTAGTGGAGACAAGCTGTCTGAGTGCTCTCAGCGAGACTGAACCAGACGTATCTTGGTTTTGTTATAAGATATATTGGTCTCGACAGCAGGTTGGCTTTTTTTGGAAGGATTACGGAACTACAGAGAGACATCCTTTCTACCTTGGAGCTCAAGGACAATGTGGTGGGACAATGCAACACTGGTAGAAACAGCTGAAAACATGGCTATTGGTGTGCCAATAAGGAGGCAATAAAACGGATTTATAAAGTGGGATAAGGCAGAACTTGAGTGACAAGGTTCTTAATTGTGCAGGAAAAGAGCATGCTTGCAGTCATGGCTGTCTGGTGAATGTTTGCCCTTTTATTTTATTGACAAAACTGATCCGACAGACTGTGTGTGAGAGCTGCTCATGTTGTGGCACATGCCCCTCCTCAAAATGTTTACCATTTGTTGCTTTTGCAACACTTTCATCTATTTATTAAATGCCCTTACGGGCCGTTGTTGTCCTGAAGAATCAAATGCATGAGCAAGTAGATTCTGTAAACTCTTAAACATGTTTCATTTCACTTTACGGTTATTACATGAACACACATATTGTCATGCAGAACTTTTGCCTTCTTTGAAAGAAAAAAAACTGACTATAGCAGCTTCTTGAGTGACAGCTGCTATAATTGGAGGCTTTCGCTGAGTGTACAGCTCATCAGAATTGTAATTCACAACCATCTCTTAAGTAACAAAGCTGGTGTTGCTGTTTTGCCTTGCAGCAATACAAGGAAATAAGACTGAGAGCCCTGTGAGGGTCTAAAACAAGGAAAAATCTCAATTCTCTATATCACAATCTAATTGCCATGGGACACAGCATAATTAGCTTTCTGTAGTATAGCAATAACATGGTCTACCATCTGGTATCTTCTTCATCAATAAGCCAACAAAGCTGCAAAGTCCTTTAACCCTTAACATGAATGTTGGAATATTAACGCTCACAATGAGTCTGTACTGATCAATCATGGCTCAGCTGCTTCACTCGCTGAAGGTACATAAATCAGTTTTAATTTATCTAAAAGGTAAGGTTAAGCTAGAGGGTAAAACCTCACAAGCCCTAAATCAATTGAATGAACAAAAAAAAAAAAGAGCTAATAAATAATTTATAAATCTACATCATGTACAAACTAAAATGTTTTCAGCTTCCCGCACATGCTGAGAATCAATAAATCTCAGGACAGTTCCTGTGCTGAAACATAGAGTTTGATGAACGGTGCTGCTGAGCTCGGGTTTCTTTGATGTGGCAAGAGGGTGCATATAAGTGCTGTATAAAGGATGGACTGTGACTGTGCAATAGCCCTTACTCAGTATGAGATCAAAATCCTAATTATCAAATGGATCTTGAATGGGGAGAACCTGTCTAATTTAGGTGAAACTAATCATGATAATCCCTGGACTTTGCTTTCACCCCAAAATAGTCAATCAAATTTTACTGAGCAAAATCTGTTTTTAAACAAGCTTCATAGATTTTTCCCAAAAGTTTCTGTTAGTTTGTTTCTGTATTTCTAAAGTTTAGGTCTAATACATTTAAAATCCAGTTCGTCACTGTGTCTTTATCACGGTGGTGATACAACGGCAGCACTCAGAAAACTAGGCCAGTAAGTATCATACTATATGTAGACACAGTACTGGCCAGTGGACCGTACATCAGTGGTGCTGCCATATTGACTGTGGCAACTTATCAGAACTTTCGGAGGACTAAATGGGGGACAGACGCCTGCAAGCTGGTCAAACCACGTCAGTATAAGACACCATCACACTATTCAAAGCAGATAGCTGAAGTCAAACAGAATTTGCAAATACAAAGCAAACAGTGCAATCAGACATCTTTCTCCTATCTGGGGAAAAAAGAAGCATAGAAAAGAAACCGCACATTTGACATGAATTTGACATGTTTTTTCTTAGAAAAAGAACACTCTTAAAGTATTTATCAGGGAAAAACAAATGCATTCTGACAAGCAGTAGTTTTAAATCTTCCACAACATGAATACTTTTTTGGCCACACTTTTGTTTGAATGCCATATTGTATTCTCATTTGCTCTCAGGCTGTCATTTGTATGAACAGACTGAATTCTATCTTGAAAATAGCGTTTCTACATTAAACCTGTAGGATCAGCCTCCAAACTCATCTCAGTTCATGTTTAGTCCTCATAACAAAATGCTAAACATATCTGTTACAACATTAAAACACATGTTTATTATCAATATATCCTAATGGCTCATAAAATCCATCGCATGACTCCATATAACAAAATTATAATAAAATGCATTTGTTCACTTTTATAAGTTAGCCATAAAAATATAACAAGGCAACAATGTTAATAAAAAGTGGTGATGGGAGAGCATTCCTCACAAGATGAGGCGCTAACATCCCAACACAGCATGATGTCTCTTCACATTATCTATACTTTGACTACTTTTTTGTACACAATAAACTCATCAGCTTTGAAATATAAAACCTGTAATATTTTCATTTTTACAGCTGTAAAAACATAACTCCTCATTCATTTGATATAGTTTAATAGCTGTCTTGCCACAGCCAATATGGTAGACACGATTGAGTCGCTGAATGGAGTCTACATGTTTATATGTCTATGAAGAGCACATCTTATCAATCGAAAGATAAGAGTTAGATAATGCTACAGGCAACAAGTGAGCTTGTGCAGCTTGCAATAGTTGTCTGACAATTTCAGACCATGAATGGGAAGCGGATTACAGTTGATGGCTGACTTTGTCTAAATGAATTAGTGCCAGTACCTCTCTTAATTTGAACTTGATGTCTAAAATAGAATGGATTGCTTAGCTCATCAGTGACATAGCTCATTCAAAACTGTTTCTCCACCCCAAAAGGTAAAACAAATATTAAATGTTCAGAAACCAAAACTTTCATTTACACCTAAACCTTCAAGCTAGCAGCAAGCTAGCTTCCCATGTCAGCATCTCTTTGTGGCTGCATTATACCAGCACTTTGGGTAAAATGCTAACATCTGCAATCTAACATGGTCACGATGATGCTGCTAACATGCTGATGTTTCGATATAATGTAGGTTTACTGTCATAACAGTCAGCATAAAAGAGCAAACTGCCAGCAAATATAAAAAGTAAAAATGTTTATCTGGTTGAGTTCCATGCCAATTAAAAAACATATTTTTGCTAAAACGCTTATTCTAAATCTGTGTTGAATTGCAACAGGTGAATAATACTAAAAGTTTTAACAGAGACAGACGCCTTGATAAGTGCCTGTCGTGTCCGATTGGGAGTTGTAGCCTAGGTGACCGATGAACATCACACACTATCAAAAGAAACTGCATAAATAATTCAGACCTCCTCACATGTATCAACTAAAAGACTATGAAGTTTGCCATAGATAAACACCGGATGACACCTCATTCCACTGTTGCTGACAGTTGCTCATTTTCCAAATACAGTCTGTTTAGTGTCCTGTTAATAAAACACTGCAAATAAAACGAACCAGCAATCTGAGGGTATCAAGTTCATAAAAAGACTGGTGTGTCTATGTCCATTTAGGGACAAAATATGGGAACACTGTGGTAAAACATATAGACGTAAATACAGTGGTTAAAAAGCTAGATATGATCTGAAAGTTAGCTTTGAGCTTTAAACTGTATCTGAATTCATCATTCAACAGAATCTCAATTGGAGATTTAAACCATTTTTTTTTAAATTGGCATAATAATTTCTTAAGGCACAATAAAGTTAGCAATTTTTTAAAAAATGTTCTATTCAGCTTGGTATTTTATGTATTAGTGGACACCATTGCTGCAGTCTCATCTCTCTGCATCTAAACAGCTGTTTTTAGATCAAGATTTCTAGAAGTAATTAATCACTCTGACATAGAGATTCAGTGATGCAAAATATCACCAAAGCATCCTTGTCTGCCCTACTTCTGAGGTGGATGATAGGACATTGCAATTTATGAGCATATTTATGAATCTGAATCCCACAGAGGTTAAATGGAAATTTATAGTCATGCAATTTGCTTTGGCAGATACTTTAAATTCTGTTTTAAGAAAACTTACCTAATATACTTAAAAGAGGTTGCTTTTCACATGGTAGTTAATGAGAACATTGGGACTGATTTTAACATAACTTGACTGAGCTAATGTGTTTTGTGCTGCCAATGGTATTTAGACTTTAACTGTCCTCACACCTGGTATCAAAGTCAGTATTTCCCAGGTGTTAATCTCTCAATCTCACCTGAATCTTTCTCCTGCAGACCTCAAGACAGATGGTATCAAAGACAAAATCAATGTGCAAGTGTCTATTCTGCCATCAAATAAAAAGAAATCATTGGAAATAAAACTCTCTCTGCAGGGTTATGGCTTCTTTTTTTATTTTTTCAAATACATCTTCATGCAATCAAATTAACAACATATTGTCAACAACATACAAAAGTAAATTTGCAGATTTAATTGATGGTCGTTAAGGAACAGATTATTTGATTTCATGATATTTAGGTTGAAGCTAATGAAAGGCTAGTGAATACCTTTTTTCGATTTTTGATTCTGACTCCCCCATCTCACTAAATGTCAGCTCAGAATTAGTAACTACACATGGAACATTTATAGAAGGTCATATTGTCATATAGTCAGCTGCACAAATGCTGAGGCAAAGCCGTTTGGCCCAATTATATCAACTAAAGCTACAGAGAGCCCATAAGAGACTTCTTTTAAGATCAGTATTCATTACAGGGTTTTACTCCCAAGGCTGTATGTTGTTTTTAAACAAAACAGGGACAAATGTGACACACGGCAGACAGTAATGAGCTGAAATTACACCCAGAGAGATAGAAGACGAGGACAGCAGATGAGCAGTGTCTGGCAGCCTGTGTTGGCATGACCGGAAGGCTTCCCGAAAAAAAAAAGGCAATTCAAGACGACCTGCTGGTCTGACGTTACACCAATGCTACAGGCGCAAGTCGTCTTCCAACAAAATTATAAAATGGATAAATTGTTGTATGTCTACTTTGGATTATTGCTTCCGTAAAGCCTCTGTCAACAGAAGTCTTAAACATGAAGCTGAAATTAAGCATAAGGCACTTCATATATGAATATATACTTTATACATTTACAAATTTCATCGGAAAATTATTAGTTTGCACTGACATGTTTCAAAAATACATACACTGCAACTTTGTCTAAAGTCGAGGACAATGAAGAATGTTGAGGTATAAAGCTTTACTTGCTCACATAAAGTTCGACTTTTAAGCTGTAATGAAGTCTGAATTGGATCACATTTAAATCTGGCTAAGCATGGAAATTTCATACAGATTCATGTCAGGAACAGCAGCTAACATCAAGTCACCTGGCTGTCCAAATACAGAAAAATAGGCTGTCATTTAAAATGAGGTGAGTGTGACAAGGTGAATGCAAGTGCGACAGTGCTGAAGATAAAACATCAGAATCCTTTGCAATGACTGATTTTCCATTTCCAAAACTGAAATGAATTCCCACTTGTAGCGGCTAATATTTTCTAATGCTCCAGAACAAATGATAGCAGACAAGAAGAGCACCAGTGCTGCCAAGAGAGGACATTACAATTCTGCTTTAGCAAGCGTTAGATCTGTAAGTTAATACGAGAAAAGTCATTTCAGCACAGTTCTCATTGTGTCATGAGAAAACTTCATTTTGCATCAGATAAATCAGATGAATGATGAGGGAGGTGGATACAGATCTGCTATATGTTCCCATTTGGTGGGCACAAATACAAATAACCTCTGCAGCTGCAGTCGGTAGAGCAATATGACATTGATGTTATTTAATAAAACAGCCTCGTATTCTTTGTGACAGGTAGAAAAAATGTAAATGGAACTGACTTACGGACATAAAAGATGGGAAGACAAGGTCAGTGTTTGGTTTGTTCTAAAACCAAAGACAAACCAAACACTGAAGTGCACAACAAAACAATACAAATATCAAGTGCCTGTGAAGCAGCCAAAAAAACTTTGAATTTGGGTGAGATATCTTATCTTGGGATACGACATCTAGTTTTTTGCCTTGCTCCCAATGAGACAAAAGGCAGAGAATGCAAAGAAAAGATCTGTGTTAACAGTGAAATGCTTTGAAGCTTTGAATATTCCCTTTAAGTTTTTGTTCAGACAGAACACAAAGAATCTTAAGAAAGTGCAACAAATTTAAATTAGTGAAACATATGTGTTTGTTTCCTCATATACCAACAGCAGTTCTGTTCAGTTTAAGAAAGCAAATGTGAACACTGACGACATTAAAGTCACATTTGTCCGGTTTATAATGGACATTAAACGCAAAGTTGTTCTCTGTTCCACATTAAATGTGACTGACTTTGCTGAACAATGGTTTGGGGACTAGATTCAGAAGTTCTTTATGAGGAAGAGTGGACTCTCACACTGGCCATAATGACACATCATCAGAGGGTTGAAGCATTTATTGGTATCTTGGGAAAATAACAGTTTATGGTTTTAATTGCAATCATTTGTCATTTGAAAGTGCTTCAATAATGGCCCATCTCTAAGAAAACCTTTCTGCAGCAATGGAAGAGAAAGTTCTTTGCCCTTTTTACAGCAATCATCTTTAAGATCTTAGGGAGGAAGAGGGAGTTTTATCACACTTCAGCTCCTCACTATAGACCTTTCATGCCAGTAGAAAATGAGACTTGAAGAGAAGTCTTCATGACTCACTTCCAAATGAGTCATCTCTGTCAGCTGTGGACAGGAAACTAACAGCAACTCCAGCAGTCACTCAGAAAAGCACATTCAAGGATTTTTTTTCTTTTTTTCTGACAGGATAAGGCAGTGGTTACACTTCACATCAACTATTTCCGATCCCAACCTTTAGAAGAACCTCCAAAGTGCCACAACACAGTGTTTGTGTGGAAAAACTTTCCCCATGAAAATCACAAGAAGCAAAACTAAATGGGCTGGACAGTTAATTACCCACTATTGTATGTAAACTGTCGCCTGTGAGGTGACATGATTTATGGCGTGCAACACCAGCCGATATCATTACAATGTTGTCTCTTTCTTTCTTTTGTATAGCCATTACTTGTGTATTCACCACGATCATCTTTGAGTTTTCGAAGACAGAAAATTACTAGAATAGGGGCAGGTGATTAATATATTTGGACAGACTCACTGTAAATGAGAATATTCACGATACAACACAACACTTTCTATCCCAGCTCTCTTCTCTTTACATTGAATTTGATCATAATTCCCACCATTTTCCTTTTGTAAGGAAAATGTTTTCTTAATGGAATGAGGAGCAAAAGCTCTAAAAAGCTAGTTAAAAATAAACAACAATAAACAACCAGAATTCATATTTAGCAAGACGGTTGGCAAAGAATCCGTGCGTTATGCATGAGGGACCTATGTCCTTGGTGTAATTATGGAGAATATCGTTGGTGGATTCATGTGGCAACATGATTATTCATTTTGTTAGCTAATTAAAGTCATGGACATGCTGAATAAGCATCATGGCTGTAGCCTTGGATGATAGAATATGCAGCTTCAAAGGTCTATAGATGCTTGAAGGTTTATCAAAGACGTCATTTGTCTTTTCCCTTAAAAAACACTTCAGAAGCAACTACCTACAGTTTTCCTTTAATAAGACCTTCACAATCTGTAGACACTGCTTTGGGAGATCTGAATTAACTAGAATCAAAGAAAAAAGGAAACATATTCATGTTTAATAACATCAGAGACTCTGCGCTTCAAAGATGGTGTTCATGAAACCGCATCCCTGAGCTACAAGTGTACAGTCCAGGTCCTTTAATTAAGTGTGTCTTTAAGAATATAATCTGGCTTCCAATCCCTCTGCCACCGGAAGGCTCCATGCACTGCAATTATCCACATCAGGTCCATGGCTCAGAAGCATTTGTCATGCCTTTTATATCAGTATTTATTATTTGTGATGTTTTAATCAAAACTGATTACTTGAGTGATACTTGGTTTCCTGACTTAAACTGACAGCCTGAGTCCTCTTCCTTTCAATTAGCTCTATTACCCCGCCTTATTCGCTAAAAACACCTGAGGGACCTGTAGCTAGGACAGTCAGGCAAAGGTCAAGTCAATCAAGTGACTCCCCAAATAGGCATCGTGGAAAACAGCCAAAGGGTTATTTAGCCTGTTGGTAGTTTTTTTATGTGGATTGGTAAGTGGATGAACAATTACAGGTTGCTGCTTGCAAAATATCTTTCACTTCCCCACCTGTACATTAGTCATTGGTGATTTCTCTTTTTTTTAATCTTTTAAAAGCTTGCATGAGCAAGATTTATCTCCACAATGGACATTGGCAATTAAATTTACTGAGCATATTGTAAAAGCCATTATCTGAAATATACTGAAAAAGATGGGAAACGCTTCTGCTGACTCAACTTTGATAACTGATTTGTGACTGAAAGAAAACAATCCCATAAAGATGCAGCACAGCACGCCATACCAATGAAACAGTTTGTGTGAACAAAACATACACACTCCACTTAACAAAATGAAGGACTTGCTTTCAATATTTCATGTTTGTCAGTGTTTTATAGCCGTCACTGGCTGCAAAGAAAGGCGACTAAGACCAATAGAGTTGTCGTCTTGATCCTGAAAATGAAGCTTTGACCATTTGTTTGGCCAACTTTATACGCAGATGATGCGATTGTCCATGGATGGTATGTCATGCCTGCTCGATTACAGTAAATACCACCAAACAGAGACAGAAAAGTTGTTCATGTTTCTTGAATAATCCGAAGACTTAAGGTTTTGTGATCAGCTTTACACCAAATATTTTAACATAGAAGTGCAGGATAACAGGGAAAATTGTGTCAAACACAGTGTATCTGAAACTTAACACAACTGAGCACATTTTAACCCTTAAAAACCTTCTGCATCAATTTTCTTTTAAAAATACAGTCTACAGGTAACTGCTGTGGGGATGTGTTTTGAGCTACTGTGATGCTAGTGAATTCACTAACATTTGAACATGAATATAACCTTAAACATGTCTAAATTAAAATTTTTTTTTAACAAAGATAAGATGCAGACATCCCAACTAAAGAACTCTGTACAAAGCTTCAACTCTCAGATGTTGCTGGGTTTCCTTCAATGAATTGCTCACTTCAAGTGTCTCCACAACATTTCTTACATTAACTTTGCAATGCAACATTAACTTTATTCTTTTTGAACCATGCTAATAGAACAACTTGTGTGCACGCCATATTTTCTCCTAAGATTAAGTTCACAGGCTGTGTCTGATTTTTTTCCCTTCTGAATTAGTAGTGGTGTGAGGAGGGGGACTCATGGTGTTTGTGGATATAAATCTACTCATTAGAAGGTTGTTAACATTTTTGTGCAAGTCTTTACTAATTAAGCAATGATTATGGATGTGTTTGAATATGGGGAAAACACTGAGTGAGTAACCAGTTGAGAAATACAACTTTAAAGTCTGTAAGTGCTTCAAACCAAAGGCTATATAGACAGATGTATCGAACCATTACAAGTAGTTCGTCCTTTGATCCAGTAGAGGACACACCGATGACAGCTTGACTTAATACATGCCCTGACAGTTCCTCAAAAAATAAACTAATGACATAATTGCTGTGTTGCAACAAAAATCATTTGTTATTCAGCAGTCAGCAAGCCCCTTCTCAGACGCTCCAATCACAGACGGATGAACATCGCTGGCCAAACATGTTATTATGGCACAAACAGCTCAGTGCTTTCACAATTTAATCAATGATAACAAGTCACCCCGGCCATGGTACATTAAAACAGTCTCAAACCACGGCACTCCCACGACCATGTTTTATAGATGAGTTATGGGATACAGTGTTTTCCTTTCTCCAAACAAAAAGCACAAAATTCAAGCCAGTATCTTCTCTTATAATTCCATCCAAATGTTTTTTTTTTTTTACAAAAAGCCCTCTCGATTGTCAAAATGATCTTGAGCCAGCTCCATACAGACAGTAGTTAGAGAGCAGCAACTATCTCCTCATAGATTGCCACATTTTCTTTGTTCAATGTTCTCCAGATGGTGGACTGATGTATACACAAGCACTTTGAATTGCCTTGTGTGCGTATTGTGCTCTACAAATAAACTTGCCTTGCCTTACATTGGCCAATAGAAAAAAGGCCTTCACTGATTTCGAAGTTACCTTCCTTTTTTGTCCTTGTTAATAATGCCACACCTTGCTCTTGTAGTAAAGTCACCAAAGTTATTGGAGAACATCAGAGTTGGACTAGATGTGAAAGCAATTCATGTAGCATCTGCTTGCATAAACTCCTGTGTTGACCGGATAATCACTTAAAACAGCAGTTTCGATCCTACTCATCACTACTCATCCTACTCATCACAACATTTGAATAATAATTCAAATAATGTTGACATGTTGCTGTATTTGAGAGCAAACCAAAACTGCAGACCATCGGCCAACTTAGTCTTTTGTGTCAGGAACGAATTTCTCAAGGATATGCAACTAATACAACTTAGACTTCAAGTAATAACGTTCTACTGACATTGTCCTTACATCACCACCAAATGTAATTTGTGCCTTGTCCCTGTCTCTATTGTACCAAGCTGACCCAACACAGTCATGAACAGTCCTTCACGGTAGATACCAAAACACTTTACAACAAGTGAAAAAAGACATTTGGCAGCAAAACAGTCGCAGGTCAGTGCTGACACTAACTCTCTCTGTTGCCAGGCCATAAATTCTTACCAAGGACACACACAGAGGATGAGAACCTTGTTAGATGAATATCAGTGTGAAGACACTCAGTGCCGCCAACCAATAATAGCAAACGACAAGCCTAAATTGACACAGTGCGCCATCCCTGTTTGGGTAATAACACACTTGTGAGTGTGTGTGTGACTGTGGGATTAAGGGGTTATGATTGCATCTGTTGCTGTCTACATCTGAACAAGAGAATAATCTATCATTGTGTGACATAATGATTAGCCTGCACCTTAGAGGCTTGGCTCAGCAATCTCTAATAATGTGCAGTGAATGTAAAAATGAATATATGTGGCAAAAGGAACTGGATATGTTTGAATGAGTGGAGAAAAGTTAAAATTGTTCCCTGTTATGCCTCAGTGCATCCAAGTGAATCACGCTTGGAGAAAGTCTAGACAAATTAAATACATTGGTGAAATAAAGGGGGGGGGTCATAAATCTAAATCTCTATAACAGTGAGCCAACCTCTGGGGGTTTCATTACATCATTTGAGCAAATGGCCAGTTGTAATGACATTTCATCATGAGTCTTTTGATTGGTAGAAAGAATACATGACATCATCCCCATTCTTCATTTTAATCAGAAGGGGCTGCTTTTATGCTGCTCACCAGACCTCATTCACGTTCACAGTAGAACGCTCTGGTGACTGCACAGTCTGATGCAATGATCCAGTTATATTTCTTTAAAAGGTGACAGCGTAACCCTGTTCGTGAACTATTTTTCCAGCCTATGGTTCTAACAATCTATGAAGTAGAAATGATCAGTGTGAAATCCCTGTAGGTTAGATGTAACCCTCTCCGCTTGCAATTTGTTTGTACTACCACTTGATTTTTACAACTGGTACAGCTTCTCTTAGTTGCCAGTGGAAACTGGAAATAGTGGAACAGTGTAAAACACATCCAGGGCATGTCCGCAGCTTACATTTTCTCCTGTAACTACAGTGTTGACAGTTCATATCTTCAGCCCAGCTGAGAAACTCCCTAAACATTTACCCCACAGAGATTTTAAAAGTAAGACCTTGATCCCCTCCTAATACCCCAGTGGAGCTGAACAGGAGGTTGAGAGTAAAAGGAGGTGATATTATTGGGCAGCTCCCAACTGTGAATATGTCTCACAGTTAAACAGAGCATGCACATTCAGTAAAATGGTGTCCTTGGAGGTCTGAAAAAAAAAAAGAAAAACAGCGAAACAATTTAGCTGTTGGGAGATAAAAGCTCCCACAAATTATTGTTGAGATTAAAAATGAAGTGCAGCAGCCAGAGTGACCAGATGTCCCGGTTTGTGCGGGACAGTCACCCATTTTCACTACTTTTCACACGTCCCGCAAATTGAGACATTGTCCCGCTTTTTTATCGACAGTCAGACTCCAGTTTTGAAATGCGTCTTTTATAATCTGGCATTTATCAAATGGCTATGTGGAGAAAGCAGGGAGGACGGAGCAGGCTGTTTGATCATGTCATTTAAACGGGAACACAGACTCAGGTTAAGGGCTCGCCCATCAACAAAAAAACAATGCAAATCAGGTCAGAACAGCACTGGCATGCAGCATGAGATATGCTTAGAAAGGGAGGACTGGGAAACCATCTATTTCTGGGTGCAACCAGTGCAAGGCGAGTCCGGTAAAGTTTGAGAAAACACAGGAAAACCATAACCGTATTAAAGCACTATAATTGACAGAACAAGGACAAGTCGTCCTGACTGTCTATTCTGTTTAATCGTACACAGTCAGGTGTGTTAACTTGAGAGGTACTGTGAAATACTATGAAAGCTCTGTGCTTACTATGTTTTCTTAAGTGAGAGAACTTAGGAAAGTTGTATTTTAATAAGATATATTTGTTATTTATTATTTATTTGTTGTTTTTATTTGCAGTTTGTGATGTGCTACTGAATCAACCAGGTGGCAAAGAACAGTAAACTAACAAGCTAAGGGGCAGAATAGAGATGTTTATTTTAGACTATCTCGATGCATTGGTATCCCACATTGTCCCACATTGACCTACACAAACAGAGTCTTTGTCCCACATCTGGTGAATTGGAATCTGGTCACCCGAGCAGCTGCAGTGTGCCGGACTGTCACTTTAAGTTGCATTATCAGCTGAATATTGATCTTCATAGTAGGTCTTGTACAGTGTAATTATTTTGCTCATCTTGGAAACATCAGGTTGATTTATTATTCAAATTTTCCTCTGAGTTTTGAAAAATGGAAAAACTAGCTGGGTTACATTTCCTCCACTTGAAAGATCACTACAGTTAATGTGAATAATTTGAATACGTCAACATGGCATTTCAGAAAACCTGCAATACAACTGAATTTAAATGAAGGGAATGTAATATCATTAATGCCTACAGGGAAATTGTATTGTTCCAGTATAATAAGACATAATAGCCATTCATCATTATGAAAAGTAATTGTGTATAGCTGTTGCTCTCGGCAGGAATGACCTCGTGCACCATTCTTTTCTGAAGCTAAAGCAGCCTTTGACTGAGCACATGAAAAAAAAAAAAAACAGTTTATTCACAATGTTGAAAACAGGTTTTGGAGTGTTGGCAATGAAAACAAGTATAATAAGTATGAGACAAGTATGAGAGAACAACACACGCCACAAAATTACACAGGAAAATACAATAAAGGTTTGTATCCATTCAAACAAGCGCATGTTTATTAATTGTAGGCTTGTGAGAATAGGGATGTTTTGAGTTTAGTCCTTAATGCTGACATAGTTGTAATGAACCACAGGTCAGAAGGGAGATTTTCATCATAATATTTGAAAACACCCTCTGCAGATGTGGATTTAATTCTGGGAACAACTAAAAGTACTGCATATAATGACCTCAGAAACCAGATCAGCTGACTCACAGTGAGCAACTCAATTACTGGGGGACCAAACTGATATTTGCTTTATGGAGTAGTAAGAGGATTTTAAAGGTGATTCTGTAATGAACACTCCAGTGAATTCTTGTGTTAGAATGACTCTAAAACTGTGTTCATGTTTCTGCGTTGTGAGAACTTTGGTTGGTGCAGTCTGAATTAACTGAAGTCGTCCTCCTGATCACAAGGATTATATGACAAATACAACTTTACAGTAAACCAACCTCCTGAATATGAATGCTGTCCATTATGTTTAGCATCTAGTGCAACTTTCACTTTTGCGCAGTCAGAGTGTGCAAAGTGACAAATTATTATTGTTTTGATGAAATGAAAGTGGAAATTTTCATGATGATCTATTACTTGAGAAATGTACCCACATCAATTGGATTACTATCCTTTTATTCTTAGCTGTCATTCAATGCATTAAACTCCCAGGGCATAACACCGTGTTCTGAACTTTAACTGCAACAATTCATATGTTGTTAAGTCACACACAAAAAAGCCTAAAGACAGAGAAATAACAAAATAAATGAGCCTAAAGTGATGTAGCGCTATTTAAATGTAAATTAAGACATATCAGCTTCGAGGTCAGGTTGAAGATTCATGGAGTATTACTGTCAAGGATAGTTAAAAATAGATGGAAGACAAGCTAATATATATGGTTTTGTGACATTAAAAGTCAAATATACCACCTTAGAGAAGCACTGCGTAGAAACTCCACTGCAAAGCACAGCCAGAATCGAACGTGAAAATTAATTAAGAGCCCTTCAAAAAGCTCTTTACTCTCGATATAAAGTCTATCATATAAAATATCAAATTTAAGTTCTATTTTTGAGGGAATATTCTAACCCAAAAAAGGTTATTCTGTGAAGGAAAGTCTAGAACTTTGCTTGTTTCAACAGAAACTCACAAGCGCAAACATGCATGTGCGTCTGGACTGGCTTTGAAAACAGACCTTTTCAGGAGAAAATTCAAAGCACAAATAGGGAGAGAGGTGGCACACAATAATAAACATCAGACACTGTTCTTCACGTAGCCAGTAGTTGTTTGCTGCTGCATGAATGTTTATATGATTGAATGGAATTTTGATTTATGCTTTAAACTTAACGCTTTAAAGTCACTGATTTGCCAACTTGTGTAAGAATTGCTCCGAGAAAGTAAACAGTAATTGATAATTGTTATCTAAAAATGAAAATTCTGCACAGCAGGTTTGGTTCTGACCATCATTTTGATTCTTAATGACCTTTTTTCTAATTGTTCAGTTTCCTCCCACCTTCACAAAAAAAAAATGCAGCATATGGGACTTTTAAGACTCAAAACTAACCCTAAGCTTTGAATGCAAGTGTAATAGTTTCAACAATATGAGAGATCATTCATTTTCAGAACAATTTGCCTTGTTGTGAAAAATCATTTCAACCTCATTTTCAAACCCTCTGTAATCTCTTTCTATTCCATGTCATTTTTCTTCACCTGATGACATGACTGCCAACACATTCAAACATCAATACCTGTATTGACTGCTTGTCAGGTTCCAAAAGTTCAGATAGCAGCCTGTAAGTAATTAGATTGTGAGACATGTTTGGGTAAAAGACATCACAACAGCAGGCAAACAGAACCAGAAAAGCAGGCTCTGTCGTCTGCATCATTTCACCATGTCAAATAATCAATATTATGGGGTGGCTACATTTGGAAACACAGAGAGAGGGAAAATCAGCTCGGAACTGTGTAGTGAAGCAAGTAAACGGTTGCGCTGAGCATGAGGTTCAATGTTCCCCCACATTAAAACACTGCTCCCATGTGCTTTTGAAAAAACACAGCCGCACTCTGCTCTCCATCAAGACACCTCTCCCAGGCCACAAAAGCGTTTTCCTGCTACGCACTATTGCATCCAACACTATCTCATCTCTGTTTACTTACTGTCTGAATAGTAATATGCATACAACTGCTAAAACTTTTGATTGATTATTCTAATTAGTAGATAAGGTATGTATATAAAGCAGTTGTCTGATGGATGGGGTGGTTTTGTATTCAGACTATTTACGATGCTGCTTGACTACATTTAATGAGATAACTGCAGTAGGTCTTAACTAAACAGTTTACATGTGGCTGACACATTCTGTGCATAGTTAACTTTATGGTGCCCCTACTTAGAGATGGGCTTCTTTGGAGTTTATATTGAAATGGATTTACAAAAAAAGAGATTGACAATTGCTACATTATTATAGATTTTCTGGCTTGAAAATAACAGAGGCAGTCTCTTTTTTCTGATTTGCATCTCAACTTCCACTCTCAAGTAACAACACAAGTACACAAAAACAGGATTTTTGTTCTATTTTCTACCTTATACATGAAATTAACAACATATAAAAGCATTTTTTTTCCATTTCAGCTTTTTGTCCACTGTCTCCTAAAGTTTCTCTCCTTCATTTCCTCAACCAGAGTCTTACCCTCCGAGAAGCTGATGAGCCCCAGAAGGTGCAGCAGTTTGATGGAAGCGAACACCAGCACCACAATGCCCACCGTCTGCAGCCCCTCTGTCTCCCAGATGGCACTCAGCATTTCTCCACCCTCTGCCCACTCCACACCACCATATCCCGATCCAAACCCGGACCCTGAGCCAGTCTCTTCAACCTCTGGACCACCGCCAGGACCAGGACCCACACTCCCACCTGGCCCCACACTCCAGTTCCCCTGCACCCACTCCAGCGCTATGCCAGCCCACAAGCACCGGCCGGGGGACTCCAAGCACCCGCCAACTGTTCGCTCGCTCCCTAAATCCAGTCTGAGTGTGGTTAAGAAGGGATGAGGTTAAAAGCAGGACAAGAGAGAGCTAGCTTCAGGTTTGTAACAAGCCCAAAGTCATTAATCTGTAGATCCCAAGAAGTCAGTGAGAGAAGATAACTGAAAGGGGAATAAAGTCCACAAATGCTCAACTCAACTCTTCCTTCTGCCTCTTTCTTTCTTCTACTCCAAAATGAAAAGGCATGTGGCAGATCTGTAAAAGCAGAGACCAAATTCTGCTCTTCTATGACAGTTTGTGGCTTTCCCCTGCTTTTTAATGTGCACAGGCTGCCTCTGCAAAGTAAAGGGAGGGAATATGAGAGGGAGTGGATATGAGTGAGGTAGTGAGAAGGGAGGGGGAGATGAGAGAGGCAGAGGGGAGGTGTGGTTGCTACAATTTGCACAACTGCTCTTGAGCTATATGTGAACATAATAACTTCAAACGCATTCTGAAATATGAAAAAAAAAAACTAAAATGGAGCTAAGATTTGCATGTACTGTAGTACTGATAAATCAAATGGTACGATTCTGTGGACATGAGAAGACTGAAGTAGCAGAGAGGTGTGGAAAAAAAAGAAAATTCTATTAATTTGAGGAATCCATCAGACAGCCAAAATCCCAAATGACTGATGTAATTTAATTTAAATGAACAGAACCTTTTACAATTGACAAGCTTACTCAGTAAAGTGGCATTTAAAAAGCCATTTCATTAAATAAGATACAAAAGTAAAGTCAGAGAACACCATTACATCTACATTTAAAACTAGAGGAAATACGGGATGTACTTTAATGGTAACAAAATTGAAAATTCCTAAAAATGGCCACCTGTTTGCCCTATGGCTGAATGTAAAGTTGCTAATAGAATTTAAATAAACAGAGATGTTGTGGACTTGTTAAGAAATGCAGTGTTTATGAAAGAGAGAGGGGTTGTGTTTAGTGTTTGTGGCAAATGAGTGAAGACACCACCATCTACTGGCACTGTGGAGGGTGTCCTAGTTATCATCATTCATAATGAGATTCATTCTTCCTCAAAAGATTCAGAAAAAAAAATAAAAATAAAACAATCATAAACTGAGTTTTATTTAGAAAAGAAAAAAGTAGTTATTTGCTGCTGCAAACGTAGTATTACTGAACTCCATTTGATTATTTGATCTGACTGCTGTGTTTCCCAGGCTGTGCCTCCATTTAAGATAAAATCAACCATACATCAATGATGCAAATGCACAAAGCCACCTTAATTGCAATCATCACTGCAGGATATCATTTTTGCACTGTGAAAGGAACCGTAACTCACCGCTTACTCAATTGCTCTGTGATAAATGGTCCAGTGATGGAAAAACTAACACACACACATTTACTTACACACTGTCATCTACTGTTACTCGTTGCTCATCGACAGAACGAGGAAAATAGGACACGTGATTCAGTTTTTTCTTTCAAATCTTTCTGAATAATTTAACATGGTGATACTGTCTGAAAAAAAAAGAAACCAGTGGACACATTCTGCATAATCTGATCATTCGCTAGTCCTGTGTCATGAGATTATGATAGGAATGTATCTAACATAATGACTTGCATTGAAAGACACAGCAAAAGCCAAATTTGTTAGCAGTCCGTGTTAGAGTGTGTTAATCATAAAATTAATCGACTTAAAAGGTTTAGTGAAAGCTTTGGTGGAAAGGACCTCAACTTCACTCAACAAATGCACAAATGCTTCACAAAGTTGGAAACTAGCATGGCAACATGATGGATCACTGAATACATATTTTCTCAACATTTGATGCAAATAAACAAATAACAATCGAGCTGATTTCATCATGTGGCCAGAGACTCAAATCAAACGAGTTTGGTTTTGCCTCTGCTGGATGTTTTAATAAGCAATCACAACTCGTCAAAGTCAATTCCTTTTGGAGAAATTGTAGGGTTGACTCCAAGCAGTCACATACAGTGCATGAAATACCAGCTGAACTAACAGTTGGACGCTTCAGTGTCTCCTGGGCAACAGCATCCAGCTCACAGCAGTGTTTACAAGAAGTCGGCACTGGCACCGCATCACAGAAGCCATAATCATATCTGAAGCCATTCAAATCACAAGCACAGGCTTAACTTCTTTCTTATGCTTCAAAGGGATGTATTAAACTCAGCCTTTTCCCAAACGGACCATGATAGATAAATAGTAAATACAACATGAATGTATGGTTGAAAAAAACCTTTGTCCAAAAAAGACAATACATAAAACGTTTAAATGTTGAAGCTGTGAGGTTTCTTGAGGATTGCATATATTTATACATACAGAAGAGGGATCATGCGGCAGAGAGCGTCCGTGCCTCATCTGATCCAAGATTCCATCAGCACAGCTGACAGATATAACACCCCATATCGTGCTCAATTAATGTCACAACAATTCCCTGCGATGTAATTGCCACCTAAGATTGTTTCAGCACTGGAGCTGACAGATGGAACAACTAAAAGTGAGACGTTTCATTCTTTTAGCACAGCACTTTTTTTTAAATTTCTATTTCCACCCTAAAAATATTGTGAGATTCAGCCAGTAACACTATTCTGAGGCCAAACTTAAAAACATTGGGCCCTAATAATAAAATAAACTTTTAATAGTAATTCTGAAATACTCTAAAGTCTCTTTAACAATTTACGTCTAAACTGTAACAGAAATGGAAAAATGTATAAAGTTCATGCTGTCAGGATTTGTGGAAAAGGACTTCTGTGGGGAGAAGCGTACAGGTGCCACTGAGAAATACATTTTACTCACATAAAGTTGGATTAAAATAACTGTCTTAAAGTCATAAAAGTGTTAGTGTTGATAAATATAAAAATATCTACTGTAGGAAGGTCATAACAGTGAGATGTATTGATTTAAATACAAGGGTGTACAGAACATTGTGGTCTCATGCTGACATAACTTCTCTAAATCCATTTATATCAGCAGGCATTTGAGCCTTTAAACTTGGAAAATTGTTCTCTTTGCATCTTCAACACAGCTCATTATCAGATGAATGTGCTAATAACAACAATTCATTCACTGAATAAGTTTCCTTTTGATAAAGTTTGATAGCTACACAAAAAGAATATATATTATGGCCCTCCATCATGATGGGACTAAAGAGTTTCACCAAGACCTCATCCAAGCTCCACAATCTTCAAATGATTCAAGCCTAAAATGTCAAGCTGCACGCAGGGCTAGCCTGCTGGCATTTCAGAGACCATGTCTGTTATCTTTGTAACAAGCAGGAGCAGTCTGAGTGACAAACCTGCAGCCTTTTTGTCTGTCTGCGCCTGTACTGACAGACACCGACCGATCTTGGAAGTGATTACCCATGTATTCTCATTCATTGTTCCCTCGTGTCCTGCCAGTATTCACAAGGGGTGTATCTTATCAAACTTTGGCTGCACACAGTGGACAAAGAGAACAAGGTCATCAGTGCAGATAAATTCATCAGCAACACAAACGGGAAGTAAGTTACATATAATAAATTCGAAGAACAACTGAGAATCCATCTTTCACACACCAACGAACTTCAAATGTTTTATCTACATCCAACAGTTAATACAGGGGATGCCTTTATTGTTTCCTTCAATTCCCTTTAAACTATTAAGTAGACTGTAGCGTAGTATTTCATGATTAAAAAAACAAATTGAACCCCCCATAACTTTTCTGCCATTGTAATAACCTGGAGCTTTATTAGTTTTTGCTTTGTTTCCACACACCGTCAGTGCATATCAAACAGCCCCTAAGAACAAAAATTCCATTAAGAGTTGGATAAGTGTTATCTTTCTTGAGGCCTCGGTGAACATATGAAACCAGCGCAACGGGACAGGGGGCTTTGCTGTAACCCTCATCAATCAAAGCGACACCGATCAGTGGATGGGGCAAAGAGGGCGAAGATGAGAATGCCCCACTGTTTACACATCAGCCTAAAGTACAAGTGGGCCATATAATTAGGTGACACCTGCAGGGATTTGCTCAGGCATGCAATGCAACATTGGAGTTTGGTTTGTGTTTTCCAAGGTACATTAAAATGAGCCTTGTCATGTTTACCAAGGTGGTGCCTGTGAGGGGGGAATGCAATTATGAGCCGTGAACCACGGCAGCCCTCAGTGACGCAGCATGTGCAATCAGCCATGGAGAGTCCCTGATTCTGACAACTTATTTATGGACTTTAGATCACCGACATTTGGCTGTGGACACATTTCTAAAAATTCAAAGCTTTTTGCCCTTCAACCTAGATACACTAATGATTGAAGAAAAGAGTTTTGTCATGCATGAACCATCTGTTTTATCAGATCATTCAGTCTAGTAAATGTTATCAAAGATACTAATGTGTATAATTGGTGAGTTACACACCCCGCATGGATTCCGTTTTCCATGTAAGCCAACCATGTTCATCCATTTATAAAGTTGCAAATGTGCAGTGGAAAAAGCCCCTGTTCATTCAGTAGCTACAATCAAAATATCAATCAGCAAGTCAAATGCATGAAATCCTAAAAAAAAGAAAACCCTAGAACCCTAATTTGTATCATTTTTCAGAAGAAGGGAATGTTTCTTTGGGCCAAAGGACATTGCAGAATATGGCCCAAAAGACAATTGTTAGATGAACGTACATCTAGAATGGTTAGTTTCATCCATGCAACTGTACCAAAAATTGTGGGTGGAAAGAAAATCCAGCACTGTTCAACTCAATAGTGAGATTGCTTAAAGTATCTCTTCGTTTGGCACCTGTTTGCTTAATAGCTGCTGAGCAACATATTTGACCCCTTTTTGGCAACAAGCATGTCATGGATGTCTGGGAACTACAGGAGATACAGTGGAAACAAAAACAGAATGTGGGACATCAGCTGCTCATTCAATTAAGGGTCATAAACCTCTGAAAAGGCCAAGAACTGAAGGCCATTCATCTTCACATGAAATGGCAGCCTACTTGCTGTAGCAAGTCCACCAGATTTCTATCATTCCAGATGATTAGTTCCAGTGTAAAAGGAAAACCCAGTGGCATTGTTAAATTGACAGTGACACAAAGCTAAGGGCAGTGTGCTGGGGCAGATAAGATTGACGTGCTTTTTCTCCCATCTCAGTCATAATAGAACGAGCACAGCTGTGTGGACAGCACATCGAAGCAAGGAGCGGGACATGGGCTTTCTTTGCACAGCCAGCCTGTCACCTGATTTATGGTGCTCTATTCTTCAGGAGCAAAGTGTCAGTCATGTTTTACCTTCAAGTGTAAAGGTCAATGAAAAACCTGCATTAACAGGGACAGTAAAAACAGAGAAGACAAGGATGAGATAAAATGGCAGACAGAAAACAGAATGGCTGGAGCCACTGTCCAGAGATGAAATATGGCAACCACAGTTCAGCAGCAGCAAAGGGATGCTGAGGGAAAAAAATAAAATAAAAATCAATGCAGGTGGTTATTTATTTGAAGAATCATAATTGAGGGTATAAAACAGTTTTAGAATTATATGGTACAGCAGTGGCTACATAACATAATTAATGTTACAACAATATCATTCTTGCAGTGATCTATCAAAGCACACAGAAAGTACTCAAAGCTTGGTTTTTGTTGAAGCTGCTTGTTTAAACACTCAAACATCTATTAAACTACTAAGTAAACCATGTTTGGATCTAAATCAAATGAAAACATGAGTAAAATCTGAATTAAATTTTGATTGCCATGTCCTCATTTTTCAGCTCTATTGTTTTCTTCAATATAATAGTCATATGAACTGGCTAAGATGAAAAGTGATACGTATTGCCGTGTTTGGTTCAGACTAACTCAGTTCAGTTGTGGCTGGTTTTAACACTGTGGCCCTCATTTTGTGCTAATCCAGTATTATTAAGACCAAAGGGCTCATCCATCCCTAAAAACTTCTCAAACTTCTCAAAACTCTACAAACATTTTGTAGAGTTTTTCTTTGTTTTTAGATTCTAATTGGATTTCTATTTCTTCCAATGTCTTTTTTCACATATTTTGGTCCTATTATTTATTTTTCTAATCAATTTCATAACTATTTCTTCGATTACAAGGATTGTTCGGGGGGCTCTTTCTCAGCCACGTCCTAGTTTCTATTGTTTTTCCTCCCTGCTCGTACACTTCGTCTTAGATGTGTGTCCTGATTTTTCAGCCGAGTTGGGACATTTTCTTTGAAAAAAGTCCCATGATGCATTAATACTGTATTGTTATGTCAAATAATTTTTCACTTGACAGTCCTATTGGTTTCCTTTATTTTTCCATATTTCCTCATAAAAAGACGTATTACATCATGTTTAGTCAATTAACATCTGTCATGTGCACGAGTCTTGATTAAAATGTTCACATTTAACAGAAATCCACACATTTTATCATCCCTCAGAAGGAGAAAATAAGTAGAAACTTCAAAAAACATGTCATCGACAGCAATTTGTATTCCAAATTTTTCAATTAGGAAAGAATAAAAATAATTACCCTTCAACCCTAGGATATGTGGTAAACAAACTGCATTGAATAAATTCTGCATCAAGTAATCTGCCTCAGCAAAGCGAACTCTGGGGCAATCTTTGGACAAGAAGTGATTAATCTCCCACTTATAAAATATTGCTTCATTTCTATTTAATTGTGTGGAGACATCCCTCGCCAAAACATTATTAAATCAGAGGAAATTATTTATTGTAGTAATTTGGTTAATCGATCTATGGAGTAGATCAGATAGCACTTAGACACAAAGCAGCCAGTAGAATAAAGTCAAGTTTGAATTTTTTTTTAAATTTTTTTTAAAGATGAGTAAATACCAGATGAGAGATTTAAAACCATTCCAATATACTCACTTTAAATGGAATAAACCTTGCAGCAGGGTAAGCTAAATTCATTGCCAAACAATTTCTTGAAATCTAAAGCCCATGTAAATTAAGCAGAGTCGAAGTAATGCACAGTCATTGTCAGTAGCTTGAGTTTCTACAAGAGAGGGAAATGTAACACCAAAGCTTGCTGTAATTAATAGCACCTTATTTTTGTGTGACACCTATTTTTGTCATGCAGGGAGGTGGCAAAAATTATGTGAGACTTTTACACAAATACAGAGACTGAGAGGACCTGAAAAAACAACAAACGCTCAGTAAGGCTGCACTTCCATGAGCTCATTCTTAGTTTGTCACATCAGTATCAAAAGGTCAAAACAAATCACCACAGCCATGATTCATTATATTTTTAGAGTAATCTCAGAGTGAACCCCATGATCTTATATCCAAAGCAATCATGGTGAATCATGGTGCTTCAGCATCACCTTGAGGGTAAATATGTAACCAATTTGTTGACATGCCAATATCATCTGTTGGAAAAGTAGACTCAACGTGTTTCTTAAACAAATGCATAACTGGGGTTCCCCAAAGATGCCATTTCCACACTCATGCTCACACGCAAAGAAAGTGTATTCCTCAAAACTATACTGGCAGCCTTTTTATGAACAGTCACTTTTTTCCTTCAATATATATTAAATATAATAGAAAACTAATAGTCTCCTCGAGCTTGTTCTGCCTCTGGCTGGAGATATATCAGGAGTAACAGGCTTGTTTTTATTGTGACAAGGTGCTGAATGCCGTCTCCTTTAGATTTTGTAGTGCTGAATGGGAAAAGTACCCCTGAAACTGTATGTCTGGCCAATCTGGGTGCAACAGCCTGTCCTTTGATTCTCGTGATAATGTTTTTTGGATAGTGGAAATTGGAGGAGTTGTCTCACAGGTAGGACATCTACATCCTCAAGGTTTAAAATATAAAGATTCTACAACTGTTATTTATTTGATGTCAACATAAAAATGGGATTTAATTTCCTCTTGAAGCATAGTCATAAACCAAGTAAATTGGTGCAAAGATGCATGCACAATACCCCTGGCCTGTGACACCTGTAGCGTAAATTGTTGTGTTGCTCTTTTTTAAACATTTTTCCAATTCTGTACTCAAAAGTATAAATAGGGCTTTTGCCCTGTATGTCATTTGATTCAGGACTCTGCACATGGTATTGGTCTCAAAGTAGTGAATTTGTCTGTGAGTGATGTCTTTTTAAACCACTTCTCCACACCAAACAACCTTGATCTGTGTTGACCTGCACTGTTTAAAAGGACTCCATTCTCAGGCAAATATTTGATAATCCACCAAATCTATATTGATTGCATTACACATGTGCAAATACAAGTTTGACAAACTACGTGCGGACAATGACTCATACCAACTTTCAGATTTTTGGAAACCATTGATCATATTTTTACATCAACTGGGTCATTCAAAATAAATAAGTATGTGATCCACTCTTTTCTCTGGTACTTTATGTATCAAAAAGTCCATTCTCATCAAAAATGACACCCAACCGAGTGCATTAAACAGAAGTAAACCTAGTCTTGGTAAAGGTTATTCATTTAAGGGATAAAGTAGTAGGTTCAGGCAGCACTTTCTGTATTAAACTCTCAGCTGGCAAGTTATCACAATAGCTGCTATTTTAACAAATGTGAGAACAGTTTAAGTAAGAGGTCTTCATAAAAACAACTGAGCATTAACAGAGCGTCCCTAGTCAGCTTCTTCTGAATGCGAAATAACCCTAACGATAACCCTAACTTTCAACATGTGAAGAGACTGAGGCTGTTCATACTAAAGAAGAAGAATTTTAAAGCTGAATTCAAAGAAGCACATTCATCAACTCATGTATCAAGTACACATGCTAAGTTGCTCAAATAACTCCAACTGCACAGGTTTCAAAATCAGCAAGTCTGCTTTCCGACACACGGTACATCTCAGCACCTCAGTTTCATTCTCTTTCACAAGAGTGCCCGCAGGAAGAACCTTGAACAAATTACAAAAATCACTCATTCAGTTTTCTTTTAGTCAGTCTCCAGTAGCTCCCTTACAGCTGTGATTAATGGCAGAGTAAAGATAATGCCGGTAGAATCAACACAAATCATGTTTAATTCAATGAAAAGCTATAAAACACCATAATACCTTTGTTATACCCGTCTGAAACTCATATTCTTTAATAAACCTTTGCTGAATAATGTTTAAAAGGTAGGAGCAAAGTAATAAAAAGCATATTACCTAAAGAGTTGAATTAGAAATTAGAATTATAATACAAATATTAAAAAGAGACAGATTGGTCTCATACTATTTCATTAAGGAGCATTACCATGACTCATTTTGTCAAGTTGATTAAGCTTGACAGCTTCCCTGTTATCTCCTCATTTCTATATTGAAACATTAAAGATCACTGAGGTGTAATTTCAAACTTTTTAAATTAGCTCTAACCTTTTGTGCACTATGAAGGTACGAGATCTCTAAACTGTGAAGAAATCTTTGTCGAAATTGTGAGGAAGCTCCAGTTCAGTTTAAACTATTCAGATCTGAGGAGACATATGCACACTTTAAGCTTTCGGGTCGCATCAACATTTTCAAGACATACAAGGAAAAAAAACAGCAACTAATTTTCCAATAAACTGTAAACTGTAACTGCAGAAGGATAGGAATGAGCTACATAATAAATGGCTAATGAATTGCACAGATTAAACTGAAAAACTGAATCTATTATGTGTAATAGTTTACAGATATTAAGTCTGATTTATATATTCAAAACAGCTAGCATTTATTTGGATTTCGTAAACTTTCACTTAAATACTGTAGTGGCAGCTGGTATTGCTGCTTGGAGCTGGCTGTAAGCTTTGCTGCCCTCTGCTGGCAAATCTGTTAACTGTGGTGTGCACCTGTGAAACAGAATGTTTGCAAAGCTTCAACCATACTGTAAGTCCATACTTGGATGAACAGGCAGCAGTAGTACTGAAAACCAACATTTTTATTTACTTTTCCTAATTTAATTCTAAACATTAAAATGAGCTCTTATCTTCAAGATGCAGTTCTAAACCTTTGATGGGTTGATACTTTGAGGTATTGTTGTGAATACATCAGAGTTTGATGTCATAAAGAAACAGTATCACTGGTAAGAGCTCTGGTATTTACCAAGAACGCTCTTTTAGGTGGTTGCTTTTTATTGTACTATGGGTTTTGATTGATCACCTTAAGACAGTTACTTGCATAAATTTGTCATTTATATCCACTGATCAACATACAAGTATCATGAAGAATGCATCGAATGAGGTATGTGGTCATCTTTTCTATTTCTAAGTGTCATGTAAATGTGTTTAATAACCTCAAGCAGAGGATCCACATGGATTGGGGAGGGCACTGTACTCTAACTGTACGTTGGATGCAAACATGGTACAGCAAAAAGTTCAGCTCCATTACTTGAAGTGATAACACAAATAGCAGTGTCCATTTGACCATTTATTAGGCACCATTTTGCCTTTAGCTGATAATAGCCATACCTTCAGCAGACTAGTTGGCTGCCCTGTCACATCCAAGGGAACAGGTGGCACATCACTGACAGTCACTGTCATACTACTAAAGAGCAGCACAGAGAGCACAGCACAGTTTCAAGTCTATTTTTATCCAAAAGCCATCAAGAGAGAGAGTACTACACAATAATAAGTAGATTCCACCTTATATTAATCAGCCTTATAAGTTACTGTTCAATCTTGACTTGTCTGTTTAGTTTTTGGAAATATCTCCTCTTTTAACTATAAAATAAAGTATCAGGCATTTTGAGTTGTCATCTTTACTTTTGTTGGGGCATTTGTACAGGAAATAATCCCTATCAAAATTAGACAAAATATTTTTGTTGTCCTGCTGCACTACTTGTTTTAGAAATGTAGTTTGAATACCAAAAAATAGCTTGGCAGTATCAAAGGTGTGTACTGTGCATTTATTTCCTAAAAAAAGAAAAAAATCAGTTCTGCACATCTGAAAAAAAGATTGGTTCAAAATGTTTCTTTTAAAATTGCCAGTTTTCACACAGAACATTTGTCTTCCCTCTCACAATCAGACTCACGACTGTCCTACACTTTCTAAATGACAGGAATATCACAAGCTGCCCCGTAGACAACAACATAAAAGGAGAGAATGGTTTTCAGCCAGAGGCACATTTTGTACAGAAAACACAAATGCCACACCAAAGTGTGTGGAAATGCCTGACAGTGTAACACCTGAGTCAGAAAAAGTTATATTTTCCCCTTAAAGAGCAGTGGTTTGAGACCAAATTTGACTGAATTTTCAATCTGAGCGAGCTAAAATGCTGCACTTAACATCACCATGGCAACCTCAACTGCCACATGGCTCCCGCAGCTGATTTAGATTTGATAAACAACAGCTTCTCTCATCACAGTTCTATTAACACACATTTTACTTTGACAGACTCAGTTTCACTTAATAACAGTGAGCAAGAAATTTTCTAAATGATCAAATCTAATCTAGTTTAGCATTTTATCTTGTCAGATGAAGGAGGGGGAGTCAAAGGTACATAAAGAACGTAGTTGCACAAGATTGTGGGTTTCTAAAAACATCAATTGCAATTTTGAAGAGGTGCACTTCTTCTTAATGCTGAACATGTAAATCCATCCAGACTGGGAGAATAACTTTTTTTCTTTTTTTATTTCCATCACCACATCTTGAACACAAGCAAAGCAAAATAGATGATTGAGGCTTTTGGGAGGACCAGAAATAGAGGTTGATGGAGAGGTGGAGGTGGTTGAGAAGTGCAGATGCCTGACAGTCTACCTGGACAGCAGACTAGACTGGAAATGCAAGACAACGGCTGTCTGCAAGGAAGGACACAACAGACTGTACTTTGATGAAATGCACCGAGATGTTGCATATCTTCAACAGATCTGTAGTGGAGGCAGTAAAATCAGAGCCTGAGACTCAAATAAACTTAATGTACTGATGGAGAAAGTTGGCTCTGTGCTGTGCTGCTTTGGAGCCTTGGAATTGTAAAAAGAGCCCACCTTATTATAAAAAGAGGAATGCTGTACAAGTTAATGAACATAAATAACAACACTGACCACCCTCTACAGAACATTGTGCTGAACAGACAGAGCAATCTGTATTAGGCTTCATCAACTAGGATGCAACACAGAGAGATACAGGAGGTTATTTCTGCCAGCAGCAAAAACAAAACATAATGATAGTTATATAAAATAAAAACACTGCAACAATATGATTTCCTTTTGGTATAAATAAAGATTTTTATTTATTTCATTTGTTTGTTTTTATTCCATTTCATTTCAACAATATATTGCAAAACCTCTGCATATAATACAACATCTAGCTAAATTGGCCTGCAGTCCAGACATCTCACCCACTTAAAAAAATTGGTACGAAGAATGCCCCTAACCACTGAATAGCTTAAATCCTGTACTATGAAAGAAAATGGGAAAACACTGAGCTTTCAAAACTTCAGCAACTGGCCTTCTCATAACACAACAGAAGAAGAGGTGATGCAACACAGTGGTAAACACGTCCGTCTCTTTTTATTTAAAAAAAGGTAGCTGGAATCCAATTTGAACTGAGCAAAGATGATTGCATGCCACTTGCACTTGCATTTTCCAAGCAATCCTGACTGTTGTGGAAAAAGGGTTGCAGAAATCATTCAGTAAACAAATATAGAGTCATCAAAGAAGCAACACTAAAAATGACTTCTTTCATTCAGGCTGGTTGGGGGATGTTTGTGAAGTCTAACCATAAGGCCAACAGCTTGGCAGCCTGTACAGAAAACACAGCTTATAAATAACAGGTGGTCTTCAGAGCCAGAGAGACCTAACTACTAAATATTAGATTCACACTTTGGTGAGAGAGGTGCAACATGGCACCTTGACAAATCTCCAGTGGGCACTGCTTCAATAATTGTTCCCTATTAAGCAACACAGAACAGCAACAGGATGCCAAAAAAATAAAAAATTCATCATGACGTAAAGGCATCTTTTAGCTAAAGCTCCTCTACAACTTTACAAATGATACAACTTTTCTCTTATCAACTTTTTCATCTTCAAAGTGAAAAACTGGGCAGCATACTACCCAATTTAATTTAAATGATAACCCTCTTCATTCTAAGTAATTTCCAAGGTCACAATATTCAAGTTGCTGTAAATGACATGTGACTCTAATTTGGATAAACAAGTAAGCCACAGCCTCATTTTAGTCTATATTCTAATAAGCTACATAAAGTTGAGCTCATCTGTTTTTACCCAAGTGTACAGAATGTAAAAGCGTGAAATAATGATCAACACCACAAAAAGTATGAAAAGCAGGATGTCAGATCATAACACAGTCATTTTAACTATTAAAGCAATTAGCAGCAAAATAAGGTGACTCAGAGAGATGCAATACTCTAAAGAGGTAAAAGTATAAAAAACTACTATGGTCAAATTTAGACCTTTTAATGCTCACATATAGCTTGTATCATGATGTAAATGATCAGAAAATTGACAAAAAGAGTGAGAAAGAAAGAAGAGTAAGAAAGGTGTCAGATGATCACCTCGACTGCCTCAGATAAAAACAGAAACAAAAGTCAGCTGTGTCAACACACCAAGCTCCTGCTTCTAGAAAACTGGTCTGTAACTATCACCAATTTTAAAAAAAAAAAAAAAAAAATACAACATTCATTTCAAACATAAAAATAGTTTGCCGTTTCCTTACCGTCATAACCAGACTCTAACAAACCAAACTGCTCCAGCACCTTAACGAACAAGACAATTACTGCCAGCACAGCAATCATTTCCAGTCCCTCCAAGTTCATAGTCAACATGTCGCACAGATCACAGACTGCCCATGGCCGACAACACAGAGCCCAGTGTGAAGCCCTGTCAGCAGGCCATTTAACTCCACTTAAGAGCCCCGCTTCTGTGGCTCTGATTAGAAATCGGCACAAGTCAGAGAGGGAGGGAGGGTAAGAAGAAGTGAGTGGAAGAGAAAGGAAGGAGGGGAAAAGATAAAAGACAAGGGGGGCGTGAGAAGAGAATGGATAAGTGTCAGGAGGGAGGAGAGGGGATAAACCTGATCACAGCGACAAAGACAGACAATGGAAAGAAAACTAAAAGAGAAGATGAATCCTGATGATGGATGGTGGCCTCCTGACTTTTCCTTTAGTGCCACCATGAGGTTCACCAATATCCTTTATATTTGATCTTTTTTAATTTATTTTTTTAAGTGGGTTAAAGGAACAACTTCGAGCCTATCCCTTAAAGCTGTTCATTTCAATGACCATGTAGCAAAAAGAGCAGGGGAGTCAGATTTCCAAGTCAGAGTTCTGCAGTTCTTTGGCACATAAAGTCATTCTATAAAAATCTTTTGAAAATTGATCAGGGTTTTGTTCATTTTAGTTATTTTTCATTTTAAATAAGTTAGCAATGATGTGTTTTGCACAATTTTACTCATATTACTGCTACAATTCATGATGTATAAATACATTACAAGAAAAATAATTTCTAAATAACATTTAGATAACATTTAACATAAAATTTTCATAACATTTCTGATATTTCCCACTATTTCAAATTAATCTGTGAGGGACCTACTCTAGCAAAGGCTATGATTGAAGTGACACTCCACAAAGAGGCTGAAGGATGATTGATCGGTGTAAAATGTCAGCCCGAAAAATAGCCCATATCTGGAACTTCACCATCACGGACTTTAAATGAAGCACAAAACCTTAAGGGAGGGATGAAGAAAGAGAGGTCAGGTAGAAAGACAACATGGTGGAGAGAAAAAGCCTTTGAGGTTCTGAGAGGAAATGGGGCAGCAGGTTGCTGTTAAAGATAAGGGAAGGATGTCATCTGGTGCCTCCTGACTCCTTGTTGAAGCAGCAGATTTTTTTTGTATTCTTCAATATACATTATGAATACATGTTAACATGATAAGATATTCCATTTTGAATTCAAACATTCCAAGACTAATCCCTTTACTATCCAACATCCTCATGACACCAAAAGAGTTGCTTCCAGAATGCGTAATGTGAACATACCTTCAACATGGGCTTCATCATTTCATAGTATCTTACTGCCAAAACCAGCTAAAGCTAAATATTATTTTTTTTTTGCTGAGAAGCAATGTCTTCTATTCTGGTACAGAAAGCACAGGCAGATGATCATTCCAGGAGATTTTTTGCATACTTTATTAGAAACCGTGACAATGTAGTTTCTAAGTAAGATAAAGATTAAGAACAGCCACTCAAAGGAAGGAGCTGATCATCTTCACAAACTGTTGGCCCAAAAGGAATTGTAAAGATGCTGTTTTACCAGGGAAACAATCTGTCTGCTGTGCATTCTATTGGGCATCTCATTGTTTTCATTATTATTCTATCCCTTCGTTTGTGAATTGCGAAAATGCGTGTGTGGATTCACAGGTTTGTGAGTACTGACAGTTGACATGACAGGACAGGAAGCTGTGTAGGAAGCTCATCTAGAACAGCGGTTGTAAAGGTGAAAAGAAGGTGTAATAGAAGTCTCGCATCCAGGAAATATAGAGGGGGAAAACTTCCATTATCACGGACATCTCCTCTCTTTGTATTGTTTTTTAATGTTCTAATTCAACATTAATATCAGACCTAATCTCAAAGAAACATCCCACTTTACAACATCTGCTCTCCAATCACCTCAGCACTTTGCACAGGGTATAATCAAGGCCCTTGGCTAATGCTGATGAAAATAATCAACGTTTGTGCATGTCATCAGCACACAGTGTGCTGTATCAATCAGTGTATGATTGGTGATGAAGGTAATTGCCACTGCATAGCATTGTGCTGTGTTGGATGGAGTAGTACTGCTGTACTGTACTGTAGGTGGCAGAAAATGTCTGCAGCACCTGCAAACAGAGAGTATCACATTAGCAGTGTTTCAGTTCAGATTCAAATATGGTAGTGAGTCATACTCACTGGGACTTTGAAAATGATTACAATAATACACAGACGGCATAAACTGAGATAGAGTTAATGATGTATTGATATTTTAAAGCTTAAATAAAAGCTATATTTCTCATTTTTCTGTTTGCAAGAAATTCTTATTAGAGGACTAAATTATTCATCTATCTTTCATTTAAAGTAAGGTGAAGTAAAAGAAAAAGAAAAGTAAACAATGAAAATGATCATCTACTGCACCGAGTGACATTTCCTTTTAATCTATGACCACAGGCATATTTTCGACTCATTTCCACTGACTCATCTCGCTGCTGTAAACACATTAGAAAACCAAATTTATCCATTCACATCCGTACACAACAAAAACACAGTTTAGTCCCTCTTAAGTAACATTCACTGAAAGACTAAACTGTCTAACTTTTGAATAACAGGGAAAACAGGGACTTTCAGTCTCAGACATGCTGGAGTAACTAAAGGTAGTAATAGAAGTTTAGCACATTACCACTACAGAAAATGACCGAGCATACCTTTAAATTTGTCACACGAAAACTGAACTGCATCCTACTATCATACCATCATAAGAACCCAGCCACATTTATCATTTTACACAAGAGTACTCAAAAGCTCATCGACAAGTTCAAAAGAGTTTTTTCTCTTGTACATAATGTGTTTCTCTGATTTTCAATCAAACCTTGCTATTCATTGGGGGCAAGTTAAGACGTGTCAACACTTCCCTGTAAAAAAAAAAATACACCAGCTATTTAACATATTCCATCTTCTACAGACATTTAGGTTTCTTTGAATCCAAGTTGCTGCCACTGACCTTCAGCCAGTTCAGTCCTTCTGCTAACATAAACACAGCTGAAGGAGGAAAGTGTTTCCTTACGCTAAATTGAGTTACAATTGAATTCTCTTCTGTAGACAAAGCAGGATGGCATTAAAACAAACTAATGTCTTCCATTTATTTTGAGAAATTACACAAGAAGGCCACAGCCTGTAACCTTCAAAGAAAATAGTTAATTCAGCTAACTAATGGGATTAAATTCAGAGAAACAGATCATGGTCTGGTGAGTTTGAAATCCAATTTCTAAGGTGCAAAACATTTTCTTAGAAAGAGAGCACAAGCTAATCTTTTTACTTAATAGAGAGCAATATTTAAGGTCTTCCCGTTTCAGACAAGTCTGATATACATACTGATATTTTAAATCAGATATAGCTAAAATGACTAAATAATAAGCCAAATCCACCTTTTAATCACTCCTTCAATTTTCCCAATTGACTAAATGGAGCTGCCCACCAGATAAACTGCCTGCAACTGCCAGCATTCTGACTACTTAAAAGGTTTTCATTGAGTGACACCACCCTAACCTCCACTCATTATTCTATATCATAATTAATGTGTTGCTATTCTTTCTGCTATCTTACTGCATGAAGCTGGTTTGTTTGAATATGCTGCCATCAAGTGGAAACAACAAGAATCTACTCAAATAAGTCTTGAACATACTGGAAGTACATGGAGATGCATTAACCAATATTGTGCATTGTACTGAATTACATAATGGCCAATGTTATTGGTCTTTATGAGACCATTATTAGTGAATTATTATTCAATAGGTAAGGACATTTGGTACTTAAAATTCAGTTTGATACATGCACAATATCTATGTTTTTAATCAAAATTAAACAAAGAACACAGCCTAAGCTCATTTGCTCTCAGTGAATAGAAACATGTTAATTCAGTGAAGCTTGTTGTGAGGAACATTTTAAGTATTAAGTGTCCAGCGGGTTGAAAAAGCTGAAAATGTTTTATTTTGCTGCCAGTATGATCTGCAACAATAGAAAAAAGGGAAAAATAAATGTTTGAACAGCTTTGCATGGAATATTTTTTTTTCCATTGCTTTTCTCTTAAATATCAGCCTATTTGAATATATATTAATAAAATTGAAATCAGTTATTGGTGCAATCCAGGCCTTGCCTGTTAACACCTGCACTGCCACATGCTGTATGAATGCAGTATAACCAAATGATTGAATGTTGACTTATTGAAATTTTGATTTGGTTATGGCAGGATGGTGGGGAAATGACCAAATGGGGGATGAAGACATTCATAACCAAAGCAGACATATCATTTAATGTAGGCTGTGCAAAAACTGTGACTAAAGAACTGATGACCAAACAGACCTGAACTTACCCACGTCTCGATAATTGTACTTATGCTCAACCTCAGTCTCAGAGTTATTCAAAGTTATTCAATTGTTTCAAGCCTGTCTGAAGGAACAAACTAACAGCGACATAACGCCACGCTGCCATCCTCGCTGACAAGATGTGCGTTTGAGCATGTAATTTATTAATGTAATCCTGTGTTGTTCAGATACTGTGAGAAGGGTGCTACATTATTTTGGACCCAGATTATATTATAAGAAGGTCAGGCTCATTTTAATTTCCTTAGCTATTATCAACCAGCTGTTCCTTAAAACACACTGAATCTGACTAATACTCCAGGTAAAAAGCCTTGTGTCAGGTAATTACAATGCTTACCATAGTCGTGTGGTGGGTGGAGCCTATCTCATGGACCCTGGATGGGTCGCCAGTCCATCACAAGCATGATGGATGGCATTTGCCTTTGGATAATTTCAATAATTACTGGTCTCATTTTATGGTGTTGGACCACTGCTGCACCATAAATGGTATTCCTCTGAAATCTGTATTACCATGACCCATTGTTAGCCACATCTCTCTCTGTATGCTATCTGCTGATCCCTCTTTTTCTGTACCTGTAGAGCTCCTCCAAGCTGGATGCTAGTCATTAATCCAGTTCTAAGTGAACTCTCTTAATACTGGTTACCATGTCCTGTTGGAATGGAGTGATTAATATACATGTACTGCTGCACTGCTCCCATGCCATGGCAGAAACCCAAAACAAGCCCAAAGCCAACTGTTATGGATTTGCTTTTCAATCTAAATGCTAATTTAGATGACAAAAAAAAACTGTAATGATATAGTCACTTTAAAGAGAGCTGAGATTACATGTTGCTGATAAGAAAAAAGAAAAAAAAAACAAAAGAAAAAAAGGACCTGGAAGCTGCATAGGGGACTTTTTCCTCATTTCCTTATGCATAGCCTGGGTCATTTACATAATCAGAGAATCTGGATGTTTGATGTCTTTTGCATTTCATGTGGCTTCGTCAAAATCAATGACCTTTTCCAACTACTGGTGAGGGGGGAAAAATTATTCATTTATTACATATTTATAAATGTATTCATATGCAATGTATTCATATATTTAAATGCAGAATAAGCCTTATATCTGAAAATAATGTGGAAAATTGGTCTCCTTAATTAAGTGCTGTACCATAGTCTACTGCAGCTTATCACGTAATGTATGTCATTAACAAAAGGGTTTGTTTTATTGGCTGGTACTTCATACTGTGATCTGGATCAATAGACCTCATGAGCCACCAGGAGCCATGTGCATAAATGTTCTCTAAATTCTCTGTCACACTGTGGCGTCATCCACCAAGCACTTCTGAAGAAGTGGAGTAGTTCTGTGAAAAGTGTTGCATGTGACAGATGGGTTGGAAGAAAATTAATGAGATAAACTCAAAGTGCCTTTGGCATACAGTCAATTTTACAGTAATCATTTGCCTTTGACTAACAGACTATCAATACAGTCACTTTTAAGTCCTTTTGAGACTGTGGATGAAAAGCAATATTCAAAGATAACTTTAATTAAAAACAATTCAAGAGTTTAGCTGGTGTAAACACACAAAGTTCAAATTGCTTTCCATGTGGTTATTTTGCTTGGTAGAAGCTCAGCAGTTGCTTATATAACAAGTGATGATAGTTTGCTCCAAAGGTTTGCATTTCAACAGGAACATTTTTACATGTGATCAGATGGGGCAATGAGCGAAAATGGTGATTAGTGGCGTGGCTACCCTTAAAATGACAGCTGCTCTCGCTGTGGTCGGCCAAAGTCTCCACTCAGCTCTGTAAACACCAGAAGGCCTGAAAGGAAAGGGGGCCAGCAACAAGAAGCACACTGGACATTCCCATCACCCCTTATGTTAATGTCACAAAATCAGCAAAAGAACGAAAAACTCAACTTGTTTTGGTATTCTTGGGATGATTATTCTAAAAGCAGACAACTGCTTCTGACAGACGCATAAATTTCAGTGTGGCAGCCTGACTCATACAGTAGTTAATGTTCTGCTGTTTCCATTTGAACAGCTGAGTGTACCTATCTCACTCCTACACTCTACTCATAACAGCTCCCAGCAACACAAATGGGCAAGACATTGAAATGACAGAAAGTGCAAGGACAAATCCATCATACTATTACAACAACACCAGTCTATCTCTTATCTTTAGGACATTTCATACACAGATGGAAAACCCAAAACTGTGCAAGGTGAGTTCTTTTTAAAGGCCACAGTTCTATGGGTACTTATTGGATCATCATCTCTTGTCATGTGGATAAATGCAGCGATGAAAATGAATTGAAAGCATTAGAGTGGGTGGTGGACTAGCACTAGGGTCTCTCAGACAGCGAGTTTTACTATTTTTCCACATTAAAAGCCTTTTATTGTATCAGTCACAATGTGCCATGATTAGAGAAAATCTGAACAATTTCAGTGTGAAACATAACTGTGACCTGGATTTGCAAAGTATGTGGAAGTTTACCTGCACTAGGATGTACGAGTCAGAGCTTTTATCCATCTGATTTCTACTATCTCTTCAACAAATTATTTATGTGTGAAACACAACAAAAACGCAACAAAAAAGCATAAAAAAATTGCTTTTCGATTAATCCTGGAATATAATAAGTAACTCTGCGTTTAACTGATCTTCCTCTTGAAAAGAAAACACGCTTCTGCATCCATAACATTAGGATGGGTTTGTCAAGTTTCCCCTTATATCTATGTTATATCCATGGAGCCGAATCCGACAGTTACCACAGTGCTAAACCATTACATCATTAAATATTTTGATAATGCAGCACCAGTAGCGCTGATGAAGAAAGAGGAGGACCCACACTTATATTTGCACAGTTTCAATGAAATGGCACAGTAGCGTGGACTAAAGGTCATTGCTATTAATACAATAAAAAAGAATGCAAATTACTTTTGGAGCTACTCCATATATATGATTACAAGATCCAAACTATAAAACAAACTTCATCCTTTTAATACCTTGATGTATATGTGTATGGTGCACTGTCATAGACCCACCGTGTTGACTTTAGAATAAATAATGTATTTCTGAACAACACTCAGTCCATTCTGTGTGAGTAAGGAAACACTGATTCTGTTCTTCTGTTTGAACACTTTAAATGTGTCGCAATGTGGAGAGTCAGATTTGTTCAGGAGTCTCAGCTGATCTAAAAGCCACGATTGTACACACCCAAACTGTAGGCTTCTTATGTAACAGCTGCTCTAACTGCACCATCAGATGGGGCTAAAAAGATAGTCCTGGATTCTGATCATGTAGTATCAACTATTGCTCTCTGGGTATGTAGGAAGAATAAGTATAAAAACTCTTGTCAGTTATTCTATCAAACTGCCCCATCAACAGAAGACAGCACCTAAAGACTGATGTGTTTTTTTATCATTCTCAGATAGCTGCATGATTTTGTAGATGCAGATGAATGTGTTTTAGTGGCTGTGTGTATACTGTTGAAGATGGTGATGCAACACAAGTTTTTTCCTTTGAGGTATGTGGCAACAAAAAAAAAAAGCCTTAGAATGCATTTTCAGTCTGCCATTTACGTAAACAGTCTTAAAACATGGCGGTCTGCATCTGATTAGCATAATTCTCTTAAGAATCATGAAACGGAGAAAAAAAAGACACTCCTGATTCAGTTAGCTATAGCCGATTTCAGCAGCTGAATTTAGAGAACACCAGCAAGGAGTGTAAAGCCTGTTTTAGTCTGAATTTTTTAATTGTACATCTTTCATTATATTAATCAAAAACAACTGCATCACATGTATCAACATTAAGGGAGTACGAACCACTATTTCTAGGTCAGCCATGGCAATGTCTGCTCCATATTCATAAGTAGTAATACTGTATTGATATATGCATGAAGTCTACAGCAAGACAGCATCTGTATCCCACGTTCTCCTTTCTAGGTCTCTATAAAATATGCTTACTGTGCACCCAACTGCCTTCTTCATGATCTATTGCTTACCAGAGTTACAAAGACTCTCTAATTCATTTTGGTCTCAAGCGCTCTTACAAAATCCGAGTGAAATATGACTTACTGTACTTTAAATGTCGTCTATTCTGTCTCCATCCCACTACACCACTAAATAGAACCTCTGTCAGTTATTGTCCACTGGCCGCCCACTAAATATTTCATTGTTCTTCATTATAGAGTGGTCCTCCTTGTCTTTTGTTACAGTGACAAGCTGTGATGATAGTGATGATGATCGGAAAATTATTGCAGGGAGACAGAGATGTAACCTAAGCATGTATGACTGTGTTGGCACAGAGTCAATCTGGCATGCTGTGTGTGGGGACTTTCACGGTGAAATCAATATTGAGAAAGGCAAATGGAAAAAGTCAGGCAAGTTTGTAGAGTTCAGTCTCAAATGTTTACCAAAATGTAGCCAATTTCAAGTCAATTTCATGGACTGCTGATGTGACAACATAAACACAGAAGGGATTACAGAGAAAAAACATTCATGGGATCTTTCTGAATGTCAAACTCTGTAATGCACATAGATGATCAAAAGATGATCAAATATGAAAAAATAACAAACCGGAGGAAATACAGCATACAGTAAATCACTTCTCTTTCAGTCATAGTTACGCTGATAAATTAAGAGAAATGTATCTTCATAAACTGCATCCTCCCCTTCCCATGGCGCCTACCTGTCGTTTTGCGTCTTTGTTTCGGCTGAAGAGAAAAGATGACCATCAAAGCTCCCATGATGTCCTCCAGACTTTCTCGCTTGGTGATCTGGAAGTCCTGCTAGATTTCACACGCTTTCACTCCCACACTTGAGTGGCTTGAGAGTGAAAATGTAGAGAAAAAAAAAAAAAAAAAAAAGCCACAAAGAGATGCTGGAAATCTTGCAAGAAAATTCAAGACTGCAGTCCAAACTTCTCCTTTATATTCACCTTGTTTGGGTGGGCTGTATGTTGAGCGATAGGAGTGGGAGTGAAACATCCGCGCCTCTGTTGACTTTTGAATTTTGACGCGCACACTCTGCAGCCCCCCTTCTTCCTGTTTTCCCGATTTAAAGTGGGAGCTTGCTGGCTGATCGCTGCTCTGCAAAAGCTACTTTGTACCAGTTGAGCATCTAGATTAATTGAGCGCTCGGAGAGAAAGGCAGTAACATGCTGCGGAGAGTGTTACTGCTGCTCTTTCACAGATCTATCCTCTCAAGGGGAGGGAGAAACTGGTGGAAGGCGAGAAAGCCTGTGCTGCAGATAAGCATTTTTCCTTACTAGTTGCCTTTGAAACTACATCTGCTGCTGTGAACGTGGGGAGAAACCGTGTTATGTCCAAAACACTGAGTGTGTAACAGCTGAGGAGCTGCTGGTGTTAATATTTAAATTATGTACAAGCAATCATCGATGAGCTTCTCTTCTGTCTGCTTATGCCGACAACCCATTTTATAAACTGATTAACGACAAAGCGGGAGAAGTCCTCTGGCAATATCAACATAAATCACCCACTGCAGTGGAAGTATGCCTTCAAATCACAAGCTGAAAATTTTAATTGAATTGTTAAAAAGAGTCCCAATTACATCTAAAGTTGATTTAAAAAAAATTCAGATTTTTTTTTTTTTGCAATGTAATTTTGTTCTATTAAAATATTCTAAACTACAGACATAACGTTCTGCTTCCAAATGAAAGTTATTTTCCATGCAGTCACAAGCCCAGCGAAATAAAGAGATTGCCTCTCAGAGCTGATCTTCAAGGTTACAGAGAAGGGCCACAGGTCAGAATTATGTTGAGGACCTCATCTTTTCCATTTTCATTCATTTTCCTGAGATCGGGTGAAAAATGCCACACAGATGCAAGCCTGATGTGTTACATCAAAAGAGGAAAATGGAAAGAAACACTTTCACTCCTGAAGCCACCCACGCGCAGTTCAATTCATGAACTGTGTGACGGCAGTCCAATTCAGAAACGGAACAACCAACCACTGCAATCAAGCACCAATTTGCACCCACTCCATTAACCTGCTTCCTGTCAGCAGCATGTACTTTGTCTGATAGCCGTACAGTGGGATAGCCGAAGAGACTGTTCTTATTTGTCATGTGTGTAAAGGAAATCATTTTTGTGTTTCCCTGTGGTCGGAAATGGTTAACATATTCCAAAAATGTGGTAAGATAAATTGGAAAAAGTAGAGATTGTTTGGTTCATAAGCTAGAACCTTTCATCCACCTGGCAAGTATGGAGGCTATTTCTTCATAGTGAAACCTGAACCAGTAAACTCCAGTTGAAGATGCTTCTTTTTTAAGATGTTAAAAAGTTAAAAACAGTTCAAAAGTTTCATGAAGCAACATGTCGTTTCATCTACTCATATTGTACTGATTCCTCATACTCATGACTGCCTCAATAAATATCGATGTCTTATTTTTGGACTGAGCTGCAAACAGAAAATTATGATGCTATTGTGTTAAGAGCAGATAATAAAACATCAACTCCAAAGCAATGCTGTAGAAGTCAATTACCATGTTTGGCATAAGGATTCATTTTGATGTGGGTGTAAGAATCAGCAGATTAGCTGCGAACACACACAAATGTGCATGTCCATCCATCAGTTCCCGATACACGTTTCATCTACTTCAGGGTCAAGTGGGCTAGAGCCTGTTCCAGCTGTCATTGGATAAGACTGAGCAAGCACACACTGAAAAAAATGATGCCAGGACTGACACAGAGACAGGTAACTGTGCACACTCATCTCTACAATTAATGTAGCACCACCAACTGACCTAATATGAATATGAAAAGGAAAATGAAACACCCTCAGAAAAAACACACAGAGACCTAGTAAACGCCACATACAAAGGCCCTTTTAAAGGAGGCAAATTATGCCTTGTTTTAACAAATTCACACAATTTCCTGAGGTTTTACTCAAATGTGCGAGACAGACTTTGGTCAAAAGTACAATAGCCCTGCTAAAACACTTCTTCTGAGACCAACCTGTTAGTGAGCAACTACTTACTCAGGTGGAAAGTTTGCTGTCAGGAACTGAGTAATTATACTGGTTTGAACTGGAGTCAGACCCTGAACAACAAGGAGCTCCCCAGAGAGGTTCAATTATCGATGCTTCAGCAGAAAATAGACGAAGGGTTAGTTTATGTATGTTTGTATGTTGTCTAAGGACATGTCTGAGTTTATCAGACTGTGTGTTTATGTATGTTTCTGATTATAAAAACCTGGGCAGCCATTCTGCAATTTAATACATTAAACGGAAACATAATGAAGCTGCTCGTCCGGTCTTACTAAGAACACTACAGCACTATATAGAAAGTAAAATCTATTGATCCCAGTGGGAAATCACTTAGCAACAGACAATACTAAATAATATTTTCTCATAAACAGTAAAGAACAAGCACAGCATAACTCAAAATAATGCATGTGTGCCATTAATTACTGCGTTTAAACATTAACATCATAAAAAAGCTCTACTTGGACACCTACTTTTTCATTAGAAACATGCAGGTAATGTAATGTTAACACACAGATAGTGGTTCAAATAAGTAATCAAGTAATAAACAAGAGTGAGGAGAGGGCTGGTGTTGCACCGAAAAACCTCATCTACACAGCTGAGGAGTGTTACAGAACATAACCATCCAACAAGAGAACATGCAAGCAACAAATGGCGCAACGGTGTTCATCTTTCAAAAAGTTTACAGCAAAAGCTCGTTAGAGCTCGGGGTGTGATATTTTTAAACTTAAGGGGCCCAGAGCAAAATGCCAGGGTTGAGCTTTTGAGTTGGTAGTGACTTCAGAAATCCAAATATATGCTCTCAAGCACAGTAAAAAGGGATTTTTCCAAAATATGTCCTCTTTAACATGCACTTGTACATCTCGATTTTAGCAAACCTACGTTCCACAGTCAGAAGCGTAGCCATTTATTATGGACCCTCTGTGGCCCCATCCTGAAGATCAGTCCAAATTAGCTGAGCATGACTTTTCAAATGGTGGCCTAATTATGTTGGAGAATTAATGACTTTTCATTAAATGAGACACTACAGAGAATAGGATGGCACAATCAAATATCTGTTGGCTAAATCACCTCCACTCAGACAGGCATATGCCATAACACTTCACACTCTAAAAACAATCTTCTTAACTATTTGGGGTTTGAGACAGGAACTGCAAAGGCTGCAAGAGTGTTTTATAAATTAAATCAAGCTAAGTTTTTTAAAACTTGTGACACAGAAATCATGAACAAAAGTTAGGCCAAATAATTTAGCAGAAAAATGTTCAGCACATCAAGTAAACATCTTTATACTTGAAAATATAAATACTAGGTGCTCTGCAGCCCACAGATCCCCCACAGGTTTTAGATGGCTGTCCATTATCATAAGTGGTGGTCTCCATGCTTTGTTTTTTGCTCAGAATAAACCTCTTTTATATTTTGTTGTCTGTCCTCCATCCATTTGGTGCTATATACAACACTTCATTAAAAGAAATCCTGTTTGTATGTAGCTACTCATGACTCATACACAGACTGGTAAGCCATAGGTGGGTAGTTGCCCCCACTGTCTTTTGAACTGTGTGCAAAGGAAAATGGAAATGTACTTGAGCCATAGCTGCAGGAAGCTTGTGAATAGCAGTTGAAGCATGATGAGAGCGATGAATCAGACAAGTTGAGCTGCACAGCGGTTGCTGTGGGTTGAGACCATAACAGAATGCATGGATGTGATATATGTGGTTCGTATGTTCCCTTTAGTAGATCAGACTAACATGAAATATACCAATACAGAACCTAAGTAAAGCGGTGCTGTATAGAAGGAGGGGCTGTATATAGATTAGGCAAATTCTATCATCTCCTGAAGAGATTAATTTCAGTTTATACATGTACTATATTCAGGGTATTTTTACTGCTTGACTTTGTCGAAGCACAACTCTCTTCCAAGTCATCAGACTCCCTTGATAAAAGACAGAACTGTAATTTTATCTGGTTACTGGTACACCACTGCCTCTGTCAGTTAGTTTGTGTTATAGCTTGACTTTGTTTTACCTGGCTTTTGTGTGCGTTCCTAATAGGGTTAAGACATTGTGTTTATTTTTGCTTCCAGTAACTACACATTCCCTCTGTTTATAAGCGAAGAAGTGAGTTGAAAGATCTCATACAACTTCTCCTTATTATCGACTAAGTATCTCCTTTGTCCTCATTCTCATATTTTCTTTCATAAACCGCATTAAAGATGTCACATTTTTGTCAACACTTGAAGAAAATCACCAGATTTTTTTGTTACATGGGCAAAGCAGTTGTCTGGCAACTGAGTCGGTGGCTTGATTTTAGGCTCCCATGTCCACATGTCAAAGCGTCCTTGAGTAAGACACTGAAACTTATATTGCCTCCAATGCATTCATTGGTGTGTGAGACTGTATGATAATCAGAAAGCACTGCATAAATAAAGAAGTGCTGAAGGAATGTATGTGTGAATGAGTAAATGTGGCTTATGGTGTAAAAGCTCTTTGAGTGGTCAACAAGACGAGGCAAGTGCTTTATAAATGCAGTCGATTTACCCTTCAATAGCCCTGAAAGTGGGAGAATTTGCTTTTCCACCTTCACGTCTACCTGCCATGCTGTGAGCTGTGTTAAGAAATATCTAAGCTGTGTTAAGAAAGCTTTTCAAAGTCATTTCACAATGTAAAGTGACACATGGCAAGATTTTTTCAAACAACTGAAACATCATGCTTCTAAAATCAGTGACTGCTGGTTAATACGTAGTCTTAATGGGTGGATTTGGCATTACTTACTGTATTTAGTTTGACAACAGAAACAGTTAGATAACTGTAATAACAATGAGTTTACTAGGAATTATGTTGATAGAAGCAAAACCACGTTAAGGGCTGATAATGGCCCTTAACATAGCCAGAATGTAAATAGGCCAACTAAGTATTCTATAATTCAATTTTCAGTACCATATTAAAAAATACTGCCCATACTGCCCATACTCTGATTCACACTTGCTCTTTTGATTACCAATGACCTTGCTCTGTGGGGTGAAATGACTGTTTTCATCAGTCCAGTGACTTTGAACATTGTCCTTTGTCATAAAATGCTGTCTTATCACAGTGTGAAGCTGTTCTCGTACTCCAGCTAAAGCATAGATTATAAACACACATTTTGCTGCTCATCCATCCACAACTGTAGTTTCCTTGGGCACCTATGGCTACTTCTCCTGGTTGGGATTGAGATGGTATGTCCATTACAAAGTAAGCCACTCGGTAGTGGGAGAATAAGAGTACAGATGTGTTTAACCCAAACTGGTCCGTGCAGAAAGAGGTTTCTGCTCCATATACCATTTTATCCAAGCAGCTACTAACATAATTTGATTTATATCCATGTACTGGAACTCCAAGTACAAAAATGACCAGATTATTAGTTCCATGCCCAACCAATCAAGCCAAGTATCAGATGCTGATAGAGTTTTACAGTTTGACACTGGGCAGTTTATTCAAACAATGGCAAAATGCATGTATCTGCACGAGTCAGCTGTAGCACTGGAGAGGGCGTAATCATCCTTCAAATACAAGGTTGATCATTTTATTACCAATATCCCAGTTTTCTTTTGACAAGATCCTGAACCCCACATTGCCCTTGAATTTGATCCCAGCTTGTAAGTTGCTCGGGAGAAAGGAGTCTACAAAATGAATGTAAAAAGAAAAAGTAAGAAAATCTTCATCCAATTAATTCATTTTGTTTTACTGCTGTGAGGTAAAATCAATATCCCGGAAGTTTCTGTTTAATCTTTGGTCTAAATCCTTAAACCCCTTGAGTTGTAAACACAAATTTTAAAAGGAACACAAATCACCTGATGAATGTTGATGCTTTAAACATTGATCAACAGTTAAAGCGGGTCTAAGTTAATCTTATAGCTGATTAATTAGTGCTATGTGAATATGCTTGAGTACTATCAGTAGTATTGAGACTTAGCGTAATACTTAATGCAGAGAATTTATGAAGAAAAATATACTTGCTGGTTTCAACATTTAAAATGTAATATGTCTGACAAGCTAATATTTGTTCAGGGCTTCACCTATACATGTAAAACAACAGTACAAAGTATACTGTATATGTATACCAGTCATGTACATATAACATTGGTATTTGTGATGATCCAAATATGTATTAATTTTGTACAGTATGGTGTTGTTGTTTTTTTGTTTTGTTTTTAATATGTTAATGTAACATTTCTTCAGTGGCTCAGGATCTCCCCTCAAGGATTATTGGCTCACCTCTAAAAGAACAATATCCGTATAGTCCACTAAGTGGCAGCAAAACTGTATCAGTATCAGCTTTTGCATTTATGTATGTTAATGTCACAAAAAGGACAAACAGAAAGGAGTTAAGCATCCATTATTCTATTTGCATGCAAGCATGGGAAGCTCATTTCCCTGTACTGAGTCACTGTCTATGCTGATGCCCGATGCATGCTGGAGACATATATAAGCAAGAGAACTGACATCCAATCTATGAAACTAATGTGAGGCGTGTTCTTCAGGACAAAAGCTGCCATAACCTCAATGCTGGCCTCAAGTCATTGAAACAAAAGGAAAGTGGAGTGACAAAACAGACAAAGGCTCTATTTAGATCTTCTTATTGTCATTTATTGTTGCTGATGATCAGTTCATAAACCCCAGCTGTAACTTATAATATGCTGGTACATTTGATTCTCTTAATTTCATCCTGCAAAGTACAACCATCACAAAGGAGCATTTATAAGCAAAAATACATTAATGAGATCAAACCTTTTCCTAGAATTAAATAAAATCACCTTACACACATCAAAACTTTTTAACAAAGAGCGGGGAGTTAAGAAATGGACCTACACAGACCAACATGGACCTACCCATTTTGGACAGTAGAGGGCGCAGATGTTCTAAAAACACAAAGACATCAGACAAAGAGCATACTTAACTCCAAATACATACTGTGCCTGAGGTATCATCTTCATGCCGTTTACTTTAAAGCAATGAGATGTTATCTTGCTAAAAGCATTCATGCTGTGATACAATTTCTCCTTTCCAAACAGTTTCTAGTTTCTAGATGAAAACCACTCTGCCTTAAAACAACCACTCACAGATTTTGCAAAAAGATTAGGTGCTCTTGATGAAAAGAACAATGTAAATAACAGAAAACAGACATCCTTTTTTTATTTTCCATGACGTAACACCCAGCCTCCCAAAAGCACACTGCAAAGGTGTCAGAGCTCCTTCTAAAACAAACTATAAATCTTTACCAATATACATCAGAATTCCCTGTCAGCTTTGGGTGAGAATCCAAATGTAAAAAACCTACATGGGGTCGTGATGATCTACCCTGTTCTATGGCTTCTGAGAGTTATGAGGGACAGCTCTCAGCAGCAGTCAGTGCTTTACAGCATTTTTTTTCTCTGAAACATAAGAACTGCAAGCAAAGCAGCAACATTTCAAAAGGGAAATTAAATTGAAAGCAGACAGAAAAATTGCAGACATTCAGCCGTTTCAGTGGCATCAACTTAGGACTAAATATGAAAAGTGTGAGTAGTGAATGGGAACTGCTTCAATGTATTGGCAAACAAGGAAAAAAAATGTCTGGCATTATGCTGTAAGCATTTCTGCATAGATAAAAAAAAACAGTAATTATTACTTGAATAAAATAGACCAACAACTGTCCGAGCAGCAGTTTGCACAGCATTAGAAAAAACCTGACAACTAATGATAATAATGGATCAAGAATGAATGTTAGATAGCATGAAAAAAGGGCCAACAAATAGCAGCTTATGCGAGTCCTGGTATATGCACAGTTAATGCAACAATAAAAGGCACACCTGCCACCTTAGATATAGTCTCTAGAGCAGCACAATCATCTTTTGTCTTCGGTCTCCAACCCCTCCATTTCCAGCTAATATTGTTGTTAGACTGCTCTAACCATAATATGGTGCTATAGGGATACTGGGCTTTGCTACCTGCCCAGATGGTCTGAATCAGTGGGTATCAGACCTCATAGTGAGCGCTACATTCACTTGCCACCAATCGCAAACAAATAGTGGAGCACAATTAAAAGCCAAACTTCCACTGCATTGCTCAAGCAGGACCATTCAGGCACTTTTACCGTATGTTTTATGAATCCCAGCGTCTGACACTGTCTTAGCAAACAAAACAACTGTTTATCAATGTAACAGCATAGATTCAAGCAAGCAAGTTGTATACAGGAAATGTCTGAACTTTCTTCTTCTTCCTTTTTCTACTACCGCTGATTGTAAACAGAAGCAGTGAACAATGACTCAGCAGCAACAGCTTTGACAATATATTCAGTAGATAACGTTTGTAAAGCCATGCTAAAAGCTGAAGAGCTGACCAGTCGCAATTCTAATCAAGCTGATCTATTGCATCATAAAGCCCAAGCAGCAAATTGAGTCTTACAGAAAAACAGTTGAAAAATAAATTGTCTTGACTGCAGTGTGACTGCAGATAAGACACGTCACACAGATACAGACGAATATCCTGCAGCAGCAGTTATACGCGGCTGTCCAACAGGGAAGCCAGCCAAGCAGTCCCTGTTAGGTGTGAGGCTCAATTGCACCCGCTCAAGTTGATCTGTCATTAACGCAGCCCCACCTGCTGCCATTGTGCACTGTATAAGCCGACCTGTGTCACATTCTTTCATTACACCCTGACATGTAGCTGCTGTCCGTGGTGACACCCTGCCCGCAGTTTCAGATCACTGTTCACTGAGCTGTATATGACATCAAAAGTGTTCAAAACAACATCCAAAAATTCACAAGAGTAGCACAAGAATTGTGCTTTTCAACTCAGTCAGTTGATGAATGCATGAAGTCATGCCCAAAAACATTACAACAATTTTCACTTAGCACTAACAAATGACAAAACACCCTTGACTGTCACAAGGGTGTCACAAAAATCCTGCTTCTGCTTTCCTCAACCGAACCCCCTTGTCACCTCTTAACTCAGAGGGTTATTACATTACAGCAGCATAATAAGCATAGTGTTCACTCTGAATCATAACTTCTCACAGCAGATTCATCTACAAATAAAAAGCTATGAAATCCATGCCGAGATGCGAGGATGAACCCAATAATACCTTCCATGGTACAAGCAGCAGTGCGACTGCTGCAGTGATTTGGGGAAAAAAAAAACATTGCTAAGTAAGCAATCTGGATGCCAAATGAAAGCTGGATTTAATGCTCCTTTGAACTGGTACGGTCCTGAACCCCAACAGCAATAAACATTGCTCCTCACTTCACTTCATTTTAGCAATATTGTGTACTGTACAATTCAACACATTATCGCACCCAATTGTGTTACGCTTGAAATAACAAGGGAGCAGTTTAGTCTGCAGCACAGAAGATTTATATTGAGTTCAAAAACACAAATTAAACAAGCACAGTTTAATCAGTCCCCACTATTTCAGTCACATATCCTGCTCAGCTGAGAGGTTGGGGAATTTATCAAGATATATAAAAACATAAAAGGGAATGAACAGTGCATACAGAATTTGTAATGAGTTTTTTTTTTAATGGCACCTGAGCAACAGATAAAGCATGAGAAACAAAGCACAAAGATGATATCATGTCATCATGCAAGTATGTCACAGATTTTTACATTTAAGACCGTTTTATAACAAGCTGTATCAGGTTTTTGATCGTGGATCTGTTCACTTTATGTCTCAATAAAGTTAAAGTCTGTAAAACTAAATTTATTCAAGTTACTTGGCATGATGAGTTCAATTCAACTCGCAGATATTAATGCTAAATTTTAAGATTTTAAGGGTTTTCCCCACAGCTGCAAGCCGTGCAGCCAGCAGAGCTCCTGCTAGGCTAAACAGATCTCTTCATTAGAGCTCAGAAGACTCAAATCATGGCTTGGTTAGCTAATACTCACGCTGCCTAAAAAGAGAACAAGCTCTACCTCAGGGAGATGGATAATCATTTGGGTTTGTTTTCACAAACTTCAGTGTAAATAAAAAAATCAAGAGGGATAAGACAGCTAAAATATGTGGAAAAACAAAAACAAAACATAGAAAAAACTGGTGGTTAACCTAAGTGCTTAAAGCCCCAAACACAGAGCTCAAGGTTATACCAAAACACAGATGAGAAGTTTCAATTTGTCTTTAACTTTGATGCAAACAAAAATTGTAGAAGGGCAGACTGCGCCACTTGATATGCCATCCATCACGGCTCGTTTGATTATGCTGTAATCAAACATACTTATCTTATGACTTGATTTTTGCTTCCACTAACAGTTCTGAAAAAAGCTCACATTAAGGTTGTTTGACAGAAAGAAAAAAGAAAAGACCACATCTTTTTTGTTAAGCAGTTACTGTGACCAATGACAAAAAGGTTTAAAATTATGCAACCTTATGTTCATGTGACCCCTTCACATGAACATGTGCAAAATAGTTTACTGATCTGAAATTTGTTACATATCCTGCCTCCTGTGGGGGTGCTATCTCAGAAAACGCTCCTGTGGATCATATTTAATGGTATAAACAGCTTTTGAGTTAGTATGATTGAGTAAGTTGTTGCATTTGAATTCCCAAATGAGCAATATAGCAACTTTCACCAAAAATGTGCTTATATTGGCCACCATAAGCAACTGTTCAGGTTGAAGAAAGCTGTAAGAGTCAAACCTGATTGTACCGAATTGAACAAAAGTGCATTTTGATGCACTGGTTTCAAATTCCATGAAAAAAAAAATTCATCTGTTGTTGACACAATTGCTTTTGGATAATCTTGTGTGTGAAGTTTTTTTAGTTTTTTTTTACCTCATCATTTGAAGACAATTTCACAAAAAGGAGTTCAACAAGTAAATTGTATATGCATGGGTGGCTAACCTTGAACAGTCCTGGGGTCAACAAAGTGCCATGAATGACACATTCATCAACTGCCTCAGGCCAGAGTCTCATCTAAAATCTATTAGACCGGCTCTGATGACAGCTTATCACCAGCTGTGACAGGTGAAACACAAACTGTGTAAATGATGCTAACACTGTGGCTGCACTGAAGCCCTGGACAACAAGCGCCAGCTCTCTATTAATAAACCAGAGAGCAGAGGGGAAACCCGCTTCCTTGTGTAAATGGTGAGACATGTTGGAAGCCTTCTTCTTCAACAGACCTACAGCCCGTAACCAAATGCTATCTGTGTCAGCAGCTACGGTGAAACTCGAGTATCATGTCTGTTTCTTAGGTTTCCTCACATCAAAGCAATATTACATGTCAGCACTGGGAAGTTGCAGCATGAGTTTCATCACACTAAGACTATCAGGGCCTGAGAAAAAGCAATGCTGAGTGGAAACATTCGATTTAGTTTCTTATTATTTGGTCTTATCTGATAGGAAGACAATGAATGTGAATAGCAGCGGTGCAAAATAGATTAGAGGAGCAAAATATGTGTTCACTATCTAATTTAAATGCTGAAATAAAGCAAACTGCCTCTATTCATTAATCCTTGCCGATTGAGAAGCGATATTAGAGCGAGTGTGTAGTTTCTTGCTTCTACAGATCAACGTTTGTTGGCATTAAAACACTTTAATTCTGTTTGTGAACTCTGCAGCTCCCTGCATCTTTGACATGGAGTTAGAAGCTGATCAATATGTACACTCTACAAAGTCTCAAGTATAACAAAATGCTCAGTTCATACAGGCATACAGCGTCAAGCAACAGCCTAAATCTACTATACTGTTTCGTCCATATGTATTCCTAAAACCTTTATAATCACAATAACAGAGACAAAACCTAACAAAACCACTTAACCAGCTGATCATAGACTGCCATCTACAGCTCAGCACATGTCCTGTCAGACTAATTCAGATGCACACACTTCCCACCCACAGCAAAGAACAAAGCTTTGATTCCTGCTGCTGGTGGCTCTTAACATGCTGAGTTGAAGGAAAGGTAATTGCTTCAGAACCAAATACACAACACAATAATAACCAGTGATGGATGGAATAATACCTGTTCCTTTAGTTTCCTGTTTAGGTGGCTCTTTGTTCATTTTTCATCTCCTAATTCTGTGAAATTCTTGGCCTGTCTTTCATTCACTGCTCTTTTGAGGTTTGTCCACAAGAGTTTAATGTCTTTAAGGTATTTGGGTTTTTATCCTTGTACAGAAGGAATCTGTTCATCTTCCTTTCTTTCTTTTTTCTACAAACAGTGTAATGTGAGCTTCCAGAATATGCAAACACTTAATTCATTCCATTTATCCTTCTACTGGAAAAATATCTCCATAATGTCTGGCTGCATCACAAGCCCGAATAATCATGACTGAACACGGTAGTATTGTTTTCATTCAATTATGCAGCCTTTTTTCTACAAACATACCTTTGCTCATTGCAGGAAGGAATATGTATTTTCACTTCATTAGTCCACAGGAAAAGGCGTGTTTATGAAGATGTTCATTTTCAAACTTAAGATGCTGGATTTTGTAGTCAGGGTGCAGAGAAGATGTGAAAGTCATATTTGTGGAGATGTTGCTGCACAAAAAACAGTGCAGGGTTCCTAGGGTTAGGGTTCTTTAAATATCTGTAAAAAGGGGGCATTTTGATTCGACTCATGAGCAATTCTCCACTGAATATCATCCAGACTTCAACTTGATCTCCACTATTCCTGTTAACTCTTATTTCTTAAATCACTACATGAGCCAAAAATAAAATGCTTTTCCTCCAACCTTTTCTTTCCAGCAATTATTTTGGTTTTCAGAGTACTTAGCATAAAGAAGCTAACCCATTGCTGTAGGAAAACATTTGAAAAGCATATTTTTTTTTATAAAACTTTTGTATCAGGTACCAGGGACTGCAAACTGTAGCCATAACAAGATAAATAAGTTCTAGAATCCCAAACTTATTTTTGGCTCAACAGGCTTCTTTCTATTTAGAAAATAGAATAGAAAAATACTTTATTCATCCCCCAGTGGGGGAAATTCAAAAAATAGATTTCCGTCACACCTACAAGTAGTGTCAGTTTAGATTCACCAACTGTAATAAAACACGTGGTTTTGGACAGTGGGTAGAAGCTAGGGAACTAAGTAAAACTCATGCAGACAGAGGGATAACACAGAAATAACACATAATATTGCTTAAAACATTTAAAAAGAACAATTCATTTGTAATTCTATGCCTGTTGGGAATCAGTTCTAGATTTAGAGAATTCATCTAACTACTGAGTGTGACAGACATTTTCACCCTAAGGCAACCAGATTTTTGCACACTATTGCATCATATGTGTTAGGCTTTGCTTTGGAGAAACATGAATGAAATGAAGCGCTATACACTGATATAAAAATATATATCTTTAATATCTCACTCTGTATCAACACTGTGTACTGTCGGATTAATAAGGCTTATGAAGAGGTTGATGAAGAATACTGTAGATTGGAAAAAGAAAACTTTTTCATCTCAAAGATAATTGCAGTAATAAATAATAAGGAGCTACTGGATGTTTAGCAGAAAAAACAAAGTGAATGAAAAAAGAGCCGATGCAATAATCCAAATACTTTTCTTTGTGCTTGAATAAGTGACAATTAAAATACTTGTGGTGTAAAAGATGACACAAAGCAAGCCATGCATAACAGAGCAGTCTTCAACAGTGTAACTGCTGTTGATGGCACAGTTGATCTCATCCTGCTACTGAACTCAAAATGTTTTTCTTCAAGTTCAGAAGAACAACCTTTAAATGCACACCCACAGAAGTGACCGACCTTTAACCCTGCTGAGATTATTTTCAGAAAAACAATGTCTGTGTATATCTAACACAACTAGGTTAAGTTCTTGCTCATAAATTCTACATGATGTAAACTAGACTTCATATATGACCGTCTGAATTATGCATTACATGGTAAACACTGACCTCTCAGCTCAGTGCTACGAGAGACGTTTCAGTTCAATATGAGGTGAAGGTACAACACTGAGCTCTTCCCTCAGGAAAGGTGGTAAAGGGTACTCAGCTCAAATGGATTAGGCAGACGGCGTTGTTGCTGTATTGATGCTGGCAGCTGTGGCTGTTAATGTGATGTTAAGTGTTCAGGCTGTCTTTAAGTGATCTGGTCATGGCTCATTGATAATCCATATGGATGTTAGGGAGCATGTGGTGAGTCCAATTAAAAAAGTGACAAGGATTGCCAGTTTGAAAGTCAACCAGGCCTTCTGAGCACAGGGCTGGACTCTCAAGAGTAACAGGGCCCCAAAGACAGAGAGTGCAAGTGTTTTTTTCTTATTATTCTTCCTCTTTAATATTAAACATTTGCCATAAAAGTCTGATTTGATATCAGAGGCTCCAGTAATATTTAGTTGAGATATGAGATTCGTTGACCTTCAAGATGTCACTTGACGAAAAACTAAAAGACAACGAATAAACAAAAGATTTGCAATAGAAAATGGAAAACAAAGATAAGCAAAGCAGTTCCAAAGAAATTTCAAGAGAATAAAGCAGAAACTGTTTTGCTTTTCTGTTCAATGGATCGTGTTGTCTTCTAAGTCATCCTTGGAGTCAACTATGTCATTCTTTCCTCCTGTCAAACTCCCCTTCACTGATTCTTGTCAGGCTAATGCAGTCTCTGAATCATGCGGTCTGCCCATTATTAGTAATGCAAGAAACACACACACACACACACACACACAAAAAAAAAATAAATCAGGGCAGTCCTCACTGTATTCTCCTTCACATTCACTGTACTCCTCCTCTACTTCCACCCACCGACTGACAAATACAGCAGGTGAATACATTCCAGCATGTCTACACTCATCTGAAAGAGGTATTCATTCTCCCAACCAGGCACCAGAAAATTGTGAACCATGACAACGCTGGCTTAGAGGCTTTTCACGGTTTCAGCTTGAAATCAGGGTGCAATGTTGGAAACCAGGTGGTTTCTCTGTAATTACGTTGCTAATTTCTGGTATGTTATTTGTGAGAGTCAGTTTTAGGAACCAACACTGCAGGTTTAATTGCCTCAGTGCAGTTTTAATGGGAGGTCACCTCAAATTGCAGCGAGTGCTGTTTAGCATTCATTCGTAACAGTGGTGCAAGCACACGGCGCTTAAGTGGTAATACATTCATTTCAAGGGAACTGGAATGAAAAGTCCTTAAAAGTTCACCTATACACAAGAACCCAAGGTGAGTTTTCTGCCCGGAGCTCAGATTTGTGTGTGCTCTGCAAAGGGGGACACTGGTGAAATTGAGCTCTTTAAATGCAGTTAGAGGCTGCTGCACCATGTCATTTATCCAGTGAAGGACACATTTCAGTCTGTAAGTCTCCAATACAACCTAAGCTCGTAGCCTATCATTGATGCTTTCAAGGAATAGTCAGAGGGACCAAGCAGGGTTTAAAGGCATGAATAAACCACAGAGTTTTGAGCAGTAGGACTATGGACAGGGTTGAAGGACAGTTGTGTGAGGGATCTTAATAATGATCAAATAAAAGTGCTTGTTTGGAGAATGAAAATCCACTTTAAGACAGCTATTGATTTCTTTATTGAGTCATCTGTTAAGCAGTTTTTCAGTTAATCTATTATACACCTAATCTGAAAAATGTCAGGCACTACAAAAGTGTGTCCTTCGCATAGCCAAAAACTAATGTAGGGTTGTTTCTAAGCAGCAAATCCTAACTATTCAAGAAGCTAAACCAATAAGTTCTGAGCATTCTTGGTTGACAAATCACTCATATTATCAAAACAGTAGCCTATTCTTGTGATGAACAACAGAAGCATTGCACACCGCACACAAGTCTAAGGAGTAAACTGGCTGATTTGATACCGGAAGTATATTCCTTTGATCACTGAGCTTTGCATACAGTAATCAGCTGAAGCGTAAAAATCGGCCGGTGAAACTGTCCTGTGTTCATTTTTACGATTCATTATTTTTGACATAGTCTTGCTGAGTTAATGAGGAGCCTGTGTGTTAACAGAAGCTGACAGGCTTCCAATCAAGACGTTGTCTCCTCATATTTCATACAATCTACAAGCTCCCCTATCTGGTGTGGGGAGTGAGGGGAAAAAAACATCTACACAACAGTTTTGTTGGCAATAGTGTTTAACAGCAGTTCAATAGCAATTAAAAATTTGACAAATTTGATAATGTACTTCAAGTAATTTGCAGCTGTAAGCATCAGCCCTTCAACTTGAAGTGTCCCAGTTGAGGCGGGTGTTTGAGTCCCTCCAGTGCCTGTCAGGAAACCACCAGCTCCACTGACATTATATCACAATATCCTGACATCCACAACATAGAACAATAACTACTGGCCTTTGCAGTGATCAACTTTTTATACGTCAATTGCCTACTTTGGCTTAAACAGTGCAGAAAGTGTGAAAGGTCTGAATCAAAGTGCAGCCTCTGGAAGAGTTATAAAACACCATTACATGGTCAGGCTGGCATTGCAGCGTTGCTCCAGATCTGGGCTTGAGGTCAAGAGACGATCAATGAATTTCATTTCCCATCTTCAAGGCTCAGCAGCAGAAATGGACCAAAGTTTTTAGAGAACATAAGCAGGTTTTTCTGCAAGTTTGAATGCTTTAAAGAGCATTTACAGACTTTGTTGCTATATTTTTTACTTTTTCTCAAATTACACAAACAGCTGAAACCACAGTTTTGGTTTAGCAGCTGAGATCAAACAACACAATAAGCAACAATAATATATTAACCCTTAAAGCTCAGCATAAATGTACTCTATATTAATGCCTTATTATCCACAGTGGGCAACTGAGTATAAACCCAACGAAAATACAAGCGTTGACACCAATCATCATCACTACTTCATATTCATAGCAGAAGTCACACAGTATGTGCAACAGACGGTGCAAAAAGCAGAAGGCAAGGTTTCACAACTGTATGTAAAATTTTTCTGTAAAAACAAACACAAAACATGGGCAAAAATAATGAGAACACAAATGTCTGGATAGTCACATGAAGCCTGAATGTTTTGTATGTGTAGGCTGATGTGCTGGGCCCAGTGTTGGACAAGTGAAATCATGCTGAAGCAATGAATAACAGATCAGCAGAGGCACTTACACTGATCCCATACATAAATCTAGCAAATACAGTATCAACTCAACCTCACCGTCAAATGAGGAAGGTAAAAAGCTATCTGGGGGATCTAAAAGATTGTTTGAATAGATTTCTTTCTAATTAAACTATTTTTCTGAAAACAGCCACAGACCAATGCAACCGATTTTAACTGTATATAAAAACTCATCTTTTTCAGTGTGGATGCTGACAGAACGATGCATCATGACAGCCCACACCAGCACAAGTAAAAGTATTTTTTGCTCTGTTCTGTCAAAGCTGAAGCTGCAGCAGCCGTGCCACTTTGACATGAATCCACTCACAACCCCAGGGGAAGCCACTCTAAAGGGACCACGTGATAGTTTTGGGTTAACGGCAGGAAAAATCCCCTGTGTGCTTTGTACAAATAAACAGATACAGAAATACAACAGTCAACAAACAGGTTTGTGCGGCAGGTTTACTCTATGGAATGAAAACAGTCAGTTCCCCTCTCATCACTCATTTTTCAACGACTATTATAAGTGTATGGCTGACTGATTAGACCAGCAAAGCTGGGGCAATTAATATTGCCAGAGGTTATAAAACAGTGGTTGGCAATCAGTACAGCAGTAGCAGCACGTAAGGTGACTACATATGGAGACTGCAGGAAAGTGATGTTCCTTCATTTGGGATCTAAAGTTGTGCTTTAATTGTCAAACAGTCCAAATTAAAGTAATCTGCCTGTGGTATTGTACTATATGTGATTAGTAATTCTTGCCATCAAGGCATGAAAAAAACTGCTGCATATTTAAATGAAGAGGTGGACCAAAACCTCACAATCAGCTGTCCTACACTTTGAGCAAGAGGACTGCATGTAAGCCTGGGGCACTGCCTGAGACACTGCCTGCCTTTCCACATCAAAGATTTACCTTTTGAACTCTTCTCTTCCTTATTATTCCAGAGCTTTATACAGTCAACTAGCACATCCCAGCTCAGGCTGGTCAAACTTGCTGAGCACAGTGATCACTTTGTTAAAGGACAAGTAATTGTGGGCCAGTGGAGAGCTCTGATTGCCTCTGGGCTTCGTCAAGACCGATATGTCTCCTCGTTACTTGAGGGCTGAAGAAAAGGAGATCAGTATGGAGCAGGGGAGGAGACTGATGGGAAACATGATCTCCTTCTGATGTGTTAAGTGCTTCCTCCTTGTGTCTGTTTTGAGTTTGCTTGCTGAGTGTATTTTGTGTGTTTCTGAATGCTTCCAAATGACAGTGAAACCCCTTTATATTTGAATAGATACATACAATTGTTGCTATAAAGCTTTGAGACTTTGAGTCGTGCTTATATAGCCATGTGAAGCTCACTTCATATAAGCAGTGGTGCTGCTTGTAGACAGCGCAGAATTTTTTCTATTTCTGCAATGTGACGTAAAACAATCAGATTTCCGGACAGCACAGTCTGTAAAGAGGATGAAGCTAGATGAATATAAAATATGTCTTTTCATTCATTCATTAAGAAAAAAATTCACATATCTGTGATTACCAACCCAATTAGAATTGGGTGAGACTCTCCTTTGCAGTACTAAATTAAACCTAAATATTTCAGGTAACTGCTGATCAGTCATACACACCAGCTTTGTTGAATTTCATCCCATTCCACTAGTTAACAGCTTATACTCCAGAATGTGTTTTTTCCTCACACCATCAGACAACTTCAGGGCCTCCGACAACGTTTCTTTTGACTACAGGTCAGGACTTGACCCTTAAAAAAGATTAACTTCATTCTTGCTGCTGAGATTTTTGGCAAAAACCAAGTGTACGTCCTTGCAAAGTGACTCCCTTATACATTATTCTATAATTATTACTACAACTACACACATTATAATTATCATGCCCATTTGGTTTCTGTGCAAACAATATCTTGATATATAAATTACACATATGGGGTGTCTGCACCCATTCATGGCTAAAAGTGGGACAGCACATGCGTATAATTTCACGATGATTCAGATACATGGGCCTTTATAAATCTTAACAGAATGCATATGTACATTTCGCAGCAAATCAGGCTCAAACCATGACATTACTACACATGGAAAAGCCTTCTGGTAGAGGTAACAACAGTCTTTCCTCCATTTTGGATAAAAAGCATACTCTTACTGTGGATCACTAGTCAAAACTTTTTCAAGATGGCTTTGCAACATTTTACAGACTAATATGACTCTGCAACTTTTTTTTAATCCGAATAAAACTCTTGTTTGTTTGATAATATATCTCTGATGATGTGTTGTGAAGATGAGACTGTGAGGATGCATTGTCAGACAAAACAATTGAACATTGTTTGCTTTTAAGAGCTTCTGTGTTGCCTTTTACAAAAATCTAATTTAAAAAATGTATTGATGTTATTACTCAAATGACTATTTACTTACGCTACACTACGTTAAAATGTGAGAATGTTTCGGAATGTAATCATGCCAAAACATAATGCATTCTAGAGATCACACACTTTCAAACTCCACTGTATGACAATATTGCCTTTTTGATAAATGATCACTTATATTCATTTGAACACTCAGAGAACAGAAGTCAATATATTCTCCTTCACTTTGTCTTTTTTATCCACATAGAATTAATACCTTGACTTGATCAAACACATAGCTCACATTAATTGACATAATCTTCAAGTATTATTCAATATGCCAATACTATCTTTGCATACATCCCATCAGAGTTATAAACAATCCATAACAACCCCATCTATCTCAGGATAAATAGATTTTCCCACATCCAGTCGGTATTTTTCTCCAATAAATACATTAAAAAAAAAAACAATCAGCGAATATATTCCTCAGTGCAGCAGTACTTGTAAACACATTCTCAGAAAATCTCATCACAAAATATCACGTAGCATCTTTAGTTGAGAAATCATCACCTAGCCACACAGCGACTTTCCTCTTCAGAGCATTTTCTTTGTGGCTGCTTCAGGGCCAGGATTTATCCAGCCATTACAGAACAAGGCCCATTTTTCATGTGTAATGGGGTCCTCCATTAAACATGAACCTTGAGGTACTATCATTTAGCTTGGCGCCATCACTTCAACAAACTATCAGCTGATACTTCAAAAGATACAGGCTCCACAAGGAACAATGATAAAAAAGGTGAAGTTTTAGAGAAAAAGAAAAAAATACACATATACTTGAATTATATAATAATTTTGTGTTTATGATTATTTGAACAGCTCAATGACACACTGGAACCACAGATCACTTCCGATACCCTGCCCCAAACCCTACACTACTTCATCACTAATCCCTGAAGCATCCTCGATATTCTCTCCATATGGCTTTAAAGCCAAACTGATCAATATCATTTTCATAACCACTAGGAAAAAAGATAATGTGCAGTGTTAAAGGGCTCACTCAAATAAACAAACCACCAGAGAACTGTTGCCCAAAGCAGCATATTCCCTCATACATTTTAATTGTGCTTCAGCTCGGTGTTTTAGTTATAATATAATATTATGATAGGTGATCATAAACATGATATAAAACACAGTTATGAATGCTGATGCGGCTACATGCTTTACGTGTAAATTGGGAACTGTTTGCTTACATTTGCCATATTACCTTGATTAGGTGATATACTAATTTTGCTTTTGCACTTCAGTGTGCTGCAGCAAGAGGCAATAAAAAGAAAAATGTTGGTGGTTTAATAATAGATCTGGAATATGCAGCCCTTTGCAAACGTTTTGAGCATCTCTCTTTTCTTAATATTTTGCTTCTTAAAAGCAAGGCTTTCTTCTAATCTGCTAAAGTAGACTTGAGCAGTAATTCTCCTGGCTTTCTGAAGATTTTAAAGGTTTTTTCTTCTTCATTGTCTGGTCTTTTACTAATATTTTTTTATTTTGGTCTTTGGTAGTGCCACTTAACACCAACATATGAATTATTCAAGTACGTAGAGGATGAACCAGTGGTGTACTCGCATATAACGGACAACTTCTCAAAGAACCAATCTTTAATTGTATCTTTAGGCACTTTCTTTACAGCAACCTGTGACACACACACTATTTGTTTCCATTTCTTTAAGTGCATCTAAAAAAATGCAGAAAGATAAAGTTTCAGGCATAAGATAGTATTTTTTCTACCAAGGTGATTCCCAAAGAGCCATTACCTGAAAACTTGATATATTTTGGCAGCATGTCCTTAAAAATTTTTGAGAAATTTGGACAAGCGGAAGACAAAGAGAAGTAGTCTAAAAAAAGCTATCTACAGTAGATGAACGGTATCAGAGTGATGTTCGTGAGAAATGGGTAAAAATCCAGCAAAGAACTGATGGGGGAGCTGAGATACGCATCTGAACCTTCAGTTTATCCATCCACTTTTCACTGACGCCTCATCAGAAAGGGTCTCCATGGAAGGGTCGCTGTCAAAAAGCCATTTTTAAGGAGGGGAAACAGAATGAAAAGGCTGAGCTATGCCAAATGACACAAGGACTGGCCTGACAATCAGTGACAACAGGTCTTATGGAGGGATGAATCCTCCTCAGAGCCTGGACTTCAACAACATTGAAGCAGTGTGGGATCATGCTGACAGAATAAAAAGAACAGCTAAGGACTGCCCTTCAAGAAGCCTGGAGACCTATTCCTGAAGAGTACTCAAAGAAATGATAAGAATGCTTGTCTAAGGGGGTTCAGGCAGTGATGAAGATGTCATACCAAATACTGACAAGCTTGTTAGAATTCTATCAATTCCAATTTGGCTTATATACTGTATTTTTATCTATAATGAATTAGTGCAATCTTCCTAGCAATTAATAAAGAAAGAAATTACTCGCTCAAGACTTTTGCGCAGCACTGTCAAAAAGCTTTCAACATCGAAAAATTACATTTCAACTAACAGTGAAGCCCAAGAAGCTTATTTCTCTTATGCCAGTAGATTATACTTAATACGCTGATGATTTTTATAAATCTATTCAAATCAGATATATGAGATGAGATATAAAATCAGGTAATAGAGATTTTAGAACAGCTGGTTGCTGGCGACAAACCTCCCTGCAGCACCTAATCAGAACCTATGAGCGTCTGATTACACAGACAATACCAGTGTGAAACATGGCAGAGAAATCCAGCCTCCTCCTGTACCACTCTGTAATCCCACACCACAAGCCCTCTGCATGACAGACAATATCAGCCTCCCTCAACAGGGCCTTGTCTTTAATGGCACTTTCCATCAGCACAATGTGAAGTACACTGCTTCAGTTGCAGCCACTGAGAGAACACTGGCACTTAATATGTGGCCTTTATGTATGAAGTCATAGCTCATCAGACAGCCTAAGTGAAACGACAGACACTAAATCAGAGAGCTAATGAAAAGTTAAAGGAGGACTAATAAAAATTCATAAAGACCAGTCTGCAGTGGGAGTTGAAAACGGGAGAGTATGCTCATTTCATTTTAGCATGATTCTACCATAAACAGTTAAGGAGTTAACAATAAAGCATGGCTGTAATTGATTATTCCACCTGGCACCATTGCTGTCATTCTATCACTTTGAACACATGAATAAATGCATGTGATACTCAACAATGTGGACATTTGCTGCCTCAGACAAAATTAACTGCATTCTGAAAAAGAGAAGTGAAATATATCACGATGCAAGTGACATGTAATCTCAAATAAGGAGGGATGGTGCGATGTGCTAGTAATAAGAAATGCACTTTAACAAAAGCCTTTAGTTGCCACTTTGTTGGATAGCAACTTCAAATCTCTCAAATATGATCTTTAATTTAGAAAACTGACCACCTTTTGGCACATCTTGTACTGAGATCAAATCACAAATTTTATTAATTCCATGACAAATCAGGACTCAAAGACACAGATTTTTTTTATTATTATTTTGGACCATGTTACTGATCTCCTGTGCTCATAACTTCTGCTGTGATCAAATATCTACTCCTCTGACAGAGAAAAAAAAATTATTACAAGCACAATTTTTAAACAGCTTTCTATCTGCTACTGGCTTCTCCAGTAAAACAGGCACCTCTGAGAGCACTTTTCTGGCTCATGCCCAGGCATTAAATGACACATTTCGCAAAGGACTAGAATGGAAATACGGGAAGCTAATATTGCTTTGTCTGCATCTCTATTTTCTCCTTCCACTTTTCCATCTCTGCTCCACTGACTCCACTCTATTTACTCTAACAAAGCTCAAATTGCACTTTTTTTCCCACAAATGGGAGATGTTTGTTATGTCTGTAAGAGATTAGAGCTGTACACAACAAAAGCAGGAATCTCCCATGCTGAACAAGACATTTTCAGCTGCACATCTGTTTCTGTGTAAATTCTCTTTGTCCGTTTTTAATCAATGTCTTGCTGATATTTGAACTTTTTAGAGTCACAAAGTCCATACTTATGGTATATAAATAAAAGTGTTTTGACATCCGACTTGCCTTTAAAGTCAACAATGAGCCTCTCATTGTGGCTCTGCTGGACTGCAATTCATCATCTCATCAGTATGTGAGGCAACATCCCTGAACATAAGCAGCATTTTGATCTGTGTGACCAACAACAAAATAGACAGCCATGTTGTCATTGGCAAAGACCTTGCCACAAAATATCTGTTTGCAATATCATTGAACTGCCTTACCTGGAACCGTCTGTCAGCTGCAATATTCTAAATGATAAGCAGAAAATGTGTAGCTTGCATTCAAATGCTCCGTTCGGGAAGTTATTTAAAGGCACTGATTTCTTTCGGGGACGCAGTGGTCCTCTCCCTTTAACATACAGATTACTGCAATGACAGCTTTGTAAGACGGCTAAATCAGTACCAATCTATCCAATCAATGCATCTATTACTGAACCTATGTAATTGTTTTCCCAGGTAATAAAAGAGCAAATGCAGAACTCATGCTGTAAGCCGAAAAACGGTTAAAGCAGAATATCAGACCAGAGAAAAATGGTACATATTTCCTTTGGGGTCAATGTTTAATCACAGCAGAAGAAAAATAGGCTGACAAATCCAAAGGAAGAACAAGAGCAAAAGGGTGATCCATCCTTATTAGGTACAAATCTAATGTATCAAGCAGCTGGTCAGAGGCAATAGACTGGTCAGTGGGAATCATAGAGCACTGCACATGTGGAGATGGGCCTTTTCTGTATTGGCCAAAGCTTGCTGATGCAGAAATACTGGAAATAGCAAACAAAAATACCTCTTCCTCTGTTGCTTTGCATTTAAATTGAATCTGCCATGGTTTCAATGGTGCACGGAAAATGCAGGAGACTGTAGATACCATTCTAAATGATACCTTGCTTCCACAGAGGACGCTCTATTGCTCGGGGAGTCATACATCATCATTCTCTTGTCACTGTATTCACAAATATAATCTGTTTTCAAGTTGTTGTTTTTTTGCAGAGTCATGCCTACAGGAAGGAGCTCGGCAATTTCGCTTACTGACAAGATTAGCGCATAAATAGTACTTTTTATGTCATCAAAGATTAAAGACGTACTGATCAGTTTGGCACTGTTATGACTTGGCAGCACATAAATGTTTCCAAATCTCTCACACACTAAAGTTGGAAGTTTATGCATCGAGATCTAAATCAGGATCCAAGATGCAGCATGTATGAGACTGTATTCCTGTTTTAGGGTCAGATAAATCGACTAGATGTCTGGCTAAGATGAAAACTGCTGTGTAATTATTCTGAGAGGAGTGCAGGGGAATGAGCTATATCCCCGATTTGGACAGTAAAAAGTGGTCAACATCTGATATCTTGGTTTATTACTTAATCAAAGGAAAATCGGCTGAATGGACTTTAGTATAAAATAAACACTTAGTCTAAGGTTTATTACATGGGAGATAAAAATCAAATCAATCCCTATTTATTCTGAAGTTCAGACTTTAGCGTCTATACGGACAACACTTGCTAAGTATTGTGCCAGCCTCACCTTCATGTTTTCTAAATAACATACTCAAGTCAGTGCAGACTTAAACATTTCTACCACCTTACAAAGACTAGTGTCACCAATAAAAGTGAGACAACAACACACTACTTGGCAGACTTCAGCTAATTAATCAATTAATTATTGTGCATCATTTAATGGAGGCATTCAAGCTCTCCTATTACACTTCAACAGTCGAATAGACAGCATGATCCCTTCTGTTTCCACCTGCCTCTTGTACACACAGAGTTAGCCAGGTAAATAATAGGGTCAAGGGTGAATGTGTCTGCAGAAAGATGGAGAAGGGGCTCCATTTTCTGCATAACCATCCATGACGAGCTCTACAAGCGAGTGGGAGTGATAACACTGGTTTACAACAGTGTGAGGAGGTGAAAGAGGAAATGTTTTCCTGCAGATGTAAGGCAAGGTTTAATTGTCCTCGACTCAGAGCTTATAATGTCTTGGATTTGGTGCAGAGGATGAGTGGAAACATTCTTGTCACATAACTAGACTGTATCCTCTGCACCCTGCAATGCCCATAAACCAGATGAGGCATCTCCATTTGCTTTCTCTGCTTGTAGCTGTGGGTTATTCATATGCAATTTCTATTGCATAAGTATATAAAATCAGATTACACATACACAACAAAATCTATGAAACAAAATTTGAATTTTGCTTAAAGGATCCTTTTCAACAATAAGCATTCCAAATTCAATACTGGAACCACATTACACTGAATTTCTACAGGTTAAAATCATCTACAGTATACATCTATTAATTGATCGATAGCATCAAGGACTGCAAGGTAGAGATGCAGTGAATCTGTGAGTGTGCGTGTGTGTGATGTCACTCTTATTAAGTTCTTTCATGACCAGCCTGGAAGACATGCTTCAACCAACGAGTGACGCAAACCTGTGCTGCAGTGACTAAATCTAAAGTTGTGTAAGTAAAGAGTAAAGCACGTCTAACGAAACCTGTCTTGATATGAGATGCTTGCACAGATACAAGCATACACTGTAACTTCGTCAAAGTGGCTGCAAAAATAAAACTGCAAAAGGAAAGAAAGGCGTTGCTCCTGTCCAAACTTTGGTGAAAGCACTTAAGCTTGTAATTCTAATAATTTGACGAGAACATTATTCCCTGACTAACTTTGACCATGAGTCAGAGGGAGAGCTGCATAGTGAAAATGTCAAAAAGTCAGATTTGAGGAAATAATGGGCTGTCATTTACATCCGCCTTTTGTCCAGCTTTTCATTCTCTCTGTTTATCCAACCGTTTGACATTTCGCCCAAACTTCTGCTTTCGGTGAGGAGGATTGATTCGTTTGAAATTTCAATCTGCAACCAATCACAGAGGACATGAAAACCCTTTGAGAGCAGTCATTTTCATCAGCGATCCACACACTGCCCGAAGAACATTAAATATGAAATGGAAAAAAAAAAAATACAAAAGCCCTGCTTCCTGAGGGACTGCAGCAAGAAAAGTTGCTCAATAAAACATGAATTGTTCAATATTAGAGCTTCTACTGTAAGCAGTTCTACAGCACTTTGTTGAACTTTTCATGCATGACAAAATTAACCCACATTAAACATAATTATTCAACCTTATTTTGTAGAAGTCTCTACTTTAACCCTCAGGTATATTGATTTTTTTTTCTTATTGGTAGAAGCAGTTCCAGTAATTGCGAGCTAGTAGTGCATGGAGAGAACATTGGCTCTTGTATATCAGAACCTCTGGGGCACGGGGGTTCACTTCTTGATTAAACACAGCCATAGAAACTGACAGCTGGGATCATTTACCAACAGGACTTGAAATGCAAGTGATTACCACTGTGAGAGCAGGAATAAAACTGAGCAGCAGAGGAGGAATGGGGATGCAATGCGGGATAATATAATCAGAGAAAGAGCATATTAAGGAACAGAGAAAACTTTAATTGAAGTTAGCACTGGTGATGATCATTTTAAGGAGAAGAAGGGCAGACAGAGGAAGAGCCTTTGGGTAAATGAGCAGTTCTCTGAGAAAATAATCCATATAAATTTAACTATAACTCCTCTAAACAGCCACTGATCTCAAATGCTGCAGTCTTGATTTAATAATTATTTAAAGCTACATAGCTTAGTTCTACTCGCACTGTGTTTTCCCTCCTCCCGATCGAAGGACTAATCATGAAAACATGTACAAATTTGATTTTGCATGTTTGCTGTGCAGGCAAGAACTGCACAATAATGGTTATCATGAGGGGCTGATCACTGCAACAGGATTGAGAATTAGGAACATTTTCTAACCTCATGTCTGTCACAGGACATTTTCTATGCATTTGTGTTTAGTCCTCATGTACACATCTTTGTTAAATATCATGGAAATATCCCAGTATGCACATTGTTGTGTGATTGAAACAGTGAATATTTGAGTGTATGTATAAGTAAAAGCATTATAACCACCAGCCTAATATTTTGCAGTCCACTTCATCAAAGAATACTGAGCAGTCAGAGTGCGGAAGCAGTATCACTTTACTTGGCAATGGTTTTAATGTTCTGGCTCATTGGTGAAAAATAACAAGTGATGTATTAGTGTGTGTGTATGATGGATTGATCAAAAAACATTGTAAATTGCTTTGTATAATCTAAAAAAGATTTAAAGAAGCAATAAAGATACAGAAGAAGGTAAGCTCTAATTACAAACTATAAACAGCTCAATAAGAAATTTCAAATAACCAGAGACTTTTTTTTTCCAATGAAAAATCGAAAGCCATGGAGCTGAATTTCATGCTCAATTCAGCCAACAGTGATGTCTTGAACACGAGAACTCAACCATACACACCAAACTAAAAATAACCCAGCCTTTCCTTCCACACAGAGGGACTCTCATTTACAAACATTAGAGCAAATGGGAAAACTGATTACTCGGCCTGGCATGGGAGAATTCAAATGGACAGTGCCATAGGATAACCACAGGCCAATGTTGAGTGCAAATACAGACAAATGAGGAGAAATGCCATCCAGGAAATCTGTGGTGGTGGATGATGTGGTGGTGACAGAGCCGATTGATACAAGCACAGAAACCACAACTCTTGTCGCAGAGTACCCGCACTGCACAGCCCCCTCATTCTTCTGAATTAGATCAGTTTGACAACCTCCAGTTGGAAGCCCAAACACTACACAAAAATGCTGGGTTACCCAGAAAAACAACTTAGTTTAATTTGGTAAATGGCCTTAACCAAATTAATCTGAGTCATGGTTTGAGATTGTACAATTCACACATATTCTGAGAGGCGTCCCTCAACAGGTTAAACTTTATATCACTCTTTTCAGCTGCCATGGTGACATTTTAGTGACAGGCTCATCATTGACTAATTAGGTCTGGTAATTAATAAGGTATGAAATTACAGGGCTGCTGAAGAAAAGAAACTTCTGTGAAACCAAAGCAAGAGAAATGTTCGACTACATCAGCACTGAGATGTGTGTGTTACAGACTTGTGTAGAGCAGAAATGAAGGTGAATGGGACAAAGGGATGATAAAAGCTGGCAATCAGACGTGTTACTACTTTCTAATCATAACATCTGCAATGGCAACGTCAAAGAATGTTTCACTTTTAAAAGACTTTTAGTCCAAACTAAATGGCCATGTTCATTTTTGACTACAATGAGCACACCCTCCCTCAGCTGGTTGACTTAATACTAAGCCAGATGGTCTTGCAGTTCTTTAGCAGCCCCCTGACAGCCAGTAGCTCATTTTCAGTCAGATAAAGTATAATCCTCATGAGTTTTTAGTTACTGCAGGACATCAGCAGTAAGTTCCAATAATACTTGCTATGTAGCCAAGCACGAAAGAGCCAAAGAATCTGTGCTGCTCTGGTGTTTGACAGCAATATAGAGGCAGAAACCAGAAACCAGAAGTAGGCAAGGACACTGAAACAGAGTAACAGCGAGCTGAGCCTGCAAAGAAGTCGATATGGTTGCATATTCTACTTGTCATTCTGCGGCCGACAAAGGCAGTCCACCCAAAAAAAAGGGGTCGTGGTGAAAGGTCAAAAGAAAGTTGTTAGCAGACAACACTGATACGTGTTCTCCTGTTTTTCCATTATGCAAGATACTTAGCAGAGATGCTTAATTGATGTTGTGGATAAGATACCCTGTCGCGTCAAGTCAACCTGTAAAATATCCAATTAAACTAATACAACTTTGAGTTTCCTGTGAAACTCCTTTGAAAATTCAGTTCTAAAAAGTTGTTCAGAGTGCTCGAAGACAATGTCACAAACCCATAAAGCCTAAACAAACCTAAGCATAAACCTTAATTAACCAAAAACTTTCATTAATTCATTCTTATCCACTTGCCTCGTAGCCAAACTTGCAACACAGATGTTTGAGGGTTGTATTTAAAATACAATATAATATTATAAGTTACCCATAAATACGCAATCGTGCACGGGATGAACACAAAAATGTAACTTCACACCACAATATGCTTGTCAGGCAAGTGAAGCTGATGCCATGTTAGTTTGCTGGATATGAAAGACAATGCTATGCATCATGGTCCATCTGTTACTGTTTCACCTATCCAAACAAGATGTTCATGTACAACAGATGTACACTGTAATACTGCACAGCATTAAAAGCAGGAGCCTTTCACTTCATGGTAATTTCAGAACAAATGCTCCAAATCAGCTGATGAGCAAAAATCAAATATAAGAAATATGCAAAATATACCCCTGGCAAGTTTTTTTACCCCTTAATTTTTCAATTAGGTTTGCTGAGTGATCAAAAGTTTATAATGTTAGGCTAATTATTCCAGAGGTGGTACAAGAGCTGGAAGTATTTTCTACAAACTAAAGTTATTAGTTTTCACCATTAGCAATGCAAATAGGGACTTCAAACATTAGCTTATCATAAATGTCTGCAAATACAATGTCTTACCACTGTTCCACTGATAAATCACCAGCATTGCGCAGACTTTCTGCACACTACAGCAAAAATGTACTCTACCTTTACAGCCCATAAAAACAAGCAGGGGAAAATAGTGTATTGTCTCATGCCACTTAAAATAAGGACACGGTTGCACAGACATGCATGATGCCAACTCAACCTGCCTGCAGGTATCAAATATTCATGTTTGGTCAGGGATTATGGGCTTTGAACATGTTGTCCTCATGGGACAGGTGGAACATGACCTGCTAATAGTCATCAGGAAACCAAAGAGAGGGAAACAAAGAAGGGCCCTCGCGTCATTGGGCAGGAGCCCGCACACATGCACATAAGTGAACTCAGTAAAGAGTCAGTGAAGGCTTTTCTTTCCCCAAAGCCACAGATTGAAGGTCACAAAGAGAACATGAACACAATTTTTTGCAAGAGACCTAAAAAGCATCTATTGCTTTAATAACATAAATATTTAGCCAAAGTTATTCTAAGTAGATGATTAAATAAATAATTTCTGAGTTGATTTCCAAGAGGAATATATACACTACTTTCTGACAACATTGCCTAAAAAGACTCCAATGACCATTTCAGGAATCCATCTCAGGGGGACCGACACTTTGAGGAGTAACCAAGCATCACTGTTTCAGAAGTAATTCCACAACTTCTCCAAACTATTGCTCATAATCATACACTCACAAGCTGAAAACAAAGACACTCTAAATTAAGCAGATGATGAATGCAAGTGGTAGAAAGGAATCAGGTGAAGGGACCAGAGAAGCTAAAAGGGCTGCAGCGTTCACTTCACTGTGTCCTGGGCCATCTTTGAACCCATGCTTCTAAAACTAAACATTCACTGTTTTTCTTCAAAATCTTTTCAGTGAACACATAATCAGTGCTGTCAGAAGAGTTTGTTACACAAACTTCCAGTGCTCTGTCCTTTCACGTTGGCCAAATGAGCATCATATGTGGCTTTTCAGCAACACTGCAGCATGTTCTACAACCGACTAGAAACCAGTGTGTGCAGTTTCAGTTGCTCTGGTCATATCGTGCTTTTCTTCGTTCTTTTTGAGATTTTCAATTCAGCTTGCATTCTTTAAAACAGTGATTGTTGTGCAAAATTTATGTTTGCTGTGCTATCTGAGTGAGAGCCTGCTTCAAGTGCTCAAAAAAAAAAAGTAACATTTTATTACTAATAAGTCGCTGATTAACTGCAACTGTTTATATCTGGCTTGGCAGGTATATTTTCTTATTAATAATAATACTAAAGGTGCCTACTTAAGGCACAAGCAGAGTAAAACAGCATTAGTTTTACTGAATGTCACATTGTGGATATATAAAAACTATAACCATCAGGCAGACAAGCTGCAGAACCAAGCTGTCAGTTAACTATGGGAGGGATTTTCACATCGCATTACTAAACTTTTAAAATCTGAGGGGGAAACAAACGCAGCGCCGTATCTGGAGACAAAGTTAACCCATTTTAGCTGACTTAGCAATAAAACTTTAAACATCTTAAGAAGGAGGAGAAGAAAAAAAGCTTGTTTGGCATTTACTGCAGGCCACTGAACCCGATATGTAATCATTTAAAAGCTCATAAACACTGTAATTGTCCTGGGTCGTTTCATTATAAAGAACACGGCAAACAAAATATTCAGCGCCGCATTAAACTCAAAACAACTTCACTGACAAGCTTAATGAACCCTCTCTAAAATCAATGTGAGCTGCTTACAGGATCGCCAAAGATTATGCAGGGAGGTGAAAACAAACTTCTACCTCTCTTTGCTCCAATGAGTGGCGAGGAGATATTGAGTGGGGTATGTCGTGCGATGTCAAACAATATACTCAGAATTAATGATAAGTAGGTTAGACTGTCCTGACCACAGGAAAGGGGTGATGCATTGCAGAGGCTGGGACATCTGACAGCCAGACATTCGGGGAGGAAATGAACTGTGAAGGTGTGGTGAAAACTTACAAAAAGTACTAGTGAGACCCAAAGCCAAAGTGTTCTGCAAAGCAAGAGGTAGAAAAGACACATTTAAACAATCACATTGCACAATACAAAGAGTATTGATTACAAAATAAACAAACATTGAAAAAGTATCACTTAAAAGTGTGTGACATGAATAAACCAGCTTTCGGACATCTACTTGATCCTGATGGATACTCTGGTGTACTCGCAGCTCTCTCTGCTCGTCTGTCACAGAGGCTGTGTTGGAAATGTTGGAAGAGATGAAGATTTTTCCCCAGTGTGTGCAACCAATAACTTTCTGCTTTTCAAAGGGCTGAATATGTGCTGACACTGCCGTTTGGATTTATAACCTGGCAACGTATGCATCTGTAATTTGCTTCCCTTTTTTCTTGTACAGTCAGAAAACCCGAGGCCTGCTGTTCAGCAGTGACGCTCTGAATACCAATGATGGCCTTCTGTCTCTATTACCAGTTGCAGAATTATTGGTCTGTTTTAAATCAATAAATGATTTCCTGTGCTCACTGAAGACATCAAATGGATTTCTCTTTATGGTTTCATATCACAGTCAGGATGAATGCAAAGTACACAAGAATAATGATGTCAAAACCGGACCTTTAACATGCGTCTCGTTTCGAGAATTGCAAAGACAATATGAATTTGTGGCAGTACAATTGTGATGTACAACAAAATCTGCCCATGCTTGTGTGTTTGGTGGCTTTGGAAACTAAGTGATCTATGAAGTAATGAAGCTTTTCTAGGACAGCGAACATCACAAATAAAATACCACGGTCTGCTAACTGACTTCATCAATCATTTGGCTCCCCTGGTCATCCAAATATGGCTTTGCTCTGGTCAAACTCCATCTATATTAATCTGCTCCACAGGCTGTGCAAGAAAACATTTCAATGATCTGTTTATAGATAAATGGCTCCATCCAAATAGAAAGTGTCCACTAAATCAGTAACAATAAGCTTTACGATGCTATAGATGTCTCTTCCAAGACAGTTGTTGAACAACTACAAGTGGCAAAGACAAATTTTGTGCAGTAATGAGTTTATTTGCTGGCATTAACGTTGTGTGTTTACTCTTATAAAGATGAAAGATACAAAACAGTCGACAGAGTTGCTGGCTTCAAACTGAGATTATTTAATGCAAAACTGAATCAATCAACATCTGATTACACAAATCCACCTGAAAATGCTACATTAGCGCATATAGTCTACATAGAACAAGATATAATTAAATGGCCAGATTCTTTTTTCAATCGCCACTTGACGGTGGAAACCTGTTTGAAAGGTAATTACAGCATCTCCTTTCAATGAACATCAATTTATCAGTACAGTTCTGTGCATAGTGAAAATGTCTTTTTTCGCACAAACCCAGTCTCACAGCAAAAAGTGAAACGCGTCACAACAAACACTGTTGATTTATGTCCACAGAGAAAACGTGTACTTTTTTTGTACATAGAGGAACACAGCATCACCACATTTCACAAACGAAGGAAAAAAATTGAATTAAATAAATAGACATTACCTTGTATTAAATATCTTTTTCCGGGTTGTCAAGTCACATTTATAGAAATGGCTCATCTTCATTTTGAATGAAAAGTTAATAAAACTAATTAAATTAAACATAAAACAAATTTTAGGGAAAATCTTAGACAGCCTTAAACTGCACCAAATGATTCTGTATAAAATACATTGTTCTTCAATAGTATCATTCCCATTAATCTAGGATTGTATTGGATCATCTTCTAAGAGAGACATACACACTTCCAGTTAAAGTATATTTCTAGCACAAGCAATTAATTCAGTAAATCCAAAGAGAAATATTGCCCAGCCTTGTATTTTACATGATCAATTAATAATGATAATAAATAAGTACCGACACTGAAAGAGAAGAGAAGGCTCAACCAAAATCTAGGGTCATTAGTGCAATACAAATCAATGCCACATTTTATCAACTGAAGCTTTGAGGAAATTAAAAGAAATTACTCCAGAATACACACTAATCCCATCATCAAATAATGGGGGTGTCTGTCAAAGCCAAACGGCTTGCTGGTAGCCATGGCAACCAATAGTGTAGTAGTAAACTCCTCTGAGCAAATACTGTATAGATGGGTTTTGGTATGATTGGAAAGCTGAAACCATCTACTCCTTTTATAGGGCAGTTCACTAGTGGGGCTGCCATCTCTCCTCCCCGCTGGTTCTGACTGTCGGTAAGGTCAAGGAGAAAATAGGCCACAGCTGTGTGAACCGCTTCATTTTCCATAGCTTATTTATTTAACTGACGTTTCTTAACAGGCATAACAAGAAAACGTATTGTAAATCTCACATTCACAGAAGCACGCTGTTGTTCATTAGCAGCTTCATAGAGCACATCTGTGCGGCTTAGCACCATACAGTGTGATCAGCGACAACCAACGTGACAGCATCTCAGTTAATACAAGAACGAAACAGGAACCACAGAAACAAAGGTGACAATATATGCTGCCAGTGTAGTCACATCATCTATGCAGCTCACCAGAACAAAAAAAAAAAAACATCATGCGGTGCACCGTAGAGTGCAGAATAAGCGTTGAAAACAGATTCTAAATTACAAGACCCGAGTACTGCACTAAGCTTGAAGCATTAATTCAAGGATCAGTGTATGCTACTGCCTCTAACCTTTATCCTTTATAGAAAACTTCATGAAGTAATCTGCTGGCGATCCGCAATAATCCAATGTTTAATCCTGTTAAACTCACTGATTCAGTATCCTCTTATGAGAAAAGCTGATATAAAAAAAAAAAAGCTAAAAAGACCTTGTGGCTTGATACCAGCACAGGTATCGTTATGAGGAATGCCGACAGTGTACACTGAGTGCAAAAACTTTTATCTTCGGGGTGATTTCAAAAGATTCAGCTCAAATGTACAAACTAAACATTTGATAAAATGTATGTAAAACTTTTGATAATCAGTTCTATATGCAGCTTTAGTTAAAATACTTTGAAGTTCTGGAATCACCATGACAGAGAAAATGAGCTTAAACACAGTCAAATGCTTTAACATATTAAAACTGCTTTCCATGCATAAGTTGAGATGCTTGGATTTGTCATTTTTCCACTTTTTCTTCAACGATTACTCGTAGCCAAATGGCTTGCCGGTAGCCATGGAAACCAATAGTATACTCCTCTGAGCAAATACTGTATAGATGGGTTTTGGTATGATTAGAAAGCTGAAACCATCAACTCTTTTCATAGGGCAATTCACCAGTGGGGCTGCCGTCTCTCCTTGCTGCTGATTCTGACTGTCACTAAAAAAATTTTAAGTTCTAAAATCACGATGACAGAGAAAATGAGCTTAAACACAGCCAAATGCTTTACCATGCGCAGGTTGAGATGTTTCCAATGATTACTCGCAGTCAACCCAAATGCACGCACAGTAAGATGAATGATGCAGAGTAGGTTATACATTCAAACCCACTCTGGAAATTTTAACAGTTGTCAAGAAGGCTTTGCAGGCGCAGATGTGTACACAACTTAACACTGAAAGTATGCAAGCCAGATGTGTTAAATACTAACTTTGTAAGAGTGGAGAAGTTTAACCATACTGTGGAGAAGACGAAGCAAAAACCTCAGCAGATTTAGGAGAATCTCAGCAAATGTGAACACAGAAGGGTTAAATTCACCTCTTAAAGTCTTACCTGTGTTGAGCGTGCCTGTTACAAGTCTAAACAGGTACTGCGCAAACTTGAAGATCTCACGCTTGCATCTTTTCCTGCAGCTCATCTTTGCTCCTCAGGGAGGGGATTCTTGGAGGGGTCAGCACAAAATGAAGACGGACTTCAGGGTTCAACAAATGCAATAAGAAATCTGGGGAAGACAGTGACTTTGACAGAGTGCCACAATAGGGCAAGTGTCCTCTTCTCTCCTCCACTCGTCTGGCTGTGTCAGCGTGGCCCTTGTGTAGCGGAAGGGATGCTCATCAGTGACTGAACAGCAGCGAGAGGGGCTCGTCTTGTGTGTGTATATGTATCCCAGCTCCTCTGCTGCCCGGCTCCAGGGTATGTCTGTCTGATCAACACAGGGATGTCATGTGGTCTTTTGTCAGGTCATTAATATTTGCTTTCCGGCAGTTTACCTCCTGTTCTCTGGGGAAGGTGAAGGAGTTTCTTTCTTTCTTTTCCCCCAACACTCACTCCTCCTCCTCTTGACACTTTTTTCTGCACTCTCCTACTCTTCCTCCGTGTTACTACTCTGCTGGCTTCCCACCACAGTGGGTTTCTCCCTCTCTGTCTCTCGCAGACACACAAACAAACACACACTCCCACACTTGATCTCGTAGTGCGCCTGCTGCTCGCTCTACTCAACACCATCTGTGGATGTTTTACCCTCGCTGACGGTTGCCATGGAGGTGTGGCCTGATTGGCCCAAGCAGAAGAGGAGGAGGAGGAGGAGAAGAAGAGAGTTAGAAGGCACACAAGGAGGAGGAGGGAAATAAAGAAGAACAAGGGGAAAGTGTCCACCTCAATGAATCAGCAGCGACAGTACATTATGGCCCTGTTTCGTGACGTCTAACGGTACGTTTACTCATAGTGTGACAGTAATGGAAAAATGTAATGGTATAGCATAAGACAGACATGAGGTTAGGTGATTAAGAATTCGACAAATACACTCAAAGAAAAAGTCAAGACACTGGTAGAGGACAAAGCTGTGGAGCCCAGGTGGAAATTTCCTGCATCAAAATATCAAGGTCAGTGATGATAATGACTGACAGGCTTCATCCAGCATTTGTGATGACACTGGGACCAGCCAAGTGCATCATCATCTCGCCTAATTAGCCTGCACTGTACCTCAATTGCGGTCATCTATCAATGCCAAGTATGTCATCAAGTCAAACCCTGAATGGTTTCTGCAGTAGCTTTACTTAAGAAAACAGACGAATGACAATTTTCTTATTATCTCCTGTCTAGCAGGTTGGCAGACTTAGGTATTGCTCTGAAATTGGCCTAAGGTTCTACAGGTCACTAGGCAGAGTGGCATTTCTTTTTTGGTGAATCCTGCTCTGGTTGGAAACATTGCACACTCTGACTTTGGAGTTCTTGTTAATGTGCTAAGCTACACACGCTTTTCAGAAAGGAACGAGCAGCGAGGGGTTACTTCCAGAGGCAGGAATAAAAAAATGTGTGCTTGGAGGAAAATAAAGATTTCAAAGACTTGATATAAGGTGTGAAACTTCTTACTGGGTCAGAGCACAACAGTGAAGAAGAGCAAAGTCTCAAAAAGGTGAATAATTTAGAAGGTACCTATTGGCCAAAGAAGAGCCTTTGTAGCAGGACTTTGGCAGAGGACATTAAATGTGGTTTACAAATCAAACTTCTCAGATGGCATATAAGCAGTTTACTATTACACAACAACAGCAGGTTCTAACCAGTAACTTGGCCGTCTTTCCCAAACCAGTACAGAGTCGTTAACATTACACTGACCTTTATAATAGCATCCAGAATACTGCACAGCGGATAAAGTAGAATCGATTGAGCTTTTTCTAATATAAACAGAGAAAGGCTGCTTGATTTTGCATCGGAATTACTTCTGTGACTTGTTGGTTGAACATACAACTACGGCTTACAGTAGAGACAATATTCACATTCCATTCTGTACACTCCAGCCCATTTATTTTTGGTTTCAGTGAGGATAGGAAAGGTGCCTGCCTGATTGTGGATTAGGTTCACACTTTGCAAGCCCAACTCATCGGCTATATCAACCCCAGGGAGAAATCTTAATTTCAGTATCACCTGTCAGGCAAAACTGGTTTCCATTTCTATCTATGTTTCCAATAAACAAACACGCCCCTTCAGGCTCTGTAATTTCCATGGGGACGTTCTTGAGCAGCAGCGCTCAAGCATTTTCAGGTCACACCATGAACACACACCAATGTCCATGACAAAATGTGCTCTGTGAGGTTTGTCACCTCACTATTTCTGAGATAAACAGATGGCCTGTGGCACTTCAGCGGCAAACACACACTGAACAAACCACACTGCTGAAGTACACTGCTAGCAAACACTGCACTTAAAACTAAAGGTCTGCTACTTTCTGAGCCTTCAAGTGACTCACATGACTTTTAAGGCCTCCCCAACCCCCTTATTGAGTGTGAAGTGTGATGTGCGGAATAAATCACTACATTCCAAGTCCATATACAGTCAGGAAAAAAATCCCGTTCGCCTTAATGAGCATGATCAAGGTAAAAAGAGAAATGGAAGCTATAGAACATATGCTGAAATCTAAAAGAGGCATAAATCAAAGTGATGTCTTGAGAACAAGTAAAGAGTTTATATTCTACAAAGATTTGAGTAATGGCACAAGAACATTTAAATCAGATATTTATGCTGTCATCACTGGTCAGTGCATGTCCTTTAAGTTATGATTTTCAAGTCCACTACACTCTATATACATTGAAAGAGGCTAGTCAACTCATTTTAATCAAACTTTTTCAACATATCTAATATTGGTGAGATTGATTATGTGGTATACTTCTCTTTGAAGTTCAGACGAGGGTCTAACTACAAAATTAGAAGACTGGTCAGCTGGTTTGTGTCTAAAAGTAAACCAAATTATACAATATAGTTAGTTTGAGCAACAAAACTCAAGATGAGGGTGAACTTCACTCAAAATTCCTAGTAAATTTTCCTCCAATTATCTAAAATCTAAAGTCCCAAAGAAACTTCCTGTATCTTTAAGACTGTAGGATTGTGGACTTTTTCATGTTGTGTCCTGCAGAAATGACTGGAGTAACATGAAATAGGCTCCACTCAGGGTGAAGTTGACATATATATTGATCCATCTGGAGAACACTAACTGCAGGTGCCAAGCAGTAAGAGCCACCATTACCACAGGAGCTTTTTCCATCTACTCTGTGACAGCAGTTTGGCTGCCTTAAAAACACTGCAGAAAGCAGGCAGTCAAAAAAACAAGGGAGCAAAACTTTCTAATGTGAATCGTTTGCATCCTAAAAAGCAGTAAAGTTGCCCATTAAACACACTAATTGGCAGACAGCTGATAATGGACAACCTGCCAGAGCTTTGTTTAAAGGGACCACTAAACTGGAAGTAGCACTCTGTCATTGAATGTACTTCATTTTGCTTAGGTAAGTGCAACACCCTGAAAAAAGTTCTGAAAGTTACTAGATTGAGGCAGGACACTGTATTCAGCTGTCCATCGACAACCTTAATCACAGATAAACTATTCTAAATGTATACACCAGTACTTACAAATGATTCAAGCAGGGTTTTCTTGTCCTTAGCATTGATGTAACATATGCAACATTAGAGATGTGGCTCACGTTTAATATTAAAGTCAAAGTAAATAATTAAAAGCTGAATACTTGATCTCTTAAATGGTTTTTATACCATAGTTCTAGTCTCTTCAGAGGCTTAGAAATAAAATGATGGAGTGAAGGGTTAAGTTTTACACAAAACCTTTCACCACCTTGGAAAAATGTCTGATTTAAACCATACTGCCAATTATCAGATAGGCTGAATATTGACAATTTAAAACACAAATGCTGATGTTTTTTTCTCACCGCAAATTCTAACAATCACCGTTATCCACAATTTTCCATCTATCCGACAATACACACAAATACATTCCCTATTTTCCTGTTGCTGCAGCTTGAATCAAGCCATTGCAAGTGCGCTTGTTTGTCCACTTGGGCCAAGAGTCACGCATGCTCTTGCTATCTTTTTAAGCCATGTCTATTTTTGCTTGGCCCAATGATCCCTCAGGCTGAAGCCTGACAACTGCTTATGTGTACAAATTCATTGGCACCCGACTTGCAAAAGCTTTTTGCCTATACTAATATTTCAGAGAGCCAATCTGTTTCTCCAGATAAACTTATCAAATGTCCAATAAATATGAATCAAAGATCAACTCAATGACAGCAGCTGTGATGTAAGGTCATCTACACCGATATACAGGTATGCTTGAGAGTAAGTGAACCAGTCAGTTTTCTTTGTTAGTGACAAAAGATGACTTTTCTTTTAAACATGGTGTTAGCAGTATCATAGCTTGTATTCGTTTTGCTACAGCTGGACCAAGATGGCTTGTCATAGCTGGTTAAATAAAATCTTAATTGCAACAGAAAATATCAGAAAATCTGTCTTTGAACCGAATCTTAGACCTGTAGAGCAAGATCATGTCCCTAAACCTAAAAAACAAGTCATTTTACCCAGGAATAGTTCATGAAGGAATTAAATAAACAGTCTAGAATATTATTTGTAGAAACCCAACAGACATGAAATTGTTCTGTACCAAGTGATGTTTTTCTATTTTTGTTGAGTCTGTTATTGAGAGAGCTCACTCTCATTGGCTGTTCAGAGTTGCAAATTGGTACTTAAGCAAGTACGCGGAAGTGACCACAAAACAATAGCAGCCAACTTAAAATGTCCCACATAACCTTCTCTCATTTGTGGTTTTCATTTCTCCGAAACAAGCAACACTTTTCGCAACATCATCATGTGGAGCGAAGAAACTGAAGATAATCTGATAATCATGTCCAGATCTGTATGCCATCACCAAAAACTGCAAAAGAAACACAGCTATGTGAACATTTTCTCCATCTACAGGGTATTCTGGTTGCCTTTCATTTTAATGTACATACCGCTGCCCCCTTCTTCACTTGCAAGCTCTGTCTTGTTGTGCAGGCATAGATTATACATCCTGGGCGAGAGTTGGAAGTGGTCTTTGAAGTGATTTCAAGTGCTTGTTTGTTCGCCTAGAGACTGGCAACGTGAGGATACGCAGCAGGCGGCTTCTTGTTGCCACTGGTTCCTCAAGCCATTTTGATGTATAAGAGCCTTCACACATACACACAGCTGTGTGTATGTGTGAGTAAGTAAGTAATAATATATATATATTTTTTTAAAACAGCTTAAACTATGGCTTTAACCAGTTCATCGTTCACTTACAGAAATAAACAAAATACCACGAAAATGTCATTGGAAAAAAAAAGACACCCCAGATTTTAAGATTATAAACAACTGAGGAAAAGCAACACAGCTTTGATATTTGCATCCATGAAATCACATCACACATCCAGTGAGACTATTACACTTATCACCACCAACAATACACAATGAAATAAACTTTATACATACTTTATCTGAAATACTTTTACACAAAGAAAAAGCTAAATAAAAACCTGTGTCAGACTGCTGCAGGTACAGTACCTGCAAGCTGTCATTGAACAGGCATCAAGTCTAATGTCTGCCAGGCAGCACCTGAACCTATCACGCAACACCAGCTTTCAGTTAGATGAGCCACAGTATATGTGTAGCCTTTAGTCCTGCAGCTCAGCAAAGCAAAGTTTTGCTAAACATGGCCAAGGTCAGTGCGAACAAAGGGAACAGAAGTCAAAGTTAGTTACAAATGCATCCCTACATATCATTCGCAGCATCTACCAAAGTCCAACACCAGAATATATCCAATCCATCACAAAGGCAACACTATCATGATCGAATAATCACATTCTTTGTTTTTACTTTAAAAAAGGGCAATAAGTTAACAGCTTCTCAACATAAATCTGCACAAAACAAGACAAGGCATTTTGAGTACTTGGAGAGCTGGAAGTAGACTGAATCTGCAGCATCACCTCGATTTACTGTCTTATGTGGAAATATACTCTGGGTGGCTGTTTGCATAAACACTTCTACTGCAGTCAGTTTAAATCGTGAGAGGAAAAATATAACTGGAAATAGTAGATCTACTGTAGATCCAGGTAATGTATTCAGTCCTTAGCAGAACAGTTAAGTCTGGGCTTTCTGCCCAGATGTGCTTACTGACTACACATGAGCCTAAAAAAAAAACAGGGTGGCAATATGATACATCATTGCTAGACACACACAATGTGAGTAAAATGGGACATCTGCATGGCAAGAAGCTAGACAGCCATGACAAAATAAAAAAATAAATCTTGGAAAAGGTGCAGCATGTGCTCTATCGACAACATCTGAACCAATAACAGCATCCAACAGAAACAATTGCTATATCTCTATATCTGTGAGGAAAACTTTTTTAAAAGGACCTACTTGTCAGACAGAGGGTGAGTTAACTGGAGGGTTTTTCCATTTATGTATGGCTCATAAGGACCAAATCATTTCCAATACTTTTTTTTAATTGTGCAAACACATGGGGAAAAAAGAATAATAAAACTTTCCAGCCAAATGGTTGCTATAGTCACATTTACAGGGATATTCAGCATGCAGATGCTGTCAACAGTAAAATGGCTGATTGATTTTGCTCATCTGTCATGGAGAAAATTGTTCATCAATCGATTTGTACCCAGTGAAAGCAAACTACTCAAGAAAACACAGGATTGTTGCTGTAACAGCAAACACTGAGAATCAAGATGAGGACTGAACTCTTGTCAAAGTAAAATGGTCTTCAAACAATATAGGAGGAATATATCAATATTCACAATCATCATAACAGAAAAATTGTTTCTCCTTCCCAAGACAGAGAGACAGTCACTTTTCTTCTCAGAGTACAGGTTTCATCACAGAAATGTACGCTGAAATACTTTGTTTTACTAAACTTCTTTAGAAACATAACAATGAAAAATATGGATGCACCAAATCATCATTATTATTTGAGAATTGTCATCTCTGTATTAACTGTACAACTTTTTGAATTAATAGAATTCAAAATAAGCAAAAGAATTGTGATGAAGCTATAATTTAGTTTGAAACTGCGTATTTTGCAACTCAAAAATCTGTAATTCCTTAAATCTAAGGAGCCACAACTTACAAATGTTTTGTTCTTCTGGCTAAAAGAAAATCATGGCAATTGTCAACCGATTTCCTTTGAACTGATGAATCGGTTAAATTTCCAATATCAATATATTACAGAAATAATGAAACAGCTGGCATGGCTTCTGACTTCTGATAAGCAGTCAGTGGTGTACAGAGAGGAGCAAAGTGGTGAGAATTTTCTGCACTTCAACTGCTATTTTCAAGCTAGTGCTAATGATACTGTTGAGTCAATCAAAAGGCAAAAGGAGCAATTAACTTTAAATCACTTAGGAACTAAAACAAAAGTGCTTGGAGAAAAAAAGATAAAAGCCTGAGTTATTAATGCTAAGTACACAAATTCTGTGAAACAGAAAAAAGGTTAACAGTAGCAGTGACAATGCAGGGTGTCACACCAGATAACCGCTGGATCGATAGCTGAAGACAGTAATGAATTGCTTATGACATCAGTGTGCTACTGTTAGAACAACTGCTCCCTTAGGGCACTCCTGAAAAGCATACAGGATGCCTTTTCACATTAAAATCCATTTTGCTGCTTTGTATGCACTCTACAGCCCACTTCAATGCGATGTGTGTATTTCGCTTTTCAGAATGATGGATCATCATTAAGAGCATATGGCAGGTTTAAAGTGGTGCCTCTCCCAAAATCTTATTAAGATTCCCACTGTGGTCTGCCTGCATTAGCACCCATTACCATTCTTTAGAACAACGTTTGTTTTAAAAAAGGTCATTATGGGGAACCAACATAATCGCCTTCATTATAAATCTGCTGATGGATTTCTTATTCTACCTGAGACCTGAAATACTATCTCCCTTTCCTTCTGGTGAGAACACAGAACTGTATATCTCTGTCATTACTCCTTGGACTCACAGACAACGTTTTATCTACACTCAGGGATCTTGCCAGGCTATTTGGGGAGACGAAGACTCTTGAACAAGTCACTGATACTGGTGACTCTCTTTGTATTGCATGTCAATTCAGACAGTACAAGCTGGAAAAGGAGGCTGAGTGGAAAACTTGTATATTCTGAGAATCTTCTGGCCCTAAACAAGAGGACACACTTGAAAGATGGGCAATTTATTTCAGCATGCTCGCATTTTGATTGGCTTTGAAATGGTAAATTCGACTTCCAGCTCTTTTGCAAGGGGTATTAGGTCTTATATTAATGCCTGCTGACAAAAGCTACTTTCACACTGCGAGGCTTAATGCTCAACTCTGATTCACTGTTGAGATTAGATTCTTTTTGTTACACACTTTATGAACTCTGCATCTTAGCCAACAGCAGTCTGAAAGGGTTGGATACACAAAGTGAACTGTAAATTCCTCTTTTGTTGAGTCTTTAGAAGTTAGAACCAATCTCCAGGCTCTTAAGTTTGCAGTGACATTGGAGACACATTCACCTGTGATACTGTATAGCCATTTCTTTTGATATGTTTCAAAACACAGGGAAGTTACAATAGGTGCTTTGAATTTTGCTTGAAGCATTTCTCTCAATCCTTTCAAGGTTCAACATATTACCCTTCCACTCAACGTCCTTTCAGCTTTTTTTTTTTCTTAGTACTATCGTCTATTTGTGTGTCATCACAAAGAGGGCCTTAGAGGGAGATAAAAACTCATTGAATTCAAATATGATTTCTCAAAGTATAAAATAGATTAGCAGTGTATCAGATCTGGGACCAGAAAATGGAAATCTGAAATGTCATGTTGTGACATTTTATTTCAAAATATAACACAGCCTGACAAAGACACCCTTGTTTGCACCACTTTTACCTGCATTTACTATTTCAGGCACCACTGAAAAGGAAGCTCCTCGGCTCTGGCCTTGAATCAGATTCTATTCTGCCTACATCCGTTAGCAGAGCAGATGGCTCTCTGTTCAGCTCGTTTAATCAAAAGCAAACTGTGTTTTATATATATATATCTTATAATGCAAGGGCAAAGAAGTTAATGCATGGGACTCCTGAGGTGATAATGCATGCAGGCGACATGACTGCAGCTATTCCTGACTCGTTATGCTAATTCTTGAAAATTTGACACAGTCAAGGACAGCATCTAGAATAGGAAACCACTGTTAAACAGATAGGTTAACTGTTAACCATGTTGACAGTGTTGCAGCTCTATTCTAAGCACTTCTTTTTCGTATGATCAACATACAAAGGGCAACTGTAGCTAGTTTTATTTATTTATTTATTTATTTTGTTAGACAATTTGTGTCTAAAACATCTTCAATAACCATATACTTTGATAGCCCAGATCGAATTATGGTATACTCACGTGAATTTACTTTTGTGTAATAATATGTACACAAACCTGGAAAAACTATATGCTGCAGGGGACTCCATCAAATACTAGGAAAGGCATGCAGCAGCAGATGTGTTTGAACTGTGCATGACAGCTGAAAGGAACTTGACCACAGCAGCACAGATAACTGTAACTGGACCACAGAACCATTAGGCTTCCATCTGCGAGATGGAAAGCAAGAAGAGAATCATAAGAGCAAAAGAAAACCCCAGATAACTGCAACTTCTACATTATGTAGAAACAAACACCAGCTGATGCAATCCACGGTGCCACAAAGACTAATTCCAGCTCCCAGCATCACAATTCCTGTTCATTTCTACCAACCGAATTGCACTTGTTTTTACAAACACTGTGGGATTTTGTTTTTCAACTGCATCAGTATATTTGTGAGACTGAAGAGTGGAACAAGAAGGAGAGAGAATAAAGAAAAAGGACAGAGGACAGAGGAAATAGCAATATATTTGAGTAATGAACACATCAAACCCAGGGACAGTAATGAACTTGATCCTCTTTTCCACAGCCTTATCACTCAGTTTGATTGAGTGAGGGGGTCGGCATTCATTTTCACTGAGAGCAAAAACAGTAATGATCTGGAAAATGTCAGTTTCCCATTTATCCTGTTCCTCAGGCCAGCCAGGTTTATAAGACAATGGCACATCAAAGACACAGACATCATGAATCTCCAAATACATCTGGAAGGTGACCAGATAAGGAACACGGGGCAGGGGATATGTCACCAGGACATATAAATGGCATTTAAATCGTGGGGTTTATACTGCTGCTGCTTCAGTTTGAAATTAAATTGTTCCAGTGCTAAATGGAAAGAGGATGTTCCATCCTGACCATTTCTGTCAAAAGTATATAATCGCTGTAACTACACAATATATTTTTAAGACACCAACAGGTTCTCATTAAGGCTCTCTCAAAATTCATTTTAAAGTGTACTTTTTCAAAGTATGCTTTTTACCTTTTAAACCTTGCAATGAAATAATTACAAGAAGAAACTTCTGAACTGCATACTACTTATAATATTAATGGTATATGTGGTTAAATCATAAACCTGTCTTGAACCTTTTTCTGAATGCTGAACAATGCATAATCTCCCCATTTTCATTTTGAGATGAAAACAAGCTAAAAATGTTGTGAATAGTGTGGAATTAGATGAAAATCCTTGGTTTAAATAAATACAAAGGTTTTCAAGAGCCAAGAAATCTCCTTTTGGAGTCTTTTGAAGGGAGTTGGGGATTCCATCTCTCAAGCATTGAATGCACTTGTTTTAAATATTGTTACTTTGATACTTTCTAAAATAAATGTAAAATTCCTTTTTTTTATGGTAATCATATTGGAGTTTGTTATGTAAATGTGCCTGATGAGAAGCCAATTGGTCTTCCTTCAAACTCTCCAAAGCTCTGAATATGGGGCTAAAGCAGAGCCAATAACCATCAGAGTCTTTGTTACATGCCGCTGAAAGCCAGAAAAAAAAAAAGAACACTGTGCATGCACAGAATTTATATCATCCATTAAACATCCATTAAAATGCTCTCTCTTCATTCGCACACCCCCACAGAGTGAGGAGATGTGTTTGCAGTGATGTTTGTTTATTATAACGCAAGTCATATTTCATAGGTTGGTGGAAAGGTGCAGCACAAAGGAAGAAGCCACTAAAAACTGGTATAAATTCAGATTGCAATCTTTGAAACTGCAAAACTGTACACTAGCCTTGGCAGAGGAATGCACTCTAAGTGAATTTTACTTATTCAGATTTTTTTCACATTGTAAAGATGAAATTCAAACTTTCAGAGCCTGAACTTTAGATGAAGGAAATATAAGTATCTAAGAAATCATTTATCATGATTTATGGATGTATTTATTTTGCAGTAGCTAACACAAAGGACTTAGGGTAGGAAGATGACGTACACCAACTTCTCAGAAGTTATTGCTGCTACTTTTGAAAGCTTATTATTTTTACAACATTACTTTGTTAACTGAATGCTTTCTTGTTGAATCCAGACAACCAGCAGCTGTGTGGATAAGGTATCTATTTAGCAAAACACTAACATTATAGGCATGTTTCTTAAAAAGATCCCGGTCTCCAAGGACAATTGTTTAATTTTATCAATACATACAAAATGTTTAATAGCAGTAATTAACGGTACACATGCATTACTACGAGTTACCCTGTGTATACGTAACAAGTAGTGGCTGACCTCACCAAAGGGTGGAGCGTGTTGAAAATACAAGAGCCAGTGTGAATAAATGAGCAGGTATTTTAACCAAAGCCTGTCTTATACACCTCAATTAGACCTCAGAAAATTGTGTCAAATTGTTTTAAAAAAGGGCATTATGTCACCTTTAAAATCAGATTTTCAACAATGCTTGAAATCCCTGAACCATTGGATGGACTGGGTGGATGGAGTGTGAACATTAATCCTGAAACACTAAATCATTGATAGGAGCTACAGTGAGCTGGAGCAAATTCACAAAGGCCACCTTTGGTTGGTTCACTAATAACGTGGTAGAAGTAGCCGTGAGCACTGATGGAGAGGAGAAAAAAATACAAGGCAGCAGGTTGGGTTTACTGCTGCGTGGCTGCCTTTTTATCTCAGGATTCAAAGCTCAGCCACAAAGGCTCACAAACTACAATTGCTATGGATCATGCAGAGACAGCAGCAACAGAGGGAGTAATTTAAGAGTGAAGGCAGATCACTCAGCAGAACACACACAACCCAACCACTCCAAATTAATGGCCTTTACATTTGTTCAAATGCTGATTACAAGTAACATTCAAGTGTATCTTGAACATTAACCTTAATATTACATCTTAACCGGTTAACATTTGCCAATCAGCAAAGCAAACTGCAGTGAAAGATTCATCTAAAACTAAAAAATATCTGATAAAGCTTTCAAAATTGTATTCATTCATTCAACCTTAATCTCTCTACAGCACACTTTTTTTCAATTCTCTTTCATGATTATAGTGTTCAGGTGTCATCAATGTAAATACAAAACATTTATTTGGCACAAAATCTGTTTAAAATGCATTTGTAAGAGAAATGTGTTCCCAGGAAGTACAGTAAAAGCACTCTGAAATAACCTTGCTCAATAATCACGTCACAGTTGCTATAATACCACTCGTAAAGTAATTCCGAGTCCCCAGGGAACAATAAGGGCTGGGCTTCTGGTCGCTCACATTATTAAACAGTGAAGACTAACAAATGATTCTCCCACTACTGTCAGTGAATTACCTTGTGTTGCAAGAGAAGACCCCCACCAAAAGAAAAAAAAACAAGGTCCTTTCCTTTGTAGCTTTAGATTAAATAAATCTCACTTTAGTTTCATTTTTAGGTAGAAACTGAGACCTGGAATTAATAATTATGGGCAAAAGCGACACTTAACAGACTTCCAAATGTTGTATTGTAAAGAACAATTATAGAATAGGGATACTGAATTATTAATCCTTTCCATTAATTTCCATTAATAATTGAATTGACTAAAATATATTAAACAGGCAACTACATTACCCTTTTTTTATTTTATTTTTCTAACATTGACATCCTTTACTGAGGTTTCGAAAAAAATGTCTACGACATGCTTTAGTCAAACTACCACAGATACATTAAATAAAAATGTTACATAAACATCAATACAATTGTAAAGTAAGACATCAATTTAAACTGGGCAGTTAGGTTGGAAAATTAATCATTTATTTCTTGTACAAGTTCTTTTAGTGTGATTTCTCAGTAGTGGGATCTAATGTTTGGAATACAGACTGCAGTGGTTCCAACGTGCCTCAAGCACCAGTAAAAGGTTTTGGCAGTGCGCTGAAATTACGATTTGCTTGTGCAATGACCAATGCTGAGCATACCCACCTCATTAAAAGGGTAAAGTTGGGCTGTCAACACTTTTATGGCTGATTTTTTGTGGGTTATCTTCGACTTGGAGGACCTTGATCATAGTACAGCTTTGAGTGACCATGCAAATATATATTTGGACACAAACTACACTCAATGTTTGAAGCATGTCATATCATATGAGAGAGCTTACATTACCTAACCAGGGAGCTCACAGTAGCACACACAGCAAATGCACTCACATTTTCACAAGTCAAACTACGTGTCACAATGACATCGCAAGTCATGCGTTGAACTGGCCCAGGTTGTTCAAACACCACATCACAGATGTGTCACTTAACAACCAGAGGGTAATAAAGGTGTCAAAAAAAAAAAAAAAATTATCACACTGTAGTTTCTCCATCAAAAGCTACTGCATTGCAGAAATGTTTACAAGTTTGCTATTGTATTAGCAGCTGTCACTGTTTCAAGGCAGCATCCAATAAAAAAATGTGGGTGGAGATAAAGATGCGGAGGCTGGGTATTCCTTTTCCGAGTTGGTACTGTGACTTAACAACTGTACCTGGCAAATACTGTAGGAATGCTTCACTAAATTACATATTTTCAGACCTGGAAACATGTCATTCACTGACCAGATGGCTCCAAACAAAGTGACAAGGTTGTGTTATTTGTGACAGTTATTGAGTTAGTAGTAATTTCAGAAATATATACTCTCAACAGATTGTTTTTCTTCATGATGTGCCTTTTAAGTAGGGATGCCGACATAAAGATGCATGCACTGCATTTGTATTTGTGTGAGCTTTAAGGGTTGAGTTTTATGGGTAATGGACAAGCAAGGAAAATGACATTTATTCCCTGAATTTGTCCTTAAGCCAGCACTTATCCTCAGACTTGCTTCCCTTTTACCTGAATACTCATGTTGCCTGGGAGAAAGAAGAAAAATCTGTGCACAGTAAACACCAAAGATTACATGAGAAGGCTGTAACATGATGTCCTCTAGCCTTACTCTGACAGATGTGCACTGATACCCATCTGTGGCTATTTTTAGGTAAGTATGAGCCCAGAGGTGGGTGTAAAACACCATGAATATGCACCACTGCCAGGCAGGACTCCTAATTCCAACTAAATCAATTAAAACATGCCCTGGAATGATAAAGCTGGCAGATTATGTGTGTATCATTGGGACATCTGTTTCAGCTGAGCAACAGATTCAAGCAGCTGTATTAAAGTGAAGAAAGTGAACTCTCAAACCATGGAAATAATAATCTGCATGTTACCGGACACAAAAATAAGAAGGCTGAGTTTGTTGTGGTTATGTTGCGTTAACATGTTTTATGATAACTGGATAACATCACAGTTTATGTGTTTGTGATGAGGGAAAAAATGTGTCAGACACGTTCTTACTCGTTCGATGATTTCATTTATATCTGCAGGCTACGCAGCTGTTTGCCGTTTTTATTACTGTGGATACTGTCGGGCAAAAAAATTGCAACCCTAATTTAGGATGTGTCTTTTAGTGGCAGTATAAAAATATGTTGCACTTAGACTCTCATACCATCAACAAACTTTTAATTCACTTATTCTGTAGCCAGGCATGAGGACTTCCTTTGAACCTTTTAACACTTGGGACACAACACTATAATCTGCAAAAAGCTATTTACTGAATGACTACTTTCGAGATGAGAAAAATAAAACAACTTAGTCACTACCATGGGAATGGTCAAATTACACCCACCACCAATACAGAACAAATTATCATTAACACTGTAATTACTGGGAGGCCATCATCTTTGAAATTCATCAGTGAAAATGGATTGCCAGTTAGAACTACAAGGAAATGTTTCAATGTATGGTGGGCTAATGTTCTCCAGCGACAAGCGCTGCCTGTTGATGGAAAAGAAACCATATGTTTGTGATCCACAATATCCAACTATTCAGCACTGTTTTAATGAATTTTCATCGATGGATGATGCTCTAAATCTTATCAATCCAAATCATCTAATTTATTATTCAACAAACATTTTAATCTTTTAAAGATTCTGACCACCTTGCATCCATCGCAGACCTGTTACTCTATAATCCGAGTTTAATGAGGAAATATTATTACTCCATAATAGGCGCTGTAAAATAAAGTAGGTTCCACAATGTCAACCACACAGCAAGAACTCATAAAAGGCCATTTATTCTGGTGAGCAGCGCTGTTAGTGTTAAGCTCGAGCCAACTGTCAAAACAAAGTGTATATTGTGCCATGCTAAAAAGCTCTGCAGGCCAGCTGAGAGCCATCTCTTTTCCATGACCTCATTTTGTTTGGTTTCTTGCAGGGGACCTGGTGTGGTTTGTTGACCTAATTTCTATTGGGTGAGAATTTCCCAACATACTGACATGCAGAAACTACAACAGTTACTTAACAAGGATGTGCTGTGTCGAATGGGAGCACCAGATGGGGCTGGTGCCAATAACCATGCAGCAAATATAGAGATTGCCCTTAATGTGTTGCTGATATTCTCAACCCTGTTCCATGTGAAAGGGAGAAAAACCAAGAGACGTTACATTAGAATCATTTTCTGCATTGGGAAAATAGCACCATAGGACTCATAAGACATCAATTCCCCATAATTCAAGCAACAAAGGGACCTTCAGAATAGCGCAACAAAGGAGCAGTGGTTTCAAAAGAAAATCTTTTCTTTGTCAAATCAAATTATATCTTTTGTCTAACGTGCTCAGTATTATCTGAAAAGTTTAACAATGTGCTTCAATGTTCATAATGCTGCCAAAACAAAATTAGCCAATTATTTGGCTAATTTTGATCCTACAAATGTGCTTCTCATTTCAAATTGTTAAATTTGTTAAATTTTTATTTTATTCAAAAATAGCCCAAAGAAGCATAACATTTTCATTCATTTGTTAATTTTCCATACAGTTTCATTCTGTACAGGGTCAAAGGGGTCGCTGGAGCCCATCACAGCTGCCATGGAGCGACAGGCAGGGTACAACCTGGACAGGTCACCAGTCCATCACAGGGCCACACAGCGACAAACAACACACAATTGTGCATATTCATTGTAAGGTCAGTTTAGAATCACCATTTAACCTTTAGTCATATGTTTCGGTTGGTGGAAGGAAGTTTGCAAACAATGTAAAATTGTAAAAAAAAAGTATGTTTTACTTTTACTGATATTTCCAATTATATGATTATGTCAACTGCTCAGGTTTTTAAGTGTTTTCATGATATGTACCAAATCAGTGAATGATTAACATTGAGTTCAGATGATGAAATCCCAAATTTGATTACAATTTCATACTAGGAAAAAAAAAACTAAATATGATCTGAGGCAATTCCTTCTGTGCATCCTGCACATCCCTCACTCACTTTTCATGTTAAAGATAAAAACAGACTCCTAAGAGCTAATAGATAGATTGATAATATATATATATATATATATAAATAAATGAACTAAAAAGCTACAAAACCACACTTTCCAAAATCTGATTGATGAATAAATAAAGTATGAATGCCAGCTTTTAGTGTGACCATTCCTCTATCCAACCCCATTCTTACATTTAGTCCCATTGTGTGAAACAGACTGTATGTTCCTAAAAAATTATTACTTCTGTCTTTTTTCTTACAGCTTTAGCTGCGTACTTTCCATCACGCTTGTTCAGGTTTAACAGAACATCTTTAGCAGACTCACTGTCACTGACTTCTGTTTGTGTCCCAGAGGACCAGGTTTTCATTCTTGTGCAGCCTGCCAGCTTTGCACAGTAAAATCTTTACTTTCTTTTGATGTGTAGGACAGAACTTCCCCCTTGAGCAATCTGTCTCTGTCTTTTTTGTCTCCTACTAATTACCCCTTTCTAATCTGCTTCACTGTCTCATACATCTTTCGTTAAGACTTCTATTCTCCATCCTGTACGATGCATCTGCTCTCACATGCTCTAGGATGCAGTGGTCAACAAAGACTGAGGTTTCTTCTACTTCCACCCATCAAACTCTGCTTACTGGTCTCACAGGTTCAGCTGGAAGGTACTGACACTTAAATTAAGCTCTAAATGGGTCAACTTTAGGAGTATTTAAACAACAAAAGCATTATAATACCACAGATAGCAAGAATCCCTCTCTAAAAGCAACCCTGAATGGGAGGAGTATTTTATCCTGGCAGTAGCAACCTTCCATTTTGCATTTTATGCTTGCTATGTCTCTCAGCAAAGACCTTTCCATTAGGTGCACTGTTTTCTGTTTTGTTTTTTTTAGTGTAACGCCCAGATTACAGGACAGTGTAGAGGCGCAATTTTTAAAAAGGCTGAATGCCCCATCCTCAATTCTAAGTCAGGGTCGCATTATCTGACCACAGTATAATTAGCTTTCACTCTGTTTTATTGAGAATAAAATAAATAAAATCAAATTGAGAACCAAATTTTTTTTTGGCATTACATTGCTTTTAGATGCTTTCATAATACTCATCCACCCAACTATTCTGTTTGATGTTACAACATTGTTTCCAGAAACAATATATTTTTTTAAGTTACAGCTAAGAAACCGCAAAATCTAGAAGTTGTGCAATCTGAAATGATGAACAATTTGCACGGTGCATGTCCAAATTGCACTTTGATGCTTCCACAAGTAGCTCAGTTTGTTTCAGTTTCTTCCTAAGATTACAGCTTTTTGCGTCTTGCACCTATAGTGCAGGCATTGTCACTAATATGGAACATGTGATGCATATCATGGTAAAGATACAGCTTGAGACTTAAACTACTGTTTCAAAACACATTGCGATGGAATGTCCTGAGCTATAATGAAGCGATGGAATCCTTCTATGCCAGACAATAAAAGCATCGGAAATTGGCAGGCGTTTTCCAAAAGTACTCGCAGGCCATTGGATGGAGTAATAAGCAAACTTTTACCAATCAAATAAACAAAGCATGACAAAGCCAGTCAGTAAATGGTAGCCACGAGTGTCATCACCAACATCTGCATGTGTCATGGTGAGTTCAAAACTGGATGCAGCTGCACACACAAACGAGGCAAACTGATCTTTGGGAAAGATCATCCACTCATATGCAGAAATATTATTATAAATGTTTTTACATGCTCTCTTAAGCCTGGTACTGAACCAGAACCTGCTGCTTGGCTGGTACTTGACAAAAGCACGGGAGATAAATTAGACCATGAGAGGGACAGGTGTGTGCCAACTGATACAGACACGCAAGTCATTTCTGCCCTGTAGCGCCAAAGGCTTACGAAGTTTCACTGCACTGGAGGACCTATTTATAGAGGGCCCAGGCTACCGCGAGAATACAACCAGTTGACTGAAGTAGGTTACCGGCAAATGACTGCATCACCGGTGCAGACATAGAGAGAAAGGAGGACGGGTGGCCAGGTTAAGGGTAAGTTATGCAGAAGCAGCTGTTGATTAATGACATCAACTTTATACCAACTTTCAAGGAGTAATATTGCCATTTATAGCTACATTTGAAACCTCCTTGTCTCAAAAGGTTTCTCTCTGCTCTATTTTGTAAAGAACAATGTTTTTGAAAGATCATTAGTTATTGGGTCAGTTTTAGTGTTTCTTTGTGTTTTTAAAGGTATATTGCACTTGTATATTTGGCTGCAACGCAATTGTGATTTGAAGAAGGTGGGGATATAGAATGATGGATGGATAAGTGGTTGAATTTGAGGCAGGTGTGCTGACACAGGGAAACGTCTAAAACATGCCTGGCAGTGGCCAATATAAACCTCTGTATCAATGTTATCCTTAGACATAATTAATAAGCAATATGTAATATATTTATATGGCTCTGGCTTACATTTCTGGATTTGGCAGTGGATTGTGTTGAGGAAAAAAAGTGTTTTAAAAATACTATCCGTCTGGATGCAGTCGTTCCCTTCCTTAGCCTTTAAACACTTCCTAAACTTCTTCAATTTTACCACAATATTATACACTTATTGATTTGCTTATTCATCTATTCAAGTCCAGAATTAGGTGTTTTTCTGGATTCAAAGAATGTTGACAATGTTATTAGCCGATCCTCGTCTCCGTCCTTATTTTTGAGTCCAGGCCACTTTCATAATTTTACCATTACAATTTTTAATATATTTTTGTTGATGGACTATTTCATGTTTTATCTATATTGTACTATATGTGTTATTATGAATGTCATCACAAGTCTAGCAGCAAAACAAAGTGAAAACTAAACTTGAACCTGCAGATGTTGAAGGACCCAATATCAATTTTGCATTAAGAAATTACTTTACTTGTACTGGTCGTAGACTCGCTGATGTAGTTTGGCACATAGTGGTGAGCCATGACTCATTATTGGTTGGACAGACTAACTCTTTTGTGGATACTCATTTTATCCCATATCCCGACACCCCTTACTTGCCACCAATTAATCTGCATTTTGTGCAATTTTCAGTAAATCGTTTATTTTACTAGTTCTCTGTCACTCTCCTTGCTTCTTTCTTAACTTTCTTAGGTTGATGCTTGACGCATTTTTCAAACACAATGAAGTTGGTCAATTACCACAATAAAACTTCCCAACTTTTCTGGAAACAAAGTATATACCTACGTGAATCTCAAGCCATTTTCACACAAGAACACCAGAGACTTTCTGGAGAGAGTGCAGCCGAGTTGCTCTGAGCTTTTCCCCCAGCTGCTCTTCAACCATGTGCTTTGAGGCAGAGAGAGATGCACTTTCACAGCTGGAAATTGGAAGGAGCGAGCGCATCTGTCAAGAGCGCACAGGATGCAGGATTTGATGCAGATATCACAGTATGGGAATCACTGTGTTTTCATTTCAACGGGTTGAAAAATAGAAGATGAGGTGTTGTTTTGAAGTAAATAATAATCTGAAGTAAAAAGTAAAAAGCAACCCAAAGGTCAGCAGAAAAGAGGTTAGAGCAGCAACTCTTACCAGTAAGCCATTGGCTCACTCACACACATCGAGTAAATGCTGCAGAAGATTTGCTACCAAGGACAATGTCCCATTTGCTGAACTTCAGGAGATTTTACTCATAAGCCAGGTGGAAAACATCTGTAAGAAATAAGGAGCAAATGCAGTGGATATTTGAGTTCTCACATGTCATACCTCTAGGACATCTCTAGACCATTTAAGGGCTCCAGAGTACATACAAAAATTGCTGCATTTAGTAAAAATATGTAAAGGGAGTTGAATAATTAGGCTGCAAGAAAGTCAGAGGAATCTGAATGTTTTATCAGCATCAGGGAGTTCTTACTGGGCAGCATTATGGGAAATGTAGCATGCAGTGTTTTTCATAGGGAGAAGATCGAAATATGTTATGATTTGCAACAGAAATGAAGGTATTTGTAATGAAATACCTGATAAGATTTGCACAACTGGTGGAATACTCCTTTATTGGATAAATTGATTAGGAAACCAAAACAGCGATAACAATACTCATAGTAATCAGTATCCTTCTGAGTAATAACTGACCATTATGCAGTTCCAATCTATAAACAACTTAACTCCTGTTGTAAATGATGACAAAGGTGTTACCAAGTTTCTTTAAATTGACTAACACACACTCACAAGGGTTCACTCTAGGAGATGACACAACCAAGTTTGTGGAAATTCACCTGCATGTGGCAAGAAATGCATCTTTAATGATGTGTACAGGTAGCTCCTCGTATAGCTTTGACAAAAAGACCCGGATTGGTTACAGCTGGGACCAGTGAGCAGTCATCTGTTGAAACTACTGACAGTTTGTTCGATCCAACTGACAGGACAGAGTGAGAGAGTTATTGTCTGTCAGCAGGCCACTTTAAGGTGTTATACAAACAACATGGTTTGCTGAGGTTGCCTATTCTCTGACTAATCCCTGGCTGCTGGCTGCTAATCCCCATTTATCAACAAAGGGGTGCAGGTCAGGGCCAAGACTGAAAGAATGGCAGGCGCACTGTTGTGTGACATAGTGGAAATCACATGGGCTTTAGCTGGGTGATATTTAAGCCATATAAAGAATTATTGAGAAAAGTATCAACAGTATCATGCCCACAGAAGCAAATACCTTCTGTGATATTAAAGGCCACATAAGATTGTAAACATATTCTATGCACTAACAAATATTAACAATTCAGATAAAAATACAGCTACACTGTTGCAAAAGGATAATATAAACCACTATCCAAATAAATACATGTTCACCTGCTACAGTACAAGCAGCTTTGCAAGGATATGTAAAACTATAAGTATGCAGAGACTGCATTGCATCTTCAAGCCCATTTGTTGTAACAGCATGTAGCATTTTCTGTGGGGCTGTGAAGTACATACTACTAGGACTAAGACTAATGTCAGGAAAAGGTATTCCTTTTGGATCCTTTTCATTCTTTTCCCAGCTACCATTTTCACAACATATGAATCAAACGAATGACAACGGGACAGGTCTGCATCTCTGCCAGCTAGCAGTCCCGAGGCAATTGCTCTTTTTCTCCTTCAATCCGAATTGAGAGGCTGCACGCTGCCTCAGCTTTCCCTCTAATCCATCATTGCCTTTTCCTATTTCCACCTTGGTTCTACAGACTCCTGCACTTGTGAACAAGTGGGAAAAACAGATAAAACAGGAGAGTGAGTTGCTTCACTGTGGGTAGATAGTTGGTTCAAGACAAGACTTTTAGGGATTTCTCAATCAAGAAAATCTGCCACCTGTCTGTGAACATAAGACTCATCAAGGACATACACTCCTCAAGTCTCCAACAAGTTCTCAATAATAAAGCATTTCATCTGTCATATATTTCCATATCTAATCATATCAAATATATTTTAAGCAATGCATCTTATCACAGTGTTTAACTGCTAGCAGTGGCATCATAATGGGAGCAAATTCTCAGATGAGTTTCAAATTAGTGAGAAGAAGCTATGGGATTTGGATGTGACAATAACAGGAAAGGTGGCAATTTATCTTAAAAGTACTGGGGGAGTACGGACTTTCTCATGAGGAATCATTACCTTTGAAGTGTCAAAAGCAAATAGTAAATCAATTTGGCCATTTCTGTGTTCTCTTAAGGACTTGACCCTGAGATGCGGTTTCAAGGTGAATGGATTCTGCTGCTCATAGCTACAGAAAGTACTACAGCATATATGGGATGCACTAAATAAAAGAAGAAGCTGGGGAACAGCATATGTCCACGTTTCATGTCTAAGGTTATATTGATCTGTACCCCACTGGCCAAAGTGTGTAAAAGGTATACCAGCTAAAATAAAAAATAAACAAGATGGAAATAATGTTAAAGCGAAACAGAGATTTGTTTAAGCTGACAAAGACCAAACAAGAAACTGATCAAATGGCATTTTACTATGTGGTCACTTCAACATAGAAGCATTTGATACTTGTGCTATAGATCAAAGCTGATATGCTAGTCCAGCATCATTATTCAAATTCTCCAATTATTGTATTTAAATTTTGTGTTGGGCCACTATAAGAAAGGAGCTGCATCTTTGCTACAGTGCATTCAGAGCAACTGAATTACTGGTGCAGTGCAGAGATTCAGAGAATTTATGACAGTATCACTACCCGACTGTTGGAAGGAGTGTGATGTTTTTGAGGCGAGTTCTATCCAGCAGATTTGGTGAATTGAATGATTTTGTACAGTGTTGGTATTTATATTGTGTCCTTGCTCATATATAACAGTAAAATAGATACACACAGACAAACACATATTTGATTAAAAAAAAACCTGCTAAACAACTTCAGCATAATGCAATGAGAATCCATATTTGTTACCCTTAAAACAGTACATACTCTGCCTTGTTTTTGTTTTTTTTTATGCCAGTGTTGCTGCAGCAAATTGCAGACATGCGCAACAATTAATCGGTGTTATGCCAACTAAATTATGTGACTTACTTTATATGCCACACATTAAAACTGTGCATCCAGTAAACCTGTTCATCATATTAGTCTTCAATTTAGTCTGTGGCTTGCTGCCCTCTCCTGGTAGATAAGTTAAGGTGCAATGATGGGTTTCTACCAAATTTTCTCTTTCATACAAATTCACAGCAAAAACCAAGTAAGCAATGAAATGTCCTGCTGCTACCCAACTTAAAGTCACACATGATATAAAGACAGATAAGGACAGTTTTTGTGAAATGACAAGGTCCACTATGTTGAGTAAAACATTTGATTGCAATACATTACAAAAACAGGTAACTTTAGAATAAAGACAAAAAGCAAGCTGGAAACCTTTTTCAGATATAAACTACTAGCATCATTTCCCACTGTGTTAAAAAAAACCTCGTCATAAAGACAGCAGAGTTTGGAGAAATAATCTCTCCCGGCAGGCATCTGTCACAGGGGCACAACATGGGGCTTGTATATTTCCAGACCCACCCGTTTTATTGAGCGTACTCATTTTCTGGAGACTGCTCCCACATCCAGAGGGTACTACTGCCACCTGGCAGGTTCATAGTGTCATCATCCGCATGCTGTGAAGTTATTTTGGACAACTCATTATTGTAAGACACCACTTAATGAGATGACACAATTGAAATACATTAACGAGAGGAGGTGGGAAATTGTTGCGCTTACAAGAATCAAACGAATAAAAAATTTTCTTTTACAGTCGATAATGAATATAGAAAGGAATTAAAATCAAATTAATTCCATTTGATGATTTATTATAAAAAAATAAATAATAAAAAATGGCATCAGTCTTTGTGCACTATAACCGTCACTTTATCTGTCAACTACCTGCAACGAAAACCTAAGATCGCCCAGAAATGCAGCCTGTTTTCGATAAGAAAGGGCAGTGGAAAGTATGAAAGTCTAATCCTGATGTGGCCGACAGAAACACCTGGGCCCTGTCGCAGCTCCAGCTGCGGTTACTAGCCTCAATGTTAATCTAGGGCTAGATTCAGATCACAACTGCGCAGGTGCATACACACAAATGGAGACACACAGAGGGATATACACAGCAAACGCAAGACACACAACAAGAAAGAAAAAATCTACAATTTTTCTAGTTATGTGATATAGAAATTACACCTGCCCTGTTGACATTAACCAAATCAGTACTATAAATAGAGGTGAACATTTATGTTTCTTTTCTTATTCATGATAAAAACAGTAGTTATGAATGCTCTCTGCTGCAAAATGCTGCAGATGCTTTTTAGGAATCCCTACAATGATATTCACGACGAGGTAAAAGCATGCTAAATCATATTCAAGCACAACATATTTATCTTGACAGTTGACCACCAATACCAGAATGGGAGAGTATCCTTTAACTATTTAGAGGTCCATATTATATGGGAATGTGCAACATGCCACTGACATATCACAGAACTCTAAAGAAGAGTAATGAATCAACAATAACAAGAGAGATGAGGACAGACAATAGAACTCCCTACATTTCAATCTTGCCAAATTATTCAGCTTCATGGTTGAAGAAATGGCCTTATTTCTCTGTAAAAAAAAAAAAAAAATGCTCTGTAAGATCTTTGCCAAAGGCAGACTTGTATTTCTCAGCGTTTTACTGGCTGTTGTGAATATATAACATGAGATGGAATCAATACTGATCAAGTTTCAAATGGACTTAATTCACATGAGGTGTCAACTGCGACTTATGGTGCAGTCAGGTCTCATATTTCATTCAAGTATAATCTAATTCTAGTGTTCTTTTAAGGTTGAAGACAGATTGATCAATACCACACAGATATAATTCATAATTCAAATGGTGTTGACAGCTAAGCAGTTTTTGGACACTCAGTTTTAGGATCCTTTTGCCATTTCTTTTTTTTTTTTTTAAAGCTAAAATTAAGGTTAGTGGTCCACTCACAGTGTACTTCTAATTTTCCTTTTGATGTATCTGAAAGAGATATTCTTATATCCTAGTTTTCTTAACTTTTTAAAATTTTGAGTGATGTAACTCCATGTTTTTGGATGACATAAAATCAGCCTTTTATGAGTTGGCATTTTGTAAATACTATAGATGGATAAGTCTATTTTAGGACAGTCAAGCCGAATCACCCCTGGCATGTTGATGTCAAAGACAGGTTTTTGAAATAGGCCTTTTCATATGTAAATATGTTGATATTTTACCAGTTGTTTGTCTACATGGATAAAAATGCGGCTTTTGTACCTTTGGGGTTCGGGGAGGCCCAGGTGACGATGCGCCGCACCAGGCAGCAGTTGAGGAGGACTTTCTTGGAAAAGCCATGGTCTTTACGGATGTGCTGCAGGTCCTCCTTCCACTGGCCACGCTTTGTTGGTGTACACATGGTTGGAAGCTCACTGCTGTTTGTACCAAAAATACCAAAAATTTAGTCAATTCTCAGGGAGAATTCCAAAAGTATACCCAAACAAGACGAGTAACCACAACTGATTGCATATTGAAGACAAGAGCCTAAAAAGTCAGAGCTTCAACTACTGTAGTGTGCAAAACAAAGCTTCACAAGTCAAGTTATTATACGCTGGAACAAATGTTCATTTGCATTATTTTTTTGCCCCCAGTAATGCCCAGACATAATGATCCGCAAGATGTGCCCCTTTTTTAACCAGAAGATTCTCATCATGCATCCTGAGCTTTTCTTTTTTGTAAGAAGGAAAGATATCAGATTTGTCAATAAACCAGAACAAACTGCTAATTTTCTTCAGACAGTAACAAGCATAAGTTTCAAACATTACTGAATAAAACATGACCAAATGATACCCTGCCCACGACAGGACTATGACTACAATCATCCTGCAGGTCTTATTTCAACACCAGAAGTTTCACACATCAACACATCATAGATCAATCAACTGCTCTGACTGCAGAGCTTTTGATCTCTTTTCCAGGATCAGAAATGTGAAACATTCAAAGCACAGAAATCCATTGCACCATCTAACTGCCATCAACTGTTCCTTTGGGCATCAGCTTACCTTGAGACTAAAACACGATGTGCGTGCTCTCGCTGCTTCCTCAGTCTGCAAGTGATCCTCAGGTTTCACACAAGCACTTTCCTTTTACTGAGCTGATCAACAGAGTGTAACGGGGATAGGAGGAGGAGGAGAAGGAGGAGGAGGAAGAGAGCAAGAGCTGCTCTGTGAAGCGGAGCCAGAGATTCAAGAGAGAGAGACTTAATAGAAGACACTGTGGCTTCTGTTTTAAGTTAGAAGACCATGCATGTTTGCTCTATTCATGCATCAGAGACAAGAGTCAGAGTTGGCTGCGATGACAGGAGTCCCTTGATGATCCTCTTTGAGCTTCTTGAAAGACATAAAAGTCATAAAAGCACACAAACTTTACACCAAAACTCCCTCCAACAGATCATCGTCACAAAAACCCTCAAACTTTTACTAATGATTATTAAATTATGTTAAAAACCTTCAAGCTAAAACCTGTTACTGAATATCTTGTCAAATTAAAAGTGTAGCTTGCTTCATTTTTTAATTGACAGTTTCTTATTTTAGCTGAAAAAATATCTATTTAAATATTAAATAAATCAAAAGGTCTATTTTATTAATTGTTTGTATATGACTTGAAATTATAAAAACAGCATGAATTGAAGAGACTTCATAGAACACATTTTGTCAAAGTAGGTTGTTGGTACCTGAATTAGAGAATTATATCTGCTTTACAGTGTATAAAACAATCATTTTCAATTCCTTTTACTGTCCAACAAAAACAGTGTCCAGCACACCTTGAGTTTTTTTGCCAACATGTTTCTACCTCTCAAAAAATGCACAGAAAGATACAATTTGTTTTCCAGTCGGAGAGAAACAATCAGATTAAGAGCACACATGGTTTGATTGAAGTGTTGAGATGAGGCATTTCTATTCTGATTGGACCGGTCATCTAATTAAAATGGGTCATGTAAACACAGCAAGTGATGCTCGCATTTGTGAGGCTGTGCTCCGGCACATAAGCTCTTTGAGCCAAATGCTCATGTTTGTGTGCCAATATACCCTGTTGGGGTAAACACGGTTGAGATGAAGCAAAATCAGGACATCATAACACCAGAAAGTCTGTTTCCAAACTTCCAAAACACATCACATGAATGAATGGATTTATACGGAAATGTTTTGTTATATTACATTTGGTTTGATGTTTTGAAAGATCACTTTGTGGTCAAAAGCTTATTCAAAAAACTAACTCATCACTTTTCACCTGAGTTAGTTCACACCCACTAATGGTTCTGTGATTGTTCAGCCACTAACTATTACCAGTATTAATTTATGAGGTAGTTTGATTAGTGTTCTGTTAAAAGATATCAGATTGGGTTTTCTTCCTACATGGTAGAGGATATTGCTCTGCTTTACCCCTTTGTTAATTGTATTGATAACTGTATTGTATCATTTTCTCAGTTGACATTTTACATTCAGGTCAATTCATAAGCATGTCTAAAGCCAAAAAACTATTGCAGCATATGATAAAGTCAACATATTTGGTGGATGACCACAAGGAGAGAAGTAATGCTGATCACGGATTTACAGTTATCATTGGCCAGAGACAGAAAAAGAATCCTGTATCAGCTTCTCTGCAGAGAGGAGCGAAGGTGAAGAGACAGCTGAAGCGTGGTTAATGCGACTGGATTTTACAACAGTTCATTGCAGTAGATGTAAAAGCACTGGTGTGCAGTAAAACCTTCCCAGTAAAACCAAAGATAGATGGACAATATGTGAAAGTCCGTCCAAAATCCCAGAGCTTAGTGAACAAACCCAACCTGAACTGTGACACAGCCGTGAAGAAGCTAAAAGCTCCACTGCAGACGGACACAACAGGTAAATTAGCCCAAAGCCATTTCATTTCAAAGAGCTAAAAAAAAAAAAGCTATTTTCATCATAATACTGTTGGTACTTTGTTATTTTAAAACAGTGTTGAATTCACACTGTACACAACAACAAAATTAAACAAAATGGACAAAGAAAATCAGAAGCAAAGAAAAATAAACGTATACCTAAACAAAAGGCTTAGAATTAAGCTTGTGATCTGTATTGGCTGATAATTTCACCATCAATAATAAGCTTCTAAAGTGATTGATCATAGAGGCCTCAGTGCTTATGGTATAATAGAACAAAAATAACACATTTTAGGTCTTGTAGCATTGACATAGTGCTAAAGTATCAATTCTCATAAACATCCTTACAATGAAATGCTTCATTAAAAACATATGTGATTGGATGAGGATGGTGCACACGACAACACAGTCAGTATCTCACAGGCTTTATTTAGATCCCTGTTTTTACTACAAAACCGTTAATGTGTTCTAGAAAATGTCAGCAGCTGAATTATTGTCAAAACTACTTTTATTCATGTGTAATCATGCAGTAAATACAAGTTCCTGTGGTCCACCTCTGGTCATTGACTAAATGTTCTTAAGCTTAGATTTAAATAGAAATAAGATTACATTCGGCACTATGGAAATAGATATGGTGAAGGGGACACAGCACTGCTAATTCTAATTGCATCCCCTGAGATGATAAAGACATATTCTGTACCCGAGAAGATGGGGGGGGGAATAAAAAGAACTGGGAATAAAGCCACGCTTTCTCAGCAGGCTGAAACGCCCTGATGACTGAAGCAGGCGAACAGATTGCTTGCTCCATTATGACATATACGCTAATGAATGTATGCATGTATATATAGCGTATTGTGTTGTAACACGTTACATGAGCACATCCTGAGGCTCATCGGAATTCTGACAGAGAGGACTTGACAGCTTAGTCACTAAGACTGAATAATTTATATTAAAGAGTCTATTGATATTCAAGGCTACTGCACAGTGGTATTTCAACGTTGTTCAGTTCAAGTCAACTCCAAGACCAGGTATTATTGTCCCTAAAACCAATGTGAAACTTTTCTTTTACTAAATCCAGGGATGGAAAGCGATGTAATGTCCAAAAGCAAAAAGCAAAATCAGTTTAAAAAGTTGGCAACATTATAAGGTTTGAATGCATTTGAAAAGAGAAAACAAAGCTCTAAGTCAAACATGTAAATGAAAGCACATATACCAGCTTTGTGCCATGAAGTGGCCACTTGGCTCTTTCACTGGATGCCCATGTAGAGTAAACTAAACTCGAGTTTGTTTTATTTACCTCCAACATGCTTAGAGTGAGAAATGATCTGACCCAATATCATCTCTGCCATAATCTACAGCAGCCTGTTTCGGGTTATTGGGAACAGCTTCAAGCTTAAGAAAAAGTGTTTTCTTATGGTTAAGACTAACCCACATTTTCCCAAATACAAATAATAAAACTCTAAATCAGCAAAAGACACCAAGTTAACAACAAATCTTACTGAGGCAATAAGATTAAAGCATTTGCCTGTGGACCACTCATGTTTCCCTATTTTGTTTTGTTTTATTTTGTTGTTGTGTAGGTAAAACTTAAAGTTCCTGCATAACATCAAACGGTTTTTGCTCTGCAATGACACAAATGCAGCATCGTTCGGAGTAGTGTCAGCACTTTCACAGCAGCGTGCTTATTGTGGTGAGCTGTGGTTAGTTTATTCATGCATGAAAATAAGAGCAGTGTGAGTATTATCAGTTACACATAAATATAGCTACAGGAGCTGAGAAATAGCTGTTCATTTTATCTGTATCTATGTGATCATTAGCTTTGTGCTAATTCTTCAGGTTAGGTGTGTTGGAAAAAAAAAAAGGTTAAAAAATAACCTGACTGATGTTGGCTCTGGGTAGGGAACTTTGAAAGATGAATAAACAATAAATTGAATAACAATAATAATAACAGTGGTCTTCCTTTTCAGGCTTTCCAATGATCAGCAATGAAATCATTCAAGATGAATATTCAGAAAAGATCAATGACCGATGGAGCACATTTGAAAATGCAAAAAATCTCCTAGTTTTCCAAGAGAACTGCAGTGAAGTGCAGTGGAGAGCAGGTCTGCAGCTCACCTTGTCAGAATGCAGATAAAATGAAGAGGGGGGGGCCACAAGATCAGAGGAGAGACACAAACACAGGAAACAAGTTATCTGAAAGCTGTATCAATATGAACAGAATTGCCTCATTTCACATCTTGCTAGACAGAAATAGTCAATATACTTTTGTTTCATTTATTCAGAAGGAGCGGAAAATCTGAAAGACAGTGGCAACTCGTCTTATTAATAACTGGGACGGCATTTGCATAGCAACAAAAAACAATTTATGACTGCAGAACAAGTCAAGAGTGCTCTGCCCGACGCACACATACACAGCTCTTTGATTCTTCTTTTCCTTCCCCGATTTCAGACCTGAACTGCTATGCTGTGATGAATTTAAAAAGAGATTTATGTTCCTTGGGTAACAAATGGTTTTACCGCTTTGTATCAAGAGGATGCTGTGCATGAAGGAAAAAAAAAAAAGAAAATATAACATAAACATCATGTCAACAAAGCTACACTGCTGCTGCAGGAGGCCACATATAAAAACACTTACTTAAAACTTTAAAGAACTGCATAGTTGGGAGAATTTGTGGCTGCCTCAGCTTGTGCCTTTGCATTGAAATTAATGACCCAATCAAAATGGGCAACACAATGAAATGTTCACATTCCAAACTATACTGAATACTAAAGTGCATACTACTAAATTTAACTGGATTAAACTGATTGTTCTGTTTTTTCCTCGATTTCCGTGAAATACTTAATAAAAAAATGAATCTGTTTTTACTTAAGCTGTTCTAAATATTGTTGAGTACATCATAACCAACTGAAATAAAGGAGAATACTGAAAATATGCATAATAGAGTCGTATTCAGCGCAGTCAGATTTAGAACCAGTCAAACAGCAATGTGACTCCCAGAGCTTCAAACACCCTCATATCTACTGTCCCCTTAAGAGGATCTGGGACTCTCAAGCCCCTCAGTTTTGCTTAACGAAGCTAAATGAATATTAACAACCTTGCTCTAACTGACGGCACCCACACATTCAAGTCAACAGGGTCCATTTGAACCAAGCCCTGCATTTCCATAAAACCTTGTAAGGATAATGCAAAGCCTATTACAGAAGCCATTACCCACAGCAAAGGAAGCTGCTTCCCAGCAGCATCAGCAATATAACATTGAGCCAAAATGAAAGAGCTCAGCTTCGTTATCTTCTTGCATTTTGCCCACCAAATTACACTGGAGTTCATTACTTGCATTAACTATTCATAGTTATATGAATGATCAGGGTAATTAGCTGAGTGAAGTGTGCGATTTGTCCTTTGTAAAATAAAACATTTATATTTACCCGACATGTAAATCTGAAGCTACATGGAAACTTACCCATTTTAATCATGTTGAGATGATATAAACTGTCATGAGATGAAAAGTGGGTTGAATACAGATAAAAGCAGTTGTGTTTTGTTGCTACATTCTTCCTATTAATAGAAGAAAACCTTTGTAGGTAAGAGCCTTGTATTTGCATTTGTAGTGTCTTAGTGTACATATAATATAACTGACATATTTGCTTGACTTACTGAAGTTAGTGATTTACTAGCATGGATAGCATGATTGTAGGAATAGACCTTAAGCTGCAGTTGTTCAACACGGTCTGTTCTCACAATTTGTTTTCTTAAATTGTACACAATCTGTTCCGTTAGTCTTCCATTTCTATTTCTGTCAAGCACAAAGAAGTAGAAATTTATAAAAATGTCTCCAGAACAGATGGGGAAACATTACATTTAGGATCTGTCAACTTTTTAAAGTGTTGTCTCATCTTTTCTCATACAAACTCCAAAAGCACACGCATACAAACAGCTACAGTCACTGCGGAATGCTGTGACCCCACACAGGTTCATTTTTCTCTGTTCCAATAGCTTGAAATGAGCCGCTTCTTTCTGTACCATCACTCCTTCCCAGGAATGTCAGAGTGGGCAGAGCCTCGTAGTTCAGAGTTACCGGGTCAGCTGGCAGACACAGCAAGGCCAGACAGAAGACACACTGAGTGGTGTGCATCAAGACCGGCTGTCTCTCTGCCACACACACCATTTTCCTCCCATTTCTCACACACCAACCATGACCTTGTCCACCGGGGCAGTAGCTAAAATTAGCAGAATGCATGAGGCATGAGGGAACCAGCCTCGAGGATTAAACTAACTCCAATATGGTATTTAAAGATAGAAGATTGGCTTATTAAAGTAAACGGAGTGATCGTGACATTTATTTGATTATTTACTGTCATACTGATATACCAATTTACCAATTTACAATTCAATTGGCTTTTTCTGGTCATTTTATACCAGCGTTGGTTCTAGTTTAAGAGGAAATTAGCCCCTATGGCCATCAGTTTTCTTTTCTTGTTAAGAATTCAACAATTTGTCTTCTCCAAATTATTCTGTTTTCATTTGGCTTAAACTCTCCCACAGTCGTGCAGTACTATTCGGCTTTGCAGATAAATGTATGATGGTTATGTCAATATATGCTGATCAAAACTTAGTCAGTCAAATCACCTCAACATGCACCAGGAATCCATAGCAGATGAAGGGGCAGAAACTGTGGAAAACTAAGTGGAAGTAGTGATGGAAAGGTGAATTTTCTGTCAGTTTTAGACAGGTGAATGGAAACTATTCTACGAATTATGCAAAAATATGTCAGCTTAAGTGCAAGGATGCTTTTAAAGTTTGCACACCCTTTGGAGTTTTCTAACCTCATGCATAAATATTGCCTAATATATATCTCTACACCAGTCCTAAAAGAAGCCAATGAAACAAACAACAGCAGATTTCTGCTAAACTAAAGGATATTGAGAAATGAGACAGACAGAAGAAGGAAATTCAAGAGCAAAGTTAAACCCTTCATGACCAGGTCATTTGCTACAATGTTTCAATAAAACATTACTGCTTTTCTGCAGATTGTAGAAGATTCCCTGGACAACCCAGAACACTGTTGTTGAGACCCCAAACAACATGTCCTTGTAGGAAAAAAAGAAAGACGTGTCACGTCTGAGGAAAGGAAACAGCATAAGAACCTTATCATATCAGTGGAACATGGTGGTGGTAGAAACATGGTTTTGGCCAGTAATCCTGCATCTGAGGCAGGACAGCTTGCCAAGATTGATGGACCAATTAAATATAAATTACATAAGTGTATTCTCTAAAAATATTTGTGAGCCGAATTTCATCAGAAAGTGGGTCGCCCATCAGGCAATTCTAAATAAAGTTTTTCTCCCAGGAAAATATTAAGGATCAAATGAATATTTTGCATTTGCCAATTTCAAAGTCCTAATTTTAATCCAACCGAAATATGGAAGGATATGAGGCAGGATATGAAGAAGTTCATTAGAGGAAACCAAACACTGTACCAGATTTACAACTGTGCATTTACGAATGGCCCAAAAGCCTATATGCTGCTTTGAAGAATTGATCAGTCACCAGAAAAATGCAGCTGCAACTTATTGCAGCACAAAGTAGTCACACCAGATGTTTAAATTAATTGGTTAAATAAATGTCTTCTTTGTATCTACTTTAGGAGTTTTATTTCCTTTTATCTGGTTATGTTTTAGGCCATGAGTATGCACAAATATTAAAAATTCTAAATGATTCTCAAACTTTGAATGATCAATTTCTTGCAATTAGGTGCTTATGCTAATTGCTAATTAGGCTTACAGACCTATCGTTGCAGACTGTAATTGCAGTTTGCGTTAGTATAATACAGATTATTTCCATTTTTGTTCCGACACATGAGAACTCCTTAATGGGTACCTTTGCAGAAACGGATATGGTTCACTTATTTACTCAAGCAGACCTGAAATCGATACAAGGGCCTCCTGAATCATGGCCACATAATCTGATAAGAAGCAGAGGTCAGTCATCCGTGTATAACTTTGCACTTCGAGAAGCACTTTTCTTTTCTGGTTGAGGTGTCCTGTTGTCCCAAAGCTGTGAGATTACTCGAATTGCAACTTTTAATTAATGTGGATTCAAAAGCTAATGAAAAGAGATGAAAAAAATAATACAGAAAGGTTGTTTTTGTAATAACGGCATATATTTATTATCCTGCATTAATAATTGATTATGTCCTTCTGGTGCTAGTTTTAGATTTAAATAAAAAAAAAAAACTAAGATCAGGAAAATTCTGTGAAATAAAGCAAACAGCTCATACTTCATAGAGAAAGCTGTATAGACTCATGCACACTTTCAAACAGTGAAACAAAGCCACCCTCTGCTCCACACACACACACACACACACACACACACACACACACACAGCCTCCAGACACACATGCAACCCTTTAACGACTGCCCTGCCCGTAGTTTTCTCAGTCAAAGTGTTGGAATGTCTCCATAAATTATTCAGTCGCAGGGCCTGCTATCTGAAGATAACAGTGGGTCTTTATCAGGCAGCGCGTACACATTCTGCCGGTAACGATACAAGCACCTGGAGGGATTTGGGCCACTTTCTGTGTAAGGATGCGTGTCAACGTGGCAGTCAAGCATACAAAGGAATACAGCTTATCTGCAGGTTTATGTTGTAAGGTCACATTGACTGTCTCTGGAGACATTGTTAATTTTCAGGTCATGAAACAAAGGGAATTTTGTTTCTCACTGCATAACCATAATCCAGGGTTATCAGGTTAGTTACCTCTCATCTATAATTCTTTAAAGTACAGTGGCACTTTCTGATTAAAAAAAAAACTGTGGCAAACAACTCTACAGGTAACACGATTTACAGAACATAATTTCAACAGTTTGTTATTTTATTCAACATCACATATCAGTTTCAAGAAGCAACATCAAATGTTAAAGTCAAACACTTTACATTTAAAATAGCAATCAAAGAACGCAATAAGAAAGCAATCAATAATAAATAGTCAGTGAAACTGCTTAAACGAATGCTTGGACAACGAAACTACAGCCTCTCTGGAAAGAGATGATCAGGAAAATAAATAGCAGCCTCATCATTTTGTTTTGCAGTATTAAAAGCAGCTTTACACCCAAATATCAAATATGCCGACCTAAACTTAGTTCCAGGCACAGTGTGTTTTTCTATAACATTCAACGAGGCTATCCACATTAGACTGTATTGTAAAATACAGACTATATTTTGCACTAAGAAAGGTAAAGTGGTCTATGTGGCACTCCTTAGGCTACTTAACAGAAAAGAAACAACGTAAACAGCAGAGGTATTTGTCTGCCAGATTCAGAATCATGGTTAAAACCTCAAAAACTGAGATGAATGGCTCTTAACTGCAGATACAACTTTCAACCACTTGGTGTCAGCCTTGTACACTGCATGGATGCACAACCACCAGAGAGCAGATCAATTATTTTAGTGATTTTTTTACAGATGTGTGTTCGTTTACAGATAACTTGAAAGGATGCTTACTAATAATTTATAATAATGACAAGACTTGTAACATTTTTTTTCCAAACACATTGATACTCTTCTTCCAGTCTATTTTTGGGTCTACCCTAATTATTAAAATGGACCTCAGCTGGCAGCATGTTTCTATGCTTTACATCTCATATTCTCCTGATGGAATGCTAAATATATTTAGTATTGTGTTGTTGTGGAGTCTATATTTAGTGTTGGCAGTACCCTGTAGGACATGGACTTTTAGAGGAACCAACTCCTAGAATAGATTGATGATCCTCCCCCCTACTGGGACATGAAGAAACACAGACGGATCCTCCAGTTGGCCACTTGTGCCAGGCCGGCCTCCACATATGGCCTGTATGATGTTCAGCAATGACACCATTTAATCAAGGAGAAAAGTGACCAAGTTCACAGCTTCAAAACACTGAATCACAAAGCAGTGCACCATTTGTGTCTATTTGCAGACTGATATAGGGATGGGCAGTGATAAATACAAGTTACAAAATAAAAGACAAGTCAAACTCATTAAAAGCTTTTTTTTTTTCCTCCACAAGCCTGTCACAGATGCTGGGGACAGACAAGTGAGGAAAAGCTAGCAATACTCAAGTCAGAAATAACTGGTTACAAAGATTCACAATAGGTGTTCTCATTCATCTAATCAGTCATCCTGGAAATCTCTGTCATCTGTATCTGTACATAATTTGGCTAAAATGCTGAGATGTGATGTTTCTGTTATCATATCCACTGCTGAAAGCCATGAGAGAAGGACCAGAATCAGAAAATCGATGTTGAGCTTTGGTCTGATGTCTCTTTTTCGTTCGCCTGTCATAATCCACGGTTATGCCTTGTGTGATGACAATGTAACCTATAGACTAATGTTTCCTGTTGGGCAGAGTCCATGAGATATAAATGGTAACCTCAACCCATAAATACTTAAGTACGTAACCTCCGACAAATGTACTAAATGGTATTTCTAGCCCTAACCAATCACAAGTGAAAGAAAAGCATAAAAGTGAAGAATATCGAGTGAGAAGGAAGTTGGAAAAATTAAATGACTGGAAAACAAGTGGGATGAATACTGAACTCATGGTGTCTTGAATGGAAAAAGATTAATGATTCCCACCACCTCCTTTCTCCGATTTAAGACTGAGGCTAAATCAACAGTGTCAAAGTCTCATCAAGTGTCAAAATCATCCCATAGCGAGACGTGTAGGATCAATGTCTTCTCATAGTAGGATGTAGCACGAATGTGTCGTTATGTGAAACATTACATCGTCAGACACAAGTTGCGTCTCTGTAGGGAACCAAGTAAGAATGTACAATGACTGACAAAGTCGCTTGACATTTTTTGATTCTTTGTTGTGAAACTGTAATGTTTTGTACTGCGGCCACCATAGCCATTACACATGTCATGACGTCAGGTTGACAAGAGAGACTCAAGCGAGGCGCCACGCAGAAACCGTGGTTCCAAGGATTACTGTGGATATTACTTTGAAACAAACCGTGATTGTAAAAATTGTTAAAAACCTTGTACATCCTTTTGCAGCAATAGTTTTACCTGATGTGAGTCGCCTCTTTTAGCTCTTATGCACGCTGGTACACTACAAAAATATTCAGCAATGTTTGCGAAACAAGATGAAGGCGCTGGCTTGGCCACCATATTCCCCAGATCTCATCAGATCAACAATCTACTGAATGTGTCTTATGGGGTCCACCCATCGTTAGAGGGGCTCCGACCAACACCATATTAAGCAAATGGTTTGAATATTGAGGCTGATAGGTGTGTGTTCTAGGTCTGATAGGTGTGTGTTCTAGGTCTGATAGGTGTGTGTTCTAAGTCACTACTCTACTGTATAAAAACTGTTTGTCAGAGGTTTTTTGAGTACTGCTAAGTGCTTCATAAAAGCTGGTCTAAATTTGGAACGAAAAGGTGACAAAGGTTTCTTTTCTCCTCAGGAAATGTAGTCGATGCTGACCTTGGCACAAACTAAAAAAAGCACATTCACAAGCTGAGACCAAGTGCTGCCACCCAGTTGGCACCGTCTGTTTGGCACTCTTTACAAAGACGTCAAATAGAGTGGCTCTGTGGCATAAACAAAGCTGTGGCTGGAAACAGAAGCACGAAAGCCATCCACATCTTTCCTTTTGCCTTCAGCAATCATAAACAACCACTTTATGTCCAACCATCCATACACTTACAGCCGCAGGAACTTCTCCGTGACCCTCTTCCAAGACTCTCCCTGCTGCATCCCAGTCAGCCGCTGTACATCCATCACTGTCTTAACCCATCTCCCTCCCTGGTCCCCGTTTCCTCATCCCACCCTGATTTTTTTCCAACTTTTCCTTCCCCCATTCTTCTCTGGCTTGTGTCCATAGGCAGATGGTCCATGCAAGCAGATGCTCCCCGCCCAGTCCATGTGAAGGAAAAACAAAGCCTGTTTGCAAAGCAAACAAAATGTGCTTCAGGGTGCCCAGGAGATGAGAGGAGAAGTTCATGGCACCATTTATCCATTTCCAGAATGAATAGAAAACTCCACAAACAGCCAAGATCCTACCTGCCAAATGTTGACAGATTTATCACAGTGAGCAAAGTCAGAATTATCTCTGCATTTTTCATGCTGCAGAAAGCAAACACTCGACCGTGCTGCCAGAGGATGATCTTTAAAAGCTGTCACCTCATAAAAATGCCAGCTCTTAAAGACAATATGTGGTCCAACTCATTCATTTGCCTTGAAATAGGTTTATTTGTATAATATTCCACTCTCCCCTTGAATACATCAGGCAAAATATAATAGTCTATAATAGTCTACATGATCTGATAGAAAATAGGAAAAAAAAACATGCATGACGCATTATGCAGAGACAAAGAAAATAGAACTTTCATATGTGATCATGAGCTGCCGTGTCAAAACGTTCCTCTAAAAATCTTAAATCACACTGGTCTCCTGTCTGACAGATTTGGAGCAGTTTCGTCAACCTGTACCTTTGCTTCTTTATGATCTGACAACACGTGATTGACAGTTGCAGAGAAAACACACACAAACACACACATGGTATGAGGTCAGTTCTTCACCTAACACTGATGTCAATCCTAAGGCTCTTTTTTTCTTTGCAAAAATGAACATGTTGCTGGAACACAAGCTCTAAATATTGTTAGAAAACATACAAATCCCTGATCAGGTTCAGATGGCCTATAAAATCAGGATTCATGATAGTCTCGGCTCATTTTCAGATAGTAGGCCTAACTTTGGCAGCGACTGTTCATGTTTCATAATTTTATGTCGACTTTACTGTAAAACTGCAGCAACTACCAAATAACAGCTAATGAGATGTTGATTTTATGAGAATATCAACTCATGCTGCAAACTGGGGTTCTTTCATTTGTATGCATCTAAACACGAGCTCGGACGTTTGAATGTAAACAAAAGTGAATGAAAGACTGATTCAGCTGCTGTGAGATCTTTGAAATGGTCACCTGTTTATCTTTTACTATTCGATTTAAAAAGGCCAAAAGCGAGGCAGAGCTAGTTATGAGATTTCCAGACAATTCTTACCCTCTCTCCTGAACGTCTGTCGCAGAACTTTTACACAAAATGATGAATGATAAACTTTCTGTGCTCCTGAGAAAGAGGAAGCAATCAAACCTTACGGGGCTGTGTTTCATGCCCTGTCTTTTTGAAACACAGGGATTCTGTACTAACGGAGGGAAATGTCTCAGGAAACTGTTGGCAGACATGTGATCTGAGAGCGCTCTAAGGCACTGATGCAAAGAACTAACGCAAAATGGATGCAGCTCTTGAGAGGATCAACTTATGGCTCGTTGGATCTGGCATTTTTGAAAGGGTGATTGTTACATTTTAAAATTTCAGTGGGGAGAGACCATGATGGAGTTGGCCTCTGGGGAAAAAGTTAGCTTTAGAAAGCAGGGAAAAGGGAAAATAGTGGAAGCTACAGTGCGTCTTCTCTACTGAGCAAAGTAGAAACAAATGCCTGCATGTCTGAAGCTGTAAAGCTCAAACTCTCTGTGGTTCTGGTGAAATTCAGTTACCTGATTTATGAAAAACATCGCCAGAAGTGGCAATTAGAGCAAATAAGGAGGGCTGCGAGTCACATTCTGCTGGAGACATATGGGTGAAATTCCTAATTTTTTTTAACTACACATCCAAGTCAATACCTCTCCATGATGTAAAAGTGAGGTTAATAAGAGAGCAGCAATATCCCTCAATAACACAACACATACAAGTTTGAACATTCATAGACTGCAATATCCTACAAAACTTTATATAACAGCAAAACTCAAGACAGATGAGATTTTTAATGACAGTACAGTTATATTGCCACATTCACAGTCTGGATTATTCAACCCCTTTGTAGGCATTTGTCAAAGTTTACATCATCATTAGTTTGCAAAAGTTGTGCCACTCAATAGCATCTATTTCAGCTGCTGCATTGAACATAGTTCCTAATATTTCATGGCCTTCGTGGTAATTGATAATAACGGGGAAACAAACTTCCACAAGAACAACAAAACATTTGCTGGAGGAAAGCGCTCCAAAACAAAATCTGTCTGTGATATTGAAAGTGTGACTCAAGTCTTCAACAGAGGACAGATAGAAGTCAATTAGGTGCGCAATCAAACATTATCCTGCATCGGTCATGATGAGCACTTAACTACTTACAAGTGAGAAGCCTGAGGGGAACCCTACAAACTATAACTGTGCCATCTGCATTCTGAATGCTCGCCAAGCACTGCGGAGAGGGGAACCCATGAGAGCATTTACCCAGCTTAATTCTTATGAAAGTGCATATTGAGAAGGGAGGTGCAAAAGTTTTGTTTATGTGAAGTGTATTGTAGGCTACAGAGGCAGCTAAACATGAATAAAACTCATCTTCGTGGGCCTCCAATAGCTACATCACACTTGTGGGAGGTGGAAGTTCTGCTATTGGGAAAGTTGAATTGCAGTCTTTATCTCCTGGTGGAGTTATTGGATTGTTTTGCGGGGGAGGGGGTATCATTACATTTTTACACTCTCCAGGCCTGCTAACAAAAAGAATCTCTGGCCCCAAACATCACCGAATATATCAGTCGCCTTTGCGACATCTGTTGATGAGTCTGTAATGGTGCTTAGTGTCTTTTTTTTTCCATCTATCCCAAACTTGCATTGCTTTATTCATCTATAATTATCTTCAAAATGTATATTCTACTCTAAATACAAGATGCTGTGCTACATTTAAAAAAATCTTACTTGGTTTCCACAATGCTCATTGGGTTGCCTTCATGGAATTCCAAAGTGTTAACATGGAACATTACAAACCTGGTTATTTATAGGTCTGTAAACATGGCTAATTAAGAATTAAGGTTTCTGATTGAATGAATACAGTTACGCATGATCTTATCTCAGCTATGACAACCTTTCCCAACAGAGATTGTGCAGAAAGCTGGAAAAGATGTTTACAAGTCTATCATAGTATTCCAATTAGCATATCTAGAACTGACAAAAAAAAAAGGTGGGGGAATAAGACAGAATAAGAAATATAAGACATTTATGTCCAAGACACAACAAGAATACTCCAAAATTACAGTCCCACCCAGATACTTGTGCACATGTAAAGAGCCTGTGCTGGGAGGTGATATGGGAGCTGTCAGGTGTTCCCTGGACCCTCCTCTCTGTTAAAATAACAAGTCCCCTGCTGAGAAACGTTATTAATTTCACCTGTGCGTTTCCTGCTATTGAAAGGGGCACAACAGGGGTTTCTGTTCGGGATCAAAATGCATATTTAAACCATGATGAAACAGCTAGAACTGCTGCCAGCCGAATATTAACCATCGATCAGCACGTTTTTGTTTTTTTTCAAGAGAAGGCAAAAGTCCAGACATAAAGTTATCTCAGGAGAAAAGGCGATAGAAAATCTAGTTTCACAAGCATGCACATTAAACAAACATTATCCTCCAAAAAGGCACCATAAAAGACTACTTTTACAACCTTAATTTAATATTGCCTTTTGAAATTAGAATAAACTAAATCAACTTTAAGCCGGTCTGACATCTCTGCTGCTTGACATTATGAACCGTGTATTTTGGTAAGTAATTGACAAAAGCCAATTTTGGCGCAAAAGTTATGATTTATGCAATATCAAGAGATTGCTTCTGTATTAATTACAAGCCGAATTAAAGGAAAGATCATCACTCAAAGCTGATGTGACGCTATTTAACGCATACTGACGTTTACACGAGGCAATATTAAATTGTCACTACAATGCTATGAGTTTCAGCCTCAAGACCGCTCCACACGAGAGCGAGCAGCGCAGATCAATAAATCACCATATTACCGGTGAACATTCCAAAACATCCCACCATTGTCCTACCGGTTGACGAAACAACAGCATCCACTCGAGCAGAAACGGTCACCACTCTCTTTGCATCCATTTTTGTTTGTGTTTTGTTTGTTTGTTTGTTTGTTTTCCAGTCGTAAAAAAGCCTCGTTTTCAGTCACAGGCGGTCGGCAGCGTTGACAAGTGAGCGGCTGGTACTACTTGCTGCTCATCAAGTCCCAAGTTTCTCAGCCGCGTGTGAGAGGAAGGCAGCGCTGGAGGTCTGCTCGTGCACCCGGCGCTCCGACGGGAGCGAGCATGGTTCTCAAGCGTTGTTATCGTTGATAATGATGATCGTCTTCTTTTTATTTAGTTTTTAGTTCTGGAAATAGATTGTGTTTTAATAATTATCGAAATAGATAGTCCATCAGTTCAAACCCAGCCACTTTATGGTTTGGTTTATCCCACGTTTGTTGTGCCCCTTGTATTATTGACACCTAATACCTAAAAAGTACATGATGTGAGTAGATTTGATGAACAGAGCTTCATTTTGATTCTGGGGAAGTGCTTTTTCTTCCGCAGCGATTTGAAGATGGTCGTTTCCTGTTTGAACTCGTGCTCCCTTTCAAACTCCAAGGCTCATCCACATATGGCTCTCCTGTTTGAAGTAGAAGAGCTTGTATGACCTCGGCCACGGTCAGCGCTTTTGAGATTAGTTGGCATGATTTCTGCGAGCCAGGCCTCATCCCCAAAGCGTCACTCTCTGACCTTTTGCAGCTTAAAAAGAGCAAATCCCTGCTGCCAAATTCTAAGAACATATATAAATCCAATGCCAGAGCAGAAGAGGAGACATTAATGCCTGTTAGTCTAATAAATTACACTTTCCACAATTACCTACAGGCAAAATGCTCTGAATCCCCATACTTTTCATTTTAGATGGTTCTCTGTTGGTGTAATTGTCACTTCCATTAAAAGTCATATAGTGAATTTGTCCATGTTATAGTTTGGTAGCCCTGGGCCATATTAAATTCTCAAAGTGTGGTTCAGGGACCACCAGGAGTCTTTAAACAGTGATTTCATCATAAATCTTCTAAAACGTACCCAACCCACCACGCACAGTTTAGACAGTTATATAATCCCGCACCAAGCCTAAACACCTCTGGATGGAGCCTGATAAAAAGAGGTTTGTACCAACTCTCACACCATCACTTACCTTGCAGATTCAATGTTCCGTGTTCTCTCTCCCTGCCATTTGTTCTCTATTGTACACACAAGCCGCATTATAAACAATATGTCAGTTCAGCTGTTGGACGGGAGACTGTGTAAACCTGCAAGTAAGAAATCAAGCAGAGACTTTCCACACATACTGTAGCTACTCAGTGAAATAAGCTCAACACACCAGGCATTAAAGCCCTATGATAAAAAGATAAGCCAAGCATGCATCTTTGCTAGTCAAGTCAGCCGTCAGCACCTGCTGAGATTAGAACATTTCTAAGAACACCTCACATATGCTTTGTGGAAACAAAAACACAGCAATTGCAAATGATTGTCTAAATGTCTCCGTACAACACCGCAAAGGCTGGAGTTTCTGTCACACTGTAAAACGTGCTCAGTTCGGTTAAAGACAAGAGACAGCTTTTGACGAATTATTAAACAGGAGGCTGTTTATTCAGCAGGTATGATGGGGAATTGCTGACACTCCTTAAAAAACAGACGCCGCGTCCTTAAACAACTTTGATGTGTGTACGGTGTGCGAGTCTCTCGCTGTAATGAATACTTTCAGACGAATTTATTTCTGGAACGTGCATGACTCATATGCAGATGAAACAAAAGGAGGAAGGCTCGCTTGTTCTACATTTCAGCAAACGTATGAAGAAAAGACATCCAGGAGCTTTCTAAACGTACAGGTTGCAGAGTGATTCAATGAGACAAGTATTCACCACGTTGAAAGGTGCACAGTGAACTGCAGCTTGCTTTAATTTGATGTACTGTCTTCATGCCCTGTAAGCATCTTTCCATCTGAAACTTTTCATCATAAAGCTGAAAACGCCTTTGACATATAACCCGGCAGAGAAATGAAACATGGTTGTTATACTTGAAGAAATGCTCTTTTTAAATGCTGAAACACTGTGTAATAGTACCACGAGTTGTAGAGTATCAGAGTAAATTAACTGACATCCCAGCAAAGCAATACATTCAAACTGAGAAAAGTTTGCCAATGCCAGCCTTCAAAATAATTTTTTTTAGATATATTTTACATAAAAATATGACACATCAAATATTATGCCAGCTACATGTTTAAGATAATATGACGGGACAGAAAAGACTAAGTCTGTGTACGAAGTTCAGAAATTCAAAGCAAATCTTTCTCAGTGTGAAATTATGAGGACTTTGGGTATTTCGCAGTCTACAGTACAAAGGATATATCTGAATGAAGTAATCCATGAGCGCTGCCGCTGTCTCTGGGTTCAAGCTGCTTTAAGACATGCTGTTAGAAATCTTTTTTACAAAAAAAAATCCACCTAACTGTGTGCAGATTCTTTGGTTGAAAAGTCATCATCTCTGATGCATTGGTACACATGTCATGGATCATTTACACAACTGTAAATTCACCATTAGTGTCAATCAAAATATACCGGTTTTGGAGCAATATGCTGACCCACAGCAGTATTTTTCAGGGAAAGCCTTGATTATCTCAGCAGCACAATGCTAAATCAAATTCTGTACTTGGCCTAGAATGATGGCTCCGACTTGTGACTGTGATTTGCCACATTTTCATCAGACATGTCCAAATTTGATTTTCTTTAACCCATATCTGACCTATTCCATAACTCACGCAAGGCCCAGATCAGGACCTTTGGGCCACATCTGGCCACACGTCTCTGGCTTGGAGAAGAACCACCGACAGAAAAAGACCAGAGGAGGAATGCTTAAAATAACCCACATAACCCTCGCCTGTGACATAACTGAGCCATAAGTGCCAAATGTAGACCACTTAAGGTCCTGAATGTGCTTTTCCAAGATTTCTGATCTTTCATTTAATCATGGATCTCTAAAAATCCCACCTTGGCAAGAAAAGTTAGCGCAAAATAATCTTTATTTTAAACACAGATAAGTCAGATAAAGTCCCATCTCCTCATAATTCCAAGAGACAACCTTAAGTTTCTGAGATGTGTATCGGTACGTGAGAGAGACAGGAATACTGTCTGACCTGTCACCATGAATAGAGACTGATGCCTCTGTTGAGGTGACTATAAATAACAGAGCACCTGGACGAAAAGACAAAGCCAAATCTGTGCAGACAGATTGGCACAGGTAGATGGATGGCAATATAAGAGCATTAATGAGACCACAAACTGCCAACACATGGAGATGAGAGATCTGCAGATGGCTTGATGTCATCATTATTGGAAAGTATGCAACTGTGTTACACTTTGAAAAACCCTAACTCTCATAAACATTTCTTACATGCATAAAACACACAATTATATGAAGAGTTGCAAGAGAAGTGATCTATGAAAATGTCAGTCTCACTTATGTAGACAAAGCATCTTTTAGCCTGTCTGAAATCAAAGAAATAGCATCTAAAACATGTTGGAGTCTACATACGCGTGAGCATAATTCTGATCTAATGACCAAATTTGCAGCAGAGCATCCCCACTCCTCTGAGATCACAGAGTGAGCATTTATTTCTGTCCTGATCTGTGATGGTGACCGAAGTTTAATCATAATATATTTGGGTTTGCACAAGGTCTCTGCACTGTGATAGCGATACTAGAATTCCATCACTTCGATTCACCTAATGATACGGCTGGGATAGGAACAAAGTGTGTATTAAACACTTCTGCCTGAGATAAAAAGGGGTTGGGCAGAATTTCCCAGCACTCCGCTCTGTAGGAGAGGAGGACACCGCCATGAGGTGAGCGCTGCCACTGATTTCAAAGTCAGGTTGGATTTTACAAAGGAGATTTTACAACCCAAGCGAGGCAGATTTCATCATTCAAGATGACAAATAGAGCCAGCGTTCCTGCTAACAAGCCCTTTGGACACCTTCATCAGAGTGACTGTTATCAGAGAGACGAAGCATTAATCTGAAACTCCATGTCACAAAGGCAAACTCGTTCACACTGTCAACCAGAGGTGGCAAAAGGCTGCAGCTGTAGGAAAAGGAGCTTTTTGCACACCGGTGAATTACTGCATGCCAAGATGCCTCAGAGGGTAAAGTGGCCTTAAGCTTTGATCATTGGAGTGGAAAGTTAAGATCAAAGTTAACTTTAATCATGGCACTCAATCAAGTGTTTGTCTGTGAAGTGAAACATACTGAACATAAGGATGGACCCTCTTTAAAAATGTGCATGTTCAGTCTATTTTAGTCTATTCAAATCAGAAACAGAATGTGGGCTAAAAAGTTTCACAATTCCCGATTTGTTTTCCCTAAAACTCCTTCTTAGCACGATCAGCAGAATAATCAGCCTTTCGAAATCGCAAACTTGCCGACACAAGAGAAAATGTAGGCCATTTTCTGAGAAATTTGCATGAAAATGCACACAACAGACAGGAAAATAACAATCGGTGTTGTTAGAATATCTGAAATATTAAATAAAAAGTTCTTTAATGTTGAAATACGTGCAAAAGGCCTGGCTGAAGCACAAACTGAGGTGACTTTGCCTTATTTGGAAATAAACTTACCCGACTCTTAAAACTCCCCAATTACCCCAGCAGACAGCTGCTTAAAGGTGACAGTGATCATCACAAACCCCGGACGCTAATTAACGCTTTGATCCATATGTCAGGCCTAAGAGGTTTTTCGGTGATTAGCACGCTGCAGGTAAAAATACTTTGGATCCCCTGGACAGCCAAAGACACCTAATTACAATCAACGCAGTCAGATGGCTTCATGTTCTGGGAAGCATCAATCGTCATTGCAGTGGTTTGTTTCCCCAATAGAGCCAGATGTTTCCTCCAGACGCCACAACGATGCTTAAACGGCCTAATATTAGTCATCCCTGGGCCTGTTGGTACGAACTCAAACACAAATACACTCTGCACTGCAGGATGACTACGTTTTTGAGAAAGTATAGGTGACATCAGGGGAGATCGTGACTGTGTTTTGCATCATCTGTTGTCTGAGTTTGGGTATGATTCTTTCATCTCTTATGACTGAAGGGTGCGATTTACCCCTTAGACTGTCGAATGAGCCTCGAAAGAGTCCAAAATTACTTTATGTTTTATCTTAATTTACGATCGCTTTCTGCCCATGGTGTCCCTGTGATCTTAAAGCCAAGATACTATCAGCTTATTTGCCTTGATGATCCCCCCCCACCCCCCCACCACCAAGCACAAACATCCTCAGACTGTCCTTCCTTCTTCGCCGACAGCCTCCGTTGAACTTTACAACAGATGACAGAGCTTCAGAAACTTGGCAATTATTTGAAGATCACTCTTTGGTGCCTCAGGGGAATCACAGAGACTGCCACTAATCAAGGCAGAACTGCTCTTTCCATAATTCAAAAGTCTTATTATAATTTGTCACTTCCAAGGTGACGAGGCAATACATCCCTGCCCGAGTGATGCATGTGTTTTGTTAATATGTCATTAAAGAAAAATTGAAGCTATTGGAGCTGCTCTGCCTCTCTTCTGTGACTGGAATAATCAGTAGATGCTGATTATGGATCAATTCTTACACAACGGATAATTTTCTGCCTGACCTTCAAGATTTTATGATGGCTGGTTAATGACATGAAAACGATGGTACATTTTGCACATAGTTACACAGCTCTGTGCAATTGTATTGAGACACCCCTCATTTATTTATATGTTGCTCAAGAGGAGCCAGACTTTTTTTTAAAAACCTTTTCTAGTGATTTTGAGCTATGGTTCAGGCTTTCTGAAGGACTTTCAAAGTCTTCCATTGTCACTCACTTTCAGTCCCGTTGTGGTACCCGACCATTTCTAGATGGTGCCCCAAAGACGATATCAGGATGATGTGCCGGGTCTTTGGGAAAATTTGAGGAAACGGGGCAAATGGAGAACTGGAATGTCCCTAAGCAATAGGGGGAGAAAAAATCCAGCAAAGACCAGACACGGCACCTGAGAGACTCATCTGGACCTTCAGCTGTTCCATCTACTGTTCACTGAGGTCTCATCTGAAATGGTCTATATGGAAGGGTGGCCGTCAAGAAGCCGTTCTTTAGGAAGGGAAACGGGGAGGAAAAGGCAGAGGTATGCCAAATGACACAAGAACTGGACTGAAAATCAGGATGAATCCTCCCCCAGAGCCTCAACATTATCGAAGCAGTGAGGCATCATCGTGACATTATCTGCCAATGAAAGGCAGCAAATGTCCAAAGAAGAGCTTTAAGATGTCCTTCAAGAAGCCTGGAGAACTATTCCTGAAGCTTGAAGAAATAACAATAAGTCTCATCTAAGAGGGCTCAGGCAGTGTTGAAGAATGAAAGGTGCCCAGAGCAAATATTGACCTTTAAACCTGTTAGAATTGTACAAATTTGTACAGATTTGTGCCTTGTGTACTGGAATTCTAGTCATATTTACATTTTTCAGAGTACTTTATAGAAACCTAAACAGAACCTGTACCCCACTCACACTTTCAAGTATGTAGAGGATTTGACTGCTTCAGAAATATAAAGAACAGATGCAGCCTCAGACTTGACCCCCCTGCCACCGGGCTACACTGTAAGCTACATGACATTCACACAACAAAAAATGTGATGCTAATCCTTCTCAAGTGCTCAGCAGTCCAATTGCACTTTATTTCTTTTCCTTGCTCTCTCTCTTGCAGCAATGTCAAGCTGTGAGTGGGACCCACAGCTGTGGAGGAGACGAGAGGATAGAAGGAGCTGGAAGGAGAAGGAGACTCGCCTCTCATTATCCTTTCTTCTCCTGGCAGCTTCCCTTGCCCTGAGAGTCAGCTGTCAATCACAACCTGGGGCCTGAAGTCAACGGGAGCCCAGAATGTACGGTGCACTCATCAAATCTGCCAGCAGGCAAGAAGATAGCACCTATGGAGCCCAAAGTCACTGCCAGCCGCAATTAAAGTGCTCCACCACTTGGGAGAAAGGAACCTGAGGCCACCGGAAGGTCAGCGAAACACCCAATTACCAGCTTGTCATATATTGACGGGAAGAGCAACACTTTAGAAGCGAAACAGCTCTGACTCACTATTTCAGAGTCTCCAAAAGGTCCAAAAGATTAGCATGTGGGTGCAATGGGAGGAATAAAAACTTTCAGTAGGGTAACTTTTGTTTTATTATTGCTGAGATCACCTAGAAAATGGACAAAAAGCATCAGGCATGCACAGAGCCACAGCTCAGAACATGTGCAGAACTCCAACAACGGCGTTGGATTAAAACTTATAAAAAAATAAAACATTTACAAAAACATATCTACATGGACAATCCGTGGCAGTACTGTGGCTACTTTTCCAACAACTATTTTAAAAGGACTTTTTGCAGAAACAAAAGAACAAAAAAAAGATACTTCACAGTTTAAAGGTGTGAGGGTTTCATGATGCAGTCTCATAGAGATGGAAACTGTTGCTACACAGTAGTTTCATGTTTCCACAAGCCTGTTTTTATACAGGCTGCACTGTCGCTGCTAATTAAAGGCACCGTTTGTCCATGTTCTTTCTGTGTGCCGCCATTCTGAATGACAAGGTTGAGCCCGTATGACTTGTTCTGGCTCTCCAGTTCTGTGCTGCCAGGCTGCCTGACAGGACCACAGTCTTTACTTGAGCCTGACACTCCAGCGTTAGCCACCTGCTCTGTTTCTACAGTCACTGCTGTCCCATTCCCCAACAAATTTCCACTTTCTTTGTCAGAGTAGCGGGAGCGCCGTGGCAGGCTGGCGCTGTCACTGCTGTCCTGCTGCAGCTGGCTCTGATGGCGCTCCCTGTAGGCCATGTAAGCTGCCCGTCGGCTGTTGCGTGCAGCCAAGTCGTAATGATGGTGTCGCCTGTGGGGGGCGCTCTGCACACTGCCCTCCACGCTGGTGGGCACATCGTAGGCGTACTCTCGCAGCACCGTTAGCCGGCTTGCCCTGTGTGCTCGTGCTCGGTTTTTCTGATGCCTGCTTGTGTGTCCATTAGTGACTGCTGCTGGATTGCTGATGTTGTTCATCGGGTGGAACTGCACCTCAACTGGTGCCGCGTGCATTTTAATTTCATTGTCTAGTGAATGTTCAGTCAGGCTGTTGTCCAGAACAGCCGTACCGCTGGCTGTCACCAGCGCTGAGGCCGACTTGCACTGTGCTGCCTCTGCGTGCAGATTGGTCAGCTTGCTGCCATGGGCAGAATTGCGCACGCTTGGGGCACTCTTATTCGTGTATGACGAGTCTGCGCTGCTGTGGCCAAACTTTATCGATTCCCCATCTGCCTTGTTATCAGATCCCGCTGTGGATGTTACTGCCACACCTGGCTGAGGCAAAAGGACATCCTCCTGCGCAGAGTACGCTCGCCTTCCAGAGCAACAATCCCGTGACCAAAACTGCCTCATATCTTGTCTGTTGACACAGTGATGTGCCACCATGAATGCCCCGAGTGCCAGTGCAGCCACACCAAACAGGCAAGTAAAAACCAAGTCAAAGGGGTGGTCCTGTGATACAGCCATGGCACCGAACACCCAGAGGGCCGCATACAGCCCTAAAGTCCCTGCTGCGCCCATCAGCTGGGCGGTGAAGGTGTGCTCGTTCTCCAGGGCTGACAGGGGCACAATGTGGGGGGCAGACACTATGGAGGAAGAGGCTTCATGTGGCTGAAGCTGCAGAGTAAAGGGTTGGCAGTGGCTGCCAGGACCATCTGGGCCTGGCTCGCTGCTGGCTGAGGCCAGATGTTGCTGCTCTTCAGATGGCTCCTTTAGCTCATAGCGGCGTTCAGGGTGTCGGCGTAACTGGAGCAGGATGCTGAGGAAGTACATGCAGTCCACAAAGACGATAAATCCCGCTGGGCCGTAAAAGGCTCCGATACTTGGTTCCCATGCCATCCAGCAGCTAAAAGATAAAAGATTTTTTTTCATACAGATCATCTTTCACCATCAAATTTACACTGTTCACAAATATCAAGCATCTCTGTCATTGATTTACATCACAAACTTGAAACTACTCTGAAAAACTTTTGCATCCAATTTTTGCAGTTACTGTCCCATTACATCTAATAACACAGGCTGAATTTCTCTTGCTAGCAAGAATTTAATTAAACTCCAAAGACTCAGAGACAGATATGGGTCCAGATTTCTCAATTAGTCAGCCGTGCTACACAATCCAAACAGCTGCTGCGGCAGGGAGAGGGGTGGCGGAGCTCTCTGTAAACTGGCAGCAGTTGCTTGATGCCTGGATGCACATATCATTAATAAACTTCCATAATCAGAACTTTTGGGAATAAACTTTTCCTGCCTTCATAAAAATGCCCATTATTTACTAAAGGAAAATGCACTCTGGCTGGATGAACATAACCTATCTAGTGGGTTTGGATGTTTCCACATTAAAGGCTGTGGTCCGGATAAAACGCCATGAGCACAAACTGAGGAACTCTAATTGCAGTGCATATGAGCTCAAACTCACTATGGTGCATTTGTCTGGCTGCCATAGTTTTTGATGTTGGCTGCTGCAGTGATCCCACAGACAATGATGGGAATACCTCCACCGATCAAGTAGAACCTGTGAAAGAAAGCAAATGGAGGTGGTTCAGCTTTAGTGTCTCATTTTTCTTACACGGGAAGTAAAACAATGACTGGACAGAGGAATCTAAGTATGCTTTTGGCCTCTACAATGACACCACATGGCAGCTTTGCAAAACAAATATAAATGACTGGGAGCAAGAAATCTCAATTATATGTACATGTCAAGAAAAGATATAGAAGATCTATAGGTTAAGATTTAATTGTATGACATTGGCTCTTCGTCTTGTATCAGGACTGTAATTTAGTAAAAATAAACATAATTCAAACTTGGCTCACATGCTAGGTGTAGTAGGACCAAGAGTTGTGAAATTCACAATGTTTTACAAAACAGCAAAGACTAAAAAAGACATCTGGGAGTACTAACATGTTGTGGAATTATTGAGCACAGAAAATGCACCCCGGTTGCGTTACTGTTGCCATACATAAGCTGAAATGCAAGAGTGTTGGAACCAGACCTGAGCATCGGCCTTGGTGGTGGCGGTGGCTCATCGAGCTCTTCGTAGCGTTTGGCCTTGCGTGTCACCTGTTTGTAAATGTTGCGTGCAGTCACGCCCACCCACAGAGCAGTCGCAAGAGTAGAATAGTGCAGCAAAATGCCCACCTAGAGAAATGGCACGATTAGAAGATGTTTGTATGACTTCATTAAGGTAAAAAAATATATAATTTAAAAGCAATATATCTCACAAGTTATGATACAATGCATCTATGCCGTTATACTCTTTCCAATAAAACTGAATAAAAAGAAGAAATTTGGTGTATTTAGAAGATTTCACTCAAAGAATCTTGAGCACTTGTTTAATGGGGGGCATCATCATCAGCCTGCATTGAAAAATTTCCTTATGAGAAACAGCTTCACACCGTAAGGGATTAAATAAATAAACAGGAAGTTCACTGCTCAATTTTTACTTTGCATTCTTGACAGATAAGATGCCGTGAAAGATGAATAAGTAATGCTCCCCTATACAGCCCACCACAAGAAGAGATCAAGGCTCGCCTCAAGGCATTGAAACAATCTCCACTAACTCTCAAACTATCTTTTACTGCATTTCCCCAGTTTTACAAGATCAGTGATCATAGCCAAGGGCAACCACTAAAGCACTGATTCATTTATGATTGCCGACTATAAAATCTGGAGGCGCAACAAACACTGGAGGGGGTGTTTGAAGTGTTCGGGGGGAGTGTACTCACTGCCTGGCAGACGCTTGCGTATCGCGTCTGATTGATACCACCCACAAACACCCCACAGGTGAGGGAGATGTGGAAACAGAGGTTGACCAACATGTGCCAAAACTTGCAGCTAACCCGGACAGACCTGCAACCACAAAAGCAATACATCCGAGTTAAAATGGAAAGTAGGCAAGATGAAAATACCGCACTGAGATAGATGGGTCCATGATGAGAGGTTGACACCAGAGCTGGGAAACAGTGAGATAAATCTTTGGAGTTGCAGACTAACTGTCATGATTCAGTGAATATGATGGTGAAGAAAGAGTAAGAATAAAAAAAAAAACTGATTAAAAAAGACTTTATCACATAAGCCCAAAAGGAGATTTGGAACGCACATTATAAGGTTACAACATCAAACGTTTTCTACACAATTAGATATTGCAATAGGAGTCATCATCATTCTTTTTACTTTCGATTGCTTTTCTTTATGCATCCTGTTCATTTACAAACTGCTTGATTGCTTTCAAAGGAAAAATAAATAAATGAACAAAAGAAACGAGCACCAAGTCGCTAAACCATTATAAGAGATTGTAGTCTATTGTGTACATATGAATGGGTATTTGGAGCAAAGGAAGCCAAAGTAAAGCCTGCACGGTACGTTTGAGAAACAAGGACACATTCATAAAATAAAAACGCACCATTATATCACTGCCTTACCTGTGATGGTAGATGTAGCTAATAATAATGGTGAGCAGGCAGAGAAGCAGAATCACAGTTGTTGCGTAGATGACTGGATGCAGGGGCTGGATGCTTGGAGATAAATACTCCACACTGCTGAGGTCCTGCAACAGCAGAGATCAGGAGATAAATCCTCAGATATAAACTACACTGCTCTGCCATAGCCCATAAAGTCCATTTTCCAGGTGCAATGTTTTGATGTTGGCAATGTTTTCTAATGGCCACTAGATGGCCATACAGTTAAAACAAAGGATGCCCTGTGTTCAAACACTAAAACTAAATCAAATGAAATAAGCCCCCCTTCAGCACAACGGACAGAGATCACATCTAAACTTTCTGAGCAAACATCAGGAGAAACTCCACCTACCATTAGCAGACCATAGTTGCCCAGAGAGTTGCAAGATATGGTGGTGAAGTTGTCATGATGTTCCAAGATGCGGCAGCCCTCGCCCTTCCATCCTCCCTGCCCTCCTGCCAGGCTGAAGTTCCAACAGGCGGACACGGCGTCTGAGCCCCGGGCAAACCGTCTCAAGGTCACGTTAATGGGAGTCCTCAGGACACGCAGAGACATGCCATCTGCACAAAAGCAGATTAGGGCAAAGTTTTAATGTCTGAATGAAGCAGATATCGGATTTTCCTGAACTTAAGTTCTGATCTTTCCTCACACAAGCACAAACTACACGACTCACCTATCTTAGCCATGATAACCGGGGTGGCTACATTCCTCCTCTTTCCCCCGTCAGCCAGCAGAGAGGTGTTGCCGGTGGAGGGGAAAAACTTGCCATTGCGGAAGCCCAGCAGGTGGAGTTTGTAGACTGTGTCCTCAGCCTTTCCAGGGACAACAGCTTGGGTAATAAGAGACTGAGGAAGCTGCAGAGAAGCCTCCACAACGGTGCTCTGTACAGACAAGAAACAGAAATAAAAAGACTTCCAACCTTTCAAGACATTTTACACAACATGTCTTGTTCAGAACCATATGAGGTTATTGATATGGTTAAAGAACGATTAACTGGCCAACACTGTACTCATAAGCTGCAATCAGAAGTCAAGTCGACAAGAAAAGCTCAGGCAAACTTCTCGGTATTACTGGTAGCAGCTGACCTTGTGAAGGATGCTGGAGAAAGAGCCGGTGGTGTTGCATTTAAACGTGAGCTGGCGGTCCTGGACGGGTGTTCGCTCGGGGCTTGGCTTCTGGAATAACATGCAGGTCATGCCGTTCCAGTCATTGGCCCTGACAGCGTGAGCTTCCAGTGCAATGTTGGGGGATGTCTGGGAGGACAACAAGGGGAATGAGTAAATCTCTATTCAACGAGATCCGCAGCCCAACATGACATAAGTGGGTTTTAACTCCAAAGCAATTCCAGCGCTCGTTTGGGAAGCATTTTACCAGCAGGTGAACAAGTGTTCCTCTCATTTATCTGCTGCTCACTGTTTTTTATCACCAGTCATTTAAAACAATGTTTGCAGCTACTTTCATTAACACTCTCCTGTGTTTTAGTAAAGTCAGCGAGCAGTTTTGGATCCAACTCAAAACAATCATGTGTTTTGCCGTTCATAAATACCGGTGAGTGTTTAGAAACACTGGTTGGTGTAGCAAGGAGCGTTTAGAACAAAGTATTGTTGTTTAAAAGCTTGACTGATGATATTAAGATGTCCATTTGCTGGGAAAATGAGACAAACTCTGTGATATGTTCATGTTTCGTAAAAAGAAAGTGTCTCCCTGCACTTTGGTTCACTGCAGTGGAGAGAGGGTCAAACATGTACTGAGGAGATGTTCAAAGTGGCATGACCACGTGGCTCTCCATCTATGGGAAACCAAACCAGTTCTTAGCTAGAACCAGCTTAGAACCTACTCTGACACCAGCCCCAAACCAGCGCTGGAACTGCTTTGGTCCCAAGGGTTACGTAATGGTGACGTTAACAGGGCTTACCAGGGAGAAAGCCTGCGCTGTAGCTAAGCGGTAAACAGCGATCTTCTGCAGGCAGGCGATGATGCGGGTGCAGGCCATGGCTTCACGCTGGGCCATCCACAGCACTCTCTCGTCAGCCAGCATCAGGTTACTCGCCATGCTAACCATCACCTCGCCCAGCTGGGAAACAAGAGAGGGATCAACATGAGAAAGTACATAGTACATTTAAACACTTCTCATTTATTTAGCAGCAACTCTACAGTGTGACGTTCAAAATACTTGAAATGGAAATATAAGAACTGTTAGGCAGTATCCAAGTGACTTTTGGAAACACATTTCAATCTTGTGCAACTTGCCTGCAGCACATAACAGATCATCTTTACTTTCTTAATGAACGGTAAAGACATTCTTTGTCATTACATTAGCAGCTACTTAGAATGGATCTAGTTGACCTTACTGTTGGATTGGAAATGAACAAAAGCGCAAACACTGCAGTACTTACATCTTTAAACTTCTCAACAAACTTCCCAAACTTCTCAATCATCTCAGCCACAAATATAATGTCCATCTTGTCTGAGAAGTTGGCGGCATCAATTGTGTAGAGCAACAGGCGTCGTGCCCTGGTGACCACATTGCTCTCGTTTAGCGGCATCTATTACAAAGATGCACAGACAGTTAGTCAGACACACGGCTACAGACTCCCCACATCGCAGTGTGTTGGGGTGCACGAGTAAATGAGCTCAGCAATTTCAGAGGACGAAACTTTAGATCGAAACATTTCTAGCAATGCAGACCTGGTTGATGACATAGAGAAATCTAGTGACATCTTTCTGAAACTGGCAGCGGGAATAGTCCTCCTCTGCCCACAGCCCGTCTCCACTGCAATAGCGCCACGCCTGCTGTTCTTCACCGGAGCTGCCCGAGTAAGTGCCTGCACTGGATGGTAGTCTGTTGCAGGAGAGGTAGGCTTTGATTCCCGCCAGGGTGCGTGGCCATCTGGAAGAATTAGATGCTTTTTCAGGAAATTATTAGAATTTCCCCCCTTCTTTGTGTAACGTGAGCCATGTGTGAATTTGACAGCTGTGTAACTTTGCATTTAACCACAAGGTGGTGCTGCTCACACAGCAATAACGCTGCACCAGCACAGTAACAAAATAGCAAGCAAAGAATGCTTCAAACTGATTCATCATTTGAACTCTATGCCAAAGGTTATCCAGCCTAAAACAATCATTTTGCAAATAAAATCTTGTGATGAAAACGTCCACTATCTGCTGTGAAGCTAATTATCCAACGTATGAAAGCTTTTCTTTAGGCCCAAGTGCAACCGACTTATGATATTATTCAATTCAGGTTTATATATCGTTTGACGTTTGACTCTGAAGACTTCTGGTATTTGGTGACTACAAACATACATACCTGAACTCTCCCTTGTTATTAGAAACCCGTTCAGAAGCGCAGTACTTGGCAGAACTTTTCAACACCACGATGTGGACTGTCCTGGTGGTGTTGCCCCTGCTTGTTCGGACCTGACACTCCCAGTTTCCCGTAAAATCAGGCTGGATATTTGAGATGGTCAGTGCACTGATGGAAAACACGAGGAGGAGAAAATTCTTAATTAGGTTTACTACCAAAATCAATCATATCAGATCCCAGGAACTGCGGTAAACCGAATGTACGTCATTATACCTAGCAATCAGGGAGCAGTTCTGCACAATGCGCTTTTCAATAAAGATGCCTTGAGTGGCGTCATGCTTGACCATGCGTCCGTTCTGGTACCAAAGCACCTGCATATCCTCAGCCACGAGGGAAGCCTGACATTGGAACGGCAAGCTGTCCCCCTGAAAGACAACTTGACGCTGCGATGGAGTCAGCTGGAAGGAGGGCAGCTCCAGAGGAGCATCTGAGAAAAAGAAACAGGAGGCAAATTAGTAGACAGCAAATTATTTTCAGTGACGTTTTAACTCACACATTCTGGACAACAAAGAAAGCTAAAACTGTTTTCTGGATTTCTGTGTGCTTTGGTGTTATTTGAGATTCATGTCAGGCAACCAGCTCCGGCTAAACCTACGCCATGTGTTTTATAATCCCTCATAGAGCGCCAAACTGATAAGACATGAGCAAGTACAAACAAAGGCAGTTCTGGCCCGGGCAGCCCTTGTCTTATCTACTGTGTCATTGCACAAGCCCCTGTTCCCCAAACACAAGCCCCACTGATAACGAAACAGAAACATTAAAGAGACAGTGCGCCAATTTTTGGCAATGAAATCTCAACTCAAAGACATTTCAAAATGTGTCCGAAACAGGACAGAGTCATGAAAATTAAGAAAATATGTATTTCTAAGTCTTCAAACAGCTACAGTTTCACAATTACATATTTGCGCTGCTTTTCAGAAGAATATTTCCATCCCTGTAACTGCGGTGTGTTTGTGTCCCTACCGCAGGTGAGAAGCTCTGGTCTGATTGAGGTTATGAGCTGACCCTGGAGAGATTGTGGGTAGGAGCACTTTGTGTTTTTTACAGCGATGTTCCTGTCTTTGATCCAACGCAGCAGCCACAGAAGGTTGCAATCGCACAGCAAGTAAGGGGTCTGAAACTCCCTGGAGAGGAGGAGAAGCACAGACAAGACAGTTAAAGTGATAGAACTGCTTTTAATGATGGAAAACCTTTTTTTTTTTTTGCGATAATCACAGATAGAATCTTTCATTTTATTGATGGTATATGGCAGATGTACAGAAACAGTTAAAACTTGAGATTTCAGCCCACATCAGCAAGTCATCTCCTTTTCATACTTACAGTGCCTTCAGGGACACCAAGCTGTCAAAGGTCCCCTGAGCCAATGAAGAGAACATGTTTCCTGTCAGGTTTCTGTAGAAAAAAAAAACAACAACTTTATTCTGTCTATTAAAAAAGAGACGATGACACTACAATCACAGAAATACTTACAGTCGAATCAGACTGGAAAGCCCCTTAAAGATGTCTACATTAAGGCAGCCAATGCTGTTGTTGGACAGGTCTCTGTAACACACAAAGAAAAAATTAACAAGAAAAACTCTGAAAGCCACATTCTATCACTGGGATAAAAGGAACGAATGGAGAAATGCTGGTGATAAAAAATTTAAAAAAACAAAACAAACAAAAAAAAAAACACAGCAGGATTAAAAGGAAAAAGGGCAAGTTTAAAAGGCATGTTGGGGCAGACTTCCCAGAAATTCATCGGACAGGTTTACAACCTTTAAGGTGGTATGAGATGATGTGCGTGTGGGCCTGCAGGGTATCCCACACATCAAAGGCACAGCAACACTTCAGGAGTGGATTAATCACCTGCGATCAGTGTCTACTGCATTAAAAACGTTTCATTCTATTCAGATGTGACCTGACATGATGTCTCTGACTAACAGACTCAAATGTCTCAATTACCTTACGCTTTTCAGGAGTATTTGCTGGGCAAAAGGCAGATGTCTCCACTGTCAATTACCTAACGTAATTACCTAATACCCAAATAGAATTTTATGCAAAGATTATACATATACAAACTTGTGGCACAGCCATCAGCAGAGGGATGAAATATGGGTGAAATATAACATTCTTTTATATTTAAAGGGAAAACGGAACAATTTTTGGTTACTGTTCAGAAGCACAGCATCGAATCAGACTGCAGTCAGTTATTCACCAGCAGAGACATAAAACCTTGTTTACAGTAAGTTCTTAAAACTTGTATATCCATCCCCTACCACACCTCTGAAGGAAGAGCTTGATTTAAGAGCATCAATGTGCATAGAGGAATGAGTCAATGGGTGGAACTGATCGCAGTGATATGACTGCCCTCACACCTGTGTGCTGCCATTCAACCTCTGCTAAAAGGTTGCAGCATGAAGAAAACAAAAGTCCTCAGCACAGCAAGATAGGAAGGAATGTAAAGAAGAGTAAATACAAGCAGACGTGTGAGGGAGGAAAAAAAACCACCATCACACACTTCTTGTGGGTCACACAACATGATCGAGCTACTCTACAACAATCAATATGTTTTTCAGTAGTATACCACCAAGTGTGTCCGTTAGGAGTTGGGAAAGTTTTGATTTCTGATTTTGATTAAAATTACAATGACAAGAAATAAGGGGAGACATTAAGGATTGAGAAAATCTTTTCCCCTTTTTAGTGCTGAGTTTCACAAAAGCTTAATTTCTTAAGATTTATGAAAACTGCTCCAATTGTTATATGGAGATAGAGGACTGGGTATGATTTGAATGCTTTTAAGTTATAAATACATGCAACTTTGCTCAAGGCGCATAACTGAGCAAAGCTGTCGTTCAGTTGGATTTACGTTTCTGGACATCTGGGAATTTTAAGTCTTAAACTCAACTGTTCTGGTCTGCAGAGAGTCATGCAGGGACTGTCTGCTTCTGAGGCATCTACTTTCACTGGCAAGTGGCTGCCACTGTCTGTCTGCTAAGAGGCTGTTTGCTAAAAACAGCAGCACGGTTGATGAGAAGTGAGACTGAACTTTGCAGTTGTTAACATTACAACATCTTGAAAATACTAACCAGACTCAAAAGAACAGTCAAGTCTCAAAATAACTACCTGTTTTGTTATCTGTATTAATCTAACTCCCTGCTAACATTTAAATGTAAGTTAGGTCCATTTTTGAAAGCTAAAGAAAAACAAACTGAACACACACAATCACACTGAATAAGAGATAGTTAGAAGATAGTTTAAAGGATCTGAATTCCCAGAGAGATTACATTTAATCCTTGTGCACCTTTATAATAGCTGTATCACACATTACTCTGTGAATGATCCAATATCTTACAAGTACCAAGAAAAGAAACAAGAGCCTGAGTGAAGAGACACATTGTCTCAACCCACCAACCACGCCACATCCTGATGCTCGAGGAATGTGATACTAACTCAAAGTGAATCCTAGAAAATGACTGGCAGGCATGTGCCAACTTCCGGGCATTTATGTAATTATTGGCGTTTGTCATTAAAGTGGCAGCTGGGGAATTCACTGTGTGAGGTTATCAGTTCCACTTCAAGGAGAAGAAATAGCCTTTTGCAGGCTTGCCAATTTCAGCAAGCATTGTGTGTCATGGGAAGGATATTGCAGTAGAAACGGTGTGAGGAGGGGGCTCCTCTTAGCTGAAGGCCGCTGTGGTCTAATTTCATCGCACGGATTTAAACGCGAAGGCCACAGTATGTCAAAGAACTGTACACACAAGCTGAAGAATATTAGCAGTAGTGTCAGACACGCCATTAGAAATGGTTATGTACCAAAGTGTTCTCCTAAAAAAAAGTCTCAACCATGACTTTTAGCTGCAGGCGTACAGCAAATTAACAGCATGGAGGAGCATTTCAGAGCAGCCCATCAGTTGCTGTGTATGATACAACAAGCAGAGGCAAAAATAGCCCGATGAGATTAAGTTAGAGCAGGGACCGTTCAGCTGTTGGAGTGCCGCCTAAAGGGGGCGGTGGCCAAAGGAATCCATAAGGTTGTGCAAGAATTGGTGTTTAAGGCTGGGGCCCAATCCAAGCTCCTCCCCAAAGCTCTACCACTTGGTTCTCTGTTTTCAGTTACGGTGCCCATTTTCAGACTTCAAGTTTGCTCATCCTGTCGAGTGATAAGTCTGTTTTGTGTGGCTTTAACAGCTACTCTGATGATGGTGGAGGCGTGCCTTTATAAATAATCTCAGTTTGAGTTCAAAGTCCATCCCCAGCTTCACACAAGCTGGGTGGCATGTGCAAAGCATGTGCATTTCTGAGCTCCTGCATCACGACTGCCCACGTGTTTTTACTTTGCTGACCTTTCCACTGTGCCAATGCTGCAGCTCAGTTACTGCCTGCCTATTGTCTTTACTTAGTGATGCCTTTGGTAATGGGGCTAAATACACAGAGTCTTGTGCATTCCCAGGTTGAAATGTTTCAAAATGAGAAGACCAAAAAGTCTACCACTTGTAACTTGAGAGCAGTCAGCATGAGTGCTTTCATCTGTTAGCATGGGAGCTGAAATGAAAGTCATTGGACAGGGATGGTTTATTGTAAGCCACCTTCAAGCTATTTCAATCAGGACTCAGTGTTTCTGTAGCTCGTAGGGTTATTTCAGTCTGTAGCTTCTGACTCTTTAATATAATGTGGAGTTTTGGAAATCTTGATTGAAAAGTGTTCACAGCTTCGCTCAAACACAAAAAAGCTAAGAATCTTTATTTTGTATGCATGCAGCATTTCACAGAGACATTAATCTGAATCACCAACGTCTTTATAGCGATTTGGACAATTTCTATGAGGATGGGTTCATTCAAGAGACGATTATAATCCAATAAGACTAACATCTGAAATGCAGAATCCCTCCAGTCCAAATTTCTGCAGGCTTCGGTTTAAACTACCCTTTCACTGTTCTGGAGACAGCACAAACAAGATAAGTCGGTACTCCAAATGGCAAGCCTTGACATGAAGAAAAACTCTAATTAGGAAATATCTTGTGGCAGTCAAAACACAGATTAGGGGTGTACAAACTGGTTAGAATAAATAAAAGATGAGAGTTTGGGCATTATGTGCAAAGATTCAACAGCTATTTCAGAATTTTCAGGGCTGTACAAACCCTGTTGAATGTCGTGAGTGCCACATTAAAGCTGGTTTAATCTGTTTCTATGCATTCCTTACTGCTAATAACTCCACTTTAATGAAAAAATAAACTGGAAAAAGAGAAGCATTTGTGCCAACCCCTTTGCGTTGCTTCTTCTCTCTGAACTCCCTTCTCTTTGAGTGCTCAGGGAGTGAAAACTGCCCTTTCAAGGCAGCAGGGACAATTAAATGCTGCTATTCTTATACAAAAAAACCCAAAACTGTACCCTAAGGTTTCCAATCTCTGCGGCGATAAGGGGGTAGATTTTAATGTACAAACAATATAGACTGACTTCAATCTACTGGTGTGTGAGATGAATAGATATCAAAAAGGAGAAGGAGGAAGAGGGTAAAATGAGACCGGGTCTAAGCCAAGGAGCTGACTGGCTTCCTGTCGGGATCTTATTGCTCCACAAGAGCAGCCAAGCTCAAGTTTGTATTGGCAGCGACTAGTTACTGCTGGAGGATTCCAGTTCACGCCGTGTTCCTGCTCACTCTGCAGCACATGTACTCGACCACAAACTGCTCAGTTAACTGCTCAGTTACAACTGACCTGGAACACAAACACACACCATGTAACTACGATAAATACAAGCTATATGTACTCAAAATTATCTTCATACTTATTCTAATACTTAGAGACATCACACGTTCATTTTTAGACCCCCTCCTTTTTATCTGGAGTGTGTGAAAGTATATAAGGCCTCATGCTGTTGGCAGTGGTGTTTGGCACAAAGCCAGACAAAACAAGGGAGAAGAAATAGACCCCAGCTTGACATTGCTCTCTTATGGACACTGGATCCACTTTAAGGCCCAATCTAAATTCCTCCTTTTAGCCCTACCCCGCTGTTTTTCACTACTCTGGGTGTGGTAGGGGCCTCTTCTTCTGTTGGAGCTAAAGAAGCAGTGCTCATCTGACCACCGAAACGGCCCCCAACACCCCAGCTGACGAGTTACATGACCATTACTCCTTCATACTCAAAGGGAGGGACCATAGCTCTGAAATATAGAGGGGTGGGGCCAAGTAGGACAAAATCATATGCAGCATATTGCTAAGATGGACTAAAAACCAAGCTTGAAATTCAGGAAAGGATTGTGGGTATTGCATATAATTTCACAGAGTAATGTTCAGCCAACACAGGAAGAATGCACGACAATGCAACAAGTTGGCTTGATTTTCATCCCGCAGAGCGCAGTTCGGGGTTCCTGCGAACACCTCGCTGTGAAAGGCTGTGAGCTCCCACTGCTGTTGCTGCAATTCTGTGCAACAGAAATACAAACAAGTTTGACTGAAATAGACCCAAGAGTCGATAGCCTTTCGCATCCAAAGCTGGCACGTGTCTACTTTACACTGCAACCAAGAGAGAGAACTAGCACTGAGTGGTAAATGGTTAAGCTACCTCCATGTAAAAACTCAACATCTAAAAAGGGACAGGTTGTAAATCTACTTTCACTTTGAAAAGCTCCAACTGTAATCTATTTTTTTCCAATCAAGAGAAAAGGTAAACGCGTTGAATACTGACATCTAAATGGCTTTGTATGTCAAAGTCATGAAGCAAGGCTTCATGTAACATTCAAATGCAACAGGTAAAATGAGAAATCTATTATAATAATTTATCTTTGCTAAAATAAATACATTCTTTCTTGCTCCTCCATTGATACGATTTCCAACACCATTATCTACACGTGTTAGTCCAACATTGAGAAGGTCAATTCCGCACGATTTCGGTCAGACAAACTTTTCTATTTGCATTTTAAACGTGTGGCTTTGGTCAGACGAACATAGTTTTTTTGCCCCCGAAGCGTCATATAAACACGCTCACTGATGCAGCTCAATCAGATGACTAAAAAGAGAGAAGAGATAAAACAACAGCAAATGACATGACTGAGCTAATATTTTTAAGTCCTCAGAAAAGGTTTGACATTGACTCGTTTCTTCACTCCACACCAGAAAGAAAGCGTGTCTATTTCATAAATTCTTTTTTGCAAAGACTCAAAAGTTCCCTTAAAATTACCTACAAAATATAGTGAAACCCTGCAGCTGTCTCTATCTGTAATCTACTTATTTGACAAGCTTTAGAAAATAAACAAATTTTTCAAAGCTCAACAGACCTCTTTCAACGGCTTGTGACACAAGACATAAAAACTCTAACAGAGGCACACAGGACAAAAGGTGCCTTTTCACATATTCTCACATGGAAAATAATTAAAGCAGGTACTTGAAACCTATAAAACACTGGAATTCATATCAAATAGTTGCAAAAAAAAACAAAAAAAACAAGAGCACCTCAGTGAAATCCCAGAGGGAACATGTGCATGAATGTAGAGCACGCACACACACTTTCATATAAAACAATATAAAAAGCAGCCACGGAACAGAAGTTCCATCAATACTCACAGTCTTTTGAGTGCTGGCAAGCCCAGAAAAGCGCCTGGTTCAATGCGACTGATGGTGTTGCTCCGCAGGTCCCTGTGGGGAGAAAAAAAGATATGAGGATTCATACAGCAGCTCTGCTCCCAGGTATTCAAATGTGATTTGTCAGTCTTTTAAAACTGACATCAAGCCAAAGACTGCTTATTGGACAAAACGAGGATGGGGGGGCTGGAATCTAAGTCTATAAAAGGCTGAATTTTTCTGCGTTTGCAGACTAAAAAGCAATTACAGGATAACAGTTCATTAAGTCTTTACACAAACACACATTACTGCTTCAGCTATTTAGAGAACCTAATTTTGCCATTTTTCTTCTAACTCACTCAACCATAGTTGGTGACTTTATTGGTATTAACTTGCAATTAGAAATTTTAAATATACATGAGCTGAGCATAACGCAGACCTGTCTGAACATTCAAGTTACAGCATGCTTAAGTTAAATCCATAATAACACAGCTTGTGCGCTTCTAAAACCAACAACAGCACCCAGACATCCTCCAACCTCCACCACCCATCATCACTACATAACTACTGTCACAACTTGACCCTCAAAGGCGTTCCCGAGCTCTCACACCCCCATCACACAGATGCACACACAGCCCACCCCACCCTGAGGTTCAAAGGCTTGTGGTCACAGAATTCCTGCGGTGCTCACCTGCACTGGCACAGCCCAGTCACTCATTACACTGGAGGTTCAGGAGGCTTTCTACTCACCACCTGAACCCACACAAAGGGCCTCTGGGTAACTCTGCCTGTTTGATGTCAAGGAACTGTCATCTCAAGGTGCGTTCATGGCCATAGAAAAGTCACAGACATAAAAAGAAGGGAAAAAAAAAGCGTTGCTTGTTCAAACTTTTGATGTGAGCTAGCGGAGCAGGCTTCTGTGAGCTAGTGTTGAGAGAGAAATGAGAAGAAAAATATCCTGAAGTGGCCAGGGAAAGCTGGGTTAGAGAGTAGTGGGAGCACAGAGAGACATGCTGAGTCTAGTAATTAGCCTGTTGCAGATGCACATTTATTTTCATGGAAACTTTGCTTGAAGTTTCAGTGTTTATAGTTTTAGGACAAACACAATTAGCTGAACTCTCCTAAAGCCAAGTGCACAAAGTACCAGCAGGAAAAGGGCTCAACAGTCGAAAGGAGATAAATGACTAAATGACCAATTAGTAAATTATATCTGCAGGAGGTTTGCAACACGATCACACAGGAGAACCTGCAGCAGTGATCTGAAGTTACCACTTCTGCTCCAGACAGAATAAGAAATCTCCAGCTCTCAGATATTCCAATACTTGTGGAGAAAATAGAGAGAATCAGAAAGAAGCCGACTATGTTTAACCACCCATGACTGCCCGTCAGATTCCAAAGACCGCAGACCACACAAAACCTGGCGCCTTTTAAATCTATTTGCACAGAGAAAACTCCACGTTTTCTTGACATACTGGCATTGAAATAGCTGGCAGAGCTTTTCTAGGTGTGTTCCAGAAATGTTATTGAAGTGGCTCCAAACAGTAGAGTAGTTTCGCAAACGCTGCAGTTTTTAAGGGCAAATGTACTGTCTTTCAAAGGTCTCATTTGTGCTCAAGTCAAAATACACTGAATAGAGTTGAATTTAAAGTTTCCTTTCAGGCATTGCAGTGGAAGTACCTGAAAAGAATTGTTTTTGCTGTGAGAAAGGACTATAGTCCGTCTCTTATAGAAGTTTTCTCACACATGCAGTCACTGTCAACTCTAGAAAAACATACATCCCCTTCACCTTTGCTCACCATTTCCACTGTCGCCTTTTTGCCGTCTGTCAGAACAGATAAATGGCCAAGTTAACCTCTGGCCTTAGCTCCACTCACCTGTGCATGTAAATGGACCAGCATCCTCGTTCCAATATACGAGGGGAAATCGGGTGAAATAAACTGGACGCTGTGAACTGTGTAAGTGAACGTTGAAGACCTTCTGCTGCTTCTAACTTTCTCTGTGGGAGGTCATCGTACATGTGAGTGGAGCTGAATTCACAGAACACGCGTCTTTAAGTCACTTGAATGGCGGTTTTGTCAGATGACACTACAATAATAAAAATCTAAAGTTTTATACGAGCATTGTGTTAGCCTGAAAACGCTTTGCGCTACAGTGAGTTGACACAGACCCCGCTCGGCCTCGTAGGATTTCAGTGGAACCCTCATGTACAATGATCTCTAACAGGGACATTCAGAAAAAGTACAATATCTCAATCCTTCTACTCGCACAGCCAACAGCATCAAACATACTTAACTTAATTCCCTTCCCATGCTTGTATACTGGGACGAGGACAGTGGTCCAGTTAAATAGCCTTGCAGGGCTGTAACGGCAGCTCGACTCAACTGTGCCTGCGCCCAAGCTGAGTGTCCCCTTTTCAAAAGACAGAGTAAAGACCGTATGTGCAATCTAATATCATAAAAATACAGCACTTGCTTGTATTCTATAAAAGCATTTGTGAATGGACATTTACTTCCTCAGGATGAAACGCATGCCACTGCCGTTATCCGTACACCCTTTTCCACAATAAGCATTCCTCCACAGCAGCGGATTTAGAAAGGAATTAGCATGTGACAGCCGCCTCGCTGGCCTTCTATTTCTTTATGGGGAGTGATAATGTGGATTCTGAGTGGCTTGTATACAAGCGAGGACACCTTTGGCCCCAAACATAACATAGCGGTCTCCACAGTTACTTTGCAATTTCACGCAGAGTGCAGGACAGTCGTAATCAATTCTCTACCCCTCTCTGGCACTCACAGCCAGCTGCTGTCTCAGTCGTCACCACTGAATTTAGGCAGTCCAAATGAGAGAGAGGTCTTTTGTGGACACAAGAGAAAAAAGAAAAAAAAAACAGAAAGAAAAAAGAAAAGCTATGAAGGCAGGAGGAAGGGGGGGCAAGATGGAGAGCCTCAGCACTCTGAAATAGACTCATAGAGCATTCTTTTCCCCTCACTGAGTTTGCAAAGGGGGAGAAATGTGACTGGGAGGTGGGAGGACCATTTCAGAGAGGAAGAGGGTTGTAGCATTCAGTGTGTGTGTGTGTGTGTGTGTGTGTGTGTGTGTGTGTGAAAGAGAGAGAGACAGAGAGAGAGAGAATAGTACTGCTGACACCTTTGGCTTTGGCTTGGCCACATTACAATCACAAAAGCAAGCGAGCAATCAAGTAATCTCTATAGTGACTATAGTGGGGTGGAGTCTGTGAGGCACCAATGGGAGCTGCTTATTGGAGGTACACTTGTCTGGGGATTCACGCAACGACAGGCAGAGCGGAGTTTACAACCAAAGTGGCTGGCCATTCACAAAGAAAAAAAACCCACGAGAGCCCTAAAGGATTTCTTGGTGGAGAAGATCAAAGATGTTCTCCTTATGCATTCGGCCGGTATTGTGCAAGTTCACACTTCACAAAGCGAGTTTAAAGTTCAGTTCACAGAATATAAATTAATTAGCTCCAGTTCATAGTTCACCATTTGTAATTCTGAACTGAAATTTACGGGACTAAAATAAAGTGGTTCGTGTTCATAGCTCAGTGTTTTCCTCTGAATTCTCCTGCTAAAAAGTTCTGGAACATGGGCACCACAGCCATAAGAGCAAATGCATGCGTATCTCAGCAGCATAGTTCCACATGTCTGTAACTACATGTCTGCATTCTCCTGAAGCAGTTCATTAGTCCAGTGTCTGTGGAGCAAACAATGGTGGGTATACATGCAGGCACTATTCATCAAGAGACGTTCACTGTTGACCAGAATGTGGTTAAAGGCCGCGAGATAGAGCGCAGCACTCACTTCACATTGGTTAATAACTGCCACGTTCATCTCAAAATTCATGCGAAATAGGAACGCCACAACATTCAGTGCACATCATCCTTTTGATTCTCAAGGCCTGAGCTCATAAAACTAACACGTGAGATAATTACAAAAGCCCTGAGAGAATTATCCTGCTCCTCTTTAAACAATCTGGGCGGACGAATGTCTCATTAATATGGGGATTAACAAGAAGAAACAAATACACACGTACTTTATACTGAAATCGGTTTTCTATGAAAACATATCAAGAGGCATAGTCAACAAATTATATGACAACTGAGGATAAAATTTAATCTAAATCATATTTCTAAACAAACACCACGGGACTACTGGCTCATATGTCTGCGGTATCTCTGCTCTTTTTCAACAGGTTGAGGGGAAAAAAAGCCAAGAGAAACATGTCTTAGAATTCCAAATCAATGCAGTCATGTGTTATCGTAGCCTTGGGTAAAAGCAGGGCCATTAACGGTCTGGTTATTTTGACTGCATGAAGCCATTCTTGAGTGATAAATCAACAGTGGCCGTATTTGCAGGCCCAGAGCCATTTTCTTGAATTCTCTGCTGGTAGGAAACACGGGTGATAACATTCCTAGCATCAGAGTCATATGGCTGGTCTTTTCTTTCCCCGCTGATAAGCTGCCATATATATATGTGGAAAAGGCTCTTGAGAACATGGACAGATGAATGCCCAAAATAAGTTTCCTTAACCTTCTTTAGAGTCGCAGAAAAATGCAGAAGCTTCACAGACATTAACAGCAAAATCTGCCAAATCTTAAAGAAGCAGCAAAGTTGCTTTGATGCCATTCCTTGAGAAGAAAGACCGTCCCATCCTGGGACTATCTGTAAAGCTGTATGTCAAGAGCATGTCACCAGGCAGACAACTACCAAACCCTTGGGGCTATTCCTATAATTAGCCCTTTCTCATATTGTCTCCAGCCTTCCACCATAGACTGAGAGTCTTAACTGATGCTAAGTGGTGTGTGGATGCCTCCTCGTTTTCTGTGAGCTGGATGTTCCGCTGGCTTGACGCCAATGTGTGTTTTGCAAACCTCCGGCTCCAAAAGTCAAAGCTTCACTTGTGGAGTGATGGATGGTTCCTGCTAATGCACTCGTAGATAAAATGTAAAACACCGAAGGGGGTTTTGACGACAAGCTCAAGCCTCAGATGTGAAGAGTATTGGTGATGTTTTTCAAAATCCATGCAACTGACTGCTTTGCAAATATGAATAAAAAAAAAAAGAAAAAGATGGATTTCTTTATTTTGCAGAGAATCTTATTCCGGACACATATTTTCCTTCTGCTGACTGCAAAAACACACATAGATCAATGCAACTGAAATGTGCTGGTTGAATAAGCTGAAATGGCTTTACTTACAATTTTTCCAAAACAGACAGTCCAAAGAACGATCCATTTTTGAGTTCTTGAATCTTGTTGTTGTTCAAATTCCTGCAGAAATAAAAACAGGTATGAATACAAAGCAACAGAAAATGCTAAAGACAGCACATGTCCAATACATCGCGTTGCATGTGTTCAGTGTTGAAGTGTTTCTGTCAACTTATCCCAGATCAAGTCCAATTCAACATCTGGAAGAAAACAGCTACCCACGAGCACACCAGTCACAGCACCCAAAACATCAAGGAATGTGTGCTAATTAGATGTGAACATGAAATCAAAAGGATCAACTGTCTATCTTTCAATAAGCGGATGGATGACACACTACTACTTTCTGACATAATATGTTCAGTCTCACAGCTATTTGTGCCGTTGCCTCTCTCAGCTTCCAGTTACAGAGATGTGAAATGGTAAACAAATCCCAATGTGATAATCAGCAGCAGTGAGTAAGTGATGGCACCCAAGCCACAGAGCTGGCACAACATTGACACTGTGTGCATATTAAATGTGAAACACAGAAAAAGTGTTGTTCACAGATACAACAGTCTATCCATCATATTTACCACTAACACTGATTCAAAGGCACGTAAACTAAAAATGTTGCAGGTTGCTCAAAGAACCCTATACAATACAAACTATGTACAAAACAAGAAACAAGTTCTGTTCTACTAAAGTTTTAGTCAAGTCCTTCAAGTCAACCTTCAAGTCCATGTGTGAATTCCTGGATCGCTTCCTCTCAGGGTAATAAAGTGGATTTTATAAGCTGATGCACAACACGCCAAGCTGCAAAGTTCCGCCCCACTTTCTGTCTCCATGTTCCTGAGAGTCTGTGTCTTTCAAATTTCCTCCCAAAGGGTGTCAGAAACCAATGGCACTGTCAACTCCCAGCAGCAAACCACAGCAGGGACTTGAGGTTAGCATGTTTCTGGCCAGTGGGGACGGGATGTGGTGGGTGACATATATGTTAGTGGCACCCACAACTTGGGGCCAGATTGGAGTCATTACAGGGTGTTGAGGGGTTGTTTTATTACAGGGTCAGATGGAAGAGACTAGGAGGAGATTTTCCGTTTGGCTTCCTGCGTGCCTGCACACAGATACTGTTTTCCTGGGTTCTGAATGCTGAAAAGCAGATGTTAAGACATGAAGATGCACATCTCTGCCTGTGTGCACATGATATCATGATATAAAGAGGGATGCTGAGCTTCCCATAACTCTAGCCACAACACTTTAATGTAGTTGGAAGAATAACTGGCATACATACACATTATTTACCAGGGTATGAAACATAGTTATGGGAAAGCTCACTAGTTCTTGATGGAATTAACCAGACTGGAACAAAGTAATAGCAGAGACAGAATTTTAAAAGAAACCACTCAACATCGTAATGTTGTTTGGATTTATGAAAAGGGCTTTCCTCTTCACAGAAAGTTGTAGAATTAGGTTTAGAAAGTAGATTATGAATCTGAAGTACATCTTTGAGCCTGGCTGCATAAGTTAGCATTTCAAGCCTTGTGACTCTACGGGTCGTCAAAATAAATCCGTGAAAGAGTTCTCCTGAGAGTCATGAGCCCTTTCCTTGGCTTTTTTTTCCCACCCCCACCCTACTGTGCATGCCTACCCGCTTTCTCTAACCTTGTCCCTCCCTCTTCCTCATGACAGGACTGCAACCTCATCATGGTAGAAACTCTTTTGGCCTCAGAGTTGAGTCATCCTTGCACTCCTGCAGTGCTGTGAAGGCAATAGCACTGCAGTCTATACAAGTAAAATGGATGTAGCAAACAATCGAACCCGATTAAAGGTCATGCTCTTTTAACTACTCATGTCTACATCTCACACCGTCTGCTTCCTGAATGCCCCGTCTCCAGAAGTCTTCCCTACACTCCCAGACTGTAGGAAAGTGTACGGAATTCCTTCTGGAAAAGCCTCAAACATTACAGGAGAGGAGTCTCACTTATTTTGATGCATATGGAAGATAAAATCTGCTTCAGTTCAAGCCAGGAAAAGCTGTGTGGGGGATCCGACCGAATCTCACATCCCGTGTACTGATACAGATCACATAAATCTTACTGACATTTATGGAGGAGTCATCTCCAAAACTGGAATATTCCCTCTCGGTTTAATTGGAATAGAAAATGCATTGACCTAGATTTATTCTTGGTTTAAAGTTGACTAAATATGACAGGACTGAAAGTCAGTTCTTTTTAGTTTAAGGGGAAAAAAAAAAACTAAACAAAAAAAACCCTTTGGTAGCAAAAGTCTCTGCCTGCAGGCACATTATCCTAAGAGAGACACAAAAATGGCACACCATTACTCACTTCCTTCATAAGATCGTAAACTTTAAAGCACAAGGCCAAATGGTGCTCTCTCAACACTTTCTTTATGTTTGTGGGGCTTTTTTTTATAACAAAGAAAAAAAACGGAGTTTCTGTAACTAGAGTGCAGGTTTTCAAATAGATTTCTGGCTGCACTTGAGCTAAAAAAAAAAACCCACGACAGTTACCATCAGTATGGTAGATGGAAAAATAGGCCTAAGCTCAGGTGGAAAAAGGAACTGGTCCAATGGCTGAGGTCCTGTGACTTGTAATACTTGCACATATGCAGCACTTTCTCACTTGAGATGATTTAAGTCTGAAGATCAAAACGAACGGGCACAAAAACAGCATTATTGACTTTAGATGGAACACTCCAAAAGGGCAGTTGTTCCACAACCTCATCAATTAGCCAATTCATTTCTGCAAAGTGTTGGTCATCCATTTTATCCAATCAGAGCAACATGTACACCTTCCAGCTCGGCCGCTAAGAGGACGAGCGGAAACACGAAAACAGACGTAGGGGCACTCCAAATATCTCCCGTCCACACAGCAGACAGAATTGCTTGTCTGGAATTAAAAGATACTTCAGCCAACCATGTAAAGTCAAAGCTCAACTGATCTACAAAATGAAAGACTGCAAACTGACTGAATGTGCAGCTGTCAAAGCTGCGCCTTTGGGATTTCGGCTTTCATCTGCAAACACTGCAGAACTACTTGAAATCACAACACACACACACACATAGGCGCATCCACACAGTAGACCAAAGGCCAGTCTGGAAAGTACCAAAAACAAACCCCCCTCAGGTGACGCATGACAGCAAGCACCTGTTTATTTTTTTTGGTCACACATGCCTCTTCAAAGGTTCCGGGCATGGCTTAATCACGGCAGTCTAGAGCACAATCTGACCTAATATCAGCCACTGAGTCTACATCAACTTTAGTGTCGTGGGATGTGAAATCCAAAAAGGAAAACAAGTCCATAGGTGTGGTTTTAAGGAAGTGAATCTCCAAGAAACCAGATGAGAATGTAACTCTTCGGCCCAGTTCGCACTGTTGTGAAACCAGACGGTTTACTGCACTCCAATGTGTCGTCAAACTGAACGCACTTTTTCTGCAAAGAGGGAGGAAATCCCTGCTTTCTTCCTGACATTAATCCTACTCTCCTCCGCAGAGAGCAAAACCAGGTGCTCGTACTTGCACAGTCCAACCCAGGTGCACTTATGAATGGATCTTGATTACACTAAGCCAGCCTTGTAAAGAAATATGAGCTGGGTGAGCACAGAAAGCTTAAATATAGTCAGTTCCTGTCTGCATGGCTATGTAGGTTGAAATTTAAACAGGTACAGAAATAAGCACTCGTGTACACACCCATGCAAATTACTCTCAAACTTTATCTGTCCCCGAGAGGTAAAAGCTAAATTCAACTGTAATTTAGCAGAGGCCCACTCTGACATGGGTGGACAGGCCAGCTGTAAACACATTTGTGTCATTTCCTCTCAGATTACTTAGGCATGTGGTATCATTTGGAGAGCACAAATGCAGGGAATGCATTACTCACTTTTTTTCTCTACAGAGAGGCATTCAGAGCAGAACTGCAATGAATAACTTAATGCACTCAATGTCGGGGGAAACTAATACCGCCGATAATTTAGGTCAGGTAACCGTGCAGCTGCTCTTGTGCAAACATGCACGGTTAAAGTCAAGAGTTATAGTTGTTTTGTATGCACGCACTCAAGATGTGGGGTAATTTTTATGGCATGAAGTCAAACCAATCATCCCAGTGGTTCAACAAGTTCATCACAGCTAAGACTGGTGGAGAAAAGCCGGGACTGTGGTTTGAATATTTCTAAAGTGGAACCCCGAATGAGAAAAACAAGACTTTTGATAAGCTACATATATGCCATTTAGGGTGAACTCGTACTTGACAGGTTTGGTTTGATTTCATTTAAACTGACTCTTGCTCCAATTGTGTGGTTCATTTAAATGTGCGTAAACCCTGTCAAACAAGCACGAACAGGTGGATGTCAATTCGCTTCCAAATTTACTGCTGCCTTCAGGAAGAGGTTTTCATGTTCATCACGTCACAAAAGGTGAAGAATGTATATGTTCACTTACTTCCTGCAACAACTCGAGGGGGGACAGGATGTAAGGTCCTGTCCACACTAATATTTTGCCAAACAAACGTTCTTCCACCTTTGGACCTCTCATCCACATGCAAGCCACATTTTCGGTCAGAAAAGAAAAGAAAAAAAGTTTTTACCAAGGTAGAATCAGCTCACACAGCATTTGTGGGGATTTTTGCGTTTTCATCAGAAGATGCGTATTCAGAACGGAGAGAAAACTATCCAGAGTGCTGCAGGCGAGGCCTTCGATGCCTCCGATGCAGAGCTGGAAGATTCTGAATTGATCAACAAATGTCAAAAATCGGTTTTCTACATGTTCACTGATAAAACAGTGTTGCTGATAACAATGCAAAAAAAATGGGAGCAGCTAGCTGGGTGGACTTTGCCATCTCTGAACAAGGAGAGTAATGGGCTGAAACTTTTGGATCAGTTCTCTGCTGTCCCAACCAGCTGCGTCCGGGACACGCTCGACCCCATCTCAAACGGTGGGAGTGCTGTAAAACACCATAACTGCATCCCCAGTGTTTGCACATTTTACACGTCATAAATGATCACCAACAGACTGTGCTGTCAAGATAAATTGTTGTTTCACTGCCAATCATGTCTATAGGGAACTATGAAGAAGGTTCAACCGGTGGAGGGCAGATCTGCTGTTTTCCTGCAATACATGACAACAACTGCCCAGAGATACAAAAGCAGAGAATGGAAGAAATTCCTGAGGGCAGCACTGCTTTCTGTCTGTGCTCTCTAATTAAATTCTTGTTCTTTTGAGGCCACCCTTCATATAACAGTGTCTACGCTTAATGCTTAGTCATGAGGAACCCATCTCACACCACAATCTGTCTCTGTCAGAACAAGACAATAGACCTCAAATTCACTGACGCCTTGCAGACTCATACTGGGAGCAGGCCATAGCTCAACAAGATCAACAAATTCAAAATTAGTGAAACATTTTCACAACACAAAAATAAGAACAAATGTCAAGCTATGTTAAATTCAAGCGTCAGATAAAAGAAAGTTACACCGTCTCAGATTTCAAGGACAGTTCCTGAAAGCCAGCAGCATCACAAAGATAATGCTTAAGCAGTCAGTGTGGCACTCTTAATGGCTACTTAACATTGTTAAACACCTGACAAAGAGTCGCAGTGAGAAACAAAATCTCATTTAAAAGGAGAATTTAGTCTCAAATGGAAGCATTTAGTCTATTTTCCTGACAGGCCTTTAGGGTCATAACACCTGCGGCCTTTTCACATACGTTTCTCAAGCCGTGCCTTTTGTCTTCATAAACCCAGACAACAAACTTGACTGATGTCATGCTTTTCTGAAGTTCTCAAAAATCAAAACTCGCCAACCCTGCCAGCGTTAGTCGCACACCATGTACTCCTTAAACTCACAAAACTGCAACTACTGCTTATAAATGAATAATCCCGACAAATTTGGTTTATTTTCTGTGCAGAGGCGACTCACTGCAACGGCCTTATAACTCATCACTTGCCAGCCAATCCCCTCCTTGTCCTTCCCTTTCTGGAGTCTATTACTTGCTTTCCACTCCTGCACCCTGCCATGGGATTCTCATATTTCACCGTTCACTACCACAAAACACAAGTGCTCTGGATGCAGTTTCTGTCCATTTGCTGATGTATTTCACTGCCACTTGCTCTACTGTCAAAAGCTTTGCGGCAAACCAAACCAATCTCAAGCCATATACCCGTCTTAAAGTGGGTATGACTTAAAAGTCTTCAAGCATGACAACGCCAAAGCCGTCATAATCCTTGACTTGTGTCTGCATTGTGTGCATTTCGTGCCTAAAGGTTGTGAAAGGAACTTGGCAAACAAGGAGTAACTGGATCCGTGACACTGCCGGTTTGATGTAACAGTAAAAGGCTGTTGCAATGATGCTTTTTGAGTAAGGACTTTAATATCATTACTTTAGCAAATGGGAAACATCTGAAAACTTCACTTAAATATAATTGATGAATACAGGGGAGTAGTTTGCAAAGAGGATAAACACGAGGCTTTGTCAGGTGTGCCGTCAGTAGCTGTAACTGAATTTAATCCCCAGAATTTAATACTGAGTGTATGTTACAGCCTGGTGGAACAATGGCTCAATCATAGCCCGTGTGATCTGCTTTGCAGACATGGTGTTGTGTATGACCACATGGTTTAGTAGTGTCATGAATCAGTACACTAAAGGGAGACAGTTGGATACTTTTGAACATGGTTTACATTTACACCATTTGTGACATGGTGATAAATGGTTGGCTTATCAAGCCATATTTACCTTGTAATCAAAACAAAACACACACACACACAGTGACTGAAAAGAATACACACAGATCTCTAATCTACTGTGACTTTGTGCAACAATTAGTTTCCACTCCTCCTCTTATGTTATACCTCATGTTAAAGGTTCCTTACATTTCATGTAACTTTAACTACTGAATTTAGGTTGATACGTGGTGTGTCTGACTGGCTGATGATGACAAGCCTCCCCTTATTGTTTCAGTCGTATTAAGCATGACAAAAGCACGATTCGGAGACATGTCATGAGAAGTACTCCCAGTTTCTGGTGATAGAATGAATGTGCTTTCTCTGGTTAAAATGGCTGTGGCATGCATCTCCTGTATACTCACAGTGCGACTGTTCTGTTTGGGAAGGAGTCCGGGGACACCTGATGGAGCTCCATGTTGCTGCACACCACTTTCTTGTCGGAAGGCAGGCTTTTCCCACCGCTTTTCGAGCGTTCATCAGATTTGCAGCGGAACGGCACCGCGGAGCCGCGGCAGCCACTCAGCAGCAAAACCACCAACAACTGCCGCCAACCCAGCCTCATTTTCACACACGACAGGAAAACCACTGCAGCATTGGCAAAGGAAGGAATGCAACGACACTAAACGGGGCGGACGGGTTGCTGATACCGAATAGCCCTGTTACAAGGTTTTAAAGCCAAACACAGTTGAGACCTTTGCCGAGATGTAGTTTGGCTCAAGCGAGCCTTCCTCCTCCATTTCTCGCAGGGCTTTTCCTTTGCTCGGCGGTTTTCAGTCCGACGAAGGTGTCCTTTGTTTGGCAAACCACTCATTTATAATTCCCATTCCATCCTGGTGTGGCGTTCACTTCCAGCAACTCTACTAATCCAGTACATTTAAAAAACAGAGTATTCCCGCTGCTAACTCGATAACCCTCCCGGTTACTGAAAGCTTCCCTTTGTGTCCAGGTCAGAGTGTTGTCTTTTCCACAGGAGGCGGCCGCAGTCATCCCAGGTTATCCGCTCCAACTTCAGGAAATGCCGTCGGGCTTTTTTTTTTAAATGCTTACTTTAACTCCCCGGTACTTTGGACTCCGTACTTGACCAAATAAGTGCGAGTACATTATCTCTGAACACTCAACAGGAAATAACTTTCCCCCAAAAAATACGAAAGCGGAAAAAAAAAACTTTTAAAAGTTTAAGCGAAAGCTACTAATGCTCGTAAGCAACGTAACCGCTCAGTGGCTCACATGGAGAGCTTATCCTATGTCATTAGTGTGTATTTCAATGCTACCGAGTGTCTTTCAAAAGAACTCCGAACTAGTCCTCTATCCATTGGGAAGTCCCGTCCGTGATCTGGTGTGGTCAAGGCCAGTCGAATAAAAGGCATTTCCGGTTTGCATTTCAAAATAAAACGTCCAGGTGCTTATGGGCTCTGGTGCCGTTGGGAGTGTTTCTGTACTTCTTTGGTTAAACATAACTGAATGCAAGAATACTCAGTTTTAAGTAAAAGCCCACAGTGAAAAATCAGTAGGAATCAAAAGTCCTGGTTTGGTGCATCTTTCTTTTTTACTATTATAAGATATGATTAGATTAGTGATTCTGAAGACAGTGTGTGCTGTTGGAGGTGGATGTTGTTTGAAACTATGTCAAATACATTTTTTTTAATACAGGGACATGGGATGAAACTAGGGGAATCTGACATGGATTATGGGAGAGGAAAAAAGAAAAATCAAAGCTCATTTGGTTTCTGCTCTTAGACTGTTTCCAGTCTCCGATTTCACTGAGATATTGAGCTATCAAAGTATGTATTGAAAATAATCTATGTGGAAACTTTTAAGGGGAAAAATCTCTGTTTAGGGAAACATTACAACTCATATGAGTGTGCATGGTTGTTTGTCTCCATGTTAGCCCCATGCAGGACTGGCGTCTTGTCCAGCATGTCCCCCTTTGGCCCAATGGCAGCTGGGATAAGCCCCCCTCTGAGACCCTGAATTGAATTAAGCGGGTATAGAAAATGGATGGATGAGAATAGAAAATGGATGGCTGGATAACAACTCGGTTGAAATGTCATCTCGACAACACACAGGTTTTTTCTAAGATGTCAGATATCAAAAAGGCAACCACTGCTGGAATCTTTAGCTTTGTGTTGTTCATAGAATTCTGTATAGACTTTTCATTATAAAAGCAACTGTTATATAAAGCTGTCAGTTAAATGTAAACAATAATAACACAATTTTACAAATATGTCGAGGAGTCGGCGTGTAAAGTTGTATAAAATGGAGAAACTCAGGTAAATGTAACCCAAAACTGCACCTAAGTGCAGTACATGACTAAACCTGTCGTCTCTTTGAAATGGCCCACAATGGAATCAATTTTTCAAACAGCTCCATTTATTGCTGTCTTGGATTTCTGTTTAGTTAGATTGAGTTTTAATGCCTTCATATTACTACCTCTACAAAAACAAATGATTATTTTTCTATCCCCCAAGTCTTTTCTTCTGTCTGAGTGCCTGAACAAGTTCAGTCAAGTTAGCTATAGCCATGAAAGGCAAAGTCACATGAGGAGTTGAAATCCTTGAATCTAAGAGGAAGGGGGGATGGGGGGGTGGGGGGTGGGAGGGGGGGGGGGGTGGATGTTTGACCAAGAAGGATTTGTTTTCTTTTTTGGCAGACGGCCCCTTAACTTTTGTTATAATGGGTCGAGTGACTCACCTCATCCTGTAGAAAGGTTGATGAAAAGACTGCAGTGAGGTGACAAAAGAGCATAGATTTTTGGTCCTCAGGCTAGTCTTTCACCTCCATGGGTCTAGTTTTTTTTTTGTTTTTTGCAGTCTGTGAGGCTTAACATTCACGAATAAGTAGACCATCTGCCAGACATCAGTAATGCTCCACCACCAGATAGAATCGTAACTGATAAAGTGTAAAAATTGTTTGTTGGAAAAATTGTTTATCATTTAATCAACCATTGATTCATCTATTGATTTGTTTGTTCATTCTTACCACAGCAAGAGATACAGCATTAGCTGTGCATTTTTGTTTTGCGTGCATGCAGTGGATGCATACAGCAGTGAAACATAAAGACACTCTTGTTTGGAGAATGGAATTGCTCTGCCTAAACACAAAATATGTACATCTAGAATCTTTTGATGAATTGCCAGAAGATTTTTCATTGCAAAACATTTTACAGTAATGTTTTTCCAGAAATGTCCTCTCACTCTAATGCTGCAGAGATCTCAGTAAATAGATAGATAAATAGCTAGAGGACAAAACCAACCACTTATCTGACTAACAAAAGGCAATTAAAAAACTCCAATCTGAAACAAGTTTCAATTCATTCAAAAGCAAACTAACAAACAGCTCCTATTTGTAAAATTACATGATGTACAAATCAATATACTAGTACAAAAAAAAAGGGAAGAAGGAGACAAAACTGATGTCGGTTTTTGATCTTCAGACTTAAAACTGAGATGATTATACAGAACATTCGAGTGAAGTAGTTCAAAATGACAATGACAAATAGAGATACGCAAGGCACACAAACCTCTGCTTTACATGAAATATTTCAATCAACAAGGACAAATCTCTTTGAAGCCACATATAGACTCTATGGCTGTTCTGTATTTTAAGACAATAGTTGAATTGTTCTTTGATATCTTCAGTGAAAAAGATTTTATGATATGTTATCCTTCATGTAACCGGAATGCTTCAGACTGCAATTTAATGAAATGTCTTCTACATTGTTGTTTCCTGATCTTGATGTCTGCTGCTAAATAAATAACATCACAGCAAGGTGAGACAGAGTAACCTCCTGCTTGTGCCTCCATGTGGGCTGAGGGTGCAGCTGCAACCAGCGTTGGGTCACCACATCTGTACCTAAATGTTTCCCGTTCAAGTTAAATCTATTTTACATAAATCTGTGAGGTGAAACAGAGACCGCAGCATGCCACAATCTGACAGAAATGACTTTACAAACTGTAACAAAAAGGGCAGTCTGTCTCTCTGGTCACTGACCCAGTTTCTTATCAAAACACAGAGGAAACAGTAAGAGCTCAGTCATGTTCATATCTTTCCAAAACTTGTGGCAAACTTTCTTGTTGCATCTTACTGTAAAAGTATCAGCAGGACACGTTTCTTCATATGGTCCCAGTTGAGCTGACATGAGGAAGCCTGAGTGGCAGAATATCTCAGTCTACAAGCCAAATGTAAGAGGAGGCCCAACTAATTTTAAGGGGCATTGGAGAAAAGACGTTTTCACCATTCAGTCTTTTTACTTGCAATCACAGAGGCACCATCTGAATAGAATCCCAATGGAAATTCTTTGAGGAAAATATCACGAAGGCCATGTTTCAGCGAACAGTGCAAAAGTTCACCAGCGAATATATAAGCACTTGTATCCTCAAGCTCAAGCGGATACAGTCTTCTTAATGATCAAATCGCTTTCAGTAAGCCAACAGTAAGCTTAGCCAAATCATTTCCCGTATAACTTGTACAAATGTTTAAACTATGTATCATCTGTAGATCTATTAGTCATGGCTAACCAGCGTAAGATCGGCTACGTTTTTGCAACATGTGTATTGTTTTTCAGGCACTTTGGGTCAGAGTGAAATTTTCAGCTTGTATGTTTAGAAACTACAATTCAAGAGCTTTCTCGTCTTGTTTTTTTTTTTTTTTCCGAAAGTCCACCATTACTTTGTGAATTTGTGAGACATGTTCCTTTATTTTCTTTCTGAAAGATTTTATTCGCTTCTTTATTCGTTATTGTTGCTAAAAGAACCTTTTCTGCAGTTCTTCCATTCACATGACATTTGACTATTGAACAACAGGTTAAAATAACGGCAAGAATATATATATATAAATATAAATGCTCAATGAAATACAACATTTAGATAACTAGACATCTTTATATATACATGAAATCAAATTAATATTCATGGCATGAAGTCATATCATGTATATTTTATTGATAAGACTAATGCAAGATGCTACCTCAGGCTCTGCCAGCCCAGCCACATGCAAAGGAACTTTGCTAAAGATTAAGAAACAAATTAAGCAACTGGATAGATAGAAGCCCGGGTGCAAGACCACATCATCCTAGCCACACACACATGCACACACAAAAAAGCCATTCCACTGACAAATAATAAAGAATCACCTGATGTATCTGTTTCCAGATGGATGGTCAGCCCTGCAGCCTTCAGGGTTCACACCTCTAATCCAAGTTACTGTCAGTGTCCTATCTTAACCTTTTTCATGATGAAGTAGCTCCAAAAACTCCTCTTTGAGAAAAAGCTGAGGTTAGAGATCAAAGGAGATGGTTCTTCAGAGGACTTTTCTTTCCTGTCTTCTCACAGTCTGTAAGTGCAAAGGCCAGAAGCTGAAGGAGCAGAGTCCGATCCAGCACTGCTTCCCTCTGTAACCGTCACATTCCGAAAAATCACCCGCCACTCATCCTTGCATTACAGATGCTATTACACATACTTCAAAACAAGCACAGAGGCCAAAAGTGGTAAATTCTTTACCTGTTTGAAGGAGCATGTTTTGATCATGGGATCCAAGGTGTAAAATGTTGTGAAACTGCCCAGGGAGGAAAGAAAATGCTGCGTTGTAGTTGCTGTGAAGGTGATACTTGAGATCGACTCCTCTTTTCAAAGATGTTTTTTCCAGTTTAACGTATACGCCTTCCTTGACTCGTCGCTCAAACCATCTGTCTACTCTGTCCAGAAAGTGTCCATTACTGTCCTCAAATAAATGTCCCTTCTCCTTAAGATGTAAATGAACTGCTGAGGTCTTGAGCTGAAGATCCTGGTTCTCCTGTGTTGTACCATGCACTCGTGAGCTGTCGTTGGGTGTTAGTACACTCTTCGTTGCATTGCATTTACGAAGCCACTCAGTTTTGGTTCAGGTATTTTACCCTCTGGGTGAACCAGTCTCTGTCTGTCTGTTCTTGGATTTGATATGCATCGGAATGTCACGTTTGGAGAAGATCCATCTAAGTTTCTCAGACACCTTTGCCACATATGGAATTACATTAAGTGTGCGGCTGTTCTTATTCTTCTTAGCTTCTTCTTCTCTGATTTGACAAAGGCCCAGTTTGGATATCTGCTATACAAGTTTGAAGGTTTTTTTTTAGGTTGGTGTTCCCTTAGTGGGAACACTCTCGGTCCAATGATGTAGTGTTCTAATGACGGCCTGTTTGTGTTCTAGTGAGATGATGTGTGTAGGTTTCCAGTAAACCTCAATGTTGAGACTTCCGTCCTCAGAACAGAACAGTCTAAAAAAAAGCATTGTGTTGTCTTTTGCATCCTGCCTCACGAACTTGATGTTGCTGTCCACTGAAGATCCCATGGCACTGCAATGTTTCTGTCTGTTGAAACAGTGATTGTACTTGAAATAGGTGGTGGACAGGCAGAGGTCCAGCAGGGCTCACATCCGGTTGGGAGTGAAGTTGGTTATGTTGTTTAAAGAGTTATTTTGCTGCAAACTAACTTGACAGTCACCAAAACTAGTTTTCAATTATAAAGTGAGGTCACATCACAGGACACAATGGTTTCACATGGAGATACTTTCAGTTGATGGATCTTCTTCACAAAGTCTGTCAAGTTCTGTGTACGATGCAGAGTGTTTTCCTATCAGAGGTGCTAAGATGGAGCGATTTAGAGAGCACAGATCCTGTTTCATGAAGATAACATGAAATTAATTATTTTTCTAATGCTGGGAAAAAATATCTCATACCTTATTGTCAGGTTTTTTTAAAATGTAAAGAAATTGTTAAGCAAGGGAAAGGGACGTGTCTTTTCTGACAGTGTGTCTCGTTACTTTATGGTCACGCCCACTGTTCGAAGTACTTCCTGGTTGCGTGACGTCACCGGCCGCAATGCTTTGTGAGCTTTCGCGGGAGATAAACTTTGGTGTAACAATTTAACGAAACATCAGCAAGACGCTAGATAAGTAAGACTTTGGGACTACCTTGTGTCAATGTCATAACAGCTGAAAAATAACATGTTCCCGCCCGACTTTGCTTGGGGAGCGGCAACTGCTGCGTATCAGATAGAGGGTAAGTATACAAAGCCACGAGACTTGCGAACTGGTGCCAGTGACGTATTGACGGCACGTTTTGAGTTGGAGACAACTCTGGACCGCATTTGCGCCTCACTGAGAATGAAGAAAGATTCAAGTCAGATGCAACACTTAAATCTCGCTCCGTTTTGTTTCAATACGGCTGTAGTCATTGTATTTATGCTCACAGACATTGTTTATGGTTATGTATGTATTTGCATGAGACGACACTTGATTGCAAGAGTTGTTTTGTTTTATCACAAGTTTCACGCACAAGTGTCACGATGACTAAAAGCTACTGATAATGTTTTTAAGTGAAAACAAAAAAGAGAGGGGGGGAAAAAAGGAAACAATAAATCTCAGTGAAGGCGAGCCAAATATATGACAGTCAGTTTGTGACATCATGCACCCACTTGAGGTCTCAGCAGAAGCCTGTGTGATTTTTTTTCCCTTTATGTCAACACCTTACATGTCTTGTTTGTGTAAAAAATGCAACAACATTATGTGCTGGTTTAGGAGGATGGCAGGCAGATGGCAAGGGACCGAGTATCTGGGACACATTTTGTCGTGAGAAAGGCAGAGTGTTTGAGGACCAAAATGGGGATTTGGCCTGTAACAGCTACGAGCTGTGGGAAAAAGACCTGGCGTGTATCCAGCAGCTTGGACTGACACACTATCGCCTGTCTCTCTCCTGGGCCCGCCTCCTACCTGATGGGACATCACAGAACGTCAATCAGAGAGGTACGTCCATGTCCCTGAAACACCCACGCCAGAATTGAACCAAGTCCAGATGATGACTTTTGTGTTGTTTAACCTTATTACCATCTGTTCAATAGGTGTACAGTACTACAACAAAGTGATTGATGATTTGCTGGCCAGTGACGTGTCCCCAATGGTCACTCTGTATCACTTTGACCTGCCTCAAGCGCTCCAAGATCAGGGAGGCTGGAAATCACCAGATATTGCAGCCCTCTTTGACAATTATGCCAAGTTTTGTTTCCAGACATTTGGGGATCGTGTTAAACTTTGGATCACGATCAATGAGCCGTATGTATGTGCTAAACTGGGTCATGAGGATGGTATTCATGCCCCAGGGCTGAAAGATAAAGGGATCGCTCCCTACGTGGTGGGGCATAACATGCTGCGTGCTCACGCCATGGCTTGGCACAGCTACAGCTCTACATACAGAGCAAAGCAGAAGGGCGCAGTGTCTCTGGCCATCAACAGCGACTGGTTTGAGCCATTAGATCCAGGCTGCAATGAGGACATCGCCGCCGCTCAACGTGCGATTGCATTCACACTGGGCTGGTTTGCGTGGCCTGTGTTTGTCACTGGAGATTATCCAGAAGTGATGAAATCTGCTATAGATGCCCAAAGTGATAAACTGGGATACAACGGTACCTCAAGACTGCCCAGGTTCTCAAGCGATGACCCTACTATTTTAGGAACAGCTGACTTCTTTGCACTCAACTATTATACGTCTCGGAAAGTCACACCCAGAGGAAGCTGTGAGCATACGTTAAGTATGAAGAGCGACCAAGATACAGAAGAAGTGTTAGATCCGTCCTGGCCAATTTGTGGGGTGTCCTGGCTTGCTGTGGTGCCGTATGGCTTAAGGAAGCTTCTTAAATATATAAAGGTAAGATTGGAAAAAAGACAACCCCCCCCCCCCCCCCCTTAAAAAAAAACCAACAAACAAACCAACTGTTCTTGGTGCTTTTCCTGTAAATTCGCCACCTCACAAAAATGATCCAAAATACATTTAGGTGAAACTGGAAGTCGTTATTCTTGTTTTCTCTTTTGACCACCGACGTAATAGATGGCTTTCAGCCGCACAAGGAAAACACTGGCGTTTGTTTAGTGTCTTGTCATTGATTTTGTGTGTAGTAATCTCTCTTGCGACACCTCCAGAAACACATTGATGCTTCATTAGTGCTGTCACATTGAATGAAACAGTTACTTTGCTGAAAGTGTTTGCAAACGAGCAATTTCCTGCTGTTGTGACTTGTCACAGACCATTAGTTTGAGGGTGGCACCGTTGAAATGCAGCTAAACGGCACACTGTAGTCCAATCTGTCTCTCCTCTGACTGCTTGACAAGCGTGATGCCTTGTTTGACGAAAACATTTGCCCTATGACTTTCCAGGACACCCTCGGCAACCCAGCAGTCTACATAACGGAGAATGGCTTCTCTCAGGTGGGGCCGCTGCAAATGAAGGATGTTCAGCGGTGTGAGTTTTACAAGAGCACCATCTCAGAAGTAGCTAAAGGTAATAGCTGGTGAATTTGTACTGCAAAGTGTTTTAATTTAGCATTTTGGGGAAGTTCCACTCTTTCAGTGTGTGCTGTCTAACACAGAAACTTACTTTTCAGGGAACTCTTGGTGTCAGGATGTAACACACTGCACACAAAGCTTTGCAGTTTGCAGCATTAATGAAGGGAAAGATTTTGATTCAGGCTACACAGTGGACTCTTTCTAACCCTCATTAAGTCGTGTGGTTGCCTCAATGTCATCAAACGGTTTTATTGCGAACAAAATTAAAGTCAGAAAAAACAAAAGAGTGGTAAATGAATGGTTTGCTGTGGGACTTGAACCCAACTGTGTCTGGACTGAAACTACCAGCTTTCCCCCACTGTATAGCACAGCTTAAAGAGGTTTAACTCTGCTATATTTTCTGGGTAGAAAATGAATAAAGAGTAGATGGTGCTGTCTTTTTGTACCATCTTGGTCAAGATTCCTCATAAGTTGAGCCTATACTGAAAAAAAACCCCTTTACACAGTCAATAAAACCCCCATTAGAATCCTTTTAACATGTGCTTTCTGAGAGTAATTGAAAAATGTTTAATCGACATTCAGCCCTGTGTTAAATGACTGTCGTAGTTGCACGTATTTATGGACTCCAGCTCAGCATGGCATTGATGTGAGCACATCAGCGTGTACAATTGAATGTTTGATAACGGTAAAGTCTCAGAGGCTCTAAAACTGACAGCTGAAACTTATGGACTAAGAGAGCTGAGATTGATTGATTTTTATCTTTCGTCAAGAGAGCTTCTGGTCGCTCTCTGTCCTGCTGTGTGGGGCTGATGTCTGCGCACCAATCAAAACTAATGAAACTCAGAAACAATGGTCCAACACACCCTGGAGAATGCCATGTAAAGCCTGTGTCCTGGGAGGTGGATGGACGGCAGGATGTTTCCCTCAGAAACTGGCCAACATGCGACTGAACCCACGTTTAGAAATGTCTTTAAACATGACGCTTTTAGTGTAAAAATGAGGGATTAGCACTCATCGCCATCTTGGCACCAGTTGTGCACTTTGGATAGAGTGAAAAGGTCACGTTCAAGCTTTTTTTTTAGGTTTTTTATTTTTTTACACAGACCTATTTGGTTGATCATCACTTTGCTTTATTCAGTGATAAGAAAAAGATTAAGATTTTTTAAAAGGTAGCATTTTAATTGCCTGATAAATGCTTGTACGTTGGTGATTACACTTACAGAATGTGCAGTTAATGGATAGCTTTCCGCACTGACAGCTGATAAGCATATAACTAGGCGTAACTAATTTTCTCTTGTTACAAGTAAATCACGCTGTTGTTGTGATTTAAACACTTTATCACGATGTTAATCTTTTCACATGTCATGTTAACAGTCATGGATTAATTAGATTGCAGCGGCTGTCAAAAGAGAGAAGGGTAAAGTAAGAGGGAAAGTTTTCATTCTTGTCTGTGCAAAATCACAACTCTCTTCTATGTTTGGACTGTGTTAAGCTGTACAAGAGGATGGGGTCAACGTCCGGGGATACTTTGCCTGGTCTCTGATGGACAACTTTGAGTGGGCCGATGGATTCAGCGTTCGTTTTGGGCTGTTCCACGTGGATTTCTCTGATGCGGCGCTGGATCGAACCATATACCAGTCTGGACAGGAATATGCAAAGATGATCTCAAAAAACAAATCTGGTCAAAGCAAAATGTGAGCAGTTGGAGAGGAAATAATGACTGCTGATACTGCTACATATTGAGGATTCAGAATTTCAGCCACTATTTTTGTCCGTGAATTTCTTTTCAGTACAGAAGTATTCAGGAAATAAACCAATTAGGTTGCAGTTGCACGCTTATTAGCAATCATATGATGGCATCAACATGCGTTATGTATAAATCTAGACAGCAGAATAAGTCAAGATTTTTCTGTTATTCTAAATTCAACATTTATTTAACAGCTCTCTGTTTTGGAAGTCTCTGTTTCAGATATCTTATTTTTTTCCCCTTAATTACACTAATCAGTGTGGCATGCAGGTATGATGCATTATATTCTGTGAGTTTGCAGTTGACTGGAATGTTTAAGTCTAGCTGGAGTGATGCAGGCACCGATACAAGGTGGTTAATACCAAAGCTTGATCTGTGCTAACTGAGCAACAATTTAAAAACGTGCCCCAAGGGGAAACAAAATCTTTAAGATTAAGAAATATTTAGATTGAGGCCAGATCAGAGCGAAGGGGCTTGGAAACATAAGCACTTAGAACATTTGGAGTTTTGTTTTAGGCTGCATACCTGTGGTGTAATAAGAAGCAGCATCGGGTAGACATTTTGTAATGATGGAGGTTGGAGTCCACATCAGAAAAAAAGACGAGGACCAAAGGTGAGGACTTTGTTCGATTCAGTTTGTGAGTCTACACTGCCACCTTGTGGATTGCACAGGAAACACAGCTTTCAATCGAACAGCTCCAGCGAGCGCTTTACCACACCTCACACTATGGTGCCAGATGAAGTGCTTTGATATATAAAGTTGTCCTGTTGGTTTAGAAATAAAGGAGTGACACAACTCTCTAACTGCAATACATCATACATTTAACTCAATTAATATGTATGCTGTGATGGGAAGGGAAATAGAATTTATATTCTGCTTTGGGAAACTTTGCATAAGTAAGCATGGTGCATCGTGACATCCATTAGCTGAGCTTACTGTTTTCAACAGATGTGAATAATACCCTTATGTCCCCCCTCCATCTATGTCAAGTCAAGTGAGAATCTCCTTTGTCTTATGATGAATAACAAATCTATTGTGGAAGCATGAATAATGCCACTATTGTGTGCATCACAACTTCTTTACAGGCTGCTTTGAGCACAAGTTAACCCACACCTCATAGTCATTCAACTCTACTCAAGTTAACTTAATATCTGTAGCTCTTTCAGGGATTTGCAGGTGATCTTATTGGGTTCAAACGCTCATGCACACAGAAATAAAGCAAGCTGTGGGAAAAAAAAAAGCTGGATTCTAATCAGGCAACGACCAAAAGTTTCTCTTAGCTGATGATTCAGAGTCTGACGTAGGTTTGAATTATGATGCTCGTGATTCATCGGTTCAGCCCCGGGCCACTGAAATCTCAGCTAAGAGATTAGTAATTCCAGCAACTGTCCTTCAGTATTGATGGATTCCATCTTCTTTTATCACTGGGTAGAATATATAGAAGTAGCTGCTTGGGTGGAGGAGCCTCCACTGAATTGACTGAATGAAATATGAAATCTAAGCAAAGGGTAACACTTAGTGAATGTTGAAGTTAGTCATTTGTAACGAGCTGAGGAATAATATGTGCCTATTGCTACTTGGAAAGCTTAAGCTTAAATCATTAATTAGCATTTAAATAATTCACGCTTGCAGTGTCTTTAATAGCCCAAATATGAATGTTCAGCTTCATTACAGTCGGTAGAATTTATTCTGATTAAGCTGTGATGGAGAAAGTCACAGAATGAACCTTTTCCAAATGTGCTTTCCAATTAAGTGTCAAATATATCATGTGTACAGATATGTTGCTTTTGACAATGAATTAGCATGTTTAATTGTAGCATTCAATCACATTCACAGACAGAGATTTACCCCGAGGGACGTTGTGATAAATTACTAAGAGAGGCCCATTTGTATTTGACCAAACTTATAAGTCATTATGTTTTGGCAGACACTATGAAATATTCAATAAGTGGGAAATTCATTTAGTTAGCAACTAAATTATTAAGTCCATTTATAATAATAAGCTATCTTCATTGTGAATGATAGGAAATTACAGCCTTGCATTTCAGTGCAGTGCTTACAGGTGCAAAGGGTATGACTTCTGGCGAATAATTACCCTTTTCTATTTACTGATTATTCTCATATGCATATTCCCTGGAGAAATGCTATAATTAGATTGTTGATTCAATAAAAAGATGATAAGATGTGAGCCACTCCCCTTCTCTGGAGTGCAGATACAAATCTCTTCTTTCTGTTTCTTGCTTTTGGTCTCTCAGTCAGCTGGTAAGGGACCTGTGAGAGCCCCAATCCACCACTCAACCTGCCTTTTCCCCCTCCTTTCTCTTGCTGTTTTTCTCTCACTCTCCAGCTCATCATCTTCTCCCCTCCTAATCGCATTGCTCATTCTTTCATTGACAAGTGATGATGAGAGAGAGAGAGAGAGTGGGGGGGGGAGACAGTACAAACTTTCTAAATCCCATTGACCTACTTCACCAGACATTTCACTGGGAATTCACATTAGTGCAAAAGAGTTTGAAGAAGAGATGTTTTCTCATTTTTTCCCTCGTCGTCTTCCTCAAAACTCCCCTCTTTTTTTCCGTTCAGCTGTAGGCCATTTTCCTCGCATCCCGCATTTGATCCTGTATGAGCACTAACAGTACATTATACAAGTGGATAAACGCCTTAGAGGGGCATAACTGGCACTTTGGAGCTCTGTCACCACTTTTGACAGTGGTGTAAGAAGCGTGACATTGGACTTATAAAAAGTGCTTTGGAAGACCTCGTTTGTGATTTATGAATTTGGTGACGGAAATAAGACGGGGTGTGTGTGTGTGTGTCATACAGACAACTAAAGCAAGAAGACAAAGAAAGAATAAAAGAAGAGAAAGGCTATTTAAATCTTTTCTTTTAAGCCCGTCCCTGAGGGACTACAGATGACCCTTGCTAATGACTGTAAAAACTCCCAACTCCCTCGAGTGTGATGGTGCTGTTTTATGGGAGGAGGTTCGCAGACCTGCCTGAAAAATTGAAAGCTTCTAGAATATTCAGCTATCCCTGGGTGCTCCGTTGGGGGTAGTGATAGGGTGCTCATGCAGAGATTGGTATTCTGGGTATGAATATGTGTGTGATGGGTAAGCCCAGCAGTGGCAGTGACAGAGAACCCCCCCCCCCCTCTGTGGTGGCCAGTGAGCCGAGTGCTGTGTGTCATGGAAACAGTAGTGGGAGTTGAGTTAAAGCAAGTGCGAAAGGGAAAGAGACCACTTTGGGAACCTTTACAACTGAGATGACTATAACTGTGACGACAGGATAGTTATTAGGCTGGATCCAAGCAGAGAGACTAATGGCGTGGATATAGCCTCATGCTCCCAATATGCAAACTTAGTGTCATAAAGACTCAAAAATGACCCTCCTATCATCATGGCTATTGTTAATATTTTAATAGGACTCTGTCTAAAATGTAGATGCAATTAAATGGATTGACCTGCAAACAAAAAAAGACCCGATAACCCCCATCCATCCATATATCCATCCATTTTCTGGCGCTCGTCCAGGGCCAGGTCACAGGGGCAACAGTCTCAGCAGAGATCCACAGACCTCCCTCGACCCAATCACCTCCTCCAAATCTTCCAAGGAGACACAGAGTTGTTCCCAAGGCAGCTGAGAGATAAAATCTCTCCAGGGTCCTGGGTCTGCCCCAAGGCCTCCTCCTGGTGTGATATGTCAGAAACACTTCCACTGGAAGATGCCTGGAAGGCATCCTGACCAGATGCTCAAATCACAACAACTGGGTCCTCTGAATGCAGAGGGGTAGCTGAGCCAATCACAGATGACCGAGCTCCTCACCCTATCACTAAAGGTGAACTCAGCCACTCCTCAGAGGAAGCTCATTTCTACCCTCTTGTATTTGTGATCTCTTACTATCAGTCACCAGACACAGTTCATGACCTTAGGGAAGGTAAATCAACAGCTTTGCCTTCAGACTCAGCTCTCTTTACCCCATGACAGACTGGTACAACATCTGCATCTCTGCAGGTAATCCCCCATTCTGCCTGCCAATCTCTCACTCCTCTCTAGTTATCAACAAAACCATTAGATACTCACATCCAACCTGGAGTGAGCAAATCACCCTTTTCCATGCCCTCAGATTTGGAGGTGCTAACTCTCATGGCTGGCTGGCTGTCTCACATGAGACTGCAAACTGCCCCAGTGCCTGCTGAAGGTTTGTGCTTGATGAAGCAACAGGACTGCATCATCTGCAAAAAGCAAAGATGAAATCCTTAGCCAACCAAACTGGAGGGTTTCCAGTTTCAGTGTGTTTAAAGATATTTGCTGTGCCAAGAGCTGGAGGGTTTCCAGTGGCCTTAAGGAAATCAGGACAGATCTCATCCACTCCCGGGGCCTTGCCACCTCCTGCCTCATTCAAGAAAAAGCTAAGAGAGTATAGAATACCTTCTTTCAGTAAGAACTCAAGATAATTTATGTTTAGTCCTGTCAACTTCATTTCATTTGCTACCATGCATTGAATAAAAAGAAGGAACCACCAAAGGCTGAGTCTTCATTGATGGGCAATGAAGGGCAGAGGATCTTTGTCAACAAATAGGAAAAAATAAAGAAATCTATAAAACTCCAGAGGAAAAAAGCAAAGAGTTTGTTGTTTTGTAAGAACTTTAACAAAGGATGGTTCAAAGAAAAACGCATCCCTTGTGATGTTTACACTTAAAACAGCAAAGAATTGTTGGGTTTTGTTTCTGGAAAATGAAATCTTTGATAAGTTTAGTCTGGGAGTTTATCTCAAACTGATTTTGTGAGCCAAAACTCTAACAGTTGTCACAGAAAATCTCCCAGAGTTTTTGCATTGCAGTCAATGGGAGAGTTGAAGGCACTTCTCTCTATCGGAGGCATGTAGATGCTTTGGTAGTCACATTGTGTGAAAGTGCAAAGTTTTTTTCATGTATAAATTGTACATATAGTGTAACATGGTGGGTACCTTGCTCATCTGTGAAGTCCCCATTAATGATTAATGATATACAGATTGTGCTGCAGCATATTCTGTCAAAGGATGACTTATTTTTCAGGAAAGGTCTTGCCTATTTCAAGAATACAATGCCAAACCACATTCCGCATGTCTTGCAACAGTGTGGCTCTGTGGTAAAAAGTCATGGTACTGAACTGACCTGACTACTGTTAAGATCTGCCTCCCATTAAAAGGTAAGATCATTATAAAGCAGTGAATGAGACCCCAAACTGCTGAGTAGTTAAAATCCTTTATCAAACAAGAATGGAAAAAAATATCACTTTCAAACCAACAGAATTGTGTCTCCTTAGCAGAATGTTGTCATGGCATCACATGCTCCTGGATCCAAAGATGTCTTGCTGGCATCAAATTCAAAACTTGAGGTTTAGTTTTTTGTTTCCCAATCTCTCGGACACAGACCAGCACCTGGCCTCATTAAGCACTTGGCAGGGAATTATATGATCTTGTTAAACTGCCCATATTAGTTGTGTATGTGCCCTTGGCCCTCAGCAAAGTTAACTTAACACCTCTTTGATGGCAGAAAAGTACTTTAATTTTTAAAGCAACATATACCGCCTTCAAGATGACATTTTCCCAGTAATGTCCTCAAAGTTTTTTGTTCTTTTTTCTTTTTAAAACAAGACAAGTGCAAAACCACATTACAAAGGCATGTAAGTTTGTGGTCATCCGTGTAACAGTTTATTTCATCACTTCCTTTCATCACAAAATCAAGGGGATAAGATTTTGAGCCTAAGTGTCAAACTAAGATTATCTGCTTCGGTAGTCAGTGTGCTGCATTTGTTGCAACACGCACGATTCACAGACAAAGCATTTAGAACTTTTAAGAAATTAAGAGACGTTTAACTTCTCTGTAGGAGGTAAGGGAAATTCAAACTTTGGTTTTAGATAATCTCCTGCTGACTTCTGGTTAACTGTCAGTTTTTTTTCTCCACGTTGACTGTTCTCAGATTTCAGTGTTAACAATTAAAGTCATGGGGAATTATCTATGTCTAAAGTGTAACAGATAGACTAGAATTTCCTGTGACTGAGTGGAAAAAGGCAGTTTAGAGACTGTACATCCATACAGTTTGGTGGGAAAATAAGGTATTTCTGCTCATAACTGTTAAAAAAAAAAAAAAACTCTTTAGGTTAAGGCCATATAAAGAGGATGAGTAGAGAGCAGACGCTGGGGGTGCAGAGCAACAGTGTGTTTCAACTAATTAACTCTAAGCGTTGTACGACATGCTCCCTTCTCACCCGTGTTGTCACTCAGGGTTTGAGTGGCACTAATGAGAGAATTATCTAGACTTGAACCCTGTTAATGCATTCAAATGAACGCCAGCTGACCTGACCTATGAGATGGCTTTTTAATCTCACCACTTAATACCAATCAGACCTGATTTCTCATGTGTCCACACTGGGAGGGCCCTTTGCTCCAAATGCTGCCATCCACTTCTTTTTTTCCCCACTGTTGATCTAAGGTAGTGTTAATTGTCTTGGATGACTTGAGGGCCTCTGTTGATATTATGCGGAGAACCTCAGGTGCGCAGGATAAAACAGGTGGATGGAGCTTCTACAGTGTTGGCTGGGCAGCATAATGAAAAGTGTATGTGCATGCTTGTGTGTATGTGTAAGTCGCTTATCATGAGAACCCAGTTGAGGATTAAGAAGGTTAATAAGGTCATGGGTTTGCAACAAAAGTCTGTGTCATACAATAGAGCATTGAAATTGTAGAATTACCATAATCATCTTCCATAGTCATCAGTGCCCAAACCTGAGACTCGCTTGCTCTGTTCAGTACACAAAACACAAATGTTCTGTGGGGTGGGTTGGGGGAATTTGATAATTACCTGCTGGTGTTACCAATTTAAGTATTCATACTCTAGCAAATAAGCCTGTCTTTCTAATTGGATCAAGGTATTTTCAGTTTGTTGCCTTGTGAGTTCAGAGTACCTGTGATGGTTTGTTGCAGCTAAATGGCGCTACTCTTGTGGGCAACATGAACAATGGGCCCTTTCAAATGTTTAGGCTGTAGCTCATTTTTGTTTAGCCAAGTGCTCGAGGAAACAAATAGCAGATCAGCTGAAGTTCAAGGCAAAGTGGTTGGTACATTTCACTGCCTTTTGGGGAGACTTTTATTGTTAGAAATCTTGTTGTGTGCTGGGAGCGTGCATATTTGGGTTAAAGTGTTTGTGTGCACCAGGGAGTCAAAAGCTCCCAAGCTTAGGTACAACATCTGCTTGTGCAAACTTGCAAATTACGGTTCTGAGGGAAAGTTCACACTGTCTTGGTGCATGCAGAAATGTGTTGAGTTGGGTGGGAAAAAAATACTTATGAGACTCATATAAGATCAGGATTTGCCTGACTGAGCCACAAGCAAATGGGATTTTATAGGATTTGCTTATTGCTGATTGATGAAGATGTCTGCGTTACCTTTTGTTGCAGTTCCAGTCTGCAGTGTATATTTTGAAGTTCTGCTGTTAACTGCGGAATCGGGTCTTCTGAGAGCAAGAGAGAGCCATCTTGAAAGAAACGGTGTGGTTATGGCAGGGTACAATGCATACTATTAAATGTTACCCTCCTGTAGTCCCCTCTTACTGTTTATGAATGATTACACTGATTTTGATTCATAATAGGGTCATTGGCTGTTTTTTTTTTTTACTCCTCTGTGTGTGTGATCAAACATTGTGTCATGCCTGTCATGGCTGAAAAGTTTTGTATCTCTGACTTGCGTAGAACCACATACACAGTATTCGATTACATGTTACCAGCCTAGATGCATTGTGTTGCACATCTTTACATCACCAGTTGACAGCTAATTGTACAGCAGACAATAAAGACCTGCCAGTATGTTGTGTCATGCACGTGTGTGGCAGAGTTGCAGCTTTTGTCTCTCTTTCTCAGCCCACAGGCCTATTGTCATGCAGGCACTCAGGTAACGGGCCCAGTCGTCACTCATCTGCCTGACGGCTGCTGCTATCTAGCTTGATGGTGACTGATGATCGGAGTGTGGGATGGGAGTGTGTATGTGTTAGATACAGACGAGTGTGTTACACCAAAGGGGATAGGAGGTGGGGGTCTGTGGCAGACAGACAGTGAAAGAGGCAAGAAAGATACCACCCTGACTGAAAGCTTGGTTAGACGCCAGTAGGCAGAGCTGCACTGACCATGCCAGTGAGTAATACTGGAGTCGCTGGTGAGATGGATCAGTCGTCTCATGAATAGCATGAAAATGAAAAGAAAGCAGAAAAATGGCAAACTGCCATAGTGTAGCCAAGTGGCATAGAGAGCTCACTAAAAGATGTGATAGGTGTTGCAAGAGGTTGAATATGGTTTATCGGTTTCGTGTGTGAACAACAAGCCAGAAAGATTGCCCAGCAAAAAAAGTTGTGGGGAAAGTAGTATTAGAAAAAAAAGTTGTTCTAAACAGTGAAATAGAAAAAACAATATATTTATTGTCCAATAACTTGTCTGATGCTGAACTTGGATGCCAGTTTATTTCAGTGAAACAAGGTTATTTCTGGTCTTAAATGTTATGTATGTACATGTCTCCCACTTGCCTAAAAACAACAACTTGCTTGAAAAGTTAAGAACCAGAGCTCTAAAATAAGGACTCTTTTTCAAATAGTACACAACTGGTTAAGTGATGAAAGTCAGCTAACTGAAGGCTACTGCTCTCTCTTGCATATGCACAGGCACACAGATCACCCTCATCAGACTGTACAAAGTATTAAAATTAAGTAATTAATCATAGGAGGGATGGGAGTTTTTAATCAGGTAATAATTTCAAAAGGACTCCCGAATGCGATGTATTCTTATTAATAGTCTTGCGTGCTCCACATATTCATGAATGTATATAATGTAAATGCACAGGTGGAATATGTGTACATTTATGTGTAAGTGTTGTCATGTGTCTGGAGTCTAGGAAGATCAATGCGTCCCCATCGACGTTGTCTTGCCCTCCACACGTGAAGTGAATGGAGGGGGAGGAGGGGGAGGAGAGTGGGACGAGTGGCGTGCGCGAAATGGATGCGATGCAAATGGCACCAGAGGACATAAGAATCAATTTACCTTATTGAAACAAATGAGAACAGCTCAGCCCTGGCATGGCGTGAGTTCTTTTTTTTTTTTCTTCCTTTGGCCGCCCCCATTGTTATTGTAATTAACCCACCCAACCCAAATGCCTGACCCTCCCTCTCACAAACACAGCCAACCTCTTCAACAACCCTGTCCGTGTCTGCCTGGGTTCCCTTTTACCCTAATGAAAAAGCCTCAGAGGTGCACAGGTAAAAATGTAGGTGCTGTAATGGTGATTCATGGCCCCGGGTGACATGCTAAAAGGCATGAGAGATCTGCCTAGTAAAGCATTTAGGAAAGGGTATTCCTTGAATGAACACCAACACCCCCTTTTCCACTCACTCACACACATCCACAGAACCTGTAATGACTTACGGTCATTTCCTGCTCCCAGCGTGCTCTCATGTTTATAAACTCCTCTCTGTCCTCATTCATCGAATCCCAATAACCAAAATGGACTTTGGTTGAAATGACCTCAGAGATAAGTGGACACGCAATGCCTATTTCATACAGTGACGTGTGACATCCTATTGAAAATTTGCCATTCTTTCATTTAAGGGAAGGCCACACTAATGCCTGCACTCTAATTCCCCAGTGTGGAGTGGACATCGTGCAGGGGTCTCAGGGGATGGATCAATAGTTAGAGAGAGCGATGGGGTCACGGTGGAATCAATGTGCTGGACAAACGACCTCCAGCTGCCGCCTGCACCTTCCAAGCCGCTTGACACCTGAGGCGATCTTTACTGAAATGTCCTCTGCTGAAATGCCACAGGGCCACGGGCTGCTGAGCAGTCACTCATGCAGAGCTACCGAATCAAGTGGTGTATGCAAACTGGGTCTGCTTGTCATCCATGGTGAAAGGCCTTGGCTTCGTGTTGCTACATAAACAAAACTCACGCACCTGAGAATGTCAATTACTTGCCGCCTGCACCTTTGGACGGCCTCTTGCTTGACAGCCAAATTGGGATTAATTTGGGGAAGATGGGGGCCAGTGTAGAGGTGACACAGTGTCATTACATCTCAAAGAGAGAAAGGCAGCTGTGGCATGGAGAACAAGAGCAGAGGGCCGGCTTGATTGTCCCCCTATTGCCCTGCATGCCGGTTTGCATAAGCGGCAAGAGGCACTGATGAAAACAAGTGGCGGTTTCAGGTCGGGAGCAGACACCCAGAAAATGAGCCCCCCTCCTCCTCCCCTCTCTCTTCTTACCCTTCCGCTGGGCCGCATAATTCAGAAGAGCCATCTTGTGGAAATGTCATCGTGTGGTGGTGATGGAGCAAGCAGTGTGACAGAATGCTGTAACGCCTCCCGGGCTGGGACCCTCGCCACGCTTGCTACGCCCGAGTCAGCCTGACCTTGCAGGTGCTGATATATGCAGCCACACTGGCTTCAGCAAATGGACAATTGGAGCATCGTCTTTCCAGAAGGTTTTAGCTACTGCCATCACAATTTCTTCCTTCGTTTGGGGGTCATGGAGAGGTAGTGCATATTTCTGAGTGGCCCTATATGTTTATTTGCTCCATGATATAGATTTCCTCCCTTTCTCCCCCTCCTTTTCTTTTTTGAATAGAGGTCAGTTCCCCACTGTGCATTCTCCTTTATGCACTCACACCTTATTCTTCATTCATCTTACCTGCTGACACATCTGACAACACGCTGCTGTATTATCATCTACCAACCCCCAGCTCTATACCTTTCGCAACAACACAGGGCAAGCTCGACTCCTCCGCCCCTTCTCTTTCTCCTTTAGAAAACTGATTATAAATGGTCAATTTGAAAATAGACTGGAAAGTCCCCAAGGCTGCTTGCCTTGTCAAATTGAAACGGGACAAGGACAAGTCAGTCGACTTTCTCCCTGTCCGCTTTCGTGATATTTCCGAGGCAGGTGGACGAGAGGGAACATAACAAATTCCCCCCATGCGGCGAGCAAGGCGATGGCTTAGAATGACGAGGGAGGGTGGGGCAGCAGCGAGCTGAGGATCTTTAACATCTAGCCCTCAGCATTTATATCACAAGTCTCCACAAAGAGTCTATGGATCACTCTACTGGGCTGGTGTTGGCAGTATCAGGAAAAGCCATAGGCTGTCAGGGAGTATGTGCTTTTCATATTTCACTGCAGACAGCTTTCCCTTCTGCCGGCCTCACTCACAGCAGCCTTTGAGGATAATATCTTCAAATCTCTCCTTGCCATGCTGTGAGGCTATTTTTAAATAGATATTTATTTCTTTCCGTCAAATTTTCTTCTCACTCTGCCTCCCCTCCGTCCTACAGGTATATCTTCGCTGCTTGTAACCAGCTGGGAGATCGAAACAAAACGGAGTCCTTGGCATGTTTTTTCTTTCTTTCTCTCAGCACTAATTTATGAACAATTCTCCATTTTCTTTCCTTTTTTTTCCAAAAAAATAATCCATTTTGTTTCTACCTTTTTCTGCCACTACAAGCCAATCTACAGTTTTGACAGACACAGAGCACTAGAGCTGTATAATAATTGGCTTTGGCACATCACCCCATTATTCCGAGGTCTCATCTCATCAACAGAGTGAATAAATAGCTGATTTTATGAGTCTTCCAGTGATCTGCAGTGACTTTTTATGTTAACAATAAAGTCTCTTTCTGATTAATCACACCGGTGAGATGGAAAGCACCCTTTGATACAGCAGAGATGTCCATGATTCATCAGACGAGACCTCGCAATCAGATGGGACGTGTGCCTTTTTCTCTTCCCAACACGTATCGCTTTTCTCCTCAGAATGCATTAGAGGAGTGTGAGCGACGGAATCATCAGATAGCGGGAGGTGAATTGAAGTGGTCATGAACCTAATGTCAAACTCAAATAGCTGAATGGCAATAGATAAAAACAAACAAGGGACGTGAATTGTTTGCAGAGGGAGGCGAGGAGCCGTGCGGCGCTCTGGTGAGAACTTTTACAGATAAGGTCCGCTATAGACCCGCATCGCAGTTGGGTTGTTATCGAGCATGACCCATGAAGGAATTGCAACTTTTGACCTGGAATTTATGTATTGCATGAACCTTCTCACGACAAAGCCTGACATGGGTTATGTTTCATGTCCAGTTATGAGCTGATCTGTTTTCCCCAGGGTGCAGTCTTTTTGACCAAATGAGGGAAAAAAGGTGGATGGGAATTTGTGTGCTGGGACTTTCCCTTTAAACTGAACGCTGCCATTAGTGCTATCACCATGCTTCTAGTTAAATACTGCAGAGGCAGTAGTCACAGCAACAGAATACACAAAACAGCTTGCTCAGTCAAGACTTTTTTACATCCTTCAAGATGAACCTTGCAGATCGCCTGCTTTTGTGTCTAAGACTATATTATTGTCATGTTTACCATGGCAGACAAGAACATTTGATAAAAACAAGATGCTACAGCCTAATGCTCGAGTTTACCCATTCCTCATATTCCCTGTCGATTGTCTCTTGCACAGTAAGCACATTCAAAGTTGTTGTTATTCTTTATCTTATTTCACCCTCCTAACCATGGCTAATAGCAGTTTTTCCTATCTACTTCCATTTCGGGGCTAAGCTGGGTCTTAGAGCTGGCCCTCCGTTTTACAGAGAGACAGAAAGTGCTTGAGTAAGCAGAGGAAGGATTCCTCGGATGCTACTTCAGGTAGTCCCCTCCCTCCTTTTAGCTGAGATATCTATCCCAGGCCCTTATTATCACCAAACAAGCACTTTTTGATGATGATAAGTAATAGCCACATCCCTATGTGTAGGACTCACTTCTCAGGGGAATAAGGAGAGCATGCTGGTCATTTTTCTTGCCTGTTTGGCGTCCAGCAATCCCAGGGAAAATAGAGGTTCCACAGAAGGGGGTGATTCTGTGTTTGTGCAGCACTATTAACACCAGGAGACAAAGAAAAGCTTTTTTTCCCCAGTATATTATATAATTGATTTTGGAACAGCAGTAGGACTTCAATCCTGATTACTGGAGACAACAAAACCCAAAACAAACTAGACAAGATGAAGTGAGACATTAATAAGAGGGTAATTTGACACGTCAATGTTTTTCAAATAGGGTTTATAATAAAATAATTCTCAGCTCGATTACGTTTTTTTTTGCAACAACGATGGAGAAAGAACATCAAAAGAGGGGGTAACTCAAGGGTCAGCCCTTACTGACAGGAGTTCAAGCCACTGATAGCGTGGCTGCACAACAGCTGTGGTAGGGGAAGCAGATGATAAGCTGTGGACAAAAGTGAAGATATCCTGCAACTGAACAGACACAAACAAACAGCATCTTGGAAACGTCTAGTCCCGCAGACGTGCTCGACAGTGGCCTGTCAAAATGCACGGACCAATTTGAATACACAGCAGGGGAACGCCTTTCAATTTGGTGGGCATCTTGTTTATTTCATGTTGTAGCTGCATCTCACTGCCAGCCGCACAAGCATAATTCAGCTGGATTTATGAAGGAGGTTTATATCGTCTGCTAAGTAGGGAAAGAAAGGAAAAGATGGCAAACATGAGAGAAAAGGGAAATCAAAGAAACAGAAGATAAAAACAAAACTTAAGAAAGGAAGTCAGAGCTGAAGAGGACCAACATATAATCGAACAATTTCTATGAAATAAAGGATTAAGACTAAGTGTGCCAAACACATTAGGTGTTTGTTTGGGTTCTGTGGACAGGATGTGCCTTTCTGTCTCTTTGGTCATTATAAATGCTGTGGCCTTGGGTATGGTCTGCCAAGTGTGTCACTCAGCAGTGGTTTTCAAAACAGGAATGCAGATCACTGTATTGACATCTTTGTCCTCGAGCCGGCACAAACCTTTGTGTTGAGACGAGTCAAGAGAAGAGGAGGCAGTATTGTAGTTTTCATGCATCCTATTCATGAGAAACTGATCATACTCTCATGATCTGATTGAAATTCATAGGGACTAAGAGGCCATTATTCCCTGATATACATGCAGCTTTATAAAATGTTAAATACATATGTAGCATGGTTGTATGGAAAAAATTATCTTCAAATTCAAATAATCTTTCCATTTTCAAATCCATGTTTGACTCTTTTTTTATAAAACAAAGAATAACAGAGACGTCCAAAGGGATGCCTGTTATCTAATCATATACCTAGCGGTGTGCATGCTCGCATAAAAGCGGAGGCTCTCCCCCACCCTGGTGGCTGTCACAGTGATTCCCTGGGCTACCTCTGAGCAGCGTGACCTTTGACTCAGCCTTTTAGTGCATTGATCCGTTGGTCACTTCAAACCAAGATGGGTTCTCTTGTGTGCTCGTGCCCTCTCAGTTCACCTGAGTGAACTTGGTGACCACCTGGGCCTTAGCCCTGTGGCCTATGACATGTGGTTGTCCTCATTTACACAACCCAGCTCAAAAGCTTGCCAGCTCTTTGAATGTCTTAAATAATGTTACATCCTGAAAATAAGGGAGGAAAAGAGGAAGGTGTTCCTTCCAAACTAGATGCACAGGGTCATGAGTTCTAATTTTAGGCAGTGTTAATTGCGGTCCTGTTAAGTGCCCACTGCCACCTTTGACAAAAGGACCATTCATAGACAAGGCGGGCTGGCAGGGTGCCCTCTTTGCCAGTTGCTGCTGACACTTCCCAGGCAGCACCATGCTGGCTCTGCCTCAGGTTTCTCCTAGTGCTCTCTTCCCACCAAGCAAACATAAAAGAGCTTATCTAACAGATAGAAATTTTGAAATATTCTCATGTTAGATTTATAACTTAAGATGCAAGCTATAATTTGTTGATAAGGTGATATGATCAAGTTACAGCATGTGGAAAACAAAAATGGAGCAGATTCTGTGTCGATAAAACACTACAGCTGTCTTGATCTAAGTGAGGCCATTTTGTCACTTTAAGGCCTGGGAGTTCACCTCTGAGTCGGGCCTCGTAAACATGCTCCCTGCAAAGGCAATAGAGGCACGGCACATGCAGCACAAAGCAATTCAGCATTCTAACGTGCTGTCGCTGGGCTCACATTTCAACCATTCTTTATTCTCTGCCACTGTTCCAGCAGGGTGTAAATTGTGCAGAGCTGTAATTAATCCATGTCAGGTCAGGGAAGAAGAAGGAAAAACGAAGGGAAACGAGCTGAAGTATGAGGTCCCTTTGATGATAGCAGCCCTCACCCTATATCACTCCACTTATATTGTTTTGCATTCAGAAAGAAAATCTGGTGGCCCCCAAGGAGCTGGAACCCTCCTACAGTACTTTCATGTTTCTAAATCCTGCCAAAGCTCTATTTGTCCCATTATTCTCTTTCCTCAATATAAGTCAGAAACAGCCCTCTAGAGTAGGCAGAAGAAAATATATATATATCTTCAAAAGACAATTCATCCTAGGCTCATATAGTATGTGACCACAGTATAACCCCAATTCCAACTCGCACCATCAAATCAGGAGTGTAGAAATCACTGAAATTAAAATGTGCGATCCAAATAAAAGATATAAAACGATTTAAGATTCTCTCTCCTGCTACAAAAAGCTCTAACAAAATTAAGTTTTGAGAATAAAAGTCTCTACAACCAATTTTCAGGTTTAATGGAGGTGAAAAGGTTCATTATACTCCCACCTGAGGTGATGTAATGATAGTTTTCCTTATTCACTGGAGAGCCTTTTTTTTCCTGGCCTCCTGATCAGAAGTGCTGTCATCAGTCATGTTGACAAACACTTTGATAGAGAGGGAACACTTATCGTGAATCGTAGTGGTTGTGTTTTCTGACATGACTGACATTTTTAAGTAGGATGCTGTAGTTTAGACGCTCATTAAACTGCAGCGCAGATAAACAAAATATACATGCAGGGTGTGTAAGGGTTTGAAAGAAGATACTAAGTCGGTACATTTTTCCACAGGCCATTGTAGGCATCTGGTCATTTCTCAGTATATTTTATAATGACCATATAATCCGTTCTACCATTGTGATCAGTTTTAGTCACATTCCCAGACTAAGCTAGCTGTCTATTGTGTCTTATGTTTACAGTAGGTGTAATTTCTGTTAAATTATACCCATTGTAAAGTAGCCTTGTTGTGAAGGTTTTAATATTGAGCTCAGTGAAATGAACTTATTCATATTCATATTATTCATATTCAGCTGATATAGTCAAAAACCAAGCAAGACCACTCAGAAATATTGTCAGAAAAACTCGATAAACTAGAGTGTCACGGCTGAGTTAATTGATTAATTGGATAAATGAAAATTTCTAAAGTAGTGTTAGGAGCAGTAATAAGAATCTAGATTTATTAACAATGTTTTTTAGATTCTCATGAAAGTCGACTGTGGTTTTGGTCCCTGGCAGAACTTGCATCCAGTCATGTCTGTATACAAGAAGCCCTTCAGTACTCTATGTCTTAACTGTTTGATGGATTGCCACTGAGTTTGTCACAGGTGTCCATTATCATCGAATGATGCATTGTCCACTAGTCTGTAGCAAATGAAAAATGGATTTGATAACTCAACATTTTTCTCTCTCGAAGTCCACCATGAAATAGACATAGAGCTTAATATCTGCACAACACTCACTTTACTTTCAGTGTGTCTGTTTATTGCTAATAAGCAAAGGCCAACATGCTAACAGTAGGGCGGCTGCTCTTATTGCAAATTTGTCAAACTTTTTTATTGATAGTCAACTGCAGATGATGCCAAGCTACCACAACGATGCTCACTTCTTTCTTTTTTCATAAATCAGTGTGCATGTACTGAATGTAAAATCAATTTTTAATAAAAACAGTAGTTTTAGATCTTGTCAAGCCATCAAACTACCGGTAGCTTGCTGGATCTTGATACACCAAGCCTAGGATCACTCTCAGCCGCTCCGTTCCCAGTGATATGCAGCGAAGACGAGCGAATATTGACCTCCCGGCTCCTATCCGATCCTTCAGGGTGCGTTGGTGTTTGCCAGGTTCTGGATGTTTGGCTGTCGTTTGTTTTTCTACCAAAGCAAGCATTTGCTAGTGGCCAGGCTGTGTGTGATAGATGCACCATTCAGTTAGGGATTGCTATACACCGGACTCCCGGTGGGTTGCTCTGAGGGATCGATGGACATGTTTAGGTGCATGTGAAGTCTGGGTGCAGGGCCCAACCAAGACTTCTGGTCCCAGTCTGCCCCTCGGAACTTTAATCTCAATATGGTGCCGCAGTCTCGCCCTGGTTGTCCAATGTGCGTGGAAGTACCCAGTTGTCCCCCTATTGCCTCTTACATTTGGTAGAAGCGCAGGGGGTTGGAAGTTCCATTTAATGTTTTAAAGATAATTTGACTCCAAAGTGAGGAGAGCGGTGCCATTATGGTCCGTCATTATTGCAATAATATTACATACCGTACAATTAAATACCAGAACTCATCACTGGGTAATTATCTTCACTTCAACAACTTTTAAAAAAGTTGTTAACAAAGTATACCATTCAAATTCTTGTATTTTAGCTAGATTACATATTGCCATGCTAGCGTTCGCCATTAACTTGAAATACTACATAATGTACAGCTTCACAGGGCTTACACAGGAGCTGAGTGTCTCTATATGTACTGCACTTGTTTTTATCTATCTTGTATGATAGGGCATAGAATTCTGGAGTATCTGAGGGCTTTGTTTCAGCCTCCTTGCTGGCTGAATAAGTTTGTGCATTCAGCATAGATGCCCTATACATTTTGATCAATAAAAGGTTCAGGTATTGAAATATTCTATATTGTACTTCAGTGACTCAAACCAAAGAATATCTGACTTGAAACTTATGCAGCCAAAGATTGAATACAGTTAAGTAATCTTAAAGGATCTCTTCTTATCTCTATCTTTTTTCCCTGCGGAGCTTCACGAGTTTTGCTTCATTATTACTTCTGCCGAACATCTCTTTCTTAGTCTGGTGAACAGAGAGATGAGCAAGGGTGAGTTTAAGTCTGTCGAGGGGAGAAACGAGCGAAGGAAGAGCAGCGTGAAAACTTTTTTCAGGCTCCATTTAAATTTTTAACAGATACTGTAATGTGTTCCACTCCAGACTCTCAAAGGATGAGGGATTTTGGGTTTTAGTTCTTGGCCTGGTGCTCATTTAGGCCTTATTAATCTAATTACTTGCCCAATTGTACATATTTAACATCGCCCCGGTCCTCTCCCAACTCGACTCGAAGAAACCCAGCTGGATATACCTTCATAAGGAAAATTGCTGAAGCTTGCAGATAGTAAAAGAAAAGCTAAATGACTGCAATTCATCACACAATTTTACCAATTATATTGCTGGAATTTGGACGGGCACAGATCACAGACCTCACCGTCTGGGATTCTTGGCAGCCAATCCCATGTGCACGTGAGTCTGAGATGCTGAGGCCCATTTATCTACCTCTGGGAGAGTGTGTGCCAATATTAATGCTCTGACCATGATTCCCCATCTTCTGCTTCACCCGGTCGGTGACACTAGCGGTTTACACATAGGTTATTAATGGTCTATAAATATTCACTTGATGTTTAGTGGAACTTTGTGGCAGCCATTAGCAAAAGACATTTGTGTCAGGTGGGGAGCCAGACAGGAGTTTCTTCTTTCTTGATGTGACAGGGTAGTAGTGTGGCTAACCTTGGGGATGTGGCCTGATGGGGAGTTGGACCTTGGTTTGTGGCACCACTTTTATTCTGTGGTGTTTCATAGTGAGGCAGTGAAAGATGAGCTGCATGCTTCAGACTTCTTACTCTTATCATCCCAAAGTACAAGGTTAGGGAGGGAGGGAGGGAAGCCACCCACCTCCTCCCTCATGCCCACAAGTGCACCGATTCTTTCAGCAAAACAAATCTATCAAAACTTGAACAAACATCCCTCTCTGAAAACTATGCATAAATATAAAAAAGATAAATTAAAGTACATTGTGAAAAATGAGTCAGGTAGCTCTATGTGTGTAATTTTCCTCTCTCTATATCCCAGCAGCCACTAGATCTGCACAAATCCAAATACAATCAGACAGCTTCCTGGAACGTGCACAGCATTACATACGCCTCGCTCACCATGGATTAAATTGCCATTGACAAAGTCTTGTTGTTGCTCACTCTTTTCTGGATATGATTTGAATTGGATTTATGTAGACATTTCTGACACAATGAAATGGAATGAGGATGAGGGAGAGGAAGAACAGGTGCTGAGGAGAGGAAAGGTGAGAACAGAAAGACATAGGGACAACGATCAGAGTCTGGGTGAATGAGGAGGAGGAAGAGAGATAAAAAGAAATCCGAAAAGCGGGTTGAGCCTCCAAGAGACAGAGACGGAGGACGAGAAATGGGTAAGAAAAAAAAGGGAGAACATGTCTGACTGTTTCACAGGTTCATTTTGATGCATGGAGACAGACAGGAGAATAGATTGGTAGCCTTGGGTGGATAAGGACAGAACCATTCCCCAGAGAGATGGATTAGACGAAGGAGTGGAAATAAATGATCGCAGATTTTAATGGCCTTTTGGGCTTGCCTCCCCTCTTCGCCCATTTTCATGTGGGGGCAGTGATGGCATTTTCACATGCCAGCCATCTACATTTGGCAGTTTAACTCTCTAAAACAATCATCTTCTTCCAGTTGCAGATACACGGTGAGGTGGAGAAAATAGGCACCCGAGCTAAGGTTGCATGTACTTTGGGTTGCCTGAACAAATCAGAGGTCATTTCCTTTATTATGTTTCTGAAGATGCACACAATCAAGTATTTCTGAATTAAAAACATAAAACTCTGACATTTCTGGGCGATATTTTCACAAGGAAGCACTTCATTTACAAAAATGGCTCCAACTGTTGGTAAGTTTCATCAACAGCTGATCTGCTAATTTGGCATTTGCTTAAGGGAGTGTCAAATAGGACAGCAGAAACATTTCAATCACATTTTCTCAGAATCAAAGGGGATGTTTTCTTAACTGTATATTGGGCTAACCTCGGTAATGACTGCGTCATTGCACACCTTTATTTTCTCCTCAGAATAAGTCAGTGTTTTGTGTGATGTCACTATGTTCTCACATCTCAGCAAGTAAAGCTGCAGTAATCAAATCAATATATATTACCGTATCGTAAAATGTGGGGAAAATAACTTGTTTTGACCGTCCGGGTTAAGTTGACACAGTTAAATCCACTTGCCACAACCTTCACCATTCACAGTCTCTTTAATCACATTTATAGCCTCAGTGGCCCTATTGATAAGCCCACTGTATGTGTCTTGTCTAACACAGAGCGGTTATCATTAACAAGTTTGCTGGCATAACTAGTGGAGCATTAGGGCCTGGATTGGGCAAGTTGGCAATCTTAGCTTTTTGAAACCCAACCGATGTCATCACTGTTCCCACATAAACTGTCTGACTGTGAATCCAAGTAAATTGTGCATGTTCATAGGATATAACTTTTTAAACACAAAGTAAACCAAACCTAACGTATAGCCTACTTAATTGTAGGTGTTACTATAGTACACAATATGAACATAACGCTTACTTGAAGAAAGCTTTAAACTCGCAGCTGACACCGTTCACTCATTACTGAGTCTCTGGCTTAACTTTTCAGACCCAGAGGCTACATCCATCTTTAATAGCTGGAGCCCAAAATAAAGGACTAAAGGGAAAGTGAATATTGAACTTTGTATATTGGGCAACACAGTTGAAGTAATAATGAGCAGCCTCTACAGGGCCTGCAAGGAAGCTATTTCTTTTTATTTACATTTACTCTAAATTATAACAACTTCTTAATTGAGAGTATTTCAGTGTTTAAAGTTGTGTGTTCACATCGTCAAGTATTCCTTCAAACTACTTTAGCTTTTCCTGTGCTTAGAGGAGCAGAGAACAGTGCACATTCCTTTTTTCTTATTGCTTTTCATTTCACTCTGCGGCACCTCATATCTAAATGCAGCGCCATATTAATCTTTGTAATTCTAACATTCTACATATTTATATATGTGAATGTTTAAAATACAAGGGAGCCTGCACATAACTCAGTATAGCTCAATAATATACTTGGCCATTAAGTTTTTATGGAAATATAGCCTTGGGTTGTGGAATAAAAAATGGGTCTCACTCCTAATTTCTGTTATGATAAGTCCCATACCTGATTGCCTCCATAAGAGGCAGATCTGTCTTCATAAGGCCTTTTGAGGCTCCTGACAACTATTTAGCTCTGCTAATCCATTTGTTTGATTTATTTCTTACAGTATGTGGCTAATGTCTTTTAAAGATCTAGCGGCTACAGAGAGATGAAGAAAAACCAATTGCTGACAGATAGTATCAAAAATTTTGAGCATCTAATCATTCTGGCATATCTTCCTCTTCTCAGTTTTCCTTTTTGTTAATAAATGAGATGCCTTGATGAGCACAACAGATATGTACGTTATCTTGCACCAGCCTTGACAAGAGAAGTGAATTTGATGGTGAGATAAACATAATCTGATTCATACAATGCACTATTTTAAAAAAAAGGGGGGGGGAAGATGGTGTGAAACAAATCACACTACTGCAGCAGCTTAAACAGAAAACAAAGCCAGTTAAAAACACAAGGAGAAGGATCTCCTCAATTTCCTTTTTCTCTTCCCAACGGTCTTTCCTTCTCTTCCTCTTCTGCCTCTCAAACTTAGAGTAATGTTTGCTGCCATTGCTCTCTGACCTCTAACCTACTGAGGCCTTACCACAGGATCCAGCCAGCAGGTTGAAGCATGGGCTGAGATAACTTTTGGGGGAGGGCGGGTCTCCAGCCCTGTCCGACCAGGAACATCTGTCACCATCAGAGTGACTACAACCAGAGCTCAGTGCAGCATACTTGAGGTGATGCTGGTGGTGGCTGTGAAAGCGGGGGGAGGGCAAAAGGGAAAGATAAAGACTGATGGGCAAAGACCTCCTGCTCCTCTATCATCATTTCACAGGTCTGGGACTATGAGACAGCAGCCTCTCACAATGGGAATCATCGCTGGTTCCGGGATGGATGGGAGATAGTAAAAGAAGAAAAGTGGGATGCTCCAGGAAAGTGAAATGTAATCAGTTTGGTGAACTTTAAAATCCTCTGACGAAAGCCAGTGGGTGAGTTGACAGACTGATTGAAATAGTACACAACAGCATTTGAAAAGCACTTGAAGTGAAATGTGTTTGGAATGCTGCAGAGTGTGGCGCTGGACTGCCTTCCTCAATTTCTGTGCGAACTCATGCAAATGCAACTCAGTAAGGCCATGCATATAACATCGTACACAATGTGAGGGCTTGTCCTCATTGAAACACTACTGAGAGCAGAACAGATCCACAGACACATTCACACAAAGAACTGAGTGCACCACAAACCACGCACAAATAAGTTTTTACTTAAATACAAAACACCTAAATTTAGAGTGCATACAGAAGCGTACGCAAACCCACAGGTGCTCTTACAGTCATGTGCACATGCGTTCACACACTTACACACAGATTAGGCTGCTGCTGGGACTGAGGCAAATGGCTTTAGGGGACCCATGGCAGCAGCTGTGGTTCCCGGTCTCTGGCTTAGACACAGCCACGTCGATAACTAATCCTGACCTTTCCCCAGCCACCAAATTGAAAAATAAGAATAAGAAAAAATACAATAGATGGCGGATGCTATCAAGCCAGCCTCTGCTGCTTCCTTGGGGTGTAAGAAGCCCTCTGTCTATTGGCTTGAGAGGAGAGGGGGAGGGAGAAGGTGTGGGGTTGACCATTACAGGTGTTTTCATAAGACCCCTTTACATGGCCTGAGAGATTAATGTTCTCTGCTTTCCTCAGTGCTCCAATTTGAACCAGGAGAACCAGTCACGAGGTGAATTTAAGTATTTTTGTGTCACTCTCAGATGCAGAACAAGATAGTAGAGCCTGGACCCGCTTTAATTATGTGTAATATGTAACCTGTACAAATCCAGAAGTTGGCCCATGGTTCATTAAATGAGAACAGTCTAACCTTTCCTTCCAACACATACACACATCCACAACTCACTCTGTCATACCTGTTAGAGCTCTAAATTACCTTTGCCACAGCCATGGCTGTGTTGCCAGGCATCTTGCTACAGCGAATATATTTGGTTATATTACCCAAGCACCTACACTGGGACACCAAGGAGGCAATATTCTCCCAATAGACCCCCTTGAGGATTGACCTAGTCATGCGAGACCACCATCAGAATAATTGAAATATGAATTTCAATTCTGATGAAGTCCCTCATTATCAAGTGTGAGCTGCATTTGGAAAGTCCAGATCCTAAACTCATTCATCAGAGGTAGTAGATGAATCTATCACTAGCACATCAGTGACTGTGCAAAAAGTAAAGCTGATTGAATAGAAAAGTTAGTTTCCTATTTAATTTAACAATAAGAAAACAGTAACAATGCAAAATTAAGCAGATCATTTCTGAATGTCTTGCCAAGCCTTAATGGGACAATTTTTTTATCACGAGCACACAAAAAGACAAACCGTTATTTGTTACTAATTCCTTTGATGAACTGGCAGTGGACACATCTGCATAGGCAGTGAAAAAGCAGATCTACTGCATGTAAAGTGTAGAGATGTGTTTGCACCAAGACTTACTCCTCCTTATTGTTTCTGTCACACAATCTATTGTCATCAGAAAACTCTCCACTGGGTTGCAAAGCATAAACACACAACGCCCTTAACTGCTGTACATTCAAGACTGGTACACAGGCTGATGTTTCTGCAAGAGCCACTAGGGGGCATCTGGCTGTCAGTGCAAAAGAATCTGCTTCCAGTCCTCTGACAACGAGTTGTCTTCTTTTGCAGCTGTCGGCCCCCAAGTTCAGATCAGTGCAAGTCAGTAGAAAATATAAGATGTAGATAGTGATGTGTTAAGATCCAAAAAGCAATATCAACAATCAATCTCTATATGCAGGAGGTATGCAACAAAGCGAGCAGAAAATCAGAGTACATCACATTCATGCACACATTCGTGTGGGCAGAGAAAGTTCTGATACAAATGTTGTGCATTACACAGAAAAAATGTCACTATTCTTTCATTCCCCTTTCCCTTCATTCTGTCTGAAGGCAAATCCCCAGGCCCGATCTGCAGCTGCCTGTCACGCTAAAGTACTGATGCATCGTGCCAGTCAAATCTGTCCTCTTCTTTTGATGCAAATAATACACATTTATAAGACCCATTAGTTGATCACTGGGTAATGAAGCCAGACAGCAAGAACAAATTCACAAGGGCAGGTAAAATGAATGGGAAAAACATGATCTTAGCATTTTACGCACAGCGCAAGTAGACACAGAGTGAAGCACAGCTGTGCATGTGACACTTACACAATACATACTGTAGGGATTTTTACACAGTAGCAAAATACAAAAAGCTTGCAAATCAGCAGACATATAATAGAAAGGTAGAAGCTGCATAAGTATTAGCTTATAAGCTGCACATTTAACAGAAAATGACAAGATACTTTGGACAAGATAATTGTGTCTGAATTCATTGCGAGCCATCAACTTCATACACGGAACAGCTACCAAGAAGTATGTGGACAGCACTATATATTCTCATTCATGATAATCAGCAGCCTTGCATGAAGCTTTTTGACAAGAAATGAATAAACACATTTAGTTAAGTCTCACATTCCAAAGCTTTGAGAAGATGTTTAACTATTTTTGTCTCACCTGCTGTAGTTAGGACCTGCATTAATTCAACATTTAGCCACTCAAGGCCATTCAACAAGCCACACAGTCCCTCTATAAAATGTAGATTAGAGGATTGGGAAAATAGTCTCTTATTTGTACCTCTGGCAAATACAGCAACACAGCTTTTATGTGCATAGAGTTCAGTATTTACCTTTCAGTGTGCTTTGTTGTTGATCTCCACCAACTTCTCAGGAGGCACACAGCACTACTAATAGCACTTTATACTTGACAAGTGCGACTGGACAATGAGAATATAGATATATATTTTACATTAAAACTAGTAATATGCTGCAGAAAACTCCAATAAGGACAGTAAAAAAGAAGCAGAATCCATTGTTAACAGGAAATATATTGATCAAAGCATCATTAAAATCAGAGCATCGTTGAAATAATGATTTGATGTGTAAAATAAATCCAAATGATATTCAGCTGCTTTTTTACAAACTGTTTTCAACTGGAAATGCCCCAGAAACTAACTGAAATATTATGAGAGTGAAGTTAGATGGATACATAATCATGGAAATGGAGAAATAGCAAGAATAAAAACTGTCAGTATAATTAAAATAGATGTACTCATTTTAATTTCTATCATGGTTCGCTGGCAACTCAAAGGACATTTCAGACAAGGGAAAAGATCTATAAAATTCCCCCTGGTATGGATAGCACATTGACAAGCTCTGTTCAGAGGTACACAAGCAACAACAACTGTGTCCAAACAAAACTCATCCTATATATCATCGACATTCCCAGGCTTTGTCAGAGAAGGGCACTGAGTGCACCCTCCAGTGGTGATGCTACAGCTATTTTCTGCTGTGTTTTAGCTCCTTTTAATGGAATGTTTGCCTCCAGCTATCCACAGCATGGCTAATTAATCGGAGTAATTATTTGCTTAGGCAGACAAAGTGAGCGTTTTGTCTGTGTCCTGCAGTTTTCGACAGGAGAACATTGTGTCCGGATAAGGACACAGGGACTGGTACACGATAACTGGGGAACTAAAATAGGCATGATGACTCATTAATGCAAGAGCTTTATTTCAAATATTCTTTTAGTGTTTGTGCTTGAGTATGTGCTGGAGCAGTGTGTCACAGTCTTAGGGATCTAGGAATTTGGAGTCAGATGAATTTTGTGGTATTTGTGGGCAGACACTAATTGACCATCTGTGTCTTGAGATGATGTCAGTCATACCAGTTCAACAGTTTTATCATGTTGGACCCATGAAGACATTTGATATAAAAACAACAACAAAAAAACCAGCGAGTTTTCACAATTTTGGAAGAGCCGAGGCCGTCAGTCATTGCCATATCATCATTACACAATTTACTTCTGCTTGACAATGACAAAAGGAGATTATTAGGCTCAGGTTTCTTCCAGTGATTTGGTCATATGAGCAGTCTTTTTCAAGGAGAATGAAGGATATTTGGCACTACAACATTGCCAGAAACTAAGATAATGCATAATCAAACACATGATCACCTTGAGCATTCAATCATGTGTAAAAGATGTTTGAAACAGGATCTATATGGGATTATACAGTGAAACGCATTTAGATATATTTGCCAACCCAGTCCTCAAATCTGAACCGAAAGGTTTTCAATTTCATCTGTTTCTAATGAAAGATGTTAGACTGTATAGATTAATTTCATGAAGGTTGTAAGTCGACAGTTTTGATTCAAAACCAACTTTTTACAACAAAAACATAACCCAGTTAGTAACTATTGGGAGACTTTGATGTTGATATAAATGTTGGCAAATAGTCATGCGCTGGTTTAACGTATGAATATCACTGACAAGTTCCTATGCCATATTTTTTGGTAGTAAAAAAAACTGTAGCTCATGAACAAAAACTCCACTGACAATATCTTAACCTGCTTCATGAGGTCAAACCTGGAGTGGTTTTGATAAATGGCTGAGGTGAGTGAAAAGCTAATTGGTGGAAGTCCTTGGCCTCTTCATGCTTTTAAAACCATCACATGTGGTGCAAATACTGCGTGCAGCTTGTAGTTGTTCATATTATGGCAAGAACCACTCATCCGAGTAAAGAGAAATGACAATTATAAGTCAGGGAAATTCTAAGACCTTTGAAAGTTTCTTGAACTGTCAAACACTGTAATGAAACTCTTGTGAGGACCACCTCAAGGAAAGGATGACCAAGAGCTTCCTGTGATGGTACATTAAAGTCACTAGTTTAAAAAATCAATTACAAACACTTCAAATCAGAGTTGATGTCAGTTCTCTCTGGAGTTCAAGTCGCAGACAATCCCAACATCAACTAAGACTACATGAATGGTCTTCATGGATGAACTGCTGCAAAGAAACCAGAACAATAACAAGAAGATCATTTATTGGTCCAGTAAACTGGAAATGAACGAAGACAACAGGGAAACTGGATTTTTGGGTATAGCTGCTGTGTTCTCAAATGTGAATATGAAACATAAGTGCATGTGCAGTTGTTGCTGGAAAACATTTCATGGATCGTGTTGATGTGAGAGTAAGGATAGTTGTGGTGAGGTCTGATGAAAATGATGGACAATGTCTCTAAATTTGAATGAAAAACCTAACCAACTAGATCTAAATGCTTCTTAAGTGTCTTATTGTCAAGCACCAGCGTGCAGAATGTAGTTACATCAAGTGGTGATGTGGCACTGTGCGACAAACTTGATAGCTCCCAAAAAAAAAAAGGCAACATGGCTGACTACAAATATAAAAGGCTCATCTTAAAGTAAAAAGAGCACAACAATTTTCTTACTTTCGCATAAATTATAAGTAAGTATACTTATTCAGATTTGATTGAACTTTTGTTTACAATTAATATTAAAATATTTGTGGTGTTATGCAATGAAAACATACTTAAAAATGATAACACATACCTAATGAGCAGATAGTTCTTGACTGGCTTTGTGCATTGCTGTAAATAGTAAGAAAAAGGCCAACTTTAACTGATCTGTAAAGATATACTAATGCACCAATAACCTCAAGTCGTTACTTTTTATTTTGCCATAACTTCCTAAACTGACACTGGACATTGGTTGCAATTCATCAAGAACTGTCTTAAATAAAACTGCAGTGGAAAAAGGCCAGTAAAAAAATCAAGACCATGAACCAAATGATGCCAGGAATACATTATATGAGGAGAATGGCAATAATGATTGTGGATTTGGGCATTGTGGATGTAATAGTGAGAGGTTGTTGCCTACAGACACTCCATCAGCTCGCGATGCATTTTCTATGGCTTAATCACGTGAGCAGACAGGCTGAGACACCACTATATGCCTACTCATTATACTTTATGTATCAATGAGCTGAAATAACAGTATCATGAACTGTACATTTAGCAAATTTTTTGCACCGCATCCACACATAAACAAATACAAACACACACGTACACAAACACACTAGCATACTCACACTATTGCTTCTGCCTATATTGAACAGGCTGGGTCCTTCGAGCACTCTAAATCTGTTCATCTGTCAAACTGTCAGAGTCTATGCATCATCTCAGAGTCTTAGGCGCACACACAAACACACACACACATACGCAAGACAGGGAGCATCTCTCAGAAGCAAACAGCAGGCTTTACTATATTTTAAATGAAGCAGGCTTAGAGATATCAGATTGCTTTCCATCATAAGGGAGACTGTCGCTGCTCTTGTGTGCGTGGGAGTAACAAAACATTGACTATTTTCAGGGAACCTTACTGCTCTGCCTTTTAACACCAAACAGGAAAAATAAGAAAAAAAAAAAACAGATTTATATTTCTATGATAGTCCAAGTCATGCTGATGACGCTGTGCAGAAATGATTAGACTTCTTAATATACTCACAAACAGTGCATTCAGGTCATGATATGCTTTTAAAGTTAATTATCAAAAGCTAGTAGATGTATCAAATTAACCTTAGAAGTACACATGAAAAGAAACGAGAAGTTCTCTTTTTAAACAACCCCGTCACCGGAATAAAATGTTGTCGTTGTATGTTTCTACACACCACTGATCCACCATCTTCATTTTTCTAAGCCAACAGAGCCCAGTTTCACTTCCAACTTCTCACATAACACCATTTTGTCAGGACCCCTTAACCTCACATGACACACTGGGGACTCTTTGTGTGATTCTTTTTTATTCATAAAAACTCAATGAATAGTTTTTTTTTTTTTTTGTCATCTTAACCTGGTAAGTTTTGGATCTTAAACCCGCTGTCAGACTGAGAATGAAACTAGTAAATTGTGGCCTCACACAGAATTGCAGGACGAAGGCTCTGTGAATGAATCCACCAGCACCTCCCCAACATCTTCATATTGACATTGTTGCTCATTCATTTGGGACCTGTCTCACATGTTGCCAAGTGTTTGATCTTGAGTCAAATATCCCTTAGGACTGACACCACAGGAAACCATGAGCATAACTCAGAGGTTCAGTAATGCTGAGTTTATACAAAATCATGGTTTGCTGAGACATGAAACGGTAACTTTCTTTAATAGACTGGATTGCTTCTCATGGTCATTCATTTTAGAGGTGATAACATTGCTTTTTAACTTAATTTGGGACTCTCGTTGTATTGGAAGCAAGAGAATAGATCAAACTGCTTTGTATGGTCCCATAAAGATTTTTTTCATTCAGCAGGAAACTGAAAATGACCAGCAACAGAAATGAATGATGTACTATGATACTCAGGAGACTTCATCTGGTTGAGGGGGATATAACCAAAAACTTCAAAACAGGGACTATATAGAGTATACAAAGACTATATTAACAGACTTTTTTTCAAAAACGCAATTTTTTGGTTTTTCGGGTCCAAACTGACTCAGTAATACAGAGAAAGAATTCTGTGCCAACACCTATACAAATTAAGACTGGTAGGCTTTAGTCTGACTCCGATACTTTATTTGCCATGTTCTCTTTCCACAATCTTAGCAATTAACTGGCTCAGTAATATATTATTACTACTGATAACAATAGTCAAAAAAGATTCACCTTGTTTAAAACTGTCAGGGCTCTTTAAAAGAACACAGTTGGAGACTTTCTCTATACTCAGTGTAATAATGTCCCTATGTCATTGTTCTTAAAGTAACCCCTCTTGTAAAGTACCTGGATGTTACAGAGAGATGCTCAACCACCACAGTTGTACAGTCCCCAGAGGCCTGGATATAAATGGGATCAGTACACGGTGTATGAGCATGATTGTGGTTCAGAAAAGGGCACTAAGCCTCTATAGAGGTAAGGGCACTGGTGCTGTGGAAATGGCTATAAACAAAAACTGATTCTCATGCTAGTTATAGGAAAAAGTCATTAGCAATTTTACACTGTCAGTGGATTCGTAAAAACACAACCTTGTTTTCCTCCTCTTCCATCTCCTCCCCTTTGTCTCTGTCTCTCTTTCTCCCACACGCACACATTCACAGTTTCTGATGGCCATAATGCAAAGGTCACGGGCGCCCTGGAGCGTGTAGTATCTTAGCACACCCCAGTGGTCCGACACAGCTCCCAGGTGAGAAGGGATGCTGTGGGCTCAGCATGCTGATGCAGGCATGTCTTCGAAAAGAACAGAGCACAGCAAGGTAATTTGTTTGTGTGTCACTGTCTTTGATAGTTGGCATCTGCATGTAGATTTATGCACGTGTTTTAAAACGACAGACCTGCCTACTTTTCAAACTTCATTCAACTGGGCTGGCAGTATGGGGGACAAAATGTGCTGTAGTCTTAACTCATCAGGCTGCATTTTATTTTCAAATGATCTTTGTCAAAATGATTTGGTATTTTAAACAGGCGGTAAAAAAAGGCGTGTAGGTTGGTGGACATTTAAGAAAATTCAAAGTCGTCCCATTGGGCTTTTGACTTTGAAGTTATTTTTTCAAATATCGCAGTGTTCTGAAATAATGATCAAATGACTTCTGTGGTGCACCAGTTGTGTACTGACCTTCCTTGGCTCCGATCCCAGACCAAATGATTTTGATCCAACCCAATGTCTCCTCGCCTGTGTCCGTTTTTTTCTTTCCTTTGACTAAGAGAAAAATAAGGTTTTTGGTAAGTGGATGCCCTTCAATCCATTCTTAGAGGAACAAATAAAATTGTAGCCAGCAAATATAGAGAGGGCCATTAGGTAATTGATCACTGGCTACACTCTTGCCATGCACAATAATTGTGTAGTTGTAGCTTAATAGCACAGCATATCTATCAAACTTTGGATTTTGCCCCACATTGAAGCATATCTGCATGGAGCCATATCAAGAAAATTAATAACTTCTAAATCATTAATACAAAGGTGTCAGACGTTGCTTAAACAATGTGTTTTTGTGCTCTGATATAGGTAGTGAATGTTAGCTTGTGTGGCTCACTGCCTTATCTAAAATTATGCATTATAAAAAGATTTTTATAAAAGTGTTTTAACCTTTTAGGTACTACTTGGTTAGATTTATCCATCACAGCTACACAGTGAGGTTTAGACAACAAAACTACAGTGGGAAAAAGTCACGGTGTGGCGAGCTCGTCTTCAACACAAAGCAACTATAACTAGATGAAACAGAGCAGTCAAGCTGCGGATTTTTGCTACATACAGATGTACTTTTATCGAAAACCATTTTTAAAAAGCTAAAGTGTAATTTTAAGAGTTTTCGGACAGTTTATGACCGATTCACTAGAGTTTTCCCAGATACAGTCCTCATTAGAAACTATTTGTAAAAGAACAGGCACTTTCAAAGAATATCTAGCCTACGGTTGAAGCATTTTTTTTATCACCATCTATTGCGACTGAGCTTCAAATCAGATTATCAAAATTTAAAAAAGTTAAGCCAATGGTTATTGACGGAACTGATATTGTTTACTGTTTTCACATTTAAAACTTGTTTGTAGTTGCCAGTATCAGAGGCGCGTTACTCCAAACTTGTTGTGTTGTCACCACACAGAATAGCTTGAGTCTGGAAAGATGGATAATGTTGAATTCGCTTACAGATGGCAACATTTATGTTACATGCGCTGTGACTGTTACTCACAGGGAGCAAGAATATTGCCAAGTGCATATTACAAAGTTTTTGTTTATATTTAGCTGCACACATAAGGAAGCCAGATATTATTATTATTTACCAACTCGTGGTGCTAGTGTTACTTAAACGAGCAATAAAATTGTCCACTGTCAGTTGCCGTTTTAGCGAGAAAAAAAGCTGTCATTGTTTGCAAATGATATGGTGGCTTTTCCCCACCAATGTTTGAAATCAGACTCCTTATTCTGAGAGTCACAGCATTTTTTTAGTGGTGAATTCACCTCAGTTAACTCTACAGTGAACTACTGTGAAAGCTTTGCAGCAAGGTAACAAGTGCATACAAGGCTCAGCAAATGGTCAATTTGGATGCAGAAACATGACATCCAAAGATATCCAAAAAGTTTTTCTTACCTCAGCTTCCCTGCCTCAATTCCTCAACCTGCATTTTCTTGTTTGCATTGTTCTTTTTTCCCCTGTATCTTCATCTGACTCTCTTAGCTCATCTTTTCTCTTTTCTCAGTCTTTGGAGCCCTTTCACACACCTTGCAAAGACATGTTCATTATCACTCTTCCTACTCCAGCCACTTTCCCTTATTCCTTCCCTCTCTCCTTCACCACCCCCTCCTCTTCGCTTTTGACTATAGTAAGATGAGAATGTGTATTTGAGGAGGTAAGGGAAAGGGGTTTAATGTCAGCCCAGGCCATGATCTGCTCTGAGGAGTTGATTTGCCGTGGCTCAGCGCCCCAGAGGCTGATTAGCATTCCAACACTAACTCCCCAACTCCCCCACTCTGTACAGCAGCACGACTGTTCGCCATCCTTTCTCACTTTCATATTCTTTTATACAGTCAGTCTTGCCACCCCATGCCAATAATGAGCCTGGCAAATCTCACTGTTACACTCACTTGCAGCTATCCTGGAGCAACCTTATTGGATTGAGCAAAGTGCCTTTTCGGTATGGAATAATTGTCAGTGAGTTGAAATGGTCTTTTTCCCCTTCCACCTCTGAGTGTGAGGTTTTCTTATTGTGACTGTGTGGTGACTGTTGGCTCACCCCCAAGACAATAAGCTCAGACAAGAGCTGAACTTGTGACCGTCTTAAAGCACTTGCCAAGCTCATTGGCAGTGAAGCCCTGTGTGCTGCTCCTGAGGTTCGCTGCTTTTCCTCTCACTCAACGAGACAGCCTTAATGATAGGTGTGCCAAGGCAGCGCAGCAACATCGATCGGGAAGAAATAACCAGATTAGTCCCTCATTGGGTCTGAGAGTACGGATAAGCTACAGAACTGGGTGTCAAGATGAATTGGAGCAGATATTGAAAGATAAATGACAGCTCAGAGTCTCAGATGGAGTTTTGACCGCTAATGCCAACAAAATGCAGAGAAATGACAGCAAATCTGCAAAAGTAAGCTTTGAGAAGACGCTGTACTTTTGAAAGTCATCATTTGCTGACGATATGTGGATTGTAATCCAATTTTTACTACCCAAGAGCACCACTCAAATGGTTGCTAAAAAGATGTTATTTTGATGCCTGCAAAACATCTAGTGTGATGTGGGTGCTGCTTTTTTGTTTAAGTGTATTTATCTTTGAAGACACCATTCTACGTTATACGTGTTGTATATCATGGACAAATGGATACGGAGAGCTCCTTTATTGAACTCAAACAGGAACAAACTTTAGGTTTATTGAATACACCCCAGGTGCTCAATAACCGTCAGACCCCATCAGATGATGGAAGCTCTCTATTGAGCAACAGAGATTAAGTTTCTTCACTTGAATCTTTCCAGCTGAGAACAAAGATGTATACCTGAATAACATCGGGTACAGAGGCTTAATGGAAAATGAGATAAAAAAAAGAATGCAGAGAGAGCATATATTGGTATCTTATTGGCACAGCACTTGATCATTAATGCATGCTTTGACCATGATACACTGGTTCAGAGAAATAACCCTTATGAATGTGAGTAAAAATGCAAAAATGCCAGATTCAAACAAAAGTGCTCAATCATCTACATCCCTGCCCCTTCAGTTTTCATGCATAGGTGCAGTATGCAAGTCTCATTGTATTGGCATTGGAGGCAGGGATTAATTCACCTAAGCACTGTTGCTTTACTCTTTCATACATCAAGATAAGAATACAGTGTTGTATTTTTTTTTTGGTCTGCAAGTGTATATTTACAAATGAGCTCTTTTAATTTAAAAGAATGACCCAATTCGTAGGTGGTGTCAAAGACATGATGACTAATGCTTTGCCTGGAGAGTGCTACAAGTGATTGGTTTTCTATTGCATCAAAATCAGAGATTCATAGATCATGATAAAGTGCTCTGACTGGGACAATGCTTCATTAATGACCAGAAAGGGACGCAGGCTCAAGAGTATTTTTAAGGTAACAGTTTTTCTTATCTGCAGCTCAATAAAGCTTTGGAATAAAGCTACGTTTCATTGGCAGAAATTAAAGTAAAACACAAGGTCAGTGGCAAATCTTGATCAAAAATGACTCTCATAGAAACAAATTATATGCAGAGGCACCGTTAAGCTTGGAAAAGATCTAAACAAACTTACTTGTGGGTAATTATTGCAGTACACAATGCTGCTGAGACTTTGGCATCTTGTGTCTTTCTTATCTTTTCATCAACAGCAGCAAGACTTGAAATTCCTAAGAGAAGCCCTCTTTGGCTTTATCTGTGTTCCTACGGTCTCGATACATCTTTAACAGAGACACTGTTCTTTCTACTTGTCTACTCCCTTTTGATCCACAGCTCTATTTACAGTTCCTGCATGATGCTTCCAAATCAGATTCCCTCAAATTGAGTAGTTAAAGAAGCTGCAGATGCACAAGTGCATTTTATCACCAGGTATGCCCAGAAATCAAAGCACCCTCTCAAATGGCTGTCTCTTTATGGACCGTCAGGGAAATATGAGTAGAAATGGTGAAGCGAGAGGGCAGTGATGTGAAGGCCTTCATTCCTGTGTCTTACCTCCCCAGTTCAAAACAGTCATTAACATCAAGGGTCCCTTTGGTTAAAACTCCCCTTTTGAGTCCACTGTGTGCAGTCATGCAAGGTTGTACCAGATTACTGGACATAAAATCACTGGAGAGAAAGCTCACAAAGATGAACAAAGCCACAGTACAAATGTTTTCCGGAACATTTGCAGGAAAAAGTTAGAATGTGATAAGATAAAGATGATTCCAGAATACAACAGCCGCTAAAAGCACATCTGCATTACCAAGGCCATAGAGCCACCTCCTCTTCTTTTGATTAATTGTTAACTGAAAACATTGCCTTTACACACTTTTGTTGCAGTGCTGATCCATTTTACCAAGATGGCAATACTTAACAAAACAAGCCACATGCAAGTCAAATTACAAAGCCAAGTTTGAGCTCAAAATTTGCCAAAGTGAGCGATAAAATCAATAAATGATCACTTTAGGCCAAGTGGATTGTGACGTCAGTGCAGCATCGTGGCAGAAATCATCCCCATGCCAACTGAAGCATTGTTTTAGGTTGAGGAAACACTGGTTGGGGTTAAAATAATGATTTAATTATGGATATTGGACCTTTGGTGTGTTTATTGTTGCAATGAGCCTTTGTTTTTAGGTTGGGAATTGTTCACATCATCGCTATTTCCATTCAGCGTTTTTTTTTTTGTTTGTTTTATTGTCCAGAATCATAAGCAAAACAAGAAGGTAACATCATTGCTGAGGATGTCTGCCTTAGAAGCGTACATGAAGTCACACTGCAGACACAGGTGCACTTGGCTGATTTGTATTCTGCAGAAACTGTATTCCGTTATTATTTATATTTTGCTTTCTTCAAATGCACAATTATGCAAAAAAGTTATTTGTGACAAAAGCAGCTGTGTTGCATATGATCATAATGCCAAAAACTTCTCTCTCCTTTCCTATCTAATCAACACAAGACAAGTTTTAATTGAATGCGCAACCTAGGGACCTGGTGTTCCAGCAATGATGAGCAACCACAGCAGTTTACTCAGTTTTTTAAATCAAAGCAGTTAAACTCACATCAATCATGTGTGCCACCCATCCACATGAACAATGTGTTCATACACTGCCTAAAAGCTGCTGCTTTAGGCATGCGGGACACTGACTCAATGGCAACCAGCTCTTTATTTAGAGGCCAGTCCCCCTAGCTCAAACCCAAGGTCACTGCATCCTGCTATGGACCCCGGCTGCCAACAAAGTAGCCTATCAGTCATCAGCCTTAATGAATAGGGTGCAGCGTAAAAATAGACACAAAGACAGAGTCAGAATGCAAGCTTTCACAGGCAACAGTGATATTGGCACTTGGTGACTTGCATCTCTTATCAGCCAACATAGCTGCGTCTTTTCACATCCAGAACAGTTATCTTTAGCTTGTGGAAGGTTATTTTAGTAACCACATTTTGCTGCATGCAGAATGACAAACACCAGCCTATAAAGATACATGATAAACATTGGGTCTATACTTAGTTGAGGACCGCTGAGGCAAGTAAACAGCAGAAGTGTGAACAACCTTGTCCACGTTACAGTAACAATAACTTTGACATGGACAGTAACTGTATACCAAATGAAACATTTAGATTTTTTTCAAATATCCCATAGCTCTTTTGTGGCATTCATCACTGTTTAGACAGGCCATCGTTTTCACCTCTTTCTTCAAAAGAAAATACTTCAGAGTTGTAATGTTGGCAATGGACTTTGGATCTTTATCGTGCTGGAATATTTTCCCTTTTAAGAGCTCCTTCCTGTAGTCTGGGAGTCTGCACCCTTTTTCTCTGGGATCATAGGTCAGACCACGACTATGTTCAAACTTGACCTTAAGTCTATATTGAAAATATCTTGCTGCTGACAAGCTATGAGCACCTGTCAATACTCTTGCACACACACACACGGTAAAAAAAACCCATCAGCTTCCCTATTGCCTGGTAATTGGCAACTCACAAGCTACAAGCTATTATGTGACGCCACTTGACCTTCCAGAGTGGAACACAGATGACGATTTTTAGCAGAAATACAATATGAAATTCATGACTGTTTTCAATAATGTAGAAAAACTATGAAAATTCAGTCTCTTATGCATGTGCTCAATGCAATAAAGTGTGTTTTGTCATATAACCACGTAACCAGGATCAACCATGTAATTAAACTGTTGTCTTTGACAGTGTTGTCGCTTTCTTCACTAAAACCAAACTAGTCTTTCAGCTTTCAGGTACAGGACGGCAGATGGCCGGCCCCCTTGCAGAGTGAATCCGCCAGCTTGGACTAGCACACATGTTCCCTCTGTGCAATTAAGTCTAGCTGACCCCTCAGAGCCCTCAGCATCAGCGGGTGTTTCCGACGTGTTCCTCCATGCAGATGCTAGCACCAGTAAGTTCTGTGTGCGAAACCTTGCCACGTGTGTCACACTGTGCACATATGGCTGCTCCGTGTTCAGCATGTTTAATAATACCAACATGTTTTAGGAGATAACGTTGAGACAGCAGGAGACGTAGACTAAAGTGACCGACTATGTGACAAATAAAGCTGTTAGGTTTTGGTGTTAGGGCTGTGCAGCGAGTATAAACATGCGTGCAGTGAAGCAGGTATAATAAAAAGCAGAGAACAAGATGGAGAAACATGTTCATTCTTATATTGTTATTTGTTATATTATGTTTTGTTCTCATTCATCTCTTAAATCAAATTTTTTGCTTTAGATTGGAAAAACAAATCATCATTTGCAGTCTGACTCCTGGAACAGGATTACACTCTCCCACCCTTATTCCCCTTGTCCATATGTACAGTAAATACATCTCTTTATTTGCATGCGTAAACTCCACTGAGGCATGACTATAAAAGAAGCAACTCCATATATCACAAAATCTGTCTTATTTATTGGCATCTGAAGTGTTAGCTTGCAACAAAAATCATTCCCATGCCAAATAGTCTTTGTCAGGCTTGACTGCTATTTACTGTCATGCGTCTCATTTTAGTGTTATAGGTGATTATGATTGGGAGGCCTGCGCAGCCATATATTAACGTGCACTGAATGAGCTGTGGGACACAATGCCCTGCGACTGTGAGGGAAATGAAAGCTGCTTGCTTATGCAGATATGTTCACAGTCTGACATTTGCAGAACTATAGAGCAATGACAATATCCATACATTTGGTGTGTTTATGCATCAATCCATTGCTCCATCTATTTTGAGTAATTGCATGTCAGCCCATTAGCAGCAATTTTCCTCAAGTCTTTTTCTGTCACAGTCAGTCAATATTTCACCCCCACATCCATCTAAACCACTGTTCTCCTGACTCCAGCAGAGGTACCTAAACGCATCACTGTGGCTGTCACTCTGTGGGTAAATTACTGTGGTTCCCACTGTCCTGCAGCAAGGCTCAGGTCAGACCGGGCCGTATCTGCCCCTTTCATCCAATTAGGAAATGAGTTAAAACCCTTCACTTGTGCTGACAGACACAGAAACACACACACACACACACACACAGGTGCTGGCCACAGCATCTGCCCCATCACCCACGCTTTTTCTTAATTTAGATCTCAAGTAGGATAACCGGTCAAAACACACATACAAACACAGTGAAGGATAAATAGACCGTCTGTCTCCCCACTTCCCTCTCTGTCTGCCACATGGTGTAGACACACATCAATTGATTTGGCATCTCTCTTCCCGTCTTCTTTCTCTAGCTCTCTTTCATACACACAATCACATACACAAGCAAGGAGTCCTTCCCTTGGGGATGAAATCACTTACATACACACACACAAGTACACACAAATATCGGGTGGCTCGTTGGTGGAGTGGACAGGCCTTTGTGAGATAACGGGCAAACGCAGCCTGACAGGCTCGGCTGGGCCATTATTGAATTGCAGTGAAGACTATATTACTTTAGAGTGAGATAAAAGACTACATACAAGACGGATGGGTGGGGGACATCAAACAAGACTGTGTCCGGATTGTGCCAGAAGTAATCCGGCTGAAGGCAGTGGTGATTTCCCCCAGGCCAGGTGCCATTTCTCCTTGAATAATACTTATGAGGAGCCCAACAGCAGCTCCGCCTTTGTGCCATAATTTGTATCATCTCTTCGATTCCCTTCTCTCATATCCTGTTTTTTTTTTTTTTTTTTTTACCCATTGCTGGCCTTTCCCATTCTTCTATCTTGTTTCTTGGTGTGCTCTTGCACAAAACTCAGATGTTATGATTGGGATTCTTCAAAATCGTTTAACTTCATGTGGTGTGCCCTCAACCTGGGATGTTTCTCAACTATGAATGGAGAGGGAGGATCCTCAGGGGAAATACTTGTGATGGTGTTTGGGAGATTTGGCAATGAGAATGCAATATGGATTGCAGGAGAAGCCATCTGATGCTGAGGAAACATTTGGCACCTTTTGTCATCTGCTGAACTTGTTTGCAGTCAGAGGCATCTTTGATCTCCAGACAAAAACAATGTAAACAGATGCTTTGTCTGAACATCTTAGACTGCAAAAAGGCTGACAGGTGTGATGATCTTGTGAAGTAAGGTGATCAGTACTCAGTTCAAAGGGGAAATTAACAACTACAAAACAATAAAGAAATCACTAGATGAAGCACAATAAACAGTGCCCTTGATTTTCCTGTGTTCTATTATCTGCTGCAAGGTGACAGCACTCTTTTTTTAGCCAGCAGTGCTGAATCGCATTGGACTAGACTGTACAGACGTATGATTAATCAAATATGTATGCATGAAAATCATCTTCCACGACAGGCTCAGTTAGCAAGGGATACGATAACTGGAGTGAAACTAGACCTCCCTTCCACTAAGATCTAATACAGTACACCCACAGACATAGATCCAGAATGTACATTAATAATATATCAGTGCTCAGTGATTTGGGAAAATCGATTAATTTGAGCTGGTTCTTAGATTTACAATGTGAAATCATTGCAATTTTAAAGTCAAGTTGTGACCATGACATGACAGTGGATTATCTTCTGAAAGATGTTGTTTTGACCATGGTTTTGCAGTTGGTGCTTAAGATGCACGCTAAAGACATTTGTATCAAATGGGCTCATTAGGTAAAGGTATAGGTAAATGTTCAAGACAGACCAGAAACATCAAGATAGTCTTATTTATTTACACTTCCCAAGTGTAGAACACCCATGTAGTAAAACTTTCTGGGGTGTGTTACAAAACAGTCCGGGTTGCAACGCCGTGTAGCAAGATGGACCGTGTTCTACAAACCTACTGACTATCTGACACAGAAGTGGCACGATGTAAATATCCACAATTTAGGGAATAATTAGCTTTTCTGGTGACTTCATTTTAAGTAGCTTTTAGCTTTAGCTTACCCATCGAGAAAATTGATTCTCCAAACAGCATGTTTCATTTGTACACTCCTTGTGCCAGCTGTTTACATTGCTGTTTGCATTTCCTACTCCTATACTGCATATCAATTTGGCCCAATTCCAAATATTATTCACAGATTTTAGTTTCTGTTATTAGATGGCAAAATGAGTTTTTGATTGAACTAAAAAATATCCCATTGTGACAACATGTCGTGGTCACCAAAGTATTTAAAGATTGTTGATAAAATCCTGATTTCAAAATGGCAGAATCATTTGACAAAATCACCATTTTGACGGTATTTGCAAGTACAATGATAACCTACAGTTAAGCGATGGCATGTCTTAAATATCTTGTTCATCTGGGGCAGTATTGGGGATATTTCTCCTAAAAGTCGCGAGATTTGTTGATTGTCGTTTTTAGAAAAAAAGGGACTGAGAGCATCTGAAAAGTAGCTAAATCTTGTAACAAAACTGCCAACACTGTATTAGATTCTGGAAATTATACATTATTCCAACCTAGACTTGCATAATAGTTTTCTCCAGAGCTCATGTAGCCTACTGTATGTTCACTTTTCAATCTAACCTCTCCTACACATTGTAATCTACCAAAAGCTTCTTAAGTGGGGTTCATGGTGGTATGATATAAATTGCATAGATTATTATTGATGCTCATGATAACTTTATCGGGTCATCTTGTTTTGAATTCGATTTAGAGAAGCTTCAGTCCTCCTTATGCAACCGGTAGGAGGTTCGTTTGCGAACACAGAGTGTACGCAGACGTGTTCTGGAGGCTTTAATCATCCTCTCAGAGACAGCTTAAGCCAAACTAAAAACAGCTGAGGTCACCATGCCTCAGGCTTGCATGTATTTGATCAAATTTAAATGATATTTTTCACAGCAGGAAAACACTTAATATTGCCCAGATAAAATTTACATTGCATTGTTGAATCACTGTAAGGTCGTTCCTATCTGTGCAACATACACAAGAGTTGGACTGCATAGCTTGCAATATCACCTCCTGTTGAATTATTTTTTTTGTTTTGTGGCACTAAGAGAAACAGAGAAAGCTGGTAACATTTCAACAGAAACAGATAAGTTTCTGTTATTACCTACATTACACACATTGTGTTACTTGTTACTGTAAGTCATGAGATAATAAGTAATTCGTTTCACCCAGCACTGAGAAGAAATAAGTATTAAGCTGCAAAAGCGTGAGAAACAGGTAGTTCTCATATTGGTGGTATTTCTCATGTTCCATTCATTGCTCCTCTATTGTGCTTCACATCTTAAACCATAAATGAGGTGTCTTGTGCTCTCTACTCACGGCATAAAGCAGCTATGATCCCAGCATAGTCTAATTAGCTTTACTAAAAGTGCCAAAACAGCTACATAATCCTGGAAAACAAAAAGCCTAAGTTTCAGACTGATGGCTGCATACATTCGCAGATCTCTTTAAGATAAAACCAGCCAGCAAGCTGTGGTGCAAGTAATTGTTTCTATTTTGAGCTATTTTAACCAAGAAATGTTCAGCTTCCATTCATAATTACAAGGTACATAAACATAAATACGTATGTTTACATTTTGTTTTCCTTTTTGCATATTTATGAGCCAGATTTTGACTCATTTCCAGATTTATCCAATCATATAAAATCTGAACACACCTATATAAAGTGTGGTAGTCTCAAATTTGTGAAAAAAAAAAAAAAGGTTGATTAAGGAAATTGTATCTTTTGACCAAATACTCACAACAGTGTGAGCCTCAAAGTGCACCATGGATTAAGACAGATTAAAGTCTACTTTCTAACAAAATGTTTAAGACTGACATCTAAATTCATCCTGTAATTTGTGTCATTGATTATGAAGCATGAAGAACACTGTGGAAAGTAAACATTATCTGATTCAAACCAAGACTGTGTGTTACCCCTCCCACTCAATGCTCTTGTTCTTAAGGGCTTTTAAGGCAAGACATCTCCATTGTCTTATTTATTTGGTGATGTGATTCACAACACAATGATATTAATTAACTGAGGATATTAATTTTTAATGAGAGAGACCTAAATGGTGTGCCCCAAGGGCCTATAACCTCTGGTTTTTAATTAATATGTGGTGGGTGAACGTTAGGCTTTCAATTAGAGTGGGTGGAATGGCCAGGCAATCACTGAGAGCTTTTAATCCATATGCTCATCAAGGGTCCAAGTCATGGCTTTAATCAAGCACTCCAGCCCTTGAAAAAGCAAAAACACCTGTTCCCTCAGTCTTTAAGTGAGAACAGCGAGAACGATTGTGGACTTCAAGAAAATTGCTGCCTTTTAATGAACTTGACTGAAGACAGTAATGTGGCACATAACAGAGAAAAAACTCACAAAGGAGGTAGAAAAAGAAAGTAGACCTTTTCAAGAAGAGCCCGGAGAGGAGGTGGGATTAATGACATGCAAATTAGTCCCTTTTTTCAGACGGTGACAGCTGAAGCGTTGCTTTGACAGGGGACACTGTCAGTCCAACAAGCCCAAATAAACAGCTCTCTGTTTTACCACCCAAACAAACGGCTTCCCTTGCGCCAAGATGCGATACATTCTGCTGCCTTGCTGCAGGTCACTTGATGCCTTCCGTGAAAATGAGAATCCTCTGCCATCAGGAGGCACTTCATTTGCATGCACGTTGGACAAGTGTTTGTACACCTTGTAAAACAATACCCCCACTTCCATCTCATCCGAATAACACGCAAATACACACCTTGACTGAATCATTTGATAACCCTGGTGTTTTGGGTTAAGAATGTGAAGAAATGAAGAAAATCAGTTTTTACAAATACATACATAGAAGAAAAAATAAAGGGTTTGATCACAGAGCCAATTCAAATAAAAAGAGAATAAAAATTCTAAATATCATTTTTGTGCTATTGCAATAACAGACTTTAGCAGACGGCAAAGAACAACTTTCAAACAGCGTCAGAGGAGAATGTTCAACCCCGCCGAAAAAGCATATCAAAGTGTCTTACAAGTAGAATCGTTGTGTCTGGATTAGTGAAGGAAAGAAAGGAAACTGAGGCAGAGCTGTGACAAAAATGGAAAAAAAAAAAAAGAGAAAATACTTTTAGACAGAGACAAAGTCAATAGATACATAGACAGGTAGACTGAGGGATTGGGGGGATGTTATGCAGCAGCTAATGCACACCAGCAATTACGGGCCATCATAATCACAGCATTCAGTGACAACATAATCATAGCACAATCAGGTGGCGAATCAGAAGCAATTTGCAGACTATCTCTGCAACTTGGAGGGGCTGCTGAAATTCCCCATTTGTGTGCAGCAGGATGAGAAAGCTTAATTATCCCGATGATGGGGTGGCAGAAAAGGGACAAGCGACCCCGGCATGCTTCTTGCCACCTACGAAACAAATGCTGGCTGCCGCTGAGGCCACCACACACCTGGAAACAGGGTCTGTGTATAAGACTTTATTGCTTTGTGGTAACACAAGCAACAAGTTTTCAAATTGATCCTGATTGAGACGACTCAAAAAACCAGATGTCTTAGCTGTAGCTTTTAATTTGGCCTGGGACTTCCATTTTTGCTGTATGTTATGTATATTTATGTGAGTGCACGTACTCTGGTCTACAAATATTTTTAAGGTAGTTGTCAAAATAAAATCATGTCCCAGAATGCAGGTTTTCCAACATTTGTCAGAGGTTTGCACAAAGTTTTGCTCACTTTACCTGTCACTGGTTTTAATGTTATGGCTGATCCGTGGATGCATATGTTTGTGTGTATGTGTCTACATGTCCGCGAGCACACTCAAACTGATGAGAGACACGAGAAAAATCCCTTTTCTTACTACAAAGGCTGATTGTCTTGTGAAGTTCTGGCACCCAGCTGTGATATGAAAAGTGTGATAATCAGAGAATTGGTAATATATTCATGCATAGGGAACATGCAGAATTTGAAATCGACAAGCAGACAAAAATAACTGGAGAGAAGACTCACAAAATTTCCTCTGTTCACTAAAAAAAGAAATACCTTTGGGTTATGTTATTAAACTTAGAAATGAACAACAAGGAGGCTGAATTAATCTCCACCATGAAGGGGAGCCAGATAATTCAAGTTGAGCAAATTGAATTGGAATGTAAATGTTAAAATTGATCCACATACTCTCCCTGGGTCCCAAATTCAGCCCCGTGCCTCTCAATACTTTGCTCAAATATGTGGATAACAACAAAATTAATTATACATATTAATGCTTGCTTGCCAATTTTTCACGCACATTTCTCGGAAAACGGCTTTCTTCAAAAAGCACCCGTCTAGAATTTGAACGACTAATCCCCAGTTGCCTGGGGAGAAAAAACAAGTGCTTTGAGGGAATAAGTTACATTCCGTTGGGGCGTTTACACGTGTGGCTGAGCACAGAACTTCAGAGCTGGCATTTCAATCAGGAGCCATCAGAGGCATCCATAGCAGATAAGAGGTGCTGCACAAGCTCCTTTGCAAAGTAAAAAAAAAAAAAAAAAAAAAAAAAAAGAAAGTAATTTTGCCATAACAAATAAGCCACATCCTTTCCCGTTTCAGACTCATTTGCTACCAAGTTCTCTGAAGTTTTTAGACATGCAAAATGTTCTCTGTTTAGCTTCTCTGTTCTTTGCAAATCAAGTCTCTGGGGTTTTGATTGCTGCATTGGGAAAACAGCCAACACTTGAGATATGGTTTCTATACTTTTTCCAACGTGTATGTTTAAAATATCTAAGAGCATGATTGACAGTTCATTGGAAATGAGTGGATGTGACATCACTGTGGAGATTTACTTAAAGGTGTTGCTCTGTCGTAGCTTATTGGCTTGAGTTAGAGATAAAATTACCTTTTGCAATTCTTAACTCCTCTCCAATCATGAGTACTTTGGAGGATATATCGCCTTAAGGAGGCTTTTCTTACAGTGATGCAGTAGTTTTTTCAGGAATCCCCATGACTCCCGAATTGCCTTGAGGTAAACACAAGCCGGTTAAGGTGGTTCTTCCCTGGAGATGGAGTCTTCTGCTGAATTGGGTTCTGTCTTGGTTCATGTCTGCATCAGACATTTAGACTGCAAAGCTGGATTTTAGGGTGTAATTGTCCTCTCTGCTCCTTCCCTCAGCTGTGGCTTGATGATGAATCTGACATGGCACGGTTCCTCTCAGGATAGTTAATCAACCTTGAGCTGTGGGCACTTGACACAAAAATAAACTTTCTCTAGAAAGGTGGGGAGCACCTTTTAAAATAAGTGAGTGCTTATTAAACCTGACTGAGGGTGCACGGGAAAGGTTGATGAACAGAAAAATAAGAAGTAGTTACTAATACCAAAATACTAAAGACTGTGATGATGGAGATGACAAAAGGTAAACAAGAAAACAAGGACGAATGACCTAAATGCTGTGTAGTGTGAGTCTAGCCTGAAGATAATACATGAGTTTGGACGTCGAGAACTCAAGACAAGAGAAAGAGTAATCTTGTGCCCACTGCTTTTATCTGACTGGAAGCCAAGATGCTCCATGAAGGGCTGAGCCTGGATCATTTCAGGTAACAGGCCCCCTCTCTTCTTCAGTGAGAACAGTTGAGATAAAACTGTAATATCTAAATTAAGTGATTATTATTGAACTTTCGTGTGTAAAAAAACCCCAAAACATCCCTTTGTTTTATCCAAATATATCTTCATCTTTATTCTGAAGACACAATTCAAGCACCAGACTGGGGCATATTGATAAACCTTAAAACATGTATATTGTATATGTATGTATATGATACATTTCTTACAAAATGATAACTACTTGGACATCATGCATACATGCACATAAAATGAAACAAATGTATAACTAATTAGATCAATAAACCCATAAAACTTGTAGGAGGAAGTCTAAGCCCCTTCAGTGGGTTTTATGAGGTCTTTTTATCCACACTTTGCATGGCAGTTTTTATTGCCTCCATTTGACACCTCTTACCTGTCTTTTGTCTCTGGTTTCCCTCAGTATTAACTTTCCTGCGGGAGATAAAAGATGCAGTTTTCCCGGAATGCCTAAGGCTCTCTGTATAGTTAGTAAACCCTAACAGGAAAATGTCATTCTGCAGAGCTTGTTTTTATGCAAATGATCTTGTCACGTCTTTAGGTTTTGATTAATGTCTTGTCTCGTCATTTCCTGTTTTATTTTGAAACACTGCTCCTCTCGTTTCAGGTACATTGCCCTTCCTCCATTGCCATTGCATTCCCAAAGTGTTTCCACCTGTTCCCCTTGGCGCCTCATGTGCTCAAATAGTCTGCGTCTCCCTTGTCTTGTGCCAGTGTGTTGCCTCCTGTCATGAGCCTCACTCTTACGTCTTGTCCACAGAAATCCACAGCCACAGATTCCTTGAGCCTGCAGTGCAGCGATCCTCCTGCAGAGCATATCGTTTGTTTGATAATTTGTTCTTTAGCTCTAGTTCATCACGATAGGTTTCATAGTCGGTTTTGTTTCTCTGTTTTTGGAGTGATTTTGATTTGTAATTTTTTCATCGTCACCTCCATTGGAGGAGCGTTGGGTTTCTGATTAATGTTTTATAGTTCCTCCTCTCGTGAAGTGATTTTTTGTGTTTGAGTTTTAGAGGATCTTGTCAGGCCTCCGTTAAAGGAGTGCTTATAGTTTATGGTTAAAGTTTCATAGTGCCTCTGTTTAAGAGTGAGCTTCTTTTGTTTAAGTCTGCCTCAATAGGAGAGCGTGAGAGTTCATTTGCAATCTTTCATAGCCTTTCTGTTTTCCTCCTAGAGTGGAGAGAGTTTTGTTTGATCATTTTCATAGCTGCCCTCTCCTCAAGCGTAGTTATTGAGGAGAATGCTTTAGGAGTTTCACAGCCATTGTTTTGCTCCGTCTGGAGATCCTCCACCTTGTTTCTCAATAAACACTTTTGCCTTGAAAAAACCCTGCATTTGTGTCCTGTGGCCCTGACAGATCTGGACCATGTAAGAAGTTTGGAGGGATGCAGGGGGGGAGGTCACTTCATGTTCATGTTTAAGACTAATCTCGATACAGCCGTTTCTCACCTCTTTGTTTTTGACAGACTTTGCTCTACTAATAAACCTGTTCAGGTGTTACACAATACCCAACAAGTTAATTTCATTGCAGAAACTTCCATCAGCATGTCCAGCAATTGTTATGTCACCAGTTCATAAAACCCTGCATGAAGAAAAGTGGCGCTCAGGGGGGCATCCTGCATTGTACCAATCAGCACAGGCTACTGACCAAGCTTTGGTTAGTGATAATGTGGAGGTGAGAGCATCTTGTCCTGTTCCTTGATAGAATAACAAACAGTTGTAACATCCATTTAATGGACTGACATTTAAATTAAGTGGGCTATTGCTTTTAATAGAATTTAGATTGAATTTGTTCCATAAATGTGGGCAAGAATTGTTATTCTTTTTCTTTGTTCAGCCAAACTGAATCTGTCATAGACTTCATCTCCATCTAAGTGTTACTGTTTGTGCAATTTGTTTTCATCTTCACCCAGTGTGCCAGGTATGTGTGTGTGTATTCCCTCAAATCTATAAGAAATTCATGTGGATTTGTTCAAATTGTAGCAAAGAAAATGACTAAAAATGAACAATGAATAAAGCAGTTATTATGATTCAATGAAAATACTAAAGTAAAGGTCAATCCTTACTTTCATCACTGATCATGGCTCTATTCAAAGGCCATAAAAAAGCATTTACTGGCTATAGACTGACTGAGTGTATATTTTGCTTTTAATTTGTACAAAAAAAAGACATGGTGATAAAACCTCAAAAACAACTGCACTTCTTAAGTAAATCTAAGTAGGTTAAATTACTGTGCCAGTTTCTTTACTGTTTCAAACCTTGGGATGTGCATGGCCCAGAACAGGAAGGCTTTGCTTCAGGTTATTACATCTCAATTCATGCAAGTTATGCAATCCTGTGTTGTGATAATTAAACTGAATCAGAAATGTGGCTGTACAATGACATCCTAAAATGTTGTCATCAGGGATTTTCCCAAAGAAACGCAGGTCTCAGTGAGGCACAAAATGATAAAATGTTTTTCTGATCACGTGGGTCTCTAGGTGCAAAAAGCTGGAGCAGCACCTGCACTCACTTTGGAGGCAAAATATTGGATCCTTAAAGAAAAGGGAGCATAATATTTCAATTTCATTAGAGTGTAAGTCCTCAAAAAATCTGCAAGAAAAAAATATATGTTTTGGAAGCATCTTTTCCACAGTCCTGCAGTGGCAGCAACTACAGTTTATCCATGTAAGTCAACAACCAAAGCAAATATGCACTTGAAATAGTTCCATCTCCAGTGCTGTCAAGACTTTTTTGCTTTTGCTCTTCAAAACTCCTTTGTTACATCAGATAGATCCTGGATGGCTCCCAAAATCCTGAAGGCTTATTGGAGTGCTGCATCCGCACAACCTCACTAAGGACACTCAAAGATAACGGAGAAAGTTGGACCTCTTCCCTAAAATAAGGTATTACCACAGCTGGCTGTGTCTAGCACTGGAGATTTGTGTCTACAGCATAACAAATGTATATCACCTGATGTAAAGATTAATTTGCGGAATCATTTGAGCGGACTTTTAAAGTGTTACTTGCTTATAAAAATTAGGCAAATTATTCAGTGATGGGAAAGTATCACCTTTGTGAAAATACCTCGTCTGTTGATGCCTTAATACTAATGACACATGTGACCTTCATGAGTCACACCCTTGAGCAAGACAAATACTGAAGAGATGTTTTGGCTCATAACTGTGAGCTCAGCGACATTTAGTCCTGTTGCAAGATTGTTCCATGCTTTCTACTTTGGAAAACGTCTGCTTTGTGTCCTTGTTGTCATTTTCTAAAATCTGCTGCAGTCTGCCTTTGGTTCAATTTGAGAAATGCATCAAAAAATGTTCCTCACTTGTCTACTTGAATTACCATTGGCAGATTACTGTGATATGTGGTGATGTTGATAGTAATTACATAAGAAGAGCTTTAAAGGTACTTCGACAGTGATAAGTGTCCTGTGTGGCATCATTTAGGTTGCTATCACATGATGTTTGCATCTTTATTAACATGGGTTTTATGCCATGTTTAGCCGTCACCTGAAACCCTCTATTTGTTAGGGTTTGTGAATTTTCTGACTTTGAATTAGTTTTCCTTGTCTTAGTTTTACTGTGTTCATTCTGTTGTCTTGTTTGTGTTCTTGGTATTTTGAGTTATTGGTTTGAATAAGGATTTATTCTCGGTTTGTATTAGTCTATTCTTGATTTAACGTTTTGTTTATAGTCACTCTTATGGTTTGCTTTGTCTGTACTCTTAGTTTTGTCTTGCCTCAGTTGTGTGCTTGAGTTGTGGTCTCAGTTTATCGTCTTGTTTACTCCATTTCACATCCTCACCAGTAGTTCTCCTCAGTTCCCCTGTTTGGTCCTCAGGTCCACGCTAACTTGATTTCAATCTGTCACAGCTGCACTCACTTGTCTTAGTCATCGTCAGATCCTCATTGCTGCTATTTTTTTAGTTATTCTCTATAGTTCTTTTCATTGTTTGTCCGGTTTTAGATATCTCGTTTGTCTGTAATTTAGTTTTTGTTTTCCCAGTTCATTTTATGGATGTCTGGCTCTGCTGCGTTATTGGTTTAAGTTTTTAGTAAACCACCAGTTAGGTTTCTATGAGCCTCTAGTTTGCTGTCTGCATTTGCATTCTCTTCAACACTTCCAAACTGTCGCAAGGTGGCTTTCATTGCCCCAGGGACACAAAGTTGTTTGAATTGAATTTAGTATTAGAAAATAATTCTTCCAGTTATATTATACTAAAGCTGTAAGCACAAGACACTACATTTGAACTCCATATCCATAGTGTGCACTCTTCAATGTGGACACAGCTTAACTTGTTCTACTATATCCATAACATTGCAGGACAATATTCTGACCTGCAGGCTTCTGGTACAGAGTCTATCAACCAAGTTTGCAACAAACAACTCTGCAGTCTTTTTATAGTATGAAACAAATGTTTATACACATGTCATTTTAGCTACTTCCAGTCATTTCAGAGATTTCTTGATGTTACACCTTGAAGAGTTTCCCTTGAAATTCTTTTTTTTTGCACAACACAATTAGCTGAGTAATATTTGCCCAGGTCCAGACCATTGAATGAAACTACTCCATGGAGTTGACCAATTTGTCGAGATTGTCATATGAAACAGCCCTTTCCTTAAGGGGAAAGAGGGCAAAAAAAGATTTAATTGGCACCACAGGAGAACTAATGATTAAACCATCAGCTTGATGGGCTAATCATTTGTATTGTCAAGCTGTGCACCACAGCTGGGGCAGCATTTGTTTTTTCTCCAAACTCCTAGCCATGGTAACTAAACGATAAATAGATGAACATTCTTTTTTCTTTTTTTAATACTTTGCATTACTCAAACCCTAAAAGCATCCTTGTCGGCGACTTAAATGCGCAATATATCTAAACATGTTTAATGATTGATTTGGGATATTCAAATGTTTTCCACCATGTGGGCAAACAGCACTGAGAGATAGTAAATGGTAACATGGTAAATTAAATGTATATAGCACTTTTCTAGTTTAATTTACCACACACATTTACCAACATTCACCTATTTACACAGACAATGATACCGCAGTTCTCGGTCTATATATCATTGCAGGCTACATAAAAGGCATAAGAGTAATACACTGCTATCTTCACATAGCAAACAGTTTGTTTTGTTTCATTTTGCTGTATTGATTTTTTTAAAACATCTTGAATTGAAACTTTAAGGCTGTAAACTTTGAACGAACCATAAAGTCGATTTGGCAAGTAACAAAGAAAGGAATCTACGTTCGGGGAGGCAATCAACTAATTCAATATAGGTGAGGAGCAACAAAGACAGGATATCTCTCAATAGAACAGTAAGTAACAAACAAAAACCCCAAACAATAAAAAAGTCGAGGTAATGTCAGCGTTTTGACTTCACAATGCACAATATAGGTGTAACAAGTTGGCAACTCTGTCTGATATCAAGCAAAAATAATGTGGCGTCAAATATAGAATTAGACTGTGAGAACGTGGTTCCTTGAAATGAAGCCATTCTAATCACTTTCTGTTGTAGGTTTCTTATGCTTTCAGCTTATCTCGCATACTGCCAAATAGAATAGCGCTTTAGTGCTTGCCGGAGACTGTACAGATATATGCACTAGATTTTTTTTAGTTCATAGCAAATGCTGCAAGAATTCCTACAAGACCCAACAGATTCACAGAATAGGAAAAAAAAAGCACAAAACTGAGGTGAAGTCTTGGACTGCTCAACATGCGTTTCAAGATGAGTGAAAACGTGCAGTTATCCTGGGTTGGTATGCCTCCTCTTTGAGGATGCACAGAAAAGAAGAAGAAGTAAAACCAAAAGAAAATAAGAGAAAACGACACATCGTTTCCAAGTTTAGAGATCAGTTTGTCTGAGAAGCCACACATTCAGAACACTCAGTGTATTTATGCAAAGCCTGTGTGTGTTGGTACCGCAGTGTCTCTACCATCAGCTTGGGAACTTGATTGATGACTGTTTTCAGCTAAGAAAAAAAAAAAGCAATATGTTTGAGAGAAAGAGAAGCCAGTGCTCCAACTTAACCACAGTTAGGCCCACATATGCAAGTTAAATCTGTTGCAGATACATTCTCTTAAAGGACCGATCATGTTGGAAATACTGTTTTCCAGCAGCAAAACCTGTAGTAGGTTAGTTCTCAAGCACATTAAGATTATACCAACCACATTAGTGATAATCAGAAAAATATAGCTTACCTTAATGTAATCTCATACACACCAACATAAACCATTACAACAACTCAGCACCCTAATAAATATACAAGCCTTCAGTCAGTGGCCACCATCATTTGAATGACACTTCCGTGTTCAGGCAGAAATCACATCTACCGCAACTAAATTGACGTGGACCAGTTTTCCATATCAGAGGTGCTCTCCAGCAGTCAAGTATGTGTGTATCTGTTTATGTGTTTATCTATGTGTCTTGGTGTGCATGTGTGAGAGATCTCATTTCTGTATCGTTTTGGTGGTCTGATGCGTGCGTGGGACTCAAGCCCACAGCGGCGAGTCAATCTGAGACATCTATTATGCACTTCATCAATCTTTTTGGACTCTTGACATTTCACTAGCTGAACAAATTGTCAGTTATCAAAACTCAATTTCAGAAATGACATGTCGAAATTCACTCCTCTCCCCTCCCCCGAGCCCCTCCTCCACTCTAACTTGCTCTTCCTCTCCCCACTATGTATCAGCATATATCTCCCTTCATTTACCTGCACACCTTCTGAGTATTTTCCCAGTCAAATTTGCACACATACACACATATGCACGTGAGTATGCATAAACAGGAGGACAAATGAAGTTCATTTGTCTCCGCCTCAACTTCATCCCACCTTTTACTGTTGCTTGAATAGCTTAGACATTGCAGTTATGCATGCAAAGAGTTAACAGCCGTTGGAGTTAATCGCTCCCGGGCTACCAGCGTTCCTGTGAGCAGATAAGGCTGTTTATAAATTGATTTGGTTATGCTTCATTGATAATAAAAGAAGCCAGGCTTTGTTTACCTAACAAAACAAACAGCATGGCTTATTTGGATCCTGCTAAAGGTGTATGTGTGGTTTATGTGTGTCTGACTATACCTGTGTAGGTTAAATAAAATTGTGTGTAAGTGAGAAAGTGAATGAGAAAGAAACAAAGGACAGAAAAGAAAGGAAGAAAGGCTGCTGGAGTGACAGGGTCAACCTTGAGGAAGGATGTAGGGGGAAAATCATTAGCGTAAAGTAAAGGTGGAAGCAAGCAACACTGAAGGGGGCCTAATCCTTGTTCACTTCCATTAATGAAAGTCATCAGTCACATTCCTATGCATACTAATGACATTTGCAGGTGCAATGAAACATGCCCAAAATATCACACACATGTGCACCTCTGCATGGCCCCAGTGTCGAACCGCATGAGGACTTTTCTATCTAATTCAAACAAACTTGTCAAGCGATTCCCTCAGCACATGACCGACTGTGGCACTGTTGTTTGTTTTTCCACAGATTAACATTTGAAAAATGCTCAATCGCAAAGACAAATCTGTAACCTGTGTCACCTGCTTAGTTTGTTAACGCATCTAGTGTGGGATGAGCTGAAACTTTTTTTCCACTTTGTGAACAAAGCAAATATAGTATTACTGGCACATGACAAGCCTGAGGGATGGTTGGAATTAAGTTACAGACTTAATGTGTCTCTTTAATTTAAAATGGGTAAAGAAACATCTAAAAAAAAATAAAAAACTTACAGAAATGTGTTAAGTTTGTAGATTAATAGTTCAAATGGCACGTGATTTTGCTTGTTGGTACCAATTACGTGTTTTATAATCTCATCTCCTCTCTTCTAGCTGAGCCACCAAGTAAAAACATTCTTTCAAAGCCCTAAAGGCTTCACTCTGACAACACAGACAGACAGTCAGCATTTTGATTAAAAAAGACTTGCTTCTTCATTTGTGAGACAATGCAGAAAACATTATCACTGGTTTCAAAGTGGTCATAATTTGTTTTTGTGTACTTAGAAACAACTAAAATTTGTTTTCCATTTTTTCATTGCAGCACAACCGCTAGTGTTAAAACCATTCAACAGTGCAGCAACAGATATATGACTACTAATACCTATCAGAAAATGATCAACAATCAGTCCCTGACAGAAAGTGATTATAAAGAGACTGTCGTCCTCTCTGAAATGTTAAGTTTGTCAGGAGAATATTCGATCTCTTGTGGTCATGAGGGAAACTGCATGTAAATATACCATGACGTTATGGTTGCATTTTATTGATGATGCATTTAAGCCCTGATAATTACCTTTTTTCTAATCCTAACCAAGTAATGAGATTGCCTAAACCCAACCAAGTGTTTTTGGAAAGTGTTGTCATTTTATTGATGGAATACGTGTTGGTCTTGATCTCATGTCACACAAAGGTCTGTGATTAAAAGTGTCAGATGCAGCGTTTATCTGCTTCCTTCACCACCTCTCCTACCTCCTTATGAGGAATTTATAGCTTGTTAAAGGAACAAAAAAGAGTAAAGAAAGGCTCATATGAGTCATATTTCCCTGCTGTCGCTTGTACAGGCAGTACTTTACAGGACGCCGTCATGACCCGTACTGAGCGGTATGAACAAACAACTTATGAGGACTTATTTAACTGGAGGACTTATATGTTAGCAGTCCATGTCAATGAACCTGACATCTCATGTGCAATGTTTAATGTGGCTACTGACAGAGCGGCCACCTTTTTTATACCTAGCACGAGACTCACAAATGTGTCCATTAAAATTGCTTCCCCAATTTAAACATGCTATTGCAAATAAGTACATTTAAGGTGACATCACCACCAGTAGTGAAATACTAATGGATGTCCAGCTGAAGTGAGGAAAGCTACAAGCAGCTGTTAATGCTTCATGTATTCTAAAGATTTACTGTTTGGTTAATGGAAATTACACAAGCAGTTTTATTTACATTTATGTATTTATCTATATATGTTAATTGAATGTAACAAACTATGATGAATTCCAAGAATCAAGAATAAAAAAACGAAAAAAAACACCTTATCTGCATAACTTAGACTTCTCTTTGTCCTCTTCAGGGAGTGGATAAAGAGTTACACTTTACAGTTGTTGGTGTGGCAGCACAAGGTTCTGAGTAATTTCACATTTGGTGATTGGGGAAAAAAAATTATTTTAATCCACAAATAAGTTAAATCATCAAATCCTATGAAGTCTTTACTGAATTAATGCCGTCCTGCACCTGTACTGAAACACTTAGCTGGCTTTGGGAATGCATTGATTTGTGTCAGGACACATGTACTTTTATTCACTTTTATTTGATCATGGACAATATGCTCATCTAATCATTTGAGAGACCATTCAACATAATACAAATTAAGGTGGAACATTTTCCATTCAAACATGGACAATATTACAGAAAATGTGTAAGAGGGTTGCAACACACTCAGGGATGAGCCGAGATGACTGACGCAGCTGCATTTGAGGTGAACTCTGGTGCTTTTCAATCTTCCTTCAAGCTGTGACAGTATGAAATTTAATTTAGCTTTGCATCTGTCCCTGTAACCTTGACAAGTTTTTGGGTTCATTTGATTAGTCCCTTACACTCAATATTGGTCTACTGATTCAGTGGCATCACTATACCTCCAGTGCTCTCTGTGCAACCAAGCTTACAGTGCATACTGTATATGTAGGAGGAAAGCTGCTTAAGGGCTGTTGTGAATCTATCAAACAAATCCCACCAAGATGAGGACGAATTTCAAACCTTTTTCTTGTACAGCAAACCAATAACTATAACAAACTGTTACTTAGCTCCATTATTTTTTGCAGGAGAAATGTATTCAATTCCTATTTTCTGCTTTTGTAGAATATTTATGCTTCCCCTGAACAATAAACTGACCTTTTTCTGAAACTCTTCAAAGAAACTTTTCCTCTTTTACAATATGAACAAGTTGCATGGGAGGTCGAGTAGATTAAAAGAACAGTAGCTCTGCATGGGGAAACTACTGGCTAAAGATTTATGATGATCAGAAAGCTCATCAGAGGAAGAGGGGAGATGGAAAGAGAGAACAGAGCAGAAGAAAACATTGACTGAGAGAAGAAGTTCCAATAATCATAAACATCCGGCTCATATTCCCTGTACACTAAGCCTTGTGCGAAGCTCATTAGCATTCAGTGGACCCACCAGATTACTTGGGGCACTCTGTAATTTGCAATAAAAAATAAAGATGACAGCAAAACAAAAACAAATCTGAGCTGATACAAATTAGGAGGAGTTTGCTTGGTTAGTCTGTCAAAGCAGTAAATTTCCTCGCGCCGCGTGAAAAACTCAGGTCGCGAGGCTCGAGCACAGGCAGAAGAAATTAATGAGCTGTCTGTTTGTGTGACTCTATTCCCCTTGTATTTCCTCCATTTGGCTTGGACGGCGTATCAATCTGCCTTTACAGTAATAATGCTTTGATGTTAAAAAGTATTGCATTAAAGTGATTTGGTTCATTTCGAGTGCAAAAAGGGAGCGTTCTTAAACACACTACACCTCGTGCACACTTCATCTGGACTGTTTGCCTGATGAGGACTAAAGTTTGCATTTCATTCTTTTGAGTTAGGAGTCAGCTTTTAATCAGGAGTTGTTTTAAGGGACATTTATCGCATCTCCCCAGTTGGCTGCAGCTAGTTCCGCAGTTTTAATGAAGCCAATCCTTTTCCCTGCTGCCAGTGAGGATCTCTCAGCATGTAGTCCCAGCTGCTGGCTGACACCCTGATAAGCCAGACCTCTCACTCCAACATCTCACAAAACTCATGCTGACTCATCACTCGGCCTTTCAGATTAAGAGAAAGGTCTGGTGGATGTCGTCACATGAGGGCTAAACACCACCTGCCCGATCTCAAAAAACCTACATAACCTCTGTTTACGCAGATTGAAACATGCTGATGTGGGAGATACCCAGTGGGGGGAGAGGAGGGGGGGTGTTGGAATGCAGACCAAAATAGGTTAGTAAATGAAACGGTTGCTGATGCTGCACTAACATGGCAGATGGGAAATGAAATTGTCGACGCTTTCCGCTGTGCCCGTCTATCTTTCACCCATCCATCCATCTAGTGATCCATCCTCCAGGAGCAGAAAAAGCCAAGGTGCCACGTAAAGCTTTTAGGTCAGCTCTTAGGGGACATCTCTCTGCATCCCTGAACAGTTTTACTTGGTTACAGACATCTAACCTGTCAGCACAGCTGACCTCCCTTGGTCACCCGCTGCACACATTGCAATGCAGAGGGACTGTCATATGCTGGACTCCTTTGTCCAGCCTCTCTGCTTGTGTATGCATTAAGCAATTTTCTGATACTTGTCAGTGTAGGGAAACATGCGTGCCTGTCTCTGAGAGCCGCATTCGAACCTGCTAAGCTGTTGTTCTCATTTCTCTCCTCATGTTTTACTGGAGGTCGATAAAGCTGATATTAAGGGTCACCAGGGAAGTCACAAAAGTCTACAAAAAATTAAAATGTTCAACAACACAGTCAGTTACTGCCTAACATTGACATAAGATGATGAATGAAAATTACTTGAAAATTATTAGTCACTTGCTTTTCACAGAACTTATCAAAACAGCAAGATGGAGTGTGCCATGTGTGAAAATATGTTACCAAGTCAGAAGCCCTTGGAAGTTAAATTTCAGTGGGAGGTTATCCCTTCTATGTCCTTTTTTTTAAGGAAGCTTGGTTTGACTCTTTATCTACAACGAGCAGGTTGTGGACATCCAAGGACCAAAAAAGTCTGTAATTTCCAGGTAGGAGACCAGAGTTCAACTTCCCAGACTGGGGTATATATGTTTGTTATTAGCCGGCTTTCCATTCACTCGCCAAGCAAACATCAATCTTGCAATAGTTATGTTTTGATGAGCTGCAAAAAAAAGAGGTGAATCAGATACTTTTCCATAGACTTGTTTAAAGTTGATAAAAAGATGAACAATTACCAACTTTTTAAGGAATTATAAGGAATATATATATATATATATATATATATATATATATATATATATATATATATATATATTGCACATTAGGGGAAGTTTTTTTCTTCTTTTTGAGTTCTTTTTGAGTCAGTAACACCCTTTACCAGTGTTGATGGCATACCTCTCTAACAAATTTCTGGCTTACTGTGATTACGTGTCTTGCAGCTATGACATCACCTGCAGAGACCATTTGAATATTGAGTTTTGTGGGGTCGCTTACAGACACTGTGGGACTGGAAAACTGGGCAATAGAATGTAATCAAGTGTTTGTATGTGATGAGTTGGAAGTGTGAACAGGGTGAGCGATTAGGCTGGAGAAAGTTAAGCTTGTGGCTAGACTTTTCCATATAATGATGCAACTTTTTCAGACATTTTAAAAAGGTCTAGTGGAATTTCCCTCCAATCCATCATAAAAAATTGACCATTTCAAGTATATTTCAAGTATGTCCCAAAAGGCACAGCCTACTCCGATTGGTCAGCTAAAAATGGTTCGGTCGAAGCAAACAGTACATACATTGTTTGAGATGTGCCACATTAGCCTCTTGGCAAGCAATGCAGACATTTATTTTAAGGTGAATACGTAACAAATGAAAAGGATGAAACATAAGTGAAGTCATTCAGTCAGCTCAGCAGCTATTTTTCGTATGAGACAGAATAACTTTGGGTTTTGTAACTTTTTACATACATACACAGACACATACACACACACCGCCACCCCTTTAAAACACATTGAATGAGAAGTCAAAATATGACCTAATCAGTCTGATATGATTTGACCCTGTCTTAAAAATACTGTTGAGTGTAACGTTGGGCTTTAATTGGTTGGATCTTAATAATATAATTGGAATGTTTTGGAATACTACTATTTTAAATTATACTTCATATGATTATACTAATCATGTAGCATTCATAAAAATACTGCTCTGTGCTATTCGGACATGTGCTATTGGTTTTATTCATTTCCACACAGCTCTGATATGGAACTGACTGAAACAGTTGGATAGCTAGTTCTGATATCGTCACCTTCACATAAGTCCCTGACATGGCTGTCTGGAGATATTTAGAGATATAGAAAAACCTCCATTCACCCCCACCCAGTATTCATATCTGAACCCACAAATATCAACATATACATTCCTATTTGAATCATCAGAATGGCGGCTGAGACGCGTGGTTGGCAGCAGCAGAAGGAGACGCATCAAATAATCCATCATGACCAGAAACTAATACAGCAACCTGAAACCTCTGTGGACATTCCAAATTGTGTCTTCTGGCTGGAAAAACAGGACTGCAAGGATGCTTTCTATAGGGCCCTTGAGCAGATTATAGGTTGAGAAAAAACATACAAGAAAGGAAAAAAATCCTCCTTGGCTATTCCCCAAGCTCGGCTGAGATTCTTATTGCCAACTATGTATCCATTACTGCCTTCCTCTGGTGCCCTCGCATCAATACAACCCAGAGAAAATCTGGTATGGCGGCACCTTCCATTGACAAAGCATGTCTGGGTGGGTCGATAGTGTATTAATTTGGGACAATGGTGCTAGCCACAAGTCGCTCGCACCACTAGGCCATATCGAAGTCTGTAGCATGCCCAGGGACTGTATGAATGGCCTTGAGCTCCACTGGGGCAGTGGATTCTTCTTGTGTGTATGTGTGTGAATATTAGTGAGTGTGTTTGTGTGTGCCGGGACTGTTTCAAACCCAGAAGTCCCAATAACTGACTACCAGACCAAAGACAGAAAGGGACAGAACAAGAGAGAGAAAAATTGTCTTCTGCTAACTGTGTTACTGTCTGCCTGGGAACACAACAGCAACAGAATGTAACAGGGAAAATGTCCTGCCTGTTCACGGTCGGTAGATTTGGCAACATTGTCACGTGAAAACAAGTTTGCTGCATACATGCACACGGCATTGTTCTGTTTTCTCTCTAAATAGTATGCTCTAAGGTTGAAAAACTGGCTCTCCTAAATGAAAACTGCAACAAGCAAGAAATAAAATCAAATATATACATAACGCATATATAACATATTGTCTATTTTTCGTGTGTTCAAATGATTTCCTTTTCCTCACTGACAGCTGAAAAAAAAAAGACCGCCAATTAAAGTCATCCTCAAAATTACAGCCAATTTCAAAGAAGCATCCTTCAAACTAAACAAATTAAAAAAGCTCGATTCATAAATGTCCACGTTTGTTTTAATATTGCTTGAGTTTATTTATGGGCTTGTCGCATCCATCTGTGAGAGACCAAGGAGCCGTGGACAGTCTTCAGCAAGAGCTTGCTTTGGCCTAAATAGGTTTTGTCAGTTCAATCCATTTTGTTTATCTACATCACTGTGTTGGTATTAGATCAACACATGGTGTTGTGTCACGTTTGCCCTTGCTTAATTTGGTTAAAAGGAAAGGGAGTAAATCATTCTTATCACAAGGTCTGTGCAAAGTTTAAGAAAAATATGTGTCTTATCATGCGTATGGACATAAGATAGCATATAGAATTATATATCTGTTTTCCAAGTGTTTCTCTTTTCCCCTCAAACAGTATTAGAACAATGCAGACAAAAATTGCATTATGTAAACAAGTAGACAGACTGCTGACTCTCTAAACCACAACTGACACCCTAAACCATAATTACACATGCTCAGTCCCACAGTTAAATGTTCTGTCTTGTGCACGCTTACAGACACATGTACACCCACATGCACGCACAAACACACGCGTGTAGTTTGGTGATTTACTGGTACAGATGAGGCCCTGGGAGTACCTCTGCCACCATAGCACTCAAATCAAAGCTGTCAACAGGGACCCTGGAGGAAGGGAGGCATCAGAAAATATCTCCCTGCCTATCCTCCTCACCATGACCTGTATGTGTGTGGAGACGAGATGGTATGAGTGCATATATCTTTTTGTGCAAGTGTGTGTGTGCATGCATGAGAAATGTTTGAAAAGATGCGTAAAACCTATCAGCTGGCTATATGAAAGATCGGCAGGATGCCAGCGAAGCCCAATTCAACCTCTCCCCCTCTGCTTGGCCATTATACCTTGGGAAATATATGCCTTTGAATGCGCGGTGGCCAGAGACTTGTTTACTTGCTAACAAACCTTGGTGGCTGAGTGGCATTTTCCGTGATGCAGCGAGGAAGATTGACTGTTGGAGCTGGCTGGGTGTCCACAGTCCAGGTGCTTTCTTTACAATCTCTGCCAGCTTGCTCGCCTCCCTTTACACACCAGCTCACCTCACAGGCAGAGACACACAGCCACCATTTGTGTATTCACCTGTGAGCTTACATACACATATGCAAATACACATGCATGAACACACAACTCACACTCCAGCCCGTTTTTGTCAAAATGAATTGGCTGCTGCTCATGTGCATGATATCTATCCCATCACTGGATCCAATTTCCATGTTGATGAAACTGAATTTACAGTATAAATACATCAAAACATACTGGTGATCGAGGTGTCTGTGATAATACAGCTGATGAGTGATTGCACGGGTTTTACTGTGCCATTATCATTGTAATCACTATCATCATATGACCCTCCTTTTTTGGGGGGGAGGCTATTTCAGAAGACGTGCACTTTCATACCTGGCACTATCTCTGTGTGAAACGATGCAAGAATGACTCAGGGAACGGTACAAATTGATTTAGGGAGGCAGGGGAGAAATGCCTGCCAGTTCGCTATCAAAGTTCATGCATTGTATTTACCCGAGCCCGATTACCTTAACAAGGCACATATATCACATAATTAATCCAGAAGATTACCATCAAAAATCCATAAACCAGTAACATGCTTTCTCGCGCTCTGCCATTAATTATATTTGTGGCACTGAAAATAAGAGATTGGAAAATAAGAGGGAAAGGGGGGTACAGGAGATAGACTGGCAAGAAAAATCATGTGTTTTTTGATAAACAGTGATTATAAAGTAATTCATGACATAAGAAAATATGTATCTGGATTTAGGACACCAGAGTATGAGAATACGAGCAGGATGGAAGGCAGGATTTAAGTTGTATGAAAATATATCATTCTACAAAAACTGTAAAATGTTGGTTACACAGAAAATACAACACAAGTATGTGATGTTATGTATACATACAGCATACACTTTGCTGAGATTTAGAAAAAAAAAAAAGGGAAAAAAAGCTGACTCCTCTGTTACTGATCAGTTTTGTCAGACTGTATGAAATCCATTTCAGCTGATTGAGGTTTCAAGGCGCAAGGGTCAATTTTGAAAGCCCATTATTTTCTGACTGACATGTATAGACGTTGTCAGCTAGACATTTAGGCCTCCAGGCATAGCTGGAGGATGCTACCAGGACTGTCTGCCTGACTTTGATTCCCCTTCAACCAACTTGCTCGGCCTATTTTTTAAATCTTTCTTTTTTGGCGAGGGGGCGTCATTGCAATTCTACCTCTCAAGAACAAGTACTATAGAAAAAGCATTCACTTTTCAGAATGTGTCAGCTGGCCTGTAAAACATCTTTATCCCTGTTGATGTCATGCTGGTTTTCTAGCCTTTCCAGGGTTTGACAAAAGCGAGAGTCTTGTCAAAAGGTCACACACTCGAGCACAAATAAGGAGACAAAGGAAGACAGAGCACAGTCAACATATTCCATGTGAAATAGCTCCCCCCCCCATTTTTTTTAACATAAACAATTTTTTGCTGTTTTATCTTTGAACCTGATGCAACAGACTGAGATGACAAGTTTAATAGATCAGATTGTTAAGAGTATTCCTCTGTTCTCAAGAGGCAAAAGTGCATCTTTTTAACCTAGTTTCCCATACTTTCTTTGTAATCTGCTCCTATATTTTCTCTGCCTCTGTCTCCATTTATTCCCTTGCTCTTTGCGTCTTCCTGTCTGATACTAATATCTGACTTTTTGCCTTTGTGCATGTTGTGCGTCTCTGTTCCCTCGTCTGTGTCTCTTGTCACACCCACCAACTGTCTCTCTTATTTCTGCATGATGGTGATGGATGGGACTTATGGGTGAGTGGGCTTTAAGAAGGGTTGTGATGAAGACTGGCCTTGAAGGGAAAAAAGTGAAAGTAAGATGTGGGCGGGGCAACGTGAAAAATAGAGAAAGTGGAGTTTGCAGAAAGAAGGATGGACAGAATGAGAAACAGTGGGCAGTGGAGAAAAAGTTAGATGTTGAAAATGATAACAGTTTGCTGAGAAAGTTGGAGAATGTAGTGCCCCTGCCCTGTGCTTGGATCTTGTGCAGGCAATCGATCTGGGTTAATCCAACACTATCTGATGAGATGTAAATGGGACGGCTGAATATCCATAACCAGCCAAGCTCCCAAAACTTTAATAGTTGTGCTTTCACGACTCGGAACATGTCATTGGGGATGGCTAATGATCCTTCACAACTGATCTCAGAACCAGTTTGCTAATTGCAAGAGCAAACCAATTGACGAGATGTGAGGTGAAGACAATCGGGATATGTAATAAAAACATGCTAAAAATCTGATTTAGCCTCTTTCAAACATGCAATTCATTTCATGAATCTACTGGTCCTGGCAACATAAACAGATCAGTGTCAACAGAGCACAAGTCTGAACTGCATGTTCATGGTTGAGACCAATGAGGAGCAATGCAGAGTGGCAAGGGAATGTTAGAGGGAGGAAAATGCAGATGGCAATGTGGATGGACTTGCTGGAAGCTCAGAGCAACTTCTTTAGAGAAAACCTGGGCTTCATGTCTCTACAGAATCTCATCCATGACATGGACAGTGTGTGCATCAGAGACAGAAAATAAATCTAGAATAAAAATGAGTTTGAGCATAAAACCAATTCCATGAAAAAAAATTAGAGTACCAGATGGGACTTAAACCCTGGGTCTTGAATCAAAATCCTTTATTGGACAAATGCCACCACCACACCCTCCAACCTCCAAAGGTTGACTTTACTGTTTCTTTTCTCTCTGCTCAGAAATACGCATATTAAAAAAGGAACATGAAGAAATGAAAAAATAAATAAAGCAATGTTATCTCTCAGGTCATATTGTTATACATGTACATTGTGCAAGGTGAACCACCATAGTTATTCATATATATATGTATTATCGGGCTGGAAATGATTGTACATGTACTGTGGTGTGTGTGTGTGTGTGTATATTCTTTTTCCCTTCCTGTTCCTGGTGGACTGTATTTCACTTATTGCATTTGGGTAAGTCAAATAATCACCTCCAGCTACCAGGGGAGGCACAAAAGACTGCTAGAAAAATCAGCAAGTTACGACACTGTCATTGAGCTTATTACTAAAACAAATTCACACAGTTGTCGACAAAATATAAAACAAAACTATTTCCACATGAAATTTCTAAAGTCAAACGTGCCTCAACCCTGTTTATCGCTAATCTAAAATTTGTCCCAAAGACGTAAGCCACTATTCAAGTGCTGGCTAAAAATCAGTCATGACACTTCAATGTTGCAGCCTCTGTTACAATTCAGAGTGAGGACTGATGGGTATACAATATGTATTCCCTGCTAATTATTGAAATCTTATTAATATACAGTCTTGGGGATATGGAAATTGTAAAAAAAAACTAATGTAAGCTGCACTAGCCTTAGTGACACGTAAGGATTTAGAAAAGAAATACACAAAGAGGGATCTGAAAAAGACACCCACAAGCTAAACGTTTACATGGTCTTTCACAGTGCTTAGTCTAAGAAAGGACTTGATATATTCCACCTTAATGGAAATCGTCTGATTTGTGAAAGGCACAATGATGGAGAAAAATGCTCTAATACTGAATGAGCAAAGCTGTGACTCAGGCATATATCTTTGCATCTCATTGCATCCCACGCAAATGCAGGGATCTTGAGGAAATAGTCTAATTGTAAAGGCCTAAGATTTTCTACTAGCATGATAAATATGCCAAATCTCATCCTGTCAGTGAGGAACCCCATCCATTCAACTCCATACTTGCATTCCATTTCCAAGCAGGCAGATGAAAAAACCCTGTTTGATATCCCAAAGGAGATTCATTTAGATTGGAGGGTAGTGGCGCAGTGGGATATTTTTGACCCCTTTCACCTTAAAGCCTATGGGAACTGCTCGGGGTCACTCTGCTCCATCATTGACTGAGCCCGGGGGTCCTGATACCTGCATAGATCAGCAATGTGACAACAAGACGGAGAGGAGGCCAAGACAGAGTTCCCGATGACAGACCTCCTCAAATCTCATTGTGGCAAGGCAGGTGAAAAGGTAAAAAAATTTGTTTGACAGAAGTTAGAAGTTGTTAGTATCAACTACTGGCTGTAGGTGGATAATTTCTGCCATACAATTGGACTGATTTTACAAACATTTTAGACTTTAGGTTTAACAATTCTTTTTTTAAGGTGATGGGCCAAACTTGTGACTTTGGAAGAAGGAGGTTTGTGCCTTATTTCACATATATCAATACATTCATGTCACAAATGAAATCTGAGAAATATGGCTTACATTAGCTGACTTCAATTAGGATCATTTTGAGCAATACTGCAGTAAGCTAATTTAGCTCAAATCTCCAAAAGTGTGTATGTGCCTCTGCATTTAAACATTTCCGTCTGCTGCTACTGAAGTCCATACAGCTGGGACTTTGTATGGAGTGACAGACGGAACATCTACTGTATTTGTGACAACAAGCATCTTCCCTTGGGCTTTCACCTCAGCTTCCAACTGGAGCTTACTTGTCCAGTCTTATATGGATCTAATGGTATACTTCTCACCTTGTTTGAAGATTTTCCCCAATGTTTTCTTCCAACACCTTCATTGATGACCTGACAACATTAATCTATGGATAATGACAACATAGTCCACATCGTAAAGGTTGGGTCTCTGTTTTGTTTTTCTGTAAGGAAGCATTCTAACTGCCGGTCACTTCTACAGAATTATATTGGAGAAATTATGACAACCAACCAACTGAAACTCATCCAATAAGCCATTTTCCCAAGGATTCTTTGCTGATGTGCATTAACACTGAATAATGAATACTATTTTAATGTTTGGTGTGATCGAAACTGATCTAACTTAGTTTCATAAACTGCTTTGAGAGATCAGGGGCCCGGTTCATCAATTATTCTCGCATCCCAAATATAAATTCTGCGTGAGCTTGTATTTCCAAGAGGGCTGTAATGTTGTAGGATTACCATATCAATTATGAGTGTGTGTGTCAACAATTCAGACTGCTACTTCTATGTGTTGCATAGGTTTTGGAAGAGAAAAAGGGTTAAAAAGGAGTTCATTGGTATTCCAAAGTCTTTCCAGAAAGTTGTTGGCACGTAACCTTGTAAGGCATTGCATGTCTGTTTGTATGCTACACAAACAAGTCAACTAATTGAATATGCAAAGATCAGGGGTATAACAATAGCAAACACAGCAAGAACCAAAGTAGAATGTAATGGGATAAACATACATAATGGGAGCCTGATGGTTCTACACAGCATCCTAACTGTTCCTAAGATATGTGTTATATGTATAAAGATCATAAAGAATAGTGTAAAGATGAATAATAGATAAAACTTTTATTGGCAAAAACATTTTTATTGTAATACTATTCGATCATTATCACAATGCTATTATTGAATTTAAAATGCGAAAGCTTCCTAGAGCAAAGAGACACTTTTGAATATATGTCATAAGTGTCTTATTGAAATATTTGTTGCGTTTGAAAAACTCAGAACTGAAATGAACTGAAACCTTTCCTGACAAGGTGATCATTTCCAACTAAGGCAATAAACGACTCAATGTCTTTCTTGGCAAGCACACCAAAAGTGAAATTTAGGAGGTCATTGTGGCTTTGCTGCTTCCTGGCTTGCTATAATGTACTCCTAAATGAGATGAAAAGGTGGGTCGCTCTGTGACTTAGTGTCAGACCCATGTTTGTGCTCCCCTGCATATTTTTCTGTCTGATCACTCGATAGTTCTGGTAAAATGTGGATGCCTCCTTTAATTGGAAAAAGCTGAAATAGCAATGCCCCCCCCCATCCCTTCTCATGCCCCAACATGAACCAGCACAGGTAAGCCCATTAACATGGGGAAAAGGTCACTTTGAGAAGTGGAAATCAAATACAGGGATTTGGGCAGGGCCATTAAGCCACTGGGGCTATTAGTATTCATGCTCTGCACTTTAATGGAAAATATGAGCCCTACAGAGGGACCATAGTATTAAATTGTATAAAAGCTGATTTGCCCAACCCCTGACATCCCTGTTTTCCCACACCCTTTATACTTTTTTGAATTAATATTAATGATCATATTTTTTTTTTCATTTGAAGATATTTTCTCTGATCGCAAGGTTTTGTTACTCATCCACCTGACACTGCTGTGACTGGCAAAGTTGTGACTGATAGTGAAGCAGCAGTGCTACCATTGCTTGGCATGCAGAGCACTGTCAGATAAGCAAATGGTAATTGAATGACTCAATATTCTTAAATGTAAAAAAACTATGCTGATAAACTAATAAAAGTAAAGCTTCTCCTGCAAATCTATTTCCAGTCTGGTTGCTGGTATCCTATATTAAAGCCAGTATTTAGCTAATCAGGCTGCCATTAAAAGAAAATTGCTTTCACTCACAATTGGACACATGGATGCCTGGCGAGTACCAAATTATTCATTAACGTACAGAGAAGTTAAAATGGATGCTGTAAGGCTGTAGTCAAATGTATTAAAACTGTCCTGCTTTCTTTTTTGGTTGAACCTAATTGTAATATAAATTATTTCTACCATAGCCAACATTCAAGACATTTGTTATATTCAGTATTATTTTCTACAGCTGTACTTAATTCATAGTGATCATAATAGTGTATTTATCTTTGTTTCCAATCTGACAGCCTGAGCATGTTTTACTGGGTGTTAGAAAGCTCAGGTTGTTCAAACTCTGTGAAAAGCTTAGATGTGCCAGTTGCCACTTCTGACAGAACTCCACCCAACAGTGTCATTACCCGCCCGACATCCTCCAACTCCCACCCCCTCCAACCTCCAGTTACTCCTGTCCCCCCAGCGCACCCCGCCTTCCGCTCCATCTGTCGGCCAATAACCTGCTGGAGCCCGCCATGCCGTTAGCGCACCTGTGCCTGCCACCTCAAATAGAGCTGTTTGACGCATGCAGGCGGCAACCACACACAAAAACATGCGCATGTTCTCAGAGTGTGTTTGTTTGTGTATGACAAGCATGCACGCTGAAAGGTGAACCAAAGTTGACAAAGGAGGACCATTTCTTGTGGGTACAACATTGAAAAAGTATTTCATTGTTGCAGATGAAACTTTCTTCCTTTTCATGTTTCTATTAGATGTACTTGATTCAACGGCCGTGACTACGAGAGCACAATTGTACTGCCTAAGGCCACAGTCACATTATCTTGGATGGGCCATGCTTTCATTCACATGGAGCACACATGCCACTGGGAGTTGGCCACCTTTTTCCCCCATTCATTATAAAGTAATGGCTGTGGTCCACAGAGGTTTGCTTTCCATCCCCGTGCTCAACACCTGTTCCCTCTGACCAAACTCCTCCCCACCTCCCTTCCGGTCATATTAAAGCATCTCTTTGCATCTTTTGCTATCATTTGTTCAACAGCAAATACTTTCATCTTTCATGGATCACAAATGAAAAACTGCAACTCAAAGTAACATTCAATCACAATTTTCTTTTCTCAGTATAAATATATGGGTTTGGTTTCAAATCTCTCCTGACTGATGATTTGATGAGAAGAAGAAAAAAAGAGCAATTTTGCAGCAGTATTTGAACTCACTGTTACCTCCAGTTAATGCATCCCAACTGCTCCTAAATGGCATTCCTCCAAAAACACCTGCTCCTTCAGTTAGGGCAGGAGCATGCCGTTCAAACATCTGTCATGCAGTTCTAATTTGACATTAAGTTTTTAAAATACACTGTTTGAAATTAATGCACTCTAAAGCTTTGAAAATATGAGCCATGGGAACATTGAGAAACTTAAGTTAAGATCTTATATCAGCTATTTCACTGAACTGAGATGAATCAACGAGTTAGAAATGAATGTTTTAATGCATAATGAAAAAAGTAATTCTTCCTCTTCTTTTTAATACATGCAGGATCTGGATTAAAGCACATTCGTATTAAAGACAGGATACCCCCAAAAAACAGATCACGTTTAGTGATATTCAACTCAGTTGGAATCTGATGCCTTAAAAGCAAACAGTTGAAAGATGCCTTAAAAAACATGTGTTCCACATTTCAAATGCCAAGGCTTTAACTAATGAGTATAAGGTATGTTATGAAGCCCTGTCAAGAACAAAGCATAAAAAAATCAAATCAAATCACAACATTTATGAAAGTGGGGCAAATCTTTCAGTGATGCAAGTTGATCAAAGATATACAATCCAAAGAATCATTTAAAGAAAGAAATGGAACCACAGTGCTTGCAGAATGCAATGTACTTTCCCCAGCCTGTCACACTTCTTTAGTATTAACGAGGGGGGGAAAAGACACAATTAGTCAGCATTAGTCAAAAATGAATAATTGATTTTCATTCAAAATTCAGATCAGCAAGCGTACTCCCACTTGGAGGCCTTGGCTCAACAAAAAGCTTGTCAGAGCAAAGATACATGTTTAAGTAATGCTATAATAAGGCCTAACACAACCCCTGCTCAACAACCAAACCTCCTATACCTCTTGGCAGGCTGCAGTCATTTCCAATAATCAAAAAGGAGTGCTTTTTAAAGCACTGAGATCTTGTATTTTGCCCAGACGTCACTCTAACAAAGCTATATGTAGTACAGGCATTTATCTTCATACTTGCCAATTCAGCCAGGATTAGTCTTTGTAAACCAATGGGAGTTGCCAGAAGGTGCTGTGAAAAAAAATTCTCTTTGTCGTACACTTTATCTCTGTGAATAAAAGATACCCAAGCGCCACACTGTCACGAGACAGCAAATCTCCAATTATAAAAGATATTTTCTGCATTCCCTATATTTTTAGATGCATATACTATAATTGCTTGTATGGTATTTATATGGTACATTCTTATCTGCTATATCCTTAAAGTATGATATGCAAATTCAATTTACATAGGACATGCAGGAATGTATATGCATTCCAGCAAACAATATCTTAAACATTTATTCCCATGAGGGGCATGTTATGTAAATCCCCATACAGATACATAATTATCATATACATATATAGTATATAAATACTGATACATGTCCATATATTAAGTAACTCTCTTTCTTCTCTTGACTCTTGAAGGAATGGTATATAAAACAAAGTGGTGCTGAAATGTAAAATTGTTTGCAGTGTTGACGTCACTAATTTCATACATCACAGTAACTTTACAATCCAGTCATGTCAGACAAATGCATTTAGTTACTATTATTTCACTTTCCAGAATCTTAAAGATGCATATTTATGACCCATCTTTACCCTACCATTTCTCTCCAGGATTCTGGAAAAAGCAGTGGCTTCACAGGTACACGCACATCTTCAAAACAATAACCTTTATGAAAAGTTCTAGTCTGGATTCCGCCCACATCACAGCGCAGGAACAGCCCTCCTCAAAATCACTAACGACCTCCTGATGGCAGCTGACTCCGGACTATTATCTATCCTCATCCTCCTCGACCTGAATGCGTCCTACGACACCATCTCCCACAACACCCTTCTTGACAGATTAGCATTTATTGGCATTTCCGACATACCCCTGGACTGGTTTAAATCTCGTTTCTCTGGCCGCACTCAGTTCATCCAGTTGGAAATCTTCACATCCCAACCATCTCCTCTCTCCTCTGGTGTTCCCCAAGGCTCTGTACTCAGCCCTATCCTGTTCATCATCTATCTCCTTCCCCTTGGTCAGATTTTTCGCAGATTCAACATCCACTTCCATTGTTATGCAGACGACACCCAGCTATACCTTTTACTAAACCCACCTTCATTTTTCCGCCCTCCTCTCTCTGTGACTGCTTACAAGAAATCAAAACCTGGTTCTCTTCTAATTTTCTGAAACTCAACAGTGATAAAACAGAGGTTCTCCTCATTGTTTCTAAATCCACTCTTACTAACACTCCAAGTTTCACCCTCCCCATCGATAACTCCTCCGTTTCCCCCTCCCTACAGGTTAAGAGTCTAGGTGTCGTCCTTGACCGTTCTCTCTCATTTCATACCCACATCAATAACATTACCTGGTCAGCCTATTACCATCTACGCAACATCAACCGTTTCCATCCATCACTTTCTCCCAACTCCACTGCTATCCTGGTACACACCCTGGTCACATCCCGCCTGGATTATTGCAACTCCCAGTCTCCCCCACAAGTCCATCCATAAGCTCCAATTGGTCCAGAACTCTGCGGCCCACATCATCACCCAGATTCCATCCATCAATCACATTACATATTCTCCAACAGCTTCACTGGCTTCCAATCAAATTTTAAATTGTCTTTAAAATTCTGCTCGATACCTTTAAGGCCATCCATAACCTTTCTCCCCCATACCTCTCTGACCTCCTCCGTATCAACACCCCTTCAACCTTTTCTATCAGCCTTATTGTCCTTCCTGCCCGTTTGTCCACCATGGGGGCAAGATCCTTCATCTGCTTTGCCCCCCCCGTCTTTGGAACCCTCCCAACCAGCATCAGGAACTGACTCATTCTTCACTTTCAAATCCCATCTGAAAACCCACCTTTTTAAACAGGCCTACTCCCTCTAACTCTCTTTGCTCTTAGTGATTTTAATTATTTTGATTTTGTTGTTGTCGTTGTTTTGTAAAGTGACCTTCAGTGCCATGAAAGTTGTCTGTAAATAAAATGTATTATTATTATTATCATTATTTATCAAGTTCCAGTCTCTTTGGGATTATAGTTGTTTCCTAGAATCTAATGTGTTGGGAAAGTCCAAGTCTGATTTCGAGGCAGAAAGTCTTCTTACAAAAGTACTTTCTGAAATGAAAAAAATAAATATATTGACACAGAAAAAGTGCGAGTTGTAAAGAAACATTCGCACTAATATCTTTCCAACAGCATTTTGCTGGTTTAAAAAAAAGCTTCAGAGAATTGCTTTGTAAAGATGGTAATTTTCGCTTTTCAAATTGTTGTGCAACAGTTTTGCCTGCAAAAGACATTCTTTTCAAGGCTCCCTGTGCTGAAAGATGACCTCTTGGCAGATGATAAATCAGCCTTCGTAAGCCGGGCGCTCAGCTGCGCTTGCACACAGAACCAACAAGTTTTCACTCAATTTGATAAGACAGTATTACTGAGGAAATAACCTTGCCAGGTTATGCCTGTACACCAGTCCTCAACAATAGCACATAAAGAAAATGGAGACAACAGGATACAAACAGGACTTTTTCCATCTCTGGTCTCTTCTTAATGGAGAAATGGTAGTTTTACTCTTTGCCATCGCAAAGATTTGCTCCTGCTTTTACAATATTCCTTATTGCAGAGGAATTTTTTTTAAGGGATTGCTTGTCAGATGAAGGCCAGGGTTGTCACCAAGCTTCCCTTGCTGCTGCGAGACAAAGTCTGTTTACTTTTTCACTCATCTTTTTCCTGTGTCAGAAAAAGGGAATTCAAACGCTCTCCACAGAAACCTCCTGGGTATTTTCTTTGCTCGTCTGTGTCCCATTTACTCTCTTGTTCCCCTTTCATCCACTTTGGGTAGTTAAGTGCTCATTGATATTCCATTGGTCACATGAACATGAAGACCAATAGACCTTTTTCCCCATCAGCATTAGTAAGTGGCCACTTGCAGATTGCTCCTGACACTGGCTGATGATAATTTAACAAAGCATGGCACTGATGAAAATGTTTATGAGATGGGATGAGTTTCCCCCTCCCCCTTACAAGGAATCCAATGCTGATTGCTTTTGACATCGTGGTTAATAATACTTAGTTGTGTCTCAGCAACTTGGTATTATTTCAAACTCCCTTTAGTACTGGATTATTGTAGATATTTGTGGTGAGAGCGACATCAGTCAAAATATAGTGCAGTTTAAACAGGCATGTTGACGTGCTGGAGATTTAAAACGCCTCTTCAATTTCGATACAGTACTGTGCAAAAGTCTTGAGCCACCATTCATTTCTTTATAGATTGCCAGGAAAACAGTGAATAAGTGCAACAGTTTATTAAAGCATGTGCATGGATAAAAGAAAATTGAATACAAAAAGAAATGCTAAAGCATTTGTACCATTCTAAAAGTCTGAACCTTCTTAGAACAAGCTTTCTGGTAATTAATTTAAGTCTTTAGGAATAGTTCTCCAGGCTTCTTGAAGGACACTCCAAAGCTCTTCTTTAGATGTTGGCTGCATTTTGTTCTGTTCTCTGTCAAGATGATTCCACACTGCTTCAATAATATTGAGGTCTGGGCTCTGGGGAGGATTCATCACTCCATTTTGCCATTGATTTTCAGTCCAGGTCTTGTATAATTTGGCACATCTCAGCCTGTTTCCCAGTTTTCATTCCTTAAGAATGGTTTCTTGGCAGCTATCCTTCAAAGGAGACCATTTCTGATGCAGTTTTGATAAGCAGTAGATGGATCAACTGATGGTCCAGATCTCTCAGTTCCTGTGTCAGGTTTTTGCTGAATTCTTAAAGGCATCCCTTTCATATACTGTTAATCTGTTGTAGATTGTTTCATGGTCACTTCTTTCATCCTCTACTTGTCCAGTTTCCTAATTTTTTTTGTCTTTTAACACACTCCTAAGATGATACACCAAGTTTTTTGGCATATTGCTCTTTCAAAAAAATCTTGTTGGTGCAAAAATACTATTTCATGCACTTGACAAATCATGACCCACCACCCACGGAAACAAGGTTGTGAATCTACTTTTGCATCTGTAAAGAGTGATTTTTAAGAGATGCAAAGCGCCTTGCCTGAGATGTTACTGACCTGAATCTCAGTAGCAAATCTACTTTTGAAATAGCAGCGACTGTGTAAGTTATAGAGAACACTTTGTCCTAGTTTGCAGAATGCTGCTGAGGAGCTACAGTATTTTAAAATCCAGAAAAAGCGTACTGGTAATGTCTGGGCAATCCCCAAACTCCTCACCTCCTCTGTCAATCAATACTCTCTTTCATCGGCAGGGGTTGAGCTATCATTAATAATAGCTGACACGCTCCTATAGTGGTAATAAACTGGGGGAATCTGGTATGTAATGGTACAGTAATGGCACCTGGGCAGGGTGTTACACACTCGACAGCTGCTGATGGATAAACCCTAGGTAAATGGATTTGGGCTCATCCAGGGGAGGAGGGCTCCTGCTCTTCCACTCACTCTGTTTTTTGTGAGCCACAGTGGGTGAAAAGGGCCAGAACAACTGCTGAGGAAGGGAAGCGAGCATGTGGATGTGAGTTTTTCAGCTCAAACCATGGGGTGTTGATGGGTGCTAAAGATGGACATGTATATTTCACTTGAGCCCCTAAGCAATGAGAGTTGGTAAAAGTTGGAGGATGAATGAGAATGTGCTTGCTGGTGCTAACTGGGGCATGTTAAAGCAATTGTCACTCTCCCATCCCCGTCGTCACAAGGAAGATTGATTTGCTGGTTGGCGTGCCATTTTATCTTCTCAAAACATAGACAAATGTGGACCCAAGGAATTGTTAAAAAGAACCAAACTTCTTCCATCACTTCAGAAACCAGACAAACACAGAATTATGTGATTGATTTTTGGAGATGATGGGTTGTCACTTTAGACAGTGGGAATAGGAGAAGAGAAAAAGTTGAGCAAAAGATGAGAGGTATTTTTACTCCTCTAACTGACAAGCTTGAAATATGGTCTATTCTGGTTAACCAAAAGGAACACATACATTTCTACATTAGAAAGAATTCCCATTATTTCTCTCTGAGCCATGAAAATCAATTCTAAAATGATTGCTTTCAGTGACGATGGGGAGAGGAGGAGAGAAAATAGTTGATGTGCCTTTGGCTGGTCCAATAGATAGAAATAGAGGTTGTTTTTTTCCCTATTATATTTTCTCATGAGACATTGTTGAAATGGAGAATGTATAACTATTTCAGTTATTTTTTCCATTTCTTGTCTTCTTTCAATGCAGCTCTTTGTTTATTTCTCAATACAAGGGTACTGATCTTAGAGCATTACATGATTTCTCTGCACTACCAAATCCAGTGGTTTGCTTGACAGATTTTTTCACATTATAGTGCTTTTGTCTCACTTCACTGGTTATACTCAAGAGCTTGTTTTGCTTATGCTGTATTTCCATTGGAATGAAGCATGTAGTAGCTGATAAGAGCTCAACAAGTGCCAGTTTAGCAGCTTGATTTCTTAACAAACATGCAAAGTAAGTATGTATGTATAATAGCGGTCTATTTAAAGTTTTTACATAACTTTCTCTCTACCCCAAATGTGAAGGTCTAACCATGACGTAACCCAGAAAGTACTTTGATATTGTTCTTCAATTTAGAGCTCAGTCCAGGCATCTATTTGGCGGACATCTTCCCTCCCAGCATAGCTAAAAAAAAATAAAGGCTGCATTATGACCCTCGTTAGGAACTCCTCTCAACAATTGACCATTTTAGTGGCAGAATTATTAACCTTTTATAAGACCACTTTCTGGCAAGAGACTGTCACTTCACAGGACTGCATTCTTATTTCAGTGCAGGCTAGAGTTTCACGGTTTAGTCCTCCATGTAAAGTGACCCTGCCTTGTGCCGTGGAGGCAAGCTGTGTCTAAAATAAGCAATGGCGGAATTGCCTTCAGAAAGCCACAGGAGATGTGACTCCCCCTGGTGATCTCTTCATATTGATACTCTTTCTAACACAAGAGGCAAAGGTACTGCATGACTGAGGGAAATATGCTGAGGATAATAACGTGGGTGCCTGTAGTCTGGTTTTATATGCTGAGTTTCCTGGAAATTTTGCCCACCAGAGATGATTCTGCAACTCCCAATTTACATCCAGTGTTAACTTTGAATGTAGGAAGTACTTTTCTATGGCACAAGGAACTACGAGGGTGAAGGGGTCAGAAATAGGGATGGAAGTGCAGTGAGTTCAATTTTCATGCAGGAAATGTGAATTTGCATCCCATCATGGACACCAAATTGTGTTTTCAGTATTCATGAACCTTCCATCAATATACTCCAGTCTTTTTCAAAACCCCAAATCAAAATGAGAAACAAGTTGTTTCAAGTTGCATAGACATTTTCAAGTTGTATCAAAAATGTGAAAAAAAACCACAATTCTTATATTTACTTTGTCTTACTGAATTCCAGTATAAACTCAAATGCCTTGAATATGGTTTTGCATAGTCATGTGGAAAAAAATAAAATAAATAATAAAAAAAATAATCAAAAAGCTCTGAAAAGTCAGTGTAAAAGAATAATTGAGCATTGCCAAGGGAACTGGTCCAACCCCATACCATCACAAAGCATGGCTCTTGGACTTGCTGATAATAGTCTGGATGGTCCTTCAGTGTTTACTTCAGAGCACACTGCATCCACAAATATCTGCAATACTAATTAGAGGAGATCTTTAAGTCTTACTAAACGGTGTCCACTTTTGGCTTATGCCTTTGCCCTTTAATTACCAAGTCCTCCAGATTCTTTGAATTGTTCAATGATATTATACTCTGCAGAGGGAGAAATCTGCAAAAGCTCACCTGTTGAGACCCGTTTGAAATATCACTACACAATTATTTTTCTAGGTAATAAATGTCAAACTATCCCATTTTACATATACTTTTTTGGAATATGTGGCAGCTTGAAAAGCAAAAACTGATTTATATATATATTTATATATATTGATAAATCTAATGAAGCTGACAAGGCAAATCATGAAATATCTTTATCTTGGGATTGCAATTAAAGTAAAAGAAACTGCTTTTTCTTCTCAGTCTTCTCAGTTGGCCAGGCCATAATAACAAGTTTTATTTGTTTTTTTTTTGTTTTCAACAAGAGTTCACTGGGTGCCTTTAAGTTAAAAAATTAAGATGTTCATAAACCATATCTCCAGTTTCAGTCTATCAAGGGAGCTTTGTGTCTAGTTTCTTTTGCTGTACTTCATAAAATCTTAAATAATCAGCATACATTTCCCTGAATAATCACTCCATTTGTCAAAACACATCTCCTCTAAATTTATTCAACTAGTTCCGGTGTGCAGATATTTCGGAAAGTACATATTTTTTTTTATAAAACTTGGCACTGAGAAAACAAAAATTGCACGAATACTGGAGCATGTCAGTTTGTATGTGCCTGCTTATGTGTGAGGAGGTGGTGGCTAATTTCTCAAATACTCAAGCCACATCTGTCTGAGCATCCCTGGCCCCTTAGCTCATTCCAGATATATTCATCTGTTAAAGTGGTGGCTACTGACACCCTCAAAGAGCTATTTCTGCTTCACCAAGGGGAGCATCAAAATAATAGAGGCCCTGCCAGACGACCAGGAGATAGGCTAAATAAAAGACATATAGACCCTTCATGGATGTGTTCCTAAAAATACATTTTATACACTCCTGTAGAAGAAAGTGAAAACAAGTTTATTTGTGCATCCAGGTGCAGGAGCATGTGTGGAGATGGGAATGTAAAGAAAAAATACATTGAGAAAAGTGCAGATGTACCCTTAAACCTTTTTTAACTTCACATATATGCACACATACAGAGAAGATGCACATTATCTCTCTTTTGATGATTTTTCTTTCAGTCTCAGATGCTCAGTGACCTTCCTTAAGTGACCCTCCATCATCATCCATGTGAGTATTAAACATACATGAGATGGGCTCAATATCACACTCATGGCCTCTAGTCACTTCACCACCGCATCGTACCATTTCCAAGCCTCTGTAACCTATTTCAATCCCGCTCCAGTTTTTTATTTTTTATTCTTTTCAAAGAATTTTCAAGGTTATTATTGTAAAAGGCCACTTTGGATGCACAGTGGCTGTATGTTTACTCCTCGATATTTGAAGGCAGTTTAAGCGCGTTTCTAATTCACTGATGGCATGGTTCACCACATATGAAGTGGCGCTGTGGCTTTCAATGGACCTTAGGGGAACACACTTATAAACTGAATACTGAACTAGTGGTACTGGTAGGGGAACTACTTGCCTTCAAAAGCATGGAAGTGGAAGGAACACCCATTTGAGGAACTATATTATACATTAAAAATTGAGATAGGGTGACTTTGCTTTCTAACTGACCCCTATAAATATTTGATAGCAGTGAACAGGAACTAGTAAACAACAGAGATCGGGGGTGATTCGGAAGAGAGACAAAGCCCGAAAAACTGCACTCAACTGGGCTCAAAGTATCAACAGTAAAGCGTCCGTGCGCAATCATCCGTCCACTGGCTGACTGATTAAACTTGTCACAATCTTTGGTCAGTTTATGAAATACCTCCAATTTGATCAGCTCAGAGAGGTTTTTTATTTACTTGTTGCCTGATAGATTTAAAATGAGGGCTTTTTTTCCTGGAGCAGTGGTTCCCAACACATTTCCTGGAAGGCCATGCCACACAGGGAGGCTCTTGGTGCAGGCATAGACACATTGAAAGAATAATCTTCACAACATTATTTGCACCTCATTTCAGAATGATTAGTCACACTTTTCCTTTTCATTAAAAACTATCCGCCACCTTGGCTTTTGTTTACTTCTGTCGAGGAATAAGATGTCAGATGCGATGCTTCTGACAGCCTCTAAAAAGTCTTTGTTTTTATTGTTACAAGGTGCTGAAGACTGTCTCTGACAGCTGTGCTGAATATCCTGAAACTGCATGTTTGGCCAGTCTGGGGTCATCAGCATGTCCTTTGACGATCCTAAACTTTTTGCTCGCACTGGAAATGTTTCTTTACCACTGAATCAGCTTGAAGTTGAGCAAGTTCATCATTACAACTGACATATCTCTCTAAACTTCATACAATGAGGCAGAAAGAATAGAGATCCAAAACTTCCTTGCTAACAATCCACCAATATCAGTAAAACAAGACTTAATTTCCTACCAAAACACGTTCGTAGGCTTTGTTAAAGCGTGCTTAAAGATGCATGCTTAGAGCATGTTCCATCGACAATGAAAATTGTTGTGACTTCCCATTTGACATTTTCCCTATCACAGCGCTCCCAAGTTCCACACAAGGAGCATCTTTGAACCCTATGTTGTTTGATTCACAGTCCAGGATTTTTTTTTTCTATTATTTTTTTTTTACAGTATTGTAAATGAGCTCTTTCAAAAATTATTTTAAAACACATAAGCAACATTCCCTCTGTTCAACAGCAGTGTTTGATATACTCACAGAGGCTTAATAATCCAGTAGTAGCTGTTGACATTTTTTATACGTGCAAATCTAATTTTGAGAGTACTTTGCTTCAAGGCTGATCTGACTCTGTGACCTAAGTATGACTGAAGATCTCCGTTTGCTATAAAGAAATGCTATACCTAGTTGTTTATCAATATGTATGGTATTAAAACAAGTTGTAAGTCATGACCAGATGCGTTTCCTCCCATCTCCCTGTAAATCCAAAAAGCATCAGCTTATGATAAATTATACTGCGTTGAAAGATAATGCTGTAAAAGTCACACACGTATTCTCAGATTAACTCGTGTTTATGGTGAAGTCTGTTCTGATCATTATCTCAAATACAACAAGAACTTCAGAACATTTAGCCAGCTAAATTGACCTAGTCTATTCTGTACCATTTTAAACTGTCCCACATGACCCAACACATGTGCTTCCTTCTACATGTATGATTAAATTAGAGATCATGTCGGTTGCATGTGGAGAGAAACACGCAGGAATGGGGTACAAGTTAATCATCTCAGAGAAGCTTTTCCCATCAACTGGCAGCGACTTTAATCAAATTATGACCTTGTAAAGCATGCACTTGTCAGTTGGGACCCTAATCTCTTTGCTAATGACTAATTAGCCCCATCACCTGCTCTTCTTTGCTTCGATTACACCCCCAACAAAGCTTTAAGTTAATGGAATAAACAAAAAAGGGAAAACAATATTCCCCATGATATGCACAAAAAAAGAAGAAAAAAAAATAGACCAGGGAGACATCAATCAAAACCCGAGAGATTGATTAGAGAGTGACAAAAAAGCTTTTTGACTCACTGACAAGAGGCAACTCTTCAGTGCTCTCGAGGACAATGAGGATACACAAATTCATTAAGTGTAATTAACTGAAAATAGCTACCAAACACAGGTGGGACATAGCAAATAAAACTGACACTGAAATGCTACCCTGAAAAGGAAATTTAGACCATGCCAATATCAAGGTTCTAAAGATAATATAGGCCTCATCAAAAACTTTATCCTTAGTTGGTGCAAAGCCCTTTGGACCGAAGTCACAAACGTTTGAACCCACTTGTTTGTTTTTGTGTTAGAGCTTGTTTCGGATCAATTCATTACCACTATCTGAGGGTGCACACGTGCAACATCCTGGCGTTTGCAGCCGATTTCCAAAAGGGGATGAGGAGAGGGTTTTGTTTGTACCATCCAGTGCCTGTGCAGCTGTGCTTCTTGGCGGCAGGCACACAAACAGGCGGCTCCCATTCATTAGGCCTTTTTATATCTGAGATACTCTCCTTCTGGGGGCCCAAAGCATCTGCCTTCACACCAGTTAGAATAAAGGGGTGGAGGGAGTATACAGGGAATCAGAATAGGGGGAAAATTGATAAATCTGGGAGTGAGATAAAAGACAGAGTTACAGACACAGAAAAAACTCATAGTAGAGCTGCAAACTATGCTGATGGGAGAATGTGTGCAATAACAGTAGAAAGCAACTACTCTGATGCAGTGAAAGTTATTATTCATCGTCTGTCTTCTTCACTGATCTCCCATTCTGCAGTCAGGCTCATCAGTTCTGAAGACCAATAAAAGACCTCTGGATGGGCATTCATAGATCTGACACACATATGGCAACACAAGCCTCAGTAAGTTATCCAAAGGGAGTCACAGAAAGCAGTGCATGAAGCATTGTGCGGTTTTACTAGAACAACGCTGTCCTGAACATACAGCCGTTTCAATTTCAACCTACATTCTCTGACTGAGCAGATGATCAAAAGGTTCGTACCACCATCCTGATACCAATATTTGTGTTTACATGGACCCTAATAACTCATTCTATCAGAGACCTTTAGATGATAAGAAACCACAATCAAAACCCTACTCTTATCATTTCTCTTTGTTTGTGATGATACATTCAGTGCCTGTTTGCATCATACAGAGGGAGCATCCGGTGGGTGAACGGTTTCTCGTAGAGACAGAAACCTGGCTGTTGCCTTCTCTATACATATAATGCATTTCTACCCAAGTACAAAGAGAATTTCAACATCGCCATGTCACACTGAATTTTATCTCATTTTCAGCCCATTTGCTTTGGACTTCTATCCATCTGTTCATAGTGTCCAGTGCATTAATAATGCATACACACAAAACCCATGTGTACGTCTGTTCCCACAAGTTTCATTTACAAATAATGTGATGTGAGAATGTATGCGCCTCACATTCTTTTAGAACCTGTGTAAACATACTTGTCAAGCAATTAACCAATATGTTGAATTTAAAGGGGGGGGGGGGCAAAAAGGTGGAGACAAAAAAAGGAACAAAATAGACTTTTTTTTTTTCTCTTTTTGCTTTTGTGTGTTCAAAGTTTCAGCAATGAAACTGCAATCCTTCATCTGATCTGAACATTTAAGTTAGAATGACTAATCTGAAAAGTTTCATATTTGCCTACATCATCCCAGCCACCGTTAATGTTTGACAGAAGCTCATATATAAAAAGAGCCTGTACATTTTCAGTGCTATCAAATTCCCTTTAGCTCCTGATTTTGTTTTGTTTTTTCAAATGCAAGAAAATCTCAGAATAATGCAGCGACTATACAACAAGAATTTGCCAGTGTTTTGGTAGATACTGTGGCATTTAGTTTTTTATCTTATAGTGATGAATGAGGCATGTCACATCCCAAAAGAAGATATCCCACAGGCCACCGCTGTAATGGAGCACTTCAAAATGATATGGCCAACCCCAATAGAGGTTGTGCTAAATTTCATCTCACTGAATTTCATTAAAGCGTTCGCCAGCAGGTGCAAGGATAGTGGCTGTCTTTTTCTTCTTTTTTGTTTTCATTCAGTACGTGTAAATCATGACACCCAGAGGGTACCTACAGGCTGCCTCAAAGGGCAGAACGAAATAAAACATCAGCTTGATCTTCATATAAATCAAATTTGATGAAAAGCAACAGAGGAATGTATGTCACAATCAGATGAACCTGTCAATCTAAAGATTGCTTTAGATTCCTTCAGTGGTAAATTGTTTAATGATTTGCGTACAATGTGAAAATGAAATAAAGATGCTGACAATGGATTGTTGTAGCTTTGCCAGTGAAAACACAACATTTGATTTTTATTCAACAAAGTCTAAAAAGATTTCAAGAGGCAGTGAACCACTCAACACTTTCTGTTAAAAGACAGTGGAGAAATTATGGCACCTGGATGGCACATGAGCTTAATGAAATTAACATCTACAATTAAACTTTACCTACTGCATACAATGCACCTCTGGCCAGGTCAGACTAACCGTTTGCATGACATTTACCATTAGACATCCCTGAGCGCAAGGTAGGGATCTGTGATATGTTAGAAACACCAACTTAAATTCAAATGGAAATCATTCAGGCCCTAGAGAAGGAAAATAACCTTGCTTTGTTGAACCAGAGCCCAAAGAATACAGATACATGGAAGAAAAAGGAGGCTGTGGATACAACAAACAAAATGATTACACATTTTACAGCAATTTCTGGGTCCTGTGGTCATAATCATTCTGTCGATAGCCTTCTAGTGTGCAGGTGCACTGATACAGATGGTTTTATGAAGATCCATTAAAAATGATTTCGCTCATCACCAGGCCCAGGAGGGGCCCAACCCAGTGACTGGGAGGGGAGCCCAGATGCCTGCTTAGACTACAGCTCAAACTCGGCCCGCATTCCTGATGTGGAACACCCTGTCACCATGGGAACACAGTGAAATAATACAACCTGTCAAAGTGGGAAGCAAGAGTGCTTGTGTACACATGCAGGCATATGCGTGCAAGCCCATAAACACACACAATGTGTAAACACATGCATCTTCAGGCGAGAAGCTTCACTCAGCAAAAAATAAATACATACAAAAAAAACTTGTTTTCAACTTGTGCAAGACAGATGACAGATATGAAAAAAATTAGGGGAATGCAAATGTTTTTTGTTTTTTTTAGGCGAGTTAGCACAAGATTCCTGATTTAACTGACATTTAGGGATAATGCAATAACAAAAGCATTTCTCAAAAGCACTGCTGCAAAAACAAGGCAGTGAGGGAGCGATGAATTCTTTAGACGTGGTTGTCCTTGGTTGCTAACATTTGATGTGTTTTGATTAAACTCTGGTGGGGGGGGATTATCAGAGGCTAAGAGAAATCAATGTTCTTTTAATAAAGAGGACTTTGGTAGGAGGGAGATAGTTCTGTTCATGACAGGGCCTGTCTCTGCCTTATCTCCCTTTTTTCAGATCCCCTAGACAGGCAAATATTTTAACTGTAAACACTCGTGGCTCGACAGTCTGCGTGGGCCTCCTGTCAGGTTTTGCACTTGCTGCTTACTCACACACAAACATTGGCAAAAATCTTTCCATGAATACAAAACAACATAACACATACACACGTATTCCTGCAAATATCATCAATAAAGCACAATAAAGTGCAACAAACATCCCAAAGCTTTGTAGAGATCCATATTTTTAAGTTCATAATGGTGTTGCTTACTTTGTGAATCCGCCAGATACAATCCAAATCTACTGTCACCCAGATTAGCCGGGACACCAGCAGATGCCTCATAGCTGCCAGAAATAGAAAGGCACGGCAAGAAGCAGTGAATTCCAGTGATTAATCCCAGATTACATCCTGGGCCTCTTCATCAAAGGTTACCTCAAGTTGTCCAGAAGGCCTGAGTGGATTGTGAGAAATACAGTAATACAAGGCCAGAGTAACAGGATGGTTTGCAAGTAATTGTATTGCAAATAATGAATGGTTAGTTAAATATCATTTCTCTTTGAACTGAGAGGCTTTTTATCCTTAGAGAAAAATCTTAAACCCTACCAATCGCATGAAAAAGAAAGGAACCTTAACCAAGGTTTTGTTAAATCAATGGCTGAACATGAGGCTCAATAGAATTTCTGTCTTATGATATGAAAAAAAAGAAGTTCACAGTTCAGGATTCTGGTTTAACCATCAATTATATCACTATTAGAGGAAAAAAAATGGATGCACAGTTCAAAACTGTGAGCTACACCCACTTGTCCTTTTAAGGGTTTTTAGTTGGGCTAGAGCCAATCCCAGCTGACATTCAGAAATACCCTAGGTTGCCTGTCCACAGCAGTGCTAACTCAAAGAGAGAAAGAACTATTCAACTATTCACAGGTAGAGTACATGCACACCTATTTAGAATGAGGGTTTAACCTAACACAAATGGATATGGACTGTCATGAGAACCCTGACAAGGCATAGCTTGGACAAAGCGGGACTTTTGGACATGCACATGACCTTTGTGGTTCATAAGCATGCACGATGCTTTGGGTATTTCACGGTGATGACCACATTGTGAAGAAGTAGAAGAAAAAAATGTATTTTAGCCCTAAGCATCATCACTCCTAATCCTAACCAAGTGATTTTATTATCTACACCCAACAAGTACGTGACTAAAATGTTTTAGGTGAAGTGCTGTCATCTTATTGACTGAACGCCACTTGGAAACTTAATAAAAGCAACAGGTGCCAACCAGCCAGTAGTTTCAAACCCAGAACTTTCCTACTGTGAGGCTGCAGTGTCAAACCACTGCAATACAGTACCACAGTACAGTACTAGACACACCCGCTCATTTTAAATGAATGGCTTGTTGTGTTCAAACCTTCACCAGGTAAAAAGATTAAAAGACAGTTTATGCTTGCAAAATCAACTTCCCTCTGCTCCAGATCTTAGATCACTTCATTTTGTGGCCTCTTTCAGGACCTGCTCAAAGGAATAATCCAGGGCCTGTTTCAGGGACTGGTCTGCATAACTCCAACCGATTTACGTTGCCTGTGCTGGAAAACTGAAGTCCTTCAGAAAATGCAATGTCACCAGTAAAAAACTGTCTTGTTCAAAAGTGAAAAATCTATGATCTAACTTTATTCTCTTAAATTTTTGAGGTTTGTTTAGTTTTAGATGGTGAAAATGTTGCCCCTATCTTCCCCCTGTTCTGGGTAGCTGTTAGCATAGCTCCACATCAGAATTCCTCTTTGATTCTGCAAGAGTTGAGAGTCTCTGGCCTCTGCCCACTGCAAATAAGATACTGACTGCTTATAATTACTTAATCACAACCTTGAAAAAGCTAGAACATCCCTTTGATGATGCTGCACTGAGACAAGGGACTCCCCATTCATGCTACTTATTATTAACCTGCACCTGGCTACATTTATTAATTTACTTTAAACCTTGACATCATTCCGAGTAAAATATGTCAGTTATAATAGCAAACAGCTTTCATCAATCACCATATAGATAGAATTCACCTTTGTTCTAAAGCATAAAGCAAAAAGTGTTTTGGATTGACAGTAAAACAATGATTTACATCTGCTGATAACGTGCACCAGGCACGTATAAAGAAAATGTAGAATCTCAGTTGTGAGGAGAGAGATAAAAGCATCTGTTCAAGTTCCACAGTTTACCCACTGCATACTGAATAGCTGCCTCTTTATCCATCAACTGAGGTTTTACTCCATTATCAGTAAAACTTTGAGGCAATTTGTAGCCACCCATAAAAGCTCAAGCTAAGTCTTCAAAGTCTGCAAAGGTAAATTTATCTGAAAAACTAAAAGAGCTGCGGTGCTTTGGAATGTATATATGATGTCTGATCTTTCCTGCACAACCTCTTTTCTTTAGCCATCAAATCTAAATTAAATGAACTACATTATTCATTGAAACGACATTTCAATTAAAATGGTGATCCCTTTGATGCTGAGGCCTGGGTGGTTGATGGGCTTGAAAAGCTAAAACACCCACGCAGGAGGGCCTTGGGAGCCCGCTTCTTTCACTTTGAGACCACCGTCATTTCTTACTTAGGAGGAGGAGTATAATGTCTTTGTCTTGTCTATGTCTTAAACAGGACAGTTTTTCAAACCTGGAAAATATTTGCATGGTTGTGTTGGATCAATCCCTTACTCTGGTTTCCTTTGTTGATAGTTTATACAGAAAAATATCAGTAAGTCATCTTTAGAGCACAGTGTCCCCATCCTCTTTGAAGGCAAGCCAAGAGCCCTTAAATGAAGTCAATCATTTAGTCGTAGCAAATTAATTAAAAGAATAATTAAATCATTAACACATTAAATATGGCAATTAGAGATCTTGTCCTACATGAGTGAATTTAAGTGAATTTAATGGGGGAAGCAAATGGAGCAATGGGGTATGCCAAAACAAAATCTTTATTTAATGCTTTATTCACAACTACAAGCACTTTGGGATAACCCTCCACTAAATATATGGTTGACTAATGTTATGTCCTAACGATGTATTAGAAAGATATTAAGGGGGAATTTACAGAACTTCGAGTCTCAGTCTAGGAATAATGCACACAGGAATTTATGCTCCAAGTATCTGCATATCATTATAGCTCTCATAATAACTTGGCACTGCACAACTGGCCTTGATAATGGCTGCTGCCCCTCCCTTTGCTGTTGCCTAGCAACTGCAACATTGCTTTTCGAAGCGAAAGTGAGGAAGAAGGGGGTCAAGAGGGCATCGAGGAATAAAGAGGTTGCTCTGCCCCAACTGCCTGTTGGCTTATGAGCAATTCCCCATCAGAGAGCTAAGTCATAAGCAATGTTGTGGAGCTGGTTAATTCCATACTGTAATACCCTCCATATATTTCCTGTCAACAGACATGATCTTTAAGTTCCCAGCCTGCTGATGAGAGCACATCTGAGTACAGCGCTGCAATATACAACTGAACAAATCCATTTAGAGGGACACGAGTTATGGAATGAGGTAAAAATGTGAGGATGATGCAGATCAATGGAGCCTTGACCTAATTTAGGGAGGCACTGAGGTTTTATCATCAAATGTTCCACATACAGTTTAGTCGTATATAACCATGCCTATCATGAATAGCCAGGTTTGTCCATATCTGTATTTATTCAATGTTACTTCAACCACTTCCTCAGTCTAGTTCTGCATTTCTATTTAGATTTCTAAGAACATTTTGAATATACAACAAAATAGAATAAGATGTTGCATTTCCAGTCTACAAACCTGCACTACAGTAAAAACCCTTGCTGTAAGTATCAAGCAATGAATCATATTTAAAAAAAGATGGGGTTCACTGAAAAGATGCTTCAAGATATTCTTCAAGAGATCCTTAAGAGATTGTCAGCTTGTTTTATTATTATGGGACCACAGATGAGACTAGTGAAGACAGACTAGTAAAATGTTCAGAAGAGATACTCAGTGGTCAAGAAGGAGTACAAGCCTGTACGATTGAGTTTATGTATCTGGGTGCTGACCCAGAAGTCACTTTGTTGGCAAGTGTTAGTGACTTGAATATGATGTGGGCTGCTATGGATGGGCAGTGGAGTTCAGTAAGTAGTGGAGGGACATGTACTCTTTTTGGCTGATCAAACACCAGACATGCTGTGGTGTACTGGACCATCTTTAGAGGTTTCGCTGTGGATGCTGGGAGATCTGTAAGAAGAACTTTGCAGTGCTCAAAGCAGAAAGTCGAGTGTAGATTCCATTGCGTTCAACCATCCGTGGTATGTCACAGAACATGTCCAATTCTCAGAGGCACCATCCCACAGGATCCAAAGAAACTGCTGTCCTGATGCCAGACACCACCTTTAGAGGCCAGATGTCCATGCCTTCATAGACCTACACAAAGCTGAATACAACCATTTCGTGTCGTTAGTGGCTAGATTAAAAAGGTTCCACGTACAGTCAACCAATTCAGGCAAATGAGCCTGAAAACATTAAACGAAAAAAGTACAACGCAGCCACTGAAGCTCACTGCCAAGTGAAACAGCAAAGTTAAAGCCTCCCTCTGTTCATTACGCTACAGTTATCACACATCATTTTAAGAGGTTTCACAAATGTGATTGTCTTTCTTGCCCAAAGAGCAACAAACACTCACAGCCTTTAGTACAGAGGAGAGAGAAGTGTTAAGTGTTAACCTGAGTTGAGGCATGATGACATTTGTGGTAGTAATACACTCTTGATGCAGCTAGTGCAAAAGACTTCAGTAAAATAAAGATGACAAGAGAGTGATCTGGTGTAGTGATGTGCATCATATAACATATTGCATTACTCAGTTGGAAAGTTTGCAGATGTGATTATTTCAAGGCATCTGAACAGGATACCTCCTGGACGCTTTCCCACTAGAGCTTTTTCTGGCCACAATAAACTCATTGGAGTCCCTAAGGTGAACTCAGTACATGCTGGGTTAATCATTTTATATCTCACTGGCTTTAGGAACCCCTCGCGATTTCCCAGCAGCTCAAAAATATAACTTTTTTTGAGAGATGGATGTCTAAGTCTCCTTTCAGAAATACTCAACTTTGAATAGATTGCAGAAAATGGATGAGAGAATAGAAGCATTAATTTCCATTTGATCAAAATATGAATCACATTTAAATTTTTCACAATATGTGTCAACTCACATGTGAAAACATTCACTACTACAGTGAATTAAAGCCTGAAAGACATTCCAGTGCTTTAATTCGCTGATGACAAAACATGGCAGGGTCTGTCATTTAACCATCCACAGCAGTGACAAGCTGACAACTAAATCTTCAACAATGATGCAGTGTTCTGCAAGAGATTGGCTTTGCAGCTCTTTCACTGAACCAAGGTTATAACCACAGTAAGCTGGTATAAGGTTTACCAGTTATATTCATCTTTGCTCAAGAATGTGTAGCCAGTTCAGCACCTTCACAGAAACATTGCTTTCCATGGCTATTTAATACACCATCAATGGAATAATGAGTCCTGGGGGAATGATGGTGCGATAATGGATGTGGTACACAGGTAGTAACTGTGCACGAATGCGTGTATGTAAGGCAGAGACAGACACTAAATAGTTGTGGAGAAACTAGGACTGGCAAATGTGTTATAGGGTCCACTAAGGAGCTGCAGCTCATGTCCTGTGCTATCAAAACCCCGACAGAGACATGCAGGTTACTGCAAGTTCCCATAAAGTCGGCAACAATCAGATACAGATATATCAGCTTCAGGAAAAATCCAAATGTAAATGACTTGACAACAGCAGGGTTATAAGTTTGGTATGAGAGAGCGGATAGAATAATCTGTCCTCTCTTGAAAGGTGCAGGGCAGAAAAATCTCCAAACATAATCACATTGCCAAGAAAAGCGTCTGACAGGCTACGTGCAGACTTTCACAGGCATTATTCTAAGCCTGATGTTTTATACGCTCTGAAACAAGCTCAGCCTCGCATTATGAGATGTAAAAAGCTCTGTGTGCACCTGGGAAGAGGAGCCAGATATAGTAATAGCTGCTACATGTATAGTCTCTCATGGTAGCGTCAACGCAACAGCAAGGGAACAACATAGAGCCTTACAGGCACTCAATGCCATCAATGGTCTATTTGTGTAAACATAGAGTCAAAAAGAAATGATCTCTCTCATTGATCCCACTCTAGTCTAAATATTTTTAGAAAGCCATTGATTATATCCGTTGGTAAGTTCTGGGAAGCAATAACAGAAAAATGTGACTGTGCAGCTTTATGCATTAATGAAAAAAAGTCTGGGCATCAGACGGATGGGGAAAAGTACAATACGTGGCACGGATAAACCCATGCACATGGATTCCTAATTTACTGGGAAAAAGGAAATAAAATAAATAAATCAGAACTTGGATTTTGAATGGGTATATTATCACAAGTATGTCCGTTTGGCTGTGTAGTTATGTTCATCATTATCACTTAGCTGCCACTTTTTTCAGTGACAGAGACCCACGGTTTCTTTAGGTTTTGCCTCTGTTGTAAGCCAAATGAAAAAGCCAGCTGCAGCTTCTCTATTACTACTCCTTTCTATGGTGTGTACAGCAAGGGCTGCCCAACTCTGAAAGAGCTGACACAAAGAGTAGGTTTTTAACATTAGTTTTAGGTTATATACTGTAGATGTTAATGCGTGTAAAGCTTTGGCAACACTCTCCAGTTTTCTATTTGATGTGTATGGATGTCTGTGCAGTTAATCTGTTATTTCCTCTTCAATGAAACTATTGCAAATTAGCACTACCACACATCAAAATGCCTAAATAATGGATCACATCTCAAATCTACCAAAGAGGCTATGCTCAGGATCTAATTGCACAGATTTAACTGATAGCAGAGCGCGTGTTGTGTGTAATATTTATGGAAAATTGCTGGGTGCCGATTTAGCAGATATCCTGGGAGATAAGCGTCACCACAGCTAATCGTACTGCAGGCGAGTTCTGTACCTCAAATCAAAGTGGTTTAAATTCAGTGGGTTTAAAACATCAAAGCACATGCTATGGAGGGAGCAAAAAAATGAGGCGGCTCTCTTTTTTTAAATTATTTTTTTAAATTTTATTTTAAATCACAGTGGCAACTAGAATTCTAAAATACAGCTACTGGCTTGTGTGTTACACTAAAGAAGAAAAAAAAATGTCAACTCATTTTGCATAGTGTACATGAAGCTCTCAAATAAGGGATGAGGAACAACATAATGCAGTATCAACCATGGCTCCTACATATGAATTTTGCAATGTTTTGTCCTGGTTTTAAACCATTTGATGACACACAGCAGTTCATTATTTGATTACGTCTCCATGACCAGAAGCCATCTCTGTGACAAGATACTATTAATATGCTTATGAAGGGCCAAAAGGGATCAACTTGAATAATGTCCCCTAAAACTAATGTATTCTGCATCTTTGAAGTGTGCTAGCTGTACAAAGCTATTAAAGATAAGTCCAGGACAAAGTGTTTCTTATGCCTACTTTGTTGCTTCCTCTGCCGAGTATGGGAACATAAAAGGAAAAAAAAAACCTGAACTGCAGTCAGAGGATGGGACCTAAAATTATTTAGCTAAACAGTGACAACAAAGGATGGGACAAAATATGAGCCTAGCATCTAACAATAACTTTGAATTAGCTGTTACAGTGCTCCTTGGCCAAGATGGCAAACCTTATCTTAGATCCACGTCATAAAAATCACCACCTTCTCCTCATGCTCTTGCATCAGTTCTCCCTCATTGGCTGGCTGATGGAGTGCACCATCACCATGCTGGGCACACTTATTTGTGCAGACACACCTTCACAGCCCAGAACAAAACATGATACGAAGCACTCATATTACATGATTTAGGTTCACATTCACACGAAACCTCTGACACAAACACAGACTATAAGATGTCTTCTTGATGTGAACAAATTTCAGAGAGCAGTAATGATTTCATCGCACCATCCTCGTTGCTCAGTGGAATGCTTGTCAGAGCCCAATCCATTTGAGATGATTAACCCCTAAAGAGTGCAACCACACTCATGTAAGCATGTGCACCAACAAGCACACACTTTTCTGTGTTTATTAAGCATATATTTTGTAAGGGGCATCATGGGAAAGAAAGTCTGGCAGACAGATTCATGGCCGGATACATTCACGAGGATCGTTTTAGTAGACAGCTATGGGTTTGTTGCCCCCCTTCCAGCCAAGCCACTCACACGCACACATACCCACAAGAGGCACTGTGTACATCTCTGAGCAGACCATCAGTGGTTATAAAACAGTACAGTCGTAATGTTCCGCAGCCTTGGGGGCTTATTAGAAAGCATAAAAGCTGCATGCTACCTTCATTCATATTCTCCATAAACACCCTGCCACATCACAGCTTTTTTTTTTCTTTTTTTTTACTGCTCTCCAACTCTGGGCAGTTAGAAAATATAAGTCTCTGTGCCACTATTTTGTGCTGCATGATTGATTTGTAAAATAGGTCTGTACTGGAAATGTATCTGAATAAGGCTAGGATTTGCCTCTGTGTGTAAGTGCAAATTGCAGTGTCAGATCTCTGCGTGGATGTTGTTTGTCAGGCATAAACTCAGCACGGCGGCAATTTTTATTCCTCTCTTTACACCGATGTCTGTATAATCTGCAAAAATAGGAGCTGTCGTTGATTATAGTCGCGGGGAAAGAAAGGACCGGGAAAATTGACATTTCCAACTCGAAAATTCTAGTGGATAAAAAAAAAGCGCAGCGTGCCTGAAATACTTTTCAGTTATGAGACGAGAATTATTCATTCTTCTACACTGTGCCCAAGTTCAGTGTGGGAGAAATCCACTGCAGCTCAAGTGCAGACAATTACAGGGGCCAGTGTGCCGTTCTGAGAATCTGATTTTGAGCAAGCATAATCTAGATTTGAAAACAGGACCCGGCCTCTGAGATCACACCTGTTATCTTGTGCACGCGGTGGGGCGGTTTTAAACCGCTGACAGCCCTTATCCAAACTGTTGGCTTGCATGAGAAGTCAGTCACTCACAGTACATGACATGCAGATGAGTGAGAGAGAAAGTTACTCTGTGTATGTGTTGAAGGTTTGTAAGAAGTGTGACTTCCGGGGAAAGAAAACAGAAAGAAAAAAGCTAAATATGTAGTGGATTTGGAGAGTATGTTACAGCTACATCTCATCTGGTTGGCCCTCCCCTTTCATTGCTGCACCCCCCCCTGCCATCTCCCTGTTCATCTACACAGCAATACAACATCTGGCTTTAAAGCAACCCAATAAAAAAGTCACTGGGAGGCAAGCAGTGAGCATTAGAAAAGGTGTGAGAGAAATGTGTGAAGGATAGATGGAGAAGCATATTGACACAGAGGCAGTGGTGACGGTGCCATGAAGTGTCTCAGGTCTGTCATAACTGCACAACTGGGCCTTCTCAAAAGACATCCTTCACCAAGCCGTATTTCACATCTGGCTACATGGGCCACCCCACGTTTGGCACTCCATCCCCTGCAGGAATGGTAACAGCACTCTGGGCTCGGATTTTCCTTGCATACCAAAAAAAAAAAGAAAAAAAAAAGGCCACTTGCTAAACATTGGTTTGCATTTGCAGTCTGCATAAGATGATCATGACAGAACAGAGACGCAGCACTTGAACCTTTACTAGAATTCAAAAGATAGTTCCTTGCATGTACAGCATATATAAGGCTGTGATAGAAAAGGTTTTAAAGCCAGAACAGTCTGTAATACTAGCTGTGCAGAGCAACCTGCTTTCATGCAAGTTTTTATTAAACTCTAAAAATGCCAAATTCCAACAATTTGATACAGTTTGAAAATAAATGTTTTTACAGATGATTGATGCTTATTTACTACAAAAAAGTATTTGTATACAAACTATAACTACTGTTTGTATTGAAGCAAGATGTAGTTGAGAAAAACTTAAAGTCAAACACGACAATAGGACAATATTATCAGTAATGAGTGTTATCAACACAATATCCCACCTCTTGAAGTAGCAATTCTGTCTAATCTGGTTTTGAGGAATGGCTGCCCACAACTTTCCAACAGCACTTTCCACAACTGGTTTGCATTTTTCATTTTCAAAGGGCATAAACTCTTTCATACTCTTCCTCAACAAATCCCATAGATGCTCAATGGTAGCATTCAAACATTGACATCAACAACTTCAGGGGACAAAGCCTCTTGATGCACCGACACAAAGCAAAAATGACTTGAAACGTGCTACTGACTAATGCGTCTCCCAATGACACACTATACACTCGTATGAAACCTGCCTTGTTGTAGATCAATCATTGATAGGCCAGGGCTGAGTGGAAATTTGTTTAAATCATACACCATACCTACATAATAGATGGACGTAACCACAGTGACAAAACAAACACCATGATATTTCGTAGAAGGATTTTAGATTTGGCTTTTACAGTGGAACACCTCAGTGGGTCCAAGATAGCTGTGCATATGCTTTACTTGTCACACCCAGAGGTTAAATCCATCGTTTACATACCATCTATGGTTTGAGGGAGGCCAGATGGAATCAGCCACACTAAATGAAACATGAGCTCTTTGATTTGTCTGGTTCAAAGGGGATTTTAAGTTACTTGTGGAGTGAATTCTCAACATCTCAAAAATCTTGGTCGCTTTCTCTGGCAAACCAGTTAAGCATGACAGGAAAATCTACATTTCATTCGTCAAACTCTCCTTCAGTGACCAACAAAATTACAAAAATGTGTAGCAATTTCTTTAGTCCATGGGTACACTTTTACCTCAGCAGAGCACAGTAATCCTGGTGCAAATCTTATTGTAATTTCATGAAAATATAAACAAATTAGTAAAAAAAAAAAGTAAATAAGTATTTGGAAGTCATTGATTCACAATTTTTCCACTCATACACTAATAACAGTGTCTTCGTCTTCTGCTGCTGCACATCCATCTGCATACCAAAATGTGCTGTAAACACGGAATCACTGGTCGGGGCTCAGCTGTGCAGCTGACAGAATGACAGCTATCTCTGACACCTACCTGTCAAGCAGGTGGAGTGTTGTGCTTAAGTCACATTGCAATCAGTCTCATTTGCAATGCTAAGCAAGTTCATGCAAGGTTTTGTAGGCAAACCAAGTAAGCGCCCGTCATGGATTCAAACCACTAATTCAATAATCCTTTCATGAAAAAAAAAAACAACCAGAGAAAAAAAAAAAACTGTTGTGATGAGTACAGATAATCTTTGAAAGAAAGGCAGTGTCCATGAAACATGCAGAAAGTATACGACATGCAGGAATTTATTTTCCCCAGTTGCATCATGTGCCTAGAAAACCAACAGGCAGGCGAGAAGCAACAGATCTCATTTGCATTGGTGCTCAGTGCCTCAACAGTTCCAGCTCTCAAAGTAGGTCAACACAAATCGGTGCCTCTGAAAATGATAACAAAAGGTGAGACCCCCTGCTCTCTCAGGGGTTAGCGCTCCGCCTTTGAGAGTCTCGGATGCTCCAAATGGCAAAATATGCCATATCAGCACACTCCAAATCTGTTGGCATTATGCTCGGGCACATTAAGACATACTTTTGTATTTAATACCCCGAGGTGCTCAGCAGCCATCGTGAAATTTTAACAAGACAATAGCAAATACACACTTTGTAAATATGCACAGTTTTGTTAGGAGGCACTGAGGTTGATATTAGAACAGTGTTAGTGTGTGACGGGAGCTCCTGCGAAGACCGAGTGTGCCACTGTAGCCTCATCCTTTTTCATCAGTGTGTTTTCCCAACCCGAAAAGTGAGCTGGAAAACACACCCTATTCCTCTGGGGCTGTGTAGCTTTGAGCAAAGTGCACTTCACCTACAAGAGTAAGTCAGGCCACTGTATAGCACCTCAGTGCAGCTATGCTGCCATTACATACACACACAAATACACTCCGGCATGTCCTCTCCTACTCCCCGACTCTCACAGAATCTTGCCATACCCTTTCTCTCGTTGCCTCCTAATCTCACACATCCACACGCATGCCCTCTGTCAGTTTGAACAATTCATGTCTAGAGACCGAGCTTCATGCACAATTAATGTCTCTGCTGTCCAGATGATTAACGTTACACAATTCACATTCCCAAGCGCTACCTAAATTCCACTCTCCTCCCGTTTCACCTTCTGTGTTGAGCTCACTCCTGGGCCTCAGGTAAAAATAGCTGCTCCACCCTGTTCCTCTCCGCTGTCACACAATGTGCCGTGCCTCCACAGGGATACAAGACCTGGGAAGAAATGTCTTTATTGGGAAAGAAGCATACTTGTTGTGTCTTAAAAACACATTGCACCAGAGGTTTTTGGATTTAAAAGGGGTGCATACAATTGGACTAGGATAGGCATTATACTTCAGCTACTGGAATATGTGTAGAAAAATTATAGATAAAAGTACAGTATTAGCTTGTTCTCACTGCACGCATAATGAAAATTAGAGGAATAATTATACTTCATGTCATCGCCATTGGTACAATTCAAGATAACCCACTAAATGTATTAGGAGAAATGCTCTTTGATAATATTAATATTGTAGCTTCAATAAGAGGCAAATACAGAAGGGAAAATGAACAATTTCTCTTTTGGTTATGTTTTATTTATTTATATTCTACTAGATATTGGCCTGATTCCAATATCTTAAACCTCAATCATTTAGGCCCGCCTTGAAGAAATTCCATATGTGATTTAAAGATACTGAAAGAAAGAATAGCAATATAGGATTAAGCTCCAACTGGTATTCAGTAGTTAAATTTACTGACAGGGTTTTTAGGCCAAAAGCCCTCTCTCTGTGTTACATTTCTTACTTTGCAGTTGACTGATAGACGATGTCCAGGGTAACACAAACGAATAAAGTCAATCTTTTATAGGACCTCCTATCAATATGACAAATTTAAACTGCTGAAGCCTGATATTAGCTCCAAGAGGACCTAAATGCATTGTAATGAGGACAGCAAATGGTATCCCTCATTACTTATACTGAAATCACCTCAGAAACTGGCCAGCTTGTACCTCCTCAACATTATATATATGGAATGTAGACACAATAGAGCAAAGGTTTAACTTTGAATTTAAATGTCCAAAATTTGACATCCACTTAGTAACAGGTTTGCTGAAAGCATATGATAAAGCGATGCATTTTAAAGCATTTTCCTTTCAGTTTGCTTTGGTGACTTTCTGCCCCAGCTGTCACAGATAATCAAATACAACTTCAAGTAGAATTGTCAAAACTTACCTTTGATGAATGATGGAAAAACAGCTTTTTGAAGGCTCACGAATACTGTATCCTGTCTGCCATATTGGTGATAAGATGGGATGTGAAGTCGTACCCTGTGGCCACAAAGCTCACATTAGGAGTTAGCAGAAGCTCTCCTCCAAGGCATATCTCTTCAAGTAAAAGCATTTGCTAAAGGTGTTGATATCATCCACAAATTGAGCCACCCAGTCAGCTGACCAACAAGTTTGCAGACAAGGCATAGTCTTCTCAACTAATCAAATAGAGGAGAGTAATTGTGGTTCAAAAGCTATTGCTATAGCAATGTTTGTAGAAGAGACTGGCTTCAAAATGTTGAAGATGTATTAAAGACAAAAAAAAACAGACACTTACTCCTAAGGTTTTGACTGGCTGAAAGATTTATAGACTGAGGCTATCATAATGTCAGTGAAAATATACAAGGATGGTTTTTAAAAACATTAAAGAAGATAAAAAGGATAACTGTGACTTATTGATAAAATAGTGACATAAGACCAAACAACAATGGGACACTTGAATAACAGACACATTTCCAATAAAGTCACACAACTTTGAAAAAATGATGTGTTGTCCCTGTGTGTGTGTAAGTGTAAACTTAAAGACCATGATTAAGTCAAAGCTTCTCATTCTGATCTCCACTGACGTGTGATATAATCTACTGTACGTCATGCCTCAAGTTGTTTGCAAGCAAAATATGAAATTAAGGAGGGAAAGTGTTAGTTTCAAGTTATAATAGCTACGTTTGATTATCACCCTCACCTTCTTCTTCAAAGCTGGATAATGTGTGTCAGCTGTGTTGTGAGCATGTGGGCATGCTGCCACTCTCCAATCAACGCTGATTGAGTCCAGGTGCAAGTTTGTCCTTCCAAGTGAATCGATACCAATCCACCAAGCACATTTGCTCGCGTTCGCACCAAACCCCTTGAATCACACTATGCTGTGTTTTCTTTGGAAATGGTATCCCATTTACATCACGGACATAGTGTGCCAACCTCACATAACTGTGCAGCAGACTTTGGGTTCTGCATTGTCCTGTAGCAGTAGATGTTTGATTCCAGCTGTCCCTGCATCGTGTTTCAGAGTGTAACACAGCGTGTGCCCGGCTGTACAATTGACAACCAGAATAACTGCCACTTTGAACAAACTTTGTGGAGCAGGTGATGCGAAGCTTGTTTTATTCTGTCGTTTATCTATATATGAGCATATCTCAATTGGCATTTATTAAATAAAGCATACACTTCCTGAAATAAGTATGTGACTATCATTTCTGAAAAGGTTAAACAATAGTCTTAACACATTCCAAGGGAAGTAACTGTCAGAGGTATGACTGAGTACTGCCACTACTGATATTACATAGCTTACATAGACAGCTCCTGTACTGTACGTCTTGTCAGAGTAATACAACTGCTTCTTGTCTAACATGACAAAATGGCTTCTCACATTTAAAAGCAATCATGAACAGGGAGGACTTCCCACAAACTTCCCTTTGTCCTACAACTTATTACCCTGTCTCTCTTTAACAAGAAGCAGGCGTGCTTGAATGGAAGAATGGCTCTGTCCTTCACACTGTCTGATTTGCTTAGGAAAGGCACTCACGTCTAATACTAATCTGAACGACAGCAGTGGAAATCTTGGCTCACTTTCAGAGGCTAGATTGGGCCTGGCCCAGTGACCTTCTCTGAAAGAACATGGAAAGTTTGCCGGCTCAATATGTCACAGGCAGCATGAGCTTAGTAGAGAACAAGAAAGCAGTGATTAAATGGGTTAGATCCATAGCTGGCTTCGGTAGGTGTCAGGAGAAGTGCAGCTCTGGTTGAACTATGAAATTATTGGAATTTGTGTCAAAATGAAACCTTGTCTTCATGGATGCATTCAGGTTTACAGAGGAGAGAATCAAATAAAAAAACGAGCAATTTCACACATAAGCCACTCCTGATTTTAAAGGTTATTGAATATAGTTTTCTGGCTAAAAGACAGGGGGAATTTAATTCACTATACTTAAACGTTCAACACATAAACAGCGATCAATAAAGGCAGGCCGACCTAATAATAAATGACAAAGCTATAGTTTTTTTTGGCGCTAAACATAAGAGTTCCCTTTGAGGCATCTTGCTGGATAAAAACAGATCCCAGATGTCCCCAAAAATCACTGCTTCCCTGACGTAAACAACTGATAATTCAGAAACCGAACATTTATTATGGCATAATTATAACAAGTGAAGTAAGTTTAAAGCAAATTAGTCTCACAGGAAGTTGAAATAAAGTGTTAAATGGGGTTAATTGAATTGTAAGCCTTGTCACAGAAGATTATCAAGTCCGAGAAACACCACTTTAATTGCGTTATTACCATGTGGATTAAGGCATGGGGTATTTTTGTCCAGTAATTATAGCTTGAAAGTCCGCACATTTTAATGCACTTAAGTCAAGATGATTTGAGCGGAAATTTTTGACAGTCCAAAGACGTGGAAAAGTTCCATTACATAATATGTTTGTAATGCTTTGGGACAACACTGACACTTTAGTTGTTATGTTGCCTCTAGAATAAAGATTAAAGGGATATATGGAGATGATAAGTAATTAATTTGACAAGACAAGGCTTTGATTTGGTACCGTTTATGTATCAGAGAAGGGAATCAGTAGAAACTTTAGCATCTGTTCATCTTTAACACCTTCTACTGTATTTAAAAATACTCTTTGAAGAATTTCAAAAAGTGTGCTGACCCTTCCATTAGCTTAGAGTGAGTTTGGTCAGATTCTCTTAGCAGCATGACTGTCATTTCCTAAGTCTTTATGAATTTCTTTGACCATCTTTTCTAATCATATGACCTTTTCCAACAAGCTCAAGAAAACATGCTATTGGTAAGACTATAAGTATGTATTTTACTGAATTCGTGATACATTTGAAATTAAAACAAGAGAATTCTCAAACCGTCGTACACTGTTTTCTTGACGTTGGGGGGGTTCGGTGTAAAAGAAGTCGGTATGTCACATATGACACTTTTCACAACATTGTAGCAAGAAGTGAAGATACTGAAGACCAAATGATAATCATGATTCAAGAGCAACCAGCTCTAAATGACACTTCTGAAAAACACAAATACATGCTGCTATGTTTAAATGATAATTTTTTTAAAACTTCAGTTTCTTTTGAAATCTATGCTGTTTTACAGTTTCCCTTTTTCGCAATGTGCTTACTACCGCCCCCTTTTGTATAGGCGAGTTATGCTTTCTTTTGCATGGATTGTCGGTTCTGGTTGGCAGTTGGAAGTTGCCTTTAGTGTGGCGACATTAGGAGACACAGCTTGAGCTTCTTGTCACCAGTGGTTTTATACGTTAGTGAAAAGCCCTAATTAATCTGTGGGTGAAACAGAAAAGCAAATGTGTGACTCCAAGGGGAAATTAACTGATAACATGGAATGGATTCAGTTACAGATATTATAAAGAGCTGTGAACAAAAAATGAACTTACTTAATATTTAATCAGAGAAGTATTTTAAGCAATTTCCTCTTTTAGGAAAATTTCCTCTAATGCAACAATTTGGTTGACAAATGATGTCCTCATTGGTCCAATTAGAACTGTTGTCAGTGTTAATATAGAAATGCTAACACACTTAATCGAATAACGACCCACATATTTGCCCTGCCATTGTATACGAACATCAGAATTGAGCAAATTTAGCCAACAGAGATGCTCGGAAGACATTTCTACTGTGAAGCTGTTATTGGTGCTGTTGATGGTGGTGAGGACATTAAGTAGTTTTCAAGATCAACTATCTCCAGAGAAGCTGAAGTCTTTATGTGGAGTGTTAATGTTACTGGAGGTGTATCTGCACTTTGCACTGATGGAGCATCAAACCTGCTCTTTTAGTGCCTTATTGATCCCCACCTCCCGCATTTCATATTATGGCGAGATAGCACGAGGAGTTTTACTGCTCAGAGTTTGGAGATGTCCATTGCTCAGGAGCACCACAGGGCAGATGTTTCCCGATGCAGGAATTTGATCATGACCCGGCGGTGTCCCCACTTTCTCTTACTTCTCACGTCCATGTATTCAACATCCAGGGAACCCCGCACAGTTATAGAGTGTCATTAGCCTAATGGACGGGAGCACAGAATAGCAAGAATGAATGATTGCATTATGGTGCCATTTGCTGCAGACTGTACACTGATATAAATAGTCCAAACAAACAATAACTGACCATGTGCCCACTCTACTGTATTGTGAAGCTTTGCTATGTGATACATCAAGCTGGGGTCTGAGAAAGAGGGAGATATGCTCTCGTGTTCACTTGTATCAGATCAAGTGGCGTGGGTGGGGGCTAAGTAGCTGGGAACTGGATTTAGACACAACCACCCGATCAGCCAGGACCACTCTGCTAAAAGATACACAAGTATCAGATAAGTGAGAGAGGGAAAAGGACAGTTTGAGAGAAGGGAGGAAGAGAGCACTCAGGTTATCCTTCCTCTGCCATCTAGTAAAGAATGCTTGAATGAAGCCACTAAAAAAAACAAGATCCAACTAGTTTGAGACCGTTTAAATAACAAATAAAGACTGGACTGCTACTGCAGCAGTACATTTTCCAAAGCGATGGTTCTCAAGTGAAGGGTTGGACCATCATATGTGGTTGGAAAATTAAATTGAGGGAATGAGAGCTCATTTATTGCCTGAAATTTTAAATGATCTTTCATTGTTCCTGTGGAATAAATTACATCTTATCAGGCTTCTAAAAATGATGAATATGGGCCTTAGACAGTGCACAACGAAGGCACTGTTTTACCAAGGGGGATTTTTATCTTTTTCCAAACCCACAGCAACTAACAGCAACTGCTGATTTGTTTTGGGCATCTTGGAGTCATAAACGGATGCAGAGCAAAGACTTCACTGTTTTCTACTCAACTAAAAACTGGCATAGTTTTTAAAAGCTGGCTAACAGCTAACAGTAACAGTTATTCATACTGGTAATTTATACTTAACTTATACTAAGTCCATCAAAGAATCTTTGACACAGGAACAGTCCCTTTTTCGAGATTTCATGATGTAGCATCTTAGAGAGGCAGTTGTTGAGGATTGTTCCTCCACCTCGAGAAGTCCCAAAAAAAAGTGAAAGAAGAACCAAGAGATGAAAAGCTCAGTCTTCTCTGACCAGTCTAAAATCTGAGTTTCTTACTCTTGAAGATCAGTTATTTTTTGTTGCCATCATTCAGCCAGGTTCGAGCATATAGGTGACAAAACGTTTCATACAAACTTCCTGTTTGAGATTATAGAGACTATTTACACAATGTATACTAAGTCATTTTAACTCATGTTGCACGTTGAATTTTATTTTCACTGCTTCTGCCTAATGTCGTTAATCCAGTCTGTAACTGACTGTAAATTACCTACTTCTGTGAAGGAAACAAGCATATTTGATTTGTTGGTATTTTGAATGAAGTCATTAAGTATCGAAGTCATGGAAATTATGCTAATTGTTATTGATGCTATTCTATGATTGCTAAATAATTACCAAGGATATGCTTCCCTCATCATCTCCACATTTACATGCCGCTCTCTACATCGGCTTGTTAGCGACAGTGCTGTGATGCTGGGCCTATCAGGATCCACTCTCCCACCACCTGCACACTTTGGAGTGTGGGAGCATGGGGACGGATTGTCTGCAGGGTGCCATCACAGCTTTGGCCCAAAGAGCCCCATCGCAGCCTTGTCATGTTGAGTCAGTCCTGCTTCGTCTCTTTTCTCTCCCTGTCTTCCTTTTTTGGTCAGGTGATGCACCCGCTGAAAAAGCTTGGCCGTCTGCATCCGGAGCCCTAACGCTCTCTGTCAGCTGGCTGTCCCTGCGGTCACAGTGGAGATTCATCTTTCTGCTGATGTCCCGTCTGTGTGGCAGAGAGTTGCCAGCTCCAGCATTCTTAAAGGCCTGCCATGGCCTGGAGGCACAGGAGACAGGTAAATCTAAGTGCGTCAAAGCAACGCTGATCTGTTGGTAAATGGCAGAAGGGCCAAATTAACAAATGATTGCCTTCTGGATCTGATTCTGGTGCTAATCCATCAACAAAATCTATGAATACCCACACATCATTACAGACACTAAAACAATTAAATCTTTTAGGTTTCCCTTTTTCTTTCTTTTTCTTATTTATTTATTTATTTTTTTCTAATTAATACGCCACGTCTTGGGCACACTCGAGGTAATTAACATTGTTTTTTGCCAGCAACACACAGCAGATGGTGATTGAAAATAGAGGGATGAGTCGCTCAATCAACCACCATTTGTCTGTAGCCATTAATTATCTAGCGAAGAATACATTCAGTCCCAAAGTTGATAGTTTGGGGGGGGAAGAAGAATACTGTCCTTCTGTTCCTCATTACTCTTTAACAGCAAAAACTGCTGAAACTAGAATGCTGGATGGGGAGATTGTGATTTTAATAGCACTGTCATTATCTTCTCCCATAAGGTAGCATACGATAGAAGGCTGGTGGGAGAAAAAAATGGTGCTAACAAAAACGAGTTTCAGTAATTGAAAGCCAAGCAACATCCTGCTCAGATTCATCAAAGACCACTTTCAGAAATGATAGGAACAAAATGTGCAGTTGTATTCAAGACGATGGGTCCAGAAACTGCCACAGGAAATGTTTATTTTGCCGATGGACTGGTTCACATGACTACAGCGAGAGAACACCACAGGTCATGTGACCTAACTAATCATTCCTAATAGGTAAATGTTATCTGATTGGAATAACAGCCTCCTGCCTGTCGCTACTGTCATGATATCACGACATGTCTAATGGTAGCTTCTCCCTCAAATTCCTTCAAACTCTCACCGATTTAGCTTCACTCCCGAGGGACTGACTTCTGCACGGCAACAGATTAACACCAAACAATAAGCTTCTAGAAATCCTCAATCTGTACAGAGATAAACTGTGCTAGAGAGACTCACATAAAGAGAAAATAAGTTTTGGGGTTTGAGCAGAGAAAAACCTTGGAGCTGAGCGGCACAGCATCAAATCCTGGCATCAGTTCTTTGATGTCTCGTTGACACAGCCAGGAGCTCCCTAACCTCTTTGGCACTGCAATCTTGTCACTATTTTCTGCCAACCTTTTAGTCAGACATAATCAGTGTCAGCTAACCTTAATTATTGTGATAAAAGCTATGATAAATGTGAATTCTGTGTCAGCTGTTGTCTTTTCATAGTGAAAATAAATTTGCACTTTTAATACACATCCAGGGAGGCTGAGAATTAGGACAGAGTTCTTTAAAGTAAATTACCAACAAGGCTGCTAATGTTCCACCTCACAGGCTTTAATTAACTAGTATCAGGTAGTTTATAGTCAAAGTCTGAGTTTCCCATATCATGCCTTGCTTACAGCATACTGAAACAGGAAAGAACATTTGGCAAAACTGTAGTAAAAGTAGGATATCCTCATGAAAAACTGCCAACTGCTCTTTACAACTTGGCCACCAAAACAGAAAGCATGTACACTTTCTTGTCACATTGTTGGAAACAGAGCGTGTCTAGTCAGTGCCATTATTAGGATTTCAAGAGCATCCAACAAGGCAGCTGCAGCTACTGTAGATGCCAAATGAAATGCAGAGCTATACAACTCAACTGCAGAATCTCAGTGTTTGTCCCACAGAGAGCCCAGCCCCATCAAAACCTGTTATCTCCAAGGCTACCACTTACTTCCAACTGGAGAAGAGATAGCTGCTTATCTACTAGTTAATAATAAGAAAAGACACATAACGGATAAAAAAAGCCATCCTATCATGATGGAAAGAGAGAGGTGCAGGAAAAAGGCCGACAGGGGAGCAGAGAGATTTCCAGGGACAGTTTCATTCTGTGGAAAGGGCAAGCAGAGAGAGACCTCCCGCTGTAATACGGCAGCCAAGCTGAAATGAAAGCCAGCCGCTCTCTTCTCTGGGGCTAAACAGAGGCCTTAATAAAAAACACAATCAGACCCCCAACCTTAAAGTTTAATGCACATTCTCCCCATATTTCTCTTTCCACCTGTAGAAAAAAGACTTGGTGGAAGCCTCTGGTGTGATCCCAGCTCTTAGGCTAGAATGTGAGCGTGTGTTACAGAAAAGTGGGGGTTGTTATAGTCATAATGAAGCCCCATTGAATATCAAGCACACCATCAAGTCGCTTTAGCTCTCCATCGCGTTAATGAAATTGTTCCCCCCAACTTTTTTAATTAAGTTGCTTACTCCCGGTGTGGAATCAAGTTGTGGACACAGACAAAGACGACAGTGTTCTCTCGCAGAATTTCAAAGAGGGAAGCGGCTCTGAATTAGAGTTTCTTTATTAGGAGAGAAACTTAAGTGAGACAGATGTGCTGAGGATGTATGTCATTTTCCTCATCAGTCAGCTTTCATTCAACACTTTGAAATATAGTGGGCATGGGATGAGGGGATGGTAAATCTATTCTAAATCCACTTGTTCCCTAACTTCTAAATCTCTCATTTAAAAAATTTCAAGGATGTCTCCTTGATAGTAATCAGAGAACACAAATCATCATCATTCCTCGGCACTGAGTGAAAGTGGTACAACGGTGCTTGATGAAGGGACATTCATCATTTCAAGGAAAGACAGATCACAGAGACGCCACCAAAGGATAGACTGCTTTTTTTTTTTTTTCAAACACATTTCCCTTTATTGGCATGGTGAGGCTGATGAGAATTGCACATAAAAAATAAAAATTCACAAGAAAGTAGTACAATAGGTAGAACCACAAAGGCATTGGTAAGGACTTGGCAGAAGGCAACGTGGATAGGACACAAACAGGTAACAACCCAGAGCAATAATCCCCCCTCCCCCCAAACACACACACACACACGCACACCCACACACACCCAAACAACACGCATACACACACAAACATTTGCCAATAAACATTTTGTCCTTCCAAAAGAAACATGATTACCCAACAAACGTTTAAGCAGTGGCAGAGTACTCAATGGGTCATATTATTAAAAAGTCTGCCACAGTTGAAATTTGAACCAGGTGGTGTTATAATATATTTCTACTCTAGGCAATTTACAAAGCTTTTTTTTTTTTTCCATTTTTTTTTTTATTACAATGATTAAAGCCACATCTATCAAATGGGACACGACACCATTACCCAAACGCTATACAGACAGCAAAAAGTAAAACAATGTCTTAACACACAGGTAAAGTTTTTTTCAATCTCTCCGTCAGCCCTAACTCTACCAATTTTTACCTCTTTGCATCATAAAAATGAGCTGTTTCTTGTCTCGCATAGTCAAACTCCATGAAAGGAAGCCTGTGATCAGCAAGGCTTTTACACAAAAGATTTCTCTTTCCTGTGATGGAAGCTGGTTCTCTCATTACTTGGCTTGTGCTAGAAACGGGATATTAATTGAACCAGAAACCGCAAGGTTACCTTTTATGTCACGTTGACGGCGCTGTGATATCTGGACTGTGAGTGGGGGTAGGAAGCGGGTGGAGTAGCACGGGAGGGGGGTGGCTGACGGAACTGGGTGCGGCATGCGATACAATGTTGAGTACTTTTCTTTAGGCTTATAGAATGTCATTTAAAATGTGCCAGTTTAGGCAGCTGAGAGGCAGATATCCAGAGTGGTTTAGGCTGCACCGACTGGCATCCTGTAATAGCCATGCACTACACAACAAACAGTTTCAACTCGACATATTTTTTACACACAGGGATGAGTTAAGAGTCAGTCACATTTGCACAGATATAATGCGGGCGACACAATCACATAGACTCAGCAACATCTTAAAGGGAAGAGCAGGTGACAGCGGGGGACATTCATGTGTTCACCGCCAAGGGTCATGTGATGAGAAGCCAAGGTACTGGACTGGAGGAATCCTAACTACCAGCGACTGGGTAATGGGTCAAGTCCAAAAATCACACAACAGTAGAAGCTAAAATACAACTCTGAAAAATAATTTATTGCTTTTTATATTTTTTTTCTTCTTCCATTTATATTATTATCGTCATCATTAATCATCTTGTAATTACTGTGAATAATATTAGTGATATATATATTTTGTACATCAAATACAAGATCTTTAAAAAATTCAGGAAAAGGAAATTGTAAACTTTTGTTTGGCATTCACATAATCAAGCATGAGTGGAGAGATGACAACATGTCACGTGTACACAGCGGTGCAACAAAATTCCTGCAAAATCATTTTATTGCTTCATGTTCTGTGTTTGTATGAAAAACCCAGTTAGGTGCTGCAGATATGACTGATAGTGGAGACGAATTACTAACAGATGAGGGCCTGACTGCTGGACTGATTAGCTAAATGTTTTGATTGTTTCGGAAGGCATAGAAGGTAATATTATCCCCAACAAACCATTTATTGTACACCCTGTCTAGTGATTTCAAGTTAAATAACAAAAATCAAAAGACCTAACATAAATAGCATAAAAATTTCATGAGGCACGCCATGTAAAATGGAGTCCATAAATATTTTTGATTCAAATATTAAAATAAATACATAAATATGCGCTTGGACTGATTTTAAAGATTTGAAAGCAGTTTTTCTCTCTAATCAAATAAGAACCATAAAAGCAAATAAATCAAAGTCTTATACATACATGTACACATACATACATATATATATATATATATATATATATATATATATACATATACATATATACATATATAGAGTTAAAAAAATGGGGTATCATTTTTTTACAATCATGAAAAACATGTTAAAAATGCATTTTACACTGGTTGTATAAGCAAAAACACTGATTGAGAAACTTTAAAAACAGAGAAAACTATACATGGCTGACTGTTCTCTTCCCCAACAAAATAACTTAAAAAAGGACATTTGTTCACATGCTCCCGCAAAATGAGCATTCGGACATGTCTTTTTTCTTTTTTACAATCATATCATGTCTTCTAAACATCGTGTAGATGTACAATATGTTTTACATAATTGTAATAGCTACAGATAGACATTCTGAATTAAGAAATTTTGCTCTTCATTTTAAAAAAGGCTGCGTTTTACAGTGCATAGCTGTAACAAATAAAGAACTTCGATATGTACATGAAATAAAAATATTCCTTTTTATATCATTTGTAAATACACGGCTACATTTCTCCTTGAAATGTAGACAACAATGTTACCTTGAGAATTTTACCTCCAAGATACAATTACCTATTCTCTTGTTTGTAATGTAACACCAGATCCAAACACCAGATTTAAAAGGAAAAGGAAAGAAAAATCAACAGCAAAAGAAAACAAATCTGGTTGAACAAGCTGCACTGCATGTCTTCACCCCAAAAAGAATTGTGGGTATTGTAGTGCTTGGAGAAAAAGAAAAAACTGTGAAAGTGTTTCTTTTTTTCTTCTTCTTCTTCTTGTTCTTTAACTTATGGTTGTACAGCAGTAGAGTGCATCAAAGCTGTGCACCAAATTCTGAGGGTTCACTGGCTTTCCCAGAATGCAATGTCTCTTCCCAGCTCTTCAGCAGCTATGTTCATGTAAACTTTATTTTTAATATATTCATTTATATTGATATAGGTCTATAGACTTATTCTTACATACTCTATGAAAGAGTGTAAAACTTCTGGTAATCTCGTTGTCAAAGGAGCGAGAAACAACAGTGAGGTATAAGAAGTCCCTCTTTGTGACAGACAGCAGGCGCCACTGAGCTGGTTACCTTCTCAGGCTGCACTGGGCCTCCCTCAGTAAGCTGTCAAAATCCATGGAGTCATACTTGCTTTTTGTGGAGGCTGGATCAAAGTCATCAGAATGGGAGTCTGGGAGGAGGAAATGAGGGTTTTGGTTAATGTTGATCAGAGCAGTACTTCTTTGAAAACATGCATAGGGGGAAAAAATCCCCTTGTTAGAGGACTTTATGGTGAGACTCTGTTATTGTTCAGTCATGTGCAGCTCCAGTGTTAATCTGATAGTTTCTATCCTGTTAACCCTGGGGGTCATCTTCCTAAAAAATGTATTTGTCATGTCTGTGACACTGCAGTAAGAGCAGAGGTGCTAAACCTTCTCAAAATGATGATGAAAACTTAACTGAAATTTCAGGTTAATGCACAACCTAATGTATATCCTGTCAGAGTTAAAGGGTGAATGGTTATACGCGAGACAATTTCATGGCCGGCTGCAGTAAATAGTTAAAAAACGTGTCAATCAATAAATGCATGCTGCAGTAGCAACCTAGCATAAAATTCCGACACTGATGCTGCCTCTGAAGTTTTTTCTTTTAATAAGCCTGGGTAAAGTTCAAAATTTCGTTCACCACATGTACAAAGAAATTCAGAATAAATAAACAATGTATAGAAATAAAAAAATAATCGTAAACATAATGAACAATTGATACCGAAAAGCTCAAGGAATCTTTTGATTTTGCTCAATATTTCGTTTTTGAGTATATGAAAAGACACAAATGTAGAAGGAAGGTAGATTTTTGAGCCAAATAGTTTTGTGGATATGATGTTTTTTCCAGAATGTTCATCAAACTGAAAGTAAAGATTTAATCAGCAGATAAGTTAGCCTTGTTGAACATAAGTAAAATGTAATTCAATAAAAGACTCTTGCACAGAATTCTGGCCAAGTTTCTTTGTAAATGAAACATTTTTCTGAAAAGCAGTGGCACGAGAACGTTCTCCAAACACAGGTTCAACAGTGTCTGTGCCGCCATGATAAAAAGTGCAGCTGTTGTTCATATTTACTAAATACAGTTATTCATTATTTTCTATGTTATATTTTGACATGTGTCACCAATATGTGCACATTGCAATCATCATAACCTCTAACAGATTGAAGTATTTGTGAACTGTTTTTCAAAATTGGTGACTCCGCTTATGTAGATGGGACTTGTTATTTTAACAAGTGGGTGTCAGCATGTGCACTCTGTGCCAAATAGTTTGGCACTGATTTGATAACCATAATGAATTCAGAAAGTGAAATGTGAGCATGGGAGATTTTTTTTTAAGTGTGATCAAAACAAAAATGCATAATATTTCTTGGAGAATACCGCAGTGTGAAGGAGGTGGAAACTGTCTGTGGCTCATGCATTTAAAAAAAAAAAAGAGTTAACTGTTAACAATGTCTTGTTGATGGATTACAACAGCAACATGATTCCGACAGGTAACAAGGCTCTCAGGATATGATGTGTAATACACACTACTTTATAGTGGATCTGGAAAGATACATACTACTAGTAATTCACTCGGAAGTATGTTGAATGAAAGTACATATATTGATAATGTAGTTCAAAGTATGGAATTTCAGGCACAGTGTGCAATGAGAATAGAGGCAACTGATATTAAACCGTACCCTCCCGTCAGTTCATCTCTCATATGTCCTGTTTTTCTCGATCAACCTGATAATACATAAAGAGTGTCTTATCTGAGCCAACAGACAGCTTCACAAATGGGGCTCCTACAGGGCCCAGCAGCACACTCCACGAGCTTTGAGAAATGGGAATGACCATGGCAGCTCGGAGACGCCAGTTGTGATCTAATGCAATGGCCCAGGGCTGGATTGTGTCTCGCCGCACACCTTGAGGGATGAAAAATACCCAGGTGCTCTACTTAAAACTAATGGACAGTGTCTCAAAAAAAAAGGAAAAAAAAGCACGGGAAGAGGTTTGGATACCACACTATTAGAAAATGCTCCTCTCAATCTCTTTATCCTGTGCTATCAATATGGGCTTGACCGAAATAGCCTGTTCCTGACAAAGAGGCAGCTGAATGAAGGCCTTTCCATTTCAGTAGACTGATTAGTCAATCTCAGTATAATGTCTTTCCTCAAGGCTTTAGGATTAGCAACTGTTTCTGTGTGTCATGTACTCTTTTCAAAGGCTAATAGCTTAAGCATGTCCTTTGAAACTGTGCGGTAACCACTTCATTTATTTAGAAAAGTGCTCTTTTTCTCTTACGTGACCCACTGACCCTGCTGAAGCAGTATATTTTCGATTTCTTGACCTCACATATTGCTGTTAAAATGTAAGAGTCGACATGTATCATCCACATCATCATCAAATGGAAATGAGGAACTTTTATGGCTGCGCAAATACCTAAAATAATGGCGTATCATATTTCTCTACCTTTAGTCATTTTGCAACAAACAGAGGGAAATAAAAGAAGTACTCGACTGTCTCCATATGTCAAAAGTGGAACATCATGCCAAAGGGAAAAGCTTCAATTTCACTGATTACTTGCATTATTTATTAAATTAATCATTCAGCCTTTTGCTATATCCCTTTCAGTTTGATTTTTTGTTTGATCTTTATGCACTGACGTGTATATATATATATATAAGCGATGCATGTTTACTCTCAGGAGACACTTAGATGAATTCTGCTAAACTGCAGTCTGCCACAACCTCCACACTCCCAGTACAGGCAGCAGGGAGTGGGCCACTAGAGAGACTGTGTAAGCGACAGGCCTCAATGTGAGCCATCAAAGCTCCGCCTTGTTTCAGCACCCTAACAGTTGACCACAGATGGACTCAAACTCAAGTAAGGGTTGCTGAAACCCTCTCCCACCTTCCCTCTTCTTACCTAATTTATCTTCTTCTTTTTTCTAGCTTATTTTTCCACTTATAATTTTCCCCCTCATAATCTAAAAGGGATCCCACAGACATGTATGGCTCACATGCTTTTAGGTGCTATCTTGCCATATAATGTCTTGCTTTTCATATAAAAAAGCAGAAACATGCATCTCACGTTCACGTGAGTCATGGAGTCTGTCTCATTCTTCCATAAGATACCACAGCTACTCGCGTGGAGGAAATGGAGCTCTATTCTCCGCATGTTCACAGACCGACCTCTGCTCTCGCTTTGCAATCTTGAGCCGCAGATGCCTTGTGGAGACATCCAGGGCTGCAGGAAATGTTATCAGCACAGAGATGGGAATGTTTTGATCTGGAAGCATCACTCAAGGCTTTTTGCGGTCTTATTCATCCCCCCACCCCCGATTTTCCCTTTTCTTACTGACAGTCTTCAAGACACGCAAATATACCGGATGGCTGTCTGCAGGCGGCTGATGAGGAAAACAACAAAGCTGCACTTACCCAAGTCTGTATAATGTGATTTGCAGAACTGCTTTTGTCCGCCAAAGCACAGCTCGAACTGGGGCTCGTTTGACCTGCGTAAGGTGTGTCCGTTCTCAAGGGCGGCAAAGGCGTCACAAGTGTACCGGTACGTGATGAAGCCGAAATTGTCCCTGGTCAAGAATAGAAAATGACACGTCAGTGTTGCCATGGGGTAACAATGACTCAACAGAGAGGCTCGTCTTAGATGACGATCATGCTATTTATATGCAAAAGCGAATCAATAAAGGTGTATCTTTGGGGCTCTGTGGGTGTAGAGGTAGATGAATCAGGAGATGCTATGCGACTGCAAAAGCTCGGTCTTTGTCACCTTTCTTTAGCAGTTACAGCAGTTACAGCAAAAGATTTTGTCCGACCCAATCAAGAGATTAAGAATGTTCAAAACAAATGACACCCGTCTACCACAGAGGCAAACCCACATGCAGAGAAAATCCTGGAGCCTTACCCATCATCCCTCAAGTTCACTGCACATTCTTCAATTTCGCCAAAGACTTCAAAGCGACGCTTCAACTCTGTCCGGGTGCAGTCGGACCTCAGTCGCCCCACGTACACCACCCGTCTCTCCTCCTGCTCGTTAAGAGGACAGACAGAGCCGGGGAAAGAGATTAAAAGGGGGGAGTCTTTTTTTCCCTTTTCCCCTCTCTTTCTTCACCATGCTTTAATGAATTGGTCTTGATCACTCCTGTGGATACTGCCGCTGACTTTGGGCCTCCTGTTATTGTCTGTTTGTGTTCCACTGTGATTGGTTCAGCTTCCTTCCTCTTATCTGATGGAGTTGCACTTTGAAAGTGCCTTCAATCTACCTTGACACTACAATTCCTCTTTCTCTCTGCAACACATCAACCAAAAGCAGAGAGATTTTTATCAAATGATGCCATGTCTTAAGTTTGGGGCTGCTTCTTCTTTTGTGAAGTTCAAAAATAAAGCTGTGAGGTGTTTCTGCTTTATATCAGAAACGTGTTCTTTTTTTCCAGCAATGGAGCTACAATTCACAGGAAATCTGGTTGCTAAATGAGAGGTTTGTTGATATTAAAAGAACATTCTTACCCAAGCACGAGGAAACATTAAGAGGAGCTGCATTAAGCCACAAGGCAGAAAAACATTGATTTCTATGAACCTCAGAGGACATGAGGGTCATGGTGAAATAATTTAGGAACAGAATGCGCCAGGCTCCAATTATAGCTTTTGAGGAGTTTAATTGCATCTACTAATCATATAATATAGTTGAGTCCTAGGGCTATAGTGTATCACTGGTTTTATTTATTTATTCATTCATTTACTTGCTATTACTGGGGTAAGTCCATTGAGGCCTGTTGCCATTTTGAATGCTGTCTAGAGAATATATGTAAATCAGTTGCCTGATGCTAAACTCAAAGTTCACCTTTGCCCATTTGGCTTATAGCTGGGAACGTACAAATTAACTACAGATTACAGTTAAGCCTTTTCCTCTCTCTTTCATGCTTACATACTGTTTGAGACAAAAAAAAAAATGTTTGCTGAATTAGGAGTTTTGTTGCTGACAGCTGATAAATAGGTGGTCTTTTCTTGATGGCACCCTGAGGGCTGCTTATGTGTGTGTGTGAATGAGTGAAAGAATGAGGCAAAAACAGAGCGAACGACACACAGATACACTTTTACATCCCCGGCCTCCCAAACCTTGTTTGACAGCTTGAGCTTGACTGCTCATACTTGTTTGTCTCTCCCTCTCTGAAAATGTATCTGTGCCAAGCCACCTTTGCATTACTGCATCATTTAATGTGAGCTTTATCAATAGGCGGGAGCTGTGTTGCCCCACTGGAAACCTGAGTAATTTCCCACTGAGACAAGGGAAGTGTAGATAAGGGAGAAATGAGATATTCACTGAATCAGGCCGAATTTTGAAACAGATACAGGGAAAAGGGAAAGATCTCACCAGAACCAGTGGCCATATCCATTTTTTACCCTCCCTTCTTCTTGCTCTGCTAGTTTCTATTTCCCCCTATATTTCAACATTTTACCCCTGTGGTGTGATTAATAACAGTCGACAGTGTTTCCAGACGACAGAGATGTTAAAAATACACAACCCAGAGATAAAGAGGAAGAGCCTGTCGCCTGAATCATTCAGGAACTCACTTTGTATGTATTCTTTCAGCAGAGAGAAGCTCTAGTACATGACATGGGGCTGGAGGCTGCCTCATCCTAAATAATCTGTGTGCGTCTGTGGGAGGTTTCTGTGGGTTGTGCCACAGCAGTGATTACATGTGGTCTTTTATCAGCATTGGCGCAGGAATATTGAGCCAAGTCAAGCATCGAGAAGAAAAATAAATACAGCAATAGAGAAATGCGACTGTAGTTGTGTGAGTTGACTCACTATTGCTTTTTGCCTTTGCTTCTCTCTCTGCTCGGCCCTTTCAAACTCCCGCTTCTCGTAATCCAGGCGGTACTCCTCCCTCTTCAGCCTCTCATGCTGGTACTCCTCATAGCTGTCATACCTGTAGAGGAGAAGATCTGTATCACATCAATCACTGTCCTCCCCCAACCCTTAAATGTACTGTTCCTGTCTATACTTATGAAGAACAATTGCCAGAATCCACCAAGGACCAGTCTACTGATGACTGAGAAGCTCGTTGCAAAGCAAAGAACATGGACGCCTTAATAAGATGTCTTTTCACCATTGCTATGATTGTGAAGCCCGCAGGATAGGCCCGCGGGAGAGCCGGCGAGCAGCACAGTCGGGGAGCCAGGCAGCTGCAACTGTCAGCACAACTTCACATGTCATTACTTTCTGCTTAGTTAGGGCTTCATCAAGAAGGAAAGTGCTACTTTCTCTCCCACCCTAGACTAGCGCAAGACGTGTCCGTTAAGTTTTCCACTGATGAGCGACTCTCGGGCTTGTCGGGTGTCATTAGGCACGTGGGTGCCAAATCAGCTCTGAGCGCTGAGATGGTGTCAGTCTGAGCCAGTACTTTCTCTGCATATGAAATAGTCCCCTCTGCAGTGGCTCATGGAAAACTACAGATGCACCAAGTTGAATATGCATCATTTTGGGGCTGATAGCATCATGAGTGCAGTATGACTGTGCAGCAGTATGACTTGTGGTTCTTTGACACTAGTCCCTCAAAACATAATCAGTTCAACATGTCAGGTGTGAAAAGGAAATCACTGAGAAATCAAATATTTTTGAAGTGGTGAGAGCAAAAATTTCTCTCCACTGCCTTTCCTTTTTTCTTATTTTACTTACGACCTAAAAAATGCTGTCAGGCCATTGCATGAAATAAACATTTGTCCTTACCTGAAGCATACAACTAAACAAAGGTTAACAACGCATAATAAACAGGAGGTTAAATAATTCATCTAAAACAATCACCTTGGCCTGCGGCTAAGAGGAGATCGAGTCTGAGGGTGGGGGCTCTTGTGGGTTCTGGAGCGAAAAGCATTCAAATCTGTGCTGTGACGAGACCTGGAGGAAAAACAAACAATAAAAAAGTTTAATATTTTAGCAGCACAGAGGAATACTGTTAATCTTTTCTCAATTAGAAAAAAATCCAGCTATATACTGCTGACTTCTTCTAAAGTTTTTGACACATTGATTGTTTTGTTCGTTCCACTAAGAGCCATATTTACGTTTTTGCTATACAAAAGATACAATAAGATTTCATCAAGTGGTTTAATTCCACGCTAACATTTTCCTCATCTAAGTCAAGACTACAGCAACTGTTTTCAGTTCATTGCTATATTTCTTCCTTTTTTTTACACACCTGACCTGGCTTAAGCATGTTCCTACTATCTATGTTGTATGAAGAAGCGGTCAATAGTTAAAGCCCTGGTGGCCTGACTGTAGCGCTTGTACCCCTGCACTCCTTGAACTTCTGATGCTCAATTATTGAAGTGTTTCTGAAGAAGGAAGACCTGAATAATGAAAGGAGAGAAGTTTGGAAGCTCAGTGAAGCAAAGGAATGCCAGTTTAGAAAGATCGCAGATTGTATACTATATAAAGTTTAAATAGGGACCCATGCTATTCAGCATTATTCAGCTGAAGGTCTGCTTTCTTTCTTGGAAAATCCATTCCCTGTCTGGTGTTTTCAAAAAGCATGTCGGTGTCAGATTTTGACCGAGTGCCTTGAGAATATAACTGTATAATTTGTGAAAAGCCAAAGTTGGTGTAGAGTAAAGAGGAAGGGTCTGAACGACATGAAGTGATTCTATTGGCTGCGTGGAGTAAACTGACCTTTCAGTAATCATGGAAACAGAGTGAATCACTGCACTGGAGTCCTACTCTGTGAGGCACTCAATGAACTCCTACTGACAAACAGAATTTATTCACATCATTGTCAGTAACTAGTGTCTGAGTCTGTTCTTCAACCACTCCCCAAAAAACCAACACAAAAACAACAGAAACTCCCTCGGCTCTGATCAAAGGGAAGCATGGGAAATGTAGTTCTCATAGAGGGCTATGATGATAGGATTCTTTTTTGAGAGGGGTTTTGCGACTACATTCCCACAGACTGATTTGGCTTTCATCTCCAGGGATGTAAAAGAGGAGGGTTTGCCACTCAGTAAAAACAACAGCTGCCGCTTAAAACAATATCCCCGGCATCAAAAAGAAAGAAAAAAAATCCGGAGCATGCAAGGGAGCAAGTGAAGAGGGATTGTTAGAGAGGCACTCAAATAAAACTCCCTGCCTAGAGATGAAAACTCACTGTTCAAAAGTCCAGTGCCTCTGGCACCTTTCATGTTCTGATATTTTTTCTTTTTTGTTCATCTTTTGTTGGTTTAGGTAGCCCAAACCTTTGAGCCAATCCTCTCCCTGTTGTCAGATCGGAACTAAGTGTCACCCACTTGAATGGATTAATATGGTTAGTAGAACAACTGCAGACAATATGGTTAGTATCAATTCCAGTATAAAATCAAAGGAGGTCAAAAACACGATATGCTAAAAAAACTGAGTTGAAGTCTCTTGGAACTGGTGTTTTAAATGTTTTGTCTGTAATATATCACCAGTGGGTTGGGTGTGTGTCATAAAAACATATAGTTGTGTACAGGGTGTTGATAATAGTTGGAAAGGTGTGTGTGTGTGTGTGGTTGTGGAAGGTTCTGATATGATACAACCATCCAATAAGGAGATTATACATTCTATTTAGGAGTCTTTAAGGTCTATCCTGTCTCACACCAGCTCTCGTGACTGATCAGGTCTGTATTAGATTCCTAAGCTGGAACTCCTGCCAGACATTTTTAAAATGCAAGTTTGGGAAGCAGCCAAGATACACGTGTGTGGGGGGTGTTGTTTTTCTGTTTTTTTGGGCATCTGAAAACCAGCAGCCCACAATACTTGTGGAGTCTGACAACTCTGTGGGGACCAATATATATTGTATCCCACCAGTTTAAAAGGCTATTTAAAGATCAAAACTTGGACAATACATTATGTCAATGTAGTGTGCTAAGAAAGACACAAAATAAAGCATGTTTACGTGAGATACACCATACATGAAAATAGATAACTCACCAGGATGAGGGACGTCTGTCAGGTGAGCTGGACAGAGAGCGCCTTCGGTATCGTGACGAGGAACTGCGGGAGCCAGAGTGGGAACGAGAACGGGAGCGGGACCCACTGCTGGTCCAGCAAAAAGGTCTGCTGGGTGACAGGAGAAGGGAGGAAGGTGGGGAGACGGAGCCTCGTGAAGGTGAGCAGCTGGATGGTGGGGAACTGGAGGGAGAGCAGGGAGAGCAGTCAAAGAGTAGGTCCAGAGGGGTGCCCTCCCATGGATAGACAAAGCGACTCTCTCGTCCTTCGACCAGCTCTAGCTCATCGTGGAAGGGTAGAAACCCCGGGTGCAGGTAGCTGGAGCCAGGCAGCCTCTGAGAGTAATAGTTATTCTCTCCCTTCTCAAGGGATTCAGGAGCTGTAGCCTTGTTTGGTTTGCTGCTTGGTTCTCTCTCCTGACCACCCTGGCTATAGAGGGCTCGTAGAGGGTGGCCAAAGTGCTTGTTGAGTTCTGCTCTGATTTCCTGATCGCCCAGGGGCTTCCGGCTGGTAGCAGAAAGTTGCGGTTGGTCCCTAACAGTAGTGGCCCCTTGTGTGGGGATCTGAGTGGTTTGTGTCAGGGTCTGCTCTCCGAAGCCCCTGACATGGCCTGCTACTTCGTTCACGGAGGCAAAATTTGGCTGGTTAGCCAAAGGGCCAGGTGAAGGTGATGATGGAGAATAAAATGATGAAGATGTTGGTATGGCTGAGTCCTTACATTCAACTTGCCCATTCTCCACTTTGCCAGCACTGGGTAAGGGAGCAGCAGTAGCACCTAGGGTGAGTGTCATTTCCACAGCTGTAGTCATGGTCATAACCTTCTTAGTACATGCTGATGCCTGGCAATAGTCATGGTCACTGTGACCACGGGAAGTGGCTCGCTTATTGTTGCAAGTGCTGTGATGCTCCTCAAAGTCGCCCCCCACCCCATGTTGAGTGACGACACGAGGGAGGGTGCTGGATGCTTTGCTCAGGTGCGCATAAAGCTCAGTTTGTTCAGGACCCTTCCTGGTAGGGCCCCCGGCTGAGGCACCTGGGGCTGGGGCCAGAGGGCCGGCACCCAACTCACTCAGCCTGGCTCTTTTGCATGTCAAGGCTGAGGAGGAACATGGGGACAACTTGGTTTTGAGAGATGCTTTGAAAAGATTCTCTTGACTGGCTTTGTGTGGGGGCGTGGTAGGTGGTGTCAGACCTGCACAGGGAGGAAGAGACAGAGGTTGGGTGAGAGCCATAAATGGAAATAGAATCATAATGCAACCCTCCCCAAGTACCCCCCTCTCCTTTCTCCACTCACTCATCTATAAACTTCCAGGTCAGTTTATGGACAGTGGACACGGATACAGGCCTGATTAAAATATTCACTTTCACTTGGCCTAATCCGATTTTATTGCAATCTTGACAGATTAATGTAATGCTTGGTGTAACTTAATATAGCAGTGCTGTAATATGGATGACTTGCCATTCTCCTCCTCCTGACCTTGAAAAGATCCATTAAAAAAAAAAAAACACACACACAACACATCCCTTCAAGGGATGAACATAATGCATTTCATGGGGGGGGGTAAATGTATCATATCTCTACCTGCCTCTGTCCCTGACAGGAGCGAGTTCTAGGGGGCTTTGTCATTGTTTTAAAAGAGCAATCACTAACATGATGTTATGCATGTTTTGAGATTATGCAGCAACATCTGTAGTTTCAGTTGGAGGATGCTAAGCATCATGTATATTTTGGCATGCCTAATGAGGTTACCGTGGAATGATGTCGGCTATGTCATGGAAGCATAGGAAGAACTGGTGATTGGGCTGACACTCTTCTCAGATGGCATGTCCCTACTGCTTGTGCCCCCCATCCCTCCATCTCCTCCCTTGCCTCCTACAGATTTATAACCAGACAGATGGCAGTTATATGGGAAGTCCTGAGATGAGCCCACTTTATAGCATTGTTAATGCACTCACACAAACAGCCGCCGCCATTACTCTCATTCTCCCTTCCCTCATCTTCTTTAGTCTCCTTCTTTCTTTAGTTTAGCCTTGTGTTGTACTCTTTTCTCTTTTCGTGTGTCTGCTATCTTCCCTGGATCAATCTCCATTTCCCCTTTTCTGTTGCTCTCATCTCTTCCTGTTTTTTCTTACACACAAACAAATGTGCCCACACACAGAGGCACACTTGTCACTAACAGTCTCTCACTGGAGTCAAACTCAGGCACTTTGAAACACCTACGCTCTCCCCTCTTCTTTGCCATTCTTATAATGCACATCATTCTTCCGTTGCCAGTGAATTGCACCAAATGACAGCTATTAGTATCAAATCCAGTGTTAGAATATGCACCAGAGACGGCTTGGCAAAGGGATTGTGGGAGCCTGATATATAAATGTGTACGTTTCAGAAATAACTTGCTGTGTTTGGGATGCATGAGCCAAAGGGTTATCATCATACTTATTATCGAGATGTGACTGCAAGCATCCTTTTTTCACACCCTTTTCTCCCCTCCCTCGCTTTATTCTCCCAGAGCTGATGGAGAGACTGTATATTTGCATTATGCCAATTAAAAAACGAGGCAGGAGAAGGGGAGAGCGGATGTTAGACAATGCCTGAAAAACTTCTGTTTCACCAATGAAGCGCCATCTGTCCAAAACAATTGGCGCATGGGATCATAAACTAGGAGCCATTAGCAGAGCGGGTGAAATAAATCAGAGTTAGATAAATATGTGCCTCTCAGTCAAACTTGCTGCTGATGGATGATCTGCAGACACAAACACCACTCATGCAGACACTGGCAAGAAAGCGATAGAACAAGTGAGGAAAAAAAACAGGAGGGTTTTATAATCTTTTTTTTCTTCTCGTCCAGCTGTAAATCATGAGGAGACCACGGAGCGAATAACAACTCCCGGCTTAAAGAGTTGATCCGGCAGTAAGCTATGCAAATAGTAACACACAGACCACCTCTGTGTCATGAGATACAGTAATTAAAGACAACACAGCAGCACAGGGTAAATCTATTAGCTTGGCAGAGATTAGGCCTGAACAGTCACATCCCAAGGGGGGCTGGCTGCCTTTTGTAGCCTTTACCGTACCTCTCTGAGAAGGGTCAAACAAACATGCAGGCAACAAACAGTGCTTTTATTTACTATTAGGCATAATTTGGAAAGTTACAAAATGTATAGCTGACAATTAACCTGACAATTTAATCTATCTTTCTACCAGTGGCTACTACAACTCATCATAAAATAATAAAATATATTACAAGCAACAATTCACAGATAACACCATCACCGTGTGGTTGTTCTGCCATAAAGGTGGAACTGCCCATTCAGCTTACTTCCATTTGATTATCAGTACTGTTATCTCGATTGTGGTGGAATGTTACTCTAAATCAGCAAAAAGACATGTATTAGCTTAAGCCTGTGCTTGCTGGGATCTATATCCAAATATCTAATACGGCATGAGCCTTAAAAACTAATCTCTTACTACGAACGGGTCTCAGCTCTTTATGGACTAATGACTTTCCTGCTAATATTCAATCTTAAATTTTTCCAAGATGGAGAAGTCAGCTGAAGGGCTTTGTTTGACCATGCTTGTAAAATGGACGTGGTGGAACAGAACGAACACACAGATTTGGCCACAGGTCAATAGACTCGCCCACGTGCAGTAAAACAGGAGGAAATATTAACTGTGCTTAATTGCCCCAGAGCTTAAGGAGCACTGCTTTGTCCCGCCTTTAGGTCCCAACAGGCATCCCATTTGACCCTGAAAGCTTATCACCACAAAAGGGTTAAACAACACTTCAGACCAAGTCAGAAGGACAAAGGGATACCACTTGAGGTTTGAATTTCTTTACCCCATAAATAGAAGTCGCAAGAGACAGACAAGTACGAGAAAAAAATTCCACTGCTGGTAAATGAATACCAAAAAAGGGCTAGTGTTAGAGGCGCAAGGGCAGTCATTTTATTTCTATTGACCTTAGATGATTGAGCTTAAATAAATGTGTGGTACTTAAGTTAATTACCTCTAATATTGCTGCTTTTGCTGACATTCTCTTCACTTTTTTCTCTTATTGACCACTTGCATATAGCATGCTTCTAAATTCATTCTCAAAAAACTGAAATTGTCAATAATAATGGAGAGATGTTCCAACGCTGTCATAATCTCAAAAAGAAGGTCTAACATTGGACGCGACTCCCAAATCAGGTGATCTCACTGTCTGCATGAAAAAATGTAATTGCAAAAACAATTAAAGCAATACCACTTCCATTTCAATTTCCCTTTGATGTGTGGGCAAAATAAGCAGTCTGTCAGAGAGCATGAGGATTTGATAGAGAAATGTCAACTCTTCAGTCACAAAGAACGGGGGACTGATGGGAGGATTTTACTATTCAACCCTGAAGAGATTGTACAGCCTAATCAATACTCCGGCACATAAAAGTGATCTCCTATGCCTTCACCTTGAACTCTGAACTGTGACAGAGCTATCAAAATGCCGGAGAAGTCAACATTAACCCACAGCAAGCTGCAACACACAAGTAATAACTGATAGTATTAGTGGTTTGTATTATGACAAATTATATTCTATGACGATTGGAGAAGTGTGCTCACCTGGGGTTCCAGCAATCTCCACACTTAATGTGCGTTCAATGGTTTTGTTCTCAAACGGTGATCCCTTGTGGTCACTAGAAGACAAAAGAAAAAAAAAACAAAATCTTACCTTTCAGAAAAAAGTCTTGAAAAGTTTTTGTGATATAAGAAATGGAAATGAGTCACAAAAATGCCTCACAACTTGGATTTTAGTCTATATAGTTTTTTGGCTTTGTCATTTGCTGTAGTTTGCTGCTGATTTTTTTTTTTTTTTTTGCCTATAATGACGTGGAAAAACTTCTCACACTTACTTTGGAGACTCTGGGGTCAAAGGAAGTGGCAAGGTGGTTGGTTTGGCTGCAGAACACAGAGGAGCATGGGTAATTATTGACCTAAGTATGACACTCATGCAGAAGAGAAAAGGTCCACATCTGCAACATTTAAACTCAAATTGGCTGAACAAACGCATTTAAAACTACAAAAAAACCCATCCCTGGTTAGAAAGCCATACTATGGACTCTAATGTACAATGTATATTTTTCAAATTGACCCCATTTTTAACAATTGACTTTCTTAGAATATAATGTTTACTCTGTGAGGCAAGATGAAGTGATGGTTTCAGAGGTGTCTACACACAGACAGACTGCGTTCAGGACAACTGACAGATTGTAATGGAATAAAAACATACAGAGACAATGCCACAAACAAGACATATGATAGTGGGTGAGCCCCTCGCTAGACAATAAAGTCATAACCACATGCACCAACAGCAGAGGAGGGGGAAAAAAGAAGGAAGAAAGGAGAGTCAAGGAAGCTTGTGCAGTTGCCCGAGGCTCTGGCCGACTTGTGCTCCAGCGAATGTGGCTTTGGTAGCACGATGCTAAAGAGCAGCACCCGGGCTCTGAGTCTAAATGTACTTATTCAGCACACTCAGCTCAATCAGCCAAAAATGGTTCAGGAATCAACTTTGTGAATGCAAGGTGTATTGTAGCAAGACAAGGCTCACCCCTTTTCCCATCCCCTCCTTTTTAAAAAGAAATGTAATGTCTTGAATTTGAAAAGAAATGCCTCTGGGACTAGCGAAAAGCATTGGCGAGCAGGCTTTTTGCAGTCATTGGTGTTTATGTCCTCAGAATGACTGTTAGATTCAAATTAGAATACAGGTTAGTAGTGAAATCAAACTCGGAAGTGGTTAGAGCAGGAGAGGGAGAAGAGAGAGCAGAGATAAGGCCAGTGGGGGGGATGCAGTCATGATTACCTAACAACAGGTGGCCCTGGTCATCGGGGTGCTCGCTGAGTGCCTGCCTGTGTGGGTGCCCTTGCCCTTGTATGATGCAGGGAAGGGTGGGCTCTGCAATGCTAGTATCTGGGATGAGCGGGCTTGGTGGGCCCTGTGAGAGCACCGCTGCAGGGCTGCCCATGACATGGACATCATCATCATCAACACCATCATCATCATGTTCAACATCCTCCCCATGGCCCCCCTGGTTTGGCCACCCCAGCTCTAGTCCAAAGCCCATGTCTAGCCCTGGATCTAGCTGGCTAACCCAACTCTCTAGGTCTAAGGATAAAGGTGACAACAGGAGCCCTGAGTTGGGCTCTTCAACCAGGCTTGATTCCTGCTTTCTATGATCAGTGGTCCTTCTGACCGCCTCCTCTCCCAACTTAGAACAAACTTGGGCTGAGCTCTTAGACCTCTTCCCTGCCGATCTGCTTTTAGTGCTTTGTAAAGGGATAATTGTGGGTGGGGGTAGGTTGGCTGGAAATTGAGTAGGCCTCTGCTTGGAGGTGAGCAGTTGGCTAAGTAAAGGGTGCCCCGGCTTCTCGTCTCTTTTCTTTATTGTCACTGTGATGTGCTTGTGAGGTGCACGGCTGGCACCGCTACTGTTACTACGGCCTTGCCTGCCAAAGCCCTCACTAGCCTGAGTGGCGCCTGCAGCCTCTCGGCAATGCTCACAGCTGTGACTCACCTCTCGGGGAGGGAGGGAATAAGAATGCATATACCTAATAAACCTAGCGGCGGCCAGGCGGCCCACGTCGCCTGGCGGCCTTCCTTCTTCACTGGGCGGCCTGTGCTCCAGTTTGGGGCGGGCATGGCCGCAGGTGTAGGTTCTGTGGCCAACAGGGATAGAGGCACCCTCCGAGTCCTCAACCCCATCATCGTGAGTGCAACGCTGCCACTTCCCAGCCCCAACACCAGCCATACTACAGTCGCCTGCAGCCCGGCTCTCACCTCGCTGGTGATGCTGCTGTGGTGGCTGCTGCTGTTGAGATGGCACAGCTGACTTCTTCTTGGATGTGGTGGAGGAAGAGGAGGAAGAGGTGGAGGACAGGGAGGAGAACGAGGATGTGGAAGATGAGGATGGCGACGAGGAGGAGGAGGAGGCACCGAGACCCAGGCCACTCTTCTCTCTGCTGCTGGCACCCCCCCAAGCGCTCTTAGCTTCGCTGGCTTTGGTGTGGAGCAGGATGTCATCGGTGGCTGTTAGGTATTTCAGCAGTTCAGTGCAAGGCCGCCTCACCGGGCGGTTCTGTTGGCTGGAGCCCCCTCTTGCTTTGCCGTTCCAGGGGCTCTCCGTCTGTACAACAATAAGAAACAGACAATTGCTAAGTTTTCTTGAGATTAAAATTCATACTCACTGTTTTTACAACAGCATAGCTGATCCAATTGTGAGAAATGATGAGCACTCCAAGACAAAAAAACATAAAAGTAGACAAAAGATGGCAGAGAGAGGCTGAGAGAGTGACTCAAACAGCCTGAGCAGAGTAGTCGCCCAAGTGTCTGGGAGGCAATGGTGGGAGTGCCGTCCGCCCATCATCTTAATTGCGTGGCCCCCCAAGCACCATCGCGCCACTCTGTACGCGCACCGTGTCCTCCGGGAGTCCTCATTCGCTCTGCTCCAGAAATGGATGACTCAAAGGCACGGTATGAAAATAGACTCAGTGAGGAAGGTTGACGCACTGAATGTGCATGGTACGCGGAGCACACATAAATCTGTCTGTGCTGTGTTTACCGCACAATATGAGCAGATACAGATGCTTTTTACATTTAGCAGATTGTAAGCACTCAGTAAAGCATAACAAATGGAGATTTCAGACATTTCTGCGAAGCAAGAGCAAACAAGTGCGATATGTTATATATGACAGTGTACACACACTGTGATGCAGTCTGACATGAAAATGAAATCACATATTCAATTTATTCATATTTACAAACTTTATGATACTTTTACTGACTAAAATCATATGTTAATCAACCCAACCCCTCCAGAAAACATTTTTTAGAGCATCTAATGAGAACATCAAGTGTGATATTTTGATCTTGGTATCTCAAGGCATCAATCTCACTGCAAAGGCGTCTGTCGTTATTTATTTATTTCTTTTTTTCCAACAGGCACCATACCAAGGCGTATAAGTGTTGGAGCTAATGAGACAACAGTGCCGATGCTTCGCCTGGAAAGCCCTACAGCAATCAGCCTGTTTTCATTACAAGACAGCCTCCTGGGATAGTAGACTGCTAAAGCAGTATTCTAACATCTTCTAAAGGTGGCCACCAAAAAAGAAAAAGAAAAAAAGTGATAAGGAGTGAAGGAGAGAAAGAAAACAAGGCAGAACAGGAGCAGCAAGTGAAAGATGAAGAAATTGACTTAAGTGGCAAGGCAATGCATGTATTCCGTGTGTAGTCTGCATGTATGTGTGTGTCCCTACCTTGACGACGGCAGGTGGTGGTCTGATCCGGTGGTTGCTGCTGGCTGCATGGTTCTGTGCCTTGCCACCTGTGTATTGATTATAGCTGAGCTGGGAGTTTGCAGGTGCCAGAAGGAGCTTCTTCAGCTGCAAATGGACCCAAACAGGACCAGAAAGATGGGAGAAAGAGAGAGAAGCATTGGGTTATGCAAATGTACATTTTCTTTCAATTACACTGTCATTTATAAATGTGACTTATAAAATGAATAATATTAGTAAGTAGACTACTACTACAGTTACACTAACAGTTTATAGCAGACATGACAAAAACAAAGTTTCACTTCTTGCACAGGTGTTTCTGTGTACACACCACCAGGCTTCTCTAATGTGATTGAATAAACACATTCAGGCATTTTGCTAAAGGTCATTTGGATAGGGACCGGCATGGAATAAAACGGACTATAACATAGAATAACATAACATTTTTGGTCAAAGCATAAAAGATGGAGAAATACCTAGATGGTAAAGTCACGAGTACAAATAACAGCACGAACAGCATAACAGCAATATAAGCTGAGACCCACAGACAGGAGATGAGATGGTACGACTTGTGTTTTCCCTTTACTTTAATAGTGTATGAGCTTCAATTTAGGATCTGTGACAGTGTGTTAACCACAGCTAGTCCCGCCACAGTGTTCATATATTTGAATTGCCACCACAATTGCACTATTAACTAATTAGCACTGAGCAGTAAGTACACTTATCAATTTTCCTTTTTTCTTGTATCTGCATATCTACTTGCGTGAACACATTGTGACAAATATGTAGCACGATACGGGCAAACAGAAGTTTAACACACAAATCACCATATTTGGTGTCAAATCGTGTTGAAGCCTTATCTAGAGTTTGCTGTGGGCTTGCAAAAAAAAAAAGCAACAGTGCGTGCATATTTGGAGGTCATGTCATGGGAGGAGTGTGTCTTTTGACTCTAGAGTGCATAGAGGAAGAGCTGTTGGTGTTACCAAGGAAGGCTCCTCAGGCTCTGGGGTGCGTGGTGAGCCGTCAGGAGAGGAGGGACAGCTCCGGTCACTGGCATTGGTCACGTCCCCATCTGCCAGGGCCTCAAACGAAGGCAATCCGTCCTCATCCACCGGGATGTTGTCCAGGGTCTCTGTAAGCACTGCCAGCAAGTTGGCCTCATTTTCTTCATCTATCTTCTTAGGAGGGGGGAAAGGAGGAAGACAGAGAAAGATAGAAAGATGGGAGAAATAGGGCATTTTAGTGAAGAGAAGTAGAATCTATTCTTTATTCAGGGGGGTAAAGGTAGCTTTTGGGTACATGCAGGCTTTCATTGTCACTATAATGGGGAGGTTTTTGCTCTTTTTCTACTTCAGAGTCCAGTTTATTCTGGCAGCCCTCAGAAAACAAAATTCTCCTTATGTGCATGTGAGTCAAGCTTGTCACTCATATTTTAAGCATGCAGCTTACTGGACCAAAATAACATCTCCAACAAGAAATCCATTACCAGGACTGACAAGTAGCAAGGAAGGCAGACGGAGATGAACTGGTTGAAATAAACAGTGGGCAGAAGTTGTCTCTCCTCTCTCTTCACCCACAGAATTGCGAGAAGATTGGATTGCCGCCAAGATGATTGCAAGCAGCCCTCAGATAAGGAGAATTACAACCCACTAATGCTTAATAAATGTGATATATTTAAAAAGTTGGTGTGACGGCTGATATTTAAAACTTATTCCTGCCGCACAGCCACATTCATAGCCATACCATGTGCCATGTGCTCGCTACAGCTGGCTGTTTTATGGTTGAAATTATAACTGACTGCATATGAAACAAAGAGCAATAAATATGAAGAGACAGATTTTGAGGGAAAGATGTAAAATGGGAGGTTGACGGGGGATATTGATTATGCATGTGTGTACAGAAAAAAAAAACAACAAAAGAGAATGTATAAAGATTGATATTAAGAGTGAGATCAGTGCTGCATGCTTGACAGTGGGGTGTGTGCGCGTTTGTATATGTGCATGGCTGTGTCTTTTTGCACTGACTACTGACAACAGGAAGTGCAAGTTCCAGGGCCATAAAAGCCCAGGGGACTTCAAGACAGCGGAAAGATAAACAGTATTTTCGCCCTGGGATGTTCTGCGGCCAGCCCAACAAGAACAAATCCCTTTATACACACGGCAGGATTATCATCACTTGGTGACGGTGTGTGGCCATCATTATGCCATGGGGGGGGGGGACCAACATCTCAGACACCAGCACTATACTGATGAAGAGTCAGAATCCCACATGTGCACCCACTTGCATCTGTCTACCCCACTGGTTTTATACAATTACAGACCCACCACGGATGGCATTTTCTTCTCTTTTTTTTCTTCTTGAGAATCTGTGTATTTATCAATGAGATAGCAGACATTTTAATCCTTCCTCCAATTTTCATTTATAGATGACACAGATATCTTGGCCAGTCAGTAAGTGAGCTAACAGTGAGGAAAATGTTAATCTAATGCTCACCGAGTAGATTTTCTCTAAACAACAGACATTCAGTCATTATTTAAAAAATAAAAGATAAAGAGTGCATATTTCACAGAGATAACACGATGTACACCGGGGCCATGCCGTATTGCCAAACAAATGCCTTGCAGGAAATTGTTCTGTATGAGGTGGCATGCTGTTTAATTACTTGCAGGAAGATTCAAAATCCACTGTGCTGGAACTTAGTGCTATTGAAAGGCTCACCATTTCACAGCTTCCCAAATCATTACCTGATCACTAAGTGGGTTGGTATTAACTGCTGATAAAGCTGGAGTGTTGGCTTAGCCCAAATATATATCCTCACATGAAAAATTTTAGTTTGGCATAATTTTAGATGATCACAAACAGGTCTTTAATGAGCTGGCCACCCGTTTGGGTCCATACATTTTGGTGGAGCTTTGTCTACCTCTCCCCTCCTACCTAAACCTATAAGTCTACACTGTAGAAATTGCAGTCAATGCCACTGTGTGATAATAGTTACAGTGAAAGCTGGCCCATGCAAGTTTCATTATGGTATGGTTTAGAACGGATTGGGGATTTGTGAGGCTTCGGCAGGCAAAAGTAGTGATTTCAGTCCTGTTTCAAAAACCTCCACCAATTGGCAAGCTCCCACAGACACACTGTATCCCCAAAGATAACCCAGAAGGGACTCTCATATTCTGAGAGAGACACTTGTAAAACCCCAAGTCGTGACAGTCAGGCAGCAACCGCTGCTGTGGCTCTAGTGGAAGCACTCACAGACCAAGCGGGGATTTGAGAAACTGGGGTAAAGAGCAAACCTCAGTGATCGCTTCTACCCAGGAGAGAAAATGATCTAATAGCTCTGTCCAGGAGGACCAGCTTTTCCACACCAGCTTAGGGACCACACTGTACAGAGTCTGTGCACCAAAGTCAATCTACTACCAATAATTCACTTGCTTCTTGTATTTCGGAAACAAAATCTTTATTTGGGTGAACCTCAGGAGCTGTGGCACCCAAAGGGCTGAATAACCTGGCAACCTGCTGAAGGCCATGTCCACTCATATTGATTACTACAGCAGCTGCTGAGAGGAAAAGAGGACAGCAAGAACAAAGAACGGAGAGAAAAATTGTCTCGGTGGAAGCACTTTCCCGGCCATCCCGCTTAATGGACCTCACAGAATTAAAGAGATCTTAACAATCCTGGGCTAATTGTGGGATCACTATATATTAACCCCGCTCCAATTCTAAAGGGTGCCATTTTGAAGTAGTTTTATTCCAAATGCCTCAATTAGCCATAAAACACGGTGGCAAGAGCTGGTGGAGCTTCTCTACCCCCCCTCATCACGTTTCCCTGCATCGGAGAAAGGAAAGCCAACCCCAGTTGTTCATTATAGCTGAGGCCCTTTTGTTATCAGCCAGGCAGTCTTTGAGATTGTCCTTGCCTTTTACTCTTTTATTGGGTTCTACAGCACAGCATTGTGTCCTCAGTGATACTATTCACAGAGCTGATAATGGAAGGTGAAGGTGATGTTTAAAAACAAACACTAACTTGTGAACAATGAGGCAAATAGCCAAATTAGATCTACTAATAGCATTCCAAGAATCGTAAGCAAACTTCCCAGACATCAAATTAAAACAAGCTTTTCAGAGCAATGCATAATTTAAATGTTAAAATGCATCATGAAATCACCAGAATGACAGCCCTAATCACTTAATACCTTGAAGATAAGGTTTCAACTGACTAAACATCCCTGCTCTTCGAGGCAAAACATGCCACAGCCACACTGGATGTGGGAAGATAAAGTGTCTCTCATTAAACGGGTCATCTGGTATTTAAAGCATTATTTATCATACATCTGTGTTTTTTCTCATTTAGCCAGTAAATTGTGTGGCAGGGTCAAATTTGTGCCTTCAAAATTGCCTTACTTAGCGTCCTCTGAATTTCCCTTTCATTTCCACTGCTCGTTGCTCTTTCAGTTTTCAAAGGCATTCCCTTGGATGAGGTTAAGCAACTCGGCAGACCTTCTAATAATGGTACAATCAGGAGTTGTGGGGGGGTGTATGCATACATGGCAAGTGGGGTGCGGGTATCAAGTCATCACATCTTGACTCTGCCAAGAAAAGCAGCCTTGGATTTGATAAACAAATAATGTCATTCTGTGTTATTACCCTCGGCCCCCAGATTTCAGAGGAAATAAATCAAAGTCAGCCTTGCCGTTAAGGTGTTAGTCAGGCCTGACATGCCGGCCGGTCACACAGGCACAACATATGGTGGCAGGGAAGGAGGGAGAAGATAAAGACAGGGAGGGTGAGGTACGGCACGATGCTCGGCGGAGAGACAAATCATGGCAGCCGCAAGAGACGTCTGGTCATTTAGCATAAGCTTACTGAGATGGAGAGAGGGTGATTATAGCCTATACTGAGCGATGAAACCATACATAACACTGTTAAGTTCCTCAGTGTGCTTGTGTGTGTTTGAGGCAGCGGCGCCCCAGTCTGATGGTGTTCAAAACCATAAAACTAAATGTTAAATCTCCATTGCGGTCAGGGCTGTGAACGGCTCACACAATGTAGAAGTGAGCTGAAGTCATTTTCCATGTAACTACAGAGCCAATCGAGCTTCTCGTTATTCCAAAATAATTTCCTGAGCGAATATTCCAGCAGACTGGCTTTACATGTTCCGGACACAACAATTACAGTCCTGGTAGCCATTGGTGTGTATCCACATTGACAGAAAGGGCAGCCTGAATCGATTGTTTCGCCTCAAGATTAAAAATTCAACAATTTTGACAATTGTATCTGGTTTATCATTATGACTTGAACTGTACAGATATATATTACACTCTCGAAATGCAGGCAAGATTGTCCAGTTCAACAACCAGGTATCGGTTCCCCATCTCTTTACATTGCCTGAACAAAAAGTTAATCAAGTAGAAATTCAGCATTGTGTGTTTACACAAAATTCAAAGCTCTCTGAACAAAGAGGAGGTGATGTGGCAGAAGCTGCCTGTTTAGAATTGGGTTGTATGTCTCAGTATAGACATCAACATGAGTTATAAATCACTGTGGGAAGTGGTTCGGCCCATCAATGAGTACTAGGACGTGTGGGTGTCGAGATCTCTTGGGAAGCATTTGAGACTGTTACAGCACTATGAGATGAGTTGACGGGGGAAAGAGAAGAAAATGATGTGAGAGTGAGCCAAAAAAGAGAACTGTTGTTACAGTTGCTGACACAGGCCAGATCCAATAAAGACACCCACACAAGGGATGTTGGCAGTGCAGTTCTTTCTAGTTTTTTTGTGGGAAAAAATACTTTAACTAGTAACCTTGCTTCTTAAGCCAACCACCTGAACTCTGTCATACATCGGCTAAGATCGGCTAAGGCTATCACAAGCCCTTTCTGTCTAAGTCTGTTGTGTGCAGAAAAAAAAAACCAACACACACAATGATAGAGATTTGCAAACTTGCAAGTGGCCAGGGAGACCATGTAAAGACATTTGAAAATAATCAAACAACTTCTGTCCAAACATAGTGTAAAATGCATGTACTTGGTTATGTATTAACTCTCACACGTTATCAGACAGCTGCTCAGATAACCAGAAAACAGAGGTTTTACTGTGTCCTGGTGAAGCCTCCCCATCCACAGTCTAGCCCAGAGCCATTGCTGCTTTCCTCCGCCAGCCGTTAAACAGATGGTCCAAGCACCCGTTTCCTAACACCACCAAATCACAAGCCATCATAATGACTGGACACTCATTCTTTTGTTTTGGCAGCAACTTCCCAATCGGCTTGGCACGAGGAAACACTGATTGCTGTGATTGCTCTGACTGTGCCTTGACGGACCCAGCAGGAGGGGAAGAAAAACAGAGATTGGGGTGCTCAAATAAGTAATATTCAGCTAGATGCTGAGTTTGGATGAGGGATGGTGCTCCTCCCTGCTTTTTTCTTCTTAATGGCATGCAAATAGCTATTTGCTTAAGTCGGCAGCTCTGAATGTGCACTTCTAAGCAAGGGGCCTTTGAACCTACTGTTACACTGCTGATAATGTGTTGGAGGAGCACAGGGAGGGGGACAGATTGAGTGCAAAGAGGGATAGAAAAAAAAGCAGCACACAGACTATTTCTGCTGTCCATCTTGCTGCCACATTTCCCGGCTGGAATGTAAGTCTGTCATCAGCAGTCAAGTGTAGCTATCCATAAAACAATTACACACACACACACACAGAGAGAATGGCTGGTCACTTTGGTTCTGACATTTACATAGATTTTTGACAAGAACAGTAGAATGGACCAGAATTTCTTGTTATTATCTGCTTCATCACCTCTACACACCGAAACTCACGCACACACACGGACACCTGCACAATGCAGCTCCTGACCTTTCAGGTCCTGCCAAGCCCATCGAGGGTTTGTGGCATTTCATTTGTCAAAGTAATGTCTTCCTCGGAACAATGCCAATGCAAGGAGAGCTGAGAGTGGACAAGATATCGTCATCTACAGTGTTTGAAACAATAGACACATAAAGTGTCTTTCTGTATCACTGTCCTATTAAACGTCTTTACGTTCTCTGGTTCGTATATATGACATGGGGAACCAATAACAAAAATTTATGGTAATTGAAACGGCGGCATCTTTTGGGGGGAAATGCAGTCAATTTGATTTTGCAGCAAAAAAAAGGTCAACCTATTCAATTTACACTCATTGCCATATGCAGTGCGACAGGGAAACAACAGAGAGAAAATGATCTTATCGAGGCCTCACAAGCTTCACCACTTACACATCGCATGAAGGCAATTTGCTGATTACTAAATAAACCCATTTCTTCTGTGTGTGTGCGAGCGAGTGCTGAGTTACATCTGGTAGGTTGGAAAAAAAGCCTCTGCAGAGTGTGAGCGTTTCTTATTCATGCTGTGATTCTGTGAGCATTTTATCTGTGCTTTTATTTCTCGCACACCTTCAAGTGCCATATGTTTGTGGGATGCTCGTCAGGTAGCTTTGGCGGAACAAAGAGGACTTCACAAGCAAGTTATGTCAGGAGCAACAATGTGGGGGTGCGGCAAAAATTATCAAGTCAGAAAATGAAAATCGCACGAAAATCACATCAAAGGAACTGTATATGCAAGTCGATAGTATCCCTCCTCATCGACATGAGGCAAGGATACTATGAGAAAAGATGAGGGGGGGGCTCTCTGTCTTTGTAGTAGCAACACTGAATGGTGAGCTGAATTTCATTGTGATCTTGAATCTATTCTCTGTAGAATACTGATATATTGCCTTTAGGATGGATATGCTTTTACAGCTTGCCTGTAGCTGAGCATACCTACCACACCTGCACACACAATCAGACTGTGCTATGTTTGTCAAATGCAAAATAATCAGTGGCTGTTGAACACGTAATGACAAGCATCAAACACTTGAAATCCTTTCTGAGCATCGATTTATTATACTACAAAGCCTGCTGCAATATGAAAAGAGCTTTGGCTAGCCTGAGTATAGCCTGAAAATTGGTCCTCCAGAATTAGCTGATCAACAGGCAGACGATTTTAGAGCTGTTGACTTTCTGAGATCAACATGACAGATACATATCGGCAAATTTATAACAGATCTGTAATATCACATATTCACAATGCACATGTTTTACAGTTCTTCGGGTGAAAAAAAAAACAGATTTGCTTGCATTTCTGCCAAATATTCATTCTTATTCAGGCTGACTTTCCCTCTTTTCCTTGCCTTCTCTACATCAAAATACAATTTTTTATACATTAACCATTTTTTTTCCCCACATAAAAGAAATGTTTTCTGTCTGCAGCAACAAAATTTCTGTAAAAGCTCTCCCTTTGCACTCAGGAGCTACTGATTGGACAGCAAGTGAGTCATCCACGCATCAAGTCACTCACACATCAGCAGAGCCTAAGAGAGCCTCTTGAACTATTTGAGGCCTGTGCAGACTTAAATGCTTCAGGAAGGGGCATAAGCTGGAGCTACAGGCATGCAGTGCACATCGTAAAGCTTAGTTAGAATAGGAAGGTGTTCTTTTGCATGGACGACGAAGCTCAAACTGACTCAAACAGGGGAAACTTGTCCTTCACATCCACATCGTTGGACTGTAAAAAGCAAAGCCAAATTTTTTGAAAATAAATTAGCAAAAGATCAAAGGATTGAAACAGAAATAGCTGATAATCAAATATGCTTTTTTTTAATCATGATATTCCCCATTCTCTCTTAAGTTGGCACCCATCTAAAACCATCAGCCATTGTTCAGAGTCTCCATCCTCGTCTCAAACTCAGTAGAATTAACATTATCTTAAAGGTCTACATGCTCCTCCCATTATTATGAGAATGTATGTTCTAATGTGAGAATTTATTTCTAAAATAACTTTGTTGTTAACCATTGTTATGATTTGACCACAAAGTTCTTTGGGAGATGTACGAAAAACTTACAGACACTGACAGACTATGTCATAAAAGCAGAACAAAGAGACATGCCAAGCCTTCCGCCTCTGCTGGGTATACTGGCAAGGGAACTACACACACCTGTGTGAAGCTCAGCTTCTGCTGGAGAAGGGAAACAGCCTATCATCCAAAACTGGCAATGTGTTGCCATGAATATTGGCTTACACTGACCAAAAGCTCCTCTCTATCATCTCTCTCTTTACAATTTTTTTCTGAGCTGTTATGCATACCGTTTTCCAACAATTAACTATTGTTTTTACTCTGGCCCTTCTGCACCTCTACTTTTCAGTCTTATCAAATAATTTATTCTCTTTGCTCACACCATCCTGAACTTTACCTTACAGTGGGAGAGGATTTTTACAATCATATGATTGCATAATCCTCCACTCTAAGGTGTAATCTATTAAATCATACAAATGAGGTTGGCCTAATTGCATAGAGTCTTGCGACATGTTGCTGTGTGCAGAGCATGAGTCTGAGGGGTGAGGGTGGATTCCTGGCTTAAGTGTTTTGGCCAGGCTAACATGAAACCGGCCTGAAAGACTCTTAGTGGAGATTAGTCCAGGTACTAAAAATAGTAATTTCAGCCCAAAACACACACAAAACTAAAAGTGAGGAAAGTGTCGGGTCTGGCCAGGGAACACCACTATCTAATCTTTGTTTATGTTGTCTCAGTCAGACAAAGACACATACTCATGCACACACTGATGGCTCTGACGTGATGACAGAGATGGGTATTCACTGGGGGCATGGGATCAGCTGGGGCAACAACACCAAACCATGCCTCAATCAGCAGCAGTAGCCCACTGGGACCATGCTCTGAGTGTATATGTGTGTGTGTGAGAGAGAGAGAGAGAGAGAGAGAGAGAGAGAGAGAGAGACTGGCAGCGAAGCAGCCGCCACCAGACCAAAGGATGTTCCTTTGCTCTTTTTCCAAACATTCCCCCAGGGGGATTTTTTTTTCTTTTTGGCCACATCCACCCCACTGCTTACTATCCTTTTATTTTCCCCCCCAACTCTCCCATCTTCCTTACAGCCGTTCTTTCCAGAAGCGACTGTTGTAGGCCAGAATATATTTGTTTAGCCACCGATGCTCCAACTTTCCATCAGCCAAGAACAAATGCTTTGCCTTGGGAGTGAGAAGACAGAGAGAATAAGGGGGATGGGGGCAGGAGAAGAGAGCCCACAGCGGGTTGAGAGCTCTTGTTGTGGAGTGAATCTGACAGACGCTCCAAGATGACACAGGCTTGGACAGCCTATGTCTGCATCTCTCTACTATACATCTGTGCCTATTTGTCCTCACTCCCTCTCATTTGTGTATCTTGAAACAGCATAGCTGCGGGTCTGAGGGCGCAGTTTGACAGTGATGGAGGATTTCTTCCATCAGACAGTGCAAACAATGTATCAGCACAGTAAAACTGGAGGGAACTCAAGAGGAGGAAAGCATGGTGTGTTCTAATAAGACTCACTTGAGAAAATCATATTATACAGTAGAATATGATAATTCATACACCCTTTGCTGGAGCAGTGAACTGGTGCGGGTGGTGTACTCTCAAATGTCAGCATAAATTTGCAAAATAAACGCAACCGGCATTCAGCGGGGAGAAGGAGCAGGGACAATAAGGGTTTCTGCTGTTTTTCGTGTGTGTGTGTGTGTGTGTATATTCATGTGTGTGGGCATGACAATCCCTCTCAGAGGATGTGTGACTTTGTGCACACTCCTGTTTCAGCGCTCAGGAGCTACAATATATAACCAACAAGTGTGTGAGCTAATCTATGCTTACACATGTTTGCAAGAAAGGCAGAGCTGCTAGAGGAAAAAAAAAATTCCCAGCATGTTTTTATCAAAGCCCACTAAACATAACCAAATCAATCCAATCTGCCTTGACTTAAGAATAAGTGCCTAAGCATATGTCCAAAAAAGGCACAAAACAATCAAAACTGAGCATCGTAATTCCTCTCTAAAGGCTGATGCCATCATGACCAACATTCCGTGGAGTGATATAAAAAGTTTTCATAATGAAGGCCCACATATGTGCACTCACATGCATACTCTTGTTGCATGTTCAATGTCAGAGTAATGCTTTAAGCCTGAGCATCTTATTTTACTACCTACTAAGCCTACAACCTTTTACTTCCAATCCATCGGCTTTGGTTTGGGCTGGCTTTAGTCCAAGCTTTTCCTTGTCTATGTGACTGTTTGTTTGACTGCCCATCTGTCCCCAAGCCTCACTGTGTGTGTGTCTGTCTTGTCATTTGCTAGCCTTTTCTGCCTGTATGTCTCCCTTTCTTTCACTCCTCTCTATCTGCTCTTGTCCCTGTGTCCCACCTGTCCATCTATCACTGGTGTATCTCACAAAAGCACACACATAGCAGCAGCATATCAAAATGTAAACCAGCACATCAAAAGGAGTGCCAATTTTCTTTCATAATCATGAACACTAACTCACAGACTGCAACAGCTGTAAATGCCTTCATCTATGCATGTGTGATGTGGCCGTCACACATCCCTGTGTGACCGCCACCAGGACGTCCACATCGGAATCCGAATAAGTCAAAACCGACGAGACACTTTTCCATCAATCAAATGGTTGAAGCTTGACATGAAATCTGAGAGGAGACCTGTGATTAAAAAGACATTGGGTGACACCTATACGCTGTTATCTTTGGCAGTACACTGGGAACTTATTTGACTAACTATCCCTTAACAACTGCAGCCCAAAATAGACTGTTGGACGGTCGCAGTAGTCCCGTTTTGAAGAGGTGTCAAACATGCTGGGCAAGAAGTGATAGCAGCTATGTGTGTGTGTTGCTGTGTGGTAAACGGTGTGGGTGTGGTGTATCATTCTTCACATTTTGTGTCAGGGACAGTTGGAGCAGTGGCAGGGAATGGAGCAAAAGGCTAGCCAGGGGTTGCCTATGATCTAAGTGTACTGCTTAGAGAACAGAACAGACTCTTGCACAGATAGAAACAGGCATTCATATGCTCTCCTAAACTGACACTCGTACTGTCAACAATTTCAACTGCCCCCTTAATGGTTGAATAAAACTTTCATAGATAGGAATATTTTTAGACCTAACTGTACCTTATAACAGGGTCAAACTTTTTCCATTCATTTGTTACTGTGTCACATGGAAGTGCAATCTGAATATAAGTTTAAGTACAAGAAACACGAAAAACAAGCAAGTGTTTTTTCTTTCTGCCAAAGCTGCAAATCATTTCAACAGTTGGCTTACTTAACCAGCGACTGCAGGTTCAAACTTCCAGGCGAGCACGTGGTTTGATGGGGGACATTTAAATGAGGGGCCTCAGCGTGACAGCTGCTTCCAGCTGTTACTCATGTTAATGCTTTGATAACCTGCGACCAGCTGAATTGTAAACTACAGGTATATGGAAGAGAGGAAGGGGGACTGCAAGAAAAATACAGAATATACTTGCAGACATTTCTACTGGACAGGTATTAACATTTTCTCTAATCTTCAACTTTTTGGAAAGGATGTCTCTGTTCTATGCAGAGGCCTGTCGTGGGGGTGGCGGGTACAGCTGCAGCCCCAACCTCTTGATCCTTCCAAGCAGGAAATTTTCCTCTGTCAGATTAAGTAGGATTAGCTTGGTCCTGAAGTATGATGAACTGCAAACTTCACATGGTGACTAGTAACTTTACAAAGGAGGCAGAAAAAAAATAATAACACGGTCATATTACTTGCTTTGAAAACACAATTTTTAAAAACTTAATTGGAAGCCTTTCCATGCCCTCACAATAGCTACTGGCTTGTTGAGTGTGTGAAAGCATCTCCCTGTTACTGCAATATACAATGTTCATGTGAAGGCAAACACGTGCTGTGGTCTATGGGAGCATGTGCACATGTAGCCACTCAGATACAGACTCAATCCCATTTTGTAAGTCAGACAAAGCTTCATGCTCAGAGCTACTTCCATCATCAGGGTCCTCAGTGGGTGCTAAGTTCCATAGTGTTTTAAAATCACACACATCATACACATAAGCACACACACACTCTCTTCAATGGTATTTTTATCCATTCCCAGAGTCACTCAGAGGCTGCAAGCCATATCACTCTCAGACGACAGAGGAGCCACAGTCACACCAGCTAGTACTTAAGGCTCTTCGTGTTTGTGTGTGTGTGTGGGGGGCGGGTTGTGTGCGTCTGTTTGGGGGTGGTCCACAGAGGTAGAATGTGTGGTGATATAAAGAGGCTCTGAAAAGGTGGTGGTAGGGAGGAGGCCAAAAGTGGAAAGAATTCACTCTGTTATCAACTACCCCTCTAAGGATGCACATACACAACAATACACAACAGAGACCCTTGGAAATGTGACTACATGACAGGTCTGAATACATGCACAAACACTGCCTCCTCAGACAGGGTTTTTCCTCCTGAGGCGCGGCTAAAGCATCCAATCTCTGCCCTTCTTGTCTATCTCTGGCACTGATAAAGACTTATAATGAACTGGGGACTGGAACTCAGTCCCAAGACCGATGGCTTTATGGCCCCAGCCAGATCATCACCCCCCGTGGACTTCGTTTGCCACCGGATGAGAACAGAAAGAGGGAGAGAGAAGGAAAGAAATAAAGAGAAAGGAGGGGAGAGAGAAAGAACAGAGAAGTGGGGCAAAGATTAAAGTTTTATGCTCCAACCTTTGAGAAGCATTTTGCAATACAGGCGCCATGTCCAGAGTTTACTACGGACACATTCTCTCAGATCTGTGCCGCATTACTGCCTTCAAGTTGAAAAAAATACTCAAAATTTTGATAAGGCAGCCTACCGTCGCAGCCACGAGCCAAACAAGGGGACAAAAGTCCTCCTGGACTTATCAGTCTTCACCTTATCTCCACTTTTGTACTTCAGCACAATGTAAGTTTGTGTTTGTAAACTGGTAATAGTTGTACAATTTGTTTGGGCTGTATTCAAGAATGTGATAAGGTGCTTTGTTTGCTGTTGTTACTCTGTTTCACTCCTGACCCCATGGAGTTTTGATATCACTATGGGTGTATCTCAGCACCTTAAAGCATAAAAAGCTGCAGCTTGCAGGATTACAAATGATCAAATAAAGTAATTTGTAACTTGATCTGAAACATTTCTGTAAGCTTCACTTACCTCAAAAAGATTGGATGCCTCATTCCCATACTGGGTGGAAATTATCTCTGATTGGTCACTGTACCATTTGAGGCCGCCCAGGAAGCTGTCTGCATCCAAGTCACTGACATCCAGCTCTGAGAGGTCAAGTTCAGGGAGGTCTGGGCAGAGGGGCTGGTCTTCGCCAACCAAGGCAGCACACTGGTGAAAAAAAAAACAAACATGTAATTTTCACATGAAGAAAAACATCAAATTTTTTAGGCAGTCTGGAAAACAACTGCAGAACAGTGCATCCTAACAGAAGTGAAGGATTCAGACTCTTAAACAAAAGTTCTTGCACTTGCACAATATAAAAAATAAAATAAAATGTCAGTAAGTCCTCTTCTATGATCATTTTGAAAATGTCTGCAACTTTAATGTGACATATAGTACCAACTATATTTAATCTATGACTTTTCTTTTTGTGACCTCATTGATTATTAACAGAGTAGCTTAGACAGGCTGCAGGTCAGCTGGTTTTACAGAACAAGGTGCAAATGTGCAACCTGTTTCCACTTAGTTTCTCTCAACCTCCAGTACACTGTGTAAAATGCAATTGGTGCTGGCCTCCCGGCTACTAAACGCTGCCTGTTGACATTTTATTATTCACCAGCCTCTTTTATGCAATCTAGCCAATGTGTACTGTTTGTAGCAGCTGTTCCTGCTTCCTCCACACACAAATCATCAGCTCTGGCCTGGCTGCAAAGGTGGGTTGTAGACTGAAGCTGGAAAAGTGCCTTGACAAGGGGAAAGAAGAGGAAACAAGTTCACACTGCTCGGTGTTTTTGCAGATCAGTCATTTTTATGTTCACATGATACAGTGAACTGTAATATGCAACCTCACACAGCTGAAATGAGCAAAAGTTAAGGAGACTCTCAAGAACTTTCAGACCTATAGTCAGTGGTTGTTAAAAGGCAAGACACCCCAAGTTTGAGGCGTGTTTACACTGTGCTGGCTGCACAAATACAAGTCCAAGTCCGAGAAAATCGCTTTATTTCAGTCATCGAAGATGTTACACACTCATAATTGAGTTGACAACGCATCGGGCGTTGTATGAGCGCCAAAGGGAAGTCTTAGGAAATATATAAGACAGACATCCTCGGGCGATGCCGAGAGGTATTTGTCCCGAAGACTGAGGAGGGTTTACAGTCGGGTTCGGCTTAGGGCAAAGCTGAGAGAAGGATGCTTTGCCAAGTGGGAAAACACCGATGTCACGGTTCATCAGTACTCGGAATCTGCCAACAAGAATACACGATGACTTGGACTGTGATGAGACAAATCCGTTATGTTGCAAATGCAACAGGGAAGGGGACAGAGATTCACTGTTTGTTACCCCCCACCCCCCCATCCCCCACCACAAGATGATCCAGTCAAACAAGGCACGGCAACTGGTCGGATATTCAGAGACTGGTGGTCCTATGTTCAATTATCTTATGGATTTCGTCTTAAACTAATGAAACAGCGCCGCCAGTCAGACAATCAGGATGCACCACCGCGCGCCAGTGATTTACGCGCGCATCGCACATGAAAGCACCTGCTGAGATGATTATTACAGGAGGTATCGTGGCCCTGGTGGCAGCTCTCTTGTTAAAAAGGCAAAGTTTTTGGAAAATAAGCATGCGAACGTTGCAGAGAATCGCACGAAAAGAGACTTCTAGAGTATCTGTTACGTTGACTGACTAACTAAACGCCGTCGCCGAACGAGAAACTCTCGAAACATACTTGGATTCAAGTGCAAAGGGGGCTTCTAATCGCAAACAATGACGGGACACAAACAATATAAATCGAAAGCAAAGTTTCGCTATCCACTTATGATCACAGAGCCCTTATGATCATAAATGTACAGCAAGACTGCAGTTATAGTTACTGTCTGAAGCATCAGTGAGCTCATGAATACAGACAAGTAGGCTACCTCTGTATAGCCAGGTACACCTAAGCGTCCGCTACAAGCTGTATAAACTCGACGAATCCCCCCAAAATGGGACAATTAAGTATTCTTCAGATTTGCCCTTTTCATCCGCGTGCACTTTAACCAAAGAATATAGAATAGAATATGCTAAAAGAACACTTGCGAACGTGAGCCAAAATCTTTGATGGAGAAATTAAAAAGGACGAAAGGAAAATCGCGTAAACAGAGCAAAAAAAAGAAAAGAAAAGAAAAAAATCAGCGACTTTTGGCTGGATGTGTTGTTGCTCTCCAGCCAGCGCTCCTTCGGCCGGGATGTTGGCTCATAATCGTGGCCGGCCGGTGCAGTTAAGATTATGATGCTCCTGCGCAATGCCAGATAGCGGTGCCTCTGTGTGGATAACCTTTGCACTTGCCTTTGAAAATAACATACGCTATTCCGACTCGGCACATCAGAGGAATTATTATCGTCAATGGATTTCATGCGTCAGCGCAATACCTGACTTTGAGACATTTCAGTCATTTCGCTGTGAAAACCCTCTTTGCACCGGAGCGCGTGCCGTCAGCGGCTGGAGAGATTTCCGTCAGCTTGCAAGCTCCGAAAATAAAAACAGATCCTAAGAGGAAAGCGTTGGTCTTGAGCCCCGTGCACGTATTACAACGAGTAGCCGTGGTAAAAAGGAAGATTCCACACATTCCCTCAACTTGTCACATATCCCCGTGTTGTATATATCCCTCGCATCCTCAACCGTGTCCAGACGCGCGCTACACCGGCATGTCGCGGACTGCACCGGCACAGGAGGAGAGAGCGTAGACTTGTCCATCGCTCCGGCAGATGGAAGGAAGAAAAAAAATGAAAAAGTCCAGGGGGCAAGAGGGATGACCGAAGTCGGTGTTTTAGATGTGCTCACCTCTAATTCTCTCCACACCGAGTCCTGGTTACACCTGTCCCACGCCATCCAGCCACTGAATGACGGTCCGAGAAACAAAAACAAAAAAAAAGAAAAAAAAAAGAAAAAAAGAAACAAATCAAGTAAAAAAGAAATCCACACACGCTTCCCACTCGCTCTCACACAGGCAACTGCTGCCCCTCGCCGAGAATGAACCGAGGGCACCTGTCTTACAACTGCTTTCCATCACATGACAAAGCTATTAAAAGTAGGCAGGGGAGTGACTCCGCGTCCACTCTACTCGCCGGTGACGCGCGATGAGCAGGCGGGGTCTGGCTGCGCACATAGTAAAATCCTTCCCTTGTACTGCAAAAAATGTCCACAAGAAAAAGAAAAAAAAAACAGCTTATCGTGTATCCATGTGTGCAGGATTTAGGTTCATAAGAAAGACGCTCTGCTTGTGGTTCGATCTATATACATATAAGATTAGACTGATTTTTAAAACAACTTCTATGTACTTCTCTGAGGTCCTTGACTAAGTGACCTATTTGCCAGACAGATTTTCTCATGGTTATGCTTTGTTGCAAACGTCAAACGGTCGCAAATTGGTTTGGTTTGCACCACAATTTCAACGGTTAAGCTCACAGATATATTTCCTCAACTGATTTACAACTAAATTAAATTATAACAAAAGTAATAATAGTTTATAAAAAAAAAATCACAGTTTTTGTTAGGATTAAAAAAAGGTGTCTTTCAGGACTAAAAGTAATCTATGAGTTTTGTTGTCATGGGATCCACCAGATTTTAGGTTTCAGCTCCATAACACCAGGTTTTCTCTGCACTGAGACAAGACATCAAAATGTCTGTTTAAATGAAGGATCTTTCATTAAGATGACATATACTTTCCACTGACTGAGCCATTCCCTTTTCTCTCTCGCAGCCATGACTGCAGTCTGAAACGCCTGTTGGCGTGTGTAGAAAATCGAACAAGGTAGTTCAGTCCGCTGGGGGAGAATTTCTTTGTCTATTCAGAGGCAATAAAGAGGACAGGTGGCAGTATCAACCATGTATACAGTGTCAACAGGATGTGTATAGGCAACACTACCTCGGTGAAATAAAAACAAAAGCTCTGTGGACATTTCAAACAGAGTTTTTTTCTGTTTCGGGGGATGGTGTAGTGGTGGGGGAGTAATTGTTTGTCAGTTCTAAGTGTTACTGTCTCTGAGTTATTGTCATGTAGGAATTTCTTAGTAATTTCAACAAATTCGGCAATCTCAGTACTACTCTGCTGCTTTAGAGTTTGAACAAATAATGCTTGTTAAGTATAAAAATTTTTTTTTCCCTGTGTGGACATTGTTTTCATGAAATAACCACATACAAATTCTGGCATTACATTTGTGTAATGAGAGACTCACTCCATGGAATATGCTAACTCCATTCCAATTTTTAGTCTTGTAAGCCTATTAAGTCCACCTGAGCATGCAAGGAGCAATTGTCTCCCTAAACTAGTGAACCACATACAGTAAGTCTCATTAAACACAAAATTGCATGGAAACCCATAAAAAGGTTCTGGGACTGGAAATGTAAATTGTACAGATTGTGTGCGAGCAAGCGGGTGTGGGCTCCCTGTGTGCTGAGAGACATCAAGTGTGAGCGTGTGCTACGTTTATGGATATCTCGGGGCATTTGTACTACAAAATCCATACATCTGCCTCTCCACGTGTGCTCAGAGATGCCACCCAGAAGCCAAGGCAAAACCTGATCAGAGCAGGTGGCGTGTGCAGTGACCTCACACAGCCCAGATGGACCAGCACTGCACAGATAGCAATATAGGGGCGAGATGGGTGTCTCGTGGAGCTCGACGGTAGGCGGCTTTGTGACTGTAGCAGAGATAAAACACTAAATGATAGCAGGATTTAGTCATTCTTTGATGAAAAGGTCTAGTTCTAACCTCCCTGACTCTGTGTGGAGGGTATGGCATGTGTAGGTAATGGCATGGACAGCAGCCACTTGGCAAATAGAGACTTCAAAGCACCATAATGGAGACCAAGTTGCCAAAAAAAAAAGAAGAAAAAAAGAGTCTTGGCAGGAGATATATGCAAGTAAATTATATTTTTCCCTCTCCTGAAGCAGCATGTAAGTCACAGTCAGACAGCTTATCTGATTGTACTCTTTATGCCAATTAAGACAACAGAAGCTAAATATAGATTTCATGTTATAAGTTCCACTCCTGAATGGTCTTTTTTTTTCCCCAGCAAACACTTCCCTGCTGGAGGCTGGATATTTATGTATGCAGAGGTGGCGATTTGTCGAAACATGAGTCATTTCAAAAGGAAAGAGGGGGTTCTACACTCCTGTTGAAGTACAGGTAATCTTCGAAATGCCACAGCTTTTGTTCCAAATGCACAGAGCTGATAATGAATGGCTAAGTATGGAGAGACTGGACACAACGAGAACTAAGTAACGTGTGGCACAGCCAACATCAGAGGATAGTGAGGCCAAAGCACTGCAAGCTACAAGATCATCATTACTGTATGTTTGATCATTCTGTTCACAAGAATTGCCTCAGGCCTTGCTTTCACACCGGCATTACATTTAGCCGCTCGTATAGATATCACCTCTGAAGGGGGCAGTGTCTATGGGATGGAGTGTGAAAAATCGTTTGCACCCATGTGATGTATGGCGTGTTGTCATGCTGTAGGATGGACCCAACTTTTCAAGTGCCCTCAAAGGTTGTGAATATTTAGCACAAACTTGCAAATGTGGTTGAAATTGATCAAAAGTGACATTTTTTTAAATTTCCAAACACAAAAATAACAGTGCGGCTACACATGCAAACAGACTACAGGCTATTATAAGGCTCTGAGTGACTAAACCTTTTCTACCAAGAATCAGTTGACAAGTAGTGTTCTCAAAGCCAAAAAGGGGCTACTCCACAGATAATTATCTTTGTTTGAATATTAAGCATGGCCTGACTCATGGCACAAAGCGTCCTATTAGCATTGATGGTCTTATTGAATCTGATATCAACATTTTCATTAAAGAGCAGAATTTGCATTGATCTGGTAGTAGAAATCATATTGACGTTCATTTATAGAGACGTTTTTTTTTTTTTACAGCGTCTATTTTTGACACTCCACCCATTTTTAGGTGGCTGTGTTTTGTTTTGCTTTTTCCATAAATTGTGTTACCAGTCCTCTGAGAGTGTGTGGCTGCACAGCATGGGGGTGGGGGGGGTGATTCATATCACTTTGTTGCATGTCATTGCTCCCAACAGAATCCATCCCAGCATCTGGCCATTTTAATACATGGTGGCTGAATTCATGAGAATTAATTGAGGGCAGAGGTAAAACAGAGTGCTACATCTATTCATGTATCCTTCAGGACTATAATAAGACAGCTTATGCTTCGTTGTCTGGGTTGTCATTTGATGTGCCTTGAGATCTTTGGCGCATGGGTCATTTTTCCACTTGATATGTCATATTGTTTTCTCCCTGTTAGGGGACAGTAGAGGAAGCGGTTGCATTTCACAGTAGTCTTATACTCTACAATAACATAGGATGTAATGCTATACAGAACTGGCAGGATGTGTAAATGGATACACAGTGCGAGTATGTGGTTCTAATATGGTGTCAAGTTCTTTAAAAGTGCCCTTTAATAAACTGCAGCATTTGACACAATAAAACAGAACTGCATGTGTGAACATTTCCATCACCTTTCGAGTTTTACCTTGCGGTGCCGCAGAAAAACAAAAAAAAAATCTCTCAAGATCACTATGCATTTCCTTGGCCTTCGTCGGCTTCTAACTCATGCATGATAAACCGTTTGACGCCACAAATTACGCCAGCACTCGCTCTTTCACATACAGTAAGCTGGCGTGTTCTCCCCTTGTGAAGATTTTACATCGGCTCTCTTTGTAGTGCCCTTCAGAGAACCCGTTGCTTTGCTGCCCTGCATGTGAGCGTGTAATCCTTTCCATCAATGAACTCCACTGTGTCATTTAGCCGCTCTCAGGATGGCGGCTACTATCCCCGCTGTGAGTCCGGCCCACAATATTATGGCAAATGGCATGAAGAGGCTAGGGCCAGTTAGCCATGGCTGAGGCATGGAACAGAAAATAGCATCAACCTCATGCAGGGACTTGTAAACACAAAAAGGAGCCTGGGGCGCAACACAGGACCACCCTCCCCTTTCTGTACTCCACCTCTGTTTTGGTAGAGCTGCAGAAAAGCGGTGCCCCCCTCCCTAGCTATAGTTGAATATTATCACATGGTGAAGTGAGTCGTAGTCTCCCGTTGGGGCCGTGTGTTGGAGGGCTGTTATTGGGCTTGTTTAAGATCACCAGCATGTGGTGGCAGAGAGAGGCAGCACTGTGAGCACAGACCTGGTGTGCAGCGCATCTTGGTGGAGCTAAACTAGCGCTCTGGGCACAGGCTCGTGAGGCACTTTGTGTTTTGCTTGGGTATTGCACTCACAAGGAATATTAAAATTCATAGGCCGTGAGGGTTTGAGTTGCAAATGCACATACATAAACAAGGCTCGCACACTCTGGATCCTTTAAAATGCTACAAACCTTAACTTTGAAATATGTGTACTTTGAAATTGATGTAAAACTCAAACGGATGCCACATGCCGGGCAAGATAACGCGAGGAAATAGGAGGCACTTGTTTGGAAGAGATGCCCAAAGATCACAGAGGAATCACGTGAGTGTCATGAACATCCTGTTCAACATGAAAGTTGGTGTGTCCAATGCTTTGTGTGAATATGTATGCAAATCCTTCACCAAAAATAATGAAAAAAAATTGCAGAATTAAAGAGCAGAAGAAATAAAACTGAACTGAGATATGAAAGCTACATTATTAAGATCTCATCAGTAGCCAGAAGCCATTTCAGGTGCATTTCTCTGCACATTGCAAAAACCTCCTGCGAGTCACGAGAAGGGCCCAAAGCACAACAGATGTTGCTTGATTTCTAAAATAATAGAGAGGCAGGGCTGAATACCTTGACAGCACAGTCCTTATGTACTCTTAGCACTGGAAGAGTGCCAGGGAAGAATTAGGTCAGCTAAAGTGCATTGTGCCTCGTGGAACTCTACGTTAAAACAGCATCAGGGGAGAGAGGTTGGGTGGAAGTGGGGGATGTTTGGTGACACACAGGTAGAAATTTCTGGAGCAGCACAACCTGTTTTTTTTCTTTTATTCTCGTATCATGGAGACGTGAGCAGAAACGTTACACCCCTGAGTCCAGACTGCAGCCTAATTATTTCAGCAATGAAAAGAGAAGGAAAGGGCGAATGAGAGAGGGGGAAAATGCATGTGAATTGCAATTCTTTCATACAGCCTGCATACGGGGTGTATAACCACAAGCCTGAAAAAAATCCTTACAGCACAATAAAACTGATTGTATCATCACCTTTTTTCCCCTTACAGGCTGCATTTCTACTACTCTTCACATCACCTCCTAAAAGGAGCATGTACTGCTGAAGTACACTGTGATGGGAAGAAGAAAAAAAGCAGGGTAGGGATGAGAGGAAAGAGAAGGCACAGTCAATACCCATTTTTGCCAAGACATCCTTGTGAAAAAGAGCAAAGAGACAAAAGGAGCAGATGGATGGAGATGGAGCTAATGCTGAAAGAGAGTGTGACAGGGAGTAACAAAAGCAAGAGGGAGCTGCTGTGAGTGATAGAAAGAGTTGGACAAAGATGGGGCATGAATTAGAGGCAGACATGGAAGGAGGGTAACGAAGATGGAAGCTGAGTACAGGAAGGAGTGATTATGGACAGGAAGTGTCAACTTTAACAAAAGAGTTGGAATGATGGGAGGCTAGCAACCAACTCGCCATGCTCCCTCTCTCTGAAGATAAACCACCTTACCGTCTCCTTCCACGGGGATGACAGCAGTCCCCTGCCTGACTCCCAGTGCAAGCCCAACTGCATCCACTATCTCGGCGTTAATGTAATTGTTAGCACCTTCCCATCCCCCGCATATTCCGGTCACGGTTTGAGATCTTTCTGCTTACGATGGGTATCTAGCTCACGTGTGATATGTATTATTTTACAGGAAGGTCTAGATTTTCACACCCAGACATACAAACACTGCCAACATGACCTCATTGCCCCCTCTGACTGTCACATCTTGGACATAGAATTGAGGTGCGAAGGTACTCTTTTTTTTAAAATGACAACTGTGAGTGATAATGAGATGTGGTTTTGAAGATGGCAAAAACTGATCCTATGGTATGTGTAGAATCCTAATTTTAAATGGACATGATGTTGAAATGACTTGACAGCCACCCATCAACATGAAAACGTGTGTAAGCATGTTTCAGATTGTGCTGAGCAATAATGCTGGCTTTTCCTATAGGCAACCTCATTGTTTATGGCAGCAGCAGATTTTTTTTTTTATCTATCTTTTTTTCCATGTCTTACGTTGTCATGCCTCAAGCTGTTTCCACTACCTGGAAAAAAAAATGATTTTCCAAAACTTATTTTCATGATATCTGATCATCGTGGACGAGATCGAGATCAAGATGCACTCTGAAGCAGTCCTTGAATCAGGCCTATCTGTTCTGTTGCCTTCCTCAGGTCCCTTTCATAACTCCTTGTTGTACGTTTTGTGGTGCTGCATGTCCACTGGGACTGTCATCACTGCCACAATAAACAGGATTAATCAGCGCTGGCATTGGGCACTTTGGTCCAGATGACGCGTGTAATTAAGGAGTAATTGGCATGTCATCTGTACATGAGGAAATACGACATGCAAAAGCCAGATGCACATGCTGTGCAGCCCTAACACAAGCTCTGTTCCAACAACTGTGTCCTCAAAAGCTTTTTGAAGCGATAACTTCCTTTACACTGCTGACACTCTCACTTTCCATAACATCTTTACTCTCCCTCCAAACTCTCTCACATTGTAATTCACTTGCCTATTCATTTATTTACATGCTAACACACTTAAACACTAATCTACTAACTTATTCATTTATTTACATGCTAACCCACTTACTGCTACTTGCATTGTGCAACTTATTCATTTATCCACATCTAGGATGACACAGTTGCTTTCTTGTGTATTCATTTATGCACGTGGGAAGTCACTTAAATTCTCGCTTGCTTAATTAAGAACCTCTCTCTTTTCACTTAACACAAAAGGATGTTTTTATGCAGCCCTGTGTACAATGTAACGGCACACAATAGTAGATGGCGAAGATGCCCTTTCAGGCCGGCTGCAACAATAGGCGCAAACTGCCCTTATCTCTGCTTGTAAATGGGAAGCTCTGTGATAAGTCAGAGGCTGATTTCATGACCCATGTGGGAGATGTTAGGCTGAACATTACCAAGGGGATAGGTTTTTTTTTCTGTTCTTGTCTTTTTTTTCCTGTTCTGCTTGCACGCATGTTTCCTCTAGTTGTTTTTTTTTTTTTTTTTTACAGAAATCCATCATTTAAAAAAAAAAATCACCACCAAAGGTTTCAGATGACGCACTGACTTTATTTGAAATACACAAACTGGCTTTTTATTATTCCACTCTTATTTAGCTGCAGTCATTTGTCAGTGCAAATGCAATTTTAAATTATATTAACATAAGAGGCAACATTACTCCAAACTTGAACTGCATCTTCTATTCAAATTCAATTACTTCGGGGCTATTAAAGGTGTGCCACAGCAAATAGATATTATGAATCACGCAGCACATATTTGTGATGGAATTTTAAATATGACAGCCAGACCAAAGAAAGTCCAGCATCACTGAAACAAAGTTTGGTTGTAGAGCTGGTCATACGAGGGGCTCTGCTTGGCAGGGAGCGAGGTCAGCCATGCACTTGGCTGGTAACCTCAGATAGCTGCTGGCTAATTTGCAGTATGCCCTCAATCGCAACAGAAAGCCCAGAGCCGTGCTGAGGGGAGAGTGGGTGGCCATAACAGCAAAGCAAATGGCTCATAGAGATATCCCAGTTGTTTTTCATCACATCAATTTCACGCCTGTGCTGCCAGTTCTTCTGAAATGTGACAAGATGGGGAGGGAAAAGAGAAAGTAGGAAAAAGGGATGACGAAGATAGTGAAGTGGAAGAAAACAATGAGCTCGGAGATACATGAAGCTGGCAATGTTAATCTCAGTGCTTGTTTGGGGCACAAGCGAGCAAAAAGCAAAAAACAAATGAAAAAAATCTCTACGGCTAATATCTTCACTGACAATGTTGCCCTCTTCTCAATTTATTGCTGCAACACAGGATTCCTTCCAGCAATTCAGTCTAGCCATTTGCTAATAATTGACGACACTAACTTTTAGTGCAGTACCTTCTCGCTGTGCCGCTTGAACAACTTCATGCATGCAGTTGCCCACAAACACTGAAGCTGTGTTTTGTTAGGCAACAATGAAGTCTGTCCATGTTTAAAATGAATATCACTGCCCTCTTATCTGCAAAACCATCAAATGATAAAGATTTCCATTCACTCTCTTTTTTTTAACAGAATTTATACTTCTGTAAATCAGTAATGCACTTTTAATCATTTCCATTCCTTCGTTCTGTTCTAAACTATTGCTCCTGCATCAGTCCTCAAAGGAAAAGTACCCAGTCCACAACAAAAATTTTCCACTAAATTCCAAAAGGTGTCGCAGCTATAACAAAGTTTTATCTATGGTACAAACAAGCTGAGATAGCAGATATTTAACCTGAGAATTATTTTATGGTCTCGAGGCCAAACAGTTTGCATAACTCCTGCCTTTCATCTGAGACAAGCCTGTAATACGGGCTGTAATAAAGTTTTTGAAACTCTGCTTTAAGTTAGAGAAACTAAGTGATTCTGTGTAACTACCAAACTCATCTGCGGCTGACAAACAGCAGGAAGTCCCTGTCTATTAAAAACTTTTTGTTTCTGCTGAGCACCTGATGGCGATCTTGCTTGGGAGGGGTGCAGTCAACAAGACTCCAACTCATTGGACAATCCTCCCGCCAATATAATTAATGACTGCACATTTTTAATTACCCCTATGCGGCAGTAGGCACTACAGCTTTTGTTTATCGAGCCCCACTGATACCCATATTAACAAAGTTAGGTTAATGATAGAGGTATTTTACTTAATAGCATTTTTATTACTCCCGCTAAGGATGAAGCAATTAATTAACAATGGGCGAATTAAGATCCCCTCTTGTAATGGGCCTACCAACGCAGGACATCGTTACCAATCGTCAAAATAATTCATAAAGCAATGACTCAGGTGGCAGGACGGTTATGGGGAAAAATGAATATTCCCTGGCATACGTCTGATTTTTCATTTTAGAATGGAATAAATTATGGATACGGTCTGTCAGTGGAGATGTTGGTGGTGCTGCATGCAGAGTGAACCGCAGGATCAAAGATACAGAGCGTTAAGTCACAGATGTAACATGGATTTTACAGGAAAAAAAGTCTTGGTGCACGATATGAACAGGTGACTATTATTTGAGTAGATAAAGGAATGAATTAAAGATGCACAGAACAACTACAAAAGAGTTAGAGATGGGAAAGTGAGGGAGAGCTCCGAATGTTCAAGAAATGACATCGAATAATGGACCTCAAAGACATATATGAAAGCGCATAATCTTTTAAGCTTGCATTTGAAGGTAATCTCCCATTAAAGAACACTAGCTATTTCTTTGTGGAGGAGAAATGCAAAGACAGCAGAACTGATGGGGACTATTGGTGTGACTTTGAAAAGAGGAACGAGTGAAATGGCAAAAGGTGCAATTTCTCAGCCGCCGGACTTGTGTGCTAAATTCTTTCATTCCGAAAGAACTACTAAAACAGTGGCTGCTGAGAAATATAATCCCCCACCCCCAACCTCCCACCACACGCACACAAACACACACTGAGCCCAAGTACACATGCAACAAAGAGGCAGAGATTAAAGCATTAATTCAGTGAGAGGGAATAGGATCCTGGCATAAATTTAGAGTGAATGTTTTGGGGTTATCTTCTCTGCTGACTGCCGTTTCTACTCTGTGTACTCCATTGCACTCCACATACAAATGTAAATCAGGGTCACATCCTGTATCCTGCAACATATAAGGCTCTAAACTCTTGTTTTTATTTGATAAGCTCTGTATGTGTGTGTGTGTTTACAGCAACAACAGGTGCACTCTTGTGTACGAACATGAAAAAATACCAAACTAACCGCATGCATGTGTGTATATTTGTGCGTGAGGGCGTGTCTGCAAATGTGGCTATTTGCATGTCAGACAGTGTATTTCAAGCAGCATCACTTCCCTTAAAAAAATACACCAAAGAGAAAGTCTTGTGTGTCTGTGTAGGATTTCCTTTACCAAGCACCCCAGCTTTCTCCTGGCTTCACACTGGATACCAGCTGGCGTGCACTGGGGCGCCACAACGCATCGTGCCAGTGTCACAAACGAAGGGAAAAGTGTGCTTCATCGTATAGAAAACTCCTCTGGCAGCCTCCAGTCCTCATTAAAAATGCACTAACGCTGAACGCTCCCATTAATTTAAGCATGCTGTATTTAGAGAGTGTAGCCTCGTGTACAGTCTATAAAACACAGCAATTAAAACAGGTACTTTTAGCTTCATCAAGGCCTAGCCGAGTGTAATGGGCCAGAAATGTGAAAAATACCTCTAGCAGCCACAGCCCAATGTGAGAGCAGCCAGGAAGCTGCACATAGCACAAAGTTACATATGGATGTGGAAGATGACATGATTTAATCTTGCTCTGGTCTGATAATGGAAAGAAAATCTGTTAATCTTCTAGTCACAGTGTTTAAGATAATAATTTCTGGGGTATCAGTTCTTACTCCAAGAGATCAGTCATCCTATAATGGAATAGAAAATTAGGTATAAGGGTGTCATTGTTAAGAAAATATTATATCTTTAGCCAAACATAAAGATAATGTATGTAAGCAGGTGTGATATATAAATAAGTGTAAACATACTTGACCCCATCGACGATTTGTGTTCTAGCCAACTATGTAGACAAGTGCAGTAGTACAAAAGGAGCAGTCCAAGGTTGAGGGCATTGGTAAACGGCATCTGTCATGACATAATAACGACTGTTGTATGAACTTCTCACAGCAGGGGGGTTCAAGGAGAAGTGCTAAGATGCGGGCCGTCGAAGAATGCTTTCATGAAATCTGAGTAGGTTACATTGTGGAGCAATCACATGTGCAGCAGACTCTCTAAGACTTTGATGATAGCTCAAATAGACTGAGGGTATAGCACACTTCGACCTATCCCATAGCAAGTTTTTTTTTTTCTTTCTTTCTTATGTCTCGAGGCAGCACAGACACATAAGTGCTCTTTGATTTATGCCTATGTCGCTTTAATATATGAAAAGGTTCAGGTTGTACAATCTTGCTTTATTTGGAAAGCAAGTCTGGAATGAAGAAATGTTAAAATCTAGCTGAAATGGGCTCTCACCACAGCTGAGGTATAAAGTAAACTCTTTAAGATAATCTCTTTTCAGTTTTTAGCTGGTTTCTGATCTACACAAGCATTTGTGAAGAAAATTTATACTAAATCAGCAGACTTGAGGGGGTGGGGGCTGATATTAGAATGCCATTGTGAAAGCACAACAGCAGTCCCATAACAATCACTGACGAGCAATAATTTTTTCATGCAGATTCCACGCAACAAGGGACATTAGACACACACATGGACAATGAGGCCATAATTATAACTGAATGACACACTGTCAACATGGTAGCATTGCAGTCCAAAGAAGAAAAGGATCCGATGTGGTAAACAGATCAAGTAAGTGAAAAGAACGCACAGATTTCAGAACATGCTGGAATGAGTCCCACATAAACAAGTATGGGTTACTGTGTCACTTTGAGTTCTTGTTAGTCATCTTACGAGTAAGGCAGCCTCAGCCATGTAAAACTGTTCACATTTCCATAACCTAATAATAATTACCCTTTATTTACCCTCTGCCCCACAGGCATCTGGAGTAAACAGGCCAAGAATATATGCACATCCATTCTTAAATGTGATTTCACATTGGGAGGTGGCCACATGGTATGGAAGATAAACCATTTTATATATATATGTGTATATGTTCTGCCAAGCGAGATAAGGAGACAACTTAGTCCACTGTTGTTTACAAGCCTGCTTTTTATGAATTTTATTTATAGAGGATCATGACCTTGAATAAGATTACTGAGTCAATAACATGAATTCAACAAATTGCACTCACTGATAAGACCACACTGCAGAACTGTTTCATAATAAATACTTCCGATGGATAATGAAACTAGGGTGTGATTATGTTTAACAGTAAAACTGTAACGTCTAACTGCTGCATAATGACTAATGGCAGTGTGATTTTAATGACTGCTCCTGCTGCTGCCATGCACTAATTCAAAAATGATTAGTTACTTCCCTTTCTTTCCTGAAGAGAAATGTGTGCAATCAAACGTGGGAGCATGATAATACAGTGGGGTAACTGGGGTGGCCAATTATCAGTTGACCACCCCGAGCTCGTGAGTAAAAAAGACAATACTGGGGGGCTGTTTGAGGGAATCCTAAGTGCTTGAGAAGCACTTTTTTTCTTTGCTTCAAAAAAAAAAAAAAAAAAACAGAACAGAAAAAAAGTCAATTTACCCTTCTCTTTAAGCACTTAGGATCACTATGACTGGGATGATTGAGAATCTACATTTATTTGAGGTAGCCTAAGTTAATTTTCTTTTTTTTTTCCTGGTAACCTGGTAAATGGAGAGAACATCTAATGTGGTCAACAAAGTGGAAGAGTTATTATTTTTTTGTAAACCTCACAAAGTCCTTTAGGCACCAAAACTAAATCAAAAAGTGAAAAATATATCTAAATCAATAAAAAAAAAAAGAGAGTCAAAGTAGCCCTCATTTCCAAATGTGCACTTACATTGGGCTGACTCTGTCCTTTGGATGTGTTGCAACTGACAGCTCGGCGCCGGTCATGGCTTAAATATAAACTCATTCTTCGTTTGCTTTTAGCTCTTAAAACTTTAGCCTTTATATTAATTATCTTAAGAGGCAGTGTGTCGGAATAGGTGACACGGAGCAACAGAAAGGCGGATTTTCCACCAGCTGAACACCTCCTGCCCTTCCAGTTGTGTGAAAGAAGCCACAGTTCACTGAAAGCTCAGAAAACACTTCAGATCCACTGTAGAACCTATTCGTTCGTCTGTTCAGCCCTGCGGTAGTAATATGGCAATGGGAGACGACGCGATTGGTCTGCAGATATAAACGGCTTGTAATACAGTTGCAAAAAAAACTTTATGATTCTAAATGTCACATGGGTTCTGAGTGATGAAATTCTAGCTATTTTGTTAGTTTTACATTTCTACAAATAGATCTCCCTAAATGCTAAACAGCGTTGATTTAAAAGTGCTGTCATACAAACGGATTGCTCAATTTCCGACTGAAACTTTCAGCCAACACATTTCTTACACCTTGCCCAACGGTAACATCACCTGCGTACTGTGGTGCCAGGTAGATGTAGGATTTTTGTGAACACTTCTGCTATGTAGCAAGTTCTGGATTTGGGAATTGAGATCTGGAAGTATTTGTTAAGGCCTGAAAAAGACAATAAATGTGTCTTATGTGTTTTTCAGTTATGTTCTTCACCACTACATCTCCTTTGAGACTGCCAAGCTCATACAGAAACTGTTCCTCAACCATTTTCATATTCAGCTCGCCCAGACTGGGGCAAGGCAATTTGGCTCCCGGGCCATCTATACAGTGCCTTGTCTGGGAATGGATTTAGTGATTCGGATCTTTTTTTTGTGCTCATGCTCTTTGTCTCCATTGTGAAGACTCAGGGATAGAGAGAGAAAGAGGCGGAGGAAAAAGAAAAAAAAAAAAACAAGTTTGACCGAAGCCCAGTCAATTATCTCCCAGGTGTTTGACTGAAGTGATTGTAAGCGATCGCGGCAGTTCCCACGAGCCCTGGACTGAGACGGGCTGGAATTAGCCATGAACAAAACCCAATTCAGCAGAAGTGAAGAAACAGCAGTTTTGAATAAAACGAGGCAGAGAATGCAAAAGAAAAGGTTCCCTGCAAAAGATAAAGTCAAATCTTGGCTCCTTTTTTCCTCCTCTTCCTCCAGCCCCCTGTTATGCACAGCCTATCATATAGCCTGGTCTTTTAAACAAACTGTGGGTCTGGAATTGGGTCTGTGGTGCTTCCAATACCTTATTGTGTGGAGGTTAATTACTGGCAAGGCATGAGAAAATTACATTCTCAAAATAAAGAATTATGATTGGTTCTTTCGCTGGCTATTTTAAGTCATGCATGGTCTTCATTCAAGATAGCTGGGAAACCAGATTTTTAGACTTGTTCGATATCAAGTAACCTCGTTTCAAGTCCTCTATTAAAGCAACTATTCTGACTTGCAAATTGCCTTTCTTTCCCAGGCCCCAAACACCATTTCCTCACGAAGATTAAGTTATAGCCTGTACATGAGTGCACACAGTGTTGTAATAACACTGGACACTTTTCTATTGATAGCAGAGAATTTTCTTGTGTCTTCACACATCTCTCCCTGAGAGAATTCAGTCATGCTGAAGGGCAACATTTCTGTACAAGGAACATACTGTGGAGGCTGACATTTAGAAATAGATGGGGACGGAAAGTGGGAGATATCTCAGTCACAACCAACCGTGGTGTAAGCTAACGTAGATACTTTTAGCTGAGGCTAGCCGTGCCAGGAGACCAGGCATGTTCTTCAAGTGAATTATCAGTGAAGAGTCTAAGTAGGAGCCTGCTTAGGTTTGCATGAATCGCATGATGGGAGGCCCCAGTTCTCAGGCAATGATTGTGCATTTTCTTCCCTGCTGGAATCTTATTTATTCTCGCCTTCCACATGAGATGGCCACGTCAAGCATGGTTTGTGTCCGCTGCGCTTTCGCTCGGTTGCTCATGCTACACGCCAGCTCACACATATCAGGGCTAATAAATATGAGGCCAAGGGAAACTGGCTTGCCCTAGTACGACAAGGCTGGCGATATCTGCTGAACTGGCAACTGCGAGTCAAGGATCACATCCCGCGCAAGCTGGAGCTGCTTTGGACTAGGATGAGCACGTATTCGCAGACTAAGTCTCCAGGGGCTGTAAGGCTTTGACATAGCCAAGCATATGTACCCATCCATGACCAGAAAATGGAATTCAGATTTTCTTTTTAAGTAATAGATGAGGAAGTCGGTCTGCTACATCTCTATTTTGTTCATGTTATATTCAAGGTTTGAGCTTTTCCCTTGAAAAAAACCTGGTACTCACAGTTCACACAGTTAACAGACTCTTAACAACCAGGTTTGTTTTCATAAACTAACACAAACTGGAAATGCATACATCCTCCGAAAAAATACAAGCTGTTTTATCCTCACCACGCAGATTTCTACATGCACAGATATGAAGCTGCAGAGAACACTTTAAAAAACAAGAAAGAAAGAAAGGTGGTGAAATGTTCATGTGTCCTGGACAAACCCCTTCATGCAATGATTGGTTTGGTAAGCTCCTTTGAATGAAGAATACAAGGGACAGATGACACCTCGAGTTGTTGATTGAGTGCGACATCCTGCAATAGATGGAGTTCCATTCCCCCCCTCAAATGACACACACACTCATTTTCAGACTAGTCTCTTTCGTCAAGTTTATGTGTAGTGTCACCTCACACCTTGAGTAGTATCACCCCTTGTCCTCAGTATTCACACATTATGTACCTTAATACCATGCCCTCTCTAATGTATATATATATATATATATATATTTATGAAATTCAAAGATTATGTGTTGAAAAGATTTTGTCAAAACTGTCATTACCATTTTCCCCCAAACAGATTGTTGTCATGAGATGGTACAGCAGAGATTAGAGGGCAGCATGTCTAGTGGCTTGAGGAAGCTTTAGCTTAGTTTCATGCTAAACCACACGACACGCACAGTTGCGTTTCCCTTATTGCTTTTTCATAGGTTTTCAAATGTATTCGGAAATATTGGAACGGCAAATTTGGGAGGAAGAAAAATAAAACAAAATTGCAAAACAGTTTTCATGCTTGTTTGAGATGGTTTTCACTGAAAAAAAAAGAAAAAAAAGCAAACGTGCTTGGTGGGAGGAACAACTTTTTCAAGTAAGTTTCAACTTGACTCAACTTTAGTTGATTCAAGACAAAACAAAATCAAGACATACCAAACATTTATCCATTATCAGCTGAAATGAGAAAATGATTATGTACCCGATTGAAAAAAATCTTCAAGATTTCTCAATTCAATCTATTATGAACATGACTGGTTTTGTTTGTTTGCCTGGTTTAGTTCACGATGACACCTGCTCCTCTGTTTATTACAGCCATGTGTGACCAAGCAACAGAAACGGACAACTTATGACGATGCCATAGAGTCTAGTTTATTTGCTCCAAAGCAATTAATGGATTTAATGATTCCTCTTTTCTTTCAGGTAAGATCTTATAAGTTTATTCCAAACTGGTTGAGGGATATATCAAACATGAATAATGTCTTTTTAGAGGGGAATACCAGGTGGAAATCAGGGATGCCAGACGCATTCTGCCTGATCAAATGCAACATGAACTTTTAGGCTCTCAGTGACACACCGTCAGCTTTGGAAATCCTTTCAAAAAATATCTGAAGACTGACTAGAGACAGAGCCTTAGGAAAATGATTAGTGCAGAAACTAACTGATACAATCCACAAAGCTTATCCATGAAGCCCTTGCTTTTTTTTTTTCCATCTTGTTTTCAGAGACACATGTTGTGAGCATCCATCTCTGCTGTACTAAGTATCTGACATCAATGAACTGACGCCGGCTCCCTCATCCTCAACAAACAAGCAGGAGATGATCTGCTGAGACTTGTGAATCGACAACGAGAGACAGAACAATAGATTTTCATTTGATGCCTTTGAGTGTCCGTGCCAACAGCGCCAGTGTATACATACAGTATATGAATAGATCTGACTTTTTGAAATTATGTTAAATCTATGCACTTTCATTTTTTTATGCAAATTTAAAGCAGCTAAAGCAAAAAGTTCACTGACAGCAATAAGCGGTAAGACTGCTTCTAGTGAAAACGCAAGGAAGGAACCCGCCTTACATACAAATAGGTTTTTTTGCTTGCTTCAAACTCTTTGAACCAATGCACAGAGAATAATTATCAAGAAACTATACTATAATAATCAAACCTGTGGCCTTAAACTGCAGAGCCATATCTGCATTCTTAAATCCCTGTGTCTGCCTGAGCACTTCATGAAAAAAACATAACTTACACTTTTATTGCAATGAGAGCCATGTCATCTACCATCAAGGTCCTGCTAAAATTCTTTACCCAACCCATGACATTTTACTGTTACTCTGGAGCACAAATGTGCAGATTCTTTTACTACTCTGTCTTGGGTCCATCGACCTCTCACTCAGGTGCTACTAAAAATAGCAAATATTAACAGACTGACAGACAGACTGATCGAAACCCAAATTAATCGTGAATTCCTGTAGTTGCTTCGGGACTTGTCTCTGAAAATGTAGCTATAACACAAACGGCAAATCAAGAGATGAAAGCAGATCTATAAATAGAGGCCGTGCGGTTTAATACACAGAGGAAGAAACAGAGGCTCTGGTGTCATAAGGCAACACTGATCTACAAAGTCGTCACAAAGACGCTAAAAGTAAGGGATTTCACAGCCATACCCCAAACCGGTTTGGAACATCTTATTTCCAGCATGTATACCCAGGGGCCACTTATGTGTGCCTTAGAAAGTTGCGCTTTGCAGCCACACGAGTGTGAACACCCTGATGGCTGGCAGAGCCCCCTGATCTGGCTGCTCACACTCTAGTCCACACTCTGGGGATCAGGGATGAAGGACCCTTTCCTCTTGTCAAGCCCCCCACCCTTCCACTCCCCTTTCTAACATTCCTCCAGCAACCTTTGTCTTAACTGCCTGCCTTCATCGCTCACTCTTTTTTTAACTCCTTCCTTTTCTGCACCTCCTCTCACACAGCCCCCCTTCTGCTACCCTCTGTCCCTTTTTCTCGCTGCTACTAGCCGTTGAGTGCAGCCGAGGCTTTTGTGTGCAGCGCTGCTCTTTCTTGAGTGTCAAGCTGGCTGATAATCTCTGTTCAGCGTTTATCGCTCCTCCACACCAGGCCTGTTAATTAGGATTAATAGTTGAAGAAGCAACTTTTAAGGATGCACTTGTATAGTAATAAGGCCGCGGTTATGAGCTGCCACTTGTTTGCATGGGACTTCTGAGAATGTGTTTATTACAGCTTGTGTGTCTGCTTCGTTTGTGCAGTTGCTGGCTAAGCTAATAAGGCGGAGTCGGTTGTAAGTGACATGTCTGTGGTTTATCTCGACGATGATGTGGCAGGTGAACAATGGAACGGAAACAATGAACGGAGAGGCAGCGCCAACGAAGATTACAAACATCTTAGTGAGCAGCGAGAGCCCTTGGGGATGTCAGATCACCGTATTATAGGGCTAATGAGATGATGACACATTGTACATAAAGGTGTTGTAAAATCTTTTCTATTTGAAGGCACATGTGACAGTTCAGACAGGGTCAAATTGAGGTGACGACAATGACAAGGTCTTTGGAGTTAACCAGGTTTCTAAAGATGCTGAGCTACGATTACGTTTTGAAGCAGATGCTGCCCATGTATTTTTTAATGTAACACAGATAGGAAAATAGCATTGTCAAGTTTAGTGACACAATACGTCTGTTTTGTTGCTATTTCTAGTCAGAGTAATCTGGGCGTAAACATGTCAGTCTCTAAACATGCACAAGTAACACGTTCCTCTAAATTGCTCACTGAAGGCAAGGGCTCATTTTCCATGAGAAGCCCAAGTGAAATAAACTCCAAATATTTGTGCATGGCATAAAAAGGGGCTTACATCGCAGACAGCACGTCCTCAAACAAATACTGGTGAAATGTTGGGAGGGATTTTGTTAATTGATGCTGTCCTCTTCCCCTTTTAATCACATAAGCCCAGGATGAATCTTAGTTTAATTCGCTGATAGAATGCCTCTTTTTTTTCAGCCTTCCTCCAGCTCTGGGTTGAAAGCTGAAGGGATCAGATCAAATGCAAACCCTGCCCTCCCTCCTCCCTGGTTTCTCACCACCGTCCCATAGCTGGTCAACAACGGGCTGCTCGGGAGAACAGGGAAAGATCAGGAAAACGGGAAGGCGGAGGTGGGGGACTGTATGTCGGACCCGGTTATTCCGCTCAGTGGATCCCATCAGGCGAGTGGTGACATGCCTCGTCCGAGGCCACGTCCCACCTGAGCGCCGTGAAGGAGGTTGGACTCTGAGAAGGGGAATAGTGTAATAGCTGTCTCATCTGGTCACATTCAGTTTGCATCTCTGAAGTAGATTGTTACATTAAGTCTGTCTTTGTACAAACCTTCTATGGTAGGAGGGCAGTCCACTTCTGAAATAGTTTACTTGTTGTTTGCTTCAGCTTAGTCAGAATCATAAAGCTATCACAGCTAATTAAACCTCCCTTACATCTCATATGTTAATGGTTACTCAGGAACCCACTGTGTCGGTTATAAATACACAGGGTAAGATAAAAGTATCTCTTTTGGATGTTCAGGGTTTTCTGAACTGGTAATCTGACAGTTGCAGTCACATTGCCATGGTAAAAAGGAAAATGTTGGCAAAGGTTTATGCAACAGAATATATTTCATTGCGTGTTTGAACTTTTAACAGCAGTGTCTTTCAAATGTTAAGTAAATCTTTTTGATTGAAGTGAAAATTTAACATTGTATTTATTGTCATTAAATACTATCATCCTAAATTGGAATGTATGGAACTGAATTGGACTTGAATAAGAATGCACTGGATTTGGTTAATATATAAATGGATTGAACTGGATTATAATCAGAATAAATTGGACTGTATTAATTGAACTCGAACAGGACATGTTTAATTTCTGTTTGTTGCCTTGAGATGACTTTTATTGTGAAGTGGTTCCATGCAAATGAAGTATTTTGAATTGAAAAGAATGCCTACCTTTAACCAAGTCCTTGAATGTGTAATGATGTACTACAGTGTTAGAGCAGAGAAAGAAAAAACTAAGTAAAACACTGCACTGTCAAGGTTGGAGTTAGTGCATCACTTATTGCCAAAGCAGGATGACTGGCAATGTGCATCGGTGTTGGAAAGTGACAGTTTAGAGGTAGTCCATGTGTTGAAAAATGTCCCAAAAGGCTCTTGATAAATTCGGAATAAGATGTTGTTACTATGTTTCTCGGAGTCCTCCAAGCTTTACTGGAGCTGTGTCTATTGTATAAGTGAGGAGGCAGTAAAGATTGTCCTTTGATTAAAACTCAGACTGCAGGTAGGGGAAAATGTCCATATGTGCAGTGCCTTTTCCCCAAATGTGAGAGCACAGTTTGAACACCCTAACCCTGCTGATACTGTCAGGATGCCAATCCACCCAACTGAAAAGCCTCATCTGTCTGGTATCTTGAATTAGTCAGTTTAGAATTAGAGTATTAGTCAATGAGGTTAGTTTGTTTGTGAGTAAAATAGACACCAGGAGAGGAAGAATGGCATATGATGAATGGCATTTGCAGGACTTTGTCACACAGCATCCAATTAAAGAGACAAAGGAAGTGAAGAAAACTCTGTTGTGCGGCAATCAATATGTAAATGTGTGTGCGTGTTTGAATGCAATTAAGATGATTTTTAATGTTTTTGATCAACTCAAACAAACATGTAGCACATGCCTATAGGCAGGGACACCTGATGGTGTGCGTGTTTCTATCTTTGTCAGCCATTTTCATGCGTGTGTGCCTGTGTGTCAGCACGTGTGGATATACCATGTCTTTGCTTGTACGTATATTCACTTGTCCCACTGTGACATCCGGACATAGCATGAGCACAGCTGATTACAACTAGTGTTAAACCTATATCCTGCCTTAGTTGCCAACACAGAACCTGTTGCTGCCTTGTGTCATCCTCTCTTAACCCCCCAGTTTGACCTTAGTACAGCTGTCTGCCTCATAAACTACGTGTCGCAGTAGCACTGTAACTCTTCCTGTGAAACTTTGACACGGCTGGGAAGTTTTTTGGTTTTTTTAAACTTAACAGATATATCTATATTCAGAAACTGTTTTATTTTAGTTATGTTTTATTATTTACTGCCTTTTGCAGATTTAGCTGTTATAATACGGACACAATGAGAGGTGGTGAGGCTGTGAGTTTCCATTTCTTAATATGTGGGTTGTAAGACATACAGAAATGAATGATGGATAAATATTCAACAGACCACCTCACTAACTGGCCACTGCTGCTGTGAGCACGCATCCCATGTTAGCCTGCATGAGTTCATCGTTCAGCAACATGCAACAGTGTCACTAAGAGGGTATTCATAGTATTTTGTGACTTTGATACTGTTAATGCAAAGTCCATAATTGTTTGCCCGCATGACTTCACAGACAAATCGAAGCAGGCATATGACAGTGTGTGTGCCACATTTAAAGAATATGTCTGTGTGTGTGTGTGTGTAAATGTGTTAAATTTGAAAGGGTTCAAGTTGACAAACTGCAGACGCCAACACTACAAGAGTGAGAAAGCAAGAGCGGGGGCGTGAGGTGGAGAGAGGCAGAACAGAGAGGGTGGAGGAAAGGAGGAAGTGGGGTGAAGCGACGGGGAGGTGTCTAAATCTGTGAGAAAAGGTCTAATCCCTGGATTGCTGAAGCTTCGGAAATCCTGGAAATAGATTAGGAGCTTCGCTGGCCCAGCCGCCTTTAATAAGAGGGCCCGTTTGGCTCTAAAGTCATGGCACAGCACTTGCATAATGTGCAGAGCCGCCACTTCTTGTAATTATCGTTTTCCCTATTTGGAAAATGATTCAATAAACACTGATCCACTGTGTTTCGTGCATACTGACAAGCTGTGGATGAAACACGCAGAAGCCCTGGTACATGTGCAACACCCGCTCCGGTTTGAACACTAATCCAAATACAGGAGGAGGATGACTGGAGCACTAATCGAATGAGAACTGACCATATCGATAAGAGAATCTCTGTGCAGTTCCGTTGTGCCGGACAGCCACTGAGCCAAGGATGCTCCTGATACATTTAGAAAGGTCTGTCGTCAGATAACAGAAAGATGCAACGCTACTTCTGACTTTATCTGCTTTCACACATCAGCAAACTTTGGTCCTTTTTTTCTTCTCTGCCACCAACATGGACTCTAATGTCTTTTTTTGGAAAAGATGGGGAGTGAGTGACTTCATCTTAATATATTTGCTCACAATGGTATTATATTGCCCTTTCTGTTGGTTGTAGTAGATGAAAGCGATCGGGGGATTTTCTTAAATAGAAATGACCTAACCACATGGTTGAACTTGGTGAACTTGTACATGTGCCATTCTAAACCAGCCTTCAAAGTGTAGGGGCCAGTAAATAACTTCACCAATACATCATCTTTGACATGAGCTCTTGTTTTGAACTCACCCTAAAGGTTAGAAGCCGTACAAGCTGTGGCAAAAATGCCATTTCAATTACCATAAACACAAACAAGAAAAGATTCATTTCAAACTTAAACATGAGCAGCAACTGCAAAAGTTAGTTAAGCATTTCAGATTACCTTAATACTAAGCATTGCGTCCGATACTTGTTTGCCAAAACCTCACTATTACCTGCAATTTATCTAATCATCTATTGACACCTCTGAACCTCCAGTGGATAAGGCACCACTACTGTAATGGACATGTCAAAATGACAGAGATGAGTTCTCTTTTCCTGCAGTCAATAAAGAAAACTAGTCAATAAGAGACTATTAGTGACAAGGTACATGATCCAGGGTTGTTTAAAGAAATAGGCGATTCCACTCTTGAATAAATAACTACCTTCCTCCTGTTTTGCTCTCCTGGCTATGTGCTGTCTTTCTCATTTTGCCAAAATGAGGGTAATGTGCTATGAAAGGTATCCCAGATTTCACACCTTCTGGGGCCCTTAGAGATGGAGAGACCAGCTGTCCATATCACAGCACCCATGCTCCTGGCTACCCCCGACCAGAGAGAGCCACAGGCAGCTACAGACTAAGAGAGAGAAAGAAAAAAGGTGGGTTAAAAAATAAAGAAAGAAAGAAAGAAATAAAAGCTAACCAACTCAATTTTAGCTGGTGTAAATATATATACATATTTAATATATGTTATACACACACACACGTGGCGATTTAGATGATCCAGGTTTGCAAAACACCAGAAAAAAAACTATCCTGGAAATTGTGTTCAGTCTGGCAATATCATGGATCCAAACAACTCAGGCTCAGCCTGCAACCATTTGGTGACATTAATCTCACAAAAAAAAAAACTGTTAAAGTAAGATATGCCTTCATTTTCTTTGAGAAACTCTCCATAAAGCTTTCCTCTACCCGCAACCATCCACCAATTGTGAATGTGGGCACCATAACACTACTGTGGTGTACTGCTCTAGGGTGCAATTTTCCATAGACTTGCTCCATATTGCCATCTGAGAGAGTTGGATCAAAATGGTATGGTTTCAGCTGGGAAGCTGGAATGTTATTATAGAAATAATCATAGCAGGGGTTTGGTCAACCAGCTATTGTATTCATTTCCCAGTGTTGTACATTAGCAGAAACTTTCCATGTGTAAAATTTTCCTATCTAAATCACCAGCTACAAGATAGGAAAAACAACTATGTTAATAGTTGATTAAAATGTAATTACCAAAGATGGTAGCTAACCAAAACCTTATCTAAATTGAGGTTCACTGCTGCCCGCATGAGTGCTATTTCAAAAATGCATTTTCAATCATATTCTACAGATGACAAAAAAATATATATTCAAATGTAAGCAAATGATGGCTCACTTGGAATCCAATTCTCCACCAGTTAGTTTGAAAATCCAAACACAGATTTCCTTTTAATGCCTGATGTGCTTTCTCGCTTTTAAAAGGTACAATATAGAACAAACTGGAGTCTCACAAAATTCACAAGAACACAGTCATGAGAGAATTCATTGTGCCAGGCCCAAGGCTCTGTGTTTATGACTGAGGCATGTCGTGCTGAACCAAACAGCTGGCAGCTACAGGCTGTTGGAGGTGAGAAGACTGTTAACAGTAAAGACCAGCAAATATGTTAGTGTAGATGCTTATAGCAACAGATATATCTGATTCTGAGAGAATTTCCTCACTGAAACAAGAACAAATTAACAATGGTGAATGCTTTTCTCAGAAAAGGTTTTCATTGTTCTTCTGATTGGCTTTCAGGAATTAGATTCTACCAACAGGCTGCTCTGCTGTGATCTAATTGGATATAGATAGCTTATGATAGATGGTAAGAGACAGATGGTTCATCCAGTCACCTGCCAAGTATTTGTAGAAAGTGCTGGCACTTCTCCAAATAGTCCCCAGCAAACAAAGACTTCCCAGACCCATACATCAGGTTAGGCTGAAAGAGTAGTTTGGAAAATGTAAATCTCATTTCAAGAGAAATTTGGAACAAGAATCTGTCATTTGTTCATTAGCTGTAACATTTTTTTACAAAGTTAAAAGAATGTTTTTAAATAGGTTTACTGACCAAATTAATTGTATTCACAAAGTATGTGCATGTAAGAGGCATGTAAGAGTTGGCTGAGAGGCAGAGAAAGACAAAAAAGTTTCAGCAGATCAGTTGCAACAAGTAAGGGTATCAGGATTGGGTATAAAAGGAACATTCACTACAGACTTAGTCTTTCCAGGCAAGAATGGGCTGTGGCTCATGATATTGTGAAAAACTCTGTCAGAGAGTCATAAATATGTTCTCAGAATTACTCTTTGGGCTTTTAATATACGGTTTATAATGTGAAAAGATTAAATATGAGTTGGGGAAGCCACTGTTTGATGAACGTGATCTTTGTGATATTTAAAAGGCAGTACTGCATGAGAAACTGTCATGTCACACTGGTCAAAAATATCTGCATTGGTTCCATCAGTTTCACTAAGTATCCAGAAATGTAATCTCAAACTGTTTTATGCTAAGCCAAATGTCAACTCTGTGCAGAAATGCCTCAATTCTAAGCACAAGCTCATCTCAGATGGACAGAAAGACAGAAGACGTGTGTTCTGTGGTCAGATGAGACCTCATTTCAACTGCTTTTGGAAAAAAGTTATATCTGGTTTTACATGCCAAAATGAAAGATTATCCAGGCCGCCATCAGAAAAAAAGGTGCAAAAGGCAGCATCTGCGATGGTATGGTGATGCTTCAATGTTAATGACATGCACGATTTGCATATGTGTAAAAGTACTTTGCACAGAAGCGTATACTGTAATTTTAACTGCTAGCTTTGTGAAATGAAGACTCATGGGAAAACTGATACACCGGCACAATTCAAAAACACCCAAATCTGCCAACCTACACCTCCACAAATCATTGATTGATATGTAATGTGATCTTTTATATAAATTGTGGTTAAGATATTATGTGCCAGACAGTTATTTTTTTCTCCTTGTGTTCCTAGAGTCTCCACTACACTGTAATATCACCTTCATCTTTATGTGATGATGTAAAGCTAACACAACTTCATGGGAGTTTTCTTGATCTAACTCTTGGCAAGAAAGCACATGAATGGATTTCCTCGAATGTCAGAGAATTTCTTTCTTGTCTTGGTGAGAGGCACTGACATTTACATTTAACTTTTTAATGTGCTGGTTTCTGTTAGGGTTAGGCATTTAACAGAGTTATGACGTTGCTGGAGGAGGTAGCCCTAAAAGTTTTCACCTGAAACTGGCGGAGCCATTTATTGATTGGGGAGTGCTCATTGGACTATATCAGTGAATGATTGACTGCATGCTAATCCCGCCCATGAGTTTGGTTCGGTAGCCTCATTTTACCCCTCAATGATTTCTGGTGGTGATCATTTATGCTTCATTTCTGACAACACATTTTCTATGTAAAAAAAAAAAAAAGAGAAAAAAAAGGGGGAGAAAAACCTATTTGCTGCACTTTAAATCATGAGGATTAAGTGCGTGACTGAGAGAGTTAGACAGAGATAGAAAGAGAGGGCACAATACTTTTCCAATCTTTCGTGCCAAAAATACTGAGCAAATAAGCCACAGCAATTTCTCCAAAACAACACAAATCTTGTTCTTTTTGGTCAAATGAACATTGTGTTTTATAGGCAAGTGAAAAAGCCTATAGAATAAGCAGTTAGAAGACAAACACACAATGCTAACATCCCTAATTATGTGCTATTCATGCTTTCTCTCATCGCTTTGCAATGAAAACGGGAGCTGATGAAGCAGTTTTCCGGACAGTTAATTGACTGAACAACAGTGTGCGCTGCCAGTGCATGTGGAACTCTCAGAGGCTATTGCTCAGTGCACAAAAATACCCAGAAATTTAGGAAAAAAAAGATGAACATGCCTGGATAATATTTTGCATACATAGTAGCTTGTTAGCAATATCTCTGTAGCACATCACTTGATATGAGTATAAAGTGGCTGTTTGTTTCAATCACCTGGGGTGCTTCCTTTTAAAGGCCAGCAGTTGCAGTTTGCAGTTTTACATTTGCACTGATTGCCGTGGCTATTTTGATTCTCTGGTTGCTCAGGCCAGACGACCTGCTGTTCATTCTAGTCATGCACTCACTCTGAGCCAGATCGTAGAGGAAGCCATATTAAAGAAGGGGTCAGTTTCAGAGTCTAAAAAAATGCCAGGTGACTTAAAAATATTACAGTAAGAAGCCAGGTTCCAGTATTTTGTACTATTATCTTGTCCTTGTTCGTTCCTGTCCCTATTGATATGTCTCATCAGCGTTCTACACCAGGGGTTGGGTTGGTTGTGCTAACTCAACTGCTTCAATCTTTGAAGTCAATGTGATCCTGAGACTGGCTCACTTCTCTTGCAGTGACAGGGCACCAGGTCCTGGGTCCTAACCCAAGACTGCCAGAGTCTTTAAGTGGCTTTGAGATGAGAGAAGTGATAGAGGCTAAGCCCTTAATAGCTATTTCTCTGTAATCTTTCCTATGAAAGGCTAAACTATGGTGGTATTGATTTGTTTGAAGAGGGGGTAAAAATGGAGGAGCGGGTGAGGAAAATACTCCATCAGGACAGGACATCTTGAAATGTGACAAAGCTGTTCACCGGCTGAGGAGATAAGCCCAGATTGAGCCCATTTTATCCGATAAACGTTGCACAGTTTGCACCAAGAGAGCAAAACAAAGACAAACTCATCAAATCCAAGTTGACACGACACTAACAGTGCTGCTCTTTCTGTCCAGTCTGAAATCTTACACGGTGGTGGTCCCATCAAAGGCTTTTTTGCCTCCTTTCCATTGGCCTCAAGTTCAAGTCAGGCAGTCGTGTTAACAGCGTAGCCATTGTCACAAAAACTGCACAGAAATTCTGTGAGGACGCTGGAATGTGAATGGGCCACTGGTGTGTGTTCTGGGAATACCAAAGTATCAAAGTTCTGTTTCTACTGATGTTATTCAAATTACTGCTTTTCAAATGTGTCTCGGCAGTAATTCATGTTATATCTCAGTGCACACACCAGCACAGGTTTCCTGATGGATAAAGTCCTGTAGGGTGGGGTGATTGAGCTATTGTTAGATATGCCAGAGACAGAATTTTATACTCTTGCTTGGGCACATAATGTGATTTTAAAACCTAAATAGTGTAATCCTATCATTTATGGGTTATGTACTATAAGCTTTAAGGGCAGAATTTCACTTCAGCCTCACAGACATAACTCTTGAATCTGGCACTGTGTTCTGAACACAGAGGACATGCTTTCTCACAACGCTAGTTCATCTGTTGCCTGAAGGAAGCCAGGTGGTGTCACTTGTGTTTATGGCCTTTGTGTTGATGTTAACTTCACCTGGTCCTGCCTTTTTTCTGCTTTCTGCAAACAAACAAGCAAAAAACATCGCATCGAGCTCGAAAGGGTTCGGGCTAAAATACACACCTGGGCGAGACTGCCCACCATCTTTTAAAGAGTATGCAATCTCTTGTGGTCCTGAGAACTGCCTTTGATGGGTAACAAAGGTGTTTGTGATGTTTATGTCGCTATATGAAAAAATGTCCTTAGCCGCCCCTTATGATCCCTTTCTAAGGCTTGACAATGACGTCAGCTCAAATGTAGAAACACTTGCAGGCATATTTCCCTCATGCCGCTTGTAGCGGTGATACTTTACAGGATGGGCAATGAGTCATATCCAAGGGTGTGAACAAACGACAGATTTGACCGTTTCAGATGGATAACTTGTAGCCCCTGACACATCAGAACCGTAATTAAGATTTATTTTCTTATATATCTATTCTTTCTCCCGGCCTCGCTGTGTGCTGCTGACTTGACAACAGATTTCTATATGTATGTCGGAAAAAACAAGCTTAAGCTTTGCTTTTTTTCCAACAAACTGTGATGGCTACAGTTTTTTGTATGTATTCAAAGAAGCCTTAAACCAACACAAGCTTACTCAGCTAGGACACTGTATAGAATTCCATTTATTAACTTTAACAAATTCATGCTGAAACTTAATTTTCACCCAAACCTTACTCCAAACTCTAACCAGGACACCAGAGGCCCAATGCATAAAACTGTGTGTACCCAGAAAGGTAGACATGTCTCTGCACATTTTTTTTCAGTTAGATTTGTAAAGCCATGCATACATATGTTTCTCTCTTATAAATCCCACTCATCCTAAAAGTGTATGCACCTGCAGAAGCCTTATTTCCACTCTTATTCTTAGCCATGAACAGGTGCAGACACTCCCCTGATTAATTATATCCATATATAACTGAATGGACTTAACAATTTAAGCAACAGCAAGGGAGAAGCGCAATTTTTGTCAATATGAAATTGAGATACTCATCAGTGAGGTTGAGAAATTAAAATCGTTTATTTGGTGGTTTCAGTTCTGGAAACACAAATTGAACAAAAACAACACACAAGGACAGCATCATGGCCACGACAGACCCAGTGGCTCACACAGTTCAAGATGAACAGCATGTAGAACCCTAAAGCTACACACGAGCCAGTTGTCATCTTAGGCCAGAAAATCAGAACCTTATTCAAACACTCGTTCTCTTCTTAAAGTCACATTAGCAGGCTCTTTCAGAGAAGTCCCTTGTTCCACACGACCTTTAAGCATGGCTGCAGTTATTTATGGTACCTACAATTAGATAAGAGTATGTTATCAAAAGTAATGATCAGAACAAAATTAATATTATACTGAGAAGGCGTGGTTAAACTATCTGTTTTGTTTAATTTTTAATTTGGTTGCTTTTTTCTTCTTTTTTTTCAAAAATTATTTTTCCATGCCAATGTATCAAGGTTTCGTTGCTTAAAAATGCGTGTTTGCATGGAATACATGACGTCACACATTCTCACTACACCCTCACCCTCTATAAATGACATTTTTTGTGTAGGAAAAGACAAAGACATGTGTGTACACATTGTTTATGCATCTGGCCCCGCAAGTATTATTCCTCCTCATTAGCATTGGATTTTTGTCCCAGAATATCAAGTGGTCCCAACAAGGCAGGTGTCTATACCCAGTGAGGTAGAAAAATGAATAATCAAACACATATTTCTGGTCAGAGTGTTACATATGCACTCCTTTCTTGCCTTTTCTCTCCTGACTTCTTTCTATCCAGCAGTCATTAACCCCCACAGTGAGTTTATCTTCCACACACAAGGTTTTTGACCCCTTGACCACCTGAGTTTACTCATTACTGCATGTGTGTGTGTGTTTGTGTGTGTGTCAGACTGTGTCAGGAAGTGATTGTCTTCCAAACAGCCAGCAGACTAGAGAGTAGTCCAGTCGATGGGCTCGAATGAAAGTCATTGAGAGGGGAATTAGCAATTAGTCATTTATCATTTACAGCTCATTTATCTATAGTCTACACCATTTCATGTAAAAGATATAAATATATATATATAAAAGCTATAAGGCATAAAAGCTTATGCAAAGGAGTTTGTAGCAGTATGTTGCACCACCGGACATGAAATAACTTGAATATGCATAAACCAAAAATAGTTGGTTGTTGTTAATAATCACATTATGTTTCTCTGTAGCCAAAAGAAATCACATAAATTGTGGGGGAAAAAAAAAAAACCTACAATCGAAGAAGCATGAGATATTTGAGAGTTGGTACCCTAATTTATGCACAACCATGTGTATGAGTTGCAGGTGGTCAGGGGTTGAGAGCCCCTGTGGTAAAAGTCCACAATGCCCTCAGTCTGTCTGAGTTATTGGCTAACAGGCTGTTTGACCTCAGAGAACTAACCTCTCACAGACGTCACTAGTTCCAGGCTTATGCAAACATTGTAGTGGAGTGATGAACACACAGGCATACAGTGAACTCATACACGTAGGGGGAGGAATACCAGCCAATTACACAATCACACAGCTCTAGACGTGAGAGGGAAGAAAATCAGTGCACTGCCCACGTGCTTTCTCTCCCTATACACCCAAACACCAGAAATGTCGCTGTGCACACCCCTGAAATCGCGCACACACACACACAGACACACACATGTACAAACACACTATATGAAGGACAGAAAAATCAATACTGATCATAAGGCCAGCTGTTTTGAGGCTCTCACTCCATTCCGATGCTGAATGTGAGGTGATTCATGGCAGGCCATGCTTTCCCACTCCCACGCCTCACAGAACCACTGACAAATTCTACTCTCTTCCTCCCATCCCTCCATTCCTCATGCGCTTCTGCGCCCCGTCTCTCCCCAGGTCTGAGGTGATGAGACTGACACTGCGCAGAAGGGGTCTTTATGCAAATTAGATCAGCGATCCCACCACAACTCTCCCACCCCACATCTTCTGCTCATTTGCAAATCCATGCGTTACGGATAGACGGGAGTGATAGCTAAACCTGACCAGAGCTGGTGGGCTGGAAAGTGGTGCTTAATGCAGACTAAGTGAAGATGCTGAGAGAGACAATGAATGGACCCCACCCTCCCCAACAGACACACACAATACCACACCCACACACAACTACCCTCTCACCACCCGTTTCAGCTTGTTGAAGACTTAACATAAAAATTAAGCAATAGAGCATGAGAAGCAACCACAATAGCTTTCATGTGTGGCCCCTTGTGGCTTAAAGCTTCTATAAAACAATGTAACAAAAGGAAATGTGATGTAACATAAAAAGCACAATATCTTTTATTTTCTATTTGAAATGTCAGTATGAAAAGGAACTATCAATATCCCTCCATAGTGGGAGCACCATAGTTTCAGTACTGGCATCGGAGATGATTTCTTGATAGCGCATAAATATTTAAATGAACTGTTATGTGAACAAAGCTGCACATTTTACAACAGATTTGAATGTGACGAGCCCATCTGATTTGACAGAAAGCAATGTGCACGTTGGCTTCACTTGAATTTTGTCTGCTTTCTTTGTGTTTTGTTGTTGTGTATCAGAATGTCAATGAGCCTACGTCTTGTTACCCAAACAAAGCGCTGGCCCTGTAACATAAATACAGGCCTTGAGTTATCCTCGTGAAAATGTCATGATATGCCAAAAATATCAGTTATGGAAAAAAAAAAAGAGAAAAGCGATAATTCTGCCTGGCATAGTAGACACACTCATGCATGCGTGCGCGACCAGACACGCACGCAAATTAAATCGCCTGGAAATGGCCCACAGTTTTCTTAGCACCACAGTGTGACACAGAAACACAAACAAACAGTCAGCGGTGAAGGTTTTTGGTTCATACGTGTGTCAGACCCGCACGTGCGCACACACACACACACACAGTTTTTGACATTACTGATTGTTTGTATTGGTCTACTTTAACAGCAACTCTACCTGTGGCGATGGCTCTGTTTTGGGTCCTGACTTGTCACACTGTGTAAGAGGCGTCAGGTGAAGGGCCCGAGGCTAAAATTGGCCCTGTTTAGCCCCGCAGTATGCCCGTTTGTAATTGGCCAAAACACCAGGCGGCCCGTGGCCATTTGTCAGTTTGAATAATTGATACAGGGAATGGTCACACTAGCAAACATGCTGGCACTGTACAGTACCTCACATTTATATGCAGGCAATTCCCTCTTTTAGAATGCCATTTACATGTGCAATTCTAGGCAGTGTTATGAATTATGTATGCAGTTTCATTCAGATTAACATCTAAAAAACACAGACTCATGAACCATTAGACCAACTAATCAATTATGAGATGTTAGAAATGAATGAAGATACACGCAAATGGAGATTAAACTAAGGAGATAGCCAGTCAAATTAACTGCTTCTTGTTAGGGAGGAGAAGATGAGATTCTTGTCTGCTGCTTTCATGATAATACAGGATTCATTAATGACACGCTCACTTCTCATATTATCAGTCTTAAAAAATCGTGAGGCATTTAAAAAACTTCTTCCCTACTCACCAAATGATGATCAGCCAGTCAAAACTGCCTAAATGTTGATATCAGTCAGAGCTCCTCTTTCCTTTAACGTTTCATTCGTGACATGCCCTTTTCATGCTGCACAGTCGAGAGAAGTGATAGTTTTGTTGAGAGCCTTTCGTTTCATTCTCATTTTCTCTATTTCTTTTTTTTTTTCCTTTCGTCTGATGTCCTAATTAACTCCCTTTTGTTTCACCATGTTTTCTAAATGAGTGCTGTGATTCTCTATCTCGGTGTTATTTTTGTCTCTAATAAATGAAGGTTGAGCATGCACTGCCTTGTAATTAGTTGGAGGAACAATGCAAGACTGCAGTATATTTGGCTTTGGCTTGTTTTGGTGTGGCTGAGAGAATGGCAGAAACAGAAACAGATACAGAGAAACAGAGAGGAAAGCACAGCCAGAACCCATATTGAGAGAACATAAGCTGCGTTGCAGGACTGCAGAATTTGCTGGCTGCCTTCTAATGCCAGATTAGTGATGGCAAGCCATTGTTTTGCATGCCATGGCATCAGCACAAGATCAGTACTTGTCTATACAACCTAATGAATTTGTCCAGTTGGTAGTTGTCAAGAAAATGTTGGGAATGTTCTGTAAATAATCTTTGCTGTGTTAAAAGTCAAATGCATTTTTACATTGGCATCCATTCAATTGCCTTTACTTTGTAACATTTACAAAAAGCATTTGATTGCTGCATGGCAAAGACACAATTCTTAGTTTGACTGTCAAGATCTGAAAGAATGCACAACTATAACTTGGGAAACAAATGCAAATGAACACATTTTGTGTGATTACAATATTCTCATAAATTGCTCCGCTCTCTGAAAGGATCAGAAATGCTGTTTTCAAAAGGCAAACAGTTTCCAAGGCTGTGAGGCAATTGCAAAAGATCCCTGTTTCAACAGTTTGTGGTGTCATTAAGCAGTTTCATAGTAATAAACAGCTTAAGGCACTTCCAGGATGTGGGCCTAAGTAGAAACTGAATGAGAGATGCATGCGAAGGGCACCATTAATAGTGGAAACGACACCATGCAATTCATCTGTGGAGCTTCAAGCTCAGTCGAGGACAATGTGAAGTGGCGGTCAATCATAGCCTTTACATTGAAGAAAAGAGGACTTCATGGGCAAAGAATGAAAATTATTATTGACAGAAAACCGTAAATAACGATATGGTGTTTGCAAAAAACCTTCACAGACAAGACAGTCTCTCTGGAATAATGTTAAACAGACAGAAAAGAAAGAAAAAAAAATCAACTTTGTCTTTGACGAAATTAAAGCTAAGGAGGAAGAGAACACTGTAAAGTAAAACAGGGGGAGGTGCTTTCATCATTTGGGTCATCTTGTCAGCTTCTGGTACAGATTAAATCAACAAAATAATGAACTCACAATTACCAAAACATTTTAAATCGGCTTGAAGTGAAAGATTTAGGCTTTAATTGACTATTCAATTAAATCTAATAGAAATGATTATCAAAATAATTGACGTTCTCGTTGCCTACTATTCACAGTTTTCCATAATAATACCAAAAATAAGGCCATACAAAGAAGCCAGGGCAGATAATCAACTCTTTATGGGCATCCAAAACAGCAATCAAGCCAAAAATCTTGATGCTTTTCCAAAAAACATATGGATCTGCAACATTAAATGGCTTTTTCCTTCGCCCATGCACCACTACTCCATAAAGTTTCATGAAAATCTTGCTGACAGACCGCAACAAAAATACTACAGGCTCCACCCTCTCTGTGGCGGCGTTAAGTGCATGCACACCATGTCTGTTTCTTTGTTCATATATTGGGTGACAGAAAGCGCCATATGTCTCTGAGCACATGGATGCTGACAAAGCTCAGCTTCGGCATGTGTAGCTCTTTCCTACCATTGTTTTGTGTACGCGTTTCTTTGATTCACGTGCATATCAGCATCCAAGCCACATTTGCAATTCACAGCAGCCTCCCTCGTGCATTGTCCCAATCTCTGCCTACTTACACTGCTCTTTTTTTGTTTTCCTCTGTGCATTGTTTTGGCCTGCAGCTATTGTATCTGTTTAGATTGACTGGTGGTTTGGCTTTACGTCTTGGCTTCGGGATTGGGAATAGGATAGTGGAAAAGGGAGAAGATAACAGAGACAGACAAGGTCTTGATCGCACACACATATATTCCTCACCAGCACCACCTAAATATTACACTACAATTAACACCTCTTACCAGAACAAATGGAATGCACTTTCTCCTTTTCAAGCATTCCCTGCCACTCGGGCTTTGCGCTTTCCTTTTTTTAAAATCTCATTCCAAACTCCTTGATTCTCTCCCTCTGTCTCTCCTCATTTCTCCCCTCTCGAGTTTAGCAGAGAGGAGTGCCAGTGATTAGGAGGCGTTAGAAAGAATGGACGTGCTGTTCCCATAAACCCCTTTGTGCTGTCAACACCAGCTTTGGTGGACTGGAATCAGATAAAAAAAAAAAGAAGAAAAAAAGTCAGTGTGTGGGTATGTGTGCGCGAAAACGGATGGTGGGGGGGGGGGTGGGGTCAATTAGAACTGTGGCCTGGCAGGTCCAGTGAAACACATGACTCTCCTACTGTAAAGTCAGTTTGCCCTTCAGCTGAACTTTGGCTCACTCAAGATCATCAGAGAGAGGCCAGACGCAGATGAGAGGTGGGGAAAGAGGGAGAAAGAAAAAAGGCAGCAAAAGGACTGACTCACAGTGATGGAATTAATACCCCAACCCCCCTGCTCATACACTCGCACACGCGCCCACAAATATTTGGCTGCATGCGCAGCAAGTGATGTGACACTTTGGCAGGGGACGGGGATATGGGGGGGTGCAGAACACAGTCTGGCAGAGCCTACCAGGGCAAAGGGAAACACAAGTTCCAGTGGCTTCATCAGCTGCCTGCTGGGATTCCTCTCCTTCTTTCCCAGTTCATGAACTTATCTTTCTCCTGAAAGGATTAGCAGCTAAAGCACGGCAGCACTAGGAAACACAGATTGGGAAAAGTTCATCAGTTCAGTCTTACCTGATGACCTCGTGGATAAATATAGCAAAAGAGTGAAATATATAAATATGTGAAGTTATCACTGGTTAACTATATATTGATCCTGATTTCACAACTCAAATCATTCATCATTTTACTCCAGCTGCAGGTTTGGTCACAAGATACACAATCATTAAAAACCACTGAAAGCAAAACATACAAGTAAGAAAAAGATTTCTCATTGTTTTCGCATTTATACCAAGAACGAAGAAAGAAATGGAATTTATAGTAGTTTGAGACGTCCCGTGAAACTCTTGAGACCTCGAGCCTGCATTGAGTCTGCTCATGTCTACACTCCACCACTGCAACAGAAAACTATCTTACAACCTCTACTGACTATTAATGAGTAAAAATGCAGTGTCATAATGCCACCGTTTTAAAAACTGTGTCGTCTGAAACCAAAGACTGTCATGTCACAACTTGAATTATTTATTTGCGCTGCGACTTTCAATGTGCTTTGAGCAATAAAAACAAGACAGGTAACTGGCAGTGCTTTTTGCAGCAGGCAGTAATACAGTTGTCACCCTTCCAACATGTCCCACTAGCTCTCACGCCACAGTAAATCTGATAAGTTGGTGGCCTAAAAAAAGAGGATTGCTGGATGGCACACATCAGAAGAAAGTCTGACATTAAAAGTTCACTCTTGTCAGTCCCAGTACTCATTTTCATCTGCTTTTTTTTAAATTTTTCTTTAAGAATGTGTCACGCTTGTTAGGGAAGGACAACCCAGTGATATGTATGTGTACGGGACAAAATAGGATGAACACTGCAGAATTAAGGAAGTTTTTGTGACATGATTTTTTTAAATTGCACGATTTGTGAGGATGAGGCCCGTTGGTATGGCATGAGTATAAAAATGTAATAATGAAGGATTATTGTTCAGCAAACTAAAGGAGCATCCCTTTCCACAAAATAGATATATCTATATGAACGTCCTTAAAAGAAACACAATACTTTTGTGTAATTACATATATTTTTGATAGTTGTATGTTTACTTTTTAACAATTACTTCTTAATTTTGTACTTCACTCCTCAGTTGTCTGGACAGTGCAAGATATTTCCTGTTTAAACTCAATGTAGGCCGCACATGTCTGCCTGCTAAGTGGCCCAACTTGCTCTTTGTTCCCTTAGCTGAATTAGCGGGACAAAAAGAGAAAACAGTGTGCGTTCGCTGTATATTCTCATTTGCAGTGGCCATGCATCATCTGCTTAGAAAAATCAGGACGAGGCGTCAGAATATTAAAGAGGCTGACATTTACTTGGAAGGTAGTTTCGTGTGTCTGTGTCTTCAGCGTCTACTTAATCATAGTGTTCGCCACTTTTCACTTTGGTTTCTTTCCCTCTGTCTTTACTCTAACACACCAACAGCAACAACACGCCTATTAGTGGTGCATTTTAGGCTTTGCAGGCATTAGATTCACAGTGACAGGGAGAGATGGAGGGAAAAGAACAACAGGAAGCAAGGAAAGAGGGAACAAAGAAAGACTGACAGTGAGAGTGAGTGCCTATTCTCTCATGCTGACTGAGTGGAGTGTCAAAACAGGAGTGAAGTGTAGCAGTGCCATGAAAGATTGAATGCTCAGCGAGACTCCATGTTCCACATAGCATGTACAGACAGATGGGAACAGACAGAAAAAGAGGGGAGTCACAGAGATAATGTAGTTTGAAAAAGCTCAGAAGGCCTGAATGCTGGAGAAAAGCTTCATGCTACAATGATATTAAAGCTAATACAGTATATGTATGAGTCTGAGTTTGCCATCTTAAGTTGAAGCCTATCACATTCTTCAGTAAGCCATTCCCAGACTCTCTCCTACTTGCTGTGACTTTGCGCTACTGCCCAATAAAGCTGCAATGCTATAAAAATAATCTTAAAAAGGATCATCAAATAGTTATAGAATCTCATAAGCTCGAAATTCATTGAGATGCTGAAAATGTGAATCACAAATTTAACTTCCAAAAGTACCCCACCTGTTCTGCTGTGACTGATGCTTATACCTTTAGCCACTAATTGGCACTTATGAGGGAACCCTCCCACACACACTCAATGCATCTCATCCTCCATCACTCCTCACATGCACACACATATACACCTAGGAAATAGATTGACCCCATTTGTAGGGCTTGAGGGGCTACATTAAAGGGTCTCTCACTTTCTATCTGGCAGATTGTCAAAAGTTGGTGGTCAGTATAAGTGAGAATCATGCCCTAGTTTGGCTCAATCTGTTGGGAATCAAGAGGTCTTTTGACAAGGCTTTTAATGGATAGGAGTGTTCTATGTGAATCAGGACCTTTGCACAATATCAAAGCAGATTTCTGAACCTTTAACATGGTGGACGCAGAAGTGGAAGAAAATTCCTATTATTATTCTGAAATTGGATCCTTGTGGTTTGTAATAACGACTGCAGCTGAACCTTGGAGAATTCCATATATTCTTACTCTCTTGTTTAAGCCTTGAACTAGAACTCCGGATGTTTCCTTCTTATGGCAACGCATTTCAAACCATCACAAGCTGCCATTGTGCTACCTATGTCCAAATTGTTTGCATTTTCATTTATATGTGCAATGCTTGCCCCTTGCCCCCTGCTATGTGATTTGTGATGCAAAAGTGGTGCAAACATGCAATGTAATGTGCATACCGCCAACCCTACACACACATACACGCACGCACACACACACGCACCCACACACACACACAAGTGTATGTAGAGATTTCCTCACTCAAAGAACACGCAGCCATAAATGATTTAAAGCACGAGTCTTCTCTGAGAAATGCTTCAGATAAAAACGGCCCACCTGAGTCCAGCAGCGCATAGATCAATCATGTATCACAAGAAAGTCAAGGGAAGAGAGGGATAACAGAAGGAGCAGAAACAGGAGTGTGCACCTGTCTATGCACACAATGCATCATGCATTGGATGTGCAACCCAGGGTACAATTAGCAGTGCTTACATGCAAACATAAACACAAGCAATGCTTGGAACAGTGTTATGGCATGAGAATCTTGTTTCCCTCCCCCATTACAGGGCCTTGCTTTTTTCGCACGTTGTTAGAGTGAAGTAGGGAGTGAGGATAAGATAAGGGCAGGCTATCTGCTTTAGTTTGCCCTCCATTTGAAAGGGGCGATGTGCAGTATGTAAAGAAGGAAGGTAAAAAGGGAGGCCTATCATAAAACGAGCTTGTTTCAGGTTAGCAAAGGGCGATCAGTGACAACAAGTGGTAATCCCACTTCCCCAGGCGTGGTAGGGACAGAGCGATAACATGCAGAAAGACAGAAAAAGAAGAGAAAAAAGCCTGGAAAAGACCGATAGCAGTTGCTGTATCAGCTGACCAGGTGCAATGTTTTTACTTTTCCTTGTGAATATATTTGTGAAGTTGGTACATTTAAGCTCAAGTTATCTTTAATGAAGCAAACATTTAAAAAAAAAACAAAAAAAAAAAACATTGACATCAAATAGGAACTCTGTATTAAATATCATTGAAAAACAATATATTGTTTTTGGCTCCTTTGTGTAACACTTCAAATTTGGTATTAGCCTCCATTTCTGAAGGAAAGCCTCTTTGGTTTTGAGCTAAATCAGAGGCAGGGATAGCATTCCTTCAAAAAACAGGTTCTGCACTGAACACAATCTATAAAATTGCTGAGGTGTATCAATTTGGGCCCGGTAACAGGGCTCTAGTCAGTCTTCCCATGAGTTGCAGGGTTGTGTGTAGCCTTATCCCCGATGGATGTGGAGAGGACTGGCTTTAATCCTGGACTAACAGGCAGTTCTATGGCTCTTGATTGCTGCACAGCGAAGAAAAACAGCCCAAGGGGGCAAATATCGTCTTCCTTTGATGCCAGAGGATCCAGTGAAGATTCGTATTTGGGTGTGTGACTACATATGTGCATACATGAGGTGAGGGTAGAAAAAGAGGAAGAGAGTGTGTGGGAAAGATTAATTTTAATCTGTGTGTGTATTGGGTATGTGTTCACTTTGAATTTCAGCTATCAATAACAATCTTGCTGAATAATAAGGTATTAGGACCTTGGGTAGATAGAGCGAAAGGGCTGACACTTTACACAGTTCAGTGGACACTTTTAAGCAATATTTCCTTGAAAAATCTTTTCCACTCTGCATACAAAATATGAAGGACATTGCCTTGATATAGAGTTGTTGCACTATTTCTGTAGTTCAAAATGAACTACTGGCAAAAAAAAAGAAAAAAGCTAGGTAAATGGCTTTTTTTTTGTAGTATTTCTACTTTTGTGAGAAACAACGATGACCATTATCCTGTCCCCCCACCCCCCCTTTAATCCAGATATATGATGGAACTGTATATTAAGACAGCTTAGGCTACTTCTTTGAAGACAAAAAATGAATAAAATCAGGTACATTTCTATAGTAGGCAATATCTGATGTAGGCTTTGATTCTCCTTTGCCACACAGCATAAGCATTTTGACAACAGGTTTATGGGCTGATTGATGATATCTGTGTAGTCAGAGTCTCAAGTTCAACTTCCTAACCTAGCAAAGTATTCTTGAGTTGGAGCACTTGCGTAGCCCTGTACAAAGAGAGGTCCCGAAAATCCTACAGTGTACCATTACAGTTACATCCGTCTCTTCAAAAAGGAATTCCCAAATATGAAGTCTAGCAGTGTAGAGACCTTGTAGCTTAAGTGCAAATATTTATGACCCCCCTCAGCTGCTTGAAGTGTGTCCCTCTTGACAGTTAGAATGTCAGGGGTCTTTCTGTTTATAAAGACATGGGGTTCAAAAGCACACACACGGTCATTAGCATGCTGGACAGACAGCAACAGGTTAGGCTTGAGGATTAGCTGGAAGCTTTAGCTCATGTAAACATTTGAATTGGGGAGAGATGTTTTTAACAAAGGCTTCATTTAGAGAGGTTGCTTGCTTCGGGCAATGATTTTATGTCATTATTCAAACTATGCAGTGTAGTCATTGTTTGAGGGTGTACAACATCAGAGATAATTGTGAGGTTGTACAGCTGAATGCATAATGATCCCACACTGCCTCAGCTGTATGGATTAATTAAAATATGATTAAGGTGTGTAAGGAAATGTATATCCTACTTCTTAATGAGTAAAAATACATCACTTCAACCCATAATCATAGAAATGTGATAGTCCCCGGAGAGCAAACAAGTCATTTAAAAAAGGGACCCATTTTAGTGGCAGTGATTCTAATGTCATTGAAGGTGATGATGCCAACTTGTGCTAGCTTAACTCTGGGGACCAGATCTAATATGCATCACTGCATTGTCATTTGCCTGTGCCAACAAGTAACCAAGCCCTAGTCTCTACCCTTAATCATGTCCCCTTAAGTGCACTCACCTAACAAAATTCTCTCATCCACAACAGGCCATGCAACCTTTATAAAACCTCACTGTCATCTCTCCAGCTCACCCAGGAGGGCAATAAATGAGCAAAATATACATTTTAATTGAGCTACTTAGAGTGCTTTGTGCCCTTGTGAAAGCAAAACGACTGTAACTTCTTTACGCACACAGTGTACAGTGTTCCAGATCATCCATCTCTGCTACCAATGAAGCTACCTTGCCCGAGGGTGCAGCTACGCGCTACATTACCTTCCGATGGGGACAGGGCCACTGACACTTCAAGTCACCTTTTTCAGTCCTAATTCCACTTCTCTATCTTTCTCCTCCCCTCTTCTAAAAACTTCCTTTCCTCCTTCATGCTGCTGCAAATAAACAGCAGAAAGGGCTTAAGGGTGGCAAGAGTGGATGATTTTTTTTCTTCCCATTTCCTCTAAAGTTACGGTGGCCAAAAAATGGGCTTTAATGGGAAACTGAGGACAAGCTAAGTGGGGACTTTATCTGGCCATCAGTTTGGCAGTTAGAAGTGCTGCAGAAAGGGCTTTGAAATCTCCTTAAGGTAACTCTGAGGTGGGGAGAGGAAGAGAGACAGAACGGTGGGGTCAAAAGTAGAAGAGAAGAAAGAGTGAGAGATAAGGTGCCTATATGGGATCGAGAGAGGACAGTGAGAAAGAGATTGGCAGTGATTGGAGGGAAGGGTGATTGAAAATGACAGTATGAGCTAAGTGTATAGGAAGAGACAGGAGGAGGAGGTTGAGATATGATCGGTCAGTGAGGACTAGAGGAGGTCAGTGTTGGATTAACCTGTATAAGGATTAGACAGCACCGTGAGGGGAGCCTCAGGCCTACAGCAGCTGTTGCCCAGGGTGCTGGTCACTTTTCACTGACATGTTTGGGTCTGTTCATTTTGGTCAACAGATGATACAGACTCGTGTGTGTGCATGTTTTTCAGGGAGATCGATACACACAAAACTAAGGAGGCTTTGTTTACCAAGAAGCTGCAACCACGGCAAGGAAATAATTAATATTTTTCTTAATGACAGCAACTGAAAAGATCTACCTGATGTTCAGTTTTGGGCGATGCACATTATTTAGTTCGTTGAGCACTAAGTTGACTTATCACCATCTTTGTGGCAGCAACATATGTTTAAACTCATTCATTATTTTCTGTTTTGCTCTGTTTGTTTATTGGATTTGTAAATTTAGCATAGCATTTACAACAGCAAGAGCTACAGTGTTAATGACATCAATAAGAAATAGAGGAAGCAAAATTTCAAAATCTGACACAAAGTTCAAAACAATTTGCTATTTACAGGAAACATCTGTTTGAAAGGGGAGGTCTCAGAAATAATCAGACGAGCCATTCTTTCTAGACAAAAAGGTTTGCGCGTGACAATATTTTTCTCCCATCTAAAGTAGTCTATTAACGTATCTTACTCATTTTTTCATTAACATCAACACAAAAGAATTGACAGTGATCAAGTTTTAGGGGATTAAAAAAAAGACCACATTTAAAAGTTGGACAATGCACCATTGGAATCACGATTGTCATCCAGCAGACCCAGTTTTCCCAGGCTGTTTTATTTCTGTTTACTCTGCTTTATGCTTTCACTCACCGTTAAATTAAGTTTAGTAACCTAAACCATTTGGTAGGTTTAGGTATTGAAACAAAATATTTAGGGTTAGGTATCGCAAGGCATTAAAAATCTCCAATGTGATTCCCAACTTCATTGGTTTGCAACTTTATCTTTGGGAGAGAAATAGAACCCCACAATGTAAGCTGCTTTGGATGGAAGTGGCTACTGAGGTAAATGTAAGATAACATAAATCAGCCACAGTATTGCACTAGCCTATGCAAAAATAGTGCCAATTAATTTGCATTTATTGCTCCAATTTTGGTAATGTTTTTGATTCTGGTATTCTGGTCCAATTATTTTCCAATTATTAAAAGTGCATCTTATGTGCCATGCACTGGGTAGGGGATGCAGAAGGAGATGTAACACAATGATGCTTTTGGTTATTTTAAAGGATGTGTTTGATGTTTGAACAATATAAAATATTGTAAAGCCACTCTGATTCCTTAAAATGATTCCTTAAATTATGCTCCAAACAGATGAAATCACCTTGCTATAAAGTCAGCTCGAAGTGACTAGGTGCTCTGTTTTGCATTTGACTTTACGCTTCTGTCAAGATTTATGTGCTTAAATATGCATAAACATGCAAGCAAGTGTCATCCTTCACACATATAAACAGGCAAATATTTTCACCAGAGCCCTCCACCATCTGTGGACCTGCCCATTTCCTTTTCTCTCTTATCTTTTGTACCTGCAGAGGGGCTCTGGGCTATGTCATCTAGTCTCTAAACACACACGCACACAGTCACACACAGATCCTTCCTCCATCACAGTAGGAGACAGTGAGCTTCGCTTTTACTCTGATCTCTCCATGCAGCCTCCGAGCCTTGGAGATAGGGTCAGCCTAGCACATGATGGCCTTCCAATCCGCCTCTGATACAAGCAATACTCTCTCTCACACACACACACCTGTGCATGCACAGTCTCAGAAACTCAAACACAACACGGGTCAATAACCAGGGTATACTAACAGCAATCACAGGACTGCTGGACACGAGGGTGGCGTATTTGTGTGACATTCGATCGCAAGGATTCGCCTTGTTCTTGCCAGTCTCTCAAGGGAGCAAGCCAAGGGAGGAGAACTGATCTGTGGCATTCTTTCAAGGATGATTCTCTTCTCTGTCTCTCTGATGATGGTGGCCTTGGCTCACAATGGATGCACCATGGGTCCTGCATTGAAACAATTGCTCCTCCACAGGCTCCTGGTATTCTCTGTTGACACGGAGGGGTGATGTGCAGCGTTCAAGGTTTCATTTTCATTTTCACACAAGCACGTGGGACATTTTAAGTCGATGTATCATGTTGACTGTGTCTTCAAGCAACGAGTTTAGGAAATGGAGAGAGAGAAAGAGAAGGAGCTTTTATCTGTATTGTCAGGGGATAATCACACAGCACACCCTTGAATATCCTATGTGATCAAATCTGATGTGACACTGTGGGAGAGCGGGGATGATTGAACTCTTGTCTAAAGGAAATCAAGCAAATCCACTGTTGCTCTGCTTGAGATGGATACAACACAACAATGTGAAATGGCTGTGTTTAGACTATGAGGCAATCAGGGATGCGGTAGGCCAACACGCCTTACCCTATGTGCATGAAACCTTGCTTACATCAAAGGCAATTCTACTCAAACAATCCTTCCAAATGCTGCTTTCTCTATGTGTCCCGCTAAATTAGGCAAATAAAACGCAAAAATATATCAAACAAGCTGAAATTGCTAATATATTCTATAACTATTGGAGGTTATCCTCCATACTTTTTGTTCATGAAGAGTTTTTTTTCCTTGGAAATATGCTTGTATACACTTTAGTAGTTGTTCACTAAGTGGATTCGATATTTAAATCTAACCACCCAAGACACATATTTCATTTGCTGTACTTTTACATTCCTCAGGTGGTTTATTGAGTATCACACCTTTATCACAGCTCAGGCCATGTATGGCTTGAGATGGAGCATGCTTTGTGCAATCCTATGTCTTTAACATGTGTTCTCTGTGAACTACCTCTAAAACTTTCTGTGATGTTCTCTTTGGAACATGGTAATACAGGCTGACCAAACAATCCCACTCTGGTGTAGATTTTGCACTTACACACGTACATTAACACCACAGTTATTGCTGTTTCAGTGTAGATTATCCAAGCTACTGCTACACTGCAAATAGATGGAAAATATATGTCTTCCACAAGGAATTCAACCAATAAAATTGAATAGTCACATCAACAACAAGTAAGCCCTTATTTACTGACATGACAAAAACAATTTTATTCTCACCCTTGCACTACTGAAATATTAAAATTTAGCTCAAGTTTCAGTGTAAAAAGACATGAAGAACTTTCCATTTAACACAAATAATAAGATATGAAAAATGGCACCTTGGATTTGAAAAGGTTTTTTAAAAGTGTGAATATGATGTTCCAAAAGCTGATATTTCTGAATATTTGATGTACAAAAAAAGAGCTAGTTTTGGGGAAATTTATAGGGTTCTAACATCAGATGAAAACTACCTAATGGACACTGTTTACAAGTTTCTTAAACAGAAAACATGAATGTGCCTGTTATCAGCAGCATGTTGTACGGAATAAACTGTCGAAAAATGACAGCTACTGTCCATTAGCATGCAATCGGCGGCATATGCAGTTGTGGGAAAAGCCAAGCTCATAAAAGTCTTGCTTCCCTGGAAGATTCTCCATGCTTGACCTTACGGATAATACATCCGCTTGATTTTGGAGTGCTTAATAAGTAATATTCTGCTAAAGGCCAGTAGCAGGTATTTGGAGCAGGGGATCATTATTGAATGAGGCTCAGACCAAGTTTATGGTCCCAATTATGCTACGCTATAAAAGTCTGATATTGGTCGAACAAAAAGTTTCACCAAGTTTCCAAGATGCTGGGGAGAGACACCAGATTAGAAATTCATTTAAAAAATGAGATGAGCAATTATGATCATGAGAACGGGGAAGACGTTGCATCATTCTTCCCAAAGCTTTTATGTCTGTTCATATCAAAGTTAATATCTGATTAAATATGCTGCTTTCTACACTGAAAGTGATTGAAATGAGACACTTAATGGCTGCATTCGCATAGTCGTTTTTTAGGTTGGCACGGAGGAGTATAATAATCCCAGTAAGAAAACATGTTTCAAAAGGAATTCCTTGATATGGATCAGATTATCATTACTGTCTGAATGTGTTTGAACAGCTTTCCCCCAGTGACAGAGTACGCAACAGTTCAACCTCTTAGCAACATCTCTGAACTTAATCTGATCTATCCATCTGGCTCTCAACTGGCTGTGGACCATAGCCCTATAGGGTGGCTGTCATTTAGTCATTGTTTAACGCACACAAAAAAAGGCCACTCTTGATTCCAATGTTTTAAGCAATTACAGACTCATATCCAACTTCCATCCTTGAAAAATTGTCCTAAAACAACTACTTATCAATTTGCAGAGAAATGGTTTGACACTACCAACCACAGCATTTTATTACAAAGACTACCTATTATCTATATTTTATATTAACCTATTATTAGGATCGTGGTCATTGCTTTGGGCTGATTTAAGTCATATTTATCTGATAGATTCCACTTTATGCATGCAAGTGGTACATCTTCTGCATATACAGGACGTAATTCTAGTGTGGTTCTGTGCAGGGAACAATGTTGTTCTCTCTATGTATGCTGACTTTGAGAAATATCATGAGAAAAAATTTAATACAATTCCACTGTTACGCTGATGACACTCAGATCTATTTACCCATGAACCTTGATTGAAGTAAGTAGTTGCTGACGTCACAGGCTTGTCTTGGAGACATAAAGGCCTGAAAAATTGTAATCTTTTACTTGCAACTTCAGGGGAAGCTAAGGTAATTGTTTTTGCTCCCTAAAATCCTCTCTAAACAGATATTATCTAGCCAGTCAGTTAGTTATTCTGGATGACACACACTTTACTTGGCTTTCACTTGTACTGTGAATAACTCTTTTTTTTTTTTTTAAAATCAGGTTTTGTCTTTTAGTTCCAATATCAAACAGGTCTTCAGGGTATCTTTCTTTCATTGACATAATATTACTAAAGTTTGGAGCATTCTATCCCAAAATTATGCTGAACTACTGGTCCACACATTAATCAAATCTAAGCTGGACAACTGCCGTGCAGTCTTTGCTGAATGACCATACAACTTCCTTGAAATCCTTCAGTTTATCAAAAATGCTGTTGCCAGAATACTGACTGGAACACTAAAGGGTAATCACATTGCTCCTGTGTAAGCTTCTCTTCACTTGCTTCCTGTGAAATTGAAAGCAGAATTTGAAATCCTTCTGATGACGTACAAAGCCCTCAATCACTGCACCTTTTTTTGAAAGATCTTACCGTTCCCTGGCACCTCACAAGAGCTCTTCATTCCTAAAACGTTGTCCTGCTTGTGGCACCACAAACTTCTTAAACTAGAAGTTCAAGTGGGGGATGTTGTTTTGTGCTGTTTTTTATTTAATTTTTAACCATTTTGTTTGTACTCATTTTCCCTTTTAATGCTTTGTTATATTACAGCTATTTGCAAATTGTTTATACTGATTTAAAACCTTAAATCTGTAAGTTTTTCTAATTTTTTTTCTGTTATTGTATACATCCTTTTATTTTATTCTTACTTTGTAAAGCACTTTGGGTTGCACTCGTGTTTGAAAAGTGCTATATAAGTAAAGGTGAGCTGAGTTGAACTATGAGAGATGTTTCATTTATGATGATGTTGTGTAAAGTTAAGGTTCTGTCAAGTAAAATGGATATTACCATTACTCCACTACTTTTTTTAAAGTTTTTTTTTTATCACATCAAACAACACAAAAGAAAACTTCAGGCATCCATTCTCTGTCAATATAATATCACGACTTCCTCTCTTTTTCTGTCAACTCTATTCCTCTCTGTTGAACCCACACCTGCACCCACATTCATTCCCTTTTTCTCTTTCATGGTGTCATTTGTCTTCTCGCGTCTCTCTCTGCCAGTCTCTGTCATGCTTTCACCCCCCTCTCATCTCTTCATCACACCCTCCCACCCAGGAACGGATTCAGGTGAGCCAATTTCATCTTGGTCATGCCTCTTGTTTGCAGCGGTCAATTCTGCTTCTCTGGAATGGCCTCCTCTCTTCATCGAGGGCCTTTTCATTTGGACAACTTGGCTGCTTTGCCCTAACCCTGAAATTACTTTTGGGAGTTTGTGAAAGGGGTGATGGGTTAGTGTGATATGGTGCTGTCTTTTCAAGCTGGACTGACATCACTGACCAGTGACAATAGTTTTATTTTTCTTCTTTGTTTTTCCATGCTCAAATCAAAATTTTAGGCCGACAAGCATTACAATGAAAATGCCACTAGCTGAGATGCAACTGTTGCTGTTTCATGGCTTTAAGTAGCCTGCAAGTCATGCTTAATGCCAACATCATGGGAACTTTACATTACATTAGAATCTACAGGGATACCAGCTAGTTTCTATGATCCAAAAGTGTAAAAGAATTATCAAGAATTATCAAAAAAGCCCAAGAGATGGGGTCAAGGGACAGGACAAGTTGAAATCTATAGATTTTCAATAGAAAAGGGAAATTACAAACATACAACAAACACAACAGAGCACATGGTCAAGAAACTAAGGTCTACACAGAAAACAAGAGGGAAGGTTGTAGGAAAGCAAACAAAAATGACTTTCCAATTGAAAATGACCAATCTAGCTCCTAAATTTTAGCCAGTCTACAGCTGTAGATCTTGATGATCATTCACAGGGAGACCCAGCCAAGCCTGCCTTATTGCACAATTTACATCACCATCAAAACTTACCATTTTCATAATGTAGACTGAAACTGTACACGTAGAAAGAGGCTGTTGTTTCTTTCATGGTAGGGGATTTACAAAAAAAAATTACTCACAGCAAGTGAAGGGGCTCGTCCCAGTAGGCAAGCTCATCAAACGGCAGGCACACACCAGTAGTCAACATTTGGTTAGTCAGACTAATTTACCCTCACTAGAGATCACTAAACAAAAATATGTTACTTCACCTTGTATCTTTCATCAAGCTTTGTTCAGCCAAGCAATTAATCTACACACAAACGATGGCAGCACATCACAACTTAATTTACTCTGTGGTAAACTTATCAGGTGAAACTGATTTTCTGAGGAAATGTTGCTGCATAGCACATTATGCTCAGAAGACAACAATGGCATACAAAGTGGGACCGGATGTTCCCTTGACATAGTGATTTAAAGTTAGGATGATGTAGTCAGCAGCTCATTAGTGCTTTGTTAACATTTTCTGTAATGGGAAATAAATTAGGCACAAGCAATAAGGAAGCCTCCTTTCTAAGAATATTCTCTCACCTGCTCATAAGCCTTGACATTTCAGAAAAGGGAGACCTTTACCTCACCAGTCAAGTTTCACATTGGGTAATAGACACGAGTCTAATCCAATGACGCTGATCCAAGTGAGCAAGTATTCTTTAAACATGCTCCCTTAACTGCCTCACCATTTCACTCTTCCAACTTTATGCCTCTTTGATTTTTTTCTATCTCAAGTCCAAAAGATCAAACTCTTTTTCCACATGCTCCGGCCATTAGCTAATAATTCTCTCAGATCATGAGTTGTCTACTTCACTCACTCAAGCGCTGCCACCGTCGTCGTAACGGCATGGCCCGGGTTTGTGTGCGTGAAAGAAACTCAGGCCTGTGTGTGTTAGCGTGCACTTGCTTATACATACTCAGAAGATGCATCTGTTACCTGCGCCTCCTTCACGTGTCATTGGCTGTGGGAAATGAGAAGCCTTCACCTCTCAGCCTCCCAAGGAAAAGAAGCTGAATGGCGCACAGCTCTGACCGGAGGCAATCAGAGTTAGCATTAAACGGTCGCAGCTAATGAGAGAGGGCTTGTGCTGTGACTGTGTAAAGAGTGTGCAGAGCTACAGCTAAAGCAAGCACGCTCAGTTGATTTTGACGCATTGCACGCGCACACATTCTGGAAAAAGATGAGCTTTTACATTGTATTGGCATTTAGGTAGGGGAGAGTGAGGAGGTGACATTAAGTATTCAATAAAATACTTTGAGTGCCCTCAACAGTTACTCAAATACTCAAACAGGGTTATCCTAAGGGTGAAATATCTCCAAAATGTAAATAGTTTTAAATGGTCTTGCCACACCCTGTCATAATCAACTGATTAGAATGCGACCGACATGCTGCTCATTCCCTCATTCCCCCATTTATCATTTCTGCACGTGCCTCCATGAACTATGTAACTGTATACACTCAGGGGAAATCAGGCATTTCTGAGGACTCCATATGGCATATGTTGAAATTATATTCTTATCATTACTTGATGCACAGGCACGAAATTAACACAATTTGTCCTGAACGTCACACTCTGTGTCTGTTGAAAATGTTGAAATAAACAAACAAAGGAGATATGAATGAAAACTGAGAGATAGTGACAGACACAGAGAGTGAAAGACTGAAAACTGGAAACACTCCTCCACTTTCACTCACAGATAGGATCACAATCAGATAACACACACACACACACCTGCATGTTTGTTCACTCCCCTCCTCTGACCTTGTTGATTCTTCCGGTAGAGAAAAAAGGGATAAGGAGAAAGAGACAGGGGGAAAGGGGGAGGGAGGAGTAGAATGGCATTATGTCTATCGGTGTGGATAATTGAATGTTAGAGCGTTTTTCTCCGAGCCTTTGTTGTCCAATCAATACAGCAGTTCCCATGGGAGCTAATCTGTATTAGCAGAATTAGCCTGCTGGCTAACTCAGATGTCTCAACAGAGGGTCCCTTTTTCTTGTCTCTCAGAGCGATGTGGGTACACCGTGTGTGGGCAGGGGGAAGGGTCTAAAACTGTGAGGTAGGGTGAAATAGAAATCTGCACAGGTATTAGTTTACTGCATATGATTGTATGGTAGAGTCTCCGTTTTTATCTTAAATTTAAGTTTGTTAACACCTTGAAAGTTTGGGATATAAAACAACAATCTTTTCAAATTAAGCTTAGATGCCTGAGTAAATATTCAGAAGAGACATTGCCTGATGTCGTCATGAATCTGAGTTGAATGACCAAAAACGATCTTCATGCAAAATGCTATGTGGTTTCAGCTAAGATGCTCTGACTTTGATTTGAGTTAGAAAACTATGAATATGAATAATGCAAGTTAACTGGTGTTTATTCGTGGCACCTTTCACACCAGTTAAAGACCCAGCACTCCATTTGAGTTCAAATGTGCGCTCCACTCCGTATTTGTGTGTGCATGAGCATTAAGAATGAGTGGCCTGCTCGTGCTAATGAGAGGTGAAGGGAGACAGTAATTGAAACCCTGGGGAGAGCAGGAGGACGGAGCTGGGGGGGGGGGTTTAAATGGAAAAAAACACCCCCCCCGTGCTCCTTTTTTTCAACATGGATCTAGGCAGCATGTTTCCCCAGTAGACACAGCTGGAGGGGGGAGTGTTCTCCTTCACTTTCCAGAGAGTAGTTACACAAGAAAACACACAGTCAACACTTATCAGCGAAAGATATAAAGCACAGTGTTGATTAGCTGGAAATCTCGATCCAAAATCAGTAAACATCACTGCTTCTTCTGAGGCTGCTGTTGGTAAAATGACCATTACTGTGGATCAAATGCACATGTACATTTTCTATTCTTTCAACTCCAAATTAATAATTCATATTTGTAAAGTGAGGTCAAAGGTAAAGCTGCATTAACTATGAGATGGATATGTTACAGTTGGCGGTTGGCATTTGGAGTTTTTCATGAATACCAAATTCTCACTGAGTATCTGCACAAAAGAAGTAGAAATTGCTTCACAAGCCGTTTGTCCACACAAGTTATTGGAGTCTTTCTTATTGATTAAAAAGAGACAAACAACAGAATTATGTATATGTATTATGCTTTCTGAAAAAAAGGAAACGAAAACAACATTTGAAAACTTTTTTCTGTGCAGTGCTAAATGCAAGACGAAGCTCGATAGCAGCTTTGTAGAAACCAAAGTCTACAATCAACAAATCAAAAATATTTGTTTTCTGGTAGAGGAAATTATTCAAATGTGACATATTTAAACATGACCAGAATCTAAAACTTCAGACAGCACTGAATTAGTTCAGGAGGAGAAGGGAAATTGCATTTGCTAAGTAGGCATCAACTGCTCCTTCTCTGCTTCATCACCAGTAGCTCAAATCCTTTATCCGATGCTTGACTACCACCTCATTGGAAAATATAATAAATATTCATACAGGTGTATAACATTAACCCAACATCTGGAAGAAGCTGCTTTAAAATTCAAATGGATATCTTTATGCTCATATGTTTGAATGCTATATGATAACCATTCTTGGTCTTTCACACTGTCTTTTATATCCAAAATGCACAACGTGTTCTGTCCTATGGAACAAATTGTGCCTACATACTATTTCAACTTGGCTGTGATAAGACACAAGCATGGGTTTACTTGACCCTGGCCATATCTGGACGCTGTGCTGCCTGCTACAGGGGACCGAGCTGTTGTAACATTGTCACCATGTAATAACTCATGGCCTTGCACGATGACAACTAAGGTGCTTTAGACACACACTCACATATATTTGAGCCTCTAGGCCAGGCCTTTAAAGCTTGCAGATTTAACTGCTGAGGATATTTTTGTGGCAGAACATGAGCAATGCAGGGAAAAGTAAATGAAAAGATCGGACACAGTACAAACACTAAAACTGACTGTCTATGCGCGTGCTTGTTCGTACACTCTTGGAGCACACCTACTACTAGAAATCTTCCAGTGAAGCACCAGTTGATACCAATCCCCCCTGGCCTAATAGCCAATAAAAATACACTCAGACACACACACAGCAACACACAAACAGAAACAAACACATCCTACATCGCACATGATGTGAATTCTGACTTTGCCAGACACTGCACAATTTCCAAAAATGGTTTTCAAATGGCTTGTTTTCATGTAAACTGTTTTTCCACAAACAAAAACCGCTAATATTTGCTGAAATTTAGACAGGCTATAAGAGTTAAACTTCAAAAAGTCTAAATAGGGTTAGAGTTAGGCTCAGCATTTGGTGTCAGTCAATTCAGTACACTGTCCTTGAGCTGAAATATTGACACATGCAACACATATAGAAACATACCCTGGAAAACTTTCCTGGATATAATCCAGAAGGTTCCTTCAAAGCCATAAAACTATAAACAATCAAGCACAAATGAGCCACATTGTATCAAAATTACTACACAATAATTTCTCATAATGGAACAACAGCCTTAATTGAAAGTTTTTGTGATAAAAAATAAGCAAGATAACAGAGCTGACCACAGAAACATAAAATCAGGAACGGTAAAGTGATACATTTAAAAAAAGGATGTAATCTGGTAATAATCTGGACTTGTTTCTTCAGGAGTGAGACATTGTTTGATCCATGTTAGCCAAGGACATAGCCTGACTTGTTATCTGGAGTCCTGCTGGCAACTGCATGGCAACTGTAACATTCTATGAAAAGAAACTCTCATAAATGGTGACACTGCAATCAACAGAGAAGTGTGCCAACACATCAAGGGTCTTATGTTCAGAAGACACAACATGAGTCATAATTCTGTGGATATTTTAGGAAAAGGGTGCAGGCCAAAGTTCAGCTGTGACATGGTCAAATGAAGCTCAGACAAAAGGGCAACCCACTGACATTTCCTTGCATTTGCTCACTTGCTCACGAGTAATGACAGCTATACTGCCACATGTAAATTCAAATATAGTCTCATTGTAAAGGCACATAATGCACATGCAGGGGCCTCTGAAGCCTATGAGGGTGAATGTAGCTGCTATCCTCAAATTTCAGCAACAAGTTCCCTCAGCTACGGCAGCTGGGCCTGCATCCAACAGAGGGGTCAGAGTTTTACTTGTACAGATCTAGCACACACATTTGTACATGTAAGTTGATGCATGACGCGAGATGGTGGCCGCCAGCCAATCTAAGAACTGTGAAGCCAAAATTCCACCATGTATCCAGTGGTAATTTAGGAGGCTGCCGGGTGACTGGAAAAGTTGAGGCTGAGGACAGCAGTTCAAATCAGTGACATGCACTAGATTCAGTGCACTGCATGAAACAGCACTCATACATTAAAATCTTCAAAACAATTATTTTCAAAATCGGTACAGGTGTAGTTCCACATTTTTTATACATATCATCAAGTTGTTCAAATATAAGATCTTAAAAGAGACCACATTCGTGATTTTGACTTTCTTGCTGGCCGCTTGACTTTTCTTTGAAGATTTTTTTGTGATGTAGACTCACCATGGGAAAATAGCTCCTTCTGGTCTTCTTTTCCTCTCTCCCAGCAATCCCTTCTCAGAACTGATGAAGGACTTAATCTTTGGTGCTACCTCATCAGTCCAATAATCTAATTAGGGGGAAAGGGAGGGCGTTGAGATGGATTCATATGTTGGGCCCCACCACGCCCCCTTACCTGCCCCTGCTGCCATTGCTGAAAACATTAATCAGAGACAAGGAACCTCCTCTATATCTCTTTGCAGGAGAAATGTAGCGAAGGAGGGAGACATGAAAAAGACACATTTTCCAAAAGGCTTGGCTTACATATTTCATGGCACATTACAGATGTCTTGCCTCAGCTCCACCAACAACTCATTAGGACATTTATGAAAGAGGGGAGACATGAAGGGAAGAGACGAGAGAGCATTTGTAATATGCATCTGGGTATTTCCTTTTCTTTTAGATCGTTCTTTTAGTTTGAATTCAAGTTTTAAAGGACTGCCCAGGGGTGGCTTTAAGTGCAGCTTTTTTCTCTCTGAATTCAGAAATTATGTACAGCACATGCTTGTTCTCCTCTCAAGCATAGGTAGGGCCATGCACCTCATCCAGTTCACATTAAGATAGCAAGCTTTCATCTAATAGCTTGGTTGCGCAGCCACTCTCCATTGGTTTTTCGCGAACACATCTACATGTTGAAACTTTTTACTGCCAGTTAGGGGGAGTTTTTTCAGAAATATGTGATCCAATCAGAAGTGTGGGCCACTTTTGGAGCTGTTGGTGTGCCCTTGATGGTCCTTTAGCTTTGCTCAGGGATGGAAAAGACATAAACACAGAAAGATCTGCTTTGTGATCTCATGAAAATAAGTGTTATATTATTTAAGATTAATGAAAAATAGCTGTTGTCAGTCTCTCCTGGCTCCTACGTTAAGTACCAACCAATCAGCATTATCATCTACAAGGGATACGTGCTTTTAGACTTTTGGAGGATTGCACACACTGTCGGTTCCTTCATTCTGCATGGATGAGATCGACATGTGAATGAGAACAATAGAGGAATAACCTCTTTGTGATAAATGGTCTGGTAGGTTGGATTGTTAAACTGTGCTGTTCTTCAGCCTCTTTATTTTGGTTCTTTGAACTTGCTTGCTGACCTCTACAGAGCTTTTTTGTGTAAGTTTAACTGTATGCAATAGTGGTAACCATTACTCAACAACATTTCTAACATGTGATTTGTGATATGTCTGAGTGACAAGCAAGGTAAGGAATCTATTTCTGGTGTGCTGCTTACATCTGTAGCTACAGATGCATTGAAATGCTAAGTGTGTAAATCAGCTGCAGTGGTTATAGTTGCAGGACTACATGGGTGTGATCACAGTTATGGTAGAGGTGGGTGCTGCACAGAGAGAGTAGAAAACTCAGCTGATGGTGTCTTGGTGGTCTGATTGCCCTGGCCTCGTGGCCCACTGAGCAGTGATTGCCACAGCTGGGGCCTGCGGGACAGATTTCTACAGACTCCCATAGCTCAAAGCTGACACCTCCCACTAAACGCAGTCTGCCCAGACCAACCTCTCACCATGCTATTTGTCCTGACAGATGAAAAGACGGAGGTCTGAAACTAACCTATATCTTCTTCCACTGAAATGTCCTTTCTATTGTCTCCCATGGCTCACCCATCAATCATTTTCACCCTCACTTATTCACTTTGTGTTTTTATCTTCACCTTTTCCTGACCTACAATTTCCCACCTACTTTCTTTATAAATTTCATCCCCCCCAACTGTTTCTAGAGCAACAATGTATATCTCCCTCTTCAACATTCTGTCTCCAACTCTTCCTTTGCCCTAGTCTTCACATTCACTTATTTGGATCACTTTCACCAGAGAGGGAATAATCTGCTAACTCCTTCATTCATACTGATGACATCATCAAATCCCTTCGTTGCCGTTGGCTGGATTAATCCTGCTCATTCTCTTCACAGTTCATTATGGAGGCACAAATCCAGTCAGTTTAAAGAGAGCAAAGGGGTTTGGGCTACTACTGAAGAACTCGAGGGAAAGAGAGGGACAAAGATAGGGAACACAGAAGGAAAAGGGGAAGAAGGACAGAGTATCTGTCACTTCAGGCCATAGTCAAAGCATAAAGTTAAACAGAAAAACAGTAGCTATCTGGATCTAAACTGGAACAAGGCTAAAACAATTTAAGTCAATCACATCGAGGGCACTGTCTGAAATGGGAAATCTATGTTCGTCTGTCTGCAAGCTGTTGATGATCACACAACCAGCTTTGTCTAAAATATAATGCTGACACGTGAAGCACTTTTATTTGAACTACTGCTGACTTTGATCCCTAATACCACACAAAAACTAATTCTGTGCAGTGTTAGCACATCCGTGAGATACTTCTGGCAGCTGAAGCTTTTCCACTTTAATACTTGGTGGTACCAATTTTGTACACAATTTTCAGTTCATGTATAGGGCAATGAATAAAAACATCAATTACCAGTGGACATGCGTGGCATTTCATGCGCCTCTACAGCTCAGAGCAGAATCACTGAAACAAAAATTTGATTTCAGATTTTCTATTATCATGAAGAAATGATATTCTGTATTGGGAAATGAATCGACTCTTAATGGCACCTTTTAACTTTAGCAAGGCTCTGCAAAGCACTTTACAATCTTTCTACCCATCTGCTTGAACACACATCTTCACACACAAGACACCAGCGTGTCGTATTGGAACAAGTTGAGGATTTACAGTCTTCCTGAAGAACACAGTCATGTGGAGGGGCTTAGTATTAGTAGATTACCCCCTGAAATATCGGCATAGCGGTATTAAAATAACTAAAATCCTATTGGGGAACATAAAAGTCAAATTTAGTGAAATACAGTCCAAACCCGACCACCTGAATCTTTATTTCCAGAAATAAATACCTAAAGGGTTTCAGCTGTTAAAGTGGGAACTCTATTCGCTTAATTTGAGCTAAGGATGAGAGTAAGTGAGGAGAGCATGGGTCAGACTACATGATAGCTCTCCGCAGGTGCAGTGTCATAGAAATAACTGAGCTGGTCTAACCAGGTTAGCTATTGTGGGCAAGTATGTAGCCCTGGGAATACTAAGGGAGTATTTAGGGGAGGTGGGTGAGGGGAGTCTTTCACCCCCTCGTCCTTGCGTGCCATAACTGATAGGATTGCTTTGACGAACAGGCATTAAAGCGGTAGTCTGATGCAGTGCCAGATCATGAGGTCAGCAGTCACCACGCTTTGGTCAACGACAGGATAAATACTAGTTCCGGCACTCTGCATATGCTTTGGTAAGCTTGCCTGTATTACATGTTGTCACAGCATCTGTGTCTGTGTGCAGTGGTATGGGAGATGCATGTGTGTTCACTGGTTTGGCTCACGTTTCTTCAAGTATTACAGACACATAAATTCCCACGAAGGGGATGTGGTAGAGAAAGAGAAATCTGTGATGGGATAAACACAGCAAAGTAACTTTGCACTGAATAATTTCTAAATGCTGACTGCGGGTAAAGCTTTGTGATCAAACTGCCTGAGTTATTCCATTATACTTAATATACTGAATACTTGCCGTGAACATGATTAATTTACCATTTAGTACTTTCTTCTCAAAATAATGATTTCTAAAATTGTACACGAAAATGTGTTTAACTCCTTTTCTGTTGCATTAGAGACATCATCATTGTACTGATTAGCAAGAGGGACTAATTGGTTTTTTGCACAATTACTTATCATATTGCCAACATTTGCTCTGAACCTCCAGGAGGATGTGCAGTTCGTTTGAGATTTATGAGCAGATCATCATTTTAAAGTTTCCCATGGATAATAAATGAAAAGGAGACGGGAACCCTTTCCTTTTTGAGGATACCATTATGACATGCTGACAAACTGATTAAAATGAGGTTTTAAGTGTCCAAAAGTTGCCACTTCTTCTTGTGTTACTGCCATCAACAGAGTTGCCAAAATGTTGAGTGGTTCATTCATTAATTTATAACTGTGAGGTGTGATGAATTCTGCAGCCTTGAGGTTCAACATATAGTCTTTGATTATGTGTATACGCAGTCTCTCAGTCACAGAGTGAATACATCTCTCCTACATTTTTATGGATCTTTAGGTTTTTCTAAGGGGCATTGGTGACACTTTTAGGGTGGCATGGAATATACTATGTGTCATCTTAAAGCAAGCGTGATGGCTGTAACAAGGGGGATATTAGGAAAAATTATAAGCTGCATTAAGTGTGTTCCAATCAAACTCTGCATGTCATGGTGCACTATTTACCCGTGGTTCAACTGGCTAGTTTTTAGTAAAAGGAGAGGGAGATCTTCCTTATCTATATGTCCCTCACCCCAACCCCTCCTTCACTCCTTCCTCTAGCCAAATGACACACATTGAGGCTGATCTGTCAGTGTGCTCGCATCATCGGAGTAGGACATGCATGATGTGTCAGAGATAGAATGTCACGCAAGGGGCTCCAGGATGGAGAGAGGGATAAAAGAGGGAAGAGATGACAGATGAAGTGAGATCAACAAAAGAGAGCGGTATACAAAAGTAGGATGGAGGGAAACAGGTGGATTGACAGTGTTAGGCAGAAAGAGAGACAAGGATGGAAAGAAGGGATCAAGACAGGTGGGGGATAAGCACATGAAGACAGATAGAAAGAGATTATTTTCAAATACCGGCGCTGCACAATCTCAGTACAGGCATAGGAGTGGGAAGGTGGCTGCTTACACGACACACAAAGACTTACATACACACAGAGCTACGTGTTGCCAAAACGACCTGCTGGGTGCCTGCAGAGACATGAGTCATACTATCCGTATCGCTACGCCACGACACATACAAACAAACACATTGTGCTGCTTGAGTACCGCCGTTACAGGAATTCTGACATGTCCCTGACAAAAAGTAGAAGATCTGAGGGTTCTACCTGGCTGTGTTAAGGGAGGGAGAGGCGAGCAGCAGCTTTGCATCGCTCTAGTTGGTACAATACAGGAGAGCAGTGAGTTATAGCTGGCCTTCCTCAACAAAGGTGGGCCTTGTATTGTGTGACTAGCTACACAGTTTTGAAATCTGCTCCATGTGGGATTGTGTGTGTCAGTAAAGACATAGATAGCTTGTGGGTGGGTTTACTAATGTGTGTTAGCAGAGGATATAGTGTGTTAAAGCAAGAGAGAGTGCGTGCGTGCGCGTCGTAGCTAGGATTTAATGGGATTTCCAGCTCAGCAGAATGTGCCTGCTTGTCTCACACCCTCAAACACACACTCTTCATATCGATCCAACCGCCAGCTGCAGGGTCATTCATCAGTTGGCTGGACACACCCAGGTGTGTTTTACTGTTGGCCAATGCTCAGCAGCGCAATCGAGGAGCAGACAACCATCACACACCAGTCACACCAGAGGAGCACGAGAAACAGACGAGCGAAAAAAATCTTACGAGACTTGAAAAATAGTCCAGTGAAAATTGCTCAAGCTAACAATTCGTGCCACACAAGAGAAACAGTACCATCACTAATAGCTCTGAAAGGCGATGACCAGGTTTGTCATCAGCAGCGTTTCCATAAAAATGTCAAATAAATTTGAAGCGAACTGTAGAAATGCCACCAAATAGAAAATAGTGAAGGGATAAACTTGTTGTGCATAGTGTTCTCAAAGGTGTGGGTAAAGGATACATTACATATGAAAAAGTGATGGGTGTTTGCTAACCTGTAACAAAATCTTTCAGAACTAGACACAAAGACAGCTTAGAGCCTTATCAGAGAAAATGCATCAATAATGTGGGTCAGTTTTGCAATTCAATTTTTCCCCATGTCAGAAATCATTTGCAACTTTTATTTTCCCTTTATGTTCATTGATCTTTTTAAAAAAGATTTTCTTTTCCTATTTCCATCAAAATTTCTAATGATGAAGTGTAATGTAGGTACTTAGACTACAGCCCATAAAAAGTATGCATTTACATTACAAGGCCGCTCGTTGAGAGAATTGGGAACACAGTTAAGGTGTTTTCATCTTTCCACCAAAACGATATGAGAACTTCCGTCTTCTTTACTACTTGCTGAGTGAGTTACACATCTGCACTGGTGTGTGTAGGACTAACCGCCTGCCGCCTTTATTTCTCTTCTGTTTGTTCCACCACAACAAATCACACAAGCACATATGGTGAAATGTTACCTGAACAGTATCTTATTGCTTACTAAGTAACCAGTAACCCGTAGCTGATTACTGAAATTGTGAAATTTACCCATTATTTTACTAGTTACAAGAATTCACTAATACATAACAGACTTGCTTTTCAGAAATTCTAGTTCGCAAATTTGCAACCGGGTACAGGGTGTCTCAGCATCACTTCCTCTTTCTATGTGATTTACTGAAACCAGAAAAACACAGATGAGTATTCAGTATTAAGCTCTTCTTGCCATTTGTGATGCTAAACATTCCATGTAAGCATTTGATCAACTCGCTCTTGAAATTATGCAAATTTCCTTCAACCAGCTGACAAGCCAAAAAACTGCTTGATTTATCATCGGAGAGTCACAAAGGCTGATCTTCGTGATGACTGTCAAATCTCTGAGATGCAACAACACAACCTGACACACAACAGTCTCAACCTCCATCCTAATGGCAGGTTAACCGTTGCCCCTGATGCCATAGCAGCAACTCCTTGGCCTTGCGATCGTTGTACCTCTGATTCAATTACCCTGACCTCGACGGGTGCCTGGGCCTCCCTCCCAGTCTTGTTCCTGTAGCCGGGGAAGGTTAATTGAAACGGAATGCAACATTAATTTCCTTATTAATGAGAGCAGGTGACTGGCCGCTAACTGTAGGAGAGGGTGACCTCACAGAGAAGCTTTTTTTCATACTTCACCCTGTTAGGATATGACACATGATGGATAACAATGTGTGCCTTTTTGTCTAAATGTAATACATAAGCACTACAGTATGTGTATGGGTGTGCCTATGTGTGAACACTAAAAGACCGCATGTACATCAGTCATTCAGCACAAGCTCATCTTCCTGACAACACAGAATGCACACCACACAGACATGATCAGTTATGCATACCTAACCTAAAATGCATTCTGGCACTGACATACAAGACACCTAGCAGACTTTAAAATAACTATCGTGCTTCACTCGAGTTAAGCACAGCCGAGCACAACTACTTCAGAAGGTTATAAATCTCATTTTTGTATTTTTAGAGTCAATTGTCAGTGATTGGCCTCTTGCTTTGGATTTCTCTCCAAATGCACAAATGGGCTTTTAGCTTAGCAAGCTTCTTCTAATAGTACAAAAAAAGCAGTTTTAATCATTACTGCAGCGTATTTACATGCAACAGTATTCTGTCTGCATATTATTTCCATGTGTTTTCAAAACCCAGCTACAGTCATGTAAGATGGCATGCGAAAGTCCCAAGAAACTTTGCCTTTAAGCCTTACTTTGATTCATTCTCACACCCACAGCGCTCCAATACTACACGAGTGTGCATCTCAGAGCCTCACGCGTCTCATCTGTCAAAACATGATAAGATATAAAACTCCGCTGCGATGGGAACAAGCAGCCTCCTCTTCAATCTCCTTAAACAAATACCAGGCAAATGAATGAATTTTGAGCAGCCACTGCTGCTTCTATCACGAGCCGGATCTTTGCTTTATTTCTTCGCTGCACCTTTATGCAGTCCTCCAGAAGATGCAAGAAACTTGCTCAAATAAGGTTCTGCACTTTTTTTTCCTCCACTTTTCTGGTCTCTACCACCAGCCAAGCCCAGCTTCCTTGTTTAATCACAGAGTCTATTAAAAAGGCAATTAAACATCATGCAGGTAATATGTATAATCCAATGAACAAATCCTGGATCAAATATGCAAATGGGAATAATGGAATGTTGATTAGTGCACCATTTTGCCTGCACTATTGATTCAGTAGAGTTAGAGGGAGCCTGTAAGTGGTATATTGTCTGTTTTTAAGGACTTGTAAAAAGTACACAGATTTTGCTGTTGTGCTCAATTAATGCAAAACAATTTGTAAGGGAATTCCTAATTTCAATTTGGAGGTTTTCAGGAAGTATTTCAGCACATTGGGTAGGGTCAGGCATTTGTTGGTGCGCAGAAAGTCTTGTAGTCTTAACCATATGAACACAGTGCCATACAAGCTTAAAACTCAATGCAAGATACTGAGATCAAACAACCTGAACGAAATTAGAGCCGCTGCCAGAGGATTTTAGTGTAAATACGTGTCACTGATGGGAATCAAACAAGCAGAATCAAAGCGAGAATCCCCCCCCCCCAACAAAAGCCTGTGCAACACAAGAGCATTTAAGGAGTGTTCGGGTGACTGATGTGTAAGGCTGCTTGTCTGCTCGTCTGCCCAATTGTGGAGCAATACAAAGCACATCAACAGGTCAGTAGCAAAAAGAAATAGGAAGGTTCCCTTTCCATAAAAAAAATACACATTTAAAAGTAGAAATAGTTCCACTATTACAAAACAACCCAAAAATAAATAAAAAAAGATAATAACTGGTTATATCGGTTTCTCAGCTTGATGCAGTTTATCTTTGGGGGCTTTGGTGTTTTGTTTTGAAAGATTAAAAGTGTAAGAGTGCAAGCTGGAGGGACAGGAGGAAGAGGAGGAGGGAAGGGTGGGCATTTGGTGACAGATGATGGAGGAAGGGATGGAGGGAGGGAGGAGGAACTGGGGGAGGGATAGAGGTATTTGTGTTATTGATGTGCAGCGCTGGTTCAGATAAAGGATTGGTAGGAGCCAACCAACTCCTATCTGGCTCCTCCAGCCAAATGTCTGTTTGCTTTTTAGGAGTTGCCGTCGACTAAAGTTTGCGTTTCTGCATGAGTGTGTGTGGGGGCCAAAAGGCTGGAGAATGGGAAGACAGATAGCAGGGAGGGTAAGCATGTACATGCTTTTTTTCTGAATTAGATTCTGCTTGTCTAACTGCACAATTACGGTACAACTGGAGAGACTGAGAGTAGGAGAAATTCTCTAGCCAGGCAAGGCGGGTGTATGGTAATGGACCGAGCACAGTGTCATAGATGGAATATGATTACCATAGATCCATTTCTGCCATGCTTTAAAAAGAAAACGAAAACATACATATATATATGTATATATATATATATATATACACATACATTTATACATACATTTTTCCTCCTATGTATGTATATATGTATATATATATACATATATAGGAGGAAAAAAGAAAAAAAGCCCATGTGGCCAAAAATAATCTGAGGCAGAATCAATATGGTTAGTAATGTGGCGTCAAAGGACCTTGATGAAGAGGCTGCTTTATCAAAAAGATATGCTTCATAAATGAGGCTCTTGATTCATATAGACAGGGACCTCATGACGCAACCTGGATTAAAGGCTGGTTAGCCAGTACAGGGATGGAGCAATGGATGGGTGGGTTGATGGGTGGAGTCGGGGGAAGGGCAGAATATAAACGATACTGCCTCACTGTCATCACAGGGAGAAAACCCCTTTTTGAACCATCTGAATAAATTCATACTAGACTTTGCTAATAGTAGCAAACAGTTATTGACAATTTTTTACTGATATTTTTAACAGCTTTCCTCAAAATTCACTGTCATCAACTGAAGCACTGACAGTTGAGTTTTTTTAACCCATTTACAGCTTCATATGAAAAGCTTTCGTACATTTTCATCAATGCCCAGCTATAAACTGTTTTTGTGAATGTGATCATTCTCAGTTATCCTTGTCAATCTCTAACCAAGCGCTAAAAAAGACTTGCATTACTAATAGCTTCCTCAGTTTTTGTGAAGGCTTATGGTTTTCAACTGACTGATGATTCAAATAGGAATCATAATCATAAACATCATCAGTGAAAACTATGACAGCAAACATTTATCATGCAAAATGGATTGAAAACAACATTGAATCTACCACAACTGACAAATTAGGGGGGAATGTGTGGCCCCTGTAACGGGCTTGAGGTATGTGTTCAAAAACCCCTAAATGTGAATCTTTACCATCTTTCAAACCTTTTTTGTGAAACTGCAACATTTTCTGTTCTGGACAAATGTATATATGAACACGATCTAGTCTGAAATTGCACTCTTTCAGAACAGTGAAAGAAAAGGATTTTCTAACTCCCTCTTTTTAAACATTTTTGGGGATAAAGATTTTCAAGGTATATCAACACACATGTTAACATTGTTTAGGGCCTGCTGACAGAAAGGAGTTTTGGAATTGATGAAATAAGATTTGTGTATCCTGCACTGTTGAAGTGGGGATAAGCCTGCGTCCTTTTAAAATCATCTTTTCCATGTTTCTTCACATATCTGCATAAAGGTTTTCCAAATTCCAAACATACTGCTCACCCAGTATAGGATGCAAAGTTCACTGATACAAATGATTCACAGTTACAATAAAAAAAACAAAAAAAAAAAAAACAATGGGAGATGTGATATGAGAGACATTTAATGCTACCCAATTGTTTTAATATGCTTCTGTAACTGAAGGACGCTGTAGAGGTATCAGCTACATTCGGATATATCACCACTGTGTCTTTTATCGCCCATTTCATCTGTTGAGAATTCCTGCTTGCTTGCTGTAGCAAAAACCAAAATTCCCTCAAACATTACACAAGTGACTCGAGTCCTAAAATAAAATTTAAAAAAAGATAATCCTTCTTATATCATTCCTTTTCTCCTCTCCCTTCCTTGCTGCCTTCATTATGAGTGATACAGCGTCTGTGCTACCCTCCATTTGTTTGACCCTGCAGGAGGGGAACTGATGTGCTGATCCATCAGAACCCCACGGCTCCATTTACGGGATGGACCCCTGCCTCTAAAGCAGCTCCTCCAGCCGGCGTCAACAGCTGCCCGCCTGTCTTAAAACACACGTCCACCAAGGGCAAGGGCAGATCCCCAATGCTGATACTGAAGCTTCTCCAGCACAAACCCTGTTGACTTGTGTAGCTCTTTAGGAGTGCTCCATCAAAAACAATTGAGAGCAACACATCTTTGTCAATCTCAGGGTTGGCTTGACACTAACTTATGAACATTTGAAAGATGCAATCAATTAGAGTATGGTCTGAAACGCACAGAGGGTTTAAATGGGTTGTGTTTGGTTAATTAAAAGTCCTCCAATGTTTCAAAGTTTTACGTATAAGACGTTATCTTTTTGACATATATATCCCTTATTTACCCAGTAGCTGTCCAATTCAATGTTTCTTCTTTACTGAATATGGGGCAGACGCACTTATGTGTGGACCCACTTTTCCACCCCATTCATGGTCTCTTTTTGCATGGGCAGAGTAGGCCATACCATTAGAAAGCAGACGGGGGTGACATGTGCCTGACTGTCTGTATGTTTGTGTGTGAGGCAGAAAAGGTTCAATGTTGCGTGCCTATATGTAGAGCACAGCAAGAACTGATATACCCCACAAAAGGCACATGTGCAAGTGTGAAAAGTCTGGCATTTGGGAGTGACTCAACCAGTGTTAGCTGGCTTTCCAGTTCTACACTGGCAGCTCAGTCATGAGACTGAAACTCCATCCGCTCTGTGGAAAAGGGCGTCTGAACAGTCTGTTTCAAGAGGGGGTTCTGAGTTGTGGGGGTATATCTTTCCTACTGCCAAGTGCTAATGCAGCATTGGACTTGCATCAAGCTAAATATTATCTGGCCAGGAGACACATTAAATAACTACAACATACATGAAAGTCTTCAGTGTTTTCTCTCTTTGCAGCACAACTGCTGCTCATGCTATGAAATATCTAGACACTGTTGTTTGTTAGTATTGCAACAAAATTGAGTGGCCTAAAGTAATAACTGTAGAAACAATCTCAACAGATTTTAGTTTTGAACAATGACATGTCCTTTATACGAGCTGACTGATTCATCCTTTAAACTCTAGTGTCCCCCATTTCCCCTCACACATCACATTTAATTTCTAATGCTAATCTGAGCTGCTCACTTTCCCAGGCTCACCACATCTCCTCCAGCCATTATCCAGCTGACTGTAACTCTAGCTTCAACTCAAGATGCATAATCTCTCTCATGTTCCCATCTCCCTTAGACTTCGTCTAATCTAACCTGCTCCTCAGTCTGCCGCAGGCTTGACATGGAATGCTGCGGGTCACAGCTGGGGCAGCTTATGCAGGGGGTAGGTGCTGTCACAAGGTGTGTTTCCATGGCGGCAGAACTACGCCACTGACTTTTGTTTTTAGAAAGCTTAGGACATGATATCCACAGGCCCCTCCTCTGTCTCTGCCCCTATCTCACTCTCTGTGCCTACATTTGGCTCCCTCTTGGGCTGTGTCACGAGTTGTGTCAGTAGCAGTTGCAGTTTGGCCCGCGAGAATGCTTGTCGTGGCCAGAGGATTTGGTCAGAATCTTCCACTAAGGTTAGCCTGCAGTATGTAGCACATGATTTGAGTCAGAGTAGAGGGGAATGACTCAACAGTACATACAGTACACTGTCAGATAACGAAGAGCCACACACACAAAACTGTCTTACACATGAGAAAAAGAAAGCCTTACTTTACACACTTCCATTTTTCCCTCCAGATCATGTGTAATTTTCCATTTGAAAATCTTGTAGTTGTGCATTTGCTGACTGTGATGAATCCTCTTGCTCCTTTACATTGTTAACAAAGCTGTTCTCTTGGAGACTGTTCGTGTAACAAGCTCGGATTAAATACTTAGTATACGGGCAAACAGAATATATTGACAATTCTACAATGTCAAAATCATACCAAAGGGAAACTGCAAGTTGCACACAACCACTGAACCTGCAATCTTGAAACACCAGATGAAACCAAGTCATAAAGTGTGGCATAAAAACAAACACTCTTCATTTCATCCACTTGATTCTCCCCACTACTTCTCATCTCTCTTCAAAGGCGAAGGTTGACTCTCACAGCTCCAGGGCGTGCTTGTTCTTCGGCGCGTCTGTATCCCTCGCCTCGTTACTGAGCTTCACAGACAGTATAATTTCAGGCTGACACCACCTTGAATGTGCCGCTGTCAAGCAGGAGCGCGGCGTTGTGCCGAGTTGAGGGTTGCAGGCTCAAAAATGTCACTTTCATTCACGGCGAGATGAGAGGGAGAGAAGAAGAAGAGCCTCTGGAGGGGTAGGGTATGGGTGGCTGGAAGAAGCCTTGGAACAACTGTTTAAATTATGACAGGTAAATGACCAGAGCCCATAGGGGCATGTGAGTTTATTTGTGCCCGTGGATGCAAAGAGAAGGATCAACAGTACGTAACAGATTGTGCTTTTCTGAATTTATTTTTTCCTCTCTTAGTATCAATGTATGAAGATTGGAAAGTTCACATACTCTTAGATATACCAAAAATGAAAAAGCTATTTTTGCAAGAGACAAAAACAGAATAAAGTGTGTGTGTTAACACCGCTGTTAACACAAGTCTGCCAAATGTGTATTTGTGTTTTTTCCCCATATCTTTTAACATGTGTGCCCGCCTGCGCTCCAACATATCTGGCCATGACTACAAAGGCCCTCAGTTCTTAGCATGAGCTCCATCTCTGGGCCTTGTCAAACAAACGGGCTCCTGGCTCCTCTCTCCTGGGCATGTGCCACGACCGCTGCCAGGCCTGCCTCGGCTTGTGGAGTCCCTGCTCCTGGCAACTTCCTTAGTGGTGCTAAGTATTAACTGAAGTCCCCTCCGTCCTCTTATATTCATTAAAATGGTAGCACTGGGCTCCCCCAGAGCGTTGGGAGGCTGTACCAAGCCTGCCACAGCCGATAAACCGGGGCACCTCTCACTGCCCACTTGCTTTGCTTTATTCTCCTTGTCCCTGTGTCTCTCTCTGTCTGAGATGGCGCCCCACAGCACCTCTCTGTGGGCACTGGGCTATGGTTTGTTGGCAGGATTCTGCACCAGCCTTGTTCTTTACTCAGGCTTTTTTCCTCTTTTTTGTTTGTCATTTGAGTTAAAACGTTGCACTGTTGTCACAATTCCAAGTCTTAAAGGGCAACCACATGAAACTGCATTTAAACCTGCATGTTTCAGTGGCTTTGGTACCAGTCTTGATAGTGGAAGTAAAGCATGAGTAAAATTTCAAAGTGCACTACACACATGCAAAGCCTTTAAATGCTTATTATGAGCTACATGCTCAAGTCCTGTCTTAATAATAAGTAATACAGCCTATATATTAAATCTATCTATTTGCTGAAACCATATTATGGTTGATTAAGAGTAATGAGGGACTGGAATGCATTCCGGCTGAAACTGGATTAGAGGTGGGGTACACCCATGACAGGTTGCAAGTCAACCTACAGCTAATTAAGAGCGCTAACTCCTAAAACCACTGTGCTACCCTCTATACAAGACAAATCCTCACGACAGAACTTGAGGATTTGCTTACAAAAGGTTAAAAAAATTCTCAGTGTGGTTGAAAGTTTTCACATGAGATAACACAGTAGAATTTGGGGTTAGAGATCACATCTAATCATGTTTGGCTCATTATTTTACATGCCAAAAGGTTACTCTGCAACACAACTTTTCTTCTGTATCTTGAGAAGGAGTTTTGGTAATGTCAGATGTGGGGTTGTCAAGCATTGACTGTTGTGTGTTTTGAAAAACAGTGGTTCTGTTCTTTTTTTCATTTTGTGCCTGTCCAACTGACATTTCTTATTGTCAACATGCTAACCTTTAGCTCAACCCCTATGCAGACCATGGAGATGACAAACAGGAGCACAACGCACAACACTGTGACCTCAGCAGCAAGGGGAGTGGCTACCTGGTGCACTCTGGGCTTTAAGGTGAACAAGCAGCTATGACAAGTAATGTGCTGGCTCTAGTCGGGTCCTTAATGCCAGAAAAATTTTAAATGAAGCTGGCTGTTCACTAACATCACTAGCACTGAGTTCCCCCGAGGCTCGACTCTGTGTTTGAGGTCATGCTGTTATTCCAAATGGATGTTTGCGAGTGTGTGTGATGGATGAAGTTAGATGCGGGGGGTGTGGCAGGGCCAAGGGAAACACAACCTCTGGCGAAATGACAGAATGCCAGGAGGGAAACTGGATTTATGTTTTTGTGGTGTAGAGACAGACTCTCATTGGTGGAATGGACAGCAGGCAAATTGACAGAGTGACTAAATAGAGAGATGAGGGAGGCAAGTGTTAATTACAAACAGCATGCAGGGATAAGGAAAGAGATTAGGTCAACCGTGGAGCATAGAATTAGAGAAAGAAGCACTAAAAAATGCTGGCTTTAATTATCTTTGTTGGAGGGGTTGTCACGTGTTAGTGTCAACCCTAGCTAAGGCTAGTTTTCATTAGCATTCATAGAATGAGGGTTCAGTGCAACCAGGCCATGTTGGTAGCAATTACTTTAGCTTGGCTAGTGTCAACATGCTGAGAAACTACACATAAAGATAGTCACTCGTACTGCAGGGGCTACAGAGGCCGAGGGAGTGAGTGATTGAAGAAAAGCGACTGGATATTCACTCCAACCAGCCTTAGCATGTCATTAACTTCCTGCCCAGCCCCACACCCAACCTGACTGGACTTTATGAGCTTATCACATAGAGCAAAAGGGAATAATTACCCAAATACTATCCAGCACAGCCATCTTTAATCAGAGGAGTGTGTAATTACTGCCACACAAATGACTTCAGTTCATTACTAGGGTGCTGTAACATGTCCACTGATGGATTGTTCATCATTCTAGAGTGTATTATTTACTGACGTTGCAGCAAACCAGGGACAGATAAATGCACAATTGTCATTAAGGAGGAGAAGAAAAATGGATGTGCTGGTCAGACATACATTTTTCAAAGATGCACATTAAAATCCCAAAGTGCTGAGACACGTTAAAGGGCAAGTGAGACAACAGAAGAACCCAGGAAGCAACTTCCACATGAATAACTCCCTGCTTTCTGAAAAATCTCATTTCTGCATATTTACATTTATATTTGCATTAATTTACTGACGTCCTTAAATTTGTTTATGGCAGGGCTTTATTTCTTCCCCAACCAACTGCTCCGCAAAGCATTTCTGAGGCATGTTGTTTTTGTGTTCCTTAAAGTGCACGTGATGTGTATTTTCCTGGGGTCCAGTAGCATACTAATCTTCTGAAGCCAGATGTGCTGGTAAAAGGCAAGCCACAAAGCCTCCACCACTAGACGTCTCTGCATTGCTCCTGGCCAGATATGATGCTGCATCCCTGGGGGCATAGGCTGAGAGCTTTGCCGGGCTCCAAATAGAAGTATGTTCCTGCTCTGGAGACAGCAGCATAATGGAACAGTGTAAGGGAGGAGGACCAGTAAAACTTGTGGTCTATCATGCAAAACCACTAGTATAGCACTTTGAAAAGAAATACGTATGTTTTGAAATGATAATGACAACTGAATTGTTAACAACAAAGCAGTAACATAGACACAGAGCTATTATTAGCAAATGTGAATTGCTGCAGTATACTGATCAACAGTTTTCAGCTGATAACAAGACTAAGTTTGAAAGCCCCATTAATTCTTAATCAAAACTAACCAGGCATAAAATAAGACTCTTTATCTGTGATTCAGGGAACAGGAAATTAAGGAAAACACTCCAAATTCCTCCAGCATATTTGTTGGATCTAAAAAGAAGGATCTCTGAACTCCTTGTAAGCCCAATCAATCTTACCAGCATAAGGCAATTTTGGGTAAAAGTATGCTGAAGTGCCACTGGATCTACATTCACTCTGAATCACTTAATGCTGTGCCATTTGGAATGCCAGAAAAGCTTTGCGACAACAACAAGCAACAGGAGCCACATTTCCATCCCGTTTGAGTGGCGGTAATTGTCAAGTTGTCAAGCGGGCTTTTGTGACTGCAGAAGGCGCTGGCAGAGCCCATCAGTAGAAAATTACATAGCAAAAGAACAATCAGCTTCTTCAATGTTACTTAAACAGAAAGAGTTGCCCAACAACAGAGGGATCCAAGAGGAGATGAGACCTACCCAAACGGGGACTGTTTACCTCACGTTTCCTTTGTCCTGACAGGGAAATGTCAACGGGAACCCAAACAAAAGCAAATGGGAAAGGGAGAAAATTAACTCAAGCTACCGTTGCTCATTCCTCAAACATCTGACAACAAATCATTATGTCGTCAGCACAATTGATTAAGGGTTAACTGGTAAATGATATCAATGAAGGAAGTTTTGTTTTTATTTCAAAGCTTTCCCAAGCAATGTTGTTTTGTCACAAAAACACTGGAAATACTCTTTTTTTTTTTTAAATTGACATTTGTCTCGAAGGCAACCAGCTCAGTTTATCAACTAGTGTTTAAGGCACGATAGAATTAAGGCCATCAAATTTAGTTTTGCCCTGTGGCCAAACACCCTTTTGACACTAGTGAGATTTAAGTTAATTGCTGGTGTCAGTGAAGATGATTTATTCAAGTTGAAGACTTGTTTCTCCAATTCTTTTCACTGTTAAGTATGGTGGGCATGGGGATTTAAAAAAAAAAAAGAATCTAAAACCAACCACGAATCTTTAGTAGCCTGGAAGATTCAAATAAAGCACAATTTCTACAAAGTTAATGCAAGTATTCCCAGAATATTCCCAGAATGCATATTTCAAGTTTTAGACCATGATGCTACAAAGATTGTTAATTCTACCATGATTATATACCTGGTTATATGTGGCTCAGCTCTTTCAAATGGGCTCTTTCAATATTTGTAGCCTTAAATCCAATGAACTGCCGCTGCCCACAACGCTTTAAGAGAGAATTCAGAGAGCAACGGAGCAGAGCAGCCAGTGGGAGCAGCGCAACACATTTTCTATGAGTGATCATTCTACATGTTAATATGGCATTGCATGTGGAATATGGACATTTTCTTAAGAAACCAGGAAATATGCCAATGAAAATGGCTTCCTAGGAATGTGGCTTTAGGACAATACTGTAAAGTGTCTGAGAGAAGAAGAGCGGCAAACTAATATAAAAGGTTGACAACTGGCGATGGCAGAATATTTGGCCTGCTTTGCTTGTAGCAGACACATTTAAGAGTTGGCAGAGGTATCTCGAATGGTTAAATAACAACGGTGGACTCTGTCTGCTCTTACAAGTTTTCAAATGATAGGCAGATGCTACTTATTAGATTAATCTGTTTGCCATTGGGGTGTGATATTAATCTTATAGAATATAGAATCTTTGCCTCAAAACTGGCTCTAAGACTGATATGCTCATTGACAGACACTGTTTTGGTGAGATGGAGAAAGGAGGAAACGTGTGTAGGATCTTTTCTCATATGTTGAAGGGTCTCCAGACTTGCTGGGGATAACCAATTATTTTTGAACAACTGCGAAAAGGTGGATTTTGCATAATATATGCATTTTGAATTTGTGTGTCAACTTCAAATGACAGGTGGTTCCAAATGTACTTCTAATAAGAACTGAGAAGAGGATACCGAGGGTATTGCATAACTGATGAGGCAAGCTTACTTTTCTGGTCTTGATCATTGGGCATGTTTAGCTGGGTCACCTACTTGACCCGAAGCCAGTGTGGCTGGACAGGATTGGATTAATGAGATTGTTCGGTCATTTGAGAGGGTTGTTTCTGTGTTTCACAGTTCATGCATGGTAACAAATTTATTGTAGAGCACATTTGTCACCCCTTCTACCCTTCCCAATGCACAAAAACGGTGTTTACATGGTCAATACCCCTTTAACAAACTCTTCATCTGCAATTACTTGAAAACACTTAACAGGCAATGTATCTCTGAGCTGTGCAGCTGTTAAGAAAGGTCTGTATGCACATTCTGCATGGCAGTATGGCTTATATGGCAGTTATCCATCGCAGGGAGTATCATTAAATGTACCCAACCATAGGGGCTCAACAAATAACAGCGCTTGGCCCAATGCACTTACATGTGGCAGAAAATAGTCTGAAGCGAGAGCCAGAAAAAAATGCGAAAGAAAGGTTATGCAAATAATTATATCAGACGATTTTTATAGAGTGCTTGCCCGAGTGTGTAGCTGCTTTTATGAATTTGTGTGTGTGCATTAAGAAGAACAGTGACTCCCTAGTGTAAATGTAGGGTCTTAATGCTTCATTTCATGCAGCTCTGGGGGTGGAGGTTGGCGATTTCTATTTCTGATATTTATGCTGCTACTCCGACACAAAGGAGGTGAATGGAATTTCATTTGTGGTGCTTAAAGCCTTGAAAAAAAGAAAGTAAATAGAAAAAAGACCTCTTTCCTGAAAAAAGTTAACCCTCAATTCTTTTTTAAGGGAATATTTTTGTTGAACTCTGTGTATTTCATTTGAAATTTCAGAGGCGAAAAACTAAAAAAAACTAAATAAATAAAATAAAAAATGTATTTTCACAGTTTGATTAAACAACTCCAGGTCTGAGAAATAAAAGTAAGCAGTATGGGTCAAGGAGCTTGTCAGTGGTGGATGGTATATATAGTATTTCTTGGTATAACTAGTTGGCATAACACTTGAAGCCAAAGGATCGTTAGCTAACCTCAACCCTGCCACCCAATTGTCCTGTCTTAGAATCTCCCTGATTGATGCTAAAACCCAACATTAACCCCCATCCTCACCATTCTCACGACCTATCAGGCTAGGAAGGAGTTTTCTTAGATGTAGTATTACTTTTAGAGTGTTACTAAAGAAAATACGGACACAGCCATGAAGACTGAAGAATACAGTCATCTTTGTCATTGCGGTTGTTCCAAAGGATAAGCATCGCAATTCCAAGAAGCAACATCAAAAGCCAGTGAAATTTAGTCAGGATATGATGCAAGAGGAAACATCCATTTTCTCTAATTGGTAACGCTTCGACAGTCGAAAAAGATGAACCGAGTGAGAAAGAAAGATACAGACAGAAAGATGGAGTAGAAAGAAAATAAAAGAGTGCTTTGGGCTGTGTTTTAGCGTGAAGAGCCAGCCTATTTTGCATGCCTGGCTTATAGGGGGAGAGGTATGCCTGTGCAAAATATGCAGGTGTGATAAATGAAAATGTTGTATGTTTTATTCAACTCGATGCGATTTTTGTCTGTGGCCGAATTTGAGGAGTTGATATGTTTGTTCTAAAGCTGTGGAGGCACTGATCCACTCACACACACACATTGCACCTTTACTGTTCATACTTTATTATATCCAGACTGCTGCCTGCTTGTGTGTCACATCAAGCGTACAATTTGGTGTTCATAGAGAGCAACATGTCAAAAGGGTTTAATGCCAATATCTAGCTCCCTTCTATGGCTGGTGCTGAAAATCAATACACCTGTGTTCCCCTTTGAGAGTGTTTGGAGCAAAACACGGTCACACAAACTGCTCCACTGCAGTAGCATGAAATCTCCCCAGGACACAGCGTTGCCCCAGGGCTAAGCCACACCTGTCCACCTGCACTTAGGGTGGCTACTAATATGTTTGATTCAGAGTGACAGTGTCTTCACTGCACAAACCTTACAATTTCCCATTGTGGAAAAAAACTTTTGGCGTTCTGTGTGTCTGTGCATTTTGCTTTGAAGATCACATTATCATGTGTTGCAGCTCCCATTGATAAGACCAAAATTTGGGTTCAGGCGTTCAGATTCGGTCAATGTTTGGCAACGTTTGGTTCAGTTCAGGAAAAGATTATGGTTTGGATGAAAGCTGAAAGCAAATGCCAAAATGGGCACATCTGCATCAGACACGACGGCAGGTGCTTGACCAAAAATATGGACCAATCTGACAGTGGCATTTTTTAACTACATTGGTACTGACCATGGGAAAGTGCAGATGAAGAATAGAGGTGCCCCTGTAATATCTTGTCTCTGCTTGATGCGAATGTATATATTTCTAGATATTCTAGATCTGCTTTGTCTGGATTTGGTCATGCTTATACAATATATTTGTGACTTAAAAGATTTCGCTGTTAACACAGTGGTTTATAGTTGGAGACTTGACCTACATGACCTGATCATGTGATCAACATCATGCAATTGAAGATGCCGCTGTACATAGTGACTCTGAACTCTGATGTAGTGCTGAAAACCTCATCTTGGTGCAATAATGTGGGCTCAAATGGAGCCCTGCAGTGTGTGAGCCAACGTTGGCTTAAAACTGACCGCTTCACATGAAGATGCCAGTCAAGATATTACCTGCACTTATTCATATAACCTCAGATGATCAAATAGCTGTTTATCAGAAAGGATAGCCATCTAATGGGCTACTGACGTCCTGATTGGGAGGTTTGTTTTGGTGTGATTGGGGTACAATCTGATGCCATTGATTAGGACTGGAAAAAAATATTAGCATGACGGCCTCTGGACCAGACTAACATGGTTGCATGCCTCAGTAGCAGTAAATTTAGAATTCTTCCTTGAAAATACATATTTTTTCTCTGTTCCTTTTCTGATCACAGTGGCTATCAACCTTAAGCCAGTCAAATATCCAGATCAGAGTAAGAAATGGATCCCCTCATTATCCCCAGTGGTCTAATTTTCTGCCCGAAAGATTCTGAGATTCTTTTTCTCTCTGCTTTTAACCACACTCTTAACGACTTAGTGCTGTTTCACTCCATGAACCAAAAGATTCATCATGTTCTAAAGAACAAACAAACAAAAAAACAAAAGAAGCAACACTTGCTACAAACAAGCAATGTGTGGTCATCTTATTATAAATACTTCTAATTACCTCTTTAAATTTCCACCAACAAGCTATTAAACATCAACAGTTTTTTGTTTTTTTTTAATTCCCCTCCACGCTATCTTGTATCTTGAAACACTGCGAGCAATTAGTCCGAGTGACTTTATTCATTAGAGGACCCGTCCTAATGATTATTAAACTGCACACAAGTCAGAACGTAACCGCAGGGCTGCATGGTGGGAGAGACGAGAACGAAACAAGGATAAAGGGGACAAGGGGAAGGGAGGCGGTGAAGGGGGAGGAAGCTGGAGGGAGAGAAGAAAAATGAAAGACAAAAAGGATGAGAGTGTGGGAGAGATGATGGGGATTAAAAGGAAAAATGGGGCAGGACGATCACGGAATAAGTTGAACACAGCTGAAAATATTAACATAGACAAATGGACTCTCATCCCAACCATAATGAAATAAGTGCACAAGTTGTCCACGGTGAAATTAGGACAGATCATTTGCATTGTGGCAGGTGGATAATCGCCCATTAAAATCAATCAAATAAATCACGCAGACAGCCAGCAAACATGTGTATAGCTTAGAAAATAAATGACAGACAGCAGATGCACCTATAAAACCTTGCAACAAAATGTACACACACAGTAAATAGCCTCTCGGGCGCTTAGCAAATGTGTACACACTCAGAAAGACTTGTGCCTGCAACAAAAGCATGCATAAACTTTACCATGTCCCTGCTGCTCTGGAGCTCTCGTCAATCCACACCTGATGTTATCTGTAAGAGAGATTTATGCACTTGCTGGTGTGAATTTACGACAGACAGCCTCCTCAGTCAGAGGGACGCCAGCTAAGAAATTGCTTTGTGAAGAAGGGAAAAAAAAAGAAAGAAGGAAAAAAAGAAGATTTTTGAAAGATTTATTTCTATCTGCATGAAGGATACATGATATATTCAATCTGCTCATTTGAGAGAAACAATCATTTCAGGAAAGGAAGAGAAGCCTATGAGACATGATAAGGCTAAAGTGTGTTTTGCTCCGAGCCCAAACGTCAACACTGTTTGCAGTGCGGCCCCCATGCATTTACTCAAATATATTCGGTTGTCATTGTTTGTGTTTTTCTAGTAACTAGAATAAGTGGTGGTTTAGGGTAGATGCATCAGTTTCTACCTTTTGTTTCTTTTGCTTTATATTGATAGATTGATTGTTACCTTGGCCGTGAGCACTGTGATGGAGGATCTTGGGACAGAAAAACAAGTGGCAGCTCATCGCTTGTCCTCACCAATCAGACTGGCAAGCTCATAAAACATGATCAATACTGCCCCATCCCCCTCTGTTCTATCATCTATTCATTTCTTTCACATGGTCGTGGCTGAAAAAGACTCTTCCACCCTCATAAAATTCTCGAGTAACCCAAAGTCACTTGTTTACTCTTCTTCTGGAGAGAAGCAGTTCTGTGCTCAGAATGGGTGGATGTGGGATATGATAGGATATGATATACAGTTCAAACACTACGGCTACAAGAGAATAGAAACTAGTGCATTTGGTGGTCCTGACGTTAGATGTCAGAGGAATGAAAAGGTCAGGGTTTGATTGAGTAGCAAGCCCAGTGGGTGCAGAGTATGGACAAAAGTTAGCACTGGAGCCCCCGTGGGTGCTTACACATACATCTCCTCTTCCATCTCAGATATGAAAGAGGGAATGAATAAAGAACAAATCACTCTGGACTGTCAGGGACAAGTGTGGACAAATAGATGAATAAATATATAACCTATGCATATATGTTAGAGGATAGGTCTACATTCTACTGCACACCGATTCACTTAAAGCGAAATCACTCAAAAAGGCCAAGCATTCAATTTTCCGTTAGACCAGCACAAACAACGGGTTGGCGAACTGTAATATATTACGCATAATGAAAAGGATGACCACTGTGTCAGGTGTGTTTCTGCAAAAGTAGACTGCTAGGTGGTTTTGTGAAAAGAAACTGATGACTTGATCAGGGCAGAATATGCCAGAAGTGATGAAGATCACAGTTGACTGAAATAGTTCTTCTGCTTTTACAAACAGCAAACTGTTAGGTTAGAGCCAGGTTTATATGGTCAGAATCACAATGCAAAAAAAACAGATGAAAGCACGGCTCTTGTAAAATTGGGAGTTCGTTGTATGTGTTTTTTTTCTTCATTTTTTTTCTTTTACATCTGTACATGTTGTAAAAGGGTGGAACTGAATCCAAAGCATGAGCTTTTAATGAGTAGATGCAGTTTAAACTAAACCAAATAGCTACTGCAAACAAAAGTCAGACAACTTAAAAAATGAGCATATACCTCACTCCAAATTAAGCAAAAATACATTTGAAAATTATTAATATATGCACATACATGAAAATAGGAAAAATGTTGTTACCGTAACTGACAATATGTGTTAAAGTGCTTTAAAAATCATCCACGTGTAAAAATCCCAATACTACTTGTTAATTGAAAAGACCTGTCTCTTTTTTTTTTTTAATCAAATCAGGATCAACAGAGGAAATACGGCTTAATGTACTTTAGCTGTGGCTTCAACATTCAGCTGTAAGGGTCAGGTCAGACATGAAAACAGGGCTCTGGACAAAGCCTTTAATATAAAAAGGATTAATACACAATGAAACTTTGCCATTGTGGGGTGAAAAGGTGAAAAGCAGAGGCTTGTCATATTATGGGGGGTGACCGCAGATCACACTCGTCAAAATATTGTATCCACGACCCTAAAAGCTGTGTGTGACATACAGCTCTGGTGTCCATCAAGAGTGGCAAGGCCACTTGTATCACATAATGTGATGGAACACTGTTCTCCTCTGCCATAGAGGCCAGTGGTATTGCTCTCCTCAGGGGAGGGACTTAGAAAAGGGTGTAGGTAAATAGGTGGAAAATCCAAGCCTCCTCAGAGAAAAACGTGTTAAGCTGAATCTTAAGCTGAATTATAGCATAGTTAACTACAATGCGTTGTAAAGTTTAATATCACTGTCTGTCAGACATAAAAGACGAGACAAAAAAGCTGCAGATTCACAAGAAAGTTTGCAGTAGTTCAAGTAATGACGTCAACTGTTGTTTTCATGCTTTACAATTAAGAACAGTTGTTACTTACTTTTAGATATCTGGTTTAAGCAAATCCAGACTCACAAACGTCCTGAGGCTTTGTTTTCTCTTTTACTTTACAGCTGCACTTCTCTCGTGAATTTTTAGACACGAGAAGTTAAATCTGGGCTTAGATTTTATGTGTGTGCCTCTGCCGATGCTGCACTCGATCTAGATAGACATCACCTACCACTTCCCCTGTGAGAAACAGATTTGGACTTACTGAGGTTGGGTCAGAACAAGAACAATTGAATTAGGTGAACCTAATGGTTCTTCCAGAACCCTGAGGCCTTGAAGCATGGGCAGGAAGTTAGCTCAACACCACTGGTGGGAGAGGATGCATCATTAATGGATCAAGAAGGGGAGACCAAGCTTCCCAAAACCCCAGTAAACTCTATTAGACCACACCCCATTGCCTTTTACTAATGAATAATGTATGATGCCCTGCTGGTTCCAGGTGTGACTTGACACAGCAGTTAAAAAAAGTATATGAATATTCAGTGGCGGGTGGTAATGAAATCAAAATGTTCAGTATGGGAATCCGTTTTTAGATTGAGTCTATCTCTGCTGTGCGGAACTGGTAGACTGTGCTGATGGAGAGAAATGAGAGACTTTATATGCACTGACAGGGCTGAAATTTTGCCCTGCACTTTTAATGGTTTGTCTGACAGCAGATGGAGATGTCACTGTGCTCGCGCTGATGGAGGCCATTTTGTTTTGGCAAAGCAGCCGTGATTTGTTTGTCTGGGAGGACACTGATGGGCAGGAGGACGGAGAAATGACCCATCGGTCAACACTGAGCAGAATTCATTTAGTGGCTTTACAGGGCTTCAAAATTGAGATGTCAAGGAAAGCATTTGTTTCGATATGCACAAGGTTTCTTATAGTCTGATCAAGAACGTGACAGTCCCGGCAATGACATCTTAATGCCTCAAAGTGAATGTCTTTGTTAGTTTGTCTGTAAGAACTGCTGACAAGCCCTATATATGGAGAAATATTCTCAGCAACATTCTTCTGTGTTCTTTCTCCATGCTTCACCACTCCCATGCCCGTAAAGCTCTGGCATTTACCAAGCCCATCCTGTAGAAGAAATACAGAAAGAAAGCTTGTGAACAACTGTGCAAGACCTTGTCATAGACAAATGACCAAGCCAAAGAAGGTTAATGTCCACCATGTGTGGAACAGGGGGCCGCAGGAGGCCAGTGTAGTTGCAAAAAGCACGTCCCAGACACGCTGGCAGGCGTGAGGGGCTCTACCCACTGATTAATGCCATACTTTGGCTAATTACCTCCTCAGCGGACGTAGCTTTAATGACACGAGTCATCAGAATACGTCAGTGTGGATGGATGGTCGTTTAGAAGAGGGAGAGGGGTGGTTGAAAGAGGAGAAAGCAGGAGAGATATCAGTGCATCCAAGCGTCAGAGAAAGCCATCGACTGCACCTTCCCACCCCATTAGGTCGATTCCAGCATGCCAGCCACTGTGCTGTCCATATCTGAATAATAACTGTCGCTTAGTTGCAAGCCTATCACCCTGCTGCCCTTCCCTCAGCCCACCAGACCAGCATCGACTGGGTCCATTTGGTACCCTGTGACGCTTTCAGTCAAACTCTAATTTACTAGGAAATAAATTGCCTCCATAATAACATGGGCCTGAATGCCCCAATCTCAAAGAATTTTCCTCGTCCTCCTACAATTCATTCTAACGCAACTAACCAATACCCAGCCAAGAAGTGGACGATGGTTTCAAGCTGTAGACCCACCCATCTAATGTGCTACAAGTGCCTGATTGGCTCCGTGTGCTGTCCTAAAGTGTGGTCATTCAAGCTCCCATGGAAGAAGTGAACTCTGATGGCAAAGCTAATTTGGATATTCTCTCAACCGTGAAATATGGAAAAGAGTTACTAAATGAGCAATTAATCCCACAGAGATATCATGTACCTGCAAAAACTTTGATGGAAGAAGGGAAAGGAATAGAGTAGAAAAAGCAAATAGCCATTTTAACTTTCGGTTGCAACTGTTATTGCAAGATATACAGTATGATAAAAATGAACATGTCCAAAGTCTCAAGTGAGCAAAGGTTAACTGCAAATATTTGTATACAAGCAAGACCTATTGTCTTTTTTGTTTTGAGGTATGTTTCGTCATTTTTCCTCCAAATGTTATGGTTTTCCCTCTGCTTTTCTTTTTCTGAGGAAAACTAATCGTCATGTGTTTTTGTGGACCTTTGTGGAGCTCGCTTGGAAGTAATTTATTGTTGACATTCATCAGTCTGTTAAAGGCACAGTGTCTGATCCTGTCCAACTGCACCTTTTTGCATTAATGTTCTCTCCACATCGTGACAGCTCTCAATAAATGTGTGTGTGTGTGTTTGTGTGGGGGGGGGGTCTGTTACAGGCATGTAAAATGATCAGCCAATTATTGCACACGGGTCGAACATAATGATTGGATGGCCTATCAGCTCTTCTTCCTGTTTATCTACTCTCATGCGCTTACTCTGTCTATCAAAATGAAAATAGCTTTTCCAAGATGACTAAAAACTCCAGAAAACACAGATCCTGAGAACTGACACCGCAGCCTCCGTTTTTCCATGGGACAGGAAATGCTTTGGTAAGTTTTATGGGGAATTTGCTGTTTTCATTACTGTACAGCTCTCACAACAACAACAATTGTATAAGTCAATCAATTTATTCACCATGGTTTCTGTTGATAGCCCAAGGATAACTCACTGCTCAGCTGACTGGGATGGTACTTGTGCACATGTTGTAGAGGTGTGGGGGAGCTCTGAGGGGACGAGGTGTGAGTTTTTCGGGTGTGTGGTTTCAAAATCCATTTTCAAAAACTTTCTCTTATATACACTGTCCACTGCAGTTTTAAATATAGTCAATACCACTGTCCTTGTAAATTGCATGAGCCACTGGAGAGACGACTTATTGTGGGTGGTGGAAGCAAACGGACCATGAGTTGGTCCCCAGTAGCGTACTTAAGAGTGACACTGAGGCTGATTCAGGACTGAGAGAAGGCAATGAAAAAGGAATGAGATAGGTAGGGGTGGCCCATGCCTTTCTGCTCTGTTTGCAAACGAGAGAAAGGGTTCATCCCAGTGCCACAGCCAACAAGTGCATGGTTTAAGTGTCTGGCACTGTGGGCTTCAGCTGAGGAAACAGCTCTACATCCCTCATCTTGTGCCTCTTTTGGGAAAAAAGAAAAAGGGTGTGTGACTTGATTCTGTCTATTGCAAAATATTGGTTCACTCTAAAAGGACTGTCAAGGTAAATGTTTACCACTTTTCACTCTGCAATTAAGTCTTGAGACAGTTGCAACACAATGCAGACAATACACATAATAATATTTATGTATTAGTTGACAGCTGCTGCAGTGCCAGTTTTGTCCTTGGAGTTAAGTTAGACTGACATGAAACTATTTCAATAACAATTTGTGCAAGACGGTCCCTGTCTTCTTTATTCAAACACAAAGTCTGTGAGTAATCTCTCTCATCCACTGACCGTGTGTATACGGGTGTCCGTACATGCATCACACACAAACGCACCCTCATAATAACTAGCAATCATGATAATCTATAACTGCACTCCAACCGAGTCCCTGGACAGGCATTACAGTCATGTTGCGGGCCAATAAATAACAGCACAAATAAAGCGCCTGTCCATTTTCACACCCAGTGTGTATGCAAAATAGGTCAATAACACTATCCTGGAGGTCATTGCCAGACCGTTTGCTCCTTTATCGACTGTACTGCAATTCCAAAGGAATTAGGCTTTGTCACAATTCATCCTCGCTGCAGCCGCTGGCTCTTTGACAAAAAGGGAGCCTTCTGTGGAGATGACAAAACCCATTTGTCTTACAAGGTTGTGCGTCTGTTTTGTTTCTTCTTTGTCTACAGTGACCTGGATCAAAATAGAAAAGAGGCTTTTGCGGTGTGTCTATCATTCTAAGTTTTGCCTTTCAGAAATGTATTTCACTTCTTAAAGACTATATGTGCTCATGACTAGTTGATACATTTTGTGCCACCCACACTAAAATGATCTCTTGACACCTTATCTCATGAAAAGAATGTAATCGATAACGTAATTCAACTGATCTCCGTATCTCACATAAGGTGTGTGTATGTCAGCACACCTTATGTTCAATTGTTTAGCCTGTCTGCATGGATATATTCCTCTATTCATCATTTGTCAAGCGCTTCAAAATTGCACCCCTTCTTGTCTCTACGCCCACGCTAAACAGAAAACTTTTTGAATGACTCATTATTAACTAAAAAAAAATTTTTTTCAGCAGTGCTTCAGATTTTGGGAGTTTTCTGTCTCCACCCCTTCAGGGTGCCTAACTGTAAGCTTACAGGCAGCCTCCTAGCAGCATGATTATGGGCCAAAAGTGTGAGCGTATTTGTCATTTTAGCTTCACTGGCAGCTGTCTTTCCTGCCAAAGGTTCAAACATGTGGCTTGATGACCAGCTTAGGAACATCTCCTTTGGTTTTGTCCTCCTCCACTCACAACTAGGAATGATGGAAGGACTGAGTGGTCTTCAAAAACAACCATCAGTCCAACCAATGATTTTTTTTGTAATATCTTAAATGTGCCCATCCCAACATTCAGTTGATGTTTCATGCAGAGACGCAGCATATCATGAAAGAAAAGTTACATTAAATGATTTACCTTTACTGCAAGGATGCATTTCCTCTGGGGTATGTTTTAGCCTAATAACATCCAACTTTAGATTTTACTTTGCTAAACCGGCTCAATAATAAAAGCTTTGACATCTCTTGTGAGTGGCAAATGTATTGCATAATTGCAGAATGTGTCTTATGAAATTCCATGACCATTTACTAGTGTGAAACTTCGTAGCTTTGTGCCCCGATCGCCATTCTAAAGGATGTGCTGAGAAGTCACTATATGAGATTATGGTTGTATCGAAGATACTTTTTGTGCAAAAGCACAAAAACGATCAGGATACATTAATGGTGGAACAATTCTGAAAGTGAGACTTATGGTGAGTCACAAATATCCACATCCATCTTACCTAGGAGTAAAAGGGCCTGACTTTTTGGCTCATGATCAAGAGGTCATTTGTGCAATAAGATGAAATTCAAAGTCCGAACCAAAGCATGTTTTTGTAGAGTTCTTACACCTCCATCTGAAAATTCAAATTCCTGATCTGAAACAGCACAAATACTAAATTGTTTCAAAGCAAACTAAATCAGAGAAAGAGGTTTAACCCACCCACAGTTTCATCAAACCGTTTCTGTGTGCTTTCACTAATATCTATTGGAGGCTTTTTTTTCTTTCTTACTTGTGTTAAGTGTTAGCCTCGGCTGCTACCCCACTAAGCCACTGGCAAACACTGTTAAGACAAGCTGACAGACAGACCAGGGACGAGTGTCTGGTGAGTTTTGATACTGTCACAAGACATCTCTTCCTCCCCATTTCCGCAATTCTTCTTTGTCCATTGCTTTGCCCGCCCCTCTCCCAGTCCCATCATGATGGCCTAAGCATGAAGGAGCCATCTGTCACACTGTGCTCATTCCTGCTCGGGTCCTGGGAGCCCGCCACTCGCCTCTCACCCGCCTTGGCTGTCATGTCCACTGGCTGACGGGAAAAGTGACAAGCAGCGACAAACGTCCCCAGCTTGAGTCTGTCAGTAACCCCTTCTTTTTTTTCTCCCTCTAAAGTCCTGCACACTCATACATCCAAATGTATACACCCATGTATGCTTGAAAAATCTGGCTGCTGTATCTATACAGAGAGCCTTCAGAGAGCTCACATTCAATTGATTTTCTCCATTTTGCAACAGCATGACACCCTGACAGGGGAGATGGTGAGCAGAAGAATGGAGGAGGGAGAGGATGGAGAGAGACAGGGAGAGTGTGGTATTCCCCCATCTGACCATTATGAGCAGCATGTCAAACGAGGGCGAGAGACAGAGGCCTCGACATAGGCCAGGCCACACCGGGAAAAGTGGTGGGAGGATGAGGGAAGAAGGGACAAGAGAGGCAGGGGGATAGATAGAAAGGGGGATGTAAAGAGGGCAAGTCAGATTCAGCCTAGAAGGGAGGGGAGAGACTGTTGATGCAGGAATCCTCTGTAAAGAAAAGGACAAAAGAGAGGAAAGAGAGGGAGCATGTGGCATAATGAGGTAGGGCAGATGGAGAGGAGGAGGAGGAGAATGAGTGCTCTTTACAACCTGCACATTGATCGGGTACAGTTAGATTGTCCACGTCAACCTCATGTTCTCTCAGCCTACAAACACACCGCCCTCCTCCTTGTCCCTCCCATCTTCCCACTCGTAGGGGCCACAGTGATAGACAGTGAGAATCCAGTGATAGCATTTGATTGTCAGCTGAAGTGGCAGTTATAAATTTACTCCAGGATAGCCATTTACTGTGATGGCACAGGGAATTGAGTGAGTGTGGCGCGGGGCGTGGAAGAGAAGCCTCACGGAAAGGAAGATGAAGCTCGAGGGGCAAGCTCTCTTGTGTTTGTCTGCAAATCATCTGTTTTGATCAAAATGCTTTGATTGGTGCCAGCAACAAACACAGACCCCTTCTCACCCTTACACAAGACACAAAACCTTCAAAACCTACAAATATGGTCTTTCTAAATTTGAGCAATGCATGTCTTCTAGCTGGCTCAAATAGCAAGGTCTTGACATGGGAAAAAATGCCCTCTGTCTTGTGTAGTCTACAGCAGCATCTGTCTTTGTTTACAATATGATGATATTTGGAGGCGGGGGGCATGTGCCCTCGCATCCCACCCGTCCCTTTTTTCCTAGTGGATTATTCCTTCAATTTCTTAAAAGCCAAAGCCTCCACGGGATGGTCCAATCACAGGAGAAAGATGGGGTGGGGCATGTAAGGAAGCAGTTGGCATTTACAAATGCTGCGAGTGCAATGAAATATGGGAGCCATATTTTAACACTTGCAGGGCTGTACGTGAACAGAGTTGCACACATACAGCACATGATTCCGAGCACACTGCCATCAGTCTGCAGGAGTCTGGAGCATTTCTGTGTACGTGTTTGTTTGTGTGCGAGGGCTCGGTAGGAGTGTGTGTGCATAAGTGGGTTTGTGTGCACCTTTGACAACAGCTTGACAAGCTCTTAATTGCATCCAGAGTCCATGATGCTGCTTTCTTAAGATAGCGGCGCACACACACACAAGGACGTGCACACCAACATCCCTATGTCATAAAGGGCATGCAGGTATCAACTCGCATCTTTCCTTTCTGTAACCTGTTAATTAGAAGAAAAAAAAAACAACAGCAGCAAAATAGAACCAACAAAACAAGTTTGGTAACACAAATTCACATCCCCAACACAAAAACACATCAAGACAATTTTCCTTCTCTCCAAAACATGCATATGTGGCCTTTATTTACTCATGCAGACGAGATCAATAGTTTAAAAAAAGTGGTTGGCAGAGCATCTGCTTGTGAATGATCAAAATATCATCTATGACGGTCGAATTGTAAAAATGTTCTAGCCCTAACCATCGTTGTTTTCTAACTCCAATCAACTGATGGCTATTTCAAAAAGCCAACATGCCATATTTACATGTAACCAAGGCAACCAGCAAAATAACATCCATGAGGGAGACAGTCGGACTGTAAAAATGATTTATTTTAGGTCTAACCATGATCATTTTCCAACACTAACCAAGTTATGTAATTTCCTGAGCCTAACCATCGGGTAACTAAGATGTTTAATAAAGTAGTGTTGAGTTGTTGGTGGAGGTCTTGATGTCGGCTTACTGCTCCATCTACTCCCCCTCCTTCTTCTACCTCATGACTTTGTGACTTCCTGAACAGAAGATCTGGGTTTGACGTCTGCTCAGATGTGAAAACGCTCCCATAAGTTGTATTTCCTGTCTGTTGCTCTTGGGGGCTGTATTTTACAGGACACCCTTGTGGGCTGAATTGAGGATAATGAACAACAGCTTAGATGACTATTTCAGTTGGAGGACTTGTTGAACACATCCATTTTAAAAGATGGATACCAAGAAGTAGGAGTAAAACTATAAGCATGACTAAAGGCACAACAAGCACTAACTAGCAGCCAAACTAAACAAAAGAAGCTTTATTGTGTGTGTGTATACAAGTTATGCCCCTGTGGTTCCTGAGTGTCCTCAGAGTTAAACTCACCCTCCTCCAGTGTTCCTTTGTTATCGGCTCTTCTTGAAAATCTTATTTCAGAGCAATTTATCAGCAAGACTTCAGAAGTGTCTGCATCAGACCAACTGAACCAAAATATGCATCAAATTGGGACTTTTTTTTTTGTCCCCCTTCATGTGAAGTGGATTTTTGAAGCTGTTGAGATCAGTCAATCTCCGTAGACAAATTTAAAAAGCTGAATTCCATGTTAGATTTGATCTCAAAAATTAAATTATATTTATTCAGTAAGAAACCTCCCTAAAAAGCTACAGCTAGTCTCAGTTAACACCCGCAGATATTCCGTATGAGCTGGGGTTTATCATTGTAAAGCATGAAATACAAATATATCCTAAACTGAAGCCGGAGCCCGTCTTGTGGTCTAAAATATATTCAACACATGCCTTTGCATAGTCAACAATTGAAAGGCCATCCTCAAAAACACAGATATGTGTTAGCTTTGTGCTGGAATATCTCTTTCCTTCAGAAAACAGGGAAAGCCACCCAGGCATTCCTGGCCTGTTTAGGAAGCTGCAGATACAACAAAGACCAGTGCAGCTAATGCATAAGATAAGACAATGTAATTACTATAGGAGATTGGGTAGTACATGGGTCAGACACATACATTGTTTTTCAGTCACCTGTATTACTCATATTCCAGGCATCTCTCTGCACACCAGCAGAGAAAAAAATAATGGTCTTGTATAAAGAATTCACCTAAACCAAAAACGTACCTGTATTTTTAGCACCAAGTCAATAGACAGTGCTGCTCTCCAGCAAGCCCATTTAATAACTTACAAGCAGAATCTCATACTGGTTTCAGTTTGAGGAACAGCAATTGTGGTGTGATGATCACAGTAAGCTGTTAGGAGACATAATAAAGTGCAACTGTAATTACGTTTGTAGGCTATTTAAGATTAAGCTCAGATTTATTGTCATGCATACAAAATTTGTCCTCCACTTTTAACCCATCCAGGTTGGCTCCTGTTGACACACACACACACGTGCACATGCATAGAGTCACACACTCATACAAATAGATGCCATATAGCACTGGAGCACTGCTCTACCAACTGAGCGAGCCGGGCTTCTACAAAGAGCAGCAAAGAGTCAACGTTTTAGAATAATTCTTCAAATTCACATTTACAAGAAATATCCATACGCCAATGTGCAGAGTTTAAAGCAGTACAGGCAAAGCACAAACCATGCAAGCAGTTAGTGGAATCACAGAATACTTCACCTTTCCATGCAACAGCATCCTGATTTTTTTCAAAACTTTAGTATTCATTCGAAGATCATACTGGATGCAGGCAGATAAATATTAAGTTGAATTTCTCAGCAGATAGCATGTCCTCCCAGTGGAGCATATCTAAAACACTTACACTGGGAGGCATGCAGAAGACAACTTATCCAGATGCAGTAACCACCTCAGCTGGCTCCTTTTTTAATGAGAAACTGTGACTCTCCTCTTTAAAACCAGTGGCCTTCCAAATTAAAATCCAAATTCAATGGTGCTTTAAAAGCACTCATACTATGGTTTCCACAAGTGGAATGCTGCACGTGGATCTCATGATGATGACCAAAGGCTAATTAATAAATAAACAAAAGCACTAGGTTAAAAAAAGCAGTCACTTCAAGAACACCTGAGAAAGCACTCAGGCTGCACTCCTATCTAAGCTGCAGATCCTCGAAGTTGGACACCTCATCTCCACAGAATGCTACGTCTTATACACCCCCCTCTGAGTTCTCGTATGATGAAAAGAATAGGAGAGGCAGTGCTTGCTGGAGAGGAAATGTTTGGTTTAATATGGATTCAGGAGCTAGCGCCTTGTGGTCCAGCCCACTGTGGATATTTCAGTCCTCATTGTAATTTCATTAGCTGCCACAGTGACAATGAGAGTTGTGTCGCATCAACACATCAAACCCTGAAGCTGTCAACACCCTTGAGCCAGCATGTGCATGTACATAAACTAAGCAGAGAGCCTTACATTTGTGCACATGCATACATAAGCACCAAACCCACTGGTTGCCTCCCTCACTCTTCACACTCTCTCTCACACATTCCCACAGTCTTCCCACTCTCCTCCAACCCTGCTGGGCTTTTTTCTCTCTGCAAGGTCTCTGGTGTGCAGATTGAGCAGGATTCCTTCTGGGGCTTTCCCTGCCTTCTTGTTTTAGACTGGCATCGCTGGAAAGGAGGACATCGCGGAGGGAAAGGAGAAGAGACGATCGGATCGCCTTTGATATATGGAACCGGCTTTGATGGTCTCTCCCTTCTTCTCTATAAATAGCTATCTACAGCTTTAGGGGGGAAAAAGAAGGGATTGCCAAGAGGGGGAGGAAGGGAAAATGAGAAAAGCAAGATCCCAGAGGATGATTTTGTGTGCACACTGGTACACACACATACAACATTCTGAAATAAAAAGGAAAAAAAAGTTTGCATCCAATCCTTGTTGGGAAAGACAAGGATTGGAATGCAAGAATGAGCATGTTCATATTCTATTAAAGTGGTAGGATTTGACATGGAAACACGCATGCACATCATACACACATGGGTGTGAATGTGAATGTGGAGAGGTTAATGTGCCTGGGGCACATTGCACAGCAGAGAGTTATAGGAACTAGATGAGCGTGAATGGAAGGAAAAGTGAGAAACAGCACAAGTACATGCCATAATCATTCGTGTTCTAACAAGATTTTCCTCACTAGCAACCAACTTCAAACACACACACACAGGCCTTTTTTTTATTTACATTTTTCCTGTGTGACTGTAAGGCTGCTCTGACACAAGAGTTTTCAGATACTTGGGAAAAGCATTATTATTCATGTGTCATTCAAGTTTCCATGGTACACCAGCCAGGCATTTGTACACAGCACAAAGTATTTCATCACTGCCTATCATGGATTCCAACCTGGGGCCAAAGATCACGGGGGGTGTGAGCAAGGATTCCACTGAGGTTGTCAAAATTAGATTTGCACATGTAGAAAATCAAAACACATTTACTGGATTATCGAAAGTCTGTGAGAGGATGTCATGCATTTAAAAACTGCTGTGACACATAAGAGATGTGTTGCATGAACAAGTGCTTGTTTATTTTCACATTGCAAGAAAAATACATAACTTTGGTTGAAATAACACATGATAAAACTCTGCAAACCTATCAGGGACATTCACTCTACAATGACACCAGCAAGTGGATGCGATGTCCTCAATCTAACTTCATCCAAAGCAAAGATGCTCTTGTGTGCAAATTGGAGTAAAGAGGTTAAACAAATGCCATAACTACTCCAACTGCATATGAAACATCCCAATGGCACTGTTCTGGCATTTTAACCCATCTACTCAGCACCAATTTTCACAAAAATTTTCAGTGTAATAACGTGCTTTGCAGATGTTGAAAGTAGGCTAATTATCAAAGTATTCACAGGTACTGGATCTCTACAGACGTGCAATACCTCATCAGAGATAATGTGCTCGCTCACCTTTAAGGCAGATTCAGTATCAAAGATTCCAAGAGGACGTACATGAAAAGTTTTGGATTATCAAAGGATACGCTGTTGCACCCAGACTGGCCACACAGTTTCGGTTTATTCTCCCATTCAGCACTATATAGTTGTCAGAGAAAGCATTCAGCCCCATAGTAGGTCCAGCAATAAAAACAAGCATCATACCTTATATCTCATCTCTGAGAGGTTCTCAAGCTCATGTTGGCCTTTTTTAAATGATTTTTTCTTTAATTTGGAAAAGTGTGCAAATAATGCTATGGACGCTGCTCTTGTTTTTTTCAATACGGGGAGGCTTTTTATTGTTGGGTTCATTTAGGACTTTTGTCTCCAGCATAATGGTGGAACTATTTATGACAAGTGGCAAATTCAGAGACGCGTCAGTGGAAATGAAGTGGTACGAGTGAGTGACCCTGCTCAGAAGTACAGATGATCACAGATAAGCACAGCAACATTTGCAGCCCTCATAAGAAACTATCAATTATTTAAACGCTTCCAAAGGACAGTTTCAGAAATATGACAAAGCTGTCTTTACCATCGTCACAGTGACAATGTGCTAAGGCCAGTCAGAAAGGAGAAGGCCACTAGTGTTTCATCAGTTAAGATGCAAAGTTATTTTTTTTAAACATCTTGTAACTTAACATTACTTTGTTACCATCAATCAGCTGCAAAATCTGTGAGAATGTGCGAGTGTCTTTTAGCCAGGTCGGGCATTTATTGGTTCTGCACACATCTCGGCCCGAGTAGTCAAATAAAGATAGGCCAGGTTTTGTTCCAGGTTGTGCACTTCTGGGTCTATCCAGGTTCGTGTTCAAATGTATGGACCCGCGAGGACATCCATCTACGCTCAGTTAGAAAAATAAATGAATCCTCAATTGGAGTGATAGTGATTTAAAAGACATCTGGATTTAGATCTAAGGGAAAGAAATCAATGTCAGACATAGAGGTTACCAGCGTACACTTGAAGTCTGTGATGTTCATACGTTATTATAATATGACAGGAAAAGCAGAGGACCAACTCGATGCGATGATGGAGAAGCTCCGTCAGCAAGAAAAGTCTATCAACATTTAAATGAGAGGGATGTTATTTTGGGTTTGCTGTGTATAAACCCTTCATTATGAAGATGAATGCACATTTGGGAGTCAAGCAATCATAAAAAACAATAGGCACTGGTCTACAGAGATGTGGACAAATGGAATATGTTCAGATGAGTCATCCTTATTCACTATACAACTGGGCATACAGCCCAAGTGCTGTGCATACCAATAGAATAATAAAGGCTTGAATGCTTAGCCCAACAGAGATGGGATCTGGTGGCCCTGTTATATTGTCTGGGTGTATTTTGCTGGTATGCCCTAGGTCCATTTGTTCCCTTGGAAATAAGGGTCAATGCAAATCAATACAAAGTTGTTTTGATTGGTCACCTTTGTCCTTTGGCGAAACACTTCTTTCCTGACGCGAATGGTCTCTTCCACGATGACAATGCTCAAATCCATAGGGCATGAGGGGGTCACTGAATGGTTTGATGAGTATGAAATGATGTGAATCATATGTTGTGGCCATTTCAGTCACCAGATCTCCACCCAATTGAACACCTGACGGAATATCTTTTGAAAGAAGGTGCTCCATTAGTGGAGTTTCACAGACTTGTAGAATCAATGCCGAGGCCCTCTTAAGTATGTGGTGACCCAGCATCATATTGAGACACTGTTTACTGTTTTTCTGTCATCTGTCTGTAGGTGAAATGTCTCCTGCAAAACTTTAAGAAATATGTCAATATCAACGAGAATGCAACTTCTGTAGCTTGAACCCTCCCTAACCCTTGTCTTAGTTTGGAATCAAACTACAGTAGTGCGCAAAGGTCTTGAGCCTGGACCTTGACGTTACTGAAACAGCGTGGGAAATCTTTGACAGAGAATAGAAAAAGACAGCAAACATCAAAAGAAGAGCTGGGAAATGTCATTCAAGAAGCCTTGAGAACTATTCATGAATACTACTTCAAGAAATTACAAGAGAGCTTACCTAAGAGGGTTCAGGCTGTGTTGAAGAATGAAGATGGCTGTACCAAATATTGATTGTCAAGCTTGTTAGACTTTATAAACTTTATTTTTTTATTTATCTATTGTCTATGATACTTTCTTTTTATTTATATTTGCACTTTTCAGTAAAATGCTGCATATATTCCTAATTTTACACATAAAGAAATGACATTCAGAGGGCCCAAGACCTCTGAACTGTATATCAACTAATATTTGACTGCTGTTTCACCAAGTTAAACTGTTCAAAAGTACATTCAAAATTAGTCTTTATTTCTATCCAGTCAGATCTGCATCAAATTACACGCACAACACAGTGCCTACCCCTCCGCAGCTTTACAACATGCCATCACTGACACAGCCTGGACAATGTCAGCAGCAACAAAAAAAGACAATGTAATACCTGCTTTACCCTCCTTCCTTCACAGTGAGTCTTCAAACTTGTCACCTCCCTCTCGCTAACACGCTCACCAACCCATATTTCCACAAATCAAATGTAAACATGCAGAAAGGCATGTCTCAATCAGCCACAGGGGACAGGCAGTGGCAGCCTCGTGTGCGCCGCTTCATTTTTACCACTCAGAAACAAATGACCAGTCCTTTCATTTCCCCGCCCCGCCACAACACTATCCCATCTAATCACTTGTCAGCAGTGAACACGACAAAGCTTTGCCTCAAGTTATGATCGTGGATGATGACATACTTAGAGGCTGGCAAGGGAAGTTAGCTGCGATAGATTGATACATTTGTCGCTTCTCTGAGGACTCTCACCCACCCCCCGCGACCACCAACAGTAAATGACAAATGAGTTTAACTGCCACCGTTAAAGGCATTTATAATATTGATCTGGCGAGAGTCAATAGTCAGCTCTAAGCACAAGCACTCATAATATTACTTTGAGCAGTGCGCACACGCACATAAATACATTCACAGAGGCACACACGCTCTCATACAGTCTCTTAAAAAAAAAAGGGAGAGGAAAATCAATGGACAGTGGTGCTACAAGGGGAAAGACTAATCTTTCTAACTAATGAAAATAAACACATTAGGAATGTACAGCATTAACCGACCTCTGTGTTGACCTCACTCCATCTTGACACAATTAATCCCTCATTAAGGGGGGTAATTGTTTGCCACTGCTCATATTTATTGTTGATCATAGTGGCGAAGGTGCCCGCTGTGCCTGAGACCAGGGCGAAGCCCCTAAACGGCACACACCTTCACAAATGTGTGCTGCTCGTGTGTGTGCCAAAGGTAGCAGCGGTGGTCCTGAAGCGCTCGTGCCCAAAGTTGCCAGGGGCAGCAATCAATAAGGAGTTGGAGCAAGTCAGCACAGCTGCTAATTGAAATGAATTTGGTGGTGGATAGATACAGTAAATGATTGGACATGTAGAGAAATAGAAAGGATGAAACGTGAGGGTTTTTTGGAGGGAGGGGGTTGACATTTGTTTTCACATTTTCCCAAAAAGGGTAAATGTCTGGGGGGTCTTTATCATTGGCAGAAACCAAAAGGACTTACACGGGGAAGAATCAAACCTACTGTGGGTTAAAATGGAAGGAGTTAAACAGAGGAATACATGCACAGCGTAATAACAGTTTTACCATCAGGCCCATTGGTCACTCAGGTTCAATCACTGGCTCAAATACGCAAATACATCTCTATCAGTTTCTACCAGTGTAATCTTTTTAGAAGCATGTTCAGTTTAACTGCTGATATCACTATGCTGCTGTATTGAAACTCATTTTCCGAAAGGCTAACTAAGCAGAGAAAGATTGAAAAAAAGTTGAACAGTAAGAATTGGTTTGAATATTTTAGATTTACCGCTCTGTTTTCTGTATCCTATCATGGCCATTTAAAACTGCACTGTGCATGTTACCATCAAACAGATGCCTCGTGTACAATCGAATGACTGACAGCTTGACTTTCTTCGGGGATAACAGGCATGTTGTCCGGGGTCAGCCCTGTCGCCATGCATGTGTACCTCTTTGGAGTCTTGCTCTGGGGGCTCAGCTCCGACAAACATGTGATCTTAACCTCTCTGACAGAAGGAGTGTGCTAGCATTCCCAGCGTGACGCTCAGTGTACAGAAGAATCAATGTGCAGACTGCCATTACTTTGACTACACACAACTGAAGGGGCCCAGTGTAAGGCAGAGGAGGAAAAAGACTGGAAAATTGCGGGTGCAAAAGTAAAGGAGGCAACCAAGGAGAACAGGTACACAGCAGGTGTCCTCCACTATTTGTGTCAGACAGAGGCCTCGTCAGCCCGAGATGACTCTGGTGTCGACAACCTGCTCTTCCAGGAGGGCTTCGTCCCACTAGTCTCGAACAAATAAATACACTTCAAAACATGTACACTTCACCAAGAAAACATGTACTCTTCCATACATGTTTACCCACAATAAATACCGAATTTAATAGGGATTTCTCTAGGTTTCACTCACCTTGTAAGGACTCACAATGATGTGTATTTGCCTGCTTATGTAGGAGGTTGTTGTATAGGGTCAAATGTTAACACCTGTTTCCATGTATGGTCATAATTCCATCAAATACATAGACTATGCCCTCTTATGTTCAATATAAGGAAATGCTTTGTCTTTTATTTTTATTTATTATTTTTTGTTTGGACAGACTATGCTGAAGCAATGCTCTCAAAGCTGCCAAGGCAGAGAATGTGCGTGGAATATGTGCAAGGAGATAACACAACATGTGTTTTATGGTTTGTAGAGATGTTTATATTGAAAAGACAGTTAAATAAAACTACCTGAGAAGAGAAGAGAATGTGTTCAATGTCCAAACCAATCCCAGCCACCAAACGGGAACATAGAAAAGAGAAAAGACAGGGGAAAAAAATCATTAGTTTTATATAGAATAAATAGGAAAGTTGGTTATGCAGACATATGAAATGATCTTGTTTAATTTCCCTGTGATTGTCACAACGTTTTCAGACAGTCATTTATTTTTTTGGTAACAATCCACCCAATTAAAAGAGAAATAATCACTCAATTATCTGTCTGCAGCCTAAGCTGCCCTGACAGCCTGATGTGGTTGGTCATTACGGGACTTGACCACACCAAAACATTTGCTGCACAGTGGACATGGTTATGAAAACGGCCACTCTATTCAGGGCAGCCATAATTATAACATGCTGTGCTTTAAGTCCACGGCAAAATGAAGCAAATTAACCGTTGGAAAATGAATTACCATGAAACTCCAATGAGATGGATGATGGATGACAGCTGTCTGCCACTCCTGACAGTTTTTACATTTGACTTTCTAATTAATGTGGGGATTTAATGTGTTTGTTAATTCTGTCAATAGCAATTACGTCTCTTTTGGCCAGCTTCGCCACGCGTATGAGCCCGATTTTATGCTAATTTACTGTTATGTATGTGCTGGAGCCATGACTGCCAAACAAGCCCAGCCAGCAAATGGGCTTTGGCTCCCCTTGGAGAGAGCACTATCCTGAATATACATAGAACATCATATGAATTCTGGACTGCTCTGCACTGTTGTATGCTTAAGGAAATTGGCAAGTGACTTCGGAAAGTGAACTGAAATGGTTTGTTGGATGAATGTTGGGGAGGGATCATGTTTACACAACAATGAAGATTAACTGACGGGGATATTGAGTGGAGAAGAGAGAAAATGATGCAGCAGCATTATGTCTTCCGACTATTCTCTCAATTTCATGTGCACCTGGGCTGAATTTCTCTGTATCAGTTTCTATCAAAACATGAAAATATGGCATGACAAATTTTCATTTTGTTCTCTCTTGACAGTGTTTGGGTGAGCAACAGCAATAAAAAAAACAAAGTTTCTTGTGAACACCGGGTCCTTGGGCAAACTTTTGTAATAAGGTTGCAGTCTTGGTACAGTTTGGAGGGGGACAAAGACAAACCCTGCTTAGTCAGCACTCACAGCCCAAGGGCAGAGGGACCATGGTTGAGGAAGAAATGAGGGAGATAGATTTAACTTGCTGCAGGACAAGTCCCTTGCTACCACCCACTCCTCCTCTCCTCTTTCACCTGGTCCACCACTCTCCTGCGTGATATCAATCCCTTGCATGCCCTCTGTCTTCCATCCATTCACTTCTCCACCCCTCACCACCAGCCCACACATAAACACTCAGAGGACATCAATCACGGAGCTGCTGTTACTTTAAGTGACTCACTTGTGACACGAAGGTGTGGCTACTGTTTCTCTTCACTGCGACCCAGATGACAAAACAGGAAGTATGTTTAACGGAGCGTCAATGAAAGAAAAAAACAGCACGGATGAGGTTTAAAAGTACACACATTTAGAGTGGCTGATTTGGCTGGCATGTGTATCCACAGGAACAAAGGAGCCATGCGCTGAGAGAGAGAAATTACATTGATACTTCTTTTATCGACGTGGCATAGGTTTATTAAAACTTAAATATAAGATTTGTGAACTGACTTTACAAGGGTTTCATTTACAGTTGAGAAGATAACTTTTCAGATGGGGTCTACTAGTATTTGCAGAAGGAGCTTAGAAAATGGAGAGAAGCAGCCTTTATTTTAAAATGTTTCAAATAACTTGCATTACAATTCTTTTTTTGCAAATTCGGACCCACATTTTAAACTGGCTGCGGGGTAAGAAAATTATATATAGCCCCAGCTGGTTTCATAGAAATGTACAAAACAGCGTTTTGAGGAGCTGCTTTTAGCTGGAAAAGTCCCAGGTATGTGTGGTGACAAGGGTTTCTGTTCACAGAAGAAGAAAAAAAAAAAAAAACTCAAGCCGTACCTTGCAGACACAGTACATTACTTTTTCATCAGCACATGCACTCCCCTAAGCCTTGGTCCATGGGGGTGTGCGTACAGAATCACAAGTGTGGCCTGGCCTGTCTCCTCAGCACTCTGATATCTTGCACACTACTGGAACATAGGGCATGGTTAAGCCACAAACCCACAACATGCTGTCAAAAACTGCAGATGAATACAAATAAACTGTTGCTAAGAGACATGCACATACTGCAGAGAACACACCAAATAACACAAGCAGTGTGTGACTAAAGAACAGACCTGGATAAGACACACAATTATACGGAAACAGGATCAAAGTCAGGTTTCCACTGTAAAGATGTTCCTCCCATCATAGGAAACTTTAATATGACTAATAAGATTTAACGAGGAGGCAAATTAAAGTGTGACCAAACAAAGCCGCGGCAAGGAGGGGGGTAGACTGAGAGGGAGCTTTCACCGGGGCTACAGGACATGACCAACAAGTCAGATTTACAACTTTACATGACAAAATCCCCTTTGTGTCCTTGGCAAAGTTATCAGTGTGTAATTACTGCTTACATGCTCTTTATTACACATCTGGCTTACCTGATAAGTCCCAAGAGGCTGTCTTCCTATGTGTGACCTACTCGTATAGCTGTTTAAATCTACAATAATAACCACACAGACCAGGTAAGGTTAGGGAGGGTAATTTGTAGTTCATAGTTTTTCTTGTTTCCTGTGCCCTGGAGAGTCTGCTTCCAAGCAAGATATGGGAACGTCCATTATTGCTACTTAACAGAGTGGAGGAAAGGAGCTTGTAGCAGAACAGGGGAAGAAGAGAAGAAGTCAATCAAGACAGGAAAGGGTGTTCACTCTCTCTCTCTTCTTCTTCTTCTTTAGTGGGCAATAAAAGCTAACAGGCTCAGAACAGCACTCGCTCCAGAATCGCCCAATTGCTTCTTCTTTTTTTTTTTTCTTTCCCCTTTCCCCTTTCCCCTCAAGCCTCCCCTCCTTCTGTTCGTCAGACAAATTGGCATCCTGGACAGAGGTGAGGGTCATAAAGAAGGAAAACGGTAGTCATTTTCACATGCACGTGCTTGCATGCACACCTCTGGGCACTTCTCCATCCTCACAGAAGGGAGTCACAACACACTCAAGTGCACACTTCAGCTGTGAACCTCCCAAGAAATGACTTCCTTTCTTTTCTTTCCTTTTTTTTTTCCTCTCTCACTGTGTTACCACAGGTGCCGGGAACGCAAACGTGAGCGAAACTTCTAAAAATACAGTCCTACGGAGCAGTTGGTGCCACTGCAGAGGTTAAACAACCTAAGAGCTGCAGGCAATCATTCAATTTAAAACACACCAGGAGCCCTTGGGGCGCAAGGGGAGCAGGACGCATAAAGAAATTTAACAACTCAATGTTTTACGGCCCACGAAAATGAGATCTGAGTACAGGAGCGGGATGGGAGTGTTAGGAGCTCACTGCATGGTCCAAACACATACGCACAAATGGCTTGGTAAGAAGGAAAAAAAAAGAGGTCAACCACTGAGTGTGGAGTCGAGCTCATGCCTCTTCTCCAGGACTAAAATACTAGCAGTGTAGGATGGAGAGGGGACAACAAATCAAGTTTGTTTTTCACCCCTACAGGTTTCCATTTCTCCTCTTTTTCTTCTGCATCCGTGTTTGTTGTTTTTTTTTTCATTTAAAAAATGATATCGTACAAGATTTTAGGAAAGTTCACACTGAAACTATAAACCCTTGTTTAAAAGGGTAGTCTGTTTATGTGCAATTTAAGCACAACAAAAAAAGCAGCCCTGATGGGAACTGGTGCTTAACTTGTCAAGATTGAATCGCATCAAGAAAGGAAAACAATCAGGACAACGAGAGAAGACAGTCGGGGACAGACTATGAAGAAAAAAAAAAAAATACGGGAATTAGAAAATAAGATGGGACAGGCTGATAAAGGCAACACTGAAGAAAAAGACAATGATACATACAGATCAAGACAGGTACGACAAGTGAAAGACCGGACAGGCAGACAGACAGAGAGGCAGGTGGGAAGGCAAAAGGTTGGCTAAGCCCAGGGAGGGCACAGTACAGCTGAACAGCGAGAGGTAGAAACAGGAGTGTGTCACAAGCAATGAAGCCAAGCGCACAAGACGAACTGTATATTTAAAGACTTGAGGGGTAAGATGAGGTCAGGGTGAAGGAGGCAGTGGGAAGGTTGCGCAACATACGCAATATCTGTGTTAATATATCTGTGTCTTTCATCCACATTGAACTTTTAGGCACACATTTACTTTTCTCCATATCTGAGGTTTTTATTCCACCGCATTTGTGCAAAACTTATGGTCACTTTATGAAATCAAATTTGACCTGTTCATGCATCAGTGGCAGTTATCTACATTCCATATATTTAGAGTGTTTTCAATGTAGCACTGTAACAGGCACAATTCTACCTGTAAGGAAAGTTTATTTCTGTGGGTAATACACAGAAAGTTTAAATGTGTAAACATGGAATCTTTAAAGAATTTAATTTACGAGCCAATGAAGAATCAAAACATCTGAACTTTCTGTAACTTCTGCGAAGAATTGCTGGATTTAGAAACGCCAACTTGGATACGAACAATGTCTCAAAACTCAAGTGAACTGACTTTCCGGCATATTAGACTTCAAACAAGATGCAAAGTTTGTACTTGAAGAATTTGGTTCAAATTTTGCATAAGGGATCTAAACAACTCTTCTACCTCTTATAGCCAAAGATGCATGGAAATTCCCTTGAGCTCTCTGCTCTCTAAGGTACGTCATATTGTAAACACTTTCGCTTCATGCATCATTTATTTCAGCGCGCTTATTTCCCCCCTTTGACATCATACCATCTTTAAGCTCCACCATGCATTTATTTTCATCTGACGGAGTAAATCTCTTGTTGGTTTCTTTTGACTAGCTTGGATTCTCAACATGTTTTCCTTTCTTCTCTTCAGCGTGTTCCTTTACCTTTTAAAACCCCCGACAAATGCAAATGTGAACTCTTCGTATTTCTGTAAAACGATACAGCCCTCTTCTGTTCAAATATGTTTCCATCCACTGATGACGCCTTCTTCTCCTTCGCTATTTTTTCGAAACTACACCTTAAGCATCACTCTCCCTTCAACTTTCCTGCTTCCTTACTAATTTCTCTAGATAAATCCATCCTCCTGTCTGTCTGTTTGCCACTGTCTCCATCCACACCCCTGGCAGTGTCTCCCCCCTGGCAGACGGCCTGATTGTGGGCCTGTTTCCGCAGCAGGCATCTGACCGCTGCATGCCCGCATTGTGAACAGGGGAAATGTGCTCCATTGTGTCTATGCGGAGCTCAGCCCTCGATGGGGAAATAGTCTGAATGCAGGCTTGTTAACCAATCAATAGAGCAGACGTGGCTCAAACCTTGTCCTTGAAACCCTTCTCTGCTTTTGTTCCACGCATGACAAATGAGCTAACTGGAGGAAAACATTTCTTCCCGTTCTTCTTAAATCTATCCCTCATATAAAAATCTAGTCCAACAACCCCAATTAGAAGACTGAGAGGAATCAAACAGGGCCAGATTGACTGCATGAATCAGAAAGTATGACAGGGTCAAATGAAAGCAACTCGTCTACCAAAATGGAATGTGCTGGCCTGGCAAGTAGAGAGTTATAGTTGTACAGGAAAGGAAATGAGTCATCCAAAAACAGATGAATGGCTTTTAAAGTAGCTTAATAGAGTCCTCAGCTGTGTGCATGTGTTAAATTATCCATTTTAACCTATGAAAGGATGTCAGCTACATTCTAAGTAATTTCTGAACAAGGTGTCAGAGGTGGGAGAGGATCATTTTAATGTTAACTGCAACAGTTAAATGACCTGTTTTGAAGTAATTCAGCTTGTAGTCTGGTACACTTTAGGACACCAGACTTCTTCTTTTTTTTAAACTGGCTGGATGTCAGCCACTTGGCAGCTTTCTCATCTCCTTTCAGACACTATCGGACACAATCTTGTAGATGCTTCAATCATTAATTCGGACATGCCAAGGGCACTTTGTGAAGTCTGCACTGGATGTGACTATTAGCAAAGAACAATAATGTTAGAAGTCACGCATCTATTCACGAGAGACTTCCTCCACACCATTAAAATATATTTTTTTTAAACAAACATAATGCTACCGCTGCTGTTATATTATTTTCTCCAAGCCAATGTTTGCAAGCTGTTCTTTCTTCAAATGTCCCAATGTGACTGTTGGACCATATGCAATAAGAATGTAATATTTGCTACATACATATTCCTTTATACTCGAAAGAAGGGACCTCAAAATTCTGAAGCCGTAAACATAATTGCAATAAAACGCGCATGTCTTGTGCTTTGGTCACAAGTCCATTCAATAAGTTATTGTTTGGTCTCTATCTACTATCTGTCTCACTGTCTTCATGGTAGTGTGTATTACTCAGTGAGTTAGGAGAGGATGACTGTGGTGCGTGCTGTCAATTCTTGGTCGAACACAGATCCTCAGAGACTTGCTTGATTTTAAATGTCTTGCAAATAATGTCCTAACTAAAACTGAGCAAGTGGTTTAACAAGAGTATAACAAAGAACCATCAACTGAAGTTTATCCATGTTTTTCCATGCATAAAATAAAAAGTCATATACAGTAGACTGAATAGATGTTGCTGTCATGCAGGTAATACGGAGTAGAGCGATGCAAACAGAGTCAATCAGGATTCCTTTTAGCTTGTGTCGGTGGCATTTCAAACAATAGTCTACCTTACTGAGATTCTGCTGGAGGATGAAACTACGATTCATTGATGCTGCCTGATAACCGATTTCTTCAGAGCATTTACTTAGTTTACTTTTTATTGTTTGTTCTTTTATATCCACTTCACAAATTCGTCCTTCCAAATTTAAACGATGGCTTCATCATTTTTCAATATTTCTAGTTCAAGTGGGCGTGGCTATCCGTCAGTTCACTGTCAGTTTGTCATTAGTGAATGTCAAATTCTACATTCGGTCATTACACCCCAGTAAAAAAAAAAAAAAAAATCTGCATTATATGTTAGTGGCTAGCATGGAGGGCTTTGCATCCCACTCATACTGTATTCCAACATCTTCTATCATCTAGACTGCCAGACACACTGGATTGGTAATCCGCAGCCGTCTGCCAGTGCACGAGTCTCATTTCCAAATAGTTAAACTCGTCATTAGCCTTGTATCAGGTGCTTTGCATTCTATACATCCATATACTGCAAATTTTCTGGGGGAGACAAAAAGTTTATTTCTGAAAAAAAATACAATGAAGGATAGAAAAAAAGGAACTTACCAAAGTGCCATGAAAGACAAAAGAAGTGAAGTATGAAATCTTGATGATGGAGACATAACGCGGTTCAGTGCCAGTGTCCGATTTACTTCCTGCCATCAAATCAATCCAGTCGCTCCCGAAGATGTCTAGACAAAGTCTAATCACTTACAATTTAAAGCAATCACTTTTATCCCATGATGCATTTCGTTGGTGAAAGGATGGGTCGCTTTAAGGGTGACGGCGCCACAGTAATCCAAGCAGCAATTACAGTCTCACAACAGCTTTGGAAAGCACGAAGGTGATTTGATGATCATGTGACAGCGAGGTCCAACAATTCCAAAAATTTTTGCAATACCACATACTGAATGCAATATCAGTCTTTCAAAGTCCATATTTTTCAGTCGACACTCAGGGTTGGACGGCTTGAAAAGCACACAACAGGATAAAAAACTTTTTGAAATAGAGGTCAAGTCTTGGTGCCAAGGAAGAAGCTGTTGAAGGGATAAGGGAGCATGGATGGAATGATTCTCTTTGTCTGGCAAAGTTTTAACCCTGTCTGTTCACTGACAGCTATAGTCACTCATCTGTGGATAAAAATAAAAGAAGAGACTGACGTGAAGGGAAATGGAGACAGCTAGGAGGAAGAAAACAGCACACTTGTACTCCCCTGTTTCAAATGTTACCTGCGATTCACCTTTAGTCCTTCCTATCTTATTTTTGTAGAATAACAAGGCCGGTGCCTGTTTACGAAGAGAATTCCTTTCAAACATTAAATGCTCCCGGCACTTGGTATTTGTCAAAATCCTTCTGCAGGCCTTAGCCTCAGCCTAGGAAAACCTTTCTGACATAACAGTCTGCATTGTTCATTCTGCTGTTGTTGTTTCTCGGTCTCACTTAAGGCCATTAAAGTCACAAAAGAATAAATTATATTAATTGCCATTGTCTCGATGGGAACAGCTGGGCTGAGGTACAGAACAACAGCAATAAAACGAATTACAAGGAAATAAACCCCCGGTTGGAAAAGCAGCTTTCCTGCACTTTGATGGGAAACAGGGCTTTTCTAAACAAAATGGCTTCTGGTGAATACACTTGACAAAATAGTATGTTTTCTTGCTTTGAATCTGGTGAAAATAAATCAGGAAATGCATTAACCTTTTCCTGAGCAAAAGTGTTCTCTGCACCTACACTGCTCCGGCCCATTTTGACACCGTTCACCATTAGTGCACAGGAGCATAGCTAATGAAAGGCTGGTGAACCCGACACCTGTGTGCTGCACTAAGAAGGCAGGAGGCCCAACACCTTGACGAATGCCTTCACTCCCTGTTTTTTTTTAATACCTCTTTTCCATCTGTCTCCACCTCTCCTTTCTTTTGTTCGGCTGAAGAATCCCTCTCCGTTTCCATTTCCATCAGACAGTTTGCCCTCTCATTTCTCCATTTTGCTCTCCTTCTTAATCACACCTTTCTCCAGCTCTGCCCTGTGGTTCTGGGGTGTTTGGCTGAGGCTGCCCTGAGCACATGGAAGAGACCTACCTCTGAGAAGAGCTCGTTAGAAGGTGTGAGCTTAACCCCTGATTGATTTCTGAACATGACACAGTGAGCTGAGTTTTAGGACAAACACTTTGTCAGATGACTGTGTGTGTGTGGTGCAGAGAGAAGGACTAGAGATGAGGGTTAGGGGGATCAAGAACAAGAGAGTAAGAGAAAGGTAGTGGGGTGGAGAGCAGAGCGAGCACAAACTGAAACCAACTACGCTCACTCTTCCTTTTATGTACGCTTACATTTTGTTTCGCGAGTGTTCAGAGCTGTGCAATGAACTGAGGAGTGGCTAACTTGCTCCAATTTGTCAAGAGCTCTCACGAATGTTGTTTAGGCTGTGGTTGGGGGGCGAGGAGGGCACAGCCACTGACGCCAGCCCTCCAATAGCAGAGTGATTACTGGGCACTGGGCCGTGCTGAGCCAGGCTGGGGCGTCAAAACAAGCCGTCGCACCTCACTAAACACTGCTCTATAAAGATATGTGCTGAAACCTGTATGCTCAGACAATGCATCAGCAACGTTTGAGAATCCACCCAACAATAAATCATATTATTTGCCTGAAATAAGAGGACGCTGCTTCTTTATAGATGGTAGCTGCCAATGGCAGTGGAAGCAATAACATTGATCATCTCATTACCAGGGTGTTCCCTTTTTCTTTTCTTTTTCTTTCCAAAGATCAAGCTTCAGTTCATTTTAGCCAACAAATAAGGTTCTTCACAACATATATTTAACAGAATCGGGCACTTATTATCTTATGTTTTCGGTGAGGAGTCTTTGAAAGCTGCCAAAAGGAAATGGTTCTCCAACGTTTGAACACTGAGCTGTTTGTGTGTTCCAATGAACGCTGAAATAAAAAGCCTTCTTGGAAACCTTGATTCTGGCATTGGTTTTGATTTGACTTGATACATACCATCCATCGAATCCATCCAATACTGTTGAGATACTTCCAAATACTGCCCAACTCTCAGCAAAGATAGATTACGCTTGATGAAGAAACATATCAGAGAGACAAAGGCAGTCGACCGACCACTTCAACCCAAACTCCCAAAGACTCCCTGCATTAAAAATCTGCAGCATTCCCCCGAATCAGCCGACAAGTTACAGCATCAAACATCCCCCACAACACTAAGTAAGTGGTTTTAATGTGGTGTCTGATTAAAGTGCGTACTGAAAAGTGGAAAATTCAAGAAAGTTAATATCTGCCCTTTTATGTCAAGGATAATCTGGTCTAGCTTCTTATGAATGTATAACTATACTTATTTCAACTGATCTTGAACTGATAACCTTTTCTTAATTCAAATCAGACAATAAAAATCTATCTAAAAACACAAAGGTGGCTATTGTATCTAAAACTTGCATAATGAGAAAAGGACTCACAAAGAAAACAGTTGCTCACCACACAGTACCGTTGTGCTCTGACTGGTATTTTTATATATTTATTCATTTCTGGTGTTGTGTGGCTTCGGGCTTTAGGTTCAGGGAGTGACAAAACATTATGTTCCAGAAAGACTTGTTGGAGGGTAATATTCAGCAGCTTCAAAGTCTCTCGGACTACAAAATCCCTCCAGAGAGAGTAAAGATACCGAGAACAGCTTTTACAACTTTGGAAAGTTATGAAAAAAAATCATTTTAGTCTGTCTAGACACTTGCGCCTGCACCCAAGCTGTGCCTGAGGAAAGCTGAAGGGAGTAAAGGAATATATGTCTTATGTCGAGATTTTCGGCAGCTCCTCTGCAGCCCTGCTTGAAAACACAAACTCCTTTGCTCAGTTGACCGAATGTTAACCTAATATAAGACATCTTTAGTTTCAACTTCTTTAATCGAATTGCTTATGCACATTATTTTATGGGATGTGTGAGCAGGTCATTTTTTTTGCCTCAGAATGTTTTCTTTGTCTGTGTAAAAGATGATTTTTTGTAGTGTAGAAAAAATAAGTCCATATATCATAAGCATGATATATTACTGTACATGTATCCCGCTTCGTGTACTCAGGCTAATGAAAAATTGGACAGCATCATTTACACCCTGAGAACAACCTAGCTGTATCTTGTTAAAAGGTGAATTAAAGCAAGTGACAGTCTATATTTTCTGCAACACCTTCCACAAAATTGTGGACTTGGGCCTCTTTGGTACCACAGTGTGTAATCTGTGCCTTTTCTCAGTCTTTTTTCATTTTCTACTCACAGCAACATGTAAACAATTCCCCATCGTAATTCTTGGTCTCTCTACTCCGTGTCCGCATATGATTATTGATTCTATAAAGAGACGCCCTTCAATAGTGTCGAGGCATTTAGATTTGCATTTATATTCTCACTACGATGGTGTTCCTCTAAGGCACTGAAACCTCTCACTTGCCCATGGGTGAGTGCAAGGGAGGGAGAAAGTTGTGATAAGGCTGTCGTCATTCATTTCAATTTCCTTATCGAGCATAAGTACCTTTTATGAATTGGCCCTTTAAAGTACACAAATTAGAGCCATCAGTTATGCTGGCATGAGAAACAAGGAGAGGGAAGCAGCGAAGGGATTTTACTGAGCAAAAGAACAGCGTCAGAGTCACAGGCAGAAAAAATTAGACCAACTGTAGAGTGAGAAAAATAAAACTGAGAGCGAGGAAGACTGTTAATTAGAGTGTAAGACCACTGAGTGGGCAGGCCTAAAGAAATGTCTCGAATGCTTAATTCCACAGGGAGCAGTCTGGGTACAGTTCTTATCATCCTATAATGATGATAACTCAGGGTCTCTGGCATCAGCACCCACTCAGGGGCCATACTGCATGAAAAAAAAGGAGCCAAGTCAAGTCAACAGTGCAGGAAATAAAATATATGCTGAAGAAAAATTACAAGACATTCAATTGCAGAGATTATGTGTTTGCTTTCTAATAAGTGTGATAAAAGAACAGAAAAAACTCATGCATTTAAATATGCTTCTTAGTCCGTATGTTTCCCCAGTCTCTGTGTCACTGTGACTCCAGCAAGAGACGCACCCAAACAATACTTCCATACCAAGTGCTGTTTGTTTATTTTACATATGAATAGCCCACTTTATTTCTGGAAGGACACCAATCACTTTTGGTCCATTAAATTCTAATTAGTAGAGATAGAGCCTCAAGCCTCACAGACAGAGATAATATTGTAGGTTTGGAGAGAGCCGAAAGTGGGAAGAGGGAGACTGGCGGAGGAGACTGCTGCGAGACTGACACAGGCCCAACAATGCAACATAATGGACCATTGAACGCTTTAATTCTTGTTGCTAATTTACAAATACATGCTACTATTTGCAACAAACCTTTGAATTTACTTCAATCCATTATAACTCAGTCCTTATTTACAGTTTTCCCCATCCATCATATCAGTTTTACTGGTAAGTGTCCACTTAATTGGTAGAAAAAAAGATCATCTGACTTTCTAAAAATCTCCTTGCTATATTTTTTTATTTAATACATAAAAAGTGTATTTTTCTACTTTCTGTTGCATTTACCATCTTCTGCAATCTCAGGTTTATCTTTACAACACTTGTGGAGATCCTACAGCTGACAAAATTCTTTGTTTATTCATGAACCGTCCAATGGCCTCCCATTTACTTTAGTCAGTGTCTCACAATGTCCCTGCCAAGCCTTTATCCCAAGTATCTGACTGGCTTAGGCACTACAGTAATGGGGATGTTTGATCGGGAGGTTTGGGTGTCCTCCAAGAGAATTTCATAATATTTAAAAGACACAATAGATAATCTACTTGGAAACTCTCGGGGGACACAGGGGCAGAGTAGATGCAAAGACTGTTACTGTAAGTAAGAGTTTAAGAATGAACTCAAACTGATACGGTGGCATGAACGTTCTCCATTTTCCTCTGTTTGACGAGAAAAGGTCTACACCTCTTAGGCCAACGCCAACAAGAGAGAAGGTATGCTGCCAGATGAGGTAAACTTAAATCTGCATAACTCTGTATGGTGTAATAAGTTCCCTTGGGCATTGCTTTGGGCAAACCAGAAACTTCATCAGGAGTTAGTGTCAGTGTTGAGGAGGAAAACACGAAGGGGAAAGATTTGTATTTGATGGCTGACAGAGCTGCACAGTGAAACTGAGGCTAAAATGAAACCATTCTAAATGCAGAACGTGCAATTCCTCCGTGGCTCATGTATCCGGTAAACATTTACTGCTTGAATTAAAGCGAAAACTTGTCTCCTTCCTATTGAATTAAAACCATGCATTTACACATTTTCACACCATTATTTTCAAATTACATAAAAGCAACCGAGGTCACAGTTTGAAATGTGATCAACGAAACATGCACTTAAAAGGCGTAATGTACAAGCATTGACAACCATCTGGTGTCACACTCGAGGAGCAGAATCTCACTTTGAGTCAAACACAACCAAAACAAAAAGGGAAACCTAATCTGCTGCCCTTGAAGCTGCTTTTAAAGTTTACTATCACATGAAAGCCAAGCTAATGTGGAATCTTGTCTTCTTTTTATTTTTTTACTGTAGGCTTTTTAGCCAATAAGTAAACCAGCAGGCTGTAAACCAGCAACCAAATGTGTGCCTTGCATGCCGAATGCCAGATTTTTTATTTCGACTCCCATATAAACAATATGGCAGCATGAGGCGCATCTCAGTGGCATCTAAAACTGTGCTGCATCCTCTCTGAGGTTGTGGAGGGGCTGGAGCCCATTGTATTTATATTCCTCGGTTCGTTTTATGAAATGGCAGATCATTATCTTACCTCCTGTTTCACTGCTCTCTGCTCCTCCCTTTTATCCACTGTCTTGGATTCTCGTCTGGTGGATTTATGTTCACGTTTGGGTTACTTGCTTCAGAGCACGGTTGGTTTGTTTACTTCATAAGTTATTAAAGTTACCCTTTTGTTCTTCACTTGCCTGCCTGACATGCATGTCTGCGTTTGAGCAGACGAGACAGTTAAATAGCAACATGTACAACGGATAAAAACACTATGAGCCATCAGAGAATGATAACGTTTGGATCAAGTACACAAAAATGTCCCAATGATAGAAAAAACATTCCAAAATTACAGAGTCACACTTTAGAACACTAAGAAGTGGAGTGGGACAATTTTCAGCTCAACTTGGGGGTGAATTGAACCAAGATCCTGTTTCAGTCTCCCGGCAACTTAAGTACTGTATTAAACATAAAGAAAATAGCAATTTCAGTACAAGTACAAATAGAAACATACTCTTATCTCAAGTTTCCTCTTCTTTTGGCCTTTGGAGTGTTAGCTGACTTCCTGTTCCAATATCTTTTCCACACTTTAACTGCAATGTTATCACAATGGACAGAAATAATTGCTTGAACTTCAAAATAATCGGACAAAAAATAGTAATAAGACAGAATTATTCTAGTGTAAAAACAGTATTTATGCTTGATTGAACCAAATCAGTAATATTGTTATAGCATTGTGAAGTTTATCCAAAGTAATCTGAATGTTGTTGGAGTGTGAAGGGATAGCACATCGATCTGATGCAGCCCATAAAGCAGCATCAGACTTTGGTGGCCGACACTTGTGAAAACTGGTTCAACACGTGCCAAGCAGCAGGCCTGATTAATGCACTGATAATCTGGTCCATAAATAGCACACAAGTCTCCGTTTTTTTATTTTATTTCATTCTATTTTATTTTATGTATCTGCCTTTACAGCAGCAGTAACTGTTGGAGGGTTGTATTTCATGGCTGTTCAGCTGCCAAACTTCTCTCACTCGCCTGGCAGGAGTCTCTGTCTCATTCAGTTACTCTCTGTCTTCCTTTCTGGCCAAACTCTACTTTGATGAAGAGCATAATAGCATGATATCCACTACATCAAGCTCTATCAACACAGTTACAACTCTTGCAATACAGTTTGCTTATACTTGAGTTGAGTTTTTCTCGCTCCCCGCCATCATGAGTCAGTGATAACACAGAAGAGGCTGTTGGATTCGAAGAAATGGCTGGAAAAGAGGCCATCCTCATGCGTGGGAAGAAGGCTTGCCAGCCAATAACATGGGTCACTGGTTCTCAGGCCATACAACACTGTAATAGAGCACTGGGATGCCAGGGATCAAGCAAGAGTGGAGGTGACAAAGGAGGAAAAGCTTTTACCACATCAGCAGCAGAAACATTGTTATTCGCTACAAAAGGGAACATGGCAGAAGTCCCTAGTCCCAATCCCCACCTGACTGGAGATGTAGCTCCAGGGTAGTCATGCACCATCAGACCTCACCCAAACCAGATCCATCTCCCACATTAGTATTCTCGTGTGAGTAAACAGTGGTGATCATGGTAACACTGTGCTGCATGCTTCATGGGAGAGCTGCTTGTTCACAAAATGTCCAACTCTGACCAAAATAAAAAGCTGGATGAGATACATATGAAAATTTATTACCAAAGATTGGAAAACAAAAAAAGAAGGCGTGCTTTAGTCATCAAGGTCTCCCTATGAACAATTCAAATGCCTAAGTTATACTGTTTTCTGTTCTTTTTTTAAAGCTTCACAAGGAAACCTACTAAGAAACAATGCCTTTTTATCCTGATTTTCAAGAGCATAACACTCAACCCCACCCATATGCGCCGCTTATGAATATTCTAATTTAAAGCATAAAAACATCCTCTCAGTGGCCGCTGGCAGTTCAGCTATGAAGTGCAGCAGAAATGCAGCTCAACAACAGCAGTAACCTCCGCATGATCTCCCAACTTGACCGCTGGTCTAATTACAAAATTATAATTATGGTAAGTTGGATAAATGTGTCTACTGTGCTTCCTACCCAACCAAAACGAAAGAAATAAATTATACACAAAGCTCTGATATTCACAGGGAAGAGTGTTTGAAATAAGGCCCCAAAGAAAAGGAAGGAAAGGATTGTAACCTGGGATTTTGTCCTAATTTAGGGATACCAGTTTATTTTTCATTTGTGGAAAGATGTTTTGGAGGCTGTTAGAGAAAAAAAAAAAGGGGGGGGGGGGGTTATCATTTTTCAATTATGTTCCTGGAAAAAAAGCATCGACAGGAGCTTTTCAGTGCACAAAGCTGCCCTGTGACTTGATGAATGGCCAGCCTTTAATGTTATGGGGGATTAAAGATAACTTCTCAACGATCAGCAAGCCAACATATAGGCAGCTCCTCTTTCACCAGCATAATAAGTTCTCAGCTGCCACCGGTTTAATTACCTCCTTTTAAAACTCAATCCACGTGGACCCCTCTTTTAAAAGAAATAAGATGGCAGTAGGATTAAGTTGAGGGGGGCAGTGGGGGTCAGGTATTCCATTGATTACAAGGTACCATTAGAGATCAAGAGAGGAGGCACTTAGAGACATCCATCTGGCAAAGATTGAAGCGATCGTAATGACCCTCCTGTACGCCATAAATAAAACTGATGTGTTGCCTCCATCTTGTCACCGCTCAGGGTGTGTTATGAGGCAGATCAACACTCCTCTATCCAGGCAAGGCTCTCGGGAAGAGCCATTTGGACCACCCTTCCTCATTTCAAACACCCACTTGTGCCACTGAGCAAGTTTGCCAGAAATCCATCAGGACAGTGCTGGGATGAACATATAGCTTTAAGTCACCACCGGCCTATGAAAAAATGCAGATAAATTGTGTTTGGACTGCCCAGATGAGCATCAGTGATGTTTTTCTGCTGTCCGGAGCAGTGCTAAGTTAATGGAGAGCCTTGTCTAAGACTTGTTCCAACAGCTTGATATGATTTCCTTTTAAGACGTTGGTGTAATGTTGGTCTGCAGATGAGGTGACCTCTAACCCGAAATAAAGCTTTGGAATGCATGAAGATGAATGTGGGGCCTATTTTATTTTTGGATACATGTGACTTTCCTCACTCTCAACACACACAGCATGCGAGTGATCTAGTGTAACTTCTTTTTGTAAAGTCCTGTGTGCTTGTGTAACAGAGCTGTGTATCATCGCCCTGGGTGATGGTCTGTTTTTTTTTATAGCGCAAGTGGAACAACAGGGGGGGGGGGATCATGGGCTGGTTCTCGCCAATCTGACAGAGAAACAGTAGAGTGAACTCAACATAAGGTCCCACGGGATTCATGGTACAGCAACTGACCCTCTGCTGGGCGAGCTGTAAGATGTCCACATGCTAGAAGAAGGTATGAGGAGGGCACGGTACCTCCAACTGCTAATCTCGCCTTGAGCAAGCAAGAGCATATCATCATGATGAGAAGAACCTTTTGCATCTCAGAATATGCTCAAGGCAACAACACACCAGCCTAAAATAATTAACTCGCTGGAGTGCATATATATATATATATATATATATATACAAACCTCCTTTGTACAAACCTGGGTCCCTATCACTTTCTGTTTAGAATCATAAGTTTGGTTGCTGTGAGGAATGTGCAGAGGCTGCTAATTTAAACAGTCATCTATAAATTTAATTAGGGTCTTCTCTAATTTTCTCTTCCTTTTTTTGGTTTGTTTTACTATAGACTGCTTAAGCACTTGGATAAAAGCTGTATAGGTTTAATACTGCCAGTTTAGGGTTATTTAATTTTACACCGTGAGGCTGCCTGCTAGATGCAGACTTAGTCTGCTGTTACTCTTGGTGGGTACTAACCCAGAAAAGGCAGGCAGGCAGGCTGGCTGGCTGGCTGGCTGGCTGCTGGAGATTGGGTCTGGCAGAAAGCAGGTCACACATACATCAGAGACCAGCACAGCGTATTGCCTGTTACAGCTTAATATCCATAGAAGCCAGAGCCAGGACATACACACCACCGCAGACAAACAGAGAGAGACAGGCACACAGCGGGGGATAGATGAAGGAAAAGTTGACGAGGGAAACAGATAACTGGAAGCACAGGACAGGAGAAGGGAAGGGAAAGAGAAGGGTAAACCTAGCTTACAGGAAACGGAGGAACAGTCTGGTTTTGGCAGAGGTGCAGTTGTTACAGGAGGAGAGAATGAGAATGCAGTACAATTCAAAGATAGCAGAAAACAAACAGATATGCAGTGAATAAAAAGATGATGCAAACCATGAAAAGAGAACTCTTGCAAAGGTTGGGAAAGTAAAAACTGAAGGTTAGTGAAAACTGAGCAAGGGAGGAAAGTACAGTTCTGTGAGCTCAAATGGTTATTTCATTGAGAAGAGTATATTCCTGGTTGGGCTCACATTTAATCATGCTTCAGATGTAGCATAGTTTATTCTCTGACGATGCAGTTTAAATAGTTCAGGTTTCTGTGCTCACATTAAAATCTCGGATGGCGGTTAAATACAACAAGATCAATATCACAAACCAGCTCACCTCGAATTGTTCTAAAGCCATTGTACTTCTGCCAAGACTAAGAAGACATAAATTAGCTTCAGCTAACTGTTGTAAGTTTACGAGACATTTCATTGTGCTGCAGAAAAAGAACTAGAAAGATGCATTAACGAAAGAAAACAAAAGACAACTAAGGAAAGTGTGAAAAGCGCTGACAGGCTCTATTGCTGGACTGGAGGTTGTGAAGGGGATAAAACAGAAAGAGAGGGAGTGAGCAGCATACAAGAGAAAGAGACAGCAGAGTGTGTGATAAAGAGGAAAAAAAAACACTAACCAAGCTCCCGTAGGAGGAATGCACAATAGTGCAATAAGCTGGTGATATACAGTTCTTTTTTTTGCTGCATTAAGCCCACTCTCTTCATCTTTAGCATCTCTCATCAAACCAGCACTCCTGTACTTCAGGTTCTGCTTTAATTATAATGCTTTTACACCAGAAGTAGTGTGTTAAAATGTGTTTTGTAAATGCAGGTACACAAGCTAAACCAATACTTTCCCACTGCATGCGGTAGTGGGTTTGTCACCAGTGCTCTGAGGGCTCAAAGTTACTGGTCCACTACACAGGACCTCTATCTCCAAGAGGACAGGTGTGTCACCACAAAAGGGAAAGATGGCTTTAAAAGGTAAGTTTACTACTTGTGATTAGAATGTGGATGTCCACCCTAGACAGCAGGCTATGGAACATGCTTGCGCCTCTCTTGAAAAAAAAATAAATATATATATATATATAACTCCAACTCACCCATTTCAGAGGCTCTATGTGAGACATTAAGGTAAGTAAACAACTACTTTTCTAAAGAGAATGTGAGCTGTGCCACATTCCTGTTGGCATTCTCAGCCAAAATTACAGTGTACATCCAGCTGTTTTGTTCCCATAGATTGCAAGCCATCCAGGAACCAGCCACATCTACTGCAATCGATGGGGTACTGAACAAATTCACATTCCTCTCAAGTACTAGATGTTAGCGGGTGTTAGCTGTTATGTGTTACCTACGCCCTATAATACAAGGTATTTTTCAAAGTTGTAGTCACTGTATACATTTAGTTGGATAGTAATACCTTGACTATTGCCCTTATTCTAAATGAGATAGTATACTTATTATCTTGTTTACATGAGCTGCATTTGAATATTTATGTTCCTGTTATAAGTAACAGAAAATAGTTCATTTAATGACTCGTGCACATTACGCTCCACTCAGATGATTTTTATTTTTTTTTATCTCGCAGCCATTCTATCCTGCACTCACTGCTGGACCCTATGGCAGGTGTCGTGAAGCATCAGCAGGAGATGCAAAATTCTTATCGGTCCATGCAAACATTGAAAAAACTCAATTTATGCGAGCGGACTGTTCTTACTTACTGTTTCATTGTCTGACTCTTTTTTTTAGACCGTCCTCATTTTTGGGAGGTTGCTTTGTACGGTCTGCATTTCCTGCCAGTGCTGGAATATCAACTTCTCCTGCAGGATTTCCCATCACTCAATCAGACCCTCCACCATGTGATGTACATCAGCATTTGTAAAACAGACAAACAGTCCTAATAGTCCAAAATAATCCTGAAGTCCTTCCACTCAAACACCGTTTTTGGCTAAAGTTTCTGAACTGTCAGTTTTCTCGAGAAAACAGAGCCTAGATAATGAACTGAAGCCAAGTTTATTCTAAGACGTCATGAATATTTGTAATATGCCAAAAGATTGTCATGGAATTTCTCCAAAATAATGACAACATGATATTATAACTGCAGGTGTTTTATTGCAGTTTGTGCATGTTAAAAGTCTGAAGTCCAATCCTAACACTGCTTCTCAACTGTCAGAAACTCCTTGGGTGAGTCCAGACTTAACATCCTTGAACTGCCAATGTCACTTTGAAAAAGAAAAAAGAAAAAAGGCCTAATGCTTAAATAGTTGCTAGTTAGGCACACCTCAAAGGTTCAGTTCCAGTCTGGTTTCAATGTACTTGCAGGCTATTGGAGTGGAGGATCTGCAACATTCAGCGCCATTCCAAACCAGCCACACTTGAGAAGTACATTATCAAGCCCTCCAGCAGCCAGTTGGAACTATTGTCTTTCCACCTACTCAAAGTCACAGTTGTATCATGTGTTGTGTCTCTATGTCTCTGTAGGAGCATGTCGGTACTCACAAATGAAATCAACACAACTCAGTTTTAGATCTTTGTGGTTTGCTTTGTTAAGGCCAGATTCTTATATGTGATATTGCAAGTTTGGTTTCATCAAAACTAATCTGTATGTTATTGAATGAAAAGATGCAATGCTTTGAACAGATTTTAAATACATTTAGTATCACCCTACTCCTAACTTATGATCAGATACATAACTGTAATTAGCTTTACTCAACGCATTAAAGTTAACATATTTAGAAAAAAATTAAAGATTGATTTCCCTGTGGATCCATACAAACACTTTCAGAGCCACTTGTGTTTTTTGTAAGCAGTTTTGTTGTTGTCGCCATGACACTGTTATGGAACTGAGAGCGGTCCCCGGTGAGAGCATGTCTTTAATGCAAAGCATGGGTGACATCCTAAGCATGGCTAACGTGGTTATAGCTGCAGCTATACAGACGAAGAGCTTTCCCAGGATACTCGGCAAGGCATGGCAGCACACCGGCACAGACGGGGCCAAATGAGATAGCACCGAGGCCAAATCTAATTAGGGGACGAAGACACAGCACAAGAGGCATAGAGATGGCACAGCAAAGTAATGGAAGACACGGAAAAGAGGGGGGAGTTTAGAGGAGGTAAATGGAGAAAGTGGAGGCAAAGAGAAAACTGGAGAGAGAGGTGACAGAAATATACTGAGCGTTAGACTGCCAAAGAGTGTGAGACAGAGCAGAAAGGAGAGAATGAGGCCGTGCGGGGAAAAGGTTTGCATGAACATGTGTGAGAAAGCAAGCTGAATTGTTTGTGTACCCCCTCCCTACTGGAAAATGGGAAACACAGCCTGTTCCTTCGCACCCTCCCTCCTCAGTCGTTCAGAGCCACTTGCTCAGCCTTTTCCCAGCCAGTGCAACACAATAGCTAACTGATGAACCTGGGGCTAACATGCCCTATGAGCTGAGTAAAAGCAGAACGCATGGAGAGTCCTTAATGATATCAGCCCTACGCAGCAAGCACACCAGTACCCACTTGCTAACTCCTTCAGTTCCTCCCTCCTTCCTCTCCTGTGAAACACCACTTCCTTCCAACCTTTTCTGTTCCGTTGTAGAAATTGAAGAAGAGTCCCACCCAAGTTAACTTCCTGAAGGCAAAAAATATAAAACATCACAGTAACTGGCATAAATGCAGTGGTACACCACCTCCCTTTAAACAAATTAAATATAAGAATTTTGTTTTCAAAACTCATTTTCTGGGACTGCGAAACTCCTCACAGGTTTTTCCACTTCCAATCTTCATGTGCATACACATGTGGAGAAATGAAAAGGCTGATATCAAAACATGAATATCTGTGTCGCCCAAAAGAGAGAGAGAAAAAAAGAAAAGAAATAAATAAAAGGGATAGAGCACAACATCATGTGAATCCCAGGGTTCCCCGCCATATTAAAGATGCAAAAACAGATATGGATATGATGTTGAGTTGGCATTTGCAAGTACAAGTGTGTACTTGAGGAACGCAGGATAAAAGGATTGAATAATTGAAAATGTGGGATAAAGAAAGGTTGCGACAGATGAGCGTGTAGGTTGTAGAACACCTGGTCTTTTCTTCCAGTAAAATGTGGCCTCTGAACATTGATATAGATTCCTCTACCAATTATAGTCAGATTTCTCCTAACAGGTGAAGAAAAAAGGTGACTGGCTATGGTCATTCTTGTGCTTTCAACATTTTCTACGTAAGCCCCACAACCTGATCAAAATAGCCTATTAGAGTCTTCCATGCTAACCCAAATACCACGGTGCCCCCAAATACGACTCATCACTGTGTTGTAGAAAATTTCACCTATTTATTACAAATTTTGTACTTCTCCTTAGACAAACAATATATTTTATTAAGAATGATAATAACTACAAAAAATAGGCATCTTTTGTTTCCCTTTAAATTCATAATTTCAGGCTGCAGTGTTGAACTCCTGTTACTCACCCCAACAAAAGTTGTTCATCAAGGTGTAATAAAAGATGCAAAATTAGACAAAATTAAAAGTAGACTACTCAGACTACTGAGCAGGTTGACGGAGGCAAATAATCTGATCTGGGCAGCAACTTATGCATCTTACCACAGCAACCCAATATCTTGGCTTGGCATTAGCATGGTGAAGCAAGCCACTGGCATGTCTAGGCTGGCAACTACCATACGTGGGCAAGCAACCTATTGAAATGGCCACTCCCTCAGCTGGGTGTCAGTATGTCTAGGCTGGTAACTGGCGTGCCAAAGCTGACACCCAACTTAATTGACAACTGATTTGGTTTCTAGCAAGTTTTAGCTGGCCAGACTGGCTGCTGATTCGGTTAGTCTTCTTCTTTTCTATTTAGCAGCAGATTATGTTGTACACTACTGCGAGCAAGCATGGACATGGTTGTTACTGGCATATATGACTGCTATCATAAACATGAAAGTGACTGACTCAAGGTCTCTTTTTCTAAAAAAAAGATTTATATGGAACTTTTACACTAAATTAATAAACAAAAAAGGATACAACTAAATAATTTTGCTTAGTGTGGTATGTTTCGTTTCGATTGTAAAAGATAAAGCAGTGAAAGTCAGAGCAGAAGAGTGGCAGAGTAGTCAATAATCTAATCTTTTAATTATATGAATATTACCCTACTCTAAATTTCAGGCCTCACAAGCACCAAGAAGTTATTTATGTTTATAGTTAAATAAAGATTGTGTAATTGGCCTTTGCTTTTAAGCTTAAAATGACAGTAATCACTCTTTGCATTGAAACCTGCCACCACTATTTTCCTAACTTAAGCAGAGCTTTAAAAAAAATGACAAAGTGAGTGTACAAACTATAATTCATTTTCTTGTGAGGGTTTTTATTAATTAGAATTTTCTTTAAAAACGCCACAACTTAGATCAATAACTACAACAGAAACAGTGAAAACTCAAGTGCAAGCTCATGATGAAATACTGTCATTTACAAACAACATCAAATGTTACAGGTTTATGTGAATTTTTTTTTGCATGAGTCAAATCCATCTGAATGAGAATTTCATGAAAAAAAAAACTCCACCTTTCAAGTAATCGAATTTCAATGGCCTGGGTGCAAGAAACAAGATGGACCCTGCTGTGTATTAGATTTTTCTCAGATATGAAAACTTAGTAAACTTATCAATGGCATTCACACTCTGAGGTCACAACTCTTAAAGTGTGAATGTCCCAGCAACAGCTTATAAGCCTGTAACTCCTCAACAGTCAGTCAGAACTAAAGAAGCATTTCAAATGAGAGGTGAGGCATCTTTAAGAAACGAGAGAAAAAAACTTTATGAAGCACAGGATTACTATGGCCTAGATGACTGAGAGTCAACACAATCATGTAGCACAGTGCAGAGAAGCTGGCAATTTGACATTCTACAATGCAAATATCAGTTCACTCAATGTTAGGGTGTCATCAAGCCAGCTAAGTAAAGTCAACATCGTGCATTTTAAGTGTGCATCAATCAGCACGAAGACAAAAACAAATTAGATGAACATTCTCCTCACCAGTGACAAGTATTGGCCTATTATCAGATTGTACTGTTTTCATCAAGTCAATCAAGCCATCAAATCAAGCACTAAGTTGATGTTTAAAGTCTGACAAACGCAATTTACCAAAGAGGATCAGCATGTGGGCAACATAAGCATCCTCTCCAAAACCTTTTGAGTGTTTGAGTGATTACATTTTCATTCCACTCAAGTGTCTAGCTCCATTTTTGGCACCATCTGCATTTTATCGTCTTTTGACTATGCTTAATGTGCTGATGCTAATAAAGCTAGGATTTGTGTTGTTTTTTTTTGTTTAATTCTCTATCAGGATAAAGCTATCAGCTAAGCTTCTGGGTCAGCTCTATCACCGCTGGACACAAGGGCTTAACGCGTTTTTTTTTTTTTTTCTAAATTCATCAAGGTTTTATTACTTCTGTAAAGATTTTTGCCTCAGTCCGATAACCCGATGCTCCTCAATTAATGCCTTTTCACAATCCTGCCAACGCAGACACGATCAGAGCACACTGGGCCTCCTTGCACATCTCTGTTCACTTTGTTTTGCTAGAACGCTCTTGGAAAGTTACACCTTGGAGATTCTCTTAAAGCATTTTCCCTCTCTACTCCGTTAACAATTTTAGCTCATCAAACAAGACAAATTAATCTCTCTGGCATCCTGGCAGCGAGCCCAGGTAACTGAAAGGAAAAAGAAAAAAAAATCTTATCTAAAGCGGCAGCCACATACAGGTTAATGCTACTTTTTTGACCATCATCATCAGTTTATAAATGCATAGATGATACGCTGAATAGATCACATCAAACAGCACGGTATTACATTTCACTGCTAAATTTTAGATGGTTATGAAATAGAAATGCTTTTAAAATCATATACAGACCATAACTGGGACCCTCGTGACTACTTTCAACGAATCAATTAACAAAAATGAGACAATTAAAGGAAGGTTAATTGTTTAAATGAACCAAAAAATTATGTTGTCCTAAACTGTTGTACAAAATACTTTCACTTGGTGTTTATTAATATGAGCAAATAACTCACATGATCAGGCTCTACAGTTTAAGGTCCAGCTGCAACTCACTCTGAATTGCCCTCAAAATAATTTGCAGATATGACACATGCTCTCAGCATTCAACTTCATTGAAACGTAGTTGTTTCAGCACCATAGACTGGACTGCCTGCCTGTCCTGCATCTGTCATTTTGACACATCGGACTATTTAACAGGAACAGGATAAAAACAGCCAATCTGACAGTTCTGACAAACACTGTAATACTTACGGGCCGGATTCAGAGAGAAACACTAAAGTTTCAAAAGTGGGAGAGGAATTTGTCCCAGATTCAGCCAAGTGTGACTGTAAGCAGCAACACCTACACTAGCCCACATCTCACTGCCGCTCTCGCCTCCGAGGTCAATCTATGAGCTTTAAAAACACAAAGAGGCTGCTTCCTCAAAGTCAGCAATCAAACACGAATAGCACAAAAGCACATTTATCTTCTGTGGCTTGCGTTATAAAAAAAAAAAAAAGTACGCTATTCATTTGGAAATTAAATTTGCCCACTAAATTAAAAAGTGGAAAGAACATAATGGATGAATCCGGATTGTCAGGGGGGCAAGAGACCCCCTGTAAATGAAAGCAAGGTATGCTGAGAGGTTTGCTGGATCAAATTGCAGTATTGTCCTATTTCATTGGGGAAGAGTTTGTGGGTGTGCATTTGTACTGAGCGCAGAGAAAGTACATGGCACTTCATTTTCGAGCTGATTGCATGCTGCCCAGTGGTGCTGCCTGCTGCCAGCCGACTCAGTGAAAAGCTTGCGTTCGCTTTCTCTCCTTTTCTGCTGAAAATAAACCAGCAAGAGAAATCAGATTACACTCAAGAGAGATTCGTGAAATTGGTTAGGATTCCTTTTCTTTTTTTAGAAATAACAGTACTAAGGTTTTTTTTTGTTTGTTTTTTTTTCAAGTCAAGTCCCAAAAGCGGCAAAACTGTCCAGAGGAAACAGAGAACTGTGTCTATGCATCACATCTTTATGAGACAGTAAACAATTGCAAAGACTCTCTCTGGGCGTTTGATTAGATCCAGCACAGAAATGAAAATCTGTTGATGACGCAAAATAACCAGCATGAACCTGTTGCTGCTCTAAAAAAGATTTCAGAAATGTAATTTTGCAGACTGGAAAATATTACTGCCTGGGCTTTCATATGTAAAATGGAAAGTGATAGAAATCAGAAATAGTCAAAGTAATAACATAGCAAATAATACAGCTTTTGTGCCGGTAATTCATAAAAGGCTTAACTACCTCAGATGCTGAAGGATATATCAAATATATATCATAAATATGACCACAAAACGAACATCCGCTCCGAGAGGGACTGCGATCAGGACCATAAACCCTCTAAACCCATTCGTACTGTCTGAAGAAGCCATTTGTCCTATGAAGGACATAAAAATAATTTTTTGCCCAGGTAGTCTTCTCCACCTCTCCTTTGGCACTGCTCTCCTATCTCCACGTCTCAAAGGGCTTTTGAGTAATGCATTTCTATTATTGTACCTTGTGTAGTGTCACATTGGTAGCTTTATCAGGAAGTTGTTGTAGGGTGAGGCTGGAGTGGGATGGAAGGGTTATTTTGTGAGGTTGGCTGGCATTAATCTCTGTCACTTGTCCTCTCTGATTTATACTCTTTCCCAATAAGCCAGTCTATGGCCTCCACTTCAATTGGTACTTTGTGATAGCGCTCCATGTTCAGCCTTTGTCCGCACCTCAACTTGACATTGAAGGCTTGTTCTCCAAACCAGCGGAAAGTAAAAAGCACGGTAAAGAATTAAATTTCCCGCATCAGGAACAAGAAAGACAAGATAATAGGAGCCTGAAGCTCCCTCCACCCCCACGCAATGAAAGCATTCTCCTCTGAGTCTATTACACCTGACGCAGTTTCTGCTTGATGACTTTGATCAAGAGCAATTAATCTTTCACAAGGAGTTAGGAACACGTTAAAGGCCAAAGCAGGGATACAGTCAAACTTTAAACATTTAAAAAAAAAAAGAAGGCTTTAATTGGAAAAAATGAGAGATCTATCTGAGATAGAGTGTTTAATGAACACAGAGCCTTGGCTCCAGGCTCTCTTATCACAAAAATTCAACAGAAAACTCTAGCTATCGTTCTCCTTGTCCTGCAATGAAACACCACCAGGATGGGCAACCATGCCACCTTCCTACCACCCCCACCTCTACCTTACCCTCTGCTGTGGTCCATAGATTTCTAAAGTGTTTAATTACAGATGATTTATCACCAAACTGTCATGTGCTAACCGGCCCCTTCCGTTCTTCCTCCCCATGCTGCACTCCTGCTGTGTAGACGGAACCTTCACATCATTACCAGAGAGCTCATTTATATTAAAATGAGTATTACCACTTAATTCACTCCATACATTTTGAAAACAGCATGTGTCATGCGTGGGCTTTGGATCACGCCTGGCTTGTGGCAGCTTTGGCATACATCAAGTGCTTTATGTGGGAATAGTTAATGTACATTTGATCTTGCTGAGACCAGAGACTACAACAAGTAAAGGTTAAAGTAAATCTTGGACCAGAATGCATTGATCATGATTCCATACTGTCCTTGCAAAAACCCTAAGAAGGAGAGAACATTAAACATTGCTGACTGAATTAAACACGACTAAAGAGTAATTTATGTTGAATGTCATTCCTTCAGTTAACCTCTGCTCATAGCTGTCAGTCATCTTTACCAGTCAAGGACAATCATGATGTTTCGCTTTAAACAAGCGAGAAAACCAATAATGCGTATAACAACAGCAGTGCATGAAAATAAGTGAACTGTACATGCTGTTCTGGATGTATTACCAGTGGAAGCAAAGCATTCACCTGGATCCAAAGAGACCACACACGGTCGGCGACAGCATACAATTCTAAAACTCACAAAAGAGAACAAGAAGTGTACTGCAACAAATGTCTTTCACGGACCAATCCCGCATGGGAAAAAAAAAGAAAGAAAAGATTCAAGAGTGGACGGGAATAGCTTCCTCCCTGTTCAGTCAGGGGAAATAATAATGAGGGTATTAAATACAGCCAGCAGATGAAAAATAATAACATATCGATTGTGCACGTAGCGCTTTCAAAGAAGCGTAATGGCCTGATTCCTAGTATTGATCTGCTAGTGGGCTGCGGGAGAGGTAGCTAGTCGCCTCTGTAAGACCCCCAGTGAGAATGAGATTGGTGAAGCCATCTGAGGTTCTGTTTCTTGTTTCACTCTGTATGGGCTTCATTTCAAATGGGTGTTTTTTTTTTCCAAAGCGGATGTGGAATGAATGCCACTGAAATGGTGCGACACATACTATATTTCCCGTCCTGTGATCATACTTACCTGGAACAATGTGGCTGTGGTAGAAAAAAGGAAATGCTGCATGCATTTACAGTATAGCGGCATCAAGTCAAAGCAATACGTTTTGCAGATTATATATGTCAGACTACCATTAAGTATCTAAAACACATTTCAGCAGATATATGATTTCCCATCGAACAACACAATATTTATAGTTCCCTCTGTTGTACAGTGGATTCCCTTGTGATGTAACACAAAATTTAACATTTAGTTTTAATCAATTGCAACATAGAAATATCACGCAGGATTCCATCTCTGTCACATTATGCATTATTTATGCAGAGTATTCACCGGCACACCGTGTGCATGTTTGACTGTGAAAAAGATGGACAAAATTCAATCTCCGACTTAACACACATGAGCTCCAACCCACCTCTCACAAACTCCTCAAATGATCTTATTTCTAGCTCAAAGAGACAGAAAAATCTATATCTCAATTTGGTACACTTCAACTCCACTCCAAAAGTGCCCTGAGAGAAAACTGAATTAAACTGAGACAAGCTGATTCAACACCCTGAAAAATGAATTTAAGTAGTTGTTTCTGAAATATGTATTTGCCATGTGCAATATCAGCGGGAGAAAACGTGATAGGACTTCACAGCAGCCTTTTCGTCTGGAGAAAGGTGTGCTTTCCCAGAATAAAAACGTGCATGCCGGAGAATACATTAATCATAACAAGTTGACAGCCAGCCTGACAGACAAGCAGAGGCACAGGGACAGATTTGACTGTGCTTTCTATTCCTCAACATGTTTGGAAAGGCAAAAACTTATTGAGCAATTAAAGGAGCGTCGATAGCCGTGTCAGCTGGATTAGGGGTTGGGCGTGAAATTGTCACACGGTGTGTCAGGGGTGCCCTGTTAACAACTCAGCCTGGCTTTTGCCACAGAGTGGCGGAGGGGGCCCGGGTGGAACGTGACACTGGAAGAAATACCGTCAAGTCTGAGCAAGGCCGGATTAGATTAGCACACTGGAACAGGTGGTCTTTTATTGGCTGCGTGATACTGTCAAGGATCCTCTGAAAATGGATGAAGCGTGTGCACACACGCACATACGCGCGCATGTACACATGCACAAGGGATGATCGGGGTGAAGGTTGCACAAAGCTTTTGTGCTGGATACTGAAAAGGAACCTCAGCTTGCTCATGTCTGAGTCAACTGTAACGTGAGAATGCAGCGGCTGTAGTTTGATGTTGCAGTCACTAAAAAAAAGAATGAATGGGTGGGGGGGGGCATGCCGGGTTAATGCGCTTTGGGCAAAAAACACTGAGGTGTCTGTTGAGTGACAGAAAATCCAGGGTTGTCCAGCTGTCTACCGAGAAATAGCCACGAAATAATAAAATCTAACAAGTGAGGGGAGGGGAGTGATGGTGGCCAGGGTGAGGCAGTTTGCCAAACCATTCTTCACGCCCACTGGGGTATTTTGTGTCGTTTACGAAGCATGTTTTAGCCATGAATAATACATGTCGTGATGTATGGCACGAGTTTGCTTCAGATAAATTATACAGTAGGCCTGAGCCTGAATAGTGCATCATACACATGTTTGGACAGAGGGGCATAAAAATCAAGAAGGACACCACTGCCAAACTGACGCAGCCTCCCGAAAATCTGGCTGGAGTGAATAATCTGAACAAAGCCAAAAACAGGGGAACCCAAATGCTACCCTGGCAGTCCAAACAATGTATCTGACATATGGGGAAATTTCTCAAAAAGAAAGAAAGCCAGATTTGGAATCACGCTTCCAACTGTGTGCAGATTTCTGACTAAAACGAGTCAGTTTCAGATTGCCAAAATAAGAAATAGCAGTCAAATGGAGGAGGTGTTCCTCAGGAGGAGAGGTTAGTGACGTATCTCACATGTGATTTGTGTCTGATGAGGAGGTCTATTGAGACTTTTTGACCATTTTATCAAAAACATGAAAAGGATCATAGCGAGCGAGCATCATATTTTCTTTCAATTTTTTGACTGGATGTATTAAAACATTTTTAAAAAGCTAATGTACAACAAACATACTGTGTCCTGTATGTTTTAAGTACACTTAAGAGTTTGTGGTATACTTATATATATATATATATATATATATATATATACTACAGATTTAATTTCTAAATGGTACCGATAGTCCATTTATATATAGATAGAGTTTTTTCCTATTGATTTAGATAACAGATCTGGTTAAGAAACCTTTAAAAGTTATGGATCTGTATAAATCCATTTCTGTCTAGCTGGTAAAAGCTGGAGTCGAGCAAAAATGTCCATTATCCGATCAAACTTTTCAACACATTTTCTCACGGTGCAGATAACAATGATGCAAAGATACTCTTTTCAGGATTTCACCCAGAAAGCTACTGGTAACTTTCAGGTATAAAAACAATTAAATAAAACTGTCAAGGCAGGAGCAGAGGGAGTCTATTCAGGGCAATGGCTGCAGATGAAAATTCATGTTAGTTTCTTTGAAGGGAGCTGAAGTAGTGCCAGGAAAAGATGATGTTTAAATCCCACACGACAGTGTAAAATATGATTTGGCACTATATCTAACATAGAATGAGTTATGAGTTTGAGAACTGTTGTGGTTGGATTCTAATTTAGGGTGTTCAAGTGCATTTTTTTTTTCCCTTCAACTTCTCATAACAGCAATGAAAAACATCTGATATCTTGTGCTGAGCCAACATGGTAAATGGCACACTCAAGGTAAAGGAGAGCCTCCTTATTTTAGCTTGTCAGTAAGTGTTACAGATTACTGGGGTACGGACAGGACCACAACTTTTCTCCCGATGTGTAAAAAGAAAGGCTACGCATACCATAAGAGCCTGAACCAGCAGGGGAAATCCATGCCCTCTGGCTCCATACAGAATCTCAAATGGGTGATTAATTGTTTATTGCCACCATATGAAGATGAGGAATCACAAGCGATAATTTTTAAAAGCAGCGCAGCAGCTCCTTTATCAGTAAGAGCTTTGTAACAATACCTGGTCAACTTTCAATGAATTCTTATGTGCAAATACAATGTAGGTGCCTGTTTGAGTTGACGATTAATAGCTGCAATTTACAGCAAATGGGCTTTTGCACAATATGTTTAGCAGGGCTAGATAAAATGAGTCCCTGGCCACTGATCTGGAGACAGATTAGGTTTTTAGTCGGCTATGATTAAGCCATGAATAGGAAAAGGGAGATCACACTTTGGACCTGCAGTGCTTAATGCTGCCCACCTGTTATAAATGAGCAGTTAAACGAGTCAAGCTTTGGTCGTCCCAGGCCAATTCAAGGGCATTAGCTAGCCACATACACACACATATATACTCTAATATCAGTTCTCCACCTCTTTCTTCTCTAGTCACTGCTGCTGACTGTGTGCAAGGTGCTGCCCTGTGCTTGGCATATCACTGGAATGGTCTATGACTTATTTCTGTATGAAGACAATCCAAAAGAGAATCCTAAAACAACATTTATCCCTACAGGGAAATGAACAGATCTGCTCTACTGCATGTGAAACAAGACTGACTGTGTGTGTAAGTGGTAATAAATTACTCCTTCCTTTTTCTTTTTTTTTTCTTAAACTGTGGAATCCTCCACAGCCAACTGTGTGCTCTTCATCACCGTCACGCCCAGTGTTGACAACGGCCTATTAACACTGCACATTTTAGCGTTTAAAAGAACATCTCATACATCTGCATCATGAAAGTGCAGACTTCAAATTGGGTCAACAGACACGATCGCTGCTTTTTTTTTTCCTTCTCAAGGAGTCACTCCTTGTACCTGCAGGCTTTAAAGTACTTAACATGCGCTCTGAAGTTTGACTTTCATGCACTCTGTAACATCTGAAAATGCTGACTTTTTGTGCGAGTGCTCACATTTGCCATCAAGTGCTGTCCTCGTTTATTTCTAAATGGGTTCATTGCATAACAGCCCATGGAGGACAATGTAATTTAAGTGGTACAACATGTGAAAGCGTAGTACACGAAACTGGGGCTATCCATAGAGAGGGGCTACTGTGGTAACATGGGCTAAAAGGTTAAAGCAGCAGGGGGAATTAATATGTCTTAATGACAATATAATGAATGGGAAAATATGGGACATCATTTATTAAACGGAGTCAAGTGTGTCAGGGAAGTGCGAGGACTCACAAACGCATTAATTATCTCGCCGTCTCTCTTCATGGATGAAGAAAAAAAAGCGCTGGTGGAGAGGTAATGACAGGCCCAGAACGGACATCATAAATTACCACAGGGGGGCTTCAAGACGACAAGGTCTCATCTCATTCCTGCACTCACGCAGCGAGATGTCTTTTCATGTGTCCAAATCATCACTGGGAATTTGAACAGAAAATCAGAGTTGCCTTTTCTAACTCAGCCATTTCCAGACAAAAAAAAAGCAGGGAAATGCCCTTTTTTTCTCTAAAGGCTTGATAGTATACTGGCAAGATATGACTTGTTATTCATCATACCTGTCTCTCTTGGAATAAAAGACACGTAAGCTTAAGATGAGTTTCACCATTTTACTTCCTCTGGAGCCAGAAAGGGGGTGGGGATGCTGCTAAAGAACAGCCATTCATAACCACAAGTCTGTTGCAGAGGTTTGTTCAGTAACTTCTTTAGTCTCTCCATCACCTTATTTGGGATACAATGAGAACTTTCAAAGTAGTCTTGATGCATTCACACAGTCCTTAAGCTAAATATGGGGTATGATCACTTCGATCTAGTCAAAAGGAGGAGAAGCATGAGAATCAATAAACATTTAAAATATAGGGATGATAACCCACACTTCAAGAAAGTCTTTCATGGAGTGGTTTCATCACTTTCATCCTCACACCCATAGGAGATCAGTGCATAAAGTGGGTATGAATATCAGTCATCCAAAATTGAAAAAATTAGTCCAAAATAGACCCTCTCCGAAGCCTTTTCAGGGTTAATTCAAGGGTATCCAGCAATTTCAGCCAATTGGCATGTAAGTGACGAGGTTTACTGATGACAGAAACAGCAAAGACTTTTTGTAAGAACCTTTCTTGACATTAGCGTCTCCCTAGATCAGAGGTATAAATCTTCCATAAAGATCAAAATCATGCACATCTGTGTTTGTATTAAAGACATTCCATCTTGCCCCAGCAAAGCTGAGAATTACATATTCCAACACCTGTTCAAACCTCTCAAACTGGATCTGGACTGATGCATCACTGCAAACCACTGTGAAACAGCCTGCTTTTCAGCCTTACAAACTGGTTAATTCCTCACACAATAAACCTGTAAATGTCCTCTGAGGAAAATTTTGCCCAGCCAAATGCACATTCGAGCTCAGTCACCCTACAGCTTGGTGTCCATATGTTGTTATGGCAATAGTGTATACCAACAAACAAATACAAATCCCTCCCCCCACACCCTTTCTGTTTTTCTTTCCAGTCTCTGAGTACTACATAACTTGTCAGCATTTCATTATCCGACTCCTGGGGGTCAGCTGAGTCAGAGGTCAAAAGCAGCAAGCTTGGCACTAACACAACAAAGGCTTGGTTTTCTTGGAAAAGTCTGCAGTAATGGAGGATTTTCCCAGTCCTATTAGATGTAAGGTTGATACTGCAGTAGCATTGGAAGGAAGGTGATATGCTGAATGAAACCATGATTCCCTTCTCGATGTGTTTACTGTACACAAAGTACAACATTTCTGAATGGTACTGTAGCCTCTCCTTCAATGAACAGACTTTTTATTTGCTGACATTCTCTAGATTTTAAAGATATGCAGGGACAAGCTTTTGGGTCAGCGGTCTTAATTTTTCAACAACAGGAAGTTACGACCTGCGTTATTGTGAGACAATAAGTCCAGAAATGCTCTGTCAGTCTAGAAATGAATGAATGACACTGAAAATCGCTGCAATTATTGCCAACTTAAGGTCCGCCTCTGGGCCCTAGGAGAATTAGAGGAGAAAATACAGACTCCGTCTTCAAAGGCAATTAGTCTTCATATTGTAGTGTGTCCATTCAGCGAGTGTTCCATCCACTCATGGGACTGCACATGTGGACATGGCTAATAGTCTCTGTTAATGAGCCAATCGTTCATTATCAATCTTCTGGGAGGCACATAGTGAGAGCAGCATCCTGTTGACACATTTAGAGGAAACGACCACCGCGTGTCGTACCCAACGTATGCACAGCACTGCAGTGCAATTGTCACTGATGGCTGCAAAAGAGCAGCTTGACGTGACGCGTCCTTGCAGAGACAGCTAAATTGGATGGCTCCGCATACACGCACGCAAACTCTTACACATCCACACAGCCTGGAGGGGGAATGTCCTTTTTGTCCCTTGCCACCTGGTCAAAACACTAACAGCTGACTTGTTGCTGAGCCCTGCAATGGTAATAAATCAAAGCACACCCCTCCCACACGCATGCAAACAGTTACACACCGGCCGGCACCATCAGCCTATTCCTGTACGCCATGCCAGACACAATCTCCGCACGTTTTACAGGAAGATGATTTGCTTTCTTTTCATAACTTCTTGTTCCTTCCCTACAATGTCTGCACTTTGCCCTATTAGCAAAGAGCCCATGGTGATTTTTTGACAATGAGCCTTTTCCTAATACTTGCCCTTGCTGTAATTATACTTTGTGTCTGTTTGTTTTCAATTAAAGCCAATATTCCCGTTTTCGAAATGTTGTCTTTCTTTGTGGACAGAGGACATTTTTTTGACTTTGACAGTTTTTTTTCTCCTCTCATTTCCTTAAATATCCAGCTTGCTATACTGCGTCTGTATCGTTTTCTTCACACTGACCACGATATTAGTTAGATGCAGCCCTTTCCACAAGCAACCCGCCGTAATATGAGCTCTTAAAAGCCCTGTACATTCCACCCTTTCTCATTTGTTCAAACTTTATCCTCCATCTACACAGAATTTAGTTTTGCAGTAGTCCAACATTCTCCACTGACCTTATGAAGCTTGATTAAGGGCATTGGGCCTCTGGCGCCATCCTGTTACTTCCATGTTAAATTAAAAGGTGAAGAAAGTGTGCTGTCTTGTGATGATGGCTTGGGTACATGATTCTCTCTCCGCCAACTAAAAAAAAAAAAAACTCCTCTCATGACTCTAGCCTGAGGTTTTTTACCTGCACGTCCATTCACTTTAGGTTGTTTTCCTAATACTGAAAATCTTTTTCGACCTTTCAGCTGTCACCCATGGTACTCCATCTTTCATTTTCCCCATATTATGTGGAACTCCACTGAATCACATCCCATTGTGTTTACTGACAAAATGCCTCTCTTGTTGAGTAGGGAAGGAAGCGATCATCAGTCTATAACATAAGTCGCCTTGTCAAAACCTGTTTCGGATATATCCTCAGCAGAGACGTGCAGAGAAGAACAGAGGGGTGCACTTAGTGTCATTGTCGCTGGGGAGGGGGCTGCCGATTGCTGGAGCAGCAAGGAGGGCTGCCGTTTCATATGTCTATGGCAATTAACACTGATGTGACACATTCAAAAAGGTCCCCTGGGATTGACAAAGCCAACAAATTGACTTATTATTTGAGCATGGAGACAAAAGAGGTAGGGGGAACATGAGGCCTTATCTTGTCAAAATAAATCTAGAATCTATTCCTGTTGGTGTGATGACTGCCGTTTATTTCTTTTAAATGCCTTAAAGTACAACTGTGCTTACAGGGACAATGTGTAGCTCTTGACAAGGTGTGGGGTGACGGGCACCCTGAAGAAATGGCTTGATCGTTTGGTTCTGGTAACTTACATGACAAATACAACTGTTTCTTTCTTGCTTGGTATAAATGCCCCCTTCGGCTCCCAGAGCAATACAGGGACAAAGACAGATGTTTTATTTCATACCACATTTTCAAACTATTACACACATAGACACACACAGCTTATCTAACAAACCTGTACACAATCCTGAATGATAAATGAACCCAAATTCATTTCTCATCCAGCACAGGCACAACTCTCCACCTCACAGAGCAGGAGGCTGGCGTGCATAAGTGTTCAGCCAACTATCTGGGATCTAAAGGAATGTTCAAAATGACCGGAGTCTTTGGGCGGGCAATTTGTTTTCTCATGGGTAGCTGTGTTCGTGGCATTCAGCTTTCCACAGGGAAATAAGGGCAATCAGCTCTCGCGAGTCAAGGACACTGAGAGCTAGTGACCTTTGACCCTGCTTTGCAGGTGACTGGGAGATTCCAGAAGTGCACTACGATTTCCAAAGAATACAGCCAAAACACCTTTATGGCTTGCTGTTAAACTATGATGCATTTCTTTCTTTAATTTGTACCTGCACTCAACAGGAAATGTATCAAAGCAGAAAGTGCTAAAACAGCATCTTACTTATGTCAATAAAATCTGCTCACCTATCATCTTTTGCTGCCTGCACACAAGAAGAAGAAAATAATAGAATATCATTCAACTAGAATTACTGTCTCCACTAACCATTCAACTTGCAGTTTACTGTTAATCCATTTTTGTCCTGACTCATACAATACATCTAGTGAGGACTTTGAGGACACTTAATTAAAGTCATTAAGCGTAGATCCAGTTTGTCCAGTAAAGCTGATTCTGACAAAACGCTAAGCTGAAGATGACAGTAAACAATGCCTCCAATATGGATGTCGCCGCAAAAAAAAAGCTAATTAAAAAATGTAGATCTTTTTACACACATATTCAGCCCAGCTGCAAAGACAATTCAGAATCACCACAGAACCAAAAAAGGGACCCAAAATTGTAAATAAATGATATTGCAAAATAATGCACTTCATGGTGGGGCTGTCACTTTCTCTTCAAAGTTAAAAATCCGCTCAAAGATGGGGAAACTTCGAACATTTCCAAATCCAGAATAATATTTCCGTGTTCATAAAAATGCACAAAAAGTCCTACAGACAAAATGGTGATATAAAGCATTTGTTCATACCCTCAACAGGGTTCATAACAGCATCCTGTAAAATCCTGTAAAGACGCCATTGTCAAGTCTTTCGTTTAAGAAGGCACAAAGTTCTCATGGGATGAGTTGGGTTTAAGCAGTAACATTACTCGGACAGGGTTAGAAAAGGATCAAGGTTAGATCTAAAATACATTCTTTTTACAATGCAATCATCACCCTCTTGGACAACGCGCTGACAAAAAAAGCTTTGACGAAATTTTGTCACTTGCTCTGGGAGTTCTATTCCTCAATTCTCATGCTAAATATACATCTGAAAATTGTTTTTGTAGAACATTACTTAACTTCAGTTAAATTGACCTTTACATTCATGAGAACGGAATGGATGGACAGACAGATTAAAAGATGGCCAACCTAAGAGCATTATGTCATCATGGAGGTTTAAAACAAGTGAAATACAGGGCTACGGTGATGCTATGGAAATGGTTGACAGTTTCACACCATCCAATACATGTTATAATGAAACTTTATCACTGCAAATCCCATGTTGAGTTATATGTGCATGTGTAAAGTGTTTGATAGAGGCAATGAGGAGGGAGGGGGATACCTTTACACATACTGTCTGGTCAAAAAAGTCAAATTTCTTTCCACATACTATTTATTTATACTGTCCTGTATAAAATAATCAATACTAACAAATACTAACAATACTAACAAAGATAATGTCATAGTATTTATATATATGAATATACTTAAGTTTTCTAAAGCACATACTGATGCTTATTCTGGACTTTGTGATGGCCAATTCATGTGTGAAAATTATGCTTCAAGCTGCCTGAACCATTCTTTTACAAATTGAGCTCAATTTAAATCTTGGTATTGTTATATTGGAATATGCTTGAGCCATAGGGGAATATGAATCTATCAAAGCAAAAACCTGGTCATTCCATTTATTCAGGTAAAAATCTGATCTCATTTTTCAGGTACATAACGTTGCTGAGCCTAATCCTGACTTACTGAAACAACCTCAGATAATTTCCTTAGTTACATCCAGTTGTTGCCTTTTTTTTTTTTTTTTTTTGGCCAGACAGTGTGTAATGTTCGCCTACCAGAGCTCCCTGTGCAGGAGCACTGGGTGAGGTGGCATTGAGGTGGCCCAAGGTCTTTTCTGGGTGGCCATGCATAAAGACCTGGCCTAATGTCTACCCACTATACATCAAATTCAATTAAACATTGCTTATGCTTGGGTTAACGGACCAAAAAAGTCTGCAAAAAGGGATACTCGCACGCAAGCAACCTTATAGTCAAGGATGAATGAGGAAAAACTACTGACCCACATGCATAAGTTATGTTTAATCAAGTGAACATAATATAACAAAAATAAGCGTATAATTTGTCCTGCAGAAAGTGAAGCATATCTACAGTAAAAACATGCCTTTTCCTGCAACCTCTGACCTAAGACCTAACGTCTTCTGTTGCTCTTTTAACAGACATATACAGGGCTTTCTAAACAGGCCTAACAATAAAAGAATAATATCAATGAAACCACTGCAGGCAAATGGAACAGTTGTTGCAGAGCTTGGCATAATTTCAAAGAGTTTAAGAAAACACTGGTCAATTAGCTGCATCTGTCTTTTGCTAACATTAAACAAGGCATTAGCATTTAAGGAAGTATTAGCAATATCAATGGGCAAGGATGGGTAGTTTTCATAGTACATCCAATCAGAAAATGCTAATTTCTTCTTATTTTTATGCAGTGTGTTCTTTCAAATCCAGGTTGCTGCTGGCTGCTGGTTGCTGCAGACAGGACATGGCTACAGTTTACTTAAAGTGCAATTTGTTCAAAAGGTAGATGGCATGCAGTGCTATTGCAAGAATATCCACTGTTTGATACATATATCTAAAGTATTTCTTCAAACCTTACCCTCTACCCTTAATCTAAATAAAGCTTCTTTTTTGTTTTTTTTCCAATTCCTCTGTCACTTTGGTCCCCTTTAGAGGCCTGCCAAATTAATTCAACACAGTTATAACTAGATTTGGTGGCGTGCGGGAATAACCAGCATTCGACAGCTAAATCAACATCACACACTGGGCTGGCCCTCTGGGGGCGCCGTGCAGAGCCTCAGTGTTTCACAGTCAAAGCGGTGCGCTTTGCCTCCAACCCCCTCTGGAATATCTCCTAATGTAACTGGCATCTTCATTTGGCTTTGCTCTGATGTTGCATTAAAAAAAATCCCCTATTTTAACTCTAAAAAGTAAAAGGTTTGGGGAAAAAGGGAGGGGGGGGCTCAAAGAGTGAGAGCGACGAATAGAGGGAAACAGTGTAAGCTGTTAATGCTATGTTAATCCCTGACTAAAACAGCTAAAGGTAATGCAGAGCTAGATAGTTAACAGAAGAGATGAGATAGAAAAGGGACACGCAGAGAAGAAGAAAGTCTTTTACCCAGCTGGAAGTATTTTTTAGGGGGTGGGGCAGGTTATAGAACAATGTCCTCGGTTAGTTAATAAAACAAACAAAAAATAAGACATAGTATCCTGCATAAAAAGCAAAGTTATTGTTAGTGTTGCCATTATTTTGTTTATACTGAGGCCTGAAGATGTCCTAAGCACAACACTAATGACATTGTAGATAAAAGAAATAAAGTGCAGTCCATAAATGCCACATAATTCGTTATTCATTTATCAAGTGTATATACTAGGCTGTGGCTTCAGGGTGTGTTGCCTCTCCTGACCACAGTTAGTTAAAAAATAAATAATCCCACAAACAAAGACAGTACGACAAAGGGCTGAAAAAGCAGCAAACTCACTAATTTCAGTTTCTTTTGAGTTTGTACTCACAGCACAACGTTTAGGATGCATCCATCTGACAATTTTACTTCTTATAAACACTTTTTCTGCCATCACAAAATGTCCTTCGGAAATTAGATTTTTTTTCTATGTTTTAATTCCAGATATTACTGAACTACACCTGCTGTCCAACGCTGTCTTTTTATGACACTCTGTATGCAAGTTTGTCCTCCAAACTCTTCAGATGTCATTGCTATTCAAAAGCATCTGTTAAAGAGCCTGTAGTCACAAAAGTTAAGGAAGTGGAAAATCTGTTTTCAATGTTTTATACGGTTTTATACAGTATCCTTTCATACTTAAAGTCATATACAGGCTTTAATTTGAATAACCCCACGTACAGATAGAATTCCACATTTTGGAATAGCAATAAAACTTCACGGTTGCAAATATGGCGAGTTTTTGGATAACCGTAATGGGATTACGGTGCTGTGATCTGGTTCAGTATTTAGCACCTATGATGATTTAACAAACTTCAGCACCTTTGAGTTTTGAATACATACAAAAAAATGCAGAGAAGAATAAGCTAAAAGGTAATATTGGGAAAAATAAAATCCCAACTCTGTCATGCCTGTCACAAGTCTAACCACCAGTGTAACGACTGCTCATAAAACAATGCAACAACATAGGTAGAAGAAAACAGAAAAAAAAAAGATTCTGTTATTCTATCAGACCATAGTGAGCCAAGCGCTACTGAATGAATATTCATGTACACCGCAACAAACTGTGAATATGGCTTTGTTAGTGAAACCAAATCCCAGACTCGTGTGTGAGGAAAGAGTACACTCTCTGGAGGGGGTTTGGATCCCAGCCTGCTGAAACGGTTGCCACCAGAGGTGGTGAATGATGCTAAAAAAGCTGGCGTCAAAGAAACAGTATGGCTGAAATGTTGTTTACCTCTTTGGCAAACAAGGCTTCGAGCTCAGGCATTAACAGTGGGTCAGAGAAAAGCCACTGAATTTGGCAGCTAATAATTGAGGCACTGAAGTGATAAACTTCATATCCCTTACTGTGAATTTTATGTCCTAAAGTGTGAACAGAAGGCCAAACAGCAAAGCATGAAGCTGCCAAAAATTGACCTGATACATTAAACGAAGTATGAAGAATCGGAAAAATCTTAATTTGTGTGCTTTTACGCATTCTGTGGCAGAACATCAGTTACCTGGTAAACTAAAAAATAAGGTTACATGTAGTTACTAATTCCATTTCTGAGTTCTGTCTCCCTGTTTGCAGTGGAGGGAAAATAAAGTCTGGAGAGGTAGATTCCACAAATACAACCCCCAGTAACAAGAAATTTGTTATGGTAACTCTGACGTTGCTTTATGGCTAACAGGCTGTGTCTTCCTGGCAGGGAATCTTAAGCCCATTATATGTCAAAAGTTTGTTTCAGCTTGCTCAGACCAAACCACCAAATGGTTGTTACACAAAACTATCTGAGAAGTCTTGTGAAAATTTGTGAAAGAAGCAGGCACTTTCAAAAAATACTTAAAAAGTGGCTGCCTCCGTCCATCACGAGCTAGCAAAGCATGTTCTGCATAGCCAGTCAGAGAGGGGGAGCTGTCACTCACTGGGACTCATTATGACACCTGCAATTAACTGAAATCTGCTAGTATCAAACCCTGACTTGTAAGAGAGTTTGTGTTTTTGGCCACATCATGGAGTCAGGCAAGATGGATTCTCTCATGATTGTGATCTTGCAGATCTCACAAGAATCTTGCCGCAATGTAAGTTTAGGAAGATACTATGCAGCAACTTTACTGTGAATATAAAAATCTCTGTCCTGTAAGCTCACACAAATAGAAAAACTGCTGATGGTCAGCAAATGTCTTCAAAATGTGGACCGACAGCTTGCTAGACTGAAAAAATATTTTGTATTCAACTTAAACAGATGCCATGACACTATGAAAGATGAGAATCTGGCTGGAGTTGTCTGAAGGCATCTCTGCAACAGAGACAATGAGATAATATTACTGGAAAAAAATTATGATCCTTCCACAACTCAGCATGAGTTCCAGGACCACAAAAATAACAATAATTAACTTAAAAGTATGAGGTATGTCAAAGTAAACTTGACAATGTTTTATCACAATCTCACATATAAGCCATTCAAATAAGAATTGTGCTGTTAAACCAAGCCTTTGTGTGTTGTGAGATTAACAATGCATACACAGTTTTAATTTGTGCTGATAATTCACCCCCAAGCTGTTTCCAAAATGCCACAGAAAGAAAATCTGAAAGTAGTTATCCTATACTCTTTGAACCTACGACTTTAAGTTACTGTAGTACATCCAGCCTATGACACTACAAGCACGTCAAGCTAACATCTGCTGCTAACAATGATAGCCGTGTTACCATGCAACAGACCATGCTTGACAGTGCACCAGTGCATGTTGGAAAACAATGGACTAGTCAATCTACAGCTAATTAATGGTAATGTTCCAGTTAACTGATATCTTTAAGCACTGTAACCTCTCCAGATGTTCAGCTCCTAATCATTTCAGGGAAACTTCTGGTGTCACACTAAGTGACTTTACTCAAGCCTGGCTCATGGTTGGTAACTTTAACTGTCCAGACCAACATTGATAAGCAAAGACAGACATTTTTTTTTTTTTTTCCAATGGTGTAAAATGTTCAGATAACCGTTAGTCAGGAGACTGTGCCTATGCGGATGCTTTATAGCTGATTATTAGAAATCCATTCCTCTCTGTTGGCAGGCAGTTTCCAGTTACATGCAGTTGGCTGTATGTAACATCACTCGAACACATATACAAAGTATGAGCCGCTTCCCGAATTTATTATTCCCAGGTTGCCCAAGGCCATTTCGACCAATAATAGTACATTTGTAAATGGCTTTATGTATGAAGAATCCCATCGCAGTTAAGAATCTTTAAGTTCAGCTAAGTTTCAGCAGATGCCAAAATTACACGCAGTAGAGTTGTGGTTTATCAAATTGTCTCCATTAATCACACAAAGAACTGCCATGAGGCATTTTAAAACTGGAACGCACTTATATAAAAAAAGAAAACACTGATGGAAATACAGCTAATGAAAAATGCATCAGGCAGTTGTTTATTAGAATTACTACCTCTTATATAATCCTGAATTAGAGGAATTATTTAGGAACTACTTGCTAAGTGTTGAGCTACAAACAGTTTGATACTTAGTCACTTGGAAACTTTGTTTACATCTTAATGAAAAGGGGTACTGAAGATAAGGATAAAAAGTGACAAAGGAATCTGTAAGCAGATTAATCAGAGACAAATTGATTTGTTAAGCTTCTCACTTGTCAAGGGTGCAAGCTGTCGAACAGGATTTCAGAATGTGCTCGTGAGATGCACCTTCATTTAAAGCAAGACTCCTTTTAGGACTGCGGTGACTCTTCTACCCATGCTCCACAGGGTGTCCCCTGGAGCCACCGACTGGACCGGTTCACCGTGAGGTAGCCTGGTTCACATATGTGTTCACACAAATGGTCTCTGTGTTAATCTGCGTGAACAGAACAAAAAGCATGCACACCTGTAAGTATGCATGAACTGACAACTTTATTTGCATGTGAATTCATGATTCTGTGTGTACACTCTTTGCATGTATGTGTGCACTTGTATGTGCCACACATACAGTATGTGCCAGCTGTCCAGTGCTGCCCTCAGGAATAATGTGTAATGGGGATAAGCTTCTTCTCCTGGCTTCTAGCAGCTTTACTGCAGATCTGTTCCAGGTGTCTGTGTGTGTTGTGTGTGTGTGTGTGTGCATTTGTGTGGCCCGTGTTATACTAAAACAGAAAGGGGAAAAAAAAAGGAATCCAGCCAAGCTTCAAGCCAGCTGCCCAGTGGCTACCGACATCTCCATCTGAGAGCAGCAGCAGCAATAAGTCTGCACTGACATAAATTTGTCATACTGAGCCTTTTCAATTTTGAAACAATTGACAAAGCTCTCCAACTGTTCAGTATTTACAAAGATAAGGGAAACATGGCTTGGCTTCATCTCTCTACAAAAACAAACAAAAAAAACAGGCATTCTCATAGAAAGCATAGATTCTGTAGAAAATTACTATTCAAATATAAAAGATAAAAAATGTTTTTTAGGCCCTGTACACATGAACAAGGGTATTTTTATAACGTCCACACATAGACGAAGTTTTTGGGCACTGAAACCAACATTTTTGGAAAATACTTTTCAGGGTGAAAGTTTGAACTGACTCCGACTTTAATGTTTATTTATCTTGGCTTGTGATGTCAGAATGTGTGCTGCTATCTCTATATATGCTATCTGCCCTTTGTTTTCCATGGCTGTGGTAAATTTAGCCAAGATAGTGCTAGTTCTAACCTTGCCAAAGAAACTTGTTTTCATGTTTGTATATACTTGTGTAGTTACAAGCCAGCTATATTAAAGGATTGAGGCGTCAGAACATCTACTGGATTATGCTAACGCATAAATAACCATTCAAAGACACAGAACCCCATGCCAGCATCACTGATTTTGAAACCTGGTTAGACCTCAAGTTGGTGGACAGCGTTGAGAATGAGCAGGTTTGTTTTTGAATAATAGCGTTAAAAAAATAAAACAAATTAGTGTGCACCTCACCCTAGTTTTGTAATTAAACCTTGAAGCTCTGTTGTGCAGTTTGGCAAGAGGCAAAGGCAGAGAAGCGGATTATGGTTGACAATTTTATAGAGCTGATGCAGCAGAGCAGAGATAGGAGGGTCTGGTGGGATGGCGTTAATACTGGGGTTTCTGACCTTGGATCACCTCCTCTAAACCCTCCATGCATGGGTACCTGTGACCATCCCCTCACACATACACACAGGCACATACCTCAGCACACACACACATATACTCACCCACAGCCCTGAAGCTCTACTCAAGATAAGCCAATGAGGGAGAGGGACAAAGTGAGGCAGAGGAGGAGTATGTGGCACTTGCAGAGGGGCTGTTTACTTGCATTGTTAATTTCATTAGCCCTCCGGCAACCACTTCAATATTTAACATTCTCGATTTAGTCCTTTCCTTTTTTCCACCCCTTCTTTTTTTTCTTTTAAAGGGTTTGCTACCAAAGTCCAACAATTAAACAGAGTGGCCAAAGGTAATCTATCAGCACTACGGTCTTACCACTTAATATAGTGGCACTCGATTTGCACTCAACTGAAGGAGGCCAAACCTTGTAAAAGCTACAATCCTTTTAAATGGGCAATCAATTTGTCAATGTGACTTTGCAGCTGGGTGTTGTTCAGCCATGCTTGTAGAGTAATGATAAGCTTGTGAAGAAACACTGGAAAAAAGAACTGGATTTGTTTGACACCTGATCCATCACTAAGCAGCAACATAACGATCAGCTACAAAAGTAAAACCACTTGCCTAATACTAAGTAGGTCCCCTTTGGGCTTTCATAGAGGCCTTTCCAAGTGCTTTCCCCAAAGTTCTCTCAGGAATAATATTTGAACACACAGCAAAGGCCATGTGTAATGCCACCTAGGGTGTACTATCCATGCATGACTCTAGACATGACTCTCAAGGCAAGAAGGGAGAGGTAGTCTATTCACTGTATCAACAAGGGAAACTGGCAGACTGCATTGAAGAAACAAACTAAGCATAGTTCGTTTAATATCACACCACTGTGTTTGCTCACCATAGATGTCGTGTGTAGTTTGAGGATATAGCTAGTGAGAACTTTCTTTCAGGAGCGGCATTGGCATCGCTTGATCTGTAGGTTGTGAGGGATGATTGGAAGTGGCAGGGATGGGAAAACTTTCACCATGATGTCTGATTCGCAGCAGAGCATTACTCATTGGATCACACTACCTTTGCCTGACGGCATCCTGCTGCCATAGGATGGCATCAGAAGGACAAATCACACTCAAAAAACATCAACAAGCTTTTAATTTTGTACAGGGGTCAGCATCAGATATTGTTCAAGTTTGCAGCCCTGGTTCCCCATACTCAACAAATTGCAATGCACCATGTGTTCTGACACCATTCCATCAAAGCCAGCATTAGGATTTTCTGCAGAAGTACGGTAGCTCAGTGGAATCAAACCACCTAGGCACCTGAGCTTTCACTCACCACATGCATTGATGAGCATTGGGTGTCCATGACCCCAAAACTGGTACACTGTTGTCATTGCTTAGATCACTTTTTTTGTAGCTAGAAACAAACGTATAGCAGGAACTTCTCACAAGTGATCTGGCCATCACAATTTGCTTCTTCCTAAAGTAACTGAGACCCTTATGGTTGATAATTTTTCCTACTTCCAACTTGTCAACTTCAAGAACTGATATTTGCCTACAGCCTAATTAATCTCAGCCTGTCACAGGGGCCACTGTAATTAGATAATCAGCACTATTCACGTCACCCGTCAGCGGTTAAAATGTTGTGGTTGAGCAGTGAAAACACCAAAAATGGCAATTAAACAAAAAAAAACCAAACACAAGACGTAATGCTATTTGCTCTTTTTTTTAAGTACTCAAGTTTTCAGGGTCAATGCCACGGTGTTGACTTTAATCAAGTATGTGAATATGAGTTGGAGTCAGTGTATTAGCATTTGCGGTCACATACATAGAGCGTGCTGAAGAGTGTGACAGCCGGCTAATGGCTCTGTCACAAAGGGACTGGAGTTTAGACACAGCTATAATCATGATCTCAATAAGCGTGCCACCCTACCAGCACACCAGCTCAGTCGAGTCCCCTGATATCCATACTGTGACATCACATACGTGCAGCCCCATGAAATCTAAGAGCAGCTGAAAAGATGGCTTTGCATACTGCCAACATTTCCAATGGGAAGCCAATAGTGCGATTATTTTTCACACTCCTGCAGTAGTGTGTCAACTCCTAGACCCTAGGTGAATAATATCCTGGGCCTCTCCTCTAATCCTCTCCCCTCAGTGCAGGATTGCATTGTAGGGATCTTTCATACCAACAAGGCTGCAATTTCTAAACTGTTCTTTTTATTGTTGTGTACAACAGCACACCCAAACTGCCTGACTTATAACACCACCACCCCACCCGCCACCCCCATCCCCCGACCCTTTGATTTATTAAACAACTCGCACACATAAAGTTTACCGGTAGGTGTGCGGGGAAGGCAAAGCGTTATATTTTCACAACAGCAGCAAAGACCTTTTCATTATCCATTCAAAACAAATCGGACCACAGCAGGCAGTGGATAAATCCAGACTTGTAAGTAAATACATGTAATTGAAGCAGTGAACTGTTGAAAATGCATCAGGAGCAGGCTTTTTCTGTTATGGGGATATTTATCTTCCTTCCCTAAACAAAAAGGGCAGGGGAAAAGGCAAGCAAGCAAGCGGGTGGGAGATGTGTTTGTCCTCCTGCAGCACAGTTCTGTGTGGAAGCCCGTTCGAGTGTGCATGTGCACGCATGAGAGTGTAATTGCTGCCTGTTATCATTAAGCAAGCGAGAGCGATCAGAGGATGCACAACAACCTATGAAGGGCAAACCTGGGGATATTGTGCATGACATTGGACGTCTGTGGGTAAGTAATGATCAGAGCACCGTATGACAGCCCAGCCATAGCAGCAGCAATGGCACATTGTTCGCTGAGCTACACTGCCCATGTCTAACGCCTATCCACTACTTCATTAGCAATGCAGCACCCATATTCACCATACAGCACTACAGTGGCAGGAATGTTACTGATGGCGCTTCTTCAGTGCTAAAAGACACACTTTGTTTCATAGTAATTCATATAATGTCTGTCTGGGTGTCTTAAATCAAAGACAATAGTTTTTTTTTTTTCTTTAAACGCAGAATAGGGCAAAACGGAGGGATTTGGTTTTCTTATAGATCATTACTGCACTCAAGCAGGTTCAAACCGAGGCCAGATCACCTTGAGTATGAGGTGAAATAACCTTTAATTGAGGCATAATCCCCAAGAATTGGATCGGGGGAGTGATAGATAATGAGCAATTGTCTGTTAACAACATGAGAAAATTTACTTGGAGCCAAGACACCAACATGACAGGAGTGGGTGTAGGAGAGCAACCAAATACCATGGTATTTAAATCCAAATGGTGGAGAAGTCAGATGTATGTAGGTATATGTCATTAAAGGGTGAGGTTGGTTTTAGCTTTCTCTGTAAACAAATCCCATTTGAAGACCAAGATCAATGTAGTAGCTTTCTTTCAACGCTTGTCTCTGTCTCCCTCCGACCCAAGGCCATTCGTTAAAATACATGCTGTGATTAAAAAAGGGAATGAGAATTTTCTTTTATTTAATTTACTAGGACACTAAGCCCTGTCCAAAACCAAAAGTTGTTTAAGCAGGATCTCGTAGTGCATTTCTTTAGCACTGTATTAATTTTGGCCCTTGCTTTTGGCAGTTGAGTCCTCCACAGATTACAACATGAGTAGTCAGAGCCCAAACCATTTTAATAAGAAAAAAGGCTTGAACAGTTCCTTTTATTGAGAGAATATGGATGCAGCTGAAAATATGACCTAATACTACAATAAAGCCTTCATTCATACATAACCTTAAGACCCTGACAAATAGTCAAACAGTGGTATGTGATAAAAGTGTTTATGTCTGAAACCCAATTAACTAAAATGCTATTGCAGGTCTATGGAAGAAGCTCAGCTGAGCTTCAGCAAAACAGACACTGCTTTATTTTGGTTTCGATCTTTTTTTGTGGCATCGTCTTTCGAATCAAGGAACAGAGCCTTTCCACACAGAGCCTTATGGATAGTGTTGTGCTGTGTAGCACCGCAGCAACAAACAAGAGCATGGATGTTTTGTTTTTTTTTCCAACTCCAGTCACTTTATAAACATGTCAGCACTGCAGGTAGCACCCCCATAAATTTCATTCCAGAGGCAACATAATTTCATTTTGTTTGGAATAAATAAACCTTTGTCCCTCAGACTGATTATGCTCCCCCTCTGAATCTTTTCGGCTTGACTCCCACTTTGATGAAACAGTGCCCTGCTTAATGATGCTGTTGATTCATATCCGGTGGCACACCGAACTGGAGAGAGAGGCAAAGGCTCAGTTGCTGCTTGAATCAGCGAAGCCCCTGCTTCTATCAAGCTCTGCAAAAAAAGAAAATGGACAGACAACAGCAATTCTTGTTTTTACTGTTATGAATAAGTTATATCAACCTCTTATGTATGAGGGAATATGAAAAACTAATTACCATATTTTCCATTAATGGGAGCAGAAAAGTTTGGGTAAAGTTCTCAAACTGCAGTAAATTCAGTAATTACGGGCCTTTTCTTGCTTTTCTTGTTTGGTAAGATGGGAAACTCACAATGAACACTATTCACTGGATTTATAAGCACCCAGAGAACTCTGGTTGTAAGCTGATAAAGGAACAAGCTGAGCTGGTTTGGTGTTCGTGGACTAAAGGCAGATTTTAATGGTAATAGGGAGCATTTATATGAACTCAAAGTCTGGCTTTGTGTTGGTTATTAGAAAAGTTAAGACAAACAATAAAAATTGGAGTTGGAGCACTGTTGGTTTGTAATTGCAAGCAGAAGCCCATATACAATGGTATCAAACAGCCACAGCTGGAAGCCTAATAGAGCACCGCAGTCGTGAGTGTGCATGATTGATTTATCATGGCAATATTTTTTATTAACACATTTGAAATGTAAATAATCCACAACTGAAATAGAGTCTTGCTTTGTTAGAAAAGATCTGACTGTGCACATAGAAGCTCCTGTTGGTTTCTTTTAACAAATCTGCTTCATGGCTCAGTGTGCTACATCAAGACAAACACCATGAAAAGTACCAAGAAATACAAGAGAATGAGCAGGAACATGAACTGAACATGACTCCCCTTTCAGAAAAGCAAAAGCGGGTTTGCACAGCTCTAGGAAGCTGGGGATTTTGTACACTAACCCCTGCATCGATCCAGCTCAAGAACTGGCAGAAAGCAGTGGGCGCTGGGAGCAGATCTCCTTTGATCAAACAGTGGTCATGACTTCTTCAAGAAACAGCAATCTCCACTGAAGTCTTAGAACGCTGTGGAAGTCCCACAAGGGATTATGCCTGTGTATGTCAATTATAGTATGTACATAAGAGATACTCAGGGCAGAAAATGCCAATCTCTGCAGCTTTCTGATGCCACCTTGGCTCAGTATTGAAGGTTTTGTTGTATACATGCCAAAATCCCCTCACTATTAAATAAAAGTTCAATTTACAGTGTACAGTGCAAAGATGTTAATACTAGTGCCAGCATGCCAGCTAATTGGCCCTGAAGTACTGCTGTGATACACAGTAATACAGACCCACCAACTGGACATAACTTCAGGTAATTATTGCAGTAGAAACAGAAATGGAAGGAGACCTGATAGTTTTCTAAGTTTGGAATATGTTAAACATTTGCTTTTTCCCAATGAAAGACACTGAGCCTCCCACTGCAGCTTCTTTGTTAACAGCACTGCACAGAAATATTGGATATTGGAACATCGGCTCTTCAGGTTGTTGACTGTAATCAGCCTATTGGCTAACCATGCATTCATGTCATCCACACGAGCAATCCACCGCATTTAGGGCATCATGAGTAATCCCACACCAATCTTTGGTAATCCTGCATCAAGATGTTCAAAACACAAGATTAATAACTCAACGGTACAAACCTGGAAGTTGTGGTGTCAAAAGACAATTGAATGACAGGACTAATTAAACAAGACTCAGGGAAGGTTAGATTTATCTGAAAAGTTACATCATTTTGTATTTACCACCTACCAAAGTTATGGTAGGTGGTAATAATTATGTTAATAATTATTAAATTGCCAGTAATTATGTTTTAATCACACATAAGAGAAAGTTTTAGATAGTTTTACTGACGTGATATTCATGTTAAATGAGATTAATCTCCACAAATGAGAACCTGGACCCCCCAAAAAAAAAAAAAAGTGGAAGTTGTTCAAACTCTAGCCAGTCTCTATTCTCTATGCCAAATCATATCAGTGTCTCAATTCCTCAAATATGTCACTGTAAACTTGGAGCTGATCGAGGAACAGATTAAAAAAAAAAAAGAAAATCAAAATAATACCACCCCCCTTCTGTTCCTCCCAAGTAAACACACAAATCTGCACACTTCGCTGCCTCGTTACTTGGGCTCTTAATTAAAATGCAAGCACTTCTTCTTCAGGCAGTTACCAATACTTGATGCGCTGGATTACCGGCGGTAAAGTCGGACATAATTTGTTTTTAATAAAACATTGCAGGGATTAAGTCAATGGAGTTTACAGAGATTTGGCTCCAAGGAACTGAATGTCTTGTAAAATTCTGAGCACAAACAAGCCAACAAATGCTTTGGCATATTTAATAGACATTTAATTGCTCTTAATCTAGAACAAATGATTGTAATAACAGGCATTGCTAACATAAATGCAGCTACTGCACACAGGAAAAAAAAAAAAAACAGTGCATATTGATGGGAGACTTACCTGTATGAAATGGTGGGGTATAATGTCGAGAAGAAGAAGTATTAATTTGTAAACTTAATTAGGAGGTTTATGGGTTGCCACAGTGGAGAACACATAAAACGACAGCGCCATCACTAATTCAACGTGGCAGGCCTGCAGAACACCATCTGCTGCCCAAGAAACTGTTAATAAAGTCACAATTATCTTTTTGTAAGCCATTTATTGGGAATAAAATTTGCAAATTAATTAGCTGCAAGTCAAGTCCACGGGTAAGAGGGGAAAAGGAGGGGGGGGGGGGGGGGGGGCAAATCACCAAAAGCAGAGGCAAGCCATTTGATTCAAGAACGTCGCGCAGCCAAACACCCGCAGTGTTAATGATAATTTTGGGTTTCATTGCTGATGATTTGAAACAAAGGCTTTGTTTCACTTCTTAATTGTTCTTCACATCCACTTACAAGCATTTTGTAATGAGGCTGCAAATTTAACCATGGCCTCCCTTCCTCTCATCACTGCAAACAAAACCTCAAAAAAAAAAAAAAAAAAAAAAAAATGCTGTCTTCACAGCCGGTAATTGCACAGTGTGTTAACAGCTGGCTATCAAAACCCAGCAGGAAAATACAATTCACCCTGTAAAGTTTAGCATCAGGCCTATTCATGATCAATACTGTCGGGCCAAGAAAGCACTTATCTGCTGTGTTTACATTGTTGTTAGTTTCTCATCAAGAACGCTTCCCTCGTTACCGCCCTCTCCCCCTCTGCCACACATGCGACCGCTTTTGCTGCCTTTCCAAGCTTTTGTCAACACCCACAGCACGAATAAATGGCCAGAATAGAGGCCAGATAATTTTGTTAATCCCCTTTGCCTAAGACCTTGAGGAGTTTAATTCATGGTGATTGTTCCGACTCCCCTTGCTGACGATCAATATTGCCAGTTTCAGCACTTTTTGCCAGGGCTCAGAAACAGAAAGCCCTTGTCGCTCCACTCTTCTTTATGAACAGTGCACTCAGACAAACAGGGTATCCTTCAAAGTCATCAAATGTGCAGACAGAAAGGATACGCATGGATGCAAACAACCTCTGGCAGCTGCTGAAGAACTTACAGTCACGTTCTTCGGCATGTGTGCCTCAGAGGCTCTACTTGTAACATACATGTCTGTCACTTTTTTTCGCCCCCTCAATGTAATTGGCTGGAGTGGGGAAAAGGCAGTGGTGGTGAAGATAGGGTGGTGAGGGTAGGGGCAGTTATTCCTTCCATAGATGTCTCTGAAAACGCTTATCAGTGACCCCAGCAACACTAAGCCCTCTAACTCACTGTCATCAACACACAACACGACCCCGTCATTTTTTTTTTCCTCCAAAAGACGGGCGATATGAGAAAGTATCTCTGTGAGAAGAAAAGAAAAAGGGGAAAAGCCACACACATACACACACAGCCCCATCATCTGGCAACTGCCTTAAAAGGGATAAAAATGAACATGGAGTGGTTTAACTGTGGAGTAAAAATGGAAAATTGATGACACAGAGGTTGCCAAATTAGTCACTTTGGCAACGTTTATCTACCATTTAAGGCAGAGGAAAGGACACCCCAGAGAAGGGAGATCAGCAAAGACTTTAAACAGACGTGAGGAAGCGGATGCACAATATAATTGTTCTTATTAGCATAATCAAAAGTATTGATAACACTCTCTAAACTGGCATTCTATTTTGGACAAAAAGGTATAAAGGATTTCTTTGTTCAAACACGCATGATGCTTATTTGCCAGGGCTTGGCTGGCAGCATTGTCACATAATGTGTTGATATAAAAAGAGTGGGAGCAATCACTCCAAGTCTCCTGTGTTTTTATAATGAAATGTACACGGCTGCCTATGCATAACTAGATTTGCACTAAGCAAGTGCACAAATTAAGCTTGCCCATCGCTCAGACAGCAGTACCTCCTAAGTGGCATTTTGGAAATTACCTCGTACATTTTATTTGCGAGCATGCTTTGTTCACAGAGTGGTAATTGACAGCGATGTAATGAAATTGCAAGTAGAATCGCTGAATGTGTTTTTAAAGTCAATAACACCAAATGTAATGCCCCACTGAGCAAGAGTTTGGGAATACAATTATGATCAATTTCAGTGCGGAGGGCGGCCATTTTGAATCAGCCTCACACAGAGACAATGGGCGACTCACGCTCGGTGAGCTCATAAAATAACTTTGTGTGTATTTGTGTTTATGGGGAGATTGAGCACAGACAAAGTAGTCGCATGCTGTGTAACAGCCTCATCTCTTGTTGGTTTTGAAATCATTCAAGTCAACGAATGAAGCAAAACAAACTCTAACCTTGTGATAATGCACAGGTACAAAATGTTTGAAATTACTACACTATAAATAGACTATAAACAAGGCTGAAATTTGCCTGTTGGACACATGTCAGAAACAACATCTTTGTGACTTTAAAAATGGCCTTTTCTGCCATCTATTATTTGGCTCTCCCCAATTCTGTTCTAGTGAAGTTGCCTCATCTCTCCTTTTTGTTTCTCCATTTTGCAAGGAACTCCTCAACTGTGTCAAGTACTAGCCTTCATGGCCTCAGGCATTCTCGCTTAACGGTTAGTGAATCAGGCCACAGCGCACCGCTCTTTTTCTCTTCACGTCCGCAAGCAGCTTTTAAGTGACCACTGGCAGTGAAGGCATGTCTAATTTATGGAGTTGAAGGCAGAAAACAAGTTGGGTTGGACCTTGATCTGTTTCAGGGGTGTGATTATAATGGGAACCTTGAGGAAGAAGGGGAATTGATATGGATTATAAGCTTCCAAGCCTCTGCTTATCAAGTAGATGTGTGAGCATCATCAGTGGGTGCAAAAACGTACAAGGTGACTATGTTTTGTGTACCTTCACAAGGCTGAATTTGTTTCCATTGTGTCCTGGCTTAGAAATAGGACACATCAAAATGTTACAATGCACACATCAATAACACAGAGTGACATGCAAAAGTATAAGAACACTTGATTTTGATGATATTGATGAATATCTTAGTGAGTAGAGGATATAACGATCTCCAAAATGTAGAATATTAAGATGCAACTTTAACTTCAATCTTTTAAGTACTGTATCATCTTTGTTTTGCACAACTCTAGACTGCATTATGAAAACAGTATTCACTCTAAACTGAACAGGGCTTTCCAAAAGTTCAGACATGCTTGAAATAACTTTCTCTGATGATAAGTTCTGAGTTTAATAAGCAGGTTAGGTCTATTGCTAGTTCACAATCATTAAGAAAGAGCAGAGTTCAATTGCAAAGCTTTATAGATTCATCAATTCTGAAAGTCTTGTGCCTACCGCCAGAAGCTGCATTGTCTTTTAAGCAGTTGCCTCGCACTCACAAAACTGAAACAACTGTTCCCCAACAGAACTGCCACTTTTCTGAAACTTCAAACTTTATTAACCCATTTCAACAAAAATATGTTGTCATAACGTACAGAAGGCGTTAAAGTATCAGTGCCAAAAAGGAATGCTCTTCAACTTTGTAATTGTTTCTTCTGTGTTGTATTTGATCATTGGAAAATACTGGATGCAAATGAACTTAACTGTGGAATATGTGATGAATACTCTGCTTCCAAAGTACACCTGAATGACAATGATTCGATCCTTTAACAATTAAAAATCCCACCTCACTGGGCGGTAAAATTGCATGTCATTTCTGGAGATTGTCACCACAATGTTGCATTCAAGCTATCTTCACACCAAACTATAGTGTGAGCATTGCAAGTTGCTATCTGATATAGACTGAAGCTTTGGCTCCAGTAAAGAGACCATCAGTAACAGACTGGTCAGACAACATGATCAGATTGCACACTTGCTGGACGGTTTGGGAGCAAAGTGAATGGAGACATCACCATCTTGTTTTTCTCATTAGATGCTATCAGGTAGTATCAGCTGACAAGACAGGCGACGGCCACGTAACCTCCAGTCTCCAGATGGCTGGGCTTCCCATAGGTACCTGGGGTGAACCCTCTGAACTCATCACCATGGTCACCGGTGCTTTGCTTATCAGATGCCTTGCCTGTCCGTAGAGATGTAGTATGAGGATGTGGCACTGTATCGTTTGTTCTTTATCAGGACAGACAATCTGCTGTTGGTGTACTAGACAACACGGAGAAGTGCTGATTAGCTCCAACAGCATGTGGGCTTTTAGTGGAACTGTTCTGCGAAAGGGATTCTTGGATCTCAGATATAAGCTTTGCCATGACACTATTTTCCAAACTATGTAACATGCATCAGGCAGCACTTCTATGATCTCTGGCTGTATATATAAGTATAAATACAAATGTAATTCTGAATATAAATAGTATTAGATAGTTCGCAAAGTCACAGTCATCAGTTTTACTTTATGACTTCCAGAAGAAAGAATAACTAAATAAATAAATAAATATAGATGTAACCTTAAAAATATTTTTAAAAATGGTGCTGTCAACACATCAAATGTTTAAAAAACTCCTGTCAATCAATGGGATGAGACAACCCTCTAAATCTGCTGCATAATGGTGTAAGACAATTTGCCTCATTCCTAACATCACATTCTATTTTATGTTTCCGTTCAGCAGACATCTCTCATTCTGAGCCACAAATATAAACTTGTTTGCTGTGTTTCAGAAAAACCAGGGATTATCAAAGTATTTGGGATTCTTCAAACGAGGACTGCCAGAGCTGCAGCGCTGCCTGGAAAACTAGGCCTTTTTAAGTGGTCTGTCTAGCAAGGGATGAATTGTGTGTCTTAAACAGTAACACGTAAGATGTCGCTGCCATATTTATTCTACCCAAATGTGGGCCATTAGTGGCTATTGCTACTAATGGTCCACTGGGCAGTCAATACTGGCCCATAGAGGCAGATACCTTTGCCATACTACTAAAAATAAATAGCTTCCAGTACACAGTTAAATGTACTGCACATAAGAGAGGATTTAGAATCGGGTATACTCTGCGATGACTGTAAAATAAGTAGGTATACTCCATATACCTGCATAAACCCTGCACTACACCTGCACAATACTGAAAACCATGTGGAGGAGCTGATGAGAAACTTAGAGGATGGCAGGAGGCAGCCAGACACATACTCTGAACCATAAACATTCACAAATAAATATATAATTGATGGCAATCCAGACATTTCTTGCTCGCTGCAAGACTTAACCTCAATGGTGCACTGACGACAGACAGTATGACCTACTTTTTTACTCCCAGAAAGACTCCCCCAGCCATTAGAGTTTAGTTTCTATTCATCTCTTACTCTGTTCTTGGATTACAGTGTAGAATACTGACATTTTTTTTCCCTTTTGCTTAACATTTTAATGTCACAGTGAAGTGAACTATTGGCCTTTTTTGATTAAAATGTCATAATTTCATAATTTTATCCCATTAAAGATACATACCATATAGAGTTATGGCCAAAAGCCTGCTATCTGAAAGTCAAAGTGACCTTTGCTCAGAAAATTCTGATCCGTTCATCCTTGAGTCCAAGCAAATGTTTGTGCCAATAAGAAGTAATTCCCTAATGGCATTGTCACGTTCCTTAGAAAAGGATGGATGATGTGATGGACAAACTGCAGTCACAGAAACTAGTGTTGAATTCAGCAATCTGTTATTTCACAGACATTTGCAGTGAAATCCAAAAAACCTAATGCAGAACTGAATGTATTAATACGATTCACTGCATGAGGGATTTTACAGTAAAGTTCTCACCTTTCAGCTTCATCAGTTCACAACTGCTGGCCAATACTGCCCCTGAAAAGTACATGTTAGGAGCAAGTAAGATTGGATTGACATTAGTATATATTGCTGTTGTGGCCATGTCAATAACCTCTCAGCCTGTGAAGGGGGAGCCACGGGAACCTTTCCATTCCCTGATCTAATTAGCTGCCAACTAAGCTAACTCAACCTGGCCGATCCCACGGGCCCCACGAACCACCACGAGCAGCCAGCCGGGCAGAGGCCAGAAGGTGGGCTGCCACCTAAACTTTGTACATTGATTACAGCTGATCCCTGTGGGTTTTGCGACAGATTGTGCTCCTTGTCTACATCCCTTGAGATTTACATGCATATGGTCGGCACATTGCGCCATATAAAGAGAAGCGTTGATCAGTGAATAATTATCTATTTCTCTTAGAGATTTGCAGCTAGCATTTGAAGAACAATGCCAAAAATCTGATTCTGAACCTTTCTTGAAGTCAAAGCTATGTGTGAGCTGCCAATGAGAGCAAACACAATTCCATCCACCATTTATCCCTGTTTCAATATTTCTCTTTTCCAATCCAAGTCCCATCAAACATCTTGCAGTGCCTCTAAGACTCAACAGTCTTCATACAAGTCCAACAAACTGGCTACTTCGCTTTTCTAGTATTTATCCTCCAACTACAACACCCAGACAAACTTCATACCATGTTGAGGGAAGTCTGCCAGCTGTCAAGCTTTTGACCCCTTTGCAGTTCACCAGCTGTCCACTTTTTTGAATTTCTAAAGACCCGATGCCCCCCCTCCGAGGATGGAGAGAGTCTCTCTCTCGCTCTAAAGCATTAATTCAAAAGCATCATCTACGGTGGCATGAGTTGAAAGACTACTGCAAGTTCAGTAAAAATGGACAGTCATGTCTTTAACAATGACGCTTTCATACAATACATGTCTTACTGGTCAGCTGGTGTCTGAGTGAATCCACAGGAGCAGCTGAGTTTCAACATCAAAGTGCAGGTTAAGTGTGATAAGTGGAATGAGCATATGCCAGGGGAAGATAATGACTAAAAATGACTTTCCGTCTCCCTTACACAAAGAGAGACAGGTACAGGGGCACAGCTGCTGGGGAAGATTAATGGTGCTGCCAGATGTAGGGACTCTGGAGAGGGTGATCAGCCCATGGTGCTCTTCACCATGCTGGAAGAGGACAAAGCAGCCAATGGAGAAGCATGGGACAGGCACAGGTAGAGGTGTTATTCCTCACTGCATGCAGAGTGTCTGATTTTATGATAGCAATGAACAAACACTGCCAGAGATCACAAGCTAAAGATGTGTGGCGGTTCTAATAATGGTATTTTTAACAGGCAACGATGCCTTTAAAGCTATGCCTACATGATGCCAATATGCAATAATCCTTAAATAATGAATCACCTTGCACTGATGGCACCTTGCCAGTGATGCAAAACATTTATAAAGATTGACTTCTTATCTACATCTTAATTTGCCAAAGCCATGTGACACAGTCTCAGTGTGAGGACAAAAAGGCAAGCAGTGAAATAATTAAGGCCAATAAAAAAGGCCAAAACAATAGACAAATTTGGGGGAAAAAAGAGGAAAATAGACAACAGTCAACAGTCCATTGTGGACAGTAATGCCTTTCTTCCTCTTTGGAGTCACCGCTGACTCACCTCTGGGCAAATGACATGCCATCAGCGCAGTGCACCACCATCGATACTGCAATTTGTTTTTGTTTTTTTTTATCCATTTTCTCCCTTATCAAGGTTAAACGGAACAAACCAATCAATCATCTTAGCAAGTCCAAATAAGGGGGGAACTCGCCCTTAATGTCTGAAAATAAAGGCTATAAATAACACAGCAACTGAAATCCAAGACCTGCGATATAACTATCTCAAAAAGGCAATTAACTGTAGTGGGGGTTAGAAAAGAAGAGAAACCTGAAACAAATGCCTTCTGAAAGCCCTTCTGCCAAATCTCAGATGAGGGGACACCGGTTCCTTCTTCTCTGTACAGAGTTTCAATTACATGCAGTTTGCCCTTGGTCGGGCTATTTCAATATTTTATGTTGATACATTACCGCTGCACCACGCCTTCATTCATTTTCATTCAGAGGAAGGAGCTTTGAGCAAAAATAGACTCTCTATCAAGCCGTGCTCGGGTGTTATATTATTGTGTCTGTCTTGAAAGAAAATAGATCATAGAGGAGACAGACTGCCTAATACATAAATGAGAAATGCACAATTACTTTTCACATGGATTCCCGCGGAGCTAAGAGTGGCATTGAGACTGCTCTCGCATAACGTTCGCAATATCAGTGACATGTCTTGTGAATGTTAGCATGTAATTGGTTCAACCAAACGCATGCAGTGATATATTAAGGGTGTGTTTTTCTCACAGTTTTGCATAATGTGAGGTTACTGGCACAATGCATAGCACTCGTGAAAGCAGATAATGGGGAAAGGCATTTACAGTACACCGAGGACAACTTTGAATGGATATGACATCATGTGATACCAAGATGTACCCAAGAGGTCACCACACACCTGTGTCACATATGACATCTACAGACAATGTGACATTTTCATGCACAGGCCACTTGACAAGCAATGACAGATATGTGAGTGCATGATTCTTGTGACCTTTATGGCACAACCAAAGACTCGCCCCAAGAATTTCAACTGTAGCGCCTTGAATCGTTTTTAAGGAAAGGCCAGAGGAAAGGTTTATGTGTTCCTGTTTTGTCCAGAGACTCTATTTCCCACTCAAGATTTCATTAAGCCCTTTAGCAGGGGGGGCTACGAGACTGATTGGTCGCTGGTATTTATTGAGCAATGATGGCCCAGGTGCTGTGGAACACAAGCATCCAGCTTTGTTTTCATTTCTGGTTTATGGCACAGCTGTTTGTGCTGAGCCAATGCTGTGCACATAATTACCTCAAAGACACTCAAATCATGATCAAAAGCTCCTGAAATGCATAGAAAAAAAACAAAAGAACAAGCGTGGAGCTATTGTTAGAACTCAGAGGACATGGGGTGAAGGTCAAGACGCTTTAGAGGAAGTTTTCATGAGTATTCCAAACTTACAGCCATCATCCTTCATCCCTAAAAAGTTTGTGGCTCATGACAGCAATTGGCTCATGAAAGATATTACACACCCCCCTCCCACGCTAACACCTTGCTTGGGAGCAGCGCGTCCTCTAGAAACATTATTGGACCGTGTGGCAGGTCCACTGGAGTGCCACTCTAATCATTGTAATGCATCTCTGTTCTTTTAATTAAGGGATAATGTCCAATTTCATGACGTTTATGAGGTTATAACATCCATTAGCCTGCAACAGATGCTGTGGCTAAATAGGCGACTAGCCTCGAGCTGAGCCACATGGGTCCTCCTTCAGACCAGAAAGCCACACTGTCCAGCACATAATGGGTGTAAGACATTCCCTCTTAACTTCTCCTTCTCTTATTTGGAAACTTGTTTTAAATACTTGCGTTTCTTATCCTCTGTATCCATTCACTGTAGCTGCCTCACGGCAGAAATTAGGAGGAGATTTAAAGAGTATAGCTATTGAACTTTAAACAGCTTATAGCCATGGAACATAAAACTGGCATTTAAAATTTGTGATTGCAATTAAACGCAAGTTATTCACAATGAGAATGTCAAAAGCAGCTCTAATCATTTTTATTGTGCGGCTTAATTATTACATTGCACTTTTTCCTCACTCGAGCCAAATCCTTTCAGGGTGCATAATTTCAACCTTTAGCTCCTCTTCTCATGCTTATGCCAACAGCAAGATGAGCAGTCTGCTCACTGGCCCCTCAATTCCAACAAAATGAATCTGCCTGAACCTCTCCAAAATTCTATATTCTTTGGGCCTACAGCCAGCTCTCTTCTCAGTGGTGACCTCAATTTTCTTATAAATACCTTTCCTACACATCCCAGTGAAGGGTGAAGGACACAGTCCACTCAACACATCAAATTACATATTATTAATCTGCTGTGGCACCAAACACTGAAATACCGATAGCTATAACGGGAATTAACATGTGTTTGCATGCTAAAATGTTGGCTGATGCGGACACAGTGGCAGAAAACCAGCAACCATGTCAGGGATATACAGCAGTGCGATCAGTAACTGATGCTATGATTGTGAGTATTGATTGTTCATTTGGTAAAACCTTGAGATTAATGGGTAACGTTAAAAAGAACTTTACGATAATCACACCTAAAGTTATAGGGGTTATGTACTGTGATGCTGCAAAGAAAACATCTCTAAAAAGCCCCTCCCCCCAAAAGACAACTGGGGGGCAGACCATCACAACTCCCCAACGGCTGCGCTACCAACCTCCTGTGATGGAGACGAACTAAAATTGGCAACGATGGTGCCAGGTCTCAGGTCCAGCCTTGGAGGACAGTGAAGTGAGATAGACTGGCTGTCCCCCAGGCAGGGTGAGGATCTGCTGGGCAGCTGTCCGGTAATTAGTGGCGTCCCTTGTGCTTGCCCCTGGGCATCTGTCGGAGCAGCAGCTAACAGTGCACGTGTCCCTCATCCAGCTCCCGGTACACAGTTCAGTTAGAACCATTAGGCTTTATCTAATCACACACACCTGCAGTTAAATACACACCTGGACCATTTATATGATAGATATGATGATTTATGTCAATTTGCCTTACAATTTCACCAAGTTTCTAAATATAAGGCAAATGGGATTCAACTCTGAAACCCTCATGTCATGAATACGTCAGCCTTGCATCATGCTCTCCATGTAGAACTATACAGTTTCTTCAGTGCACAACAACCACTTCCTGCCACAACACTGAAAAAATAAAAACTTTTCCCAGAGGCAAAGTCTCTTCGAAAGGTCTTAAAAAAAGTCCCCAACATGAAAAAGATTCGATGAAAGATTTGATGCACCATACTTTCCTTCCTATGGTTATGCTTTACAGTAAAAAAAATGCTATGAGACAACAAAGGCGTGTTCCTTTTCCTGCACTTTGTATGGCCCTGCCTCTGGCTTTCATGGAGCAGTTAGTGTTTACCGCACTTGGCTGAGTAATAACCCTGTGGTACGACAAACATAACTGCACCCTGAAGAAATCCAGTTTTTGTAAAGTCTGTATACTTTCTTCTCTTTCAACTTTTCGCTCTCTCCTGATTTCACCCTCTTTGTAGTCTCTCTACTTTAGGTATACATTACACTTTAGCTGCTAATAAAATCTTAGTAAGAGTGATATGGTCTGTTAGTCTCTTCTCTGTTGCCTGAAGCTGTCTTTATCCAGTGTGCTCATCCTTTCCCTCTAATTCTTCACTAGATGCCCACATCTAAATCCTTATTTACCTTCCTTATCTTTTTTTCTCTCAATTTTGTTTTTTGCTATGACAAATTAATCAAGCTGCTTATGGATGGTGCTGGAATATTTTCACCATGCTCTACCGCTCTTCTCTTCTTCTGTTATAAGTCTCAGTGCCCTCCTCCCCTCCTATCCCCACCATGCCATCTTCCATGGTGCATCAGTCGGCCTCAGTTGCACTTCAAGTGAGAGCCTTAGTGTCCTTGGGTGAAAGGGATACCCGAAGAGCTAATGGTTAGCGCGGTATGACTAATGGGGAAAAAGCGTGACAAAATAAGACAAATGGTTTGCACCAACTTCATTACCTAAGTGACAGCTTGACGGCCCTGCTGTATAATATGGTATTTTTCATCTGTGACTCATTTGCAAAGGAAAATTATGGCGGGAGCAGGGACTAACTTTTTTATGACATCAAAGCACTGCTGATTTTATACCTGCCTGAGCAGCAGAAGTAGCTGGGAAAGTTGGAAATTTTTAAAGATGTTGTGCGCTTTGAAATACAAGCACATAGTACGCGGAGCAAATTTTGGATTTGGAAGAGAGATGCAGTTTTCTGATGCATCGGGGAGTGTCCTCCAACTTCAAACTACGAGGAAGATTGGCACCTACAGGCTAACACTGGCAGGCTGTTTATTTGCAAGCCTCCCTATTTTGCATTATACATCTGTGGACCAAGTTCTCACCAGGACAGAAAGCACAAAGGAAATATTTTATAATGTAACAGTGCTTAACAAGATAGCTATTGCAGTCAGAAGTCAATTTTAAAAACTGAAATGTTAGTGATCACAGCCACGGAAAGGACTCCAGCAACAAACTGTGTAATAAAATAAACCATTACTTCAGCTTTTAATAATGCCTTTTTCAGATCATGTCATTGACAGCTATTTTGAGCTCTCATTGGAGGTTTGTGCTAAATAAAGCTACATCTGCTCATAATCAGAAGAGTTCATTTTTCATGAAAGGAAAGGTCATATCATCCACTGTAATCTCAAGTCTCGGGCCTTGTATATCAGCAGCTGCCTGTCTTATGCGGTAGTATGCATTATGAAACAAATACCTGGAAGTTCCTTTAGATGAATACTGTGGTTTGCCTTGCTTTCTTCCTTTGAATTACACAAATTCCTGTGTGGTCTTGCAAAGGCAGCCTAAATAATTCACAATTTGCTTTCCTTTCTTTGATTGCAAACCAAAGTGAAAAAAATTCAATGTAAACACATATATATGTGTACATGTATAATACATATATTAATTATACTGAAGTTGTTGCATTCGTGTGTTCACATTTCATATTCAAACACACAATGAGGCCAACAGCAGCTCATATGGTGATATTACCATTCAGTTTTAACTTGAGTTTAAATGGTGCATCTCCTCATGTCAAACTTGACTCATTATGTATCAAACACACTTGCTGTCTGCTCATTCATATTGTTTAAGCTTTTGAGAAGAGTTAAAATATGTTATACCATCCAGGTTGTATTAAATCACCCTTACAGAGAATAAACACTTTATTTTACCTCCAGTGGTCCAGTCTTCCAAACTCATTCCAGTGTAAATGCTGCTGGGCCTCAGCTTGCTGCACACTGAGTTAAAGCCAGGGAGTCATTGCCTCTTCTGAGGGGAAGAATCCATCAAAACCACGACGGAATGGCTCGATAGAACAGCTGTCTCCCAGTACAGGAGATATAAAAAAGTGGCAGAGCTCCAGATTATGTGTTATTGTTGAACTGTCAGTCGTTACTCTCTCTCACCCCCTCCTATACACCTTTTTGTCTGTATTTGAGCTGGGCTGCACAGTGGTGTGGTGGTAACACCGTCACAGCAAGAAGGTTCCTGGTTCGAATCCCAAAGCAGGAGAATCCAGAGGGACCTATGCACTCCCCACTGAGATTCAACCAGTTGAGGCAACACTGCAAATCACCAGCACACAGGCTGTCTGTCAGAAATAGCTAACAAGGCAGCTACAAAATAAAGAGACCTGAATCTGAATATTGGAACAGGGGACTTTCGAAGAGGTATAATATATATAATGTATATTCTGATGTTGTCTTCCCTTGACTACACAAAGGGGACAGATCTAGCAGGTGTTGATGTCACAGAAAGTGATTTCCTCGCTTGCTTTCTCCTGATATCCTTTCTTCTTGTTCACAGTGACATGCTGAGACATCCACAAATATTTATGAATCAAAGCTTGAACTGGGCATCCCAATAGCTGCTCTGAGCCTATCCCTCTCCCAGCCTCCTTGCTGCTTTAGTCAAGTGGAGTCCAGACTTTTGAAAAGAGCAAACAGGTCACTGGCCACACCTCTGCCTGTCATTGCAAACCAAACTAGGGCACAAAATGGCAAAATAAATCCTTTGAATCCGTTGTGTAAAGAACCTGTAAGAGGCCTTCTCTGAGACTATGAAGAAACTCGTCTGGGATCGGAAATGAGGAGACAAGAGGTTAAGAAAAGAGACCAGAATTTCCAACAAATGGGTCAGTATGATGTAAATGCTTTCTCTGCAAATGTTGGATGCATTTGACTGAAAGTCCCAAAACATCCCAAACTTAAATGGAACTATATCAGTGAGAAGGACACATTGAGTGGTGACAAAACACTTGTTTGCATCCTGCTGGGGATGTTAGGCAGCAATTGTTTTCAAAAAGAAAGTGGCACATTAATGTATCTTTAAAAAATAAAATGAATAAAAATAAAATAAAAAATCAATGAAATATATCAGAGTTCAAATAACAACATCAACAACTGCTTTGGCAATTTAAAAAAACTTCCGCTTGGTTTCAGAAAATGCCGGCTTGTGAGTACTATTGCTCTGTCACTTTGTATTCATTTCATAATCTAACACAAGTAGATAAATGTTCCTGGTGCCACATTGATTCAATACATTTATGACTCTGTTCTGCATGAGAACTTTAAGCCATTATCGTTTTCCTGACCTGCCCCACATTGGATAATTGCCACAGATATGCCAAAGTCCCCCCGTTCTGCATATTTCAGCCCGACCCTCTCTTCCGCATGGTTGCCCAGACCCATTTCCTGTGTACAGGTTGTGGATTACTGTGTAAAATGAACTGATGATGAATTGCTACTGTCACGATATACAGCAGTCATAAAAATATGAAAACAAATGCTTAAGTATGGAGTATCCTTATTTAATACGGCACATGTGGTTTTTAATCCTACTCCTGTTTTGGGACACTTTGACAGGGGAGAGGGTGGACTAAGTCAGGACCATTTCTTTTCGTCACTTGTCTAAACATTCATTCAAAAAGGCCTACTGTTGTAATGAAACCAGTGAGAATTTCCAGAAATGTACGCACACGTGCACAAACCTGATGTCTACTGCCATTTTTCACTACTAGTTGATCCAAACACACCCACAATTAGTGCAACAGAAAACAAGAAGCACAATTTTACCAGACGTGAAACTGAGACACTGATAAGAGTAGAAGGAAAAAAAAAATCTGTGTCTTTTCATGAATCAAGAATAGTATTCAGCATTAAGTTGAGATGTGAAAATCATATTTAAAAAAAAAATATTAAGAAAAGAACAATCATATATATAAAAAAGGTTTCCAGGACTGCCTTTCTTTACTTATGTAATATGGCAGAAATTAGAAAATATACTATCTTGGAGTGACACATCAAAAATAATTCATTTTCATCCCTGCTCAGAGATAGAGACAAAACTTCAAAACTAACCATTGTCAACATTGCCTTACAGATTAAGCCTTAGATAGCCACCTTTATCCTGTCTTGGAGTGGATTGTAAATAAGTTCTCAGGTAAAATTGTTTTGTCAGTTGTAAATTTCTGTTATTATCAAACAACATCTCACCTGCAAGCCTGCAATTGAGTCTTCCATACAACCCAAAAACATTACAGCTCTTTACATTACAACCAAATATCCATGTAAAAACACGTTGTCATATCCTCATAGCCTTGGTTCGGGTGTACTTTCAACAGCACAGATCCTACTGTGTGTGAGAATATTGTAATGCATCCTGCAAGCAGTATTGTGTTGCTGTGCTCCTCTTGCTCCTCCTCAGTTACAAATGAGCAGATAGGCTACAATATGGTCTGGAATTGTTTGTGCTTATAGCATATATCTTTTATATAATCAATCCAAGATAAATTGACAGAAGGGCAGGACAGAAAAAAGAGCACAACCACAAATCAAACAGCTATTTCAGCACCACGGACAGCACCATGGATCTATCAATACAAAGCAAAGATAGGATTCCAGTATTTCACAGTATGCTCGGGGCCATAGATTCACAAACCTCAGTCAGATGAAGAATCAATGAGTCAGGCAGACTAGACCAACAACTAAACAACCCCTTTGCCCCTGCACATTGCTTGAAAATGACACAAACAAAAACAGCAAAATAGGGGGTGATTAATGAGGTTAGCCAACCAATAAATTAACAGACCGATCACAGCAGTGCCAATTTGCTAAAATATTTGCTGACTTGTGTTCACAGGATCTTGCTGTATCCCCAAGTATCATCAGTAAGATGGAACATTAAAAGTTACAAATGGCCCTTTTAAGACTTGTGTGTGTGTGCGTGCGTGCGTGTGTGTGTGGGTGTATGTGTGCGTGTATTAATGAAATATCATGTCTAATTTGTTGATGTCTCTACAGCATCTTGATCTGTGAAGTGACTAACTCCAATAAAGCTGGTAGGACAAAATAAAATCAGCGGGTCACATCAGGGATGCACACAAATGCTGGTGGTGAATTGTATTTCTTTTGTCTGTTTTTCACCACCACATTACACAGCAACTCTTTAATGGAAAACTTGACGAGAAAATGAAATGCATCAACATCAATAATCAGGAAAACAAAAACACAGTCCTGATGAAGTGACAAAACCTAATTGAATTGTTCACCATTTCTTTTCTTTTCTCTTTAATGAATTGTTGGTTAAAGAGGTCTTCAGAGCAGGAGAACCTCAGCACAAGCGCGTGAGTCTCTGCACTGAAGTGCCTTTAAATTGCTGTCTTTTGGTGAAGCAGAGGAATGCGCTTCCATCCAATTCAGCCTCTCCTTCAGTGTGCCCCGGTGACCAAGCATCATGGTAAAATGAGGCCTGAAACATAAGGATGCATTAGGGGAAAACTGTATTTCATCTTAGTACATAATCAATTACCCATGGAAACATCTCTACACAACTGTCCCATTTTCTTTCAGACAAACTACACAGTATCTTGAGACCAAATTAAGCAGCTGCAACACAAATCTTTCTTTTTACTTACAACTGTGTGCCAAACTATCTCCTAACCTACACATCATCTACCCTTATGGTCAAACAAAACGTTAACCCTGAAAAAGTAGCCTCTACACATGCCAAGATCAAATTTTGTCCCCTTGGTGACACAGCTCTTGCATTTGTGTGCAGTCAGGTTAAAGGCCCCATCAGGAATAACAAACACAAGCAGAGTCACAAGGTGAAAACAATACCAGCCATCCTGTCGCAGCTGGAAAACACACCCCTGTGACTTCATAAAGAACATACTGTATAATGTATCTACAGTCGCTCAAATGCAGCTCAGCTTGAAAAAAAAAAAAAACGGACTCATTTCATGCCATGGGAATACAAATTAACCTGAGATGCCATCAGCAATTAAGCCTAATTTCAATAACGTTCAACATTTCATATTCATGTGTGCTTTCCCATTAGTGTAATCAAGCAACAACAAATGTTTCCCTGCATGATAATGGCGAGCTTCCTCCTCAGCGTGTGAATAAATTGAGGAAAACACACAAGTACTGATTAAATTTTGGCCCACCATGAGAAAGAACTGGGTTGGTGGTATCACACCTTCAAGATGGCAAATCCCTTATCCCCCTTATCTAATAAAAGACCAAAGCGATATCCCCAAAGAGTCTATAACTAACCTTGATGCTTCCTCAAACCCCCTTGATCAATCACTATTCAGATACACACCAGTGTTAATTGTGTTATTGCGCTGATGAAGTGACGTTGCTATTAAGAGTTGCTTAGCATTAATATTCAGTGGTACTCTTGGAAGCATCGAGCGAGGGAGACGTAATTAGAGTTGATGGGCTCTATAAGCATTAATATTGTAGTGCATCAGCAGTGAGGGCATCCTGCAGCAACCTTGCATTTCCCCATTGGGACCTCTTAATTTTTTTTTCCAGCATAAGTTTCGAAGATAAATGGAGCGCATGACCATGATTGTCATTTTAAGAAAAAGATAAAGGTGTACTGCTGCACCACGGAGATCTTGGAGGAACATCTGTTAAGAACTATTTTCCACATGATTATCAGTTTAACGCTCCATAGCCACTGCTCAAAATGATGAGCTGGCAAAAGCATAACCCCAACTCCTAAACCACCTCCAACAGAAGCACACAAACACAAATCACACACGAGATATGAGGACAAAAATATCCCCTCTGATAGGTGCTGCTGTGTTTTACTCTCAGCCAGAGCTCCAGGTATTGATGTCAATTACCAAGACTTCCATTAGCTGTGGAGTATTTTGAGAGGAGTCAATTTTGGTCATGTCATGCAGTTCAGTTTCACATTGAGGAATGACCCTGGGTACCAGCTTAGTTCAGCTAGCACTGGGGCTAATGGTCCTAACGCATGATACAATAAACATGTGCCTTTATAAACCAGCCAGAACCTTTTACTGGGGCGGCAGCTCTCAAATGACACACACTTAACATAAAACCTAGCTCATAAGAGTATGTACCATAGTGTGATTACATTAGCAATGTGTTCTACACTGTGCAATATGGCTCAATGAGGTGATGCTGGGACAGTAATTACTGCCATTTGCTTTGTGCTTGTGTTGTACCATGAGGGTAAAACAGCTGTCTTGGTGATTTTGTCCATCATACACTCACATTAACATGTTAAATAGTTCCTTTGTAACTGCCTTCTGGTGTGATGTTCTCAATTGACCATACTTGAGGAATTTTTGTAGATAAATATATACAGATAAATAAACAAGCTCTGACCTGTCTCTTGAGGCATGATATATTGACCTGAGTAAGTATCTCCAGCCAGGAGCAGACACAAGGAAACCGATACAGGGTCATGCAGTATTTGAGCCAAACTTACAGTTAAAGATTTGAAAAAAAAAAAGACCATTGTGATCCAGAGACAAAAATAAGTAATGTATCTTTTTTAGCTTTTGGTGAAGATGGATGGAGCAAAGGATTTGATATCAAAGCGTGGTCTGTATTTATGCACATGGAGCATTGCAGGTGATAGAGGAAAGCTGAAACACAAGATACCAGATCGAAGGACAAAATGCTTTCCAGAGCTTTAAAGAGTGGAACTGCAGAGTGTATGGGTGTGTGTCAGTGGGTGGGTGGGTGACTGTATGGGTGCAAAACTGAAGAGGTAATCTCAGGAGTGAAAGAGCAAAGAGATGACCTCTCCAAGGAGGAAAGCCAGGAGAGGAGGGGCAGGACTATAAAACAAGAATATGCTTAAGCAAAAGATGAAGAAGAAATAAGGTAAAAGCTATCAGAGAGCAGAAAGGTCAAGAGGACAGCAGAGGAGAGGGCAGGAAGAGGACTATGAAGGAATTTGCCAGTGATGATGAAGACAGTCTCTGATTAGGGACTTTTAAAAAAACTGTAAAGACTGCAGAAGCAGTTGGCTTTTACCCTCACCTGAAGCAAAGCACCCCTGTAAATCCAAATGAAGAGCACTTCCATTCCCTGTATCCACGTGGATAGGCTTTGACTTTGTAACAACGTTTGGTGTCTCTGGTTTTTCATCTATCACTGGTACAGACTACAATGTTTGAAATCTATTGGACGGATAGCAACCTTTATGGAACTTCAAGGCTTCCAAACAACTTGTCCTGGTGTAATAGACAAGTCGGTTCACATTGCAAGACAGAAACATTTAACAACAAAGACTCCAAAGCTGTACAATGACTGTCAAGTTACTTTTTCTTCGAAAATGGGAAAAAAAATTATCTGGAGATCAATGAATCACTGTACGTGTGGATTCATTTTCGTTTCCACCCCTTGCTTAGTTTCTTTTTCCACTGTGTAATTCCATCATTTTGTTATAAATTTACAATAAGTTTAGTATTGTCATGAGGCTTGGTATTTATTTCAGTTGCTGTTCTATTTTCAGTTCAGTTTAACTCGAATAGTATCGGAAAAGACAACAGTTTAGGCTTACAAAGATCATTTGACTAAAACTAAGAGTTTTGGGATACATATTCATGTGCCCAACAGAATTAACTCATCATTTTGGTGATCCTTTAATGTCTAATCTAGTTGACATTTTACGTAATACTGTGATTCATGAGCTTTTGTTTGGGTTAGGGAAAGGCTGCTTGCAGGGTGTATCAGATGAGAAAAGGGTGAGTGCTCAATCTAGAGTGAGTGGGTAAAAATTGAGTGGACAGAACAACTTGGCAAAGTATTTGTGGGATGTAGACACACGGCTCTCGACGAGTCACCATTTCAGAAAAATTGCACTCTGAACAACTATAATGACCACTCAAACGGAAAACATGCAAAGGCTTACAATATGTATATCTCCAATGGTTTGCATTAGAAAAAAAGTGCAGTGTTATGCATAATTGGGGATTCGTGGCAGCATGCATAAAAAGGCCTTTTTTTCGGTTAAATAAAATCAGCCTGCTGTGACCCAGTTAGTGCATTCAATTTCACCACTACACAGAAATCCTGCTCTCTGTCATGCTGCAAAATGTTTGCTGTGGCCAAGAAGAGACACAACAGCCTCCTAATGTCTCCCAGCAGGACAAAAGTGCATGTCCACACGCAGCACCCTTCACTAACTGAATTCCAATGTTGCCAAAAGGGCCATTTGTCAAAACAGGCTGCTGTACTGTACAAAACCTCATGAATATAACATTTTCTTGATCCAACCAGGTGAACAATAAAATGATGACTCAAAACGCAGCATGCCTCACAAACACACAGCCTAATTATACGTAGAGTGAGCTACTCAGCTACAACGAAAGCAGTACAAGAAAGAGGGAGCTGAATCATCCAGAAAGAAAAAGTGTAATGATAATGAACGAAGATTGATGAAATAGGAGGAATGCAAAGTCGACTGGGAGAGGAGAGCGAGATCAGTGCTTTTCAGCAAATGTCCAAAAGCGTCCTTTGTAATCAGACATTGCCTCCTACTTTCCCTCTCCCATACAGAAGCCTAAATATGTATGCATTAAGAAAAAGGAGCTGAGCAGAGAAGATTATGAATATGAAACCGCTGTTGATTATGCATTTTCCGCGTGCGAATACAATTTACAGCTATCAGGTCCCGTGATGATTGAATGCTGTCTGTTGCCCCCGGTAGCTGAACAGGAAAGGAAATGAAGAGTGGCGTGCACAGAGAGAAGCCGGCACTTTCGGAGGAGGAGAAACTGTACACCAGACTATCTTTTCTGGTCCTGTTTACCTTCCAGCATGATCCATCAGTCAAACAACTGATGATTCCCGCATGAGTAAATTACACCGTGGCCCGGCTCTATTGAATGTGTTATATTTATAGCACCATTAGGGTCTGTGCATTAGATTATGTGCAGTATTTCCATGGGGGAAATCGCAAAGGAACTGTCTTGATTATCATGAAATGAGAACACAGAACAAAAGCCTACTTCTGTGAAGTCTGGAAGAAAGAGAGCACATCAAGTTTCAATTTCAAAGGCTGCAACTCAGACGTGGTTGTACAACATAACGCGAGTGCCGCAAACGGTACCTGTTGTTGGAGAGAGCCAGCGAAAGGGAGGGTATGAGATGGAGAAAGATTCAGAGAGAACATTAAAAGAAAGGCTATAAGGCATGTACACGTCACGCTTTAGCTCTTATCTGCTCCAAACAACACATCTGTTCAAAACAACAACATATGAAAACACACCATTTGAAGAAAGCAATCAGAGATGGTTAGGTTTCCGTGACAGCGAAGCACCTCGTGATCTCGCTCCGGAAAAAACAGAATCCTTCTTCTGCATGGCAGGAGGCGGGTGGCGGTGGCAGCTGCGATTTCGCGAGGCCCTGCCTCAATCGCACGCCGGTGCGTTCTGGAGTTCACAATTATTGGCGCCCATGTGTGACAATATGATGTTTGTTGAGAGCTGCTACAAGTGTCTCTAGTAATAAGTTGGCATGCTGCAGGAGGAGATCTGTGCTGTTTGAGTAAACAGACGGAGATATCTCTGATGAAATACCAAACACACAGTGGGAAGTAGCTCACAAGCAAACTGGATCCCCTACTTCATGTAAATCACTTTTGAACTATTTGAATTTTATACAAGCATGCCATTTTCAACCATTAGTTTCACTCCAAGACAACCCTTCAAAATAAATAACTTGATGCCACAGTTTGGTCAAAATAAACACTTTTGGCGATTTCAATATTTGACAATGTTTCGTGTGGCGAAAAGCCACCAAACATTGGCTGAAATACATGACTTACAGCAAAGGATTGATGTTTGATTGCTTTGCAGATGTTCAGAGCGGCATCACATCAGTGATCAGTTTGTCGTGTCAATCAAAGCTCCGGTTTCGTGGTTGTAAACTGAAAGTATCAGCTGATGATGCTGCCGCGTTACCACAAATACTTGTGTGAACTATAAGCAAACAGTGTCACCAAATCATGAATAATTTGCATTTGTTGAAACATGCGAGTGCCTCTGCGGCAAGATGAATAATTCAGTCAAATCTTGTTGACTTAAACAAATTCTGCGATACTGAAAATGTGTAATTACATTTAGCAGCACAAGCACAGCAGCCTTAAAAGTTTGAGTGGAAACTCCAGACAATGAGAAAGATTGTGCAGCCCGTTTCTATTGATTTGTCCAAAGTTTTTATGCCGTAGATAATGCATGATTGAAGATTGATCGATGTAGGAGCAAATCAAAGATGTATATCAGAACAAAATGTCAGTTGGATTGAGAATTATCTGTCAAGCAGATCACAGAGCATGCAGGCAGGTGGTTTTTAACTCAAATGTTCTTCGGATCATTCCTGACAGCGTGTTCATGCCTGACTGATACATTAAGCTGAACAAATAAAAATATTGCAGCTTGTGAGAATCTTGTTTGTAATAACGTTGCCTGTGGATTATAAATCCCAAATGAAACCGCTGGTAACGTTCACGATAACTTTCCTATCATTAGTTCATCAATGAACAGCCTATTTTTTATTTTTTTGTTGTTGCCTAATCAATTTTCAATCTAAGCCCGCGTGTTGCGATCAATTGAACTGACAAACGAAACAAACCTATCGCTTTCATATCGTGAAAACACCATATTTCCCGTCGTCGCTGTGATATTTTGGTGTTGGTGAGCAGCCACTTCATGCCATAATACTCGTAACCAATTACAAATCGTCCAATCACTCCAAAGATAATGCAGCAAAGTTGGCGTTCGCAACTGCTCAGGATAGCTGAAGACAAATTTCACGCTAGGTTAACGCTGGCCAATTGCATGCCACTTTCAATTAAGTTCATTTTCTCCTCATACAAAGTGCACAATTGAGATATTTCAAGGGATTTTTAAGCTTACTGCGCAGTGACTTTCATATCTTGATTCAAACTGGGCTGTGACAGGAGAGGTTAGTCTACTCTGAACACTTCACGGTGATTGAAATCAAATTAGCTATTTGCTTACATGCTTACGCTCGCAGATTACATGTTTAGCATTCAGTTAGTATTTGTAGTTGTGGCAAAACAACTGTCTGAAATGCAATTAGCTTCATGGCGCAGGGAGATGTATGTAAAGTGTTTCGGCATGAATAGACTCGATTCCCGTTGTCCAGTGCAATTATCTGCTGAGGGGAAAGTGGCAAACCGAGTGGCAATTTGGGCCCAGCTCACTCACACTGTACTGTTATGATTACCTTTATAGTCCCCATTGATTTCCAGATGACATTATGACTCGTAATTTTCACAAGCAATCTCCCTGAAAGGAAGCTTGTTGTTCATTTCAAAGTCATGATTTCAATTCTCTCACTGTGGGTATATTGTATTCTTTTTTTTTTTCCTGCTCTCTCATCTTTCACTCTCCTCACTCTGCTGTCCAACCCTCTCCCTCGCGCACACATGCACAAACAGATGGGAATTTCTCAGAAATTAAAATCCCATTTTTGGCTCCAGTTCAAAACTTTTCTCTTTTTTTTTTTACTCCCCCCTCCTCCAAAGATTCTGGCACAGAAATGGGAAATTCACTATGGAATAAGCTGATTGAGCACACGAGTGCACATATTTACCCTGAGCCGTTTTCCTCTAACAAGATGAGAGGTGTTCTTCCTCTCAGGTTTGATGTGATACAGGTATGAGTGTTGCCTTCATAAGACAAGTGCACCGTAATATCCCTCCAGGTGCCTATGTATGTAGGCACAAACACCTTTTGGAAAACGGTATCAGAGGAAGTAATGGAGAAGGGGCAAAGGGTCAGTCAATTTGAAGACAGAGTAATGCACATGAGTATTTAATGTGCCACTTTTCTAAAACATTCCGCTTATCTTATGTTTAATAGACAGCCTTGTTCATAACATGCAAGATAGGAGACAGGGTTTGGGTGATAACCTCCATCTCTCGGCCCTCTTATAATCAAAGTCACACACCACTGGCAGTGTTGCACTTGCAGCGCGATTCGCTTCTTGATAGCCCACCATCCCTCTAGCAATTACAGTTCTGACAGCTCCACTAAGACACGCTTTCCCGCTATAATTACAACTGGCGTATTTATCCAGGATGAGTGTGTGTGTGTGCGCACGCGAATGTGTGTGTGCAAATGCGCCAGGCCAAGGGACTTTAGACTTGTAATAATGATCATTGGGGAACCTGATCGTCTAACAGGGTGCCGTGTTTTTGTTAAATAGAAAGGGAGATCCCCATTATGTTTCCTTCACTTCTGCAAGCAAAGTGAAACGTTACTAAAGTACTCGTAAGCCTGCATCCGCTAATATAGACTGAGTGATGGCAGAGGTTTTTCTTTTTTCCCCAACTTGGTTAAATTTTCCTGTTGATGAATAAAATTTGACAGAAACCAGAGCATGATGAAGACAGAAGGCTTGACTGGACTGATGAGGGTCAAGCGTTTGCTTCAGAGAAGGAAAGAAAACTTGCAGAAAACTGCCTCCTGTGATTGAAATATGTGACGAGATAACGAAGACGGACCGCTTCTGGGTAAATTGGGGAGGTCCCTCCACTTTCCCTCACTTGCGACCCTGTCTGATGAGATCACATTTTGGGCTGATGATTCTGCCAGTCCCCTCCAGCAAAAGCTGTGATTGGTTTAAATTTACTCAAGTCATTTACAACTGCTCCAGAGAGCTCAACTGAGTTATTTTTTCTGCAGGCCCCAACATTAAAGTCACTCAAATATGCATACTTATCAAGATTATTCCATTCTTACCATTAGAAATGATTTGCAACAAGATTTGTTGATGATTTCCGCGCTTTCCTCAAGGTTTTAGCACCGTTTCCCTGTGCTGTTGATATGACCACTTTGTCACAATGAGCACTGAGAGAGTTGGTACTGTTCTAACAAAACTCTCTCTCAAAGCCCACTCGCAGCTGGAGATTTATATTTACATTTGCCAAGCTTGTAAGTATTAAGCACACCATTGACAGAAAGCTGACAACTAGAAAAGTAGAAATGGATGGGACTTTGACTTTGCAATTTCTCTGCTGCTATTTTCGTTACAACGCTGTCTGCATCACAACAACAAATTACGGTGGTGCATTTTGTGTTGGGGGGGCTGGCTTTTTTCCCCCTCTGACTGGCTGTCACTGCGGTTTTACATCAGGCATCATAGCCTCTTCTCATTAAAACTCTCTTTTTAGACACATGGGCCTGAAAGCCATCCAAACAGAGCATGTTTTGACCCTTTTACATTCCTTTTTCTTCATGTGGCACTGAGACAGGCAGACAACTAGTCTGCAGCTGCTGCACGATTGACAAGGTAATTTCAGATGCTTTACTGAGGGACTCTGCTGTATTTTCTCGCCGCAGAAAAATATGAGCATATACATTTATTTGAGATTTTTCTAATCCCCACAATGTCTGTCTCAGAGCTCAATCCTACAGACTGGCTCTAATGCAGCGTTTCAGTCTCAATTACATTTAATGGATGGATTAGAGATCAAGCCTATTCAGTTCGCATGTTATGCAGTTGAGCTTGTAAATTGGTTTGGAACTGCAGGTTTTCTTGAGAACAGCCACTGAAGTACACTCGGTTTGACTGGCAAAACAGGCAACGTTTGCCTTTCCCTAAATTCCCAGTTAGCCTTGTAGTAAGTAAGGTGGAAAAATCGACATGTCCTGCATCCCTGCACAACATGTCTTACTGCTTTTCCTTCGCTTCCACGTTCCTCCAGTGAGTTACATAAAAATTCCACTACTGGCAAAGGGTTTCACAAGAGTAGGAAGGACACGGGTTTCAATTTAGCATCTGTGCCTCAAAAGCCAAAGTAAAAATTATCATCGAGGGTACTGAGGATCAAACAGTCCTGCTGGATTCATCCAACATACATTTAAGGTGCTATTTACAGCTCTAATCACATGATCAGTCAGATCTCTTGTACTCGCTCCTCACCCAGCTGTTGAAGGAAAGCTGCATAACAACTGCTGATATTTAGTGGTCATGTTGGAGATAGTAGCCATCTTAAATGAAGCCCACACAGAAACCGATGTTAAAAAGTTCAGCAATCCAGCTCCAGAGTTCAGTGACCTGCTGCAGGAGCCAAACCAAAACTAACTCAACACTGTTTTTCATCTTTATAACAGCTGAAGACTCTGACCACTTAGTCACCTTTTGCAACCACTTTGGAGACCTTATTTGAAGATATTTTACAACTAGATGCACCAAATGGAAAAATATCCAATTTTCTTGAGGAAGTTAATAAGCACAAAGAAAGGCAGTTTATCATCTTACCAATCTTTGATAATAAACTCAACATGTAAGTTAGTTCACTGACGCTGTCGCCTCTACTCATAACAGCAACACTTTATCATCAGTGCCATACATACTGATGTGAGTAGCTATGCAAGTCATCCTCATGCTGAACAACCAGCTCCATTTGACATCTCTGAATAAGCAACTCCTGATTAACAAGAATCTTGATGCTCAGCTTTTCTGCAGTGACAGAAAAAGTACAAAAACACCTAAGTAAGCATAAAAACACTGATAACAAACATCCACAACTGGGGGGGGGGGGGGGGGGGGGGGCTGACAAAAACAACTGACATCATTTCTCAAGGAAGCATTTTATCAGTGCTGCAACATTTTGCACATCAGATCAAAATGAAAAGGTTGGCTGATGAACAGGTTTGCTCTCATTCATTAGGTAACATGGTGAGAAACATGCAGCAGGACATGCGAGAAGGTCCTCCATCTACAAACGGACTGAAAACACACATTACTCACTTTGTCTTTTCTAATCGGCCTTTTTTTTTTTCTCCGATTCATCACAGTCGAGGCAGTGAGGAATGCCAACTTGCTTCGTGTTTGCAAATGCCACATGAATCAAGCAGAAATTTCAAAACGTGATTTATGAACAGATCCTATAGAGGAATGCCACATTGTTCACAAGATGCAGCAATCCTTTAATTTCTTTCATTCTGTGGTGGGAGAGAGGGTGTTATCATTCTAATACAAGTAATTAAAACATCACTCTGCGTATGCCTAGGAACTGCTGTCTTTTACTTTTTTTTGCCTCTGCACAGGGTCTCCAAAGCATCAGCACATTACAAACCAATTTCCCTATATCAGCTTATATTCACATTTGATTCTGTCGCAGTGCTGATGGGAGTTGGAACACGGGTCTCTGTACACAGGAATCTAAATAACGTTATGAAGCCCAGCACAGACCTAATTTATAATCCAATGCCTTGGCTGAATTCCATTACGAGTTCTCCCTTTCTTTATTTGTGGGAAATAAGGAAAAACTGAGATTATAAAAATGGCTTCGACATGCAGTATACTGCTTGAAAACGGTAAGTCCAATGTAAAAGCTCCTGTGTGCACAAAAGGTAACTGAAGACAAGGTTTTATAAATCATCTTCCCTTTGGGGACAGCAACAATGTATCAGCTTTGCTTGCTGAACTTTTATCATAGGAAATTGATACTTGCTACCCATAGGTCCAATTTTGAGCAAAGGTCCAACTGCCTCAATGTAAGATGTTGAGGGTTTGTGTGGAGAAAAGCTAAAATGACATGTTCCTCCATGTTGCACCAACGGAACTGATGAGGCAAGCAACACAAATCAATTTCGCCATAAGAAGCCGCCTTTATCCAAGCACTTGCAAAACAAATTGACATCTGGAGCAAAACTGTGGAAACAATTACTGAACAGAGGCGACGAGCAGCGTTTTCTACTCTCTACATTTAACTTTGCAAAAAAGTTACTACACAGACTGAGGTGTCACAAAGAGAATGTCAGGATGGTGATTTGGGCGACAGCAGTCCCTGCACGGTGCATGGAAACCTTGAAACATCTGGAGAATCCCTTGGTGAGCGGCTGGCAGCCGGGCTGGGAGAAGATGTCAGACCTGAGTGACATGCAAATGTATGGCCTCTAGCCCGTCCGATGCGACAAGGATGAGCTTTATCATTAATCAGAGGATCCTGCGAGCCAGAGGGTGCTACTGCCGCCAAGTGTTTCCCTCCATGGCTCTCAAACATACAAATCACAGCCTGAAATGCACAATGTATATTAATTGACATCCTGCATATCATTCCTGTTGTTTTCAGTCACAATTCCAGTCTGAAACTTTCTGATAATTGGTCCAAATGACCAGAACTGACAAATACTAATGCAGTCTTCTGCTGCAACCACAAAATATGATCTATTCTCTTTCTAATATCAGGCAAAAAACAAGAAGCTGGAGACTGTATATCATCATTACGGAGCTACAACTACTATACACAGGGGCGAATGAAAAAGAGGTACCTGTCACGTATTCTTGAGTAAAGCCTATTTAATTACTTATCAAATAGCCTTCAATGTCAACAGACTAAATCTGTTTCATAAATGTGCAAGTAACAATTTTTGACTTTTTCCACTTCCCAAGGGGAGGAAAATCAATTTTAATCTAAAGTCCTCAAGCCATTCCATATGTATGCCCCAGTACAGCATACTGTACATCATCTGAGGCAATAAATGGCTGTGTGACAGATGAGTGTGGAGGGCGAAAAAAAACATAATTGAAGTTGTTGTTTGCATTGCTTAGTGAGGCACTTTCTGCTGAGTGGTGCCAGAGTCGTGTTATATTGTATTGTCAACATTCCTAATGAGTTGCTCCTATAATTTAGGAGCTCGGCAGCTGATGAGAGATGGATGAATAAGAGGCAAAAATCTTTGTGTTCCCTGTCAGCCATGTTGCTGCTGGATGATTGCAGTAACTGCACCCCCTTCGCTCTGAGAGAAGCCACTTGTCTTGATGCGTTCCTGTACATGTTAGTCACTCTGAAAGCTCTCCACAGCGCTCGACTTATATATAGGGCTGTTATGCAAATATGAGAATGCTAATGCCCCTTTTTGGAGAGCGCTCTCTGCGTGCATGACACTGGGGTTGCTTTTTCTTAATTCAGCTCAGATTGCATTTTCTGACCCTTAATCCTGACAATGGCATTCAGAAGGAGGATTTCACATCCAGTTAAAAGGCGTATATGTTAATGCAGACTATGAATTTGTTTATTTCTGTCTAAATGCTAAAGGGGCTGACTCCTTTCATCGCCTGTTGGACTGTTGGCAGGCAAAATCCCAACAAATTAGTTGGAATGACAACTCTGCCTTAAGCGGTGGAAGTAGCTTGTTTGAGGCCACCATCTACAGACTAATCTATTTATCACACTTGGCATTAACTTGACCAAACAGCTCAGACCAGTGCATCAAAACATTTGTTGGTTGTTATGTATTGAATCACTGCGTAACAAAGCTTTTTTACATTTTCATTTTTTCCATCCCTTGGTGATAGAAAGTCAGGCATGTTTATACATGAAATGCCCAGAGAATATTTGCTCTGAAGGGTTTCCTCCGTGAATCACAATGGCCTTCTTAGGGAGGCGGGGGAGAAGAGGGAGAGAGAGGAGAAGATGGACAAATCTGCTTACTTTGGAGCTTATTGAGCAGAATGAGTCATGCACAGAGATGAAACGTGACTGCAAAGCAAAAGGTAAGGAAAGCCAGAAAAGAACAGAGGAGCGCGGAGATGAGACGCGGAGGGTACGGGGAGGTGAGACAGAAAGAAGAGAAACATAGACATGAGGAAACAAAAAGGGAAGTACGAGAGGGAGCATGAATATAGACACGAAGGCACAAATGTGAACATGCATGTGTGAGGGACATGTGGGAGAGATGAGTGAAAGAATGGAGGGACAGCAACATTAAAGGCCAGATGAAATTAGTTCCATCAGGCCACTCTGATTGTTCTTTTTATAGTGTGACCTGCCGTCAGGGGAGCTGATGCCTCCTGGGACTGTCACAGCCAGGGTTGCTGACACACAGCACTTTCAATATCACTGACTGAATTGTTCAAGGTGTCACTATTGATAGCGGCGACAGAGCGCACAGAAAAGCAGCCAGCCTTCACATTTTGTTTTTCGCTCCCTACGTCTCTGCCTCCCCTGCTTTCGCGACTGCTCCGTCTGCCGTGGCCGCAGTAATTGTTTTCTCTCAGTTTTAAGAAGAATTGTAAAGTCGAGCAACGGGAAGAAGACAATCAGAGAGGCTGGTGTTCTCTCTCGAGCTTTTTATGACTGAGCAGTGTCAGTGTGCCTTCCTCTACCTCCTTCATTCAAAGTCATGACCCGAGTGTGGCAAACCTCAAGCCTGCATTGGATTTCCTCTCATTCAGAAGGAACAATGCAAAGGGGTTTCCAGGCTACTTGAACATTAATGACTCAGGGGCCTTTAATTGTCAGTGGGACCAAGGCTCAGTCACAATAGACCAGGGACAGGGAGCTCTTTTTAATGCTATCGATTATTTATCCTGACCTTCAGCCATGAAAAGAGGAAAAGGCAGGAGTGAAAGAGAATGTTTCCTGAGCAACAGAACACCTCTGTCTCTCCGTTTCTCCATCTTTTATCCATCACTACCCCCCCCCCCCCCTCCACCCCAACCCTCCCTCCTCTGATTTATCCTGTCCTTAAGCCCAGCTGCCTCTCCCTTTCCACTTCCCACTGTAGTCTTTAAAGCTCGTCCAAAAGAGTAATCCCCATAACTAAAGCAAAAAAGTCCAATTCTAACAGGATAAGATAGCCAAAGCACTGGCCTGATAGCAAACAACCACCTCTCTCTTTCAGCGAGGGATTATCATGCTCATGGAAATGAACATGAGTTCATATTTCCGGAATAGAAACTATCAAATGTGCCACTGAACTCTGGTGAGCCCCGTTCAGGAAAAGGAACCATCGCCCATCCAATTTCCATAATGACAAGAAATTTCCTGAACTTAATTATTCAAGTATGTTGTTCAATAACCTCTACAATTTAAATTGAGGTTTCATATTTGGAAAAAGGCCGGCAATATCATGTTAAGGGCTTCAAGAATGATTGTGTTAACCGTGTGATTAAGAAAAGGTAAATCCATGGACCATCAGGGGAATTACAAAAGGAGAAAGGTAAGTTTCAAAGCCAGCAGTTAAGCTTGTTGACACATTTTAATCTAAGAAAGCCAGACGTGTGCCTCCCAACCCATGACTTTGTGGGGAGATGTAAAGGCTGGAGTGTGCTTGAAACAGATGTCAGGCTCTTTTTTCTCCATCCCTCAGAGTGTGATATGGATGCCATCAACATCACTGGCGGCATTCATAACAGCATTATTGTACCTGGGCTCAGCTCAATTGGAATTCACAGCCACGCCATGCTGTTAGGGCTCTATCTTAAAACCGGCACCTGTCTACATATGGAAAATAAGCTCGTTACCTGCTGAAGGGATATGAGGAACCCCGCTGGCTCACTGCAAACTCACCTTGAGGGCCGAATAGCCTTTTTGGGAAACAAAGTCTCGATATTTTCTGGAAAACAAGGGACATGCAATTGATCTTTAATCTGCATAATCTATTTGTGATCACGTGTGATTACCTGGTTACTTTTCACCTCAAGTTAATCTTATCTGACCAAAAACATAAAATATTTCTGAATTAGAGAGTTAAGTGCGCTGTATTTGATTAAAAAACTCACAGAGACACAACCTCACAAGAGAAACACTGTTGTGTTTTGCTATTACAAAGTCAAATAATTGTCTTTTAACTAGATACAAAGGGAAGCTATAAGCCTTAGAGAGAATAACAAAAATAGCTCCAGCACTCTGGTAAACAGAATAATAATTATAGTAGGCAACACATAGAATATTTCAGTGAGACAGAGAGTGGCTAAAGTGTAACACTGTACGAGTCTACATCTAACACTGGCATCTGTGTTCACCAGAATTGGCTGTAGCCCCTCAAAATCAATTAAAAAACTGTTGTAAAACAATCCTCAAATCAACAACTAAATAAGGATCTTGTCAATTAGTAGAAAGTGATCGAAGCTCATGTTTCTTGCATGTCGGTATGGTTAGGACAGTTCCTGCCCAACTGCCACAGTGGCCTGAGAGTTTCATTATGTACCAACTACAATGTCCAACACAGTGATATAACCTTATGGCAGGGGCAACAACCCAAGAAATACCAATAGCATTCTGTTCAGAATTTCATTTCAGAGACCACAAAATCCAAAGAAGTAATATTTCAGGTAAACTGAAGTTGAACTGAAGTGTTTGGGGGCCAGAGACATCGACGTGGGATGCATAATGGCAAACACTTGCAAGTAAAGTAAATAAAATGCTCCTCGGGGTTAAAACAGTGTTGCTCCATCAGTAACACAGCATCACGCTCCTTTTCCAAAAAGCAGCACAGTTACCCTCAGTGCACAGAGGACATCGACAGACCATATAGTTGTATATTTTCTAAGCGGTAAAAGAGTGACAAAGAACAACGATTTCAGTAAATGTAAAGGAGAAATGCTTGTTTCTTTAGATCACCTGTGTGAAACATGTCAGTGAGTAAACATGTTTTTGTTAAAACTTATTTCAGGGCTGTGCTCACTATTGCAGCACACGCCAAGAAAAAGAAAAAAAAAACAACTGGTATGTTGCCAGATGTCTCGGGCACAAATAAAGGCGGCAATAAATGCTGCTTGTGATTACTGCAAAATTATGACTTTTCCCACCAAACACAACAGCCAGAATCAGAGGCATAAAACTAAATGTGGAAATAATTCAAGGAAACACAACAATATATATATATATATATATATATATATATATATATATATATATATATATATATATATTGTGCATTGCCATTCTGTCTACTAATACAGAGCTATAATTTAAGTAGTAAATAATTGCAAAACTGTATGCATGTGCACATGGTCGATTCCCACTCTCATCTTTGGCCACAGATGTAATTTCCATAAATAAACAACGTTGTAGCTCAAAGTAATTTGGCATGAACACAAAAGCAAAGAAGAGGTGTTTTAGTGAATGTAAAGTTGAGACAGTCATTGGAGAGGTGATGCCAGAGCAGCCATCATTATGCACTACCCATTACGCACGACTGCAACTACATAATCAAAAACTAAATTGATATTCATTCATCAATCACAGCTCTATTTAAATTAGGCTAATTTCTTAAATTACAAATTGTTCATGTTGATGTGTGTACACATCCTTTATTAATCTAATCCGTGATGTTCACGCTTTTTGTTGGTTTATTCTTGGAGGCTTGAGAGAAATTACAAGCAAACCTGTGCTGGCAAGCTTACACTACAATGCACAATATCTTACAATACAGCCAAATAACTCTCCAAATCCCATTCAGACTGTCAGTGTTGTGGCTATTCATGAATATGTCCCAGAATTCAGTCTCAAAATATTTTGGATCCTAATCATTTCATGATGTAATACTTTTCTTTTTTCTCAAACTTAAGCGTAGGAACAGATGATAAATTGAATCCGTATCAATCATTTCTGAGTAAAACCCTGTTGAGGATCAGTCAAGATTTCTCTGAAAGCGTCTCCCAGCTTGTTCTATAATCAAAAAGCAATTCCGAATCTCAACTATTACACAGGAGCTTATGCAGCGCACATCATCGTACGGTTTAAGCTATACATAAATATTGTGGCCGTAAAAGCAGATAAGCAATAGGCTTGCCTGAGGGAGATAGTAGAGGTCAGTCCCCTTGTCCATTCATGTTCTCCTCTTCCTTCCCTGCTGGTCTGCTAATTATAAGATTCACATATAATCCTGCATAAAGCGACAATCTCCCAGATCTGAAATATTTATACTGCAGAACTGTGTGTGTATGTGTGAGGGGGTCCATAGTGGCTTATGGAATCTCAGGGTCACACTTAAACTTTTACATGGACTTAATCAAATATGGTCAGCTCACCTGCAGTGTTTGAGTGTGAGGTGACTGGTATAGTGTGGAATCACTGGCAAGGGTGGAGGGTGGGAGCCCAGTGGGTGTTTAACCCCCAGCGGGACAGGTTAACAGAGTAACAAACCCTGAAGGTCAATTATTCCAACTCATTTGTTTGTTTAGGGCTGAGTGGTGCTGCTTTATCAAGGCTAGCATTGACATATTTGGATATTTGCCCTCTTAACTGCCCGTGAAAGGTAGTTTTCTCTCAACAATTGATTGAACACACACCTGCGCCTACTGAGGACATGCTGATTACTCAAAAACAGTTGGCCCATCCTCATAAGAGGACTGCAGTTTGAGATAATTCATCAGAAGGGGTCCATTGTCTTTCACACAAAGAAGGATAACTGTCCGGTTGCTGCCAGCGAAGACCCGGGTCCACCAGTTAATTGCACGTTGTTCTAATTAGAGGTGACAGAGAGGAAGGTCTCGCCCCCTATAAACCTTGTCAGTGGAGAGCTGTCGGTCAGAGCATAGCAAAGGGGTGGAACCATAACTTGGCAGTTACTGGCATGATGGGCAAAAATCAGCTCCGTTGTGATGAGTTCGACATTGACCTGCATGCTCATCTCCAATCAAACATCTGCTGCTGATGCAGGCACCGACGAGAGGTGCTGGGGCGGAGCTGAATGAAACCTGCATCAGTTATGGCTGAAGAACACGATGGCCGACATTAATGAACGGCTGTTCAATTAGAGGTCACCTGGACACGTCCCATTGTCATGTACATGCCAGATTCAATTTCCTGATTGCCTGAACGTGTCCTCTCCGCTCTATAGTCGGAGTAGAGTGACACGTGTGCAGTTCACTTCATCAAAGAGAGGAAAGTACTGAAAAGTTCTCATTCTGTCAATGCATCTTGTCTCGAATCTTTTTCATGCCAACACATGAAATGGTTGGGAAGAGCATATTGCTTTTGATGATGAAAGGGTTATTTATTGCGATAGCAGTTTCAAGACACACGTGATGCAGCAAGAAGCAACAAATACTAACAAAGGTGATTTCCGTGCTCATGTTTCTCTGCCAATGTTGAAACGACAAAAAGGCAATTTCACATATAACATGACACAATCGGGAAAATAATCAAACATCTCCCATTGTGATTAGGCTGTGATTAGAAAAAGCTCAAATAAAGCATGGGGCAAACTACAGTGAATAAACTTAAAGAAGGACAACAGGTACTTGACTTTTCAGCTGAACAGCCATATCAATGTCTTAACTGTGCTAGATTCTAATTCGCTGGGGGTATTTTTCCTTCTTGTGGATCTCAAAACAAAAACACTAATTTGTATCCCATCCAGTGATCTGACTCTTGCTCTAAGATCATTGAAGTTTAGATTTATTTGCGCCTCTTATGTAGTGCATGTAGTCAACGTGAATACGTGTTCAACTTTTCCAAAGACACAATTTCCAAGAGAGCGCTCGCAAATCTTTCATCTTGTGCCTGCATGAGGGTACGCAGGAAAAACTAGGCTGCAGCAAACACGGTCACAGAAGCTGAGAACAGTGCAAGTGAAGCAAAAGCACTTCAAGTCCTCCGTTTCCACAAACCTGCAGCTGGATTCTGGCTTTTGAAATATTGACTATATCAAGTAAACACCACAGCATTTTTTTTTTTTGCAAATATTCAAATCAATCCCACAGTCACAGTGAAATCATATAAATTGCCATTTAACTCATATCTAAAAGACATTAAATGGTAGGATGCATTTCTGGTAATTGCTTTAAAAATAATAATGGCATTATACGGAGTCTTGAGCAGCCCCTCATTTCTTTACATATTGGTAAGGAAAATGGTAAATAGGTGCAGCAACTTAATGTAATATGTGCAAACACAAATGGAAACACAGTAAATAAGATAAAAACCGAGCTTTTTATATCAACAAACTTGAAAATCAATAAAAAAACATCGGTATCAGCACCTCTATTCTTCAACACAGCCTGACACCCTCTTTGACAAGTTTTCTTGTCATTTCTTTAAGTAGTCTTCAGGAATAGTTCTCCAGGCTTCTTAAAGGGCATTCCAAGGCTCTTCTTTGGATGTTGGCTGCCTTTTGTTCTGTGCGCTCTCAAGATGATCCCACACCGCTTCAAATATGTTGAGGTCTGGTCTCTGGGGAAGATTCATCACTCCATAAGACCTGCTGCCACTGATTTCTTTCTGTCATTCGACATACCTAAGCCTTTCCTCCCAGCTTCCCTTCCTGCAGAATGGCTTTCTGACAGCCACCCTTCCATGGAGACCATTTCTGATGAGGCTTCAGTGAGCAGTGAATGGATCAACTGAAGGTCCACGTGTATGTCTTATGTTCTGTGTTAGATCTTTGGTGGATTATTTCCTGTTTCTGTAGTCCATAACATTCAGAAATTGTTAATCTCCTGTAGATAGTTTTTTTTAGGCCTGGCCTTGACCACTCGCCAGTTTTCTTCAAATTTTTAAGGACACACAACACTGCCCTAAAAGATGTGGAAAGTTTTCAGCTAATAGCTCTTCAGGAATCCCCTCGTTAGTGCAAAAGTACTAATTTAAGTCCGTCAAACTGTGGTCTCTTTTGCATCTTTTGTAGACACAAGTACAGAAGTAAAAAAGTACCTAAAGACCTCCTTTAAAATGGATTCTTTGCAAAGCGGTTTGTCCTGCGTCGACACACATATGTTCATCCTTGACTTAGGAGGGAATTTCCCGTTTGAATGATTAATTGGTGGCTGTCATAATTCAGTTCTACTAAACAACCTGTTTTATTGCAGGGAGAAAACCGACTGTTACTATACTACATCTCAGTGTCTCTTGAGGCTACCAAGAATGAACTTGCACGTATTTCAGGCACTTGATAACATTGATTATCATCCTATCTGGGTTGTGTCGCAACTCTCTGCTTCTTCAATATTACTTGGTCTCACACCCTGGGATAAATCAGAGGAGGTGTTGTCAGTGACAACACAAACTATCGTCTCCACATTCTCCACTCCAGACTTGTGGAGATTCTTTGACACTGACAACCATATGACAGTGCTATGACAACCCGTTAGTAAGGTAATGTGTGAGTATGTGTGTCTGAACACTGGTAAGGTGGTGTTTGATGGAAAGATGATTGAGCGGACGGAACATGGCAAAAGACATGCAGCTCTACCTGCTGTCAGTTTGAGATGAGTGTGATGAAGTCGGTGCGTCTGCAAGCCGCTTGTTTTTCTCCCCGTATTTAACTCCTACCCGAGCACGCCCTCCTGTCCTTTCCCAGCTACGCTTCTCCTCCTCCTCCTCCTCACCTCGCCTTGTCCCAAAGCCCAGCACAATACATCAACGGGTGTCCAGACTGCCGCTCAGTAATAACTCTGCAATCTCTGGAGGAAATACTCTGTCACAATGCATGAGACAACATCTTTTTTTAATCAATTGAGCGAAACAAACAATGAACACGGACAAACACTGCCAACAACCACCAAAAACACGCCAAATGAAAAGTGATACACAAATGGAAAACTAAATTACCACAACAATCTATCGCGCTATTGATTCTGTATTGGGAACAAGTAACTGATGGGAGATTAATATGGTAGTGGGAGGACAGAAATAAAAAAGAAATAAACACCTAATCATTAAATTATGCCCATTCCAATTCTGCTCCTTTTTCATCAATTTCAATTATTGAAATCTGCCTTAAAGAATGAGTTACTTTACAACTAGACGGACCAATAGCGCCCATTGCTGCACGTTACATTAGTGGACTATGTAGAGAGCAAACGACTTTCATTTAGCTTTACAGCTGACTCGCTTTTATGTCTCTCTCAAAACTGTCCTCAGAGCCAAACGGTCACGTGGAAGACAATGAGAGTGGGGGAAGGGGGGATAAAGATAGATGTGAGGAGGGAGTATATCAGTCCACAAGCACAATGGCTATAATTAATCATCAGCTGTGTTTTTTCTTATCAGGAGATTATTTAGGAGAGGAGGGGATGAGAGATGAAAAAAGGTGAAAAGTGATTGTTCAGGAAAAGGTGCTCATGGGGTGTCAGGTGTGGCCGCAATGCAGGATCTGGAGGTAACAACACTTTAAACCATGTCAGCCGATGGGCAACTTAATAAGTCAATATTTCAGCCGCTGACAAACAGATTCAATGACTGACTGGGTATAGAGGTAGAGGGAATCCTCTTGCTGTCCATCTTGCTTGCAGCTGATTTCCTCTAAAGCAGTAGTTGGTTTCCATCGAGTGCAAATTTGAGGTGAACTTCTTTAATGTGGCTTCGAGTCAAGAGAAAATAAGCAGCATAGTGTTGTTAGCAGGTGGCGGCGAAAGCCATGTTGAGCGGTAATAGAAAATTAGGAATTTCTTTCTACTGGGTATTTAGTATTTACTACAAGTTTTGGCCATGTTTATTCTCAATAAACAGAGGCAGCTGATCTCTGAAACGGCCAATCTCGGCCATTTTATTTGCATTGCACATGACTACATGTAAAATCATGGCGCGATACGTGAAAAGACTCACAGTCACAGTCGACACAAGAAAATAGGTGAGTGCAAAGGTGAAATAAAGACTCTTAGGCATACACCCAGTGTACGTCAAACATATCACACAGCAATATGTTCCAAAAACAAGTTCAATCGCATGTATGATGTTTTTCCAGATGTCCATAGGCAATAATGCCTCCCCTCCATACCATCAGAGATGCACTTTCCATGCGGTGCTGATAACACGCTGGATGGTTCCTCTCCTTTTTAGTCTGGAGTCAATGATTTCCAAATCAAATTTTTGATTCATCTGACCACGATACAGTTTTCTACTTTGCCCAGCCAATTATAAATGAGCTTTGGTCCAGAGAATAATGTTCGGATATGGCTTCTTCTTTGCCTGATAGAACTTAGGAGTGATTTCTGGAAGAGATCCTGAGCCCATGCAGTGATTATCATGTCGGTTTTTAATGTGGTGCTGTCTGAGGGCCCAAAGATGACAGGCTTCCATTATCATTCCATTTCTAGCCGTGTCCCTTGTGCACGTTTCCAGAGTCTCTGAATCTTTTGATAGTATTGTTTACTGCAGAGGATGGAACTTTGAAAGACTTTGCACTCCACAATGTAGTTTCTTGCTGATCGCTGAATCTCTGCCCATCTTTACATCGGAGGGATTCTGCCTTTCTAAGGTGCTCTTTTTTTACCCACTGACTTGCTCCCAGTAAACCCAATGAGTCACGTGTTCCTCCAGCTCCTTATTTGCAGTACCACTTACTTTTCCAGCCGAGTTGCTCCTGTCCAAACTTCTCGAAGCCCTAAAATTCATGACGAGCCAACATTTTTCATGAAACAGCCCAATGTTTCATGCTCTACATTATATATGTTTTCCATATTCTGTCGTGAATAAAATTTTGGTTTGTGATATTTGCAAATCGTTGCATTTTTATTTCCATTTTGCACAGCGTTTCAACTTTTTTTGGGAAACTGGGTTGAAAATAAAGAAGAAGTTTTGTTTTGGGTACATCACTAATTAGTTGGATTTGGTGTTTCCATCTGCCTTTGTGCCACATAAAAGTCTCCATAAAAGTGTTTAAGTCAACAAAAGGTTTTTTCCTTTTGGCATAATTGAGACAGACTCAAACATTTCTTCAAACGCATCAAAAATTGTGGAATGGCACCAAACTAATACCGCACCTTGATATATACAGTGGATCAAATAATAAAATCACATTTTATCTTCTGTAAAACATACTATAACAGCATTAAATAACAAGTAAAAGCAAAAGATTTGCTTTTTTTTTTATTTTTAAAGTGCCTCTCCACCAGTCAAGTTTTTCACCTTAACAAAATGCCCACTCAATGTTTATATGTTACAAGACATATCAGCAAAATGTGTCCGCAGTGCAGCAGCGGCAGATTTCTGCACTGAATCTACAGAGCAGCACCCGGCTTACTCTTCAGAAAATCGCTCTCAGGTTCAAACGATTGCAGTCCAATTACCTCTTTATTAGAAGTGCTAAAAAAAGATTAGAGTAAACCAGTGGGTTCTAACTTTGGGTCCCCACCCACACAAAGGGTGGTGCCACACAGGGGTTGTTCAAGGCTTTTGCTCCACAGAGGTCCTAAAAATTTGATTAGCTCAAGTGCAAAATTTCAACACCTTTACTGGATCATCAAAAGTCTGTTTTGTTTTCTTTTTGAAGATGGTTAATGCCTCAGCTGTGGTGATACACTTGTTCACCTTCAAGCTGATTCAGTATCAAAGAAATCCTAATACTAAAATGACTAAAAACATAATCAAGAATGCAATTCCCGAGCCAAATCCTCAAAGAAGAAACATTTATTCTCGCACTGAAAAAAATTAAATCAATACGAAGCATAAAAAGAACCCGGAGAGCTGCTGATGAGTGCCTGCCACCTTGAAACTGACCTTTCAGCAGCTTTAATTTGTTTTTTTGTTTGTTTTTTTGTTTTTTTCAAGAGCAGGATTTACAACAGGATGTATCAAACAGCCAAGGTAGTAATGATCACAGTGGTGTAATCCTTTTGTGGTCACATTTCAAATCCACATAAACAGAAATTCTTCAGGGTGAAGGTAGGAGGTGTAAAGGCATTTGGGGGCAAGTGCATCTAATGAGCACTGCAGCAAAAATAAGTCCAGGTATCGCAGAAGGAGTGCCAAAACCTCTAAATAGTTTGGCTAGGTGGCGCTTGACTGTTTCACCATCAATATGGGATCAAGTACCCTCTCTAATGGCTCTTATATCGATGCCCTGCACTTACAGAGGCACCGAGCCTCCAAAATGTCAACAGCGGCATTTTATGTGCTAATGCCATATGGGTGCAGTGGGCTGGTAAAAAGCTTTTCCTCCTGCACTCTATGCTCAAATGCTAATACCTCGGCACTCTCTGGTCTGCTTCATTTTCAGTCCCCGTTATGCTAGATTAGCGGTTGGCGTCTCGCAGCAAGTGGCCAGCTTACGTTGATACTGGGGGAAGTAGATTGTAGGTGGCCATTCTGACTCAACCCCAACAGATTGGTCTGCTGTACAAAGCGAGAACAGACAGCACTCTGCCCAGTTTAGTTTCTGCATGGTAGCAAAGGGGAGTGGCCCATGAGCGAGCTGTGCAACATGTTTCACAAAAATGAAAAAGTATATATATGATACAACGACCTTATTCCACACCCAGAAATAGCAAAGTGGGCCTGGCACAGTGTTAGCGAGACATGCATGACAGCACCTGAGAAGTATGACAAAACAAAAGCTGCAGGAGACATCACTCAACCGCAGCTTCTGCATCTTGCTTTTCAAATTAATTTCTCTTGCTCATTTTGTCGAAAAGATTTCAATCTTTACATGCAAATTATGTGGCTGAAAAAAAACATGTTCAACAGCAGGTAATAATTATTATGTGCTCGTCTGAAAAAACTCCTGAACTGTTACATCATTTAAAGAAGGCTGCTTAAGGACTCTTCTATTTGTCGCCAGAAAGATCTGAAATCCAGGAACGTTGATGAAGATGGGCAGAGTGAGACTTGGTCTAATGGCTTTGCTCTTTGACAGGTGCGCACTCTCTTTGTTCCTCATCACACCCCATAACCCAACTGACGGCCATGACTCATTTTGTCACCCATCTCCCACACAAAGGCTGTCCTTGCCATTTTACCCTGTCAACTGACTCGCTCTAAATCTTTCTGTAAAGATGGGAATAGCGCTCAGGCTTTCCTCCCAGAATGGATTTGAAATTAGGTAGATAACCCCTGAAGCGCTTACTCTTTCTGCCATGCCTTGCACACTTGTCACGACCTGCAGGTGTGCCAACGCCTCCTCACTCCCCCCACTTGTACCCACATTCAGCCTGCGATGTGACAGGAACACAGTATACTGGCTCTCTGCAAATTGCAGAATCCAAAAAAAAAGAAAAAAAAACGCTGAGGCCTGAAGAACTGTTGTGTTTATCTGCTCCGAGATCTGCAGATGAGCTGACTGATCTAAAGCAAGCAGGGCTCGGGGCAAAAAGAGATTTCTAATCCTAAACAAATTCTCAAGCAATGCGGAACAGAAGAGCAGAGCTCCCTTATTTACATAGGGTGGTATCACAAACACAAAGCGACAGGGAGGCGGTTCAGGCAGGCAAAATGTCAACCATGTTTGAGTGACCTCATAATGCAGATTAACACTGACATAACCTGCCATTTAGACAGGAATGAGTAATCCTGCAGGTTAAGATTATTTGAATATCAACAGCTCGTAGGCCCATTCACACATTTATTAGGATGACCAATCCTTTTACAGGGGGGAGATTTCATTTTGTAATGCCTGAAAGCAAAGCTGAAATGTCAGTCTAGCTGTCAGTGAGATTTGATCAGTCAGGGAAGCGCTGTGCTAACATTCAAGCCTTATAAATTCCTTTTGTGGAGCAAGAATCAAAGACTGCCGAGTGGAAAACAAGCTGCATACTTTGTCAAGTCTAAGGTGATACATACAGAACATAATAAAGACATTAAATTCATTGGGCCCTTACCAGGTTCAAAAGAGGCAGGTATGTCAACATGCCGCCAAATTACACATTTCTATTTTGGTGCTGCTACAATTTCTGTTGCCAGTACAGACAGAAATGAGGTACAGCAGGCGACATGGGTGGGACAGTCAGCTTTGCTGCGCTCTACAATATTACAGTATATTATTCTGTGTGTGGATGATCAATGATCTGTTAACATTTAAATCACATATGCATGGTTTTATATGCACCAGTTTAGGCTTTTAGTTGAGGTTATTGCTTTTGTTTATTATGTCCTAATAAGTAAAACCTTCAATATATAGTTTACAGATCACAAACACTGGTGTGCAGTTTATCAATCACTAGCTTCTCTGGTGTTTTCCATCATGATCAACTACCATTTACTATATCGCCGTCACTATTTTGTTTATTCACAGAGATAACACATTTGCCATTAAATGATAAAGTATTCGGCGAGTATGCTTTGGGGAGTACATATCTGCATATCTATGCACAGAGAATGATTTGGAGTGAAAACAGGCCCATTCTGACTTTGGAGCTGAATTAATTAAAAAGAGAGAGAAAAAAAGAGAAAGAGTCTGATCTATACCAAATTAATTAAGCCCAGCTGAGTAAATGTAGTGAATGCTGGGGGAGCAAATGGGTAATCAAAGACAGTCTTAAATCACTAGTTGTTCTACAATATCCCCACGGTGAATACAAAGACAACTGGAAATTTAAACTTTTTCTTTTTTTTTTTTTTTTAAAAACATCATTTATTGCTCACCATTTGAAGCCAGCTGCCAGAGCAGACGCCCGATGGCTGTTACTGGTTCTGTTTGAGCCCACATCCTGGCAGGCCCCACGGTCACACCGAGATTAACAGCTTTGGCTTTCTTTATGAAAACAAATGTACTCGGGGAATACAGAGGAGCCAACCCTCTTTTAGAAAAAGAAAATGGAAGCAAAGACAACAGGCTATGAATAACATAGTAACCAGGCATTTATATCCAGCATACAGTGGTTATTATGTTGATGTGTATACTCTTATATAGATTTTGTTTCTCATGTTTTCCTTTGTGAGTTTCCGAACCACAGTATTTTTTTGTTGTTGTTGTTTCTTATTTACACTAATATATGCATATATATGCAAATAAAATGTCTTTTTCCATATGTTAGCACAATTTGAACACTATTTTGCAAAGCAAACTGTGCCTCTGTCTGTCCTTTAGGTGCTGTTGCGAAAACAGACAGAAGTCAAAGTCAGTCTGTACAAATACGCCAACATGTGTAGAGTTTCTCGTTGTAAACTGCAAACTTAAAGCTGAGAGAGGGGAAATGGCTTTCATAGCTGAGATCAACGCTCTGGTTCAGCTGGTTCGACTTAATGACTGAGGGAAAAAAAAGAAAACAAAGCCCCTTTTCCATTTACATGGAGGAGAGTCAGCTGGCAGTGTTTCCACGCCATAAGATCCTGGCTCAAGCTAACTGACATTCATGCTCTTGCTGAAGCTGGCATCAATTCCCCTTTAAACCTAAGTAAAGGTCCAGCCATGACGCAAGCCTGAGTATTTCAGGATGAATTGCGTGGGTTCCCAGAGAGCAACTGCATGAACACGATTCCTTCCTATTCCAGCATTCCAGCGGAGAAGTTATTTTGGGGCAATGCTTTACAAGGCATCGGGCTTAGCAGAGAGAAATATCACACAGTTGGAAGAGATGGGCGTGTGACACATTTCACGCTGTATGAGATACTGCAGCCAGGGTTCGGTGCTAAAGCGGCTCTATCCTAAATATAGCCGTAGCCGTGCTTTTGGCTGGAGAACAAGTCTAATTTTGAGGGTGTAATATTGTTACCCGTGTCTAAAAAAGAACAGCAACACAGCTTCCGACAAGTCAAAGTCTTCAGGAGTCATCCTTGACTGGCGGGATATTTACAAATCTCTAAAGCTACTTCTGTTTGCATTACTGCTTTATTCGGATATCTTTTATGATAAATTATATTTTTCTGGTACAGATGAACAACAACCAGATTTTGTGAAGATCTTTTCATTTTCTAATTCCAAGGCCATGGCAGAGTCCTTAATTTACAAAGCACACCTCATAAACTTGAGACAAAGAGAAAGGCAACCAATCCTGTGAAAAGAAAAAAAAAATGAACAAAAAGAGTTTTGTCTGTGGTTCACAGGCTACCAGTTTCCCGGTTTCCTGTTGCAATGTATTGTGCAAGCCTTGCATTTTCTTTGTTCCTGAGTTCTCTGTAAAATGATCCTGGCACACTACTGTTCCGGACCATCTCGAGCGATCCATTACTCAGCCATGCCAACTTCACCCTTTTTAAATCTTCGAGCTATGATTGCTTGTAGAACAGGTACACAAACAGAATGGTCCTCTTGTGTTCATCTGCTCACACGTACCTGCTTGAACCCTCTTGGAAAACACTGAAGTGCACGTCTCCAGGAAGTCTCACAATTAAAACATTTTGAAGCTGGTGTTCAAGGCTACAGGAACGGCCAGTGTGGATCACTTTTATGCAAAAATATACATATATTTGATTTTATCCTACAAATTTATTAAAATTTATTTGGCCCCAGGCCTTTTCAGACCTAAACCAATGGAGAGTCTGATTGTATTTAGACAAGGACAAATAGACGCAGTGCATTCACTGAAGCTCGTGCAATAATTAGCTCCCATCCGGCTTGAGAAAGGTGGACGGATGAGTGGTTAAAAGATTTTAGTTAATACCTTGAAAAAAAAGGAAAGTAACAGCCAAATGGGAAGCATGGAGACAGCTGCATGGAGCCCAACAATCCTGTTCAGTGGTTAGTGGGGAGCTAACATGAAGGGGAAGAGGTTGAAGTAAGGCTAACCTAAGTTATTTTTTCTCATCATCTGCGTGTGTTGCTGTGTGTGTGGGAGGGAGTGTGGTGAGGCCCGGTGCTCCACAGCTCGTTCTCCTAATCGTGTGGAAACTCTGAGTACTTACAGAAGCAATGAGGGACGTAATGAGAAAGTAATTTTTACTAATTTCAGCTAGCTCCGCTTCCATTCTGTATGATTTTGTGTGCCGTCTGAATCATTACGGGTAACATCTGCAACACTTCGCCATGCGTATGCCCTCAAGAAGGTGGTGGGGGGGTGGGAGAGGGTGATGATGTTGGGGAGGGGGGGACTACAAGCTGGCGAGCCAGTTTTGATGTGGCTCAGAAAGGAAAGTCTGCCAGTGCTGCCTCCTCTTGTCAGAATTCTTTCACATCAAGGTGTTTGTGGTCTGAGACAATGAAACCCTTTGCCTAGCCCCCCCCTCCCTCCCTTCTCCCAGCAAGTCTGTCGCCAAGCAGATGCTGCTAATCTCTGTTAGCAGAGCCGCACTAAACAGCTGACTACAGCCTTTAATCTGGTCCCAGCACAATCATTACCTCCGGAGCCAGGATGGGGATAGCTAACACAATTGCAGAGGAGTAAACAAATGAAACCCGATTTGTGTCCATTTGTCTGTCATTTCTCTGGCTTTCATGTAATCTTATTTGAATATTCGATGAGGAGCACAGGTAGCTATCATTTCATCAGGCTGCTATATGTTGCTTGGGCCAACAGGTTCTCAGTCTACTCGTTTGTCTACATCAAGTAAAAGCAATATTTTTATCTGTTTTTTATTGTTATGTGGCCCTGAGCTTCTTGTGTTCCTCATGCATTGCATCACCTTTGACCTCATAGAGATAAAAGAAGGAGCCTGAGCGTGGGGGTACATTTCCTTATGCACTTCCTTAAACATGGCTCCTTCTCATAAAGGCATCTAATGCCCCTGAAGCCCCTATAATGGGTTTACATAGAGTCATGTTTGCTTTATCATTGTCATGGTATGCCTGGACTGAACTGTGCTGCCCACCTCAGCTGACAAACACTCACAAATTCGTTTTGCGTGTCAGAGCTAGACAAGCTTATAATAAAACAAAGTATTTTTTCCCTCTTTTTGAATCCCAAGTCTCTGGTTTAGTTCCAGCTCTTACATAAAAGTCTGTGTTTTGACTCCTTTGCCGTGACAGCATAAGGGAACAGGTGCCTGTGAAATTTAAGTTGGGGGGGCTTCAGAGGCGTGGAAGGAAATGTGGAGAAGCCCAGCGCTGCAGATCGCAGATTACCTCTATACGGCACGAGGGCCGCTGGAGAGCTGAGGCAGCCCCCTGCCAGGTGCCCACAGGGAATGCGTTAGCAGCATCTCAACAATGACATCTGGACATTTTGTTCCTTGCTTCTCTGAGGGGGAAAAAAAAATGGACTTGTTTGGTGATCACAGGGGTTTTGATGCTTGCTGTGTTATCAGAAGATGCAGCGCTTTGCCATTATTGTGCCACTGCGCTTATTATAGATTCCATTAAGATGGCAGTTAAATTGGATGTCCCCATCAGCTCTGGAGCATGTTGTTTGTTTTAGAGAACTGGATGCTGAGTCACAGAAGTTTTATTAAGCCTTGCGGAAGATAACAGAGGAATTAAGGAAACAAACTGAGCAAGAGACTGCTGTTCTTCTTTCTTCCACCAGCTTTATTATGAAAATGAGCATTTAAAACACTGGTAAGTCATAATCTACTCTTATTTGAGACAGATTAGAGTAATTCAAACTATTTTTAGTTCAGTAGCTTGAGATATTAATGACTTCAGTTGGCCGTTGATGGCAGAAAGATGACTGATAAAAGATGGAATTGGGGCTACTTTAGTGATCTGAAAAGACAAGATTTTGAAAAGCTACTGCAAAAGAAGCATAGGAAATGCCCCATAAATAAATACTCCATAGCAAGTTTTAATGAGTTACACTAATAAGTTGGTCTACAAATTGTTTCAGTGTCTGTGGAGCACTTAGTTTTATGGCCTGCAAATATAATTGTGGTTTGCTGCAGCTGTTCTCATTACCTTTGGCTGCAGCGGGCAGTCATTTCCAGCGAATGTGGCACACACCCGTGCAGCACCAAAGATGGACAAACAGTCACCTGGTGAACATCGTGGGGCATTTAGTCACGAAGGCAGCAGATATTTCCCTCGAGAGTTGGCCATCGTGGAGTGAGAAGGAGCGCAATAACCGATTTTGTGTTTATTTCATTTAAATTGTTTCTGATTCCACTTCGTCTGTCATTCTTATGTACCACCACAATCAGGAAATATGTGAACATTCTAAATTCATCATGTGATGTTACAGTACAAATGGAGATACTTTTTTTATTGTATGTATCAGTTGTTTGATATAATAATGACTTGACATTCAACAGATCATCTGTAGTCTATCATGCATCTTTAAACTAATATAACAAAAATACAAATACTGTTACACATGAATTAACCTCTCCAGGACCACAGTAAGATGCAAATAATGTTCAAAAGGACACATGGCATGCAATAAGCAAATTAGAATTGGGAGTAAATATAAGGATGAATGACAGTGTTTGTTTTTCTTGCAAGAACCAATATTAAAGTAACCCTTGAGAATTTGGCAGTTATTTTGCTCTTTGGCACCCCCTACAGTTGTGGGATGTAGAAGCAGTTTTAAGGTTCACAAATATCTCGACAGCAGTGTGTGAGCACGCTGTAACAACATGTAAAACGGTCATAATTATATTCTATTAATGGTAATATCAAGTCACACACAGATTCATTGTCTTAATAATCCCACCGTATTTAAATCAAAACGACCTCATCCACAGAGATAAGGCACAGCCAGATGTTCCACATGTCTGATATTACTTTAAACTGATGCCCAAAAAAAATGTCAATCTTGCAAATTATTTCGATTTGGCAGCTGAAATAAGGCAGAGCAAAAAAATGACCTCCAACGTAATCTTCTTTAACATATAGGAAATTTCTCTCCATGAAATTCAATAGCACCCGTATGCAACAAATCCTGTTTCTTTCTGCCACAGCCACTTCAGGCTTTTAAGACATTTATTTTGGCGTAGCTGAGAAAGAGGCACATTTTAAATGAAAGATTAGTGCGACTGCGTTACATTATTGTGAGATTCCCCTCTCAGCTTAGGCTGATTTGTGAGCCTGTTCGGCGACGTTTCCGGCACACTCCCTTTGTAATGGATGTACTGGGCCTCGCATAGTTGTGCAGTAGAAGCAGTTCAATTAATACTGCACCACCATAAAATAACTATTGAAATGACAAACGGGTAAATGAATAAGCATTTGCCTCCGCAGGGGCAGGGAGGAGTGCGTGTCGGCTGAAATTTATGCTGGCAAATCGGGCGCTTTTTGGGGACAATGATGCTGTCAACTAAATATATCCAGCTGTCGCACACGAGAAGGGGCAGGTAAAAGAGGGACCCGTTACCTCTCTCAGCATCGACTGGTGATGGCTCATTTGAATATTTACAGCTGCATCCGCGGCAGAAGGAATGATCTCCTATCATTAGGCCACAGCCCTTCAATGCAACATAAAGATGCACCAGATAGCTTTGAAGGTAGCGTTCGCTGTGCTCGGTTATCACGCTCACTGTGAGGGACAGAAGGTGCCAGCTGAACCGAGCTGACCGTGCAGTGGGATGGAGAACGCCCTCCCACTCTTGTCAATATTCATTTCCAGCAGCATTGACAAAAACTGCGGGGATAAATATGCAAGAGGGCAGCGGAAGGAGGGAGAGCCAGAACTCCTGGTTTTAGTCAACAAGCCCGGAGAGCTCGCTGCATGTTGATTAAACACTCCAGTGCAGAATGACTAAGTCATGTCTGACAACTGCGGGGTGAATAAGAGTTTTTAATTTACACCCTGCCACATCCAGGAGGTTGTCTAGTCTTAGTCACAGCTGCTGTTTTTACTCACTAATTGGACTAAGAGGTTCTGGACTATCCAAAGCGGGTTATTTTTGGTATTGCGTGTCACTTCTTGTATTATTTGGTTGTGGTTGTCTAACATATCTCAGCAGGGCTTAATTTTAAGGGAACTGCTATCATGTGCTGGGGCTGGCAAGGGATGCAAATTCAAAGAGAAGTGATCTAGTTCAAGGTGAGCTGATCCGGAGCAGTAAAATTCCTTAAAATTGCGTTCACGTTTCCCTTTCAGATGTGGCTTGCAGGAAAATGGACACTGTCCAGAGTGTAGTTCACATGGGTTTCAATTAGTAGTGTCTACGTGAATTAAGAGGTTTAAAGTCATTGCTGTTCTAGTGGTGGTATTAACCTGGTGCTTCTCATTAGCCACCCCTGGCTGATAAAGAGAGTAAAGGGAGCAGTGGTGCAGACAGACACCTCTTGCTGACAACGGGTGACAGAGTGGATCAGACTGCCTCATGAATAGTAATGGCCGCCAACGTGTCCCACACTCCCCCATGTGAGAAGTGACGGATTCCTGTGTCAACAGGGCCCATGGCTAGGGAAAAAGGACTGACAACTGACTGAGATATTCTGAAGAGGGGAAGAATGGAGAGGAGAGGGAGGGAGGAAGAGAAAAAAAAATCCAGTCCTGACATGAAGGCTGCATCATAAGATTGTTTGTCAGTCAGAGCCGCATTCATTGCCTCCCTGAGAGTAAGTAAATAAACACTGTTTGCAGGGAAAGGAAGTAAGACTGGATTGTTACCCAGTGCCTTTGGGGTGCACAGAGAGGCGTTGGCGTGTCTCAATAAATCAGGCTGCGCAGGCACTCTTAATACACTCCCCAAACTATCGATAAGGAATAGCAGAGGCAAACTCTGCTTTTCTGAGGGGTGATGTCACTGATAACCTGGCGGGCACACACTCTTCCTGACTGACCAGGTCTTGGCCAATCAATACCAGCACAATGCCTAGCCTGACAAATGCACGGGTGAGCAGAATGTCAAATAAGCAAGAGTTGAACAAAGAAAAAATTTCTAATGGAGCCACGAGTGGCAGCACTAGCTGTGATGTCTTCTGCTGTAGACAGGAACTACCAAAAATTGTTCTGAGCAGAACAGCTGGACATCACATTCCACCCAAGTGTGCAGTCTCGAAATGCTCCCAATTGTCTGGATGAAGCTTTTCTTTTTATCAAAACCACTTTTTTTCCTATTTCCCACCAGAGAGTGGTGCAGAGAGATGGTATCTGAAATCTGAGCACAGCTGAGTCCATGAATTGCTCATTTTGTTCCTTCTGAACTCCTCTGGCCCTGGAAAGAGTTTAGGACTAGTTGGTGCAAAAAAAAAAAAAAAGGAAAAAAAAGGGGTGTGTAGGTTACACAGGCAGACACTAATCGAATATGTCTACTGAGGCCAATTACGGAAAACTCACGTGCAACGTGTCTTGGTCGTTTTTAAACACAGCAGCGCCAGACAACTGTTAGAAATCACTCCCTTTGTCAAACTAAGCCCTATTTCAACACAGCTTACATGTATTTCTCAGACCTAGGACAAAATCTATTCCTCAGCAACATTAGGAAACCATGACCAAATAATCCATTAAGGGAAAGTAAAAATCCATTCCTACATCATTGTGTCCTGCTGTTCCTGAGTGCCAAATACCAAACTTGCCTTGTGGCAAAGTTACTGATTAGCCTGTGCCATAAAAGTCCAGTCACTGTGGTGACATCTTTCAAATCAAAAGTCCACACGTCTGAGGTTCTGTCCATGTCTCAGATTATTCAACATTCAAATACATCTGAAGGTGTGCCCACCGACTTCTGTGATCTCTGGTTGGAGGAACATCTCCCCTCTCAGAGCTCAGTTGGTTTATCTAAGATCATCTTTTTAAAATTGACAAGCAACAGAAACAACAGGCACATCCTCAACTTGGGTCAACCGCTGCATCTCTCGTAAATGCAGCAAATGCAGCAAATAAAAAAGAAAAAACAAAGAGAGAGAGGAGCGGAGAGAACAACAGAGCTTCAATCATCTTTGTCAGTGGATTTTTACATTAAATAAACGGCTGGGAGAAAATGTCATGCTGACGAGTGCATTCTGTGCCTGTTTGTGTTGTTTCATGATTGTTTGCTTTGTAGATTTGGGGTGTGGAAGCACTCACACAGGCCCTGCTGACTAATGGTGTTCAGTTTTTTGGGGTTATCCCTATCACAGCCCCAAAATTTTTCTTATTGAACAAACATTAAATGAGAGTTTCAACTGACCACAACACGTGACATAAATACCGACTTTTTGCTCCTTGCATCCCTGAATGCCTGCTCTCCAAGACTCCAAGAAGTTTTGCACGTTTTATTAGGACTTTTGTGGATTTTTAAATTTTTTAGGATGGTTTAACAGGCAGAAGCTGGCATTTAATGGCCCCATCAGCACTCTTTATTCTACATGGCGTGCATAAGACGGTTCACTGACCTTTTATAGCTGCTTGACCTCAGCCCAATAGATCAGTATTTTTCACAAATGGCCATGCAGCAAACAGACACGAGGCATCCTTGCAGTCACACATGGCAAAAGAAGGACATGCTAATATTGTCTGTTTCTCAGTTCTCTGAATTGTATGACACAAATTGGTGGTTGGCGGGAACCTCGGGGGGGGGGGGGGGGGGGGGGGCTAGTTGGTAAAACTGCATCTTGGAAACAGATTTCCATCCAAGTTGGCATTTCAGGTGTGTTTTTAAGTAAGCAAAATGTTTGGGCAGATTCATCTTTATTTCTGGCAACATGTGCACTGCATTAAAACTGCCAGCTTCCTGCCTGCCAACAATAAAATGACATGCTCATGACATGGGTTTTGAAAACTTCGCCAGTTTTGCTCTATACAGGGCGACTCTGAAGACCAGTGAGCTGAAGCCAGCATGGAGATCTGCATGTGTTACATTCTCATCAGAAAAAAAGATTTTAGCGTTTTAAAAAAAGAAAAAAATATATATTGATAAATAGCAAAAGAATGTTTTAGAAAATCCCCTTAAATAACACAAACATGTCTTATATATCATGTGAAATGATTGGAAATGAAGAAATATTCATTTTTATAAAAACATTTTTTTCTTGAAGGCTAAAATAATCTGCTTTGAGTCCCTCTCTTTGCTCAAGAGGTCGAGTATTTATCCTAAAAATTGGATAGTCAGTGGTTCGATCCTCAGGTTCCACAGTCAGAGAGACAAAGTTAACATGACATTGTCCCCAATGCGTTCATCAGTGCGAGTGTGAATGTGTGTGTTAGAGAAAAGCCCTAATTGTGTAGAATCAGAAGTGCTGTGTGACTGAGTGTGTGTGTGTCTTGGACTGTAAAATGCTTTAAGAAGTCAACAAGACAAGAAAAGCACGACATAAATGTGGTCCATTTGCTTGCTAAAGACTGGCTACGTTCTATTAATCACCTTAAAATAAAGTGTGTTTAGAGAATCTAACAGGAAAAACATTGAGTTAAGACAGTTGAGACCCTGCAGATGAAATTTAACTTCCCTTATTGATTTATTTTGTTGTTCTGTGTGACAATTGTGCTGAAATGGTAGGTTTAAAGATGCTAACTGGCTATCATCCAACTATATTCTATACTATGTATGGGATTCGTATGGCAAAATGTGGTAGAATAAGCACGTTTCAAACGTTTTCATTCCACTTGTCTCCAAGAAGACTGCTATGAGGGCAGACTACCACACAATCTGAAAAACTGTCACAGAACGCCTGAAATGACGAGAACTCAAACTGGCACAAAAAGCCCCGTTTGAACATAACAGAGTGGAAAAGTGATTGGACCCATTTTCAAGTGTTTTTTTTGGGGTTGTTTTGTTTTTTTAAGATTACATTTGGGCACACACATTGTGTGTCAGAATAAAAGCTGCAGATAACATTTAGGCTTTAAGTTGATTGTTTTAAACCAGCAGAAATACACCAACACAGAACTCTCAACCATCGATCGTTTAATAAAGGCTACTTGGTTTCTTTTCATTTTCTCTCACATTGCAGCTATCATTTGTCAAAATCCAACTGTGCATGTGACTCAGGGAGATCTGAAATTTATAGATTAATGCTTGAATTTGTGATAGTAATGTTCAGATCATGGATAGCAATTCGACCCACTTATATTTGGCCTGTTGCTGGCCTGATGCTGACTCTCGCATCATATAAGCTGTGTTTATCTGAGGTGAGATTCAGTCGCAGGTGGTCTCTCTACTGTTATGTGAAGGAATAACCTAACGTAGGTGTGAACACTGCAACTGAGAGAAGCCTCGATTTCCATAGCATCAGATCGACCAAAGCTTGATCTCACAGCACAGTGTAGGACCTCTGTTTTGGACTGATGACTGAATATTTCATCATGTTTCTATTCCATCCGTCTTTTATCACAGACAGCTCCGCATTGCAGGCTCTTGCACCGACATATCTTTCTTGCCTAAACATCCTGTTGCAGGATGAATATGGCCAAAAATAAATAAATATTTTACAAAAGAAGCATAAATGTCAGCTTAAATCTGATTTCCAGACTATTGCTATCCAATCCGTAGCAGGTTTGGCCTCTCCTGCACACATTATACATACAGTTTGATCTTGTGCACACCTGCGATCCTCTTCTGCAGTGGGTGCGACAGGCTTCAGGTGTTTACAGTGATGAAGTGTGTGTCATTGATTGGTTTAGAAGGGTGTGAACAGTGCGGTTCGGGACTGAAGACAGCACACCTTATTGACAGATTTTTCACATCTCTCCAACTGACAGGGATGTCACTACCAAAAAGATCTCTTTTGAGAGAGAAACCACAGTTAATATTAGATCTCCCTCCCACTGGATTTTCCTTATCACACACAAAATGTGCAGCAAGGCTGACATATCATGGTGCTGTTTGTCAGACAGCCCTCAGATGGAAGTTTTTTTTTTTTTTCCTCCTGATCAAACTGAAATGAACCATATGTTCCAGCTATTTGTTGTCACAAATCCAGCCATTCTTCACATAGATGTGATGTCTGTCTTGTCCCAGCTGTCAAACTTCTACCAGTGGCAGAAATTTCTGTCCTAAAATGAATGATAAAGAACACTGCGACGGCTCCAAATTGATGCTATTTGGAAAATAAAATGGTCTCAATAGTTAAAGAGCTGCAGCTATTGAGTGATACTCTAATAAAGCCTGTGACAAACTGCACTGACGCACGCGCCATTAGATAATCTTTGACTCATTTTGCCTCCATATTTATGTTTCTAGTCATTTCGGTGAGCTGAATAGAAGCCAAATGTTCCTCTGAATTAGATTTTTACTGCAGAAAGAAAACCTTTAAGATCACATTAAAAGCAATGCCGAGACATCTGCTCAGTGGTGTCATTTATTATGAACCCGTAATGTGTTGGTTTTTTTATTTTTTATGCATAGTCCCATTTCCACATGAATCACAACACACATTCACTGTGGCCGAGTGTAGTTGTTTATAGAAAGGCTAAAAATTTCATGTGTGAGCTTGCTGCTCTTCTGTTGCAGGGACACACATCTGATGGCACACTGTGGGGACCTGCCTTCATTTAGGAGACTTAAAAAAAAAAACAAAGTTCCCACAATGAAAACCATTAAGGTTTGAGTTCGCGTTAAGTCACCAGGAATAGATTCCATCAGTGTCCTACAAACTGATGGAAACATGACAAGTTCTATGAGAGGGTGTGTGTGTACGTGCTTGTGAGTGTGTTGGCATAAAAGATAATGGGGGGGGGGTGTCATTGTGAATTCTGAAAAGCTGAGCGTGATTTCCAGCATCAATTATTCAAGTGTACAGCCTGTTTTTTGTAATCGCTCCCCTATTGTCCGCTAAACGTCCCAAATCACCACACAGTCGATGTAAAAGAAGAGCAAGTGCTCGCTCAGCAGGAAATTATGAGATCCGGCTTCCTCCGGTGCCATTTCGGGGCAATTTTCGAAGATATTATGATCCTCCAAACTTGATATGAAATCGAGGATCTGTTTTGAACAAAAATCAGCAACATCCTCTGAATACGTTGTCGACAGATGAGACATGAAGATGAGCTTTAAATCTTTTTAATCGCCGCACACAAAAAACAAACAAAAAAGGGGTTTGCTTCTGCAAACTTGCTCTCATACAAATGAGCCACGTTAATGGCTAAAGCTTTACATCACGCTCACAGTGCGAACTGTGAAGCTCGTACGCATTCGATCATCTGCACAAAAATATATATAAAAGCTGTGGCTGAAGGGTCATTCATTTTGCAGGTCAGAAAAATTAAAAAGTTGAACAAAAATCTAATTTAGACTTGATAATGGTGGTATTTGAAGGATAAGTGTTACCAAAGCTATTACAATTAACCTTAAGAATAATGTGGAGCAACCGGTGTCACGTTTCACTCTATATTTTCCATTCAAAGCCAAAAAAATAAGAAGTCAGTCTCTTGTAAAATCACATTACAGAAAGTTATTAGTATTCAACAGTCATTTCACTGGGACACTGAAACTTTGACCAGATGGTAGAACGAAAAGTCGGGGGATAAGAAAAGTCATTTGAATTTCTCCTCTTTTGACAAGTGCCTGTGAAAATTCCAAGACAATCCATCCAATAGTTGTTGAGATATTTTAGTCTGAGCATATGAGGAGGACCAGCTCTGCCACCTCTGACAAACATGACATGCAGTGACAATTAATGCAACTTGACACCAACTTCTGGGGGGGGCAATTAGTCTCAAAATGGTCATCAATGTGGATAACATGACCTAAAAATGTGCTCAGAGATTTGGGCAAACTCATGTTCCAGTCCACACACAAATATCAAGAAATCTAAAAGCATTTCAAACTGCCTTACAAATGCGCCCACGTTATTAAACTCTGTCTGAAAGACACATCTCTTCCCTTTTTCTTTTTAATTAACTAATTTTGGGCCAATTTCTCTCCATACAATTCCCACCATGAACTCTGAGACTATTGAATTTTGCACAAGAGGGTCCACTTTCAGCAGTAAATCTAATTTACCGTCTCTCTCGTTCTTTCCCTTCCTGGAGATGTAAACCACAAAAGACTGAGTACATCATAATGCCAGAATCATTTGTCAGAGAGTAACTCGGCAGCATCAATCCTCAGTTGTTCCATTTAATCACATTTAATCAATCACTTCTGCGATCACTTTTAATCTTGTCTTTTTGTCACCCACTTTATTTTGCAGTTGGATTTTGTCCACAGACAGTCAACAGTCGTATCATTTATTGTCTGGTTTACAGCATACACGGAGGTTGATGTGCTTTTCGGCGGAGGGGGGGTGGTTACTCCTCTCTGGGAGCTGGACGACTCCTGGTTAAGGAATCAATTTGACTGGACAGCCTTACAAATTGCATAAAGAGACAAACTTGTCCTTGGAGTGCGCCACCATTGATTGATGGCTCAACACACTTGCACCGTAAATCCTCCCGACAGAACGGAGACAAATCAGTCGTCCGCTTCAGCTCCCCACCCTCCTGCACTATTTACCTACCTCTAATATTGCTCCTCGCGCTGCCTCTTCTCGCACAAAATGCCACATGATTCAAATGCATTCGAAAACAAACTCAAATTTCTTTTAGCCTTTATGATTTGACACAAAATGTGCAAAGTGTGTTGGCAACACACAAACAGTCTTATCAGGCACTTTATATGTAAATTTGCAGTGAGAATTGAATGACAGCGCGTTTATGTTGCGAAACTCTTAGAAAAAAATTAAACCATCCTCTGTATTTGTAGACGAGATGAAGCCGAATGCTACGGTCCTTTTTTTTTTTTTCCTTGTTTAAATCACCATCCTGAACGATATCATCATCTTGTGATGTGAAAAACAAAGCACGCACTTTAAAGCCCCAAGTTAACAGCACATGAGAGATAACACAACTTCTCTCGGGGGTTGTGCTATGCTAAGAAAATGGCAGTCCTCCCCGGGGATGCCACACCACTGTTTGTTTCTGGCAAAAAACAACAAAAAAAAAAAAAAAAAACACCACAAGCATCTTTCTAGAGCACCCGCACTAATCAGAAGTGATCTGTTCACATGTGCTATCCACTTTCCCTCAGGATGAGTTGTTAAAAAAATAAAAACAGCAGACTAGTCATAGACACAACCAAATGATAGGGGGAAAAGGGGGCTGATACTAGCATGAGGATTGGGCAAAAAAAACAAAAAACGCATGTAGTCTATATTAAATTGCTGCACTGCAAAAAAAAAAAAAAAAACACACTGGTGCACAACTTACTTATTGGAATGTGAAAGATGGCCTGAAGTAGAAATGAAATCAAGCAGTTTCAATAATAATCCAGCAGCACTTCTGAGGAAAAAAAAAAAAAAAAGATTAAAAACAGTTTCCATGCACACAAGAGGGCAGAGTGCACAAACACTCTCCCAGCCTAATGAACACATGATGCCTGGATGATACTGTGGCGCCTGAGGCTTGTATTAGTAAGAGCGGGAGTATGTGCTGGAGTTGTGGTACTTTTTTATAATCATGTTAAAGCGTAGATGCAAGTCAAACATAAAATAAGTCATCTGTCCAGGATTTAGTGCTCAGTTTGTATCGACCGCTGCTGTTAAACTTCTTCTGTGAACTCCCAATTATTTACACAGCAATAGACATGTATAAATAACTAAGCAGCCCATTGCAGTGAGTAGCAGAAGAATATGTATATTCACACTCACAACAGTTCACAACAGCCTTGCTTACAGCATTTCAAAGCGCCACAACATTGTCGTAATGAGGTCCTCTCGACACGAATCCCCGGGAATTTCCTTCTGCTAGGACAAAAGCCACTTCTCCAAATTAAAATTCGGCCTTTACTGCTGCTTAAATGAAAATGCAGCGTGCATCATGTCCTTCATCATTTTAATGAGTGTGATAAATGCTAAGCAAGCTTTGGCTATTTTTAAATCTTATGGCACAAATTGTGGCATAAAGGGCACCAGTCAGATGAATGACAGACGAAGGACAGCTGCGGCATCATCCCTCCATTAAACGATGCAAATGGCCGACTGTGGCCCGAGCGGTTAATTAGCCAGAAAGGGCCTAATCACAGTTTTGGAGCCGTGGTCCTCCGCAGGTAGCACACTTAACTGAAGAAAGAGAAACGAGCCAACTACTGGCTTTAGGCTGCTTTGACCTGTGTGGTAAGAAAGATGTTGTTTTTCAAATTGGCTGAAATTGGAAAAGTTCACTGCATGTTTAATTATTAAAGTTATTCTACATTAGGTTGAAGATCTCCATCTGCTGGTCAGAACTAAAAATCATATTTAAAAAAAAAAAAGCAACATCTCTGCAGGAAGTCTGTAACTCTTGAAATGCTTCATGCTTGGTGTCGTCAGCGCCAGATGTGTTGACTTGTCTGGGCTTGGAGGCATCTGGGTATTGTAGCCTGAGGAATCGGTAACCAAAAATCTAAGCGAAAAACAAGCAGCTCAACACCTCAAGATTTGACCACAGGTAGACCGGCACAAAGCAATAACTTAAATGCTTCATGATTCACTGCCAGAAAGTTAAGTGTTAAGTGTGCAACGTTACAAAGTAATGAATAGCTTAACCGTCCCAACATTTTTGGGAATATGTTGCCAGCCAGAAATAGGTTTCTATCAAATTAAATTGAGGCGAGAGAAAATATGAAACAACCTCAGTTTGAGCCCTTCTGCACTGACCCACTTGTAAAAAACGGTGCTCGTGATCAAAAGCTCCTTTAACATGGCAGCCAAGAAATGAAAACATCATACCATCATCAACACCCCCCGCCCATTAGTTTAACATTAAATCATTAAATTATAAGTAGAGTTTAAATAAGAGATTAAAAGTGATTTGCTTATTAGGTCATCTGAAGCAGCCTTCCATTTGAAGTTACTCTTTGTATTGAGGTTAAACTTCAGAGAGATCTCAAAGATTTCACACATAATGCAAGCTTTGACAAAGGGTCATGGTGCAAAAAAACAGGCGTCTGTGGTTCCAGGAACTGCTGTGTGACCTAAAAGACAAAAAGTGTTATGGGAATCAGCATCAACTAAACAGATTGAAATCAACAGAGGACAGAAGCCAGCATATGTCCTCCATGTATATGCTCACACTGATGCAAACACACAAATGCCTTAAGCACCCCGAAGTAAACCAGAAAGGCTTCTGTAATGCATACGTCCCCTAGAATAAAATCCAACCATTCTCTGTTATGTAATCTACCCAACAATCAGCCAGCTGGTGCAGCTCACAGAGGAGAATCTGTTCGAGAAAGGCAAAAAAAAAAAGAGGTAAAAAGCAAAAAGAAATGAAAGTCAGGGTGTCCTGATTGATGATGTGATGCTGTAAACAGGGAAGATTTTTTTTAACAATTAAAGAGTGTGTGGGGGGGTATTGATTTCCAATGCTGCTCTCAAGTGACTTGCTGGCTGTCACAATGAGGCCCGGGGTAAGGTGACCATGTCTCTGCTCAACGTGATAAACCTTGCATGTCATCAGGTATGGAGGACGCAGTGTCCCAGCGCCATCCTCTCTGCATCGCACGCTGCTGTTATTGCATTTGTCAAAGCAGGGCTGGGAAATTTTTGGGTCACTTCATTTTCTCATGACATCACCGAGAAGTTGCCCGAGTGCAGTCCAGACATATTCACGCAGATGCAGGTCAGTCGAGCTTTTTAGGGTCAGGCGCTCATTAACACACAAGTCCCTGCTCTCTGGGCAATATCAGTTTTGTCCTTAAGGGCGGCAGTTGTCACACAACTCTGTGTCCTGTTTAACAGGCGTTGTGAGAAGAAGTGCTGGCAACCTAGATGAGAGGTCAACTCCAGCCTTACTCTGGTGATAAACAACCATAAATCAGAGGGCGAGCTGTCACTCGAATAGATCCATTATGAGCCAACCCACGGCGCCACTCAGAAAAATGAGAAGGAAAAAAAAAAAAAGAAGGTCTATGCAGATTGATCGGCTCCTTTAAATGAGTGACAGTGGAGTTATGTTGATCGATTACATGGATAATTGACTGATTCTTGTGTTGTTAGAAGTGGAGTAACGACTACTTGTCAGCGCTGTGATGCGACACAGCCTGCGGGCATCTTAAGTTATAGACAGGGTTCAGAAACAGAGTGGAGGTTGATAGCATGCAATGGAAGTCAACTGTCCTCACTTTTTGCTCTCCTGACAGCCTTAACCTGTGCTAAAAATCATTGAGCAGAAAAATTGTGACAAGATGCCCAAACAACGTGCACTCGGAAAGCACTTCTTCCTGTAGAATTTAAGAGTTACAAAGCCAAAAACTACCAAACTACGATCCACATACCTTATGGATAAATCAAATTTTGATGCCTTTCCCTTACTTTTTATGATTGAGAATACAGCCCTAATGGATGGGTCTCTCATCTAATATTCCCACACACCTCCGTCGACAAGTCGCCCTACTCTTAAGTCTAGACCAATCAATGAATGAACTCGTTACTGAGGCATTAAAGCCAAAGCCATGGAGGAGTAGTAGTCCATATCTGGAAGCTTTCCCACAATGTGACACAGCAATTCACAACTGTTCAGAACTGCCAGTTGGCTCCAGGAAAGAAACCGATTACATTTTTTTGAAAAAGGCAAGGTAGAGTTCTGCAAACGAAAAATTCATGCCTTCATTCATATTGCAGATTGATGAGAAAATACAAGGCAAGAAAAAGGCCCTGAAAATGCCAAATCACTCTTGAGTGAAGGACCCCTCCCCTGTGAAAGATTCAACCAGCTTTATTATGCCAAGAGGTGGCCACTGAGTGGAGGAAAGGACACTGATGCATAGAATGCAAAGCGGCTTTTAATTATTCTTGGGAAAAGAGCAGAAGCCCTTGGCTTGTTTACCACTTTACAGGAAACAGCTTATGATTGCTTTGTAATTATCTCCCTGATAATGTAAAATTTACCCCCCACCCCCTTTCAGTCCACTCCTTTCCACAGAACACGCAAAAGTGATCAAGCATTCATCATTTAGCCCAAATGTTTTAACTTTTACTTGGGGGAGGTGGAAGGAGGGCTAATAGATTATGGGTAATGAAGCAGCTCAAGCAGTAACACAAATAGGACTTGTTGTGAAAGACGCAGGCTACGGCACGCCTGTGCTGCGATAATCAGTCTTTCTTTTGTCTCATGATAAGCCCAGAGCCTAACCTTCACCCTAAGAGCACATCATTTCCCCTCTGTGAGACTTAATGAGACATTAGCTGTACTAACAAATGGTGGACGAAAAAGTGAAAGTGACTTTCCAGGTAGAGGCTGTTTGCCTGACCATAATCAGTCCCAAAGTGCGGCTAAAGGATGGAAACAACTCTGAGTCTCCGTCTCGACAGCTTGCTGTGGCTTTTACGACGGACCTCCCAGGGCCCATCAAAAGGAATGTAAGATCTTAATATCCCTCAAATAGAACAGGTAATCTGCTTTTGTTGTTGGCTAGTCTGCTGTGAGAAAGCCAATGCAGTTTGGACATTTTAGCTTGTAATGCGTGTAGTATTAGAACAGCACTTAAACAAACAATTGCCTGTCAGACTGAGCATGCACTGCATGTGTATTACAGGCTGCACGTCAAACCACAAACACAACAACTCTGCAGTCATTTATTCCAAACCTCAGAATTTGTAATGCATTTAAACCACATTTTCATTCATATATTGATAAGCTTTGGGTATTCGTGAACCACTGAGTCATGCATTAAAGCCATTCTGCTGGGCAGCACAGAGTGGTCTGGAGATATGGGACTCAAGACACAGGAGCGGACAGATAAAGGAGGAAGTGACGAGTCCATGTGAGAAGGGGCCCTGCTCCACCGCAGGGCCTCCCAGCTCAATTAGCTCAGCTCATCCCAGCTTTCTGCTGATGGGAAAAATCAGCAACACCACACTCTACCATAGAGTCCTGGGAGTCTAGCCTGTTAGTAAGTGAATGAGTGCTGCACATTATGTGTCTGTTCATGCCTCACGTGCAAATTTTGGATTTGTGCATCGGGAGCGTGTCTCGAGTATGTGTGGGCTGCAGAGTCTCCTCTTAGACCGGAGCCCCACAGTGCTCGCTCTATCAAACACCTGAACCAATTAGGCTGCACTTGGAAAAAAAAGTAAAAATCCCTTAAGCCACTTGCAGCAGTGTCATAAACATGCACACAAAACTTAAGTTTGAGGAAGTTTGTGTGGACTCGGAGTCACTAAGAGATAAAAAAATAAATAAATAAAAAAAGGAGAGAAACTGGAGGGAGACCAAGACCAGAAAAGAAAAAAAAAGAAAAGAAAAGAAAAGAAAAAAATAAATAAAAATCAGCGATATGGATTATACAACTCCCACCCAAAGTCTAGAGAGGTTATATTCCAACACTTCACTGCCAATGTCTCTAGGCTTTAAAAGAAACTTGCATGTCTAAATTCTGAACCATCACTTAGCCCTAGAAAGTACTCATAATCAACTGAAACGTCTGTGGCAACCAACCACTGAATCAGCCGAAGAACGTTTTAGCATATTGTTGTCTAGTGTTCTCCAAACTCTAAAGGTACTGCAGCTACTCTGCATGTGAGCTGTAGCGCATAAATCATATGAATCATTGAGCTGGTGCCCCTGTTTGTGCTTTTAAGATGTCCTAAAGGAGAAAAAAAAAAAAAAAGTCAAGGTCTGAAGACGTCTGCTCTTTTCTCGATGGAGACGTCAGCGTTCGGTGGGAGGGGCTAAAACCCTGCGTTGCTGACTTAAAGTGTAAGATTCCTGCATAAGTTTGGCACCTCCTTTCCCAAAGACAGTTTGTGACAGCTCATCTCAACCCCTGCTGTACCTCTTCCAAAAAACGAGTACACCTCTCAAACATCTTCAGTCTGCCTCAAAAATCGAACCAAGAATGCTGCAGTGCGCCAAGTTACTCACTAAACAAGCAAAGTAAATACACCGATAATGCCTACGATAACGTCCAAGGCGAAATGAAAGGATGGAGGTCAGTAATTGGGAGAAGGTGGGGAGGTAGACGCATGGTGTGGTTTGTTTTTCTTCTGGCACAGGTCCATGTGGGCGCGTGCAGAAAGCTCCGGGGCGGTGTAGGAGCACGTCTGTGCAGAGGTTAAGAAAAGCAATTAATCGGCAGCAGAGATAATCAAAGGAACCTCCCTCTCCAGACACCTTGGTGGGGGAGCAGCAGAGGCTCAGAATGAGCGAGAAGAGAAACGGACCGACAGGCAGAGAGAAGAAGAAGAAGAAGATGGGAAAATACTTGTTTACAGTCACCGCTGGTGCGATCAAAAGCACGGGGGTTCAGCTCTGCCACTGGGGCCCCTCCGTTTCAGGTGGAATTGATAACACTTCAGATGTACAATTCAATGTTTGCAAGAGTGCTTTTACCTCCCAGTGAGAAGCCAAGGATTTTTCACAGTCTAAGCTGCATTTCCTTTCATCTCAGATTTTGCAAGGTATCACCAGATTGTCAGTGGCGAGAAAGACATTTTCCCACACACAATCAAAGAATGCAGTTTGGTGCTAAGACGTAGATTCAGACGGCACAGTAGAAGGTGGCTAAAAACAAACAAAAAAAATCATCTCTGGAAGCTTATACTGTGATTACATTATTTCAACTATGAAACAAGCCCCTCACAGAGACTAGAAAGAGCGCCATAGCTCAAGTTTATCTCCTTTTTCTGAGAAAAGTCAGGATTGGTAAATTAAAAAGGCTCTACCTGCTGCAAGTCATTAGATATTCAGCATGACAGATTTTATAGTCCCACGAGGAATCAAAGCTTGTTGCTCCCTCTGGTGGTTCGCATCTCTCCTTGGAGTTGAAATTGGAAAAGTAAGCTTAAGGTCAACCTGTGTTTCAAAGTGGCCACTAAATCAGCTTTAGTCTGATCAGACACAAATCTCAAGAGTGGCGACAAGTCACACTTTAGCACTGATTCGCATGTATTAAAAGAAAATGCACAATGAACCCCATGAAACATCACAACAATATATGATTTTGTCTATAGTATGCAGCAGAAACCCTGGCAGACGGTTAGCAGGTCAGCAGTGACTAAGTGGCGGCGACTTTCACAAAGTCTTGATTAGATAATTCTCCATCCATAGCTTGGCAATATGTTGCAAAGGAACAACACGCTTCTCATTACACTGCTGACAGGCCCCGCATCTGTGGGCTGCTGTCAAAAGCAAGGTGTTCAGCAGGCACACACTTGTTGATTTAAAAAAATAATAATAATAAAATGAAGAAAACATGCCAACTTGGAAATTAGATACAGTCCTTTGGGGCGTTATGAGAAGTAGGGATCGTTTTGAACACACAGAGCTGATCGGAGACTGAAACCAGTGATGTGCTTCACAGATTCATGACTGGTCCATATTCTTACCTTTCAGTGGTAATAATATAAAATTCCAAATTCACACAGTTATTACTTACTGCTGATGCACACTGATATTTAGTGCATATGGAGTAGATTTAATATGAAATCAAGATGTTAAATTGGGTTTATAGGTGATAAACTGGTGATAAACTGGTGACCTGATCGAGATGTGCCCCTCCTCCAACTCCATGGCAGCTGGGATAGGCTCCAGCCCCCTGGTGACCACGTATTTCATAAAACAGGTATGGAAATTGAATGGATAGATGAATGGATGGGCTTAGATTCTGAACTAAGGCAACACCTCGAGATTGTTTGTCTTGTTTTCCTCAAAGCAGTGCCCCCACCCCACCCCACATCTATCAATTCTCCTTCCATCTCATCCCTATTCATCTCTCCTCCTATCCATTCATCCACCCTCTTTTTTTCCCAGGCATTGTTTGGGGTTCCACAGTCAGCTCAGGTTAATGATTTCCTGAGACACAACTCTCCCCGACTCTCAGTCTCTTTCTCTGAAGCCTCTCAGTTCTCCCGGTTCCCTTTCATACAACCCAACACTCAAATTCCTACTTAAACCCATGAACTTGCACTGTTGTGGCATGGTCCTTGCTTGCTAAATGTTGGCACAGACATCAGATTTTTTTACGGTATGATCAGAACTTGTCTATTCTCATTTCCTCCTCGCATCCACACTAATCAAGAACTTTAAAAAAAAAAGACTTGCAGAATCACTGCCGCCAAAACTAAACAGGCATGAGAATGAGAGTACAAGTAAAGAGGAAGCGCTGTTTTACTGAAGATAAAAACTGAACAGACGTCAGTGAGATAGACAAACAGGACATCTCACTTGGTGAGCTCAGTTCTGTAATCACAAACAGAATGAAAACTGCTGAATTAAAAAAAGAAACGATTAGTTCTGTAAGTTAAGAACATCAGCTCACATAAATCGCATCAGGGTTCCGGCAAAGAACTCCCATTTTTTCTGCAGCACATAAAGGCAAAGCCGGCGCAGTAAACAGCGCTGCTTGGCGATGATCAGGAGGAGGACAAAGATGCACAGAGGGATCATGGTATGTTTGCTGTTCTCTTAAACAACCCCATAGAAGTCTATGAGACAGTCCACTGCCTTAAAAATCAAAACAATCCCGAAATATTTGTTTTCTTTTTAAAAGTCTCATTCGAGAGGTGTTCCACAGCTGGCACGCACAACTGCCGTAATATATACAACAATTTCTGTAAATAAGAAGGTGTTGTGAAAAAAAATCCTTGTCGTACTGGGCTCAATTAAATTGTCCATTTCGTTTAATGGTAAATTCTGCTGCCTCCCATCAGGATAACAATGTGTGTATGCTTAGTCTGAAGAATACAAGGGGTATGCACAGTCTCACTGTACTGTCTTCCTTTATAATTACCAATTTGTGTGGAGGAAAAGGTGTATGCATTGTGTATGCATTTTGGCCCCTGGTCGGCATTCTAATACGGGCGAGCAGAAATGATGACTTTCGGAAACAAACCTGCTTTCGCTATTGGAATGGATTTTACCAGTCACTACATATTGGTTAGAAATCTTATCTGACTTTTACTGGTGCTGCAGAACATCACCGTGTCACGTGAGATAAAAACCCAAAACTGAGGAAGGTGGCTGCAGTCAAGATAGGTCAGGAGCTGCAGCTGCTGTCCTGTGGCTGCATCAACTGAGAATAACACTGGGCGGCTGTGGCTCGCCTGGTAAAACGGTTGTTTTCCCACCGAAAGGTCAGCAGATCGATCCCTTATAAATTCTCATGGGTAAGATACAGAGCAGCACATTGCGCCTGAAATGGTCATAGGTGTGAAATTAGAGAGAAAAAAAGAAGTGCTGCGCACTCCATCCAGCCATTTTTCATACCCGCTTAAACCCATGTCAACGGGGTCCAGTCTATCGCAGGACCATACGTACACATAGTGCATATAAATAAAAGAAGGGCTGAATGATCGTCTGTGTGAATAGAAAATACATCTTAACAAAATGATTAGGTTAAGAAGGTGCTACATTCAATAATCAACAACTCTACAAGCATTGGCTGAAGGTCTCACTGTCACTCATGAAGTGATAAATTTTTAGCCTGAGATCTCAGATCCGTTATCTTCTATGAATATCTCTCCCAAAGGGGATGAGATGTATGGGATTTCCTTCCCCGATAGCTCATTGTCAATGCATATGAGCGACTAAGACTACAGTTTCCATTTTCAGTGGGAAAGCTGTCAGGACAGTTTATTCAGAACACTTACTGTGCTGTTACTGAAACAGACATGATCCTGAGGGTCCTATTTTTATTCCTTTGGATTTGGATTGACTTTCCTTTCACCCTTCTGGTAACGTAATTCAATTGTATTTTGAGGAGTGAAAAAAAAAAAAAAAAAAAGAGGAGAGCGTTAAAAAAGTCTAAAAGTATCACCACAGACAGCATTCCCACAAGATCTGCTTCTGTGGTGAGCTCACTCACACCAGTAAACTGTGGCTGAGCTGACTGCAGTTGTTTCATACCTCACCTTACATGTCGCCGTCAGCCGAAGTCGCACTTTTCCCACCTCAGTCTAAACTACCAGGGGCCAACTGTATTGCGGGTATTGCCGACCTCGTTTTCTATTCTAGTGGCAGTGGAGATGAGTTCTGCATTTTATCTTGCAACAAATGCCTACATTAATAAAACACAATTATAAACGTGCGTAGGGGGCATGCCTTTTTACCACCTTTTCCATGTTCAGTAAATGTTCATGTGGTATATCTTTCTTTAAGCTTGGATGAGAATTACTTCTTAAACTGCACTGAAACATTAATCTGAGCAGAGATTGCTTTGCATAATTGTAGCCACAGTCTGCTATATAGGGCGTCACAACACTCTGAGCCGGTTGGGTTAGCTCATCAAACAGACTCCCTAAATAGTGGAGTACATAGTGAATAGCAGATGACATCAGACACGCCATGGAGTTGACTGGCCCTCAGCACCTCTCTCACAGGCACTCTGAATCAGTAGTTTGTAAAACAACAACAGGATGATTCCTCAGTGGCTTCCTATCTGCAAACAAGACAACATTTGTTTGATGTGGTGTCTGACTGAGAAATAAGCCCGGCTGAATCCAACAGTTATTGTCATTACTGATTAATCCGATCTAAATAAACGAATGAATGAATGATTAAACCTCAGAAAAGCGAGGACAACTCTAAAGACTACATTTTCAAATGGATTTCAGACAAGATCCCAAAATAAACTGTTTCAAGGGATATAAATCAATTAAACTCAGACTGGAGAAGCAAAAACTATGACCGGAGTTTACCTGTAAACTAATTTAAATGATTATCAGATGCCAAACAGCAGCCCAATAATATTCTGTTGATGAACTAACTGACTAATCATGTATCACAGCTTTAGGTCTAACTCAAATATTACTCAAACATCGTGAACCAGGAGATGGTAAAGAGAGCAAACACCTCAGATGAAGACCTTACTAAATCTGAATAATAGAACTATAAAATCCTACTTTTTTTCTCCTGCCAATAAATATGGAGCTTATTATTTTCAACTCAAACAAAGATAAGAGTCTGCGATCACTCATAAACTCTGCCTATAAAAATGTTTTCCTCCGTCTCTCGCTGGAGACTGAGCCTCCGCTGAAATCGTTCTGGCTCGTGATTCATTACACAGAAAAACAAGTGACTCACAAGGACAAAATAATGCACATAAGAGCACATATGAAGGATCTTTCATATGGCAAAGCCACCGAGTGTGTCGCAATGTAACTCGAGCCTTGCTGTAGGCAACAGCAGACGCATGAAAGCAGATATTAGTTCTCGCTGCTTCCGAGCGCACACTGCGCTACCTGCAGTGTTTTTTTAATGCTTTAAATGACAGGCTTCACCCTTTGGAGCTGGACTGCCAAGTGCTGGCACACATTTTGTCAAGACAAACTGAATACATTGCTTTTGAAGAGCTGCGAACTCTGGCCAGAGACTGGAGACCGGAATTCCAAGAGAGAAAAAAAAAAAAAAAAAGGAGGGAGAGACATCCACAACATGTGTGATGAAACTTTCAGCACCACGGACAGCAGCCCTGGTGAAGCCTGCCAAAGGGGTGGAGGAGAGAGTGTGTGAGATGCAGAGAAGGGGAAAGGGAAGAAAGAGATGGAGCTGAGGGGGAGGCAGTAAGTTCATGTGATAATTAAGTAAAGACTGCGACTTCTCAAACCCCGTGCATTGCAGTTAGCACCACGTCTGCCCCTTCAAAAGTGGAGGCGCTCAACCCAAAGCAGGCGTGCGCGCGCACACACACATACACACACACTCCTGAGGCAAAGCCACAGTTTTTTTCCCTGTCTCTGTGTCTTAGACTGAATAAAGCAGGGCCTTTACCCAGTGCTCAAGCATGAGTGGATAATCTGGCCACAAGGACAGACTGTGTCAACATTTTCTTTACTCCCTTATTTATTCATTTATTTATTTATTTACTTACCCCACCCGCCGTAGGACTTGGGGAGGGCAAGAGAGGATCTGTGCATGGCTAACAACAAACTGGCCTCGCAGATGACCCTGCCTCTGAAGGGTTAACTTGTTTCTTTTTTTACTTTTTTATCTCTTTACCGAGGAGTGATGTTCAAAGCAGAGTGTGCGAACTGTACTGAAAGCAGGAGGACAATGTTCTTTTTAAACTCTTCATACATGAGACTTGTGATAAAAGCCTGTACTGGTATTCCTAACTACTTTCATTGCAGATCAATCCATTTAGCATGTGGTCAGATGTCAGGAAAGTCTAAAATAGCTACCAGAATGATATCGTCCATTTTGTCTTCATCCATTTTAGGTTACTATGTTGGAGAAGAAAGAAAAAAAAAACAAGACTGCCTTGAAAGGAATTAAGATTGCTTGTTTTAAGATGACTAGTTCAAAAGCATAGACGTGAATTCAGCTGAAATTTGCAGGGATTTAAAAATGCCTTGAACTCATAAATATGCGACTCCAAACCCATGTGCCAAATTCCGTTTCGGAGCTGAAAATGCTGAGGCTTAATTGTTGCACATTTAAAACGCCATTCCCAATGACTTAGCGATTCCGAGTCGTGTTTAGAGTGTCTTTTGTTTCCTGTGCCTAAATAACTGTTACATTATGACTCTTAGCACAGCAAATCAGGAGCTCAGGCTTTAAGAGCCTAATCCTCTTTAATTTGCGATTACTTGTAATTCAAATGGTAGCCCACTAAACCACAGGAGATTGATTGTTTAAGTGTTCCCCTCCGCTGTACTGCAACCTGGATTCTGATAACAGAGAAATAAATATCCTGTATGTATATCCTGAGCTCTCATGGTGGCATTCAAGTAAATTACCATAAAAATCACTGTAGAAATATTTTGGCAGCAATCATTGAGCATAAATTGCTAAATAGCTGGGAGCCCTCTTAACATTCAGAGGATGATTTCATTGGCATTCTTGTGGCAGATGACTTCAGCCGCACACCCTCCTCACACAAATTAGAATGCGAGAAATGAGAAGGATTTCATACAGCAGAAGAAGTGTGTGTGTGTGTTTTTTTAAAGGCAGAACTGATTGAGCTGGAGGGAGGAATTGGGTAATTATCTCCAAACAGACACCAGCGCTGCTCTGCTGTGTGAGGACAGGCCCAAAACGTCAGGATCAAAGTGATGTTCTCATCAACAAACTTACTTCATTTTTAAGTTCAGAGCCTGGTTTTTAACACTTACCTGGTAACCTGCATGCCTCGGGACCGGTTGGAGGTGGAAATGTATCACTTTGTGTAATACCCAGAGATGGTGCCTCTCAGTGTCCTCACAGGAATTTTTTTATTTATTTTTTTGCCTGCCTCTCATTTGCAGATAATGTGGCCGGTGAAAACATTAGTTTTTGTCGTGAGGAGGTCGATTCGTCGCGGATTTCATTAGCTGGGGAAGTTCGGGAAGGTGGCTTTACGGAGAAGTATCCCGAGCTCGTGAAACACACACACACACACAAACACACACACACCCCTCATCAGCTGGAATTAACTTAGCGAAGTTGCACCTGCTCTCGGGCTTCACGTGCCGACTCACTCAAAACTTATTTCCACCAATTTAATCAGTGTGTTGTCGCAACAGACGGTGGTTAGGCTGACCTAAATATCCATTTAGCCGATACGTTTCAGAGAGAGTCTCATCTTACCTGCTCGTAGCAAGTCTCCCAGGTGAGGTTGAGGAGGCAGGAGGAGAACAGCTCATCTTCGGTCCTGCCATAACCGTCCATGGTGCGCCAGCCGTGTCTGGTCGAGGAGTCGGCGGACTTGTAATGCTGCAAACGGAGATTTTTCTGCAAGTCTTCCCTCGACGAGTGTCTCTTCCAGTCGGGTCTCCTTCTCCCTCTGCCTCGCTTGCTTCTCCGTCCGGCGCCGTGAAGCTATCAAACGAACGGCGGGGTGCTGGCTGCTGCTTCCTTGGTCACGTGGCCGTCGTCTTCCGCCCCCCCCTCCAAAAAAAAAAAAATAGTGAGAATGGGATCCGTCCAGATGCGGTGGTTCCCAAAACCGCTTCCAGGTGGCTGCTAATTGTCAAGAGTACCGCAAACATGAGTTACTGTATGTTGTCTGAGAGTTGCTGCCCATCTCTCCCCTGAGGAATGGTAGTTTTGTCCTTGACAGAAATGTCATTGGGAAGCAGAGCCTGTGTCGTCTCACCTTTCATTCACTCCGATGTATAGCAGAGTGGTATACATGCCATGCAAAGTGAAAGACCCGGGTATATAGTTTAATTCAGAAAAAGAGCTGCAGTTAGTACAGTACTTGTGACAAACTGCCCTGATAAGCAGGTAATAAGTCACAACAGGTGAAGAGCTTAGATAATACCCAGTATCTTATCTGTTCTTAGGAACAGATGTTCTTTTGGAGCCACTTTCTCCAATGCTCAGATTTCACTGGCATCACTGTTGTGAGGGAGGGGGCAGCACACACCTGAGTGGTTTGTGTGGATCTGCCATGAAGTCCCCCCAAAAATAAGATTTGGTGCCACCAGCTACCTCAAAAGTCATAGCAGCCACCCAAAGGTCCACCAGTATGTGATCTAAGTGCAACGCATATGGTCAAAGGACTCAAATTTTGGAACTAAGTTTTGGAAGGTTTATTGTACAACAAAATTTATGGACAATTGCAGGAGGATACAAGACTAAAGTCCAAGCAGCAGATACCAGCAGGTGCAGGACCAATCTTTGGGTGAGCCTAGACACAGGAGTAAGCAGTCCAACCAGGAAAATGATGGATATTAGGATATCCAAAAGCTTGGTACTCACAGGAATGTAGATGAGGGACTCTGCAGGGAAGTAGATTGATTAGGGAATGCTGGGTAACCGAGTTCCAGGAGGAGACGAGTACGAACTGGGAAGCGACTTGGAGATCAGGTAGGTTACTGCAGAGGAAGGTCCACACAATCCAATCCAAAATCCTTAACAAGTCTGAGATAATAAGCTGGGTCATACACAGGTCCGAGGAGAGCGAGGAGACAGAACAGGTCCAGAAATCAGAGACAGAGAGCCAGGTCCGAAATCCACAGTTCAAAAATCTAAAGAACAGCGCCAGATCAATAAACCGGGGTACTCACAATGTCAGAAAGAGCCAAAATCAGGTCCAAAAAAAAGGGTCATACACAAAAAGCCAATCCAAAGAATAGTGCTAGAATGTTGCTGTACTGAGACTCAGGTAAGCAGACAATCTGGCAGAGAAACAGGTGAGTGCAGCTGAGTTGATTACAGGTTGATTAGAGAGAGCAGAGTGAGGGGAGAGAAATGGCAGGGAATGAACCAGTTCAGGCACAGAGCAGAGGGCAGAGCCAGACACCGTGACACTAAGTGTCATATCATCTCAGCACACACACCATAACCACTTATCAAAAAGCACCACCAAGCAAGCGACTCCATGAAGTTCCATGAAGACACAAAGGAGTTCTTGTCAGGGACAAAGTTGTAGAGAAAATCCATTATTACAAAATGGAAAGAATATGGTGTGACAACAAACCCGCCCATCAACCAAAACTCGCAGGCAGGGCAAGGATGGCATTCATTAGAAAGGCAACGAAGAGACCAAAGGTAACCCTGAAGCAGCTGGAGAGATACAAAGTGTAGACTGATGCATCTGTCAATGGGACCACTATCAGATTTATACTCCACAGAGCCAAAGACTCCAAAGACTCTCTTCACCCCGAGAGCACCATCCCCATATTAAAGCATGGTGGTGGCAGCATCATACATGAAAAAAATACAGCTTGTAACACACACACAAAAAAAGAAAAATGTCAAGAGGGTGGTGTGTGTGAATACTTTGGCAAGTCAGTGTATGTTTACAGTAGCTGTAAACAAAGACAAGTCTGTCCAAGGTTCTTCCTTTCAACTTAACAGTTGTTACTGACTGAATTTGTTCTTTTTTTCAGGCTATGAAACACGAGTTAGGGACCTTTACATTCAGATTTCTTGACTCGAGATTTAGTACTCTGATTTGACTTAAGACATGCTATAATGTCTGCAGCAAAGACAATACCCCACAGATCGCTGTCCAAATATTTTTCCACCAAAATCCTCCTCAGAGTGCATGCCAAAGACAGTTTAAATACTTCTAAAAGATGTTGGAGGCTGAAGAAACTTTACAGAATTGTTTAAAAGTCTTACAAACCTTTCATGGACACCGTGGGCCTGTGAGCTGTGCCTGAATGACATCTCTCTCACTCTTTCAGTTAGCGTTGCTGTACTATTTCCACCCTTATCACTTGTACTGTTCACTCATACTGCTGACATCATATATTCCCAGCACAGCTCAGCCTGACTTCAGCCTTGGCAGAGGTTTAATCGGCCAGTACAAGTGAAAACAACCACACAGGTGCACCTAAGCCTTTAAGCTAAGACATTATGTTGTGAAGTCAAAAGTAAAAATCCTAGTTTTGTAACTCTCGCTTTATCTGTCACCACCTGAAACACAATTAGCCTGGAATAATTTGCAAGTCATTTTCTCCTCACTGTGCTCTCTTACTTTACTTGACAGGTACAAAGTATGCACAGAACACGACACAGACACCTGCACCTGACAGACATAAAGCCAGAAGCTAATTCAGTTTAATCCGAAATCAGATGTAACTGATACAGAAGCAAACCTGTCTGATGAAAAAGACTGTCAGACAGTGATAAAAACCGACAGTTAAATGTATTTAATGTTTTGAGTCAATCCTAGTTTTGGAATATCTACACGTTTAAACACAAACTTCTTGAAACACAATAGAAACAGGGACCTGGCAGAAAATCATATCACGTGCCAAGTGTTATTACGGCTCTTCATCCTTAAAAAGTGCTGAAATCTTACTGGTTTGCATCACTGTTCTATATCCCTTTGTGGGATTTTCAGATGAGTACAAAATTAGATAATAACAATCATTTTGACCTAACGTTTAAAAGCAAATTAGGCTTTTAGGTACAAGTTTGAATCGCATAATGACTGGAGAGGATAACATTGACGAAAGCATTCTTCCTTCCGAACAAAGCCCATTTCAAATTATTTGTTATCCACATGTAGCCGTGCTGAGCACAGAAAATATTTCATTTTCCATAAACTGTTCAAGGCAACTGCTGCTAACAGGCCTCATTTGGAGAGCTGTCTTTTCGCACACTATTTATCTTGATATAAGACCCGTGTGGTTCGACGGGCCTTCACCATGCATCAGTCTTCTTTGCTGCCGCCCTTGTTTGATCAAATGCGTTTGCCACGCATGATCTGCACCCTTTTGAAGTGTGGTCAATTGGCACAGTGCTGCATATTCTCTCTTCTAGCAGAAATTGTCAGGGATTCAGCCTGGCAGTGACTGTAAGAGAGAGACAGGGAATGTTTCCTATTGTGACCCAGCCTCCGCATTTCGTCTTGTTCATTCTCACGAGCCACACGAGCGGTGCCAACATAGTGAATTATGATAAAATACGTTCTTTTCCTCTGCTTTGAATAGCCACAAAATAAAGGATATAGAAAGATTTTGATCTTTCAATGACAGTTTCAGTGATTATTGTGAGTCATAAGGTAATGAAATGCATTATGAGAGGAAGAAATGTGATAAAACCAACTCTGTGCCTTCAGGGAAGGTGGGATCGGATCTTGAGGTAAAGAAAAAGATTGATGGAAGCTAAATGAATAGTGGTTTGTTCTTTAGCTTTATCTGTAACCATCAACCATAACCCATCCTGTAGATTAATTTAAAGATAATGGAGTGGCGCACATTTACACGGAGCAGCTCAGCTCGCTTCTTTACTTCCGCTTGTATCTTCTGTATCTGTGCTCCTTCTCTCAACTATTTCCTCTTCTGCCCGGTGACATTTGAAAGCTTTTCACAGAATCAAATCAACAGCCTGAGATAATTCAGTGTAACAATCTAACAATTGTGTTCGTGTGATCTTTCCAGGGGACACTTCTATCACTGACGCATATGTCATGAGGGGCATGGCAGTGGAACTGGGTGAAAGTTAAGACAGTTACCGACCCAGAAGAGTTGCATACGGGTCGTATCAAACACCGCTTCCCCCTCAGCCCACAGGAAGTGGCTGCACATTTCTGCACAGGTGCCTTCGGTAGTTGCATGATTCATTTCAAACTGGCAGCCCATTTTAAACATGCAGTCTGCATGCCACACCTTGGCAACATAACCAATCTATCAAGCCTAACCCGGCAATTCGTGCATATACTCCCATATCACAGAGAAGGCTGGAAAGCAACTGTCATAGATGGCATGATTGAATTGTTCCCTTGCACTGTCACCAGAGGGGCTATTACTTCAAATTAGCATACAAATTCAAACCAGGACAGATGGATTTGTCACATTCCAGTCACCATCTTACTGGAAGATTGGCTGTGCTTTTGCTGCACGATGGAGATAAGACACCTGTCTTGGTGATGTTAGGAGATGGGAGGAGAACTGGGTGGGTGGAAGGTTTTCCTGAAATGCTGAGGTGTTCTGCAATAAACTTCCCTACCCACGGTCTCAAATGATGATGAGGCACCATCCAGGACTCTGTGGGTGGTGGGAGATTGAGCTGTAGCGAGCTGGTGATTCATACTGTTTGGAAACACACTGAACAATAGCTGTCTGTTTTCTGTTTGTGTTTGCTACTTTTGGGAAGGAACTGTCAAAAAGCCACATAAAATGTCACCTTTCCATAGCCAAGAATGGAAGTGCGGATGTGTTAACAGCTGTGGGGTAAAATATACATTGTATTCAGAACTTTGCATCCTTAGCCTCAAGTAACTTTTCAGCTTTGTAAAAAAAATTACACAAATCTCATCCCAGTTTGTCAAATTTCCAGCCTGACGCCACAACACGGATGCTGTTGTGTGAACATCTACGCAGACTGAGCACAGGAAGAAAGAGCTGCTGCTAACACTAGACTAAGAAAAAAGAAGTTGGAGACAAAGATTTTCATTTGTAATTATGGCAGCGTGAATCGATGAAAACATTGAGCATGAAAAAACGCTCCCACCCCAGGATCAATTCCAAATAATTTCCAGATCAGCTGAAACTAATGGCTTTTCTATTGGCTCCACTTCCGAGGGAGACTAATCTCTCCGGCACCATTTTGTGGTTCTTGTATGCGTTCTTGTAAAGGCCATCCACTTAAAAACCCGTCTCCCAACAGTCCAAAAAATATTGAAACACACATGCTCATTTCCTGACTTAGCATATTGCCCAATCTGCAGGCTTAATTTAAAAAGTCCCTCGACGGGTCTGGTAAGTCTGCCTGCCTACACCCAGACACTACAGAGATTGTGAAAACGCTTACATGTTCATTTCTGACTCGGTACTTAGTTGAGTGTTGCGTATGTTCACTTGAGTTGATGTAAAGCTGTGAGACAGAGCAGAGGAAAGCGAGGGGATGACAAACTTTGACTTTTACCGTGCACCTGCATTAGAAATAGTTCATTGCCTTTTCAGGAGGTCTCACAACAGAGGTATGGAAGCAATGAGCAGTTTTGGATTTGTTAGTGTACACTAACAATTTTGAAGACCCATCTGTTGAAATCAGTTCCTAATCAATACATTCGTCACGTCTACATTATCCATAACGCATCTTCAGCAGTGATAGTCGGGTCAGATTCAAGTTTCTAAAGTTTTGCTGGTATACAGCATCCTAAAGTCATTCTGGCCTATAATTGCTGATGCCAGTAGAAAAACAGATTTTTTTTTCTTCCCCCCTCTCAATTTGCAATAAGATCCCTCCTGTGGTGGCATTCACATTATATAATGCCGGTTTTTATAACGATGATGCATTCTTTTCTAAAGCATACAGTGCAAAATAAGATAACGATCCCACATTTATTCTCATGTTTTCCAACAAAACTTTACACTTTATCCTTTTCTTTTTTTTTTTTTTTTAACAGGAGGATGATACAGGAAAAAACAAAACAAAAACAAAGCCAGGACAAAATCGGACCCCATCTGCCTTAGTTTTTTGTAGTTTGCTTTGTTGTTGACATTTAAAGTTTTTAATAGTAGACGTGATATTATCATTTTCATCATGCAGAGGATAACAGAAACATACAGTTTTCCATTTCACTTATTTCACAATTACGAATATTTTGCACCCTCAAACGGTACGAGGCGTAGATTAAATGACACAAAACCCCAAAATGTCCTTTTTAAAGCTGAACCGCATGCAACAAAAATGGCGGAAAAAAACCCAAAAACAAACAAAAAAAAACATGGGAAAGATAATCATTTTGCAAGCACTGTTACATGTTTGACTGCAAGATGGAAAATGTGTAAAACGCAACTTTAAGTAGCGAAAAGCTCAAAGTGGAGAGGGCAAAATGGTTACAGGAAACAAAGCCGACGCTCAACACAAGACCATCAGCGCAGCGGCCTCATCAGTCGGGACTCACTACCAGACAAGGAAAAAAAAAAAAAAAAAGGTTTTACTGCTCTTTCATTCCGTTTAATTTTTTCTCCGTAAATCACCGAGGTGGTCAAGATTCTCCCAAAAGCACGGCTTTACCTTTCAAATGAGAGAGGCATTGACACAAGGGCTGTACAGCCGGTACAGGCTCAGGCTCAGCAGGGATTTCACATCATTGTTCCGAAACACTTGTAATTAACATCCCCCTCCAACTCCAACTGTTTCTGAAGCTATCAATATCCCAGTAAGAAGATTCAACTTCCCCGAAGAGCCAGGAAAATGAGCAGGATTTTGGCAGGTTGGGATGCGAGCAGCTTGGAAGGTTGAGTGAGAAAGTTTAGGGAAAGAGTATCCAGTTATTTGAATGTATTTTCATGCTGAGACGGATTATTATCACAAAATCTTTTTTATTAAGTTAAACAGTTGACAGGAATTGTGACCATTTTCATATCTCCATGACAAGATGACAGTAAGTCTGCATCAAAATACTGTATAAATTACATTTAATCCCCATAGATTAATGCCATCTTTGTCAGGGGCAAAACAAAGGAATGTTTCAATTTACATCAAAGTATCATGCAACTTCTTATAACCTTTATTGTCTGTTCATTTCTACTAGTGCTTAACTCATTTCATCTATAGGATGAAAAAAAAAAAGGGGAAGAAAGAAAACACACAAGTCAGACAATTATCAATCATCATGGAGATGCATCTGATGCAGTGAGACACAAATATAAGTCAAAATTAGTTTTAGATGGGAATCAACAAAAAAAAACAACATTCATATTCAGATTTTTACTGGCTGCAAATCCCGCCGCCGCAGCAGCACATGCAGACCCTTTTAGTACTGAGTGTATTCCTTGGACGAGAGTTTTGCAATAATACGCTCCAACTGCCTCTTTGCTTCACACTGGGGGAAGTTACTCATCTCATAGTACTGCGGGGCAATTTTCACCAGCCTAGGAAAGAAAGCAAGTAAACATTAGTCACAAAAATTGTCTTCAGTGTTTACTTGTGGGAGAAAAGTCGTTCTTCCATATTCACAAGGTGACTGCTGGAGCGTGCACAACAAATGTGATACATAATTGTACGAGGTCACGGGGGGGGGTTTGGCTGATTTTATGTGATGTGCATAAACCTACACTGGTGAGACCCAATCCATCTCGGTCGTAATTGTCTTTTTTTCGCAATTTCCCCAAATAAAAACATTTCAGTGGTGCCAGCTGCTAGCATTTGGCAAAGGAGCTGTGATACAGTCACCCAATTAATCTATCGGAATATGAGCGAAATTTACCCCAAACATTTTGGAAGTTTCATCATGCACGCTCGCAGAAAAGCATCAGATTTTGGAACGCGTCGTTTAGCTCTGAAAACGTACCACTCCGGTTTGATGTCTGTGCACGTGCGGATGTAGTTCTTGGTGGTGAGTACGAACTCGTTGTAGAGCACCCACTCGGGTTTGTGGTCCAGCACAGTGGAGGGGTGCAGCTGTACCACCTGGTTGTCCTTCGCTGTGAGGTAATGACCCGTGCGCTCCAGGTGAGCGACCTGTTCGCAGAAAGAAAAGCAAAAGTAGCTGTTCAGGGACGAACCGGGTGAGTCAGAGGAAAACTGGAAGAACACATCACAAACGACTCCTTTATTGGTTCTTCATTTCATGTCTAAAATACTGAGACCAACGAAAAAAAAAAAAATCTAAGAACTTTTAATGCTCAGATGAAAAAGGAGCAGTCAACACAAATTTGACTAAATTACCCCCCCTCTACACACACTTTGTAGACACTTGGTCAAGCTGCTGTGGCGGTGATGATTAAACAAGGCAATCAGTCTCAATAAAAGGCCTTTCCAACCAAAGACATGATCACGCTTGAAACATGAGCTGCAAATTTGTCTCCAAGATAAAGGTTAATGTTGACAAATATTTAAATATTAACACCATAATTCAACTTGTCAGGCTGCTTGTTTCAGGTGGCCCTGAAAATAGCTTCTTGCAAAATCACCATTTGTTTTCCTGAGCGAGAGACAAATTAATTTGATTTCTTACGCATCTAAAACAAGGCAGCAGTCTGTGTGTGGGCGTGCGCACGCATGCTTTAAAACCAGCTCTCAATCGATTAGCTAAATAAACAACTCAAACGAATAAACTGTTTTCTAGATGATCACCCTCACCAGACTAACGGGGACTATTTTAGCTCAGACATGAGAAGCAGCCAAAAGACAACACGGGAAAGAGAACAATGGTTGTCAGAGAGAAGAAAAAGTTAAGTGAAGCATGTTCAACTTGTATCCTTGAAGCCGAGGGCCTCCAGGAGATTTCCAAAAAGAGCCTGATCACTGACCTGCATGAAAAAGCCGGTGACCAGCGCTCGGCGAATGTTGATGTAATAGTCTCTGCTGGTGAACTCTGCGCTCTTTCGAGGCAGGTTGAATCGGTCCATGATCCTCGACAACTGCTGCCGTACGTTGTCAGCAGACATCAGCGAGCGGTAGTTGACAAAGTTATCGTAGCACCACTGAGTGGAGTCGTGGTCTGTGTGACAGAAAGAGGCAATTTAGGATTACGAGCACATGGAAACCGTGGGCAACTATTCAATGAAACATGAGTCTCACTTTGTTTAAAGGCGTGATAGACGTTAAGCAGCGTCAGATGGTCTCCATCGATGTGGGCAAAGCGCAGCTTGGACTCGTCAGCCACCTTTTTGGCCTCCGTGGGTCGGACGAAGCACTGTGGGACTAAACAAGGTTGGTATAGGCCCCAACACAGCCGCCCATAGGGATAAGTTAAGCAAATCCCACAGAGAAGAACAAGGACTCAGCTCAAGAGAGGCACAGAGCACTTCACAGGGCACACGGTATTGCCAAGAGTTTATGGAGAAAAGGAGAGGAGGGTCAAAGAGAAGGGAAGGAGGACGGGTTTCTCCATCCTGTTTCGCTACTATCTGGCGCGAGACAAGACCCACTAACATCTGACACCCAGTCCAAACGAGCGCTCCCTTTTACAGGCATGATACAGTGATGGAAAATTCACCAACTCCCTGGTTCTGCCCTCTCCCCTGTCAACTCACTCCAAACTGCTTAACATCACACATGCTTGATTGTGCCTTTAATGGATAAAAGCTGTGTTTATTGAGCCTCATGGTTGGTTGCTGTGGCAGCACCATTCTCAGGTGTACTTCTACTGCTTACTTTAATGAACTCAGCAAAAACCTTCCATCCTGAAACACCTGCTTTAAGTGCACACCACGTCCAAGCAGCTAGTTAAATCCATTTCCCCACTCTCAAAGACCCTCGCACTCCCTTCAAAGGCGTCAGGATTCATCTCAATGAGCAGCATTCTGCTTTGGCAAGCCCAAAGTGCAATTACTGCTGTAGCATGCTGGTGCTGCTCCAGCTACACCTATACAATTTGTACAGACATGTATTTTTTTCCCCCCACCTTCCTCACAAACAGCTGACACCACTGACTTTATACTCCACTTGCCTGGTAGATAAGTTCAGTAGGCACTCATTACATACATTCTAAGTAGACTTCAACATCTAGGGCGTGGACTGTTGCTAAAGCATAGCATTGGTTAGCACTGAAGAGACCCTTTCACAACACTTATTTAGGTATTTGAAAGGTATACTAGCTGCCCTGTATATTTCCTTTAGGCTCTCTGGTCATTTCTGAGGCACAGTCCACGTGTCCATGGTGGCCCAGCCCTGAGTATTACCTGACAACATGGCGGTGATGGACAGGATCTCATTGGAACAGTTGAATTCACAGCTGGCGATGACCATCTTGGCCAGCTGGGGGTCCAGGGGGAACTCTGCCATCATGGAGCCCAGCTCGGTCAGGTCACCGTTGTCGTTCAGTGCTGCCAGATAGTTCAGCAACTCAAGGGCTCGCATCAGGGTCTCTGGGGCTTAGCAGGACAGAATGAGAGCGACGGGCTGTTAAAAGTGTTCCAAGTCCATGAGCAAAACACACACAGGTGGCAGAGACAGAACATTTGCAAAACTGCCATTTCTCTCATGACAGCGTCGCTTGAGAACAATTTGGCATCTTTTCACATAAAATCTGTGTCAGATCTTATTACCACTCCAGTATTGCATGCACACAAATGACAACCTCCTGCTTTTGTCACACACAGTGGCCAACATCTTTGAGAAAATAAATCAGCAGCTTTCAGTCTGCACCCCAATTTAAATTTGTACACCTCAACAATACACCGCCAGGCCAAAAGAAACACTAATATGTGGTTGGATACCTTTAGTTTTTAATTAAGCAAGCATCCCCAGTGGCATTTTTTCAATAACATTAGCCAATGTCACATTTATTTACACCCAGAACTCTGTTACTAATTCTTCACAATATTCCATTTGTGATGGCAGTCAGACCCTTTCATACGGTCATCTCCTGATCACTGTAATTTTTATTAATTGGGGTAAGGTCCAGACTCTGCGGTATATATCATAACGCTCCCCCAATAAGCTCATATGGGTGCAGCACTTCACCTGCTGCTCTTCTTACCCTCACTCATCACTCTGGAATGAATTGAAATGAAAAAATACTTTATTTACCCCAAAGGGAAATTATATTGTTGCAGTAGCTTTTTTTTTTTCCTCATAACATTCTCATCATTCTAAGCTTTAATTATGTATTGCTATTGTTGCTGGCAGGAATGACCTCCTGTATCTCTCTGTGTTACATCGTAGTTAAGGAGGCCTCATTCTGATTACACTTTCAACACGATGTGGTCAGTGCTGGTCTTTATGATCATTAACTGCTGCAACATTCCTCTTTTTACAATCAGGTCCTGGGGATCCAGAGCAGTCCCCAGCACAGAGCCAGCCTTCTTTATTGGTTCGTTTAGTGTCTTTGAGCCTCTGGCTCTGTGCTGCTGCCCCAACAGATGGCTGCAACTCCATATCCACAGAGTTGTGGAAGATCATCTCGGTGCAGACACTGAAGAACCTAAGCTTTGTTGTTAGTTCCACTGTTAAATTTTCTCTCTCGAAGATGTTGATTCACCACAAGCTTTCCAGGTTTTAACAAATTGTTGGTCTATTCTAAACACAATTTTAGTAGTTTCCCTAACTCCATAACAACAAAGGCAGCTTTTCCGCTGAAAACTGGATGCGTCTTCCGAAATGGTTGTTTTCAACGATCGAAAAGCTACTCACTGCATCAGTTACAGTTAAATCAACTGTTGCCAGCTCAAACATATTAATCATTGCAGTACATTTCAAATAGGAGGCCCGCTCACTTTACTGCCCAAACTTTATTATTTGCAAACTGAGCTTCATCCTGTTTTATGTCTTCGAACTAAAATTTAAAAAGCAGTCTTAATTTAAACCTGTTTAATAATAAGTATTCCCCAAAGACAGAATATGCATTGTGACACATTTACAATTGAGCGGCTCCAAATTACACCGCTGAAAAAAACCAACTGTATTTTCTATTTTTGGCTTTAATCAAAGAGTTTTGGGTTTTTTTTGGAACCCAGGGATTTGATTCCATGCCACAAGGCCCAGAAGTTATTAGCTAAGATAGAGACATTGTCGTGGTTTTAGTAAACAACATGATTGGCAACCTGACCGACCAACAGAGCATTAAAAAAAGCCCACGGGTTAGAAAAAAAAAAAGAAAAGCAGACTAAACACTTCCATCACCCGCTTTACTCTGAGCTTTAATGGAAGACAAATGCTTGTTAAGGAAAGACACAAACTCTCAAACAAAGGGGAGCTGTTAGCAGGTTTGGTGGCAGGAGGCATGAGGTGAATCAGAATGAGACGGCTCTTGGTGTGTGATGGCCTGAGTTACACTAGACAGCGAAGTAGCAGAGAAGTAATCATGGCAGAGCTCATTTTTCATCCTGCACTGAGGCAATCCTAAACAACTAATGCAATTACAGGGGAACTTTCTACTTAATGCTTCAACACAAAAGGCTTTCACCGTTTGGTTAAAAGATTTTTCCTCCAGATGCAATTATTGACCTTTGCCTCTCCAGAGCTAAAGCCTAATGACCAGTTGCATGTTAACTGAAAATTAGCTTCAAGCAGCAGCAGGGGTGCACGCTCGCTCGCTTTCGTTTCTCTCAAACGCTCCCAAAAAAATTCAATTTCAAACAGCAAGGCGGCATTTTTTTCCCCTTCTTTTTATGATTAACAAATATTGATTGGGGGAAATCAAAGCGACTTTTTACATTCCCCCTCCACCCCCACACACACTTAATGAGTGCTGGTCACATTACTTACCACTCCGATGGCTTGTGTGGGACTGAACAAAAGGTGAAAATCTGATTCCAAGTACGGCTAGCATGATGAACCACTGTGGAAATTCAATCTATACCCAACGCGACTCATCAGAAAGTAAGTATTGACTGCCTCAACACACAAGAATCCGATATATTAACCCAGGGCCGAATCAATGAGGCAAAAGGCTAAAGGTACATTAAACCACATTGGCTTTGAAAGGTACTTTTTGGAAATGTCAGGAAGAAAATGAATACCACCCAGCCAAGTGCTTGTGTAAATCGTTACCGACTTCTTTTGGCTTTTCCATTTGGTTGTTTGGCTCACACCATTGCTCCTGCGTTTAGTGATTAACGAGAAAAACAGAAGAAATGCATTTCTGAGCATTTAATGGTTATCGGGGGGGGGGTTAAGGTTTCCGTCAGCGCTATGGACAAATACACACATCAATGTTTGGAGATGATTTCTATGATCAGAAGGAAAACTCAAATCCAACATTAGGGCTTAAGCCTAAACACAGAATTTAATGCACAGCACTAAATTCAACCTAAAAAGCTGAAGAAATAAAAGGTTTGCCCGAAAACAAAGATAATCAGGCGAAATCTTTTAAACATGGAAAGTTGAGTAATAGAGACTTTTAACACCTCTGTGACCTGTCGATTTTGTCTGAGGTCAGCCTTTGACACAGCTTATCAAACCTGATCCGCTGTAAATAGCCGTTATAAAAACCTGTCGAGGAACTCTCTGACTCAAAGCAGACTTCATTTGTTGCACCCAACGAGCTCCAGCTTCCAGCCAGCACGGGAGCGACTTCCGAGAAACCTTCTGCCACGAGTCGATCAAATAAATAAAAAGGTAATCCTCCACTTTTCCTTCACCCCACTACTCCTAGTTAGTGTCCACTGACAAGGCCAATCCTATACGCTGACGTATATCCTCGCATTTTGTGAGAAATGTGGCTGTAGTGTGGAGGTCAGTCACGTTTCACTGGAGGAATATAAAGGGAAGGCAATTGCAAAGGTGATAGTGTTGCTATTGATGTAACCAATTTCATTCTCAAAATGGCGTTTGCCACAGTGGACGGGGAGAGATGGGTTTAATCTCAGAGGTGAGATGAAAACTATATTATGGTGAGAAGGGGGGGGGGGGGGGGGGGGGGGGGGGGGTAGAGGGGGAGGTTAAGGATAGGGAAAGGAGGGGTGGTCTCCTCTGGAAGATGTCAGAACACACGGTCTTGGAAAATGCTGTAACCTGGCAGCTCAATTAAATAATTTCAGTGTTTGTTTCGTGGCAGAACCGTGCTCATCCCAAACACTGCCGGCCAGCACACAAACGGATCCAATCACTCAAAACAACACTCTTCCTCACACTGAAGACAAACAATATCAACTTAACATGAACTGCTGACAAAAAATCCAAAAAGAAATCCCATCATACCGTTTGTTTTTACCCAAACAACACACCCCACCTCGACTTTAGATATCGCACATCAAAACAATTCCAGATCGATTAAATTGAATCAATTAAATGTAGCCACGCAATTCCATTTTTCTGGATTCAAGCAGGACTACTGATGCATCATAAACCCCATCATCATCATCTGATATGAAGTCCTAAATGTTATGATGGCAGGGGAACTGACACCTCCCCAGTGGAAACAGCAAGAACATTTTAAAACTACAGAAAACGCTCATCAAGCAGCTTATTCATAAAACAGAAGACAGTTTCTTTCTTTTTCTTCTTCTTCTTTCTCTCAAATTGCCTGCGTGGGCTTAAGACCGAACGATGGCAGCACTCATTTGAATCGAATTGACTGGGAGAGCTCATCAAAAAGGTCCTGCGCCCAGTTGTGATGCGAGTCTACACACGTTTCCACACAAAGATTTGCCTTTTTAGGCTTTAACCTTTCAGAGGAAGAGACTTTGGAAAGGCTCTGCCAATAAGATGAACACACGACTGAGTGAAATGGATAAGGGTTCAGCTAAAACTGATGACACATAGAAACCCAAACTTATGAACTTATGAAGGCTGTAATATTAGTTTCTCAGAGACTTCATTTCTGTTGTGACGCTTTCCAATCACCTCAATGTTCATATCAGTTCCTTTTGGTTCCTTTGAGGTTTTAACTGCAGCTTTTTTAATAACATCATTTTGTTACAGAGCCAACTACTGCCCATCTCAATCAACCATCCTTTATCAACTGCAAAATAAATTAGAGCAACAACTTTGTGTATTTTTCACCTTTTTTCTCCCTTGCAGAAGTTTGTAAGAAAACGAGGTAAAGGTTTCTGATATGCTCGGATGAAATCCCAGCTTCTGCTGACTTGTTTTCTGCCTTGAAGACGCTTTTAGCTTCTAACTTCACTCCAGGAAACATTTCTTAATTGTGACAATTAAACAATTTGTGATGCTTTGATAAGTAAAGATGGCTAAGTGACGTTAGCTTTTGACAGTGTAGAACAAAAGTAAGGAACACCGATCCCCGACCAGCCCTTTACTTTTTGCGCCATCATGTTTTCACAGACAAATATCACAGGTGAGATTTCCAGTCTTTCCGTCCCTATATAGGTTATTTTTTGGGTTTAAATCCATATATCAGTTGCTGTTTTGCTTCGGCCCCGTATCCTGTAGATCCATTTATGCGTAAGAATGTTTCCCTTTTGGATTTGTTTTCAACATCAGTTAAAAGCATCAGTTGAGCTGCCTTTGAAGTGTGAAGACACCCCACTGCAGAAATGTCATACTAAATAAAGTACTACAGACAGAAGTAATGGCAGAAAATGAATGTGCTGAAGTAGAGAAAAAAAATGTAAATGAAGCAAATCAACCAGTTCGAGGTCAAGTTTGTTTTTCAAACTTACCCGGTGGGTCCATGAAGTCAAAGTGCACCAGGTCATCAATGCCCAGTTTCTTTAGCTGCAGCACCACGGAGCCAAGATTAGATCTCAGGATCTCTGGATACGTGTTGTCCTGAGACGTTAAGGAGGTACAAAAGAAGAAGTCAGAGGAACAATTTGTTCAAATGAATTAGTCAGGGTGCTTTTTTATCTACTCATGCATCGGTTGTAAGTCAACTTGAACAGGAACAGGGAGTCTAGGCCTTTGAAAGGCTATTTAACTTGTTTAAAAAATGTCCGATGTCACCGAGAGTGACGTTAAGGAATTACTCTGTTTAAATAGAAGGCCGGGCTTCCCTAAGTACATTTGTCACACGGCGGCTGTGTTGTTAACATAGCTTAATTGGAAAGTTACAGAGGTGTGATTTAGCAACAGGTTTGAAATTTTAATTTTTGAAAGAGAATAATGCAAAACAGAAAGCGTCTCCAGCTAGAAGGATGCACCGGGGGGGTGCTTGTGACACTAATGTATGCGAGATATGAGAATCAATCATGTGTTTACACCTCACGCTCATCCAATGACCGTCAAACGGTTTCCTACCTGCATTTCGGTCTTGTACGCTTTCTCTGTGTAAAGGCGGAAACACTTTCCTGGACGTGTTCGCCCGGCTCGACCTGCTCTCTGCTGGGCTGAGGCCTTGCTGATGGCTGTAACCAGAAGGGATTCCACTCGGATACGAGGGTTATACACCTGAGAGGAACACAGAGAGAAAGCTGAGACTAGGGTAGAGGTAAAAATGAACAAATAAATACCAACACCAAAAATCTGCAATACATACAAACGCCTCACAAAGAGCTGCAGAGTGACACATAAAACATAATCCACCACAGTGCATATATAATCTTTTTTGTGCCATGTGTATGACTTGGCTCCGGGCTGGTGAAATGTCAGAGGAATAAATAACAGGCTTTTCCATCTCTGCCGCTGTCAGCTGTGCACCGCTGTGTTTATCTGGGGATTCTCAGGCAACAGACACAGATGATCACAGCAGATAAAGAGTGGTGGGAGAAAGGGGAGGCTAACCTTTTGCTTGGCAAATCCGGGATCAATTACAAACACCACTCCGTCGATGGTCAGGGACGTCTCGGCAATGTTTGTTGACACGACGACCTGCGGAAACGGGGACACGTGACTTAAATGATCTTCACAAGATGACTGGAGGGACTGAAGACTTTTGGTGGATTCTGATGTTGCACTGACGTGTGTTTAGTCAATTTTTCTTATGCTAATCAGTTATTTAGCGGAGCTTAAACTAAAGTTCCTTCAACTCTACGCTTCCCTCTTGTTGAGAGCCTATCCTGTAATGGCTTAAATACGCTGCGAGTGAAACAATGGTTACTCCTCCTTTCCTCACATATCTTTTTTTTTTCTTTTCTTTTTTACCCCAAAAGAGGGCTCACGTGAACTGTACAAATGTCCGTGGACATGCCAGCTGTGCATGACTCACCGATGCCGACTGGCTTTTGCTCTCTGCTGTGCAACGCTGGCTCCTGCAAAACTTTGTTTCAAACACAAGCTTGGGCAAATGGCACAGCAAGTCTTTGCGGTGAAAATAGTTTAAAAAGGTTCTGAAAGTTGCTGAGCTGACCTCTTTTTTCCAACAGCCACCTATTCTGAGCAGCCGGTCAATGTTAAAATAGCCGAACATTTCACATGAGTGATGGCGCTAGAACGGCTGGCATTCCTTTTCAAGCAGCCAATCATACAGTACCAGAGGGGGTGTCTAGACTTTTAAGTGGTGCTGTATGCGTGGGACTCCTCAGAAAAGTAAATAAGAAAATGGAGAACAATCTCGTTCTGGCTTCAAGATCGTCAGCCAATAATTAGCCCAATAGAGGATTAATTCAACACTATTTTGAAAATAATGCAAGTCTTAATCATAACTAAGTGACTTCGGATATTCCACAATTCCATTATCGTGAGTAATCTTACAAATTGCAAACTACAAACTTCCTCCGTCAGTAAAAACTTCCACACTTAAGACAAACCATGAAAGCACAACTGTGTGTGGCTTTCTATTTGCACGATGCATTCACTTGACTTGACAATCGGAATGTTGACAGCTTGTCCTCCCTGTCACCGTTCAAGCAGGTCAAGCTGAAAATCGTCCGTTTTCAGTCACCAGCTGAGCAATCTGTGTATCCCGAGTAATCTAGTTTGAAAACACGAAAGCTAGCTGGAGTGTGAATATCCACATGCTAAATAGTTCCCTTTGTAAAAGCACAGACAAAGACATTTAACTCAGAGCAGATGATTTATCTACTCAGTTCTCAGGTGTTATGGAGGAGTCAAAATATCTGCCTAGTGTTTGCTTCTCTGTGATGGAGCTGTATTGTGCTCAATCAATATTCCCCTGCTGTCTTTGGAGAGAAAAATAGTGCGAGGAGGAGGAAAAGGAAACAGGAAAGAGAAATAATGAAAAGCTGCTTGGTTTCTAAGAACAAGACCGGAGGGAGAACTGAGAACCTGCACCGTGTCCCAGTCTCAGATCTACAATTATCTCTTACAGCAAAGCTGTCCGTGAGAAATGACAGATGAATCAAAGCCAATTAGCCAATGAGTCACATCACCTGATGAGTCTGTCACTGTCAGCATGTAGATAAACATGGAGCACGAGACAGACAGCCAACTGTTTACGCATGAACTTGGACTGCAGCCAGGGTGGGTCCTCCTTAAAAAGAAAGGAACTCACTGGGCAGAGAAACCCTTAAGAATCTGATGTAGCAGTAGCCATGGCTTAATATGGGAACGAGTGCTGGAAAAAAAAAAAAAAAAAAAAGGCACCACTTTGCACTTTACTTTCTTCAACATGTACACAAACAGGATCAAGCCGAGGGCTGGTCTATGCGGCCATTTGATGGTAGCCGCCTGCTTTCTGAGAAGTCTTCCTAGAAGTCTAAAACACCGAGCACAATGGCAAACCGTCACTGTAGTCTTAGCAGATACAGGTCCACAGAACCAATTTTGCACACTTGACACACTTCCTTTGTAGCCGTGCCTCTTCAAGCTGTGAGCCTTGGAGACTTTTAAATCCCACCTTTTAAGTGAGGATTTCTCTCCAGCCTTAGAATGCCTGACTGTTTAGTTATTAATGCCAGAGAGGGCCTTTTTCCCCTCCTCATTGTGCCTTTAACCTCTGGTAATTCACCTGTCAGAAGACACATTCCCGCTTGTATTCAAGTCGACAAATGAAGAGACGGAAATAGGCAGCGGTATGAGACAGCAATGTCTGGTAAATGATTAGGGTTTTTTTTTTTATTATACAGATGTGATTGCACCCCACGGCAAAATATTCAATTCTGTTTAGAAGGAAAATAATAAAGGCGACCTTAATAGCAGACCAGGTGGTCAGATCAAAGGTAGAAAGTGCTCTCGCAGCTTCCTCCACAGCAGGAGTTTTACTCAGTGATGTAATCTTTCGTTATCCTCCCACCCCCCCATTGTTCCACACACGTTCCCTGAAAAGTTACGCATTCGACAACTCATTCACATATTTGTTTTTATTTATGTACAATTAAAAGCAGTGAAATCTATGACCGCAAAGCTGCATGCAGAGCTTCGACTCAGACCCCCCCGACCCTCACTTTCTCGGACACAATTCCTAAGCCCCCTTCCAGCTTAATACAAACACAGGTTTAGCTTCAGCAAACAAATGTCTGTTCAGAACCTTTCAGTACTTTTTGTTTTGCAAAAAAAGCATCGAAAAAAAAAAAGGTGCAATCTTTTGAGTAAATCTTAATTCTGCTCCTCAACTCCTATCGCTGCATTATTGATACACTTATCAAAAAAAACTGTCTTTTAAAGTTGAAAACTAAATAAACTAAAAGGCTTGACCATAGAAAACATGACGTCGTGTTTTGTGAATAATGCTTTATGCCAGCGTCCAACAACCCAGCGAAGAATCAAGATCAAGTGTATAGAAAGCTTAAAAAAAAAGGAGGCAGTCTCCAAATGCATGTTGGGTCACAGTCGGTGCTCCAGCAGATGCCACACATGACACCCTCTCACATTTCATGATCATATGGGTGGCCTCATTGACTGCATTGATTCTGAAGGATTATCCAGGCTAGGCCCATTACACTGAATGCCGACTGGCTCCTTCCAGTCTGTTGCTGCACTGGATAATCCTGGCTTCTTCATCAGTAATATCATTAGAGCATCATCTCTGCATGTTATTTCTGGGTTATTACCTGCAGGAGAGCAAGCACTATAGCTAAAATGGGCCATCTTTCACGTTCCCTGCTGGGAAACATAGCCTTGATGACAAATAAAGCCTTCTCCTGACTAGGGGGAAGAAAAACGTGCCCAGTGCAGCGCTGATGCACCCCCATTTAAAGCTCACTGAAATGGATATATGTCAGGATCTCCAGTAACGTTTGGGGGAAGATTCCAAACATGACAATGCTGAAAATCTGAACGCTCGCATTTATTAGAGGCCACATTACTGACTCTGACAGGCAAAGTAAGATTATGGTCTTTGTTTGTAATTAGTCAATTCCAGCCTTGGTTTTAAATGATTAAACGGTTGAAAAACAAAGGATCGGTGGCTTTCCGAGAGAAATAGAGCAATGACGAGCTAGTGCTTTATGTTAATTAAGGAGTGCCTAATGCAGTCGTTAGCATGCATAGCGGCAGATGTGACGAACCTTAATTCTTTTTCACTACTTCCTCTTGGGCTGGCTGGGATGACATCTCTACATTTTTCACTTGATGGGTTGCTCAGTCAGTCGCCGAGGAGAAGCACGTTTACTTCAAGGACAGGCAACTTTAGATGCCACCTCAACCGATTCAACTAGCACCTGACAAATTGATGCTTCGGAGAAAAGGGACATCAACTGTGCCGCTCTCAAGCTAAAGGTGGTTGCTGGAATACAGTTTAGAGTACCAGACTTTCTGTATTTCACTCATTTTTGTTTCCCGTGAGCTGAAAACGAGAGAATTAGCTGGAGGATGACCACCAAAAGATGAAGTAGCACCACTGCCAATCGACACAATCGCCTGCGAATAGAGCTGTGAAGAAGCATCTCGACTTCCTTTAACAATGACTATGCCAGGAGATGGGACTCCTTTGAGATGGAAAAACACGATCTGATTTTTATTTTTTTTTACTTTTCTTTCTGTAAACACTAGATCTTAATTAACCTTTTCAGAACCAGTGTCTTACTTACCCACCTCAGTACTGGATATAATGAATGTTACATGGGAGTCGCCTCTGACATGAAAAACAAAAAAGTTTCATTCTTAAACGGGACTTTAATTTGAATGTTGAGTGCAGGTAGAGCCATTTCAGTAAGGAATCCGGGGGTTTCTACAACTGAATATGTCTGTAGGTCCTTATCTCTGAAAGATTTGGTGATTTTCTTCGCTCTCTCGGAGTTGGAGCACAGAGTTGACAGAACCTTATTATTTCTCGATTCACTGCATCACCCAAAACATCACGGTAACATAAGGTTAACATTGGTGTTCCTTTTCTTCTTCCGCTGCCTCTTCTGCTTCTTTGGCATTTTACAGCAATTGAATGAAATGGAGCTGAACTGTTCCCCATAAAATTCCCCCTTTATTAATCGTATACTATAATTCTGTGTGGGCTTCAAATTTTCATTTGTGTCTTGTCACTGAACTGACGCAGAATTGTTAGAAGAGTGGATAATCTAAAACTTCTACTTCTCAAAAATCCAACCTGCATGTAAAAACATGGCAGCCACAACATAAAACCACTGACAGCTCAAGGGAATAGCGTTTATTGCTGCTTTGCAAAGCAATACTTTGCAAATTAACCTGCTTTAACATTCCTGTAGATGTTTGGTGGGACTCCATAAGTTCTCAGTAAGTGAAAGGCCGCCCTGAGTCAGAGGAACCTCTCCAGGCTGACCACGAAATCCAACATTAAATGTGTTGACATCTGCATGAATGAATCATCTATTGCTAAGTCTGTGACTTTCTGCCTTGTTAAATCCGTCGCACATGTGGTACTGCCATAGGTGAGCATCACGATGATGTCCAATGCTGTGTCCGCTTCATGTGAGCCTTGCATTTAAAATCCTACTTATCACAGCTAAATGCTAATATTTAATATTCATAAATTCACTAAATATATGTTGAACTATTCACAGTTTCACAACGTATTTTACTTTGAAAGCCAGAGAACATTACTGGTTATGGAAGCAGGATCTGACTCAATTATAAGGGCTGGAGCTACGAGTCATTCATCAGCTGCTGTGGGGAATGCTTGTTTGCTCATTCAATGGCAGAGATGCTATTCCCGTATTCTCTGAGATCTCGTGCCAACACTGTGACACCGCAAGCCGTGCTGCTACTCTGGTGATGAGGCCATCTGAAGAGACACTGCCACACAAAAGCCAGGAAATCATTCATATGCTTGTATCAATAAGAGGATCATCAACTCCTGTGAGATCGAGTGACGGCCGAATGTACAGCAGGAAAAGTCCTGCGAGTCTTTGGTCAGCCCACATAACACACACCTTTAACACGGTTTGAGACTGCAGAGGTCCCCGTCCTCCCCTTTAAAAGGCTGCAAAGCTTTTGCAAATGTAGCGATAAAAATCCCCAAGAATGTAGCATTTTCCTCAGGCTCACAGGGCATAAACCATACCACAGTTATAATTTAGAGCAGAGAATTGCACGCTGACAAAAGCAGCATATGTTGCGAGTCAGTTCTGCACAAAGCTGAGAAAGGGAAAAAAAAAAGTTTGAGTCCCCACCTTCCAGCTCTTTTACTTTACCCATCTAACTCTCCATCTGGCCTCCCCCCCCCCCTCTGAGTGTTTTAACAGCAACATGGCTACTATACCTTCCTTCCAATGGCACCATTTGGTTTATTGGGTGGGGGTGGCTCGAAGATCCTCTGCTGCTGCTGTGGAGGCAGTGTAGAGTACAGAGGGATGATTTTGATATCACCGACTTCGGGCCCCAGGTCGTCGACCTCCCGCTTGATTCGCTTGCAGGCTTCATCAATTTCCTGCAAGGTGAAAGCACCACAATTAATCCCTGTGCCGCTGCCATATGCAAACACCAAAAAAAACAACAACAAAACAAACCAGTTCCGAGCAACACCTGCAAAAACAATGGCGGCGGATCGAGGTGATAGGGGAAGGATGGAGAAGGTGGCCGGGGGAAACTGAGGTTTCCTGCTACAGTACATTTGTTCAAACTATCATTCTATCTGATGGAGGAAATTAAACTTGGACTGCAGTATGCTTTGCTGAGCTCCCTGTGGCTCTGTTGTCAAATGCAGCAATCATGGAAAACACGGATGCGCACACTCGGAAGGCACAAACACACAGAGCAAGACACACTCCAACAGGGTTCATTATTCTACAGTGCAGTATTGTAGAGAGGGATGTGATATGAGACTGCAGCATTGATGCATAACCAGCGGCAAATCATGGCAGATCAGTTTAGTGAAGCTGAACGTTCTGGAGCCGATAGGCTGGCAAGAGTTAGGCCGCGTAAAGTGCCAGGAATGAGGAAACACAATGGTGAATGCGAGATTTGAGCTTATTCTCCAAAAGGCCTATTATAATATAATTGTTTAAAAAAAAACTTTTTCTATATTGCATGCATCGGATTGCCTAACAATGGAAAATTTGCTTTATTTTGATCACTTCTACAGTCTTTGATTTCTTTCTAGTTATTGAAAGTTTGTTGCACAAACCAAACCAGCGCAACAATCCTCGCTTTAGAAGCAGCTCCTTCTGTTAAGAGCCATTATATTATATTTCCAAACACTCATTTAATCTTCATAAAGCTGCAGATCCGATATGCGTCACCCTACAGCTTGTGCTGTTGCACCACCTGCAGGCCCACGGGAGCAATGCAGCAACTTTCCAAAGAGTCCCAGTGAGGCACTTACTCACAATGGACAACATCAGAGCCCTTCATCCTGGCAACAAAATGGAACTTCTTAGCCTTAAAAAAAAAAAAATGCAGCACTTTGTCAGACTAAAACCGTGCAACGGCACATTTGCCTCGACACGAGAAAGCACCAGTGATGTTTCCTCTTTTCTGTCTGGACTGCAAAATGTGTTGTTAAGCCCCGTTTGTCCTCTTGTTCACCACATTAAGTCAAGCCCCCGCTGATGGCCGCGTGCCTCTTAATCAACACACTGACAAGTGGAAAACAGTAAATCTGAATGGATTGGTAAAATTAGCCTCCGTATTAATAGCCTATCGAGCGTCTGGATGCAGCAGCTGCCATTAGGGAAGGGAAGGGAAGAGAAAAAAAGAAAAAAAAAAACACCTCTTTGCCAAAGCGCTAGAAGCAAGCTGGCTGTCTGTCCCCTCGGGGACATAAAGAAAAAGTGTGTGTGTGTGTGTGTGTGTGTGTGTGTGTGTGTGCATGCACACGTGAGCGTGTACATATACAGGGCCATTTGTCCAGTGTTGGAAACCTGTCCACCAGCTTTGCCTGTGACCCCAGAAGCAAGAATCTACTGCCAAGCTAATAACAGACACATTTAGGCACCCTTCTTGACTAGCAAACAACCCCCCCCCCCCCCCTCCAATCCTCATGTTTTGATGTTAGCTGCTGTGGGGGAAGCTTAGCTATTAGGACTTATCTTTGCTCGACAGCTGTGATAAGTTTCGACTGTCTTGTCTGTAGCTGGTGCTTCATTTCTATTTGTTTGTGAAGGGAAAATATCTCTGGAAAAAAAAACGGTGGAGGAGAGAGGAACATGGCCCCGTGCGTTAGCTTTTCTCTGATTTAAATTAAACAGTCAGATAAAAAAGAATCTATGGCTTTGCCACGAATCTGCCTCCCGAATCATTAGTCTACATCAAAGTTGCTGGGAGACTGAGGAGGTTAAGAAGTGCTTGAGGGGCATGCTGCTGCACCCTTTGAACAACCATCTCTGCCAGACCTACCACACATTAACTTCTTTAACCCAATTAGGAGAGGGTGATAATGAACTCACTGTGGGAGTGTTCTCTGTAACGCCTTAGCTTGACACAGCATTGGGGGTGGGGGTGGGGTATAAATCAACAAATTACATTGAGCCGCAAAAAATCTTTAACACATCGCCTGTAAATGTCCAAGACTTTTTCCATTCAGTCACATGAGTGACTATCAATGGTTGTGGAATTCAAAACAGCTGGAATACCACTTAATCTAAAATCAATTACTAGTCCTCAAAGGGGTCCACTTCAAACACCGTGCCCCACCGATGACTTTATCCCGTTTGTACCGAGCCGCATATCGATCCCGCTTTGACAAATGAAAACTGATGGTGGTGTTTCTCCACCAGTCACGCTGGTGTCAAATGACAACTAATTACTGGTAATCAACAACCAGTCATAAAAGCAGGCCGGGGGAAGCCACAACCACACGAGATTCTTCGTGTAGTTACCACTGTGCGATATGTGTAAATAGTCCAATTAAGCTGAGTTCCATTCAATCTCCACGGGCAACAGTCTCCTTTACAACCACCAGTGATAAATGCTTTCCAACACCATTTTGTCAAAGGGCTGAGAAACTAATCATGCCAACACAAGCATCGCTGGATCCGACAGGCTTCTCCTGTCCAGTGATCAGGAGATTGAGACATTTGCTGGTGCTTTTCTGCGTGTGTGTGTGTGTGTGTCCACCCAGCTGTGACCAAATTCATCACTGTGGGCATGGACCCTGCCCTCTATTACACATCAGTGGACAGCATTTGCAGAAGTGGGGGGAAAAAAATAAAAATAATAAATGATTTAATTTTAGAGACTTGTGGGAAGGGCAGAATCTGGGTCACTTGTTTTTCATTTCCCTCCACTCAGTGTAAATCCTGATGGTTCCCAAACAGGCACAGCCATTGCATTAACATCTATCAATCTGAGGATTAATCATTTCCTGAGCAGCGAGAGCACATGTGTGTGATTAATATGCTTCTAACTAACATTATAGATGTATCAGAGAAAGCTAAAAAACTAATAAATGAATGACTATATGTCATCATATGTTCTTTTAAGCAAAAAATAAACAGTCGTTTGATCAAGCTTCTCAAATAAGAGTCTGTCCAGCTTTTCTCTTTTTTTTTTAAAGAGCAAATATCTGTTTCAACCTCGCCTTCGAGCTCCAGAAAATATCGACTGGCACAACGTTTGCTGGATGATGAATCATAGAAATAAAACAGAACAAAACACAATCTTTAACTGCAGCTTTAAAGATCATCTCGCTGTTCAAACGCACAACCACTCTGGAGAGTTGCCCAATCTGTTCAAAACGTTGTACCTCTTGTCCGGTGAGGAAGAGCAGAACGTCCCCCTCATCTTCCTCACACATGTGGATTTGCATCACGGTGCGGATGGCTGCCTCCAGGTAGTCCCGCTCTGGGTCTGGCGTGTAGAAAATCTCCACGGGGTGTGTGCGCCCGGGGATGGTTAGCAGCGGGCAGCTGTCAAAGTACACTTGGAACTTTCCAGCATCGAGCGTTGCACTCATCACAATGACCTGAGAAGGAAAACAAAAACAGCCCGAGCGCGGGTGTTTAACAAGTCTGCGAGGCACTCTGCAATCACACAAAAACCATAAAACTAAAAGCAAAGATCGCACAGAGTTAATGACTGCAATGATTATGGATGTGAGCGCTCAAGAGAAAAATCTGTTAACATTTCATATAGCCTGATGATCACTGAGGGATAAGGACAAATACTAAATAGACTAGGGTGGAATTAAAACCATGAAATATGAAGAGTCCACAACTCTTTACAACACGGATTATGTTCTGAATTAGAATTTAGTGCGAGGCTGTTGGCACAAACCAAAGATGGTGACTATAATGTACAGCTTGGCATTACAATCCGAGTCACTGACCTACACAGAGCTACGGCAGTCCTTGTTCCCCGTGTTGGGTACACAATGTTCTTTTACTGAGCCATTAGACAGTGTGCATTAGAATTCTGATGGGAAATGCGTCTCCCATTTTCAATCTCTAACATTTTCAGGGGCCAGTGTCTCTGCATTTCGCTTTACGCTCTGCGAGACATCATAATTGCTCTTAATCAAGGCAAATTAAACTTTCAAATTTGGTAGGCGATAGGGATGAAGGAGATAGGGGGGTGTGGGTGGATGATCATTCCCAATAACCTAGACCTCATTTAACAGTCCGCGAACAACAATCTAACCTTTGATTCCACACTGACAAACAACTAGTCATTATCCATCTGCTTTATGAATATTATATCTGGCACACTCTAGCCTATAAAGCCTCCGCCTGCCTCGACACTCGTCCCATTCACACCAACAGTCGCTGTTCCCCTCCTGGTTGACTGGCTTAAAAATGTCTATGACTCTGGGAGCAATCTCTGTTGCTGCGCTGCACAAAAGATGTGCATTTACGAGTCTAACAGCAGCATTTATTTTTCTTCAACACATAAACAGCTGTCAGACACGGGGACACTGCCAGGAAAAAATGTTGACAGGGAGGGTTCATAAACACTGACTGCCACTGAATTTAGCCAACAATGGAAGAAATACGCAGGCCTTTAACAGAGTTCCGCATGCATTGGAAGGAATATACTTGTGGAAATAAGTGCAATACCTGTAAAAATAAATCTACATGCTGTCAAAAGGGCCACTGATCCTAAAAAAACGACCATGAAATACAGAAATGTTGAACAGACTTTGTTAGAGTTGCAGTGCACACCTTAAGGTCGGGCCTCTGGCGGACTACTTCCTTGAGAACCCCCATAAGGATGTCTGTGGCTAATGTGCGTTCATGGGCCTCGTCCAGAATGATGACACCATAGCGCTCCAGCAGGGGATCGTTCATGGCTTCCCGCAGCAACATTCCATCTGTCATGTACCTGGGAAAAGAGAGGCGGTGAAGCAGACATTGATTATGCAGTACAATGAGGTTTTATCATCGTGTGTGCATGCAATATCTGAGTTAAATCCATTTTAAATGTTATCAATAGACAAAGCATTCCCCAAAGAGACATTTTGCCCTTTCAAAGTGCTCAAACTGGAAATATATTTCTATATGCATCTTTTTAAGCTTTTTTAAATCATTAGCAGAGTGAGAAAAGCATTAAAACAGATTTGAATCAGTTCAACCATTTAAACAGGCCAGAGCTAAAATGATATTCCATGTTAGTTACAGCATTCTATGCGTTAGAAAGAAGTGCATTCGTTTATGAATGACCTGGAAACTAAAACTGATGGGTTACTGCGAACATCAACTTCTAAACACAGCTGGGAATTCTAATGTGAAAAACACGTCTCTCACTTGAGTAGAGTCTTGGCAGAGCTGCAGTCCTCGAACCTGATGGAATAGCCCACTTCCTGACCCAGCACGACATCCATCTCATCTGCAACCCTCTGGGCGACGCTCATGGCTGCCACCCTCCTGGGCTGGGTGCAGGCCACTGCTCTCTTGGGTCCGGCCATCGACCGCACCATGTCTACACACCACTGAGGGATCTGGAGGACAGAAGTCGAATGCGGTTTTCCCTCAACACGAGCAAATGTACAGTGCTACATTAACATTAGGGTGAAAGGTTAAAAAAATAATAAAAATGCAACAATATCCAACACAATAGTTTTCCACAGCCTGTGCAGCCATGACTGATTCAATTCATGGTGCCAAAATTCTCACTGAAGATACGTTCTTCAAAAATGAAGCAACTTGCCAAGAGAAGCCCAAGGCTTGCTTTCCCTTTATCAAGCGTACAGTTTGGATGACTGCCCTTTAGAGAGGATTCAAATCTCACCAATCTTTGAAATGTCAACCAGTCGGAGGTACAAAAATGGCAATAACAGGTTGGGAAGAGATAAAACATTTAACAGAGAATATCTAAACTTGTTTTTAGTACTTGCAGGACCCCAACCAATCATCAAAATACCTTGGACAGAAGGCTCAGAATGCACAATTAACCGTATTGGACTGTGAAACCCGATTACAAACTGCAAGAAAACGTAGGATTCGAGGATCTTTTAATTATTTTTCATGATCATTATGACTTTTACTTAACTTCACACCCTGAAAGATTTTTTTAAAAGTATTTCAAACTCAACAATGAATAAGCGAAGAACACAGATTCTTTGCATCGTTGAAGCAGGCGGCACTAACAAGATTAAAACTTTCAACTTACAAAGTGTTAGGATGGCAGTTTGCATTCAACTCAACCAGGAGCAGCGATTCAACCGCAGATTTACACTTTAAAAAAAAAAAAAATAGTGAAAACCTTACTTTTTCAAGAACTAAAGATAAACACATGAGCTTATCTTACTGGTAATCAACATCTTAGAAGCCATAAAAAAAACATCGTGCATTCATTCCATCCTGTCTCTCAATACCATCAAATCAATTTTAATCACCGGATGTCGAACCCTCATTTAATGTGACACATTTGAGTCAACACAAAGTTTTCTTTTAAAGACAACTGCTGTATTTCAAATCTGCAAAATAGCCTGCCTTTATACCTGCGTGGTCTTTCCAGAGCCCGTCTCTCCCACCAGCACAAAGGACTGGTTGCGCATCAGGATGTCAGTAAAGCTCTCTCTGTATTCCCAGACAGGCAGCTGCAGCCGCTTCTTCAGGATCTCGTGGTAGCGTGGCGTGTGGGGCAGGTTGGTGAAGGGGTTTATCTGCTGCTGAAAGGGAGGTTGCTTTAGGAAGCCTGCGCTGGCTGCAGCCGGGCTGATGGGCAAACTGGATGACTTCACATCTCTGTCCCTGTTACAGTCCCGATCCCGGTCTCTGTCACGCCTGTAAGAGGAAGGCACGCAAGGTTAAGGTTTGACAAGATTTGACTATAAATGAACCAATTAAGTTCCCAATTAGGCCAACAACACACCATCAGATGCAGTTAAGCAAATGGCTAGATTGGGAAGGCAGAACATGGAACAAACAGTGCACAAATGTTAAGCCTTGTCTAAATCTTTTCATGGGGAAAAAAAAGAAATAAATCAAATAACTCAGATATAAAGGTTACTGCACATTCCCAGTGGAAAAATCAGTCTAATCAAGTGTAGCATGCAAAGGTCGTGACTAAATTAATTGTCTGCAACATTTTCTCTCCTTTTACATACATTTATTTCACGGTTCCAGATCATTTGTATTCTCACATAAGAGCAAAATGCTGTACATATAATGGCATTACAAGACTGCGACGCACTACAGCAGTGAAGCTGTCTGCTCAAAAGAGTGCGACTGCAGGTCTGTCGCACTTGTTTTGACGACGTTGATTTCACACAATTTTATCCGTTATGTTGGATGAAAATAACAGAAATATCATAAACTTCATGGACATAAGTCATAAAGCCAAGTGTTTTGGCATCATTGAGCAAATCTTCATGTCAGGTGAAACAAAGGAGGAAAGTCCAGTTACTTTCAAGAGAAAAAAACTAAACAAAAGAGACAGCAACCGTGAGGCTCAAATACCTCCAAAATAACAAGTGAAATCAAAAGAAGAAAAATTAACAGCAGGAAGCAGCAGCAGCAAGATCATTCAGTGTTCATACGCCAAGAAGTCATCAACTTTATAAAATTCGATAAAGGCGACGACCCAAAATGTGTTTTACAGTGAAACTTGCAGCAGAATTCAACATTAGTGTAATCACTTCAGCAAAGGTTTGAGGGGATATTTCAGTTTTCATTGTATTTAGGCTGATGTCGTGCAATTAGCATGGTTATAGGTCCACTTGAGTCAAGCTAAGGTCAAAGGTCAATTGTGCTGTTTAAATGGACCACCGTGGATCGTACTGGCGATACATAGAGATATGATGTGAAGTATGTCTGACACTGAATTCTGCTGCTTAAAACATTAACTGTGAGAAGATCATACACACGTTCTCCTTCAGTTACCCAAATGGTTTTGTCAAATGACGCCGTTTTTCAAATCAGGATTTTATTAGAGCAGAGGAACAGTCTGGACATGCTTTGAATTGGCTCATTCGAGCCTAATTGATCATAGCTGGGGGGGAATTTAAACCCTGAAGGGCAATTTCATGTGATCCCGGTCAGATGAACATGTTTACACGCATTTCAAAAAGCACAGCTTTGGTAGGATGTATTGATCAGTATGGGTAAAACAAACCCCAAGCGTTTTAATTTAATCACTTGATCAAATATACAAGTATAAATATATACAGACACGTGTCTGTTGGTCTAATCATTTACACTCAGTGAAAGGATAACTTTAAAGAGCTGAGCAGCAAAGTCAAGTTCAATACAGTAGTTATCTGTGGTTTGCTTATTGCTTTAAAAAATATATGGTGCATGCGTTTGTTCATGACGTGCGTCTCTTTGCATGTGAAAGAATGTCAAATGCAGGCCAGTGACCCCGAGTCCAGTAGCACGAGTCAGACCAGAAAGGGTGCCTGCGTGTTCTCTATAGGGATTTATTAGCGATAGCTACAAACATTAGCTAGGCTACGTCGACATGAAGGGAATAATCTCATTAGAACACGTTAATCCTGGTTCATAATAATAATAATAATAGCGTGCTTTCTGTTAAGACACCGAGCTTAACCTGGCATTGGTTAGCATGTTTTGCTAGCCACGTGCAGAGCACACCAGGCCGGTAGCAGAACACCTAACAGAACATGCTTTTCGGTGTAATCATTTCGCAACATTATCGTCAAGCAAACATAAGAGGCTTCATAGTAAATTATGCAAATGCTAACTGTATGCGTTTTCATCCCAGCTGGTGCATACGTACAAGCTAAACGTGTTCAGCATTGACACAGCTAGCTCAGGACAACAACAATCTGGAAACAACTCCTCCACACAGATTAACGCTACCAGCTAAGGCTAGCGTGACATACCCATCACTAGACCTCTTTTTACTCGAGGAACAATCGTCTCCCAAGTCTGAACGATGTCGCTTTGACATACTGACACCGTAATCTTCCCACAACAGTGGCTAATTATTCCACGAACATCCTGTCCAAACCGTTAAACAGCGACAAAAATGGCTACCGGAAGCTCTTACCTCATCGTCGGTAACCTAAACAAGAAATCACTGGAAAACCGCGATTCGATGTGAGACTCGGCGAGAGTGATGAGAAAAGGCCCAGTATATAATGAGTCCTGCAAATGTTGTTGCCTGTGAAAGCCTGTTGCAGATCAAACGAGGTTTTTTTTCGGATGCGGAGGAGGATGCAGATACAGGAGGTCTGCTGTCTCTCAGTGGAGTCGGGATGATGTGCCCGCCAAGCAACAAAAACACACACACACACACACAGGCACGACTAACGTCCTCGCCCACTCCAGTCTGAAACCTCTCAGAGTGCTTTTGGTGACATTAGAGGCAACTCACATGAAAAAAAAAACTTTCCAGGGATGTCCCAAGTGACTTTGAAATGTTTGTAATAAGTGTCATGATCTAAAAGACAATAACACCTAATCTAATCTGAATAATTTAATTTCTCCAAAATTAATCATTAGCAATTTCCACTTTATGAAAAAAAAGAAACAATATTAGACCATTTTTATTTCGCAAACATCCTGCTTTCCTTTGTAAACATCTCATGGCAGTGAATTCAGTTTGTATCAATAATTGGTCAAATCAAAGCGCCCAGAGACGCCACGAACTAAAGTTTCAGTGTGCGCATTCCCAGTCAGAGGTTCTTTCTTTCTTTTTTTTATTGATTTTTGTTTGTTTATTTGTTTTGTTTATATCTCTGATGGCACATGGAGCGCAAATCTCCTGTAAGGGAAGAAGCCCACTAACTCAGAGGTAAGTAGGGTTCCCTACATTCTGTTTTTGTAATGTTTCATTTTGATCAGGTGTACCACCCCACCTTCCACGTGCCTTTATCTGAAAGACTGAAAGTTGGATTGGGTTTAGAACACTGGCGAACCCTTGAAGCCACCTCACAGAGCCATGATGTGTTGGGAAAAAAACATTCAAACTTTCACGAAAATATCAAGAATGTTTAAATTCCTACTTTTTTAAGAATCATCTTTCCTCAAGCAGAGTCACATAGTTTTTGGCATATACCACACTGCATAACCCTTTGAGTAACTAGAACAAGGGCACAAATTCAGTTTTCTTGTTTTGAAATCGGTCAAATCAATTCAATTCAGTTCAGTTTAGAAGAGATTGCAATTCAGGCAAAAACAACCAAAATGGCCAACGCTGACATCTAAATTGCAAATATATACGAAATGATTATAACCCCAAAAATGACATGTTGAATGGCTTGAGTTTGTGTCGTTGGAAATGGATTTGCTGCTTTCCCTCTTCAGTAACTTAATTTCATATTGTGTTGGTGGCTGCCTCCATCAGTGCTTTCCACATTGTTACACTATTAAGAAACGAACTGATCAGCCTACTCGATACTGACGCTCATAAACCCAGATACACATGCAGAAAGTGTAAACATATTCAGTAGCCTATTCATACTCTACAGGGGAAAAAAAGAAAAAAATGTGTGTGGTAACACTCAAAATGGGAAGTTTGTATGAAGTATATCGCTTATCTTTTATGTTTATCAACTAATTCTGGAAAGAAACTATATTTCCTCTTTGCAGACGTGCAACATTTTCACCCAACCGGACATTCATTGACATTAGGATGATAATGCATTACTAACCTGAAACTTAAACTCCTGATTTCAACCCCTAGAAATGAAGTGATGAATAATCTATCACAGGAGACAATCATTGCCGTTGACACAGATATTTACACAGACTAGACTTTGACTAGACTTAACAAGCTGCTTAATAGCAAATGGCTTATCATTACTTATGGTTGGGGGATTGATAGTTATGGTTAAGGAGAAGTGTGCGCTACAAGGAAGAAATAATGCTCTAATATTCAGGATTCCACTTAACTGTTTGTCCCTCCGTCACAGGTTGTTAACTATGTATGAAATAGCTGTGGTAAGCATAGCTGCAGGGATTGCAATGAGAGCAAGGACTGGAGAGTAATCACATGAACTCAAAATGCGACTTTAAAGATCTGACAACAAAGCATAAAATCTCTCCATAACAGAAATATGATCTACGGTAGAGGAAATGCCGCTGGCATACTTTTGTTTCATGAAATATTGGAGGGTCAACGGGTAAGTGGGCACAAGAACAGGAATCCAATGGATCAGAGGCCCCTGGGTCGTGGGCTTCTGTTTGAAGGGACTTTAACATTTCCAGATGGGGAGTCGTAGAGTTAAGGCAAAAAGTAAGGATGTTGTGATTTTTCTCCCGACCCTGATGATCTAATCACATTTCTGTTGACATTTTCCCTCATATCACAGCTGCACAGCATACTGAAGCCACAGTGACATTTTGTCTATTTGTGTTTAGGCTTATATGTGTCTTTTTAGATAAGGAGTGCATTAATCAAAACCCCAGCAAATACAATCATCTTTGGATCAGCAAATTCCACTCTCATTTGTATTCTGATCGATACGATTTAAGCTAAACACGAGGAGTTGTTGCTCAAATTTGAATTGTTTGAAATAATACACTTTTTCATTTCTTGTCAAGTCATGCATCCCACTGAAAATGTCTGTTTTAAAGTTTTAAAAAGTCATTTGGCTACATATTAAATCTTATAGGGTTAAACCTTTTCATAAAATTGGACAACAGTGAATTAAGTGCTCTTGGCACCGAGACTGCTCCGAAGTCAAAGTGAAATATGATTATGATACTTTTAAAAGATTTTAAATGGTTCATGATAATCCATAGAGAGCTGACTGAATTTGACAGTAAATGTCACTTATTTTGTTAAATACAACCTATCTAATAGACTTTGTCGTATGAAAATAGACCAGATATATGCGTGATTTACAAAGTCTTGACAAAGGATGTAATTTATTGTTTTAATTGCCACTATACCAGTTACCTGTTATATCCTCTCAAGCTTTAATATCTCGGATCTCTGACCTGCCATCCTCAGGTTTCTCCAGAGATATTATACCATATGGGGCTTAAGAGTGAGCTTTAGCTGGGCCTCTCAAGGGTAGTTACAGACTTAGAGACTGGTTCTACAGCCACTCCAGCATTGTTTTTGCCTTATGCTTTGAGTCACTGTCATGCTGAAAGGGGAACCAAGGCCCTAGACACAGACCCCATCCCTTTCACTGAGAGGCGCCCCCACAACATGATGAATATGTTTAGCAAGCACAAGACACTGTTAATCCCTTTGCCAAAATCATTCCCACACTGAAACTCTATTATCATACCACAGTCTTCGTGTATGAATGTATTAATCATTTTATCAAGATGATGAGCAGACTTTTCCAAAAATAATGTTGAGCATTCATTGGATAAGAGAATGTTTTCCTTTGTGTGCACATAGTCATCGAAAAGCTGTTTGATGACCTCACAGCAGGATTTTGTATTTCTTCTACTCAATAGCCCTTTTATTCTGTCTTACTCGAGACATTCAGGACTGCTGGAGCGCTGCTAAGATAGTCATACTTCTGGCAGGTTGGTGACTCAGTTTGGTTAGGAAGTGTGAGGGTGCTTCAAACTTCTTCAGTTTCACAATTATTTACACAGCTGTACTCTTTTAAAACTTTCTCTGAAGAATTCAGTTTACATTTCGTCATCACAGGTTATGTACTGTAGACAGATGGGAAAACATATCAGCTTCATGCTTTAGAAACAAAACCTACGACAAAATAAAATGCTCTAAAATCCACCAAGGAGAAATTTAAGTGGATATTTGAGCAGCAGTAAGTGTCTTAAAAGTTGCCACATAGACTGTTTTTTTAATAAATTGCCAAAATAATAAGAAATCTGAATCGACACAGTTATGAACTACCTTACTATACTGATGCCAAGTTAAGTTCAGCCCTGATTCTCCCGCTGATTAGGCACTGTGGAATCTGCAGCTGGAGCCCCATCACTGATATCACTTCACTAGGTTCTGTCAGCTCTTATCTCCTTGGGCCACCATCTCCTATCTTAATAGAGATCTGACTGTATGGTGTCGCTATGTGCTGACCCCCAGCATGGCCTCTCTGCTTATCGCATGTCCACAAGCTCTTGCTCCACCAGCTTTCTGCGAGTTTGCTCGACTCGCTTCTCAGCTGGACTGGGAGTTGCTGTTGTGACAGTCAGGTTCAGTCTGGCCACCAGGAAATGTGAAAACCACTGAGGTAGGTCAGAGGGAATAAAGACCCATAGGTTCTATATTAATATGAGAACATATACAAATATTTCTTAAGTTATTTGCTTAACTACAAAGGGACACACCAGTTTTAAGTATATTTAAAGGAATTCATCTACATGATACAGCCCATCTCAATATTTAAACATTAAAGAGCTGCAGATGCAGTTATGGTTTACATACACTTTTCATGGCTAACAGATATTTCATTGAAATGTTCTTTCTGAGCCAGTTACACCTTTACCAGACACTTCTGGTTGCCACCAACCAGCTTTTGGCATTTGATCCATTTTCTTGGCAGAACTGGTTGAGTTGGATGAGTTATTGGTTTCCTGGTAATTATCTAATAATCTTCCATATTTTTTATAAAGACTTTGGAAAGGCCATTCCAAACCCTAATTGTTGGACTACTTTATCCATTCCTCAACTAGTTTTGGTATGCGTTCAGGTTTATTTTCCTGTTGGAACCTTGGGAGTAAGTCCTTCTCTATTTAGCCATTTTTGTACAATTATCCGGTAGTAAAACAGCCCCACAGTTGGATGCTACAACCACCATGATTAACAGTGTAGATACGAGGTTCATGTGGTAAAATACCTATTCGCTCTGGCCAAATAACTACAACCTTGCTTTTATCTGACCATGAAACTTTCATCATCTCTTCCGCATGTTGACCGTTGCAAATTTGAGAGGAGCTTGAAGGTGTTGATTTCCACAGCAGTGTGAGACTTAATAGACTGCAGACAGAGACATTGTTCCAACAGTCTACATATTCTTTTTAATTCTCAGTTTCGACAATTCTGCTTTCCAGAACTGCACTGAGCTCCTTGGACTTGTTTGTTGACGTTGGCCAATCTAGTAAGTGCTGTCAAGCTACCAGCTCTTGACAATCAGAATCACTAACAGAGTTAAGAGGTCTTGGCAACTCAAGACATTTAACAACTTTCAGCACCAATGCATGATACATCTAAGTGAATTTTTGAATAGTCTAAGCCATATGTAGGTTTCAGAAAACCTCAATAACCTTGAGCATTGAATTCATGTTTATTTCCAGTAATGATGTCCATCCATCCATTTTCTATACCCACATAATCCAATTTAGGGTCGCGGGGGGGGGGGGGGGGGGGGGGGGGCTGGGGGCTGGATCCTATCCCAGCTGTCATTGGGTGAAAGGCAGGGTACACCCTGGTTAGTCCATCACCGAGTCACATAGACACAAATGAGATAAACAACCATCCACGCTCGCACTCACTCCTAGGGACAATTTAGAGTCACCAATCAACCTAACATGCATGTTTTTGGACGGTGGGAGGAAGCCAGAGCACCTGCAGAGACACCACGCATATGTGGGGAGAACATGCTCCACACAGAAAGGCAAGTAAAAATGTATATAGTGCAATCAATCTGCCGCACAAATGAAGAATTCAAATCAATTTAAAATCCTAATACTGCCATGACATTCATGTCCACGATGAGTGAATGCAGACCTCTGATTAGACACACAAAGCTTAAGTCATCACAGCACATCTTGCACAAACATACAAATGGTTCCTCCCTTGATATCACTTTCAGAGACAAATATGCAGAAGCAAACACACTACAGAGTGATTTAAGCACCACAGGGCCTATCAACACTCTGCTATGCATATTTTTTACTTTCCTCCTTTGGGGAGTGTCGCTGTCACACACTTTTGGCATAGGCTTTATGTTGTAGGCTCAATTTATCTGTACTCAGCAATTTTCTTTACATATATATGTATGTATATTACTTCATGGTACATCTATCCAGCTCTCAAGACTGTCACGACTGAAATTTTTCCCCCCGTCTTACATACATAAGTACAAAGCTAATTATCTGATGTCATTCATATGCAGGCAAACAATCAAAAACTGGCCAATTACTTTAGAGAAACTCATTGGCACACTGCGATCATCTTGCAAATTCATTAGTTCAGCTTCCATCTGGTTTACAAACTTAAACTCAGAAAAAATACATTAAAAATAAAAGTCTTGGAGTTGTTTGCCCAATCAGCTGCCTGGCACAGGTCCAACACTGGGTAAGCACCATGACTCCCAAGCTTGAGTTCTTTTGCGTTCCTCTCCTCTGTTTTATGTCAGAGATTAAAAATAGCAAGTAGTCCTCCGCAGAATAAGCAGTTCATGCATTCTGGCTTTGACGCTGTGTTTGCCTGGAGAGCCCAGCTGTCACCTGCATGTAGGAAGAGGAGGCCTCACCACTGATTCTCAATACACACTGGGCTCTGGACTTTGGCTGCAAGACAAGACAGGCGTGTTTGTGCATCCATTTTCTTCCATCAGTGCCCAAAAACTTCTGGAGTCCGCAACTTCATAATTTATGCAGTCATATCGATACGCTGCATATCTGAGTTTCCATTTTAACTGAGTTAAACAAAATTCTTAACATGAACTGGCTGTCTAGATATGATTTTTTATCATTCATGGGCTGTAAATATAAGTGATATTTGAGGTGATATTTGCAAAAGATCAAGGCTAGAAGGGCGCCCAGAAAGCAAATTTTCTACCAATGTTCTGTTTTTCACTTCTAAAGACAGTGATCTGGCTCTGCACCAAGACTGAATAGGTTTTCACTTTGCACTATGCTACCCGACTCTAAAAATGATTTTTTTTTTTTTTCTCACCTTAGTTTTTACGTTAACTGTCATCCAGGCAAACGGCATACCCCTGCCTCAGCTCCCATTTTACCAAGATGAATTAATAAGAAGCCAAGTTTGTGAACTCTTGGAGCAAATTAAATTTTGTGGTGCAGAACATCACTATCAAACAAACCTAATGTGTGTGTGAGAGAGAGAGAGAGACAGGGAGAGTGAGAGTGTAAGCAAACAACTATTACAACAAGTTCACAAAGTCAGCCTCTATCAACTGAAGTTTGGATCAGATAAAAATTGTTAGAGAGCAAATACAAATATCAAACTTTTCTCTCTGGATCCCAACCTTTTATCTGATGCACATGGTAGGCGCTATCAGATCAACTCAAGTGCACCTTCGTTGACACCACCTGTCATGTTCCAAACATTCTAATCAATAATAAACTGGATGTCATTCACTACTCCTAAGTGGATAAAGATTCGTTTGGGACAATCGTCTCCTCACAATGTTGAGGTTGGCTTGATCAAATCTGTATTTTTACTACAACCGCTCGGGACTAATAGAAGCTGGATGTTTGTGTTACAACATGACAATTTATCCATTTATCTGCGCTATCTACAGACAGTACCACTGTGCAAATGAGAGAAGCCAAGAAGAAAGGGTTTTTATCAAAACGTTGGAAACCAATCTCCCAACCGCTCTGAATGCGTGTCCACGACTTCCACATGTATCAAACACCAAGGTCAACTTCCTGTGTGTGTCCATCTAAAATCTCACACACCTCCCTCCAGATTCATTCTTTACAGGATTCTCATTCTTCTTATTTTGACCACTGTTCTAGTATTTCTCGTGTTTAGATCTGTATTTCTACCATTCATTCAATCCTTTTAGTCATTAAGTTGTTTTTATATTTCCACTGTTTATCCACTTCTAACAGGTAATTATTCTATTTAACCATCTATTACATACAGAAAACAATTCAAACCTTTCATTTTTTTTTTTACTTTATGCTAAATATTTGTATGCTTTATCCTTCGGGGCTGGCTTTTTAACTGTTAGTTTCAGATACTTATTTGAATATCACCACTTAAATCTAACAAATTTAAATAGCCAACTAAACAAAACAGATGTGTATGTGTGTGTACCGACATAATTACCCTTGCTGGAAAGAAAAATAACAACCAACAATGCTGCAGATTTACACACATTCTGTATTTTCAAATATTAAATATTCGGACACATAAGGCACAAGTAGTCGCAACCAAATACTAAGTATTAATTGGTATAAATAAATTTGGAATGATTTGTAAGATGTACTCCTCCAGAATAACAGACACCAATAGAATTAAAGTCAGAATATAAATTCACAAATAAGCCCAACACATTCATTTTAGTTTTGTGACACCAAAGTCCCGACAAAATGCAGCGCTGAGATAAGTGGCACTCCTTGGTATGAAGAAGAAAGCAAGAAGGAAACATGGGGCACAAGAGTCGGTGATGACAAGTTTGTGTTCTTCCTGTCGGGCATGCAGTTTGCAAGTGCATTGATTTGGAGAGTTTCTTCTCCCATGATGTACCTCTGGCTTTGTTAGCAGCGGCTGGAAGTGTTTTCTCTCCTTTGTTGACGAAAAGAGAGCTGCTCGATGAGGCACGGCGCTAATGAGCAGAGGCTACGCCACAGGAATGCAACTAGGAATGATTAATACAATCATCAATAACAACAATAAGGATTTCACGAAGCATTTAAACCTTTCCACGACGTTAGATCATGCCAAATTGTCACTTTGACAAGTGTCACTCTGTGCAGATGGACAGCGAATGCCCCACTCAGCTGAAGTGGACTCCTCTGCGGCCTCGCTCTCTGGAGGGGATTCTGAGGCTTCCTCATGTTCATGTTCGCTGTTAGAACCACTGTCCTTGCAGGGCAGATGATCCATTTCTGGAAGACTGATGGAGGCTCGTTCTATTGAAAGCCACTGAAGCTCTGACTGAGTGAGCTGGACATCCAGTGCCAGAGCCGCTTCTTCCCCTTCCTCAACTGTGGAACCTAGTTCTTCATCCTCGACTCCCTCCACCTCATGCCCTGCCTCTTCCACTGGACTGTGCCCATCCTCCAGCTCAGGGTCGTCCGCCAGGGTCACGATTTCTCTCCTGTCAATCCCATTCGTCTCCACCCCGTCATGAGGATCCAGGCTGTTGAGCAGCGCAGGTGCGTCCTCCCTGCTGACGCCATCTGTTCCAAGGTCACTTCCAGCCGTGCAGCATTCCCAAGATGATTCATGTGAACTTCTGCCATCTGACAGAAGTGGGAAAAGTTAAATGAGATGACTGGTCATTGCAATTGCTCACTTGATCTGAAGGTGAAGCCCCATCAGAAAACAAACATTTATGCCTCATTTTTCCCTGATTGTGTCATTTTGCAAGTACCATTCTACCAATGTAGAAATTTAATTCAATTACTTATGTGACTGAAGTGCTTCCATGGCAACAGGCTAAATATAGCAACAGTGCCCCAGACAAGGGGACTGAAGACAACTGTGATGCCCTGCATCTGAGCAATAGCAGTGGCTTAACTCTGCTACTTTACCCAAATATGATCCCACTTTGGGGCTTACTGACCCATATCTGTGGATATGCAGCGAAAAAGGTTAAAGACTGTTCACGTTGTGTCTCAACCGCCTTTTACCTACACGCGTTTACACACACACACACACATACACAGAAATTTGCAAGAAGAAAGCAACATTACTAAAAGTGGTATCCATATTTATGACTGCCCCCATCCCCCACCGCTTTTCAAAGAGAACATGGCAGAAGTTTCTGAATGTCAGTGGGTGAGAATTAGTTTCACATTTCCAAAATGCCATGGCATTTGGGCAGCTTGCACCAATGAGAAGCAGAGAGGAGTGGAGGCGGGAAAGGAAAGGACTTGGGTTAAACATGGAAGATACTGTAGAATGGAGTGTTACGCACATGGTGGCTAATTACAGTGTTGATGCCGTAAGCTGTGGGGATCGTCATCAGTGGCTGAATAAGCCAGCCACACAGAAGTACACGCTCACCTTTGGATGGTTGCACTCTGGGTTGTTTGTTTGGCTGAGATGTGACACGTGTTGGATGAAGCTCTGGCTGAAGATTTTCATTCAGTGAGATATTGTCTCGTGTTCCTGCATGAAAAACACCAGGGAGAGAACCAAGAAAGAAAGCCCTATGTTACTTTCATCTGAAAATGACGGCAACAAATAAAGAAGCAGGTGAGAAGAGTGCCTTTTTGGAATAGATGGAACACACAGCATACAAACATACACTCACGTATGCGATGCAGCACTCACAGGAAGAGGATTGAGCTCTCTGTCATCTGTCTTCATTAGTGATGGCTGCACGCCTCTTAGGCTGACACCATATGCTACTCATAGGAGACTGTGCACTACAAACCAGACGTCACAAACATACACACCATGGTATGTGCACAAAGACACACGTATTGCCTTTCAGAGAAACTCTGAATAGGCAAAACTTGGCATGTGTCTCCGATTATTCAAGTGTGTGGCACAAAAACAAACAGGTGAGTGGAAAAATGGATGCCTGGATGATATGATGCATGAGAATGGTAAACCAGGACCATATTGTTATGGATGCTCATTGTTCACGGACGTGGAAACAGGAAGTGTGTGGGAGGTGGAGGCTGGAGACATTCCGAGGCTTCGACATACCAGCTGGGTGAATCCAGAGATACAAAAAAAGTTGTCGAAAAAGTTTCTCAAAAAGGCTAAATTTGGGAATTTATCATTTCACTTTATGGATTCACTACACGAGGTTTTCCTGCTGACGTTTTGTTTATTGCAGCGGCATCTTGTTCAATGTCTGTGTGAAATGCTCTGATATTGATTCTGTCCCTTCAACGCAGTCAGTGGATTGCATGAGAGGCGCCAAACCAGCCACTAGGCATAGTTGTGTGAATAAGTAAAAAATAGACTATTAAATAGAGCTATTATAGCAGTTTAGCAGCAGCATCTTCTTTGGGAGAGAATCATTGCATTATCTGGGGACTTAGGTTTTTGTAATCCAGAAGGAAAGAAAGATGACCAAAAAAACCCATAAATATGACCTATACAGGTCCAGAGTGAAGATGTAGTGACATCCAGCACCATAAACTGCAAACTGCAACTAACTGAATACTGTCCTCAACCTTTGCAAACAAGATTAAAGGTCCACTTTAGAGTCAGTGTTTGGTTAGTCTCTTATGCAGGAATCCTGAATTTCCTTACAAAATGACGGCTGTGCGCCAGCATGCAACACAGCATGACATACCCTCTCAAATGCAAATTCAAAAAAGAAAAATTCCAACTGTTTTCAAATCAAGCCATAACAGAAATGGTGTTCTCCATCTTGTAACAGTGTTCACAGCAACTCAGTACGAACACAGACCAACACAGTCTCCCAGAAGTTCTGGGGAATTGTCACAGAAGCAGACTATTCCCTTCATGTACATGGACACAAACTTCTCTGTTTTTGTGTGCCAGAGGAAACTAAAAAAAAAAATGCACAAGGAAACTGCACAGAGGTACACAGTCTGAGTGAAACTGCTGCCAAAGGAGTGTCGATCACATTTAACAGGCAAAAGTAAGAACTGCGTTTGGAGGTTAGAGGGCTTTGATGGTCAAGCTTCAAAAGACAGGCAAGCATAAAATCTGAGTGTGACTCCCCTCCCTCTGAGCTATTTCTAAAACCTAATGTAGGTTTAGGAAAAAAAAATATATAGATATATATATTCATGTTGGAGAATCATTCCACACCGATCAATTTTACCTTTCCTTAAATCCCGTCATTAAACTCAGATATCGATCTCATAACTGGTGGCTCTGCAGCACATTCATTGGTACATTTTTAGTGAGGGGCTTCAAAGGAGTCCAGACTGCCCCTTTAAGCCATTAATAAGGCAGACCTTGTTATTACACATACAGAGCAAGGCTTTGACTGAGCACAGCAGTTGTGCCTCGAGGAGGCAGGCAGCACCAAGTAGGAGGAGGAGGCACCTTACTGGCATTTGCCTATCCAGCCAACTAACTGAAGACATACCGCAGATGCGTATCCACTCTACTGAGAAAACTAATTCCACATGATGTGAAACCGCAATATGACAGATCAAAACTACGCAACACAAATATGGAGACAAAAGGAAACGCAACGGACATATCTGTCAATCTTTCCCACAGTAATAGATCTACACGGGGATGCAGAGCTGTCTATCTCCAGGGTGAAATGTTTTCCTCTTAACTGGAAAAAGTCTGTCAATATCCTAAAACACAGCTATAATGGTGCAACCTGTATTCACCTTTGTCTTTTCAATTGGTGATGCACACTGACAGCAATGTTACATTCCAGCTTGCACTCACACCTCATGGAGATAAACTGAGAGATCTATCCATCTTAACTTTATCTGACTCACTGCATCGATGGCATTGTTAGTGTGTTTGGCTCTCTCTCATCCGTAGACAATGTAGTCGCATCTGCTTTTCTCCAGGCTTCAGGTATGCAGCCAAGGCCCTCCATGCTATGCTGTTTGCCTTTAATATATATCAGCCCAACTTCCTATCACATCAAGGCCACAGACATTCACATCTCTCTCTATTTCTCTGTCTTCCTAACTGTGGTGGACAGTGTGGTCGTCAGGCATTCTGGTCCCTCGCCTACAAATTCCCTAATAACGGCACATTCCCCTAAATGTGTTTGTAATGTGGGCAATCATTTTCAGTAATGGATGCTTGTCAGTTTTATGGCGGAGAGAATGACGGTCTCATGACAGGGCACCTCCATTCAGCCACAGCCCCGCCACCATCAGTGCTGTTCATAGACGGCACAACATCGCCCTCCAGTGGAGAAAAGAGGGAATTATTCTAAATGGCTTTGTCTCCCTTTTTTACAGACTGCCAATTTAATTTGGGACGCTACTTTGATTCCATTTGGTAGATTGTTTGTGTTTTGCATTTTTTCTTGTTTACCGAAGGGGAACATCTAGCAGCTGCGTCTTCTCACAAAACGTGACAGCTTTTCATGTCAGCAAAAGTATGCTTTACAAATATAAATAAGCAAGAATAAAGGTAGAAAAAGTTTAATATATTTTATGTGCTGGACACTGAACAGTTTGTTATTTCTTCATGGTTCCATATAATAACAATTATCTGAAATTCAACGATTCACATTTTCCTCCAATTGCTCAAATCTTGTTAATTTCCTACAACATACACTGCATATAAAAATAAATGTTGAGGGCAGACTTCTTTTCTCAAGCTTTTCGATTCAAAGTCTTTCGAGGGAGAATCTGAATACAAATTTGAAGATTAATATGCCACTTTAAAAAGCTTTCTGAAGTCCTTAACACATTGACTGGCTCAGGCAGCATGATTCACTCAATTGTATCATGAACAGACACATGAGCTGGTGGTCAATGGAGACGACACATTGTAAAAGGTGGGCATGAGGTGGCATGTTTTCTGGGCATCTGCCCAGATTTGTCCTGGCATGACATAGTGGAGGGCATGGATGGGCTAAGTGGGGCAGAAGGAATACATACTCCCAATTCCCACCGATACGTGGTAGGTCAAGCCTGAGATGCAGCCAGAGAGGAGAGAGAGAGACACACCGTCATGAATACAAAATCTCATTATTATGTTATGATTATAAAAAAGAAAGGAAGAGGGATACAACAGGCAAAGCAAAGTATTCACCTGTAAATGCACGGCATGCACAATATTAGGGAAATTCATTTGACACTTAGTCAGGTACATAACATTTGCTGCTTTCACACATCTCCTGAGAATTACCAGGTGACATTTGCTTACCTATCACCCTGAAGTTAAAGGATAGAGATTCTGACAAAAAAAAAAAAAAAAAGATTTAAAAGAATTTCAGGCATGAGAACATATTTGGGAGTCTGAGCTCACTATCAACTCAAAAACTGTCGCACTTTTTTTTTTTTTTAAGGTTTGAAAATATTTCGTTCAATGAGCCGTTCAGATTTGAAGGGATTTCTACATCACTTCCATCTCAGAGTAGAAATGAAAATTTCAACTTCAAATCATGCTGAACTAAATGTATCTCAGAAAGGGGAAGTCAGAACTCTTTATTTTCTTTCTTTCTTTTTGCTTTTGCACTAAACATTGAATCTCACCAGCAATAGAGTTGACTGAAAGAAATAAATGAGCAAACAACGCTCTGTCGGTACTTCATTTTATACCTTAAATCCCAAACAGGACTCAGAGGACCAGCACAACACTGAAGCCCATGGGCTTATTGAGTCAATATGCAACAGAGGAAAAATAATTTAATTTTTCCTGCTGAATTAATGAGCCAGCTGACTGTTACCTTGCTCAAGCCTTTTTATCAGTGATGCAGTGTTTTCTGAACAGTTCAACTCCTGTTTTGTGACACTGTGATTAAAAAAAAAGAAAAAAAAAAGGGAACAACAAGGGTAGGACAGATCTCAAATGATACATAGGCCATGGAACAGTGAGGTGGAGTGGAGTCATGTGACTCACTTTGTGGCCTTAAACAGTCTGTGATTAAAAGAGCTTTAAATGGAAAACTGGTGAAAAAGAAGGAGCAGCTGGTCTGTATCTCAGTGCCATTTTGACCACAGACATAAGACCATAGGAAACTGTTAACTGTGACAAAAAAGGGATACCGTGTTTCATATAGCCATCACAACTGAACCAAAAGCCCCCCCCCCCCCCACACACACACACACACTCAGCAAACATCAATTCTAACTTAATCTAAGACTAAATGTTGAGCCTACAAAAAGCCGTCTCTTCCCACGTGGAGCATAGTCCTGAGGGTTAGTTGATATGGGTTCAAGTGAGGTCAGAGGAAAAGTCTCCATTGGGCACATCACACACATGACACACATTCCTGTTTACTTATGGTGTGGTACGGAGTACACGATCTTAGATGTGGCCCTCTACAGCTGTGTTGATATAAACAGTCACTAACAGTAGACACGGAGGTTGAAACTTGCGTATTTCTTTTATCGAACATCAGTAAACTTGACAAGTTTAATACAAAGTGCAGCCATAAAACTTTGCATTCATTTTACAATAAGAATTCAAATTAGCAACAGGAATAAATGACCTAATCTATGAACAGCTGTACAGTTCTGGACAATGGACTGTTTCATGGTCAAACCGTTTTTAAGAGTTTGGTCAGTGGTGAAACGGGGTACACTTTAGACGCTTTTTTAAGATTGTTTATTTAGTTTTTTTACACCCACCTGGTAGACTCCATAATCCCGACACCTCCAAGGTCTTAAGCTTTCTTTCCAAATCTGCAACCCGGTTTCCCAGGATCCTGCAGACCAGATAAGAGGGGCCAGGTTTCATCACACTGCTGTCTCTGTATTTGTACTCTACAGTTCAGTATTTGTTTTTTAGGAGGAGGACTCATAGACAAACACAAGTATCACTTCGTTGAAGTTAAAAGATACAGCTTTCTGTAGAGGAGTGGGTGGGGCTCCTCTACCATCATTATTATACCCTCTTATTACCTGTTGGTGTGCCTCTGGTGCTGGATGACAAGATTCTTCTCATGGATGGTCTCCAGCAGGGCTGTGGCCAAGGACTTGAGGTCAGAGATGGACTGAGGAGTGGCTGGCAAGCTGCAGCGCTGCTCCTCCAGGAGCATTTCCTGGACTGAAAAGGAAAGGAGAAGGTGAATGTGTTTGAGTGTGTAAGGTTCAAACAATGAAAGGAGAAGTATAAAAAAATTTAAAAAAAGTGGAAAGCTTTGGGGCTGACCCTCAAACTGCCAATAATGCACTAATGAACATTTAAAAAAACGGGTAAAAATAGACCAGGGAGACAGAACGAGAGAAGCGAAAACAGCAGGACAAGAACAAGACAGAGATGGAGCGGTAGAAACAGCTGTCTGCTACGTGACACTCTTCTAACTTTAACTCCAGAGCCCGCTGTGCTGCTTCTTCCAGCAGCTGCCAGTCATCATGGCAGGCTCATTTCCCTGCTCCACCACTCAGAATACAATTAAAAAACTCGGCTGGTGTCCGGGTGCTGAAGAGAAAGCTTTCGGAAATATCAAGTAAGTCGTGGCTGGATACACGGGGACCTGTTTTACTAAGGAGTTCGAGGAGTTTCTGTGAGAAGAAATGATTTGTAAGGAGAAAAAGAAAAGTGGTGACACACTGGGTTTGACTGGCTTTCTACAGTTTCCAAATGAACTGCTCTGACATCCACGTCTGATTGAGCCCAACAGTTTGTGTTATCACCTTGTTTAGCTGATAGCACTCCAGTAAGGGGACTGTTGTTTGATTTCCCATATGTGCTGGAGTTTTTCCTCCTCTCCAGGGCTGTCTGTGGAGAACAAAAACAAGGGAATAAAGCTCCTGCTGGGCTTGATGAATGCTCTGAAAGGAAGCTAAATCTCTGAGAAGTAACCCAAACTTGGTCAGGACTCGCAGAGTCTCAAGACAGTTTTTACAGCAGTCACGTTCAGAGAGGCATTCGATCTCTACCTTGTACTTCATAATGTTTGATTTCAGCAAGTTCACCTCCTCCTGCAGTTGGCTGAAACGGTCATGCAAGTACCTACAGTGAAAATGAGGAAAAACACAATCAGTGGGAGCCCAGATGACAGCAGGCACATTCCAGGCCAGGCGTGACAGTGTGATTGGAGTTGGACACGAGGAAAAGCTGTAGCTCAAGTCATGTGAGCAAGTGTGAGCGCTGTCATCTGAACCTTGGTGCGCACCAAATAAGCCTGCTTCTTTGTTTGTGTATGCAAGTCCATAACTCCTTTACTTTGATGCTTTTATGATGAGGTAAAGAGAAATGACCACAAGTCTAGACTATAATAACTTCAAAAGTTATTTTTTTTTCTCTATTTAAGTGAAGTCTCAAAAACCAAGAAACACAGATGAAACGAGCCTCTCATGAGGACTGCCCAGCTAAAGTATCCTCCCTTGCACAGAAGGAGTTAATTAGAGTTTCAAACCTCTGCGATGGCTGATTAATGATAATTCAAATTAGAGCCCATATCAAAGTTTGAGCAGCAGGCACATCTGTGTAAATCAGACCCTGGGCGCAGCAAAGAAAAGACGACTGAGGGCTACGAAGAAGAGGAGAATCCACTGAGCCATGAAACACTGCAAATCAATGTTACACAAAACCGGACTGTGGGTCAGATTTCTGATTCCACCTGCCACATATGTCCGTGTGTGATAAAGAGAAGTGGAAATGATGTAATGCACGTGTACGGTTCTACTCTACTGTGAAGCGCGGGGGAAGTGGCGTGATGGCGTGAGGCCTTGGTGGTGGAATCGGTGAAGACTTTTTCAGAATTCAGGACAACACTTAACCGGCACGTTAGCAAATTATTCCACAGCTGGTGGGAAGGATTCCAAGATTTTTTTCACAGCTGTCATCAAAAAAAAAAAAGCCAACTACTTTAAATAGTTTGTTTGAGTTATTTCTACATCTTCATTGATCAGAATGTGCTATTTCATACTTACATCATACTGTTCTACAATGTAAAAGAATAGAGGAAATAATGAAAAAGCCTTGATTGAGTAGGTGTGTTCAAACCTTGTATTCTGTCACTGCTAATTAAATTAAATGTACAGTAGATGTCAGGGGAACTTCCAAAAGATACAAACACACGGTTTCCTCAGAAGTTATTGTTCAGCGAGGTAAAAGCGGCTCATATTTGAAACATTAGTCTGATAACAGCGAGTGTCTTGCGCTCACCTGTTTTCCATGCAGAGGGCATCGACATCAATGATGCGCGTCTCATTATTCCCCAAAATGTGGTTGATCTCAAGGTTTAGTCGGTCGGCCTTCTCCCTGAACACGTTGCGCTCCGCCTTCATGTCCTGCAGCTCGTCTGTCAGCGCCTTTATGGTGTGCTCCATCTCTTCCATCTAGGAAAAGGTGCCCAGACAAAATCTTTGCAAGGGAAAAACTCTGATGGGGGTCTAGTGACAAGAGATACTTCACTGGTCATTAAACTATAGTTTGCTGAGAGTGCATAAATAGTTTTTAGCATTCAGCAACTTCGGAGCTGCCCATTGTGAAAACCTTTTTGTTTTCAACTAAGCAAACAAAAAGCAAAACGTATTTCAAACCTGATGCAAAATGCAAACTACAATGTGACTTCACAGTATTCACACATACTATAATTAATCTCTTTCTGTATCACGAGCTTCTCTTTGATCAGGTGGTTCCAGCAACTATGCAACTGCAGGAACTAAAAGTTTACTCTTCACTCATATTGAAATTACAGCCATATTTGAAGAAATCTCTAGAATGTTAAAGATTAGGCAAATCAATGATTTTAACTTGAATCTCTTTTAGTTTATTCATATACTGAAAGTACAGTATATGCACAAAGTGTTTCACTAAGAACTTGTATTGTAAGTATTATTATTAGTATTACTAAGTCTTTGAATCTATGCAGCAGAACTGTTATGGTCAAATGGATGTGATGAGTGGATTAAACAAAATAAATAAAAAAGACAACCAGAACAAGTAAAGGAGGCCAGAACTTAAATTAACACAATATGAGAAGAAGAAAAAGGAGGATTCACTGCAACCGCCTGGTTTGTAACACAGTTAAAGTGTGGAATGCATTAACCTGTAGCCCTGCTCTCTCCAGCTGGCAAACCAGATCCTCACGCTCATGCGCAGGGAAGTGGCGCACCCCCACCTCTTCATCCCCCAGCCTCTGTCGAGTAATGGTCATCCTCAGCAGCTGCAGAAATAACAACAAATTCACCGTTTCTGTCACGCCCGTGGACTCGATTCCGTGTCAAAAACTATGCGTAACTGTGGACAAGTCTATGTCTGTGCTGTCAACAGCACCTTGTTATCTCCCTGAGCCTCTGTCAGCCTCTGAGAGAGGTCTTTCACCTCCTCGGTGAGCTGTTTCGCTCGCTCCCTCGAGTCCCTCAACAGCTGAGCCAGGTTCACCTGAATGAGAGAAGAACAGTGCACGAATAAAGGTCCAACTGATCAGTCACGGGGGAGATTTAAAAGAAATCCACCAGTAAATCTCACTGAGTCAGGGCTCCATTTCTTTCTCCATCAGCACCAGCATAAAGTGATTGCTTAACGTGTCAACTGTTCATCTGTGGTTGCCACATTGTTCTTAAAAGCACCAAAAAGCAGTCGTACAGGATGCCTCCAACATAGACTCATCCTTGTTGTTCTTATTACCATAAGTGAGTGGTATTATCCCCAAATTAATTATAACAATTTTACACAAAGAGGGAAAACACTTGGTGGTAAGACGGGATACCAAAAATGAGCCAACAACTTACTTGATTGCGTTTTTCTGGAGGTAAAGAGGGATCGCCATCCTAAAACATGAAAAGAAAAACATACATAATGTACATTTTATCATCAAATGCATCAGCCAAATACTAGTTTAGGCATCAGAGTACAAATAGCAGAAATGAATGACTTAAAAAAAACAATTCAAACATGTTGTACTTGATTTGTTTGGTGCCTGTAAATACTGAGAACGCCATTTTGAGGGTTGGAATGACTTACGATGAGTTCCCTGTACTTCTTCTTGAGTCCCTGGTGGCGCTCTCGCAGCTGGTTAGCCATCAGTTTGTATTGGTCCCGCTCCTGCTGACAGGTATCCAGCTCTTTGGACAAGATGAGCAGTGCCTCTTTCTTACTCTCCAGCTTGCGTTTACACACCAGAAACTGCAGCAAATGCACAAAGAACGGAATGGTGGCATGGTTACATTCAGTGTTGTGGATAGAGTTGTGCAGGCCGTGCAGCTTGCTGCCCTAATTCCAGGTGCTCAGGATATACACCGTATGGCTAATTGTAACTGATGCTGTGAACTTGGAACTTTGAGCTTCCAGACAGACCAGTGCTGGGACTGGTCAGATGACTTTAATGTTCTTACCAACCCTGACCAGTTCTTTACAGATGGAGAAACACACAATGGAAGGAAGAGGTTCCCATTTAGATGAGAAACGGTGCAAGCCTTGATATCCATCTCATAACCAAATCAAGCAGCAGCTGGAGTTGATTGTGCAAAAGAAGACGGAGCCTGTGTAACTCTGCAATGTTATTTCCTTATAATATATCATATTTTTTCTATTTTTCAGTCATAAATATAGAAAAAAAGCTCTTCAAATGCCTGTTTGGTCTCTTGTTATCATTGTTGAGCTTCCACCTATAAGAATGGCTGTTTTCGTGACACTTTCTGGAACTAATGCGAATCACATAAGCTTGTAAAATCCAGAATTATTATAAATTTACATTTACAGCCGTCCAAACTGGTTACTCAAAGGGCTTTAACGAATATATTCTAGTAACAAGTATTTGTGGGCCCACAGGTGTCAGAACCACTACAATGCCGTGACAAGAGCGTTCATATGACGTTGGTCCGACTGAAGAGTGGCTTTAAACTATAACTGCGGAGACAAAGCGGCTGAGATCAATGTGTCACCAAACAGTTAGTCCGTCTGAAGCCAAAACGCGGACGCTCGTTCCATATGGACCGGCGGAACATCTGTTAAATATGTCCGCCGCGGCTGCAGCGGCTCACGGTCTCAGTCTTTCACTTACCTCGCTAACTAGACCCTGCCAGTCACTCTCACTCCTCTTGGAAGACTGCATAATTATAAAAAGAATATGCCAGGATACAGGATGGCAGGATACAGGCTGAACGTGGCTGCCTCGCCTCCTCCGTTTGTTTATCATGCGACGTCACTTTTTTCTCCCCTCCCTGATATCATGTTAAACAACTTCCGGTTAAGGGGCGAAAATAAAAGTCTTTGGATATAAAGTTTTTGCCAAATAATTATGACAGTTTAAAAGCATCGCATGAGAAACACAATAATGGAAATCAGTTAAACTAAGACAAGAAACATCGTTTCCGTCATAGTAGAGGAACAGAATGTTATTAAAATGTATATAGGGTGATGTAAGTTATATTTATCGATGAGAAAATGGCAAAATTTGAAAAAAAGAATATGAATATTGTTGGAAATATGCTCTTTTTGCTTTAAGTTTAGTTTAACGTGAATAAATGTCTGCAGTTATCAATTTAATTTATTTGCCTTTTATTTTACAAGGAAGGCCCCACAGAAATGTGACATCTCTTCTTCCAGGAAGTGCTGGTGAAGTTGGCAGCAATAATACACATAACAGTTTCCCATAAAAAAAAAAAAAAACATTTCAAATGCGAGCACAGTATAAAGTGACACAGAGAGGTAAAAAATACATTTCAAATATGTTATATGTAATATATATAAAGTTAAACAACATACACACATACAAATGCAAACATAAAAACACCAGCAATATAAATTTAAAAAAACAACTAGATATAAGAATAAATGTCAAGTTCAACAAATCCTGTTATGGTAAAAGCTGAAGAAAACAAATGTGATTTTAAAAGAGATTTAAAAACGGGAAGAGAAGGAGCCTGTCTAGCATCTAAACCAAACTAGTTCCAAAGTTTGGGAGCCAAGATAGCAAAAGCCCAATGCCCTCTGAGCTTCAACCAAGGTTTTGGGACAACTAAGGCTGGGCAAAGAGCAGACCTTAGGGACCGAGAGGGAACATAAGGCTGAAGCAGATCAGAGACGTAGGGTGGCCCGAGACCATTCAGACATGTATTTGCCAGAGGGAGAATTTTAAAATCAATTCCGGAGAACCAAAGTCAAAAGGGGGGATAAAAGGGGTAGAGTTGGACCAAACAGAATAAATTCTGTTTTATTTTCATTAAAACTCAAAAAGTTTAACTAAATTTTCACAGTAGTGCATAGTCACTTGCATAGTAGTGGAAAGATAGCCTGTTTCCTTTAAAATTCCTTTAAATTCAACTTCACTTCAAGTCACTGGGTTGAGATTCTTGGGTCCGGGAATAACAGTGAAATTTGCACCCGAAAATAACTGAGCTGCAGCCATTACAAGAGCTGTTTGAATTCTCAAAATGTGAAGGAAAGGAGCTCTAATGCTTCCTTAATTACCTCCTTTAGCACCCGACCATCCTTTATGAGAGAAAGGAGATAATACGGTCCCACAACTCTTTTTTAGCCACAATTTTGTTGTACCCTGGTGTGCAATGACAATAAAGTCTATTCTATTCTATTCTTTCATAGCAACGCTCAATTATTTTCATTTCATTATTAAGTCGTACTAAGTGTGATTCATGTGGATAAATATGAGGACAGGAGGATGAGCCTGTGACAACAACATATTTCACCTTTTTCAGTTTCGTACTTTGATAATAAATAAATATTCTACATGATCTTTAATATGATACAAATCATCTAAAAGATGGTGCTCATGTCTTCCATCAAGGGTGTCACTTCATCCCACTCTCTGCAAACTTGTGAACACATCCAAAGAGATCAGGAAATAACGCCTGGATATGAACTTGTGCTGCGTCCTGAGCACTGTGAACAAAAGAGAAAATATCATTACACAGAAGGAAGCTGACAAATCTTTGACAATATCAGAGACATTATAGCTGTTAGTCATCAGTAAAATACGATGAACCGTTTGAATCATGTTGGATTTATTCAGCTTTGTAAAGCTAGTAAGTGTGCATCACTGATGAAACTCTTGTCGAAGTCTCTGTTGGTAAATTACTGCATAACTGATAATAAAATTCAGTAACTTACAGAAGCTTTGTCAAAACGTGAACAAACCCACTCAGTTTTTGTGAAGTTTGTTTCAGGTTCAAAACAGATTTTGGTAAATCTTGACTGAACAGTTTTTTCCAGGTGACGCCGCACCAAATCAATTTGATAAATTGCAAAATATGAATTTTCTTTTTCTGCCACTCTGTTGGTTTTTACTCTTATTCGTTTGGGTCTTCTTGGTTAAGTGTTTCTGTTGAATCACCCAAACTAACAGAACTTTTATCTTTTTTGGATTTGCCTCTCCAAACCCGGGCTGCGAATGATTATTTGGTGTGTTAACAGACATGAAAATGACAATTTTTATGTGTTATTAGTTCAGTCAGATTGTGACATTGACACTTAATGCATTTTGGATTATCAGCCCTGAAATTCCAAATATTTATTTCTACTGTATGTTAAAAAAAAATATGAGAAAGATTAAATCTATCATTATTAAGGTTTTGGTCCTTTAAATCACGATTTTCTATGTGAATGCAGCAGTCATCATGTATCCTGAGAATTACAATATGACAATATGTTAGATTAAGATCGAGGATGGGTTTATAACTTGCTATCGAGAATTGTCTATTTAACAAATCCATCATGTCCACCATGTTCTAAATAACTCTAATTTTACTGCTCCATCACAAATGCTCTTCAAATTCACCTTCAGCTTGAGTCACCGACTTGAGACTCTTGAACTGGGACACCCAGATCCTCCACAGTGTTTGTGGACGGCCTCACAAAGGTGGTGCTGATGTCTTCTCCTCGAAACATTTCCTTCAGCGGTGCCTCGTCATTCCACCCTTGGCTCTTGGCAAACTTGTGAACACATCCAAAGAGATCAGGAAATAACTCCAGGACGTCAATTTGTGCTGCATCCTTAGCACTGTGGACAAGAGTGACAGTACCAGAAGGATTATAAGTGGAATTAATGAAAAAAATAAATAAATACACTTAACTGTTTAGGTGATGTTCAGTTAAGCTGATGCTTAATTGAAAACAGTTTTAAAAAATGTGCACTCTTGAATATTAAATCATCTAATAAGTAATCATCAAATCTATTTATTTAGTTTAGAAAATCATTGGATTAAAGTTGATCTTCAAGGAAAGTCATGATAGTAGGTGACTCATATAATTAATTCAGCAGTGGATTGAAATTGCATCTCACAAAATGTAAATAAAGCCACTCAATCTTATAAACCCACCCTCGATCTTAATTTAACATATTGTCATAAAAAGTAAACATCAAACCGTATTTCTTTTAAACTGTTTTGTCTGGACATTTTCTTCATGACGTCAGATTTAAGGATTATTATTACTTATTATTTACTCTAATGCCATGCGCCAACACTTCGGAGAGCCGCTACCGAAATGAACTCCTCCACATGTTGACTCTCTTATTCACAAAGCTTGTATTATGTAATCACAACATCAGATGAACAACAACTTAAGTCATATTGTCACATGTCATTATATATTTAACGAAAAAAAGGAAGTTTTTGCAGTTTGCTGGTCTGAAGCATTCAAATGTGTGTTAACACATCTGCCAAGGGAGAAAGGCATCAGCTATACAGAACATTACAACTTCAAGCTATTGCTGCTAAAATAGATTCTACAAGCTTGTGAATCATGGTGTGGATTTTCAGATTGTTTCTACATTTTAGCTGAGTATTTGTGAAATGAATAATGATATGATGCAATATGTGTTGCAGTTCATCTGATGTACTATTTCTCATATTTAAAACGAGGTGAGAACCAGCTGATTAGTTTTTATGTTGAATATATAATAGAGTTGAAAGAGGGTGCATTTACTTTTGACCTTACTGCTTCCAACATGTGAACTTGATGTTTAACATATCCCATCACTTAACAAATGCCATTGTTAGAGAATAATACATTTGAATCACCTTACAGAGGTTTCTAATGCTGATGCCGATCCGACTCAACTTATAAACACACAAAAAGTTGTTCTTTTCATGTCTGGTGGAACATACAAAAGGGGGTTGGGTGGTTGGTGAACTGTATATACAGTGATATATTCCGACTGAAGTGATGACTTAATTATTACCGATATGTCAGAAGACAGGATCACTCAGCTGTCTTTAAGCAAGGAAATAATCATCCTTTCAGTGTCAATGAAATTTCAGACCATGCATGAATTTGAATACAGTTTAACTCACTAATGGTCGTGGAGATTGCGTATGAAGCGTAGTAATCCAAGTGTGTTTTCAGTGTAGGCTTTTTTTTTGCCATCCATCTTCTCAACAAGCTCTTGTGGAAACTGTCTCCATAAATAAATAAATTAATAAACAGATAGAAAAAATTAGTCGTGAAATGGAAAATATGAGTACAATCGTTAAAGCTGTGAAGTTGAAGTCACCTTAGTTTTCCAGTGTTCAAAGGATCCATCACCAGTACATTCTTTTAGAGAACTGATCAGTTCCTGTTCAGCATTTCGAAACTTTGCCACCTCTTCCCGGTTACCAACTTTTGTTAAGTATTCAACTTTTCTGGAAAAAGAAAATATCTCAGTTATGCTTTCATGCAGCCTGAACTATCGATTCTTTCTAGAACAGTGTTGCAGTAGCTTCAGTGATATACATTTTTTTCCCCCTTGTATCCTCTTAAGTTTTTTCCAAGATTTGTCCACACTGCTTTTGATTCTGTGCTGCTTAAGTGATTTCTTCCAGCACTTTTTAATTTCTGTTATGTTGAGTAACTATGTCAACGGAGGAGTTCTTTACATGTGGGAGCTGCTGATTGGGATTTCCAAAGCCCAATTAATGCCCGCAATGAGAGCCCAACTAGCCGAGTTGAAAAGAAGACATCGCAAATGTAGGGCAGCAGAAAAACGAAAGAGGGGGGTTATAAACATTTTCTTCCCTCAATTGTCATAGGGAATGTAAAATCCCAGGCAAATGAAAGAGGTGAGCTTGGTGTACTGATGAGCACACAGTGGCAAAATAAAGAGGCCTGAAACTTCCCTGTAGCAAAGTGCCTTAGATATCATACTTCAGAACTTCCCTGCCCATCATGACAGCATCTCACTTTAGAATACTACATCACACACGAGTAACTTCATAAAAAACCCACCGTCACCACAACAAATAAAGTTGAAAAACTCCTTGGCAGATGCAGCAATTAGACTCAAGACAAAGCTATGGGAGGAAATGAGGAAGAAGAGAAAGAGTACGAGCAAGACATGGGACAAGAATCAACAAAGTATTTTTCTATTCTATTCTATTCTTTTCTGCATGTGTTCCCCCACTCCCTCAGGCCCCTTTCCTGTCCACCCACTTTCGAATAAATGTCAATAGAATCAAATAAACCGTAAAAAACTTTGTCTCTCTTGACATATTTGATGACTACTGGAGAGGTTTTTGTCAGCCTCCAAAGCAGGACAACAAATTGCATGTTCATATGGGGTTCATATGGCAGTCTGTGTTAACGACAGGGCCATTACATCCACAAATGTAGGGAGAACCAATAAGTAAAAGAGAAAAACAATTCGCGAGTGATGCTTTTTTTCATCAAGAATTTACAGATTAAGTTGAACTCCGTAAAAATCAGCTATACAGTTTTTTTTCTTACTTTCCACAAGGCCAGAAGAAGGGATGACTCAGGCATTTTTCCACTTTCGGTCTGTTCTTTGGATTTATAACAATCATCTGCTCGATGAGATCCTTCGCCACCACATCTTCAACATGTTCCAAACGGTACTTCCCATTGTAAACGTTGAACTCACATTCAAAGGATTTGCCGAACGGATGGTGTCCTTCAGAGAGGATATAGTAAATCAGCATCCCTGCCACCTTGAAATTTAAAAAGCATTTGATCAGTTTGGGTCATTTTTCCAATAACTTCAATTTATTTATTAATAAGTTTATTTAGCTGAAAAACTTACTTGCATATCAGTGTTTGACTTGTACGGTACAATACTTTCTTCTGCTAAGGTCTCCGTGGCCATCCAACATTTAGTTCCAGCGCAGGACGTGCGCAGGGTTGTTTGATCTTTTTTCAAAAGTCTACTTATGCCAAAATCAGCTAATCTTGCCCTCCCCTTGACATCTGGAGAGCAAATCAGGTAAAAAAGAAAAATCATGAAATAAAATGAAAAATGTAAATTACTGATACTTTGACGTTTGCATTAAAGTTCCTACATTAACATAATAATACTGGCATACTAGTTTGATTGAAAAAAACAGAGAAATTGATAAAGTAATGCCATCAAGAAGCTAAAATATGGCCAGGTAACAGACTGGTCCTAAAAATGGGTATATGTGGTTAATATTAGACTGAAAGTCATGTTTAAGGGTCATAACAGGCAAAAAGTAAGGTTCATATTGACGACGCAAATTAAAAAATACCACTGCAGCAAAACTACTCAGTATTAAAAAAGTAATTATTCTGATAAACATATATTGACTGGCAAGCAATAAAATGTCTTTGTCAGTGTTATGTTTCCATTTTTATAAGACTAAAAATGAAATACCAGTTGGGTCAAGATTTGACTATTCTTGTGAAACAAAACTGGTTTGAACCAAAGCTTAATGCTAAAATATTATTATATTATGAAATATCGATTTCAAGTTGACGAATAAGACAGTATCCACGCTCTATTTTGTTATCTGAAAACAGTTTATGTGCCATAACCATGAAAAATCTGTGAAAATATTAAATGAGAAGTTATTCAGGTATATTTTTGTCTTGATTTTTGAAGAAATCAAGTTTTCATTTTATAATCTGCATTCGGGTCTTCTCTCATCACCTCCACACCTCCCGACGTGACACTAAATTGAACCACCTGTCAAAAAGTAGGAATTATCTGGAAACATTCATGGTTTTTAAAACTTAAAGAAACGTTCAAACTAAGGCTGTCAAAATAAGCGTGTACACGCAAAACTATTAGTTTGTGGAATTAACACGCTAACTTTTTTTTAACATGCAGGATGCCCCGCCTCGCATATAGCACAATTCAACCCATGAGATGGAGGAACCCATAGAACCTGTTGGACCCTGGATGGGAGGTTTGAGTATAAAAAAAACAAAGATGGAACAATCAATAAACACACTGTCTAGTTTGAGCTTCATTGAAGCACCATGAGCTTTACGGCCAATTTCAACGCCCAGCACGTATTCGTCTGGGTTTCAACTTCAGATGTAACACCCTGCCTGCGTCGGACCACCCTCACTGAACGCAGGGCACTAACTAAGTCTACCTCTGATAAGTTGACTGACACAACTGCCAAATGTACTGCCAAGAATTGTAGGCCGATTGATTTTGTCAGGGTTTTGAAAGTTTGGAAAATTTTATTTAGCCTTATGCTTGTTTCTCATTCTGCTTAAATCCCTTGAAATACTTCATATTTATTCCCAGGCATTAGATGCACAAGATAAACAATATTCTTATGAAACTTGGTCTTCTTTTCCAAGGCTGTCCAGCTCATCAAGAGATAACAAGAAGTTATCTTGCAAAGTCTGACATATAGACTTCTTCTTACCTCTTGATGAGCTGGATGGCCTTGAGGAGTGCGCTAAACAGAATTAACAATGAAATACAGAAATGTTTGATTGGCAACATCTTACATCTCTAGTGCCTGGGAAATAAGATCAAGTCTTATAAGTGATGCCTGGGACTTTCAACAAGTTTTACAAGCCATCATGAAGGAGGCCCAGCAAAGATTAAAACCCACAAACTCAATAAAAAAAATGTCCTGAGGCATAGGAGACATGCCATCATCTGAATTTGTCACAAATAAAGAAAATTATGTTCCAACAACAATATACAGAGAAAATGGGAATTTCTTTGGTCATATTTAGGAATGCTGATCAATTGTTATTAATCTACATCTGATTACTAGAATAGATCAATTTTAAGACTTTACAACTTGAGTTAAAACAAAAGAAAGGTGATGATGAAAGATTATAAAAAGCTAACCAGTATGACCAACTGATTATTAGGCTAATAAGCGGATTTCATCATGTTTCCACACTCTAAGTTCAACCATAACACTTAACAATCTGTTTTTGTTGTTATCAAACTGGCATATTGCTTTAAAAATATTACTGCGATATTATTATAACAATGCTTTTTCTGATTTCTATCATTTCTTACCAATCAAAACGTTCTGTGGTTTGAGATCACGGTGGAGAATTTGAGGATTTTGACAGTGAAGCACCCTTAAACTGTTAAGAAACTCATAGACAAGTTTCCGTCTCATCAGCAAATCACAGCCACCATCTCTGATGTATTCTTCCAAGGTGTATTCACAAAGTTGGAGACCAAGATAGCCAAAGTTTTGGTCCTCCACAGCATCAATGTATCTTACGATAGATGGATGTTCAAGCTCTGGGAGTCGCAGGATCCCTTCCTCATTCTTCAGCACTTGATAGTTACATTTAGACATTCTCTTAAGCGCAACTTCTGTGCCGTCATCCCTCAGCCCCAAAAAGACTTCGGTGCCATCGCTTCCCTTTGCAATGCGGAATTCTGCATCATTCACATAAACAATGCTACTAATTCTGGTTACTTTACTTTCATCAGTGCCAACCAGCTTCTCCAGTTTTTCCTTCCACCTCTTGCTGATTTGCAGCCATCTTCTCGTTCCCGGTGAATCTGTGGTGTTTTGGGGTAATTGTTGTCCAGCTGACGTAGATCCTACAATAGAAATCGATGCTATGGCATCAGCTGCAGCCCTGTCAAATTCATCATTTGTGTTTTCTTGCTTCTCTTCCCGTTTTGTTTCTTTCTTCTTCATTTTCCTGGGTTCAGGTAAGGCTGCATTTACATCATATTCAGACCCTGGCCGAATAAAAAGACTTTTCAGACGTCTGAGCACTTCTTTCAGCTTGTCATTAGTTGTCATATCTGCAGATATCAGTATGTCCTCAGGCACTGAAGTTATCCCCACTGATTTAAACATGTAAGCTGCATGTTCTACTGCAAGCAAGTTTCCAAATATTCCATATGTGTAGACTCTGATGTCAGAGAAGTGACGCTCCTTTACAAAAGGAGCAACTGCTTTGCACAACTTCTCCAAAAAGGATCTATCCCAGCCAAGAATGCCCTTTGTTTTCTGTGTTATCACATATAAAGTTTGCAGAACAGTTTTCTCTTGAAAACAAAGCTGCTCCAGTAGATGGGGAACTATCGCCAGTGCTTGCTCATTTGGTATATCATCCATTGTGCAGAAAATGGCATACAAACTATCAACTGCCCTCTTTATATGTGTCTTCGGGATGCTTGCAAAACAACTGGCTGCACCTTCAATGTTGGTGTTCAAATTTTTGGTTTCGTTCAGCCATTTAATAATTCCATGGCTGTACTTTTCTTTACCTTGCCCAGTAACCGTGAACAGCACTTCAATCATAGTCAAATGGGTCTGAGGATCCTCCAGTAACATGTAACTGTGAAATGCTCTGAACACTTCCTCTTGTGATTTCTCTCGTACAGCAATCTCCATATCCAAAAAGTGGCAGATTATGGAGCACAGTTCATCTCCTTCAGATGCAAATTTATGAATCTTCTGGGATAATTTCTTTATGTAAATAAGATGCTGAGCGTCAGTTATAGGTAACAAAGTTACCTGAGCACCAGCAGAGAGAAGAAATTTCATAACATCCTCTCTGTCATAGACGGCAGCAACTTGCAGTGGTGTCATGACATTCCATCCGTTTACATTTTCTCCTGCATTGACCAGTTCCTTCGCAAAGAAAAGTGGCGCTTTGGATATGGACACATAATGTAGAGGTGTGAAGCCTCCTTGGGAAGGAGAATTTGGGTCCACTCCTTGACCAAGAAGGTAAGTGAAAATATCACGGCTGTGAGTTCCAACAGCAGCAATCAGTGGGGTTATATAGTCATTCCATTCTCTGCAGGGATAAACCTCATTAATATCGTTGTCCCTCAGTAACTTCTTCAGCTTCTTCAGGTTGTCGTCAAGTACACACTGTATTACAGGATGTGTTTCTGTCGGCTGGGGGATTGTCTCTTCAAACTGTGTGTTGACATTCATTTTCTTGCATCAGATAACCTGTGAGGAGATAGAATAATTAAACTGAGTGTTTGTATAAATATGTGAATGTGTGAGAAAGACCGTGTAGAGTGCTTATGGTTATAAATAAGGATAAAAGGTATTATATCAGTAGGAACAATTTTGATGAAAGCCAAATAGCCATTTTTACACCAATTTTGTTGTTTTAAACTTGGGTACATCCAAAAAGCTGGTATCTATGACAACATTACATTACCTGCATTCAGCTGGCTGTGTTGGACCAGGGTGTCAGACAATCACAACTCTCTGAAATTACTTGGAAATATCATAATTTTTGACTGGACTGTGGACAAATTTGAACTGCGGCCACTTTTAGCGCCCCAAGTACAGATTGGACTAGTCACTGAGGTGTTGTGTTCTAAACTGACGCTGCGCCAAGCTGGAGCAAATAATTACCTGCAACTAACTGCAGAGTCACTTGATGTTTAATGTCAATTAAACACGAAAACCTACAATTTCCCAAAAGTCAATGTAACTGCGTAGTTCTATTTGAAATTATCCAAACGAGTAAAAAGGTAGTGTTTTAAGCATATTTACATGTATTCTGAAGCACAGCATAAAACCTGAAATACAGATATTTGAAAAAGAACACTGATCATAATTAAATAACTTTCAGATACCTCCCAGTTATTGGTGTTAATCTGACACCTGGTACAAATTTCTTTAATCATCAGACAAAATCTTTTAAACTGGCAGCTTAACTTTCCACTTTTTACTGACTTTGCAAACATGTTGAGCCGTTCTAAAGTGACTGAAACCCTCCTAGAGCAGGGTGTTCAGATGAAGGCAAAATGCATGACCCTAGCGACAGAAACAACAGAAGTTGGTTGTTAAAAATCTGTGATTTCTGGAATATTGCGTCACAAACTCATTCAAGTTGCCCAAGAAGACCGTCGCCCACGAAAGACAAACGCAAGAGAGGACAGGGTAATGCGAATCAACCTGTTTGTCAGCTGTTTAGTGACCTCTGAGCTTCCAACATGTTCAATGACACTCCCTAAATGTCAGATCATCTGTAACAGGCTATTCTGAATTTATTTCTTAACACAGTGACACTCAGGACAGTTACAAGTAATATGCCACCCAGTCCGTTGGAACATCATCATGCCATCATATGCGAAAAATGAACAGTGTGGAATCTCATATGTTCTGACAGCTGAGAGAAGTTGTAATGACTTCATTTAGACACACAGCAAATGATCACTGATTCTAAATGGGAATAACGCCAATAATTACGACTTTAATGTGAAAACCTGACAAAGATGCCACATCTTTCGCTCCAAACTTGATCGTCCTCAAGCGGGTGACTTTATTTGGTCAACTTGTCATAAACCCTAAGGATTAAAAAACAGCTCGAAACAGGAAGTGTGGAGGGAAATGTCTGAAAGTTCGGTCACACCTTCTGTACCAGGAACTCCAACTTCGACTGACAGAAAATAATTTATTTAGTCGCAAAATGCATGAAGTAAACAAATATGTATTAAACACATAGTTTAGATTATTTTTACAATAGACACAGTAAAGTAGATTGTAGCGACGTCGACTTACGCAGCGTCTTGGAGCCGAGTATCCGTCCTCCGTTATAACTCAGCGCAACTCAGTTTTTTCCCCCCTGACTGTGTGTTTTCTTTGCTTTGACTTTCTGCTCCTCCCAATGACATCAGATCGGCGTTTAATTTGCACTTCGTGCGCTCAGTTTCGTTTATTGGGAAACACAAGCGAACTGTAAAGTCTTCGGTCGGGGCTGTATGTTGGCAACACTATGTCGCTAAAACTGTCAGCTTGTGCTCGGGACTAAACTTCTGTGGAGTCAAGACAGCAATATGAAAACATGACAAACAGAGCTGGGGGAAAGATAACGAGAAACAGGAGAAAACGAGGAATACTGTCGAATAGGCTACATAACGATAACTAATGAAATGCAGGTGAAGGGAAAATTGAACAACAGAATACTGGCATGGAGCACAAGAACATCGGAGGCTAAATCAACTGAAATGGACAAGAGAAAAGCTGACTTCTCTTTACAGAGAAAATACATTTTTCTGTTTGTTGCATTAACATCCTGGGGCTTTCCACAGGATTTTACTTCTTTACTTGTTTTTAGAAAATAGTCAAAGTGATATTTTCAACATGGGTCAACAATCAATCAATCGATTGAGTGATTTATTACAATAGATTCAAAAAGCCTCGTCCAAGGTTGTATCATTTTATTGTAGTGTGATATGAAGAACTCTCCTGAGTTACTTGGTGGCTGTCTTACAGTAGTAGAGGATATTTTCCCCCACCCATTTATTTGATTTAATTGGATTAAATTTGTTATTTCATGACCATTGACACTGAAAATTAAATCTTCCATGAAGCCACATACACTGAGAAGTATGCCAGGTTCTGAGTGACAAAACAAAGCTCAAAGCATTGGTGTTTCCTCTTCGAGGCTACTTTACGCCCCTCATCCCTTAAAGCTGTGTTTAGATGCAAACACATTCTCTCAGGTCCTGGTGTCTTATATGAGGGGTTTACAGTTTTCTCCATCAGACACACAACATTGATAAATGTTCATAATTAAGCATCAAAATAATCGCGGCAGCCCAACAAAGATTCAAAGGTAGAAAGTAACGTCAATTTCAGCATAGTTTAGGTAATCCTGATGTACCAATATGTGAAAACATTTTCATATGTCAGTACTCAGTAATGACTGATGTTAAGGTGTAAAAGCACACCCACAAGTGGGTTACAGCTCGTCATACATAAGCAACGGAAACTTTATCTGACACTGTATTGTTGTGCTTCAAAACACAACAAGAACATATCACTCACACATGGAAATATAATACCAAGAAATATCATAAAAGACGGACTTGTAGAGACTGCATCTCCAAAAGGCAACTTTTTTTCAAAAGCAGAAGTCATGTACTCGAAATCAAAGACGTCCAGTAAAAGTTAAAAAATAGACAATAAAGTCCTTGTAATGATACTTGTATGTTCCAGAAGACCTTAAACCCTTTTATCTAAAAAAAAAAACTCAGGTGAAATGAATATAAGGCTTTAACTTTGTGTTAGTTGGTTTCTCAGTGCAAAATCTAACCATCCATCCATCCATTTTCTAAACCCGTTTAATCCAATTCAAGGTCCATAAAAACAAAAAAGAATCGAAAGAGACAAAATAAGTGCAATTTAAGTCCTCATTCAACTTTAGTATTTTCATTGTTAGCAACAAGAATAAAGAAAGATACAACAACATAAACATAAATAACATAAATTGCCACATTGTGTGGTGCTGACAAAGATGCATACAACTGTGTGCAGGGTTTTTCTAAATGTTTTTTCCTTTTCAGGATTTGATATTCCTTACAGGGGGCTGCACGGCGCTGTGGTGGTGGTTATCACTGCTCCCACACAGCAAGAAGGTTCCCGTTTCGAATCTCAGCCGAGGCTCTTCAGTGTGAAGTCTGACCATTCTCCCCGTGCATATGTGAAGAAAACCGTGTCATTGCTGCTCCATCACAAATACTTTTCCATTTCACCTTCACTTTAAGTCACCGACTTGAGACTCCTGAACTGGGACACTCAGATCCTCCACAGTGTTTGTGGACGGCCTCACAAAGATGGTGCTGATGTCTTCTCTTCGAAACATTTCCTTCAGCGGTGTCTCATCATTCCACCTTTGGCACTTGGCAAACTTGTAAACACATCCAAAGAGATCAGGAAATAACTCCAGGACGTCAATTTGTGCTGCATCCTTAGCACTGTGGACAAGAGTGACAGTACCAGAAGGATTATAACTGGAATTAATGAAAAAAAAAATAAATACACTTAACTGTTTAGGTGATGTTCAGTTAAGCTGATGCCTTTGCCAAAACAGTTTTAAAAAAGAGTGCACGATTGAATATTAGATCATCTGATAAGTAGTCATTGAATCTATTTATTTAGTTTATAAAATCATTGGATTAAAGTTGATCTTCAAGGAAAGTCATTATAGTAGGTGACTCATATAATTAATTCAGCAGTGGATTGAAATTGCATCTCACAAAATGTAAATAAAGCCACTCAATCTTGTAAACCCACACTCGATCTTAATCTAATATATTGTCATAAAAAGTAAACATCAAACCGTATTTCCTAAACTTTTTCGTCTGAACATTTTCTTTATGACGTCAGATTTAAGGATTATTATTACTTATTATTTACTCTAATGCCATGCGCCAACACTTCGGAGAGCTGCTACCGAAATGAACTCCTCCAACTCCTGATGCAAGACAAAATGTGAGAACCATTTGGAATCACCAGGATTTATGAATTGAGATGTGATCTGATCTTCTTCCTCAATTAGCCACAGCTTTAAAGCCACCAGCCTGATAATATATACTTTAAGTTCAGCCAGATTGTAATATCTACATGTAGATAAATGTAGGGTGGCTGCTGAAATGCTCGGTAATTCAGTGATGCTTTCTTAGGCTTAAGTATTTTGAGAAATGCTCTTGCTGATACGTCAAAAGACAAGATCACTCTGTTGTCTTTAAACAAGGTAATAATCAGCCTTTCAGTGTCAATGAAATTTCCGACCACGCCTAAATTTAAGTTTAACTCACTAATGCTCGTGGAGATTGCGTATGAAGCGCAGTAATCCAAGCGTGTTTTCAGGGTAGGTTTTGTTTTTGCCGTCCATCTTCTGAACGAGCTCTTGTGGAAACTGTGTAGAAAAAAATTTAAACAATTATTTGTTCTGAAATCAAGTTCATGAGTCGCAGCTGTTATGCTGCAGTCACCTTGTTTTTCCACAGTTTGAAGGATCCATCAGCAGCACATTTTTCTAAAGAATCAGTCATTTCCTGGTCAGCCTTTCGGCAGTTTGCTGCCTCATCCCGGTTACCAACTTTTCTTAAGTAGTCAACTTTCCTGATAAAAAAAAAGAAAAGAAAAAAGCAGTATGAGTCTCAAACACAAGAGCTAAATACTAAAAATGGAACTAATTTCAACTAAAGTTGCAAATATAAAAAACTATGGGTAACTTTGGTTTGGATTGATACAATTTCAAAGTCGGAGCTAAACACAACAACTCTATTAATGCTTTAATGACCAAAATTTACTGAATATATTATTGTGAAAAAGTAAGAAAATCCAGTTTAAATTAGAAGGTTTAACATATCTGGAAAACATCAAAGATAATCTGGTCCTTAACAGGTCATAAAATTAGGTAAAGACAACCTCAGTTGAACAGCAACACGTGACATATTCCACTGTGTCATTATTTAACAAAAACTGAGCCAAAATACTGAGGCAGTGTATGAAAAACAAAGTACATTCTTCCATACTGCTTCCATAGCAACCAAGAGGATACATAGAAGCATTTACAGCTAATCAACTCGATGAAGTGATAATAAGAGAACCAATCAGTCAGTCAGTGTTTTCTCTTACTTTCCACAAGGCCAGAAGAAGGGATGACTCATGCATTCTTCCACTTTAGGTCTGTTCTTTGGATCTTTAACAATCATCTGCTCGATGAGATCCTTCGCCACCACATCTTCAATGTGATCCAAACAGTACCTGCCACTGTAAATGTTGGACTCGCATTCAAAGGATTTTTTGCCGAACGGATGGTGTCCTCCAGAGAGGATATAGTAAATCAGCATCCCTGCCACCTGAAATGTTCACATTACATTTTATCAGTTTAGCTTTTTTTTACACCATTTTACTCAATATGTTTATGCAGCTGAAAAACTCACCTGCACATCAGTGTTTGACTTGTACGGTATGTTAGATTCTTCTTCTAAGGTCTCTGTGGCCATCCAGCACTTAGTTCCCGCACTGGACGTGCGCAGGGTTGTTTGATCTTTTTTTAAACGTCTACTTATGCCAAAATCAGCTAGTCTTGCCCTTCCCTTGACGTCTGTAGGAAAAATCAAAGAAATTGAAAGCTATTTAAAGATTAAGTGTAATTAATTACACAGTAAAGGTTGGGTGGTAGACATAATACTAAAGATTTAATAATAAGGTAATACCATGCAATTACAGATGTAATAACCAGGTTGAACCCGTTACCATGGATATAGCTTTATGATATCATACTGACACATAAAGTATGTTAATAGGAAACCTAAAACAAAGGATATTTATTTTAGTTAAACTATTTTGTAATAGCATTTTTATATTGACAAGGTGGGAACCAAGGTGGGAACCTGCTGAAAATAAAAGGTTTATATTAGTGGAAAGTTTCATACATGCATTTTATACATGTTGCACACTAACAGAAAGATGTTATTCTGTTTTGTTACTGGTAATTCTTTCATGTGAACAGCCTCTTCTTCTCCAGGGTACAAGCATATTCAAAGACCTTGAAATAACAGAATACGCTTGTAAGGTACAGGAACACTGGAGCATGCTCAGAGCGACTAAGTCTGTTTGAGTCTCGTTGAGCGCATATATGCAGGTGTCATTTCGATCCCCAAAACACATTATGTGGGTGCGCCAGTCCAGCTTTGAGAGCTTTGTACAATTTCAGTTGGACTAAAATGTTTACATGCATTTAAAAAGTTCAGTTTTAGTTCCAGTATAACTAATATAACATAGAATATAAAAGTTCTATATAAATGCTGTTCACCTGCAATAAAAGTTGTAGCACATACAATTGTAAATATAAGTACTTTGAAAAATAATGACACAGACATGCACTGTGGAGCTTAAAAGTTGCTCTGGTAGAGTTTTGCGAATCTGTATGGATGGAGATGATTTTCTTTTTTAAATGCTGGAGGGAAAAACTCAACACATCTATATTTGCCTGTTAGAGCCTTTAAATGTTAGCTGATTAAAATATTTCTACCTAAAGTTACCACTATATTATTTAAAGCTTTTTTTCTGTTTGATTACTCTTTCAGTCCATTCGTCACTGTGAAAAGAAATGTCAATGAGATTACCCACAGTTACCACATCGATATCAGCTTGTAGAGTGCTATGATGCATTTTCTGAATTTCACGTTCTTTCTTACCAATCAAAACGTTCTGTGGTTTGAGATCACGGTGGAGAATATGAGGATTTTGACAGTGAAGCACCCTTAAACTGTCAAGAAACTCATAGACAAGTTTCCGTCTCATCAGCAAATCACAGCCACCATCTCTGATGTATTCTTCCAAGGTGTATTCACAAAGTTGGAGACCAAGATAGCCAAAGTTTTGGTCCTCCGCAGCATCAATGTATCTTACGATAGATGGATGATCAAGCTCTGGGAGTCGCAGGATCCCTTCCTCATTCTTCAGCACTTGATAGTTACATTTAGACATTCTCTTAAGCGCAACTTCTGTGCCGTCATCCCTCAGCCCCAAAAAGACTTCGGTGCCATCGCTTCCCTTTGCAATGCGGAATTCTGCATCATTCACATAAACAATGCTACTAATTCTGGTTGCTTTACTTTCATCAGTGCCAACCAGCTTCTCCAGTTTTTCCTTCCACCTTTTGCTGATTTGCAGCCATCTTCTCGTTCCTGATGAATCTGTGGTGTTTTGGGGTAATTGTTGTCCAGCTGACGTAGATCCTACAATAGAAATCGATGCTATGGCATCAGCTGCAGCACTATCAGATTCATCATTTGCGTCTTCTTTCCTCTCTTCTCTTTTTGGCTTTTTCTTCTTATTTTTCTTCTTCTTTTTCCTGGGTTCAGGTAAGGCTGCATTTACATCATATTCAGACCCTGGCTGAATACAATGACTTTTCAGACACCTGAGCACTTCTTTCAGCTTGTCATTGGTTGTCAAAGCTGCAGATATCAGTATGTCCTCAGGCACTGAAGTTATCCCCACTGATTTAAACATGTAAGCTGCATTTTCTACTGCAAGCAAGTTTCCAAATATTCCATATGTGTAGACTCTGATGTCAGAGGAGTGACGCTCCTTTACAAAAGGAGCAACTGTTTTGCACAGCTTCTCCAAAAAGGATCTATCCCAGCCAAGAATGCCCTTTGTTTTCTGTGTTATCACATATAAAGTTTGCAGAACAGCTTCCCAAACATCCGGTCTCTCTTTCAAACAAAGCTGCTCCAGTAGATGGGGAACTATCGCCAGTGCTTGCTCATTTGGTATATCATCCATTGTGCAGAAAATGGCATACAAACTATCAACTGCCCTCTTTATATGTGTCTTCAGGATACTTGAAAAACGTCTGGCTGCGCCTTCAACATATGTGTTCAGATTTTCGGTTTCTTTCAGCCATTTAATACTTCCTTGGCAGTACTTTTCTTTACCTTGCCCAGTAACCGTGAACAGCACTTCAATCATAGTCAAATGGGTCTGAGGATCCTCCAGTAACATGTAACTGCGAAATGCTCTGAACACTTCCTCTTGTGATTTCTCTCGTACAGCAATCTCCATATCTAAAAAGTGGCAGATTTTGGAGCACAGTTCATCTCCTTCAGATGCAAATTTATGAATCTTCTGGGATAATTTCTTTACGTAAATAAGATGCTGAGCGTCAGTTATAGGTAACAAAGTTACCTGAGCACCAGCAGAGAGAAGGAATTTTATAACATCCTCTCTGTCATGGACGGCAGCAACTTGCAGTGGTGTCATGACATTCCATCCGTTTACATTTCCTCCTGCATTGACTAGTTCCTTCGCAAAAATAAGTGGCGCTTTGGATATGGACACATAATGCAGAGGTGTGAAGCCTCCTTGGGAAGGAGAATTTAGGTCCACTCCTTGACGAAGAAGGTAAGTGAAAATATCAAGGCTGTGAGTTCCAACAGCAGCAATCAGTGGGGTTATATAGTCATTCCATTCTCTGCAGGGATAAACCTCATTAATATTGTTGTCCCTCAGTAACTTCTTCAGCTTCTTCAGGTTGTTTTCAAGTACACACTGGATTACAGGATGCGTTTCTGTCGGCTGGGGGATTTTCACTTTAACCTGTGTGATGATATTCATTTTCTTGCTTCAGATAACCTGTGAGGAGATAAAGTCATTACATTATTGTCACATAATTCAGTGCCGCTTTACAAGTCAAACAAACAATCGAGCAGATGATATAAGCATGGATGCTCTGAGGTGCTTTGTGTTTGTTGTTTTCTTTTTTTTTTATTTTTTTGTTTTTAGAAAAGCACATTTTAAATGTTGCCTGTAACCTGAACAAAACTCTTGTCGCCACCATCATAGAGCTTGACAAAAACCAAAACCAATCGCCTGGTTACATCCTCCGTGGCAACCAGAGCATTCCCGACATCACTTGATGTCCCACAAAAAAAGCAGACTCTTATTTCTTTCATTTTGGTGGCAGACAGCCACCAGAAAGATGGGAAATAGGTGCAGCTTTACTGAAACGTGCCAATATAAATGGAAATACAGTAAGACAAAATATAGAGTTTGTAAAATTCTATTTAGCTTGAAAGTAAAGATTTGATATGAGCACCTTCATTCTTCAATGAAGAATGGAGGTGCCTTTTGTTTCATTCTATCAAGATGATCAGACACTGCTTCAGTAATGTTGAGATCCGGGTTCTGGGCAAGTTCAGTCCACTCCTTGTGTCATTTGGCTTCTTGACAGCCACCCTTCCATGGAGACCATTTCTGATGAGGTTTGAGCTAACAGCAGATGGATCAGCTAAAGGTCCAGATGCATCTCTCAGGTCATGTGTTTGGCAGGATTTCTTTCCCCTTATTTCTTCAGGACATCACTTTCAGATACTGGTAATCTGCTGTAATAGGCCTGCCACTTCATCTGTTGTCAGCAAATAGGTCTTTGGGAATCATACTGTTGGTCCAAATAGGCTTTTTTATTCCTTAAAAAACTGTATTATCCAAAAGAAATTGGATAACATAATGTGTTTTAGCGACACACTTAGGCTGCTACAAACAATGTGCCTGAATATACAATTAAAAAATGGTTCTTTGCCATGTTGTGCGTTGACACAACACTGGTTCATCCCTTGAGTTTGGCACCTTTTCTATGGTTGAATGGTTCAAAATCGGATAAACGAACAAATTAAAACACAGACAATTCATAGAAAATGCTGAGGTACAACAATGACAGCCAATATCAAAAGAAATTATCACAAGAAATACAAGCACAGAATCAAGCGCTCAATGTCAACACAAATAACATCTCCCTCATTATTAAGCCATGGTAACTGGCTGGGTCGTCAGTATCAGAAGTTCATCAAGTCCAGCCACCGCTGTGAGACATAACGACTGCATTTTAATTGGGAATACAATTAGATACAGAAGTGCTAAGAGTTGAGTATAGTGTAAAGCTTATTTAAAGCCTGTTGGTCTGCTCGATAGCTTGTCATAAATCCTAAAAAAGGGCGATTAAATGTTGGTGGGAGACCATTTGAAGGGGGGACAAAATCCAACGCCACATCAGCTGTTCCCACGGATCAGCCTTCAAATGCTCAGTGAAAGTGCGCGTTTTGACTCTAAATATTAACACTGAAGGGGTCTGTCTTACCTCGCTTTTCTAAAGCAATATTTTTCCACGGTAGTCGCTTATGCCGGAGGAGCAATTTACAGCGCTGAAGTTGACCGTCTGTCCCTGTGATCGCCGACAGAAAAACCTTGTCACGCCTTTCTGCCACTGTCTGCGTCTCTTCTTTCGCGTTGCTCCGCCCAATCAGCTGTGTTGCCAGATCTCCTGACAAAAACAGACATTCGGATCCACCAGAACAACACCCATAGCAACAAACAAACAAAAAAAATATGAACGATCGCGTTGCCTCAGTTAAGACCACAATCAACAAATAGGCTGCTCCGTGACAGGGGGTCAAAGTTCACGCATTTGTAGTTTTGTTAAAGTGAAAGGAGGCCAACAAATGTTCAATGCCCCATTTCCGAATCTTATTCATATTGATGACTCGTTAACATGTTCTTTGCTTGGCAAAAATAATAGCATTGCATATTGTTTGAAAGCATTATCTATGCAATAACCGAATACATTTAAATTAGATTTGTCTTAAATAATCGAACAAATTATGCAGTAAAATGCAAAGTACAGTCTTTGCCCCCCAAATAAAGAAAACTACAGGTGTAAAACAGCATTGCATGGAGTTGCATCGGTCGTCTGAAATGCAAGTAGACCCTTGCAATATGCGGACTTGGCAACTCTTATCTGCATGGCATATTCTGTCCCATCTAATAATATTTCACTGTTTGCCCTCAGCGTTGCCTTTCAGGTTTCGTACAGGCTGCCATTCCCTCTATACAGTCGCCAGAATTATGTAAAAATGTAATTTTGAGCACACTCAAAGCGAAAAGGTTTGTCATTAAACGTTTTTAACTGTACAAAGTCGTGCAATTATTCATCACAATGAACTGGAATTTAATACATTTATAGCATTCTTTTTTTTTCCAAAACAAAAAACAATCCAAAAACCACTAGGTCTTTAAATCATTTGTGGAAATGTCATTCAAGATTCAAGAAGCTTTATTTATCCCGAGGGAAATTGCAGTGCAACAGTTATGATACAAGAGGGAAAGTAATAAAATAAAATAAAATAAAGCTAACATAAAACAACATAAGTAACTGAATACAATCTGTTCATCAAGAATACAGTTGACAATGACTTAGCTACTTTGACAAGAATAAACTGGACCTCAGCTCTCGCTTTGTGTCGTCGATTAAACATTTAATATTCACTGCAGACAGATAATGACTGACAGACGCAGGGATACGATCATACATTCAAAGATGTAGTCAAACAGTTAAGTAAAGCTCAGTGTGTTGTACAAAAAATATATATAAAACAAGTAATATATATATTGCCAATCAAGGCAATTAACAGTTTTTTCTTGCATGTTCACACTCATAATGATTGTTGCACAAACAAGTAATGCACATGAGTCCAAAAACAGAATATGTTCAAGCTTTTAGAGCTTGGGGGAGATAAAAACTGGATTTTACATTTAATTTAGTCTATTCCCTGAGTGCCTCTCTCCTTCTAAAGCTACTGCAGGTCAGGAGTATAACCAAAGCAAGTTATCATACATTTAAGTCTAATTTCAACACTGGTGATCATGGTCAAGTACTAGTATGGCTGGAAATTTACATTACACAACTACATTCTAAAAACTTTAAATAGGGCTTGATGGTGGGGTGAAACCTCACAGGTTTAACTCACACGTGACACACTAGAAAAACAAGTGCAAATCAGAAATGACAATATGAATTCCATTTGGTTGCTTCGGCTTTAGGGTCCTGGCACGACACTTAAAGGTGCTCCATGTAGAAAAAAAAAGAGCAAGGTGACATTGGCTGTTTGAGGCTGGCACAGCCCAAGGTGCAGAGAAAGCCCTTTGACGTCTTCCTCTAGCAGTTTGGGGGAGCATCGTGAAGTTTGCTGCCACCTGTGTGTGTTAACTCCATTTATAATAAAAGCTTATTACTTTTACCATACTGCTCTGATTGATTTCCTTCATTCTTCCCGGCTACATACATTGCTGCTGCCCACCCTCTCCCCTAGAACTTACCGTTGGGGACGTAACACTGATAAAGATTCAATTTACTTTTTACATATCGATTGCGAAAGCAGTTTTCAGATAAAGTGCTTAAGAAGTACTGTGATATAGACATGGGGAAGTGTGTTTTTGTGATATTTTGACCAATGTAATTCTGTGCACATTAAAAAAAAAAAATACTGTACCAAATACTTCCAGGTGTGCTGGCTGAGCAGCTGTTCGGGTTAATGACCTATGTCCAAATAATCAAGGGATTACCTAAATTTCAGGATAATTTAATGCTCCTTTAAATCATGGCATCATCAGTTACTTTGCTGATTTCTTTGCTAAAATCATTACGTCTGAATTGCTTGCGTGTACATGTTTTTTCCCCCCACATTTTCATCATAAGACATTATTTTTCAATGGTACTTCACTGGGTTGAGCCTCTTGAAACGGGACACTTGAATGTCCCTGGACGTTTTTACTTTTTTGCGGACGGCGCCACAAAGGTTGCGCTAAAGTCGTCTATTTGAAACATCTCCTTTAAAGGCGTCTCGTTGTTCCACCCATGGGTCTTGGCAAACTTGTAAACACATCCAAAGAGATCAGGAAACCACGCCAGAATATTAAGTCTAGCGGCATCTGCAAGACTGAACAAAAAAAAAAAGAAAAAAAAGAGTGAGAAGTTGACAAATTTTGGACTTTTGGTTACTTTTGATGTTTGTTTAACATCTGAATACAGACACACTGCACCTACATGTATTGAATGCATTATAACTGTGTTATAATTTTTTACCACTACAATTGGTGTTGTTAGGAGAAAAAACCCAGGAAGAGTTAAAACATTTAAAAAAAAAAAAAGAGAAAAACAGAGAAAAACAGGAAACTTTTATTGCATTTCTTCATCTCCTGGGTGCAGGATCAGTAATGCAATCTAACACTGCATGAACAAACATACAGAAATCTTCTTATAACCTAATGTTTCATGATAATATCTGCTGTTGCGACATGAACACTCAAGGACTTTTGTGGAGGCAGTAAAACAATGTCAATATAATTCTTGTGTTTCGCAGGTCTTGTAAACTAGTTGAACGTACCGGTGCTCCTGGAGGTTGCGCATGAAGCGCAGTAATCCCAGCATGGTTTCAGGGTAGGCTTTCCCCCTTTTCTTTTCCATGTCTCTGAGCAGCTGTCCTTCCGACAGAGACATCTAAGAAATAAAAAAAAATAAAAAAAACAACAACACAAAAACGTCGATTGATAAATGCAATTTAGGAGTGCGGAAGTGAAGAAAAGTTGTACTGCAGTCACCTCTTGTTTCCACTGTTTGAAGGATCTGTCCTTGGCACAGTTCTCTAGCGAATCAATCAGTTCCTTTGAGGCTGATCGATCGTTTGTTGCCTCCTGCCTGCAACCAGCTCTTCTCAAGTAATCAGTTTTCCTTGTAAAACAAATGAATGAATGAATGGATGAATAAATAAATAGGGTTGTATAAAAAAACAGTCAAAAAATGAAGCCGTCTTTCTTACTTTCCATTAGACCAGAAGAAAGGATGATTCAAACATTGTACCACCTCAGGTCTTTTCTCTGGTTTTTTATTGATCATCCACTCGATGAGGTCTGTCGCCACCTCATCCTGAACATGTTCCAAACTGTACTTCCCTTCGTAAATGTTCGATTCGCACTGAAAGGATTTGCCCATATTAAATGGATGGTGACTTCCGGAGAGGATGTAATAAACCAGCATCCCTGCCACCTTAAATGATTAAAAATGGATCTGATCAGTTTAAGTTGTTGTTTTCTTTTTCATCACATGATTATTATTATTATGTCTGGCTGAAAAACTCACCTGTACGTCAGTCTTTGACTTGTACGGCACATCGGCTCTTTCCTCTAACGTCTCTCGGGCCATCCAGCAGCGTGTCCCTGCGCTGGCTGTGCGCAGCGTTGTTTGATCATTGGGTAAGGGTCTACTTATGCCAAAATCAGCTAATCTTGCCCTCCCCTTGACATCTGTTACGGAGAACAACACACAGACTTATGGTAGAGGTAAAGTCAAATATGATGGTTTTTACCTGAATTTCAAAAGGGGAAAATCTAACAACTTACCAATCAACATGTTCTGTGGTCTGAGATCGCGGTGCAGAATTTGAGGAGTTTGACAGTGAAGCACCCTTAAACTCTCAAGGACCTCAAGACATGTTTCTTTCTCATCTGCAGATCATCATCATGATCTCTGATGTGCTCGTCCAAAGTGCATTCACAAAGCTGAAGAAAGAGATACCCAAAGTTGTCATCCTTGCCAGAGTCAACATACCGCACAATGGACGGATGATCAAGATCTTGAAGTTGCACAATTTCTTTCTCGTTGTTCAGCACATCGTAGTTGCTTCTAGACATTCTCTTAATTGCAACTTCTGCCCCGTCGTCCCTCAGCCCCAAGAAGACTTCGGTGCCTTCACTTCCGTTTGCTATGCGGAATTCTGCAGAATTCACATAAATAGTGTTCCTAATTCTGGTTACTTTACTTCAATCAGTGCCAACAAGCTTTTCTAGTTTTTCCTTCCACCTCTTGCTGGACGGCTGCCATTTTTGTGAGCCTGATGAATTGGCCGGGCTGAAATGGAATGGCCTGACATTTAAAGTTGACTCTCCAACAGGAACCGTTGGTGCAGGAGTACTTAAAGGGGCGCAAACCTCATAATTTGCATCTTCTTGGTTTTCCATCTTTTGCTTCTTTTTCTTAGGCTCGGTTGAGTCCTCACATTCAGAGCATGGTTTGCTGAGAAAATCCTGGAGACGTCTGAGGCCGTCTTTCAGTTTATCATCATTTGTCATTGCTGCAGATGTCAGGATTTCCTCAGGCACAGATGCTAGCCGCTTTCTAAAAATCCTCGCTGCATGTTCTGATGAGAGCAAGTTTGCAAATGTGCCACAAGTGTACATACTGATGTTAGGGAAACGCTGCTCATGTAAAAAAGGAGCAATAGTTTTGCATAATGTCTCCATAAAGTTGTAATCCCAGTCACTGCTGCCCTTTGTTTTCTGTGTTATCACATATAGAGTTTGGATAACAGCGACCCAAGAATCGCATCTGTCTTTTGAGCGTAGCTGCTCCAGAAGTTGTGGAATCATAGCCAGTGCTTGCTCATTTGATATGTCTTCCATTGTGCAAAAAACTGCATGTAAACAATCAAGTGTCCTCTTTACATCCATCTTGGAGAGTTTCGGGAAGCGACTGACTACACCTGCAATGTAGGTGTTTAAATTTTGAGTTTCCCTAAGCCATTCAATACTTCTCCGTTTGTATTCTTCTCTATCTGGCCCACTCACAGTGAAGAGCCTTTCAATTACTATCAAATTACCCAAAGGATGCACCAGCAACATGCGATTGTAAAACGTTTTGAAGACTTCTTCAGGTGTGTCCTCTCGCACAGCAATGGTCAAGTCTAAAAAAATTGCTCATTTTCGTGCAAAGTTCATCTCCTTTGGATCCCAAATTACGAACCACCTGAGCTATCTTTTTATTCTTTTTTGAGTGGTCTGACACACTTGTTGACAACAACTCTACAAATGCGCCAGCAGAGATAAGCACTTTCATAACATCGTCCCTGTCGTTGAGGGCAGCAGTTTGCAGAGGTGTGAAGATCTGTTTTTCCTGGGGACTCCGGCCACTTGGGTCTGCTCTGGCTTCAAGCAGTTTCGCCACAAAAACAAGTGGCGCTTTGGATCTTGACACATAATGCAGAGGTGTCCAGCCATTCTGGGAGGTACTGTTTGGATCCACACCCTGGCACAAAAGGTAAGTGCAAATAACACTATTGTGATATACAACAGTAGCAATCAGTGGGGTTATGCAATCACTCCACTCTCTGCATGGATAAACCCCATTAACATTGTTGTCCTTCAATAATCTCTTGAGTTTCCTGAGATTGTTGTCAATAATAGATTGGATCAATGGATGTGTCTCTGCCAGCTGGGGCACCGTCTGTTGTGACTGTGTATTCATTTATTTGCTTCAGGTAATCTGTGAAAGTTGAGACAAAGTTGCGACATTGTAACAAACGTGGGGGCTATTCTAAGAATTAGACCACTAACCGTTTCATTCAGCTTTGTTTTAAACAATAGTAGTTGACAAAGACAAACGTGCTGTGTAGAAAAATTCATTTCACGAAAATTTTCATTGATAAAAATGAGAGCAAAGTCGCCTATTTACAATATATGTTATTGTTTTTTTTTGTTACCATTGTTAAATTATTGTTTTCAATCCCATTTATGTAGTCTATGCAGCAGAAGTCTTTACAGCTGATTTTCAATTTAGCTGCAAGCACCAGGCGGAAGTTGGCTTCCGATTGGTTGCTTTTTTTTCTCCAAATCAGAAAAAGTTTTCACAAATGCCAAATAAGGTATTCATGAATCTAAAGCCTCTTTAGAACAATTATGTTCAGATTTTTGCGGCATGGGCCTTTATGCTCATTCCAAGCATTCATGCAAAACGGAGTCTAATCTTCAACGAAAAATACAGCTAACAAACTGTACACAAACTTGTGAATTTTAAAATATTTGATCAGATACGAATCAAAAACACATGTCTTTTCTGTCTCTATACATGCTGGAAACGGTTCAGCACGCCCTCTACACTCGACTTTTACGTGTAACAGCGGGTAGAAAAATGTGCCTAGAGAACAAAAGTCGACACCCCTCTTTAAACAACAAACAAAAATTATTATTATTAATTATGAAAAATGCTGGTCAACCATTTTCAGTTAGAAGACAGCACGTTGGTTATTTCCCGTTATACGAGAGCCTAAATAATGATGAATATGCGATAGATGAACTTACAGATGGGAAGGTGGGCGTCTGTTGTAGTTAATTCTCATAAAAACTCAACATCAATAACTTTTTATTGCATGTAGTCTTGTTTCTTTATTTGGTCTTCGACTGTCTGACCTCTCAATAAGACGAGGAAGTAGTTTCCTTTTTTTCCCCAAAAAAAACAATTTTCGACAAAATAAGCAAGGAGTATGAGCTAAACAACTCAAACTAGAAGTGTTACGAACTACATATATGTATCTTCTCCACATAGATATATATTATTGTTTTTAATGCAATATGCTCTGCAATATGTAAATACAATAAGATAAATCTAGTTTGATGGATCGCTTTATATGGAAGCCCATTTCCGACATGAAAGAAAAAATAAAAGCCCAACAGAAAGTCATAATTTCGACTTTCTAATTTCTAATAATTATGACTTTAAATCTCGTAATTACGACTTTCTATCTCATAATTATGACTTTCAAAGTCGAAATTATGACTTTCAATCTCATAATTATGACTTTCTGTTGGGCTTTTATTTTTTCTTTCATGGCGGAAATGGGCTTCCATGCTTTTACACAGTTTGAAAAACGTTTTTCGAGTATTTCAAGCCCTGAGAGGCAAAAAAGAAGAAATAAATGGTCGTGCATTCTTTAACTGTGACCAAATTGTCCCCAGTACTTTGAGAGAACTGAAAGGCAAAAGGCAAAAAAAAAACAATTAAACAAAAATTACTTTGTGTCAGCATGTCAGTGACATTACTGTCACATGTTACTTTTGGCTGGAAAGATATTTTAGCAACAGCAGGGGAGGTGGCTTTAACCATTTGACTCTTTCACGCTAGCTAATGTAAAGGCTCACGAGAACATACATTCTTCATTAAAACCACTAGTTTAGTAGTGTTGTAATCACTGCAGTTCACCACTGTATGATGGCAGTCCTTATCTATCATTTGAACGCGCCCTCTTGCTCTGGATCAAAGAGTGACAGACAGATCAGCTCAGTTGTCAAAACAAGCTGATTTTTTCGCAGAGGTTAAGTTCTATAACATTCTTAGAGATTTAAAAGTTAGATTTAAAAAGTTAACGCGGCTCTCATCTCGTGTGGGTGTCGATTAGTCGTCTCTTTGCTGTCTCTCTTTAATTCCTCACCACCTTATTTGTTTGTTCATTTGTTCTGGTGGAAGATAAATCAATATGGTGGATACATCCCAAACACTAAAACCACCAGAAAGCTATTTATCAAGTTACAGCAGCTTTAAAGTATCTCTTCTAATGGGATTTAAAGTGAGCTATCAGTAAGCTGAGAGTTGCTTTATGGATTCTGGCCATGACAGTTAGTGCCAGTGGTATCAAAAATATTTGATGACAACACGAGACTACCACTTAAAAGCAGTTGAAAACATTGGTGATGATCATTTGACACAATAAAAAGAATAGAAATATTGACTAAAGCAGCCTTGAAACTGTCCCGTCGTGTGCAAGTCATATTATTAATTTTATGGGCTTTTCTCCTAACAAAGATAATTCCAGGCAAGAAAAAAAGCTGACATTTTACCACCCTTGTTGTTCAGTGAATGATAAAACACATCTTACAATCATATTTTTATATGTTTATTTTGTTAGTCAACTGTTTAAACTTACAGCAGATTTAAAGAGTAACATTCAATATGCTTAAAACTAAAACATACAAAAGAACTGTCAAGCTTGCATATTTCTTTTCTTTTTATGATTTGCAGTGCCATTCGCTTCATTGAAAAAGCACTTGAACACTTTGTTGGGTTTCTCTAAAAGTAAGTTGACGATCACCCTTTTTTACATGTCATGCTGTTGCAAGCTGCAGTAACGTTTGAGTTTTGTAAGTAAGTGCAAATATCTGTTTAGAAGAGTTAGTGGTATTGCAGTCTTTAATTTATGTACATCTTGTAGGTTGTCAACATTCAGAATGACACACTGAGAAAGCCTTTTGTTTTCATTGGATATATTTACATTTAGTTTCTCTATGAGGCCTCTGAATCTCTCGTGAGAATCCCCCAAAAAGTTTAATGATATCACAAGCCAAAAAACTGTGGTTATTTTTCTAACTTGTAAGTAGTCTTAGTTTCCCTGATCAACAACAACAGCTTTGACTTTCTCTTTTTATTGTATCTCTGATCTAAAAGCTGTATCAAAATGGGAACTATATTTCCTGAATATCTCAATTCCTAAAACAACAGACCATTCTTAAACTACTGTATGCAATACAGTCTGTACCACCTACAGTTAAATTTGCCACAAAACAACTAAACACTGTAAGATCTGCATAATGCTAATTAAAGGTTTGTGCTTTCAAGACATTCCCTGTATGGAAATAGGGGTGTGATGCTTCATCACGGCCAAAAGGAGGCACTGTAAGTCTATCAGAACACAAAACCCTTGCTCTGATAGGTTAATGTACTGTACATTATTCAACACAGGCAAGGAGGGCATGAAGTTAGTGGCCCAAATAAGAATAGAACTACATTTTCTCTCACGTCCAGGTGTATTATGTTGGGGATTTCAAACTACTAGCAGAAGGATTTTTAACTGAAAAGCTATACTTCCAAACAGATCAAACTATTTTTGATGTTTCGACCATTCCATGTCAGCTGAACCTTTTTACAAAATGCTAGCAGTCTTTGTGAAATGACAGTATCTTAAAGTCTGAGAATTCATGGCAACAGGTAATAGGAACAAGGCCATTGAGAAATAGTCAAGACAAAACTTGACCAAGCTCTAATTTATGTCAGAATTATGCAGGTATTAGTTATTTAACAGTTCACAATGTCTTGTCCTTTTTGTCCCTTTGCAAATATATCTTTTTGGAGGAAGACATCTGACTGCAGGAGGGACAATAAGGCACAGCACCCTCACAAGCTCAGGTCAATAATGACGTGTTCAAAGATCTGTGTGTTTCCCTTAAAGCTAGATGAAAATATGAAGTCCCTGCGGTCAGTGGAAACCACAGTGAAGGAGCGCGGCGCTTGGATGTACACTTCCTTGAAGCGGTCAAAGAGCTTCTTTTCATCATCCCACTGGTAGATTTGAGAGAAGGTGTAGTCACTTCCCAGAGCCAGGTAGTAACGTTCCTTAAAAGAGAAGGGCTGGAGAATCATAGAGCCTCGTGAGGGCAAAGCCTGGATCTCAGCAAACTGTTTGGGACCCCATCGTAGAACTTTAGAGTCACCAATATAGCGTGTCATAGACAAGTAGAGCTCCTCCTTGATCCGGAAGTGTTTTACAGCTACTACGTCCTCCATGTTGGGGATCTCGCCCTGCAGGATAAACTTCTGGTTGCTCCGGCTCCACTGGTAAATCACAGGAACCTGTGAGCGGCTTGCCAAAATAAGATGGGCCTTCCCATCCAGGTTCAAGAACTCTGCATCTGTGTCGCGGTACCATTCATGCAGGGATTGGTATGAATAAAAGCCATTATCATTCCACTTGTAGAGGGTGGACAGGCCAGCTTTTGAGCTGTCAGCAACCACAAAGAACCAGTCAGAGCCAATCTGGAACGCCTCGATGTCATTGGGCTTGGAGATTTTGGACACTTCAATGTCCTGGAACTTATTGAACCTGCTTTGGTCGTCATCAAACTTGTAAATGCGAGAACCACCAAAGAGCTGAGCCACAATGACAAACACCTCATCTTGGATGACAACTGTCTTGCAACCCACAATGGACTGACCTGAGGAACAGGAAAACACACTAGTCATATGAGAGTAAGACTTAACTTGAGCGTCCTGAGACAGCTTGCGAAGGCATTGCCTTACCTGTGATATTATCATAAGTCCTGAAATTCATTTCAATATGGTCCCATTGGAAAACCATACAGCTTTCTGTGCTGGGAGCAGCAATCGTCACATAGACATCATTCTTATAACTGAAGGTGTCAACTGACAAAGACTCAGATGCCAGAGACTGATGAAGGACAAAATCTGTGGAAAAGCACATGATGAGTTCCATTTTTTACAAACTAATAAAATACCACCAACTAAACCCCATTTGAAGAATATTCTTCACCATCCTTCCTAAAATGACCCGGGTGACTTTCCTGATACTGATGTCAGTTAAATCTGAAATAAGTCCAGCTGGCTCAGGTATTTCTCACCTGTTGAGATGCACTCATTGTGCAGGCTGTTCATGTCATTGAGGCGCTTGTCCTTCATGTCCTCCGGTCCAGCACACACGACATCCGACACTGTGGCGTTGGTGTACTTCAACCAAGTCATGAGCCACTTGGCTCTGCAGTCACACTCAAAAGCATTACCTCGTAAGTCCCTACAGAAAAGAACTACGGTGTGTCATTGCAGAAAGAGACAGAGAACTACTTTACAAAAACAAAAAAGGCATAGGGCACAGAATAAATCCATGACACTGAAAATAAATAAAAAACAGAGAAAATGGCATTATTTACCCAACACTTTTAACTGTGTGACAAACTTACAGCTCTATCAGTGACTCCAGGTCAAGAAAGATTTCTCTGGGCAAAGCTTTAATGTTGTTGTTTGCCAAAGACCTAGAAACAACCACAATGAATTGGCACAGCAAATACAACAATGAATTGCTAGAGCATTATCCAGGTACACTATGCATTTGTATATTTCTGACAATATTGGAACATACAAGTGAGTCAAATCCCTGAGTCCTCTGAAGGAATATTTAGATGTTGTCTCTAGCTTATTACTCTCAATGAACCTGTGGATAAAAAGAGAAAATAATCATCATTTTGTTATCAATTGTGGAAAACTGACGTTGCAATTTTTAGAATAATCACTCATCATATCATTAATGTTACATCATTATTTTTACTTGAATATTGCACAGTTTTCCCACACTGAATAACCAGAATAACTCAAACATCCTACTGATTCTTGTATGCTTTGTATGACAACATTGTAAACCACCTACATTTTTGCTCTCCTTTATAATTCCACGTTATATTTTTCTTCAATAGAAACATAAATTCTACTTTTTATTAACTGCTTGGCCAAAAAAAAATTAAACATACATTTCTTTGAATACTTTTAGCTTTGACTCAGGCACTCATTTAAAATGGCATCAATTTAATAAGCTCATGTAGAGCCAGAATATTTGCTTCCAGTAACGGTTGCGGTAATTTCTCTCCAAGATCTTGTACTGATGATGGAAGAGTTGGACAGCTGTGTAAAGTATTCTCTGGTACAGCTCAAGCATTCTAAATGGGGTTACAGGCTGGACTCTCTGATGGCCAATCCATATGTGAAAAGGATGTTTAATGCTGCCTAAACCACTCTCCCACAGTTTGGGATAAAGTGAAAGACCCGGTTATTCACTTTTTCTGAGCACATAACATTGCTGAACCTAGATGCGACCATCTGAAGTAACCCCGGATCATAATGCTGTCTCCACATGTCTAAACCTTGGGCATGAGGCATGACAGAAGCAGCAATTTCATTTGCCCCTCTTCTTACCCTAACATGCTCAAGTCTTTACTCATCAGACCACATGACCTTTTTATGCTCTACAACAAATGAAAGCCTTTTAATTTTGGTCAGGAAGTGAAGTGCAAACAGATGAGCAAAGATTCATTTCAAGTGGAGCCATCAGAGTGTGTGTGTGGTCTACACGTCCATACCAGACTCCCTTTCTGCAGGTGCCAAATGACTTTTTTGTGATGTTGTGTGGTTTTTGAGGTATGATAAATCAACAAATGGAAGAACAGCAATTCCTCAATCTGTTCCACTCTATAAAAACAACTTACAGGTACTCCAGATGTGGAAGGCCCGAGAATGCATCATCCCTTACAGTTGTTAGAGAATTGGAATTCAAAAGCCTGCAACAAACAACAAAACATTCCGTAAATGATCTGTGCTGGCTACCAGATCAATGCAGTGGATAACGATTCTCTGCATTTCTCTGAATAAGATTTTGCTTTCTTAAATCAAATAAGTGAACAAAATTAAGCCAAATGTTCAAAGTACTTGAAACCAAGTGTCGAAGCGGTTAACTTGTCACATTGTATGGCTTCTATTATAACTGCAATACACTTCTTAATGTAAAATGTTACACTTTAAACAAAACCTGGTGAAAAATAATGTCCCCTGTCAAACAGTAAACCACTGACTCGTCATTTTTCCTTTTCCACTAAGGTGAAGATATTCTCTTATCAAGTTGTAACACAAATAAAAGACAATCATCTTATTAAAATAGTTGATTTCAATGCACTTAAAGGACTTGCTACCCATTCCCTATATCTGCCACGCCTTTATTTATGCTGACATCCATGCTGTCACTAGTAGAGGAACAACAAAGATTGATGTCCTCCGGTAAGTACAGTATTAGGCCCACACTGAAAACTCAAGACAATATTTCCATTATCTATCCTCAGGCGTCCAACCCTTTTAAAAAGCCTGCCTTGCTTAATAACTTTTAAGATGCACTTACTTGCTTACAAGACACCTGGCTGTCTTATTTTTGCACAACAGAAAGTTAGTCACTGAACATATATGTGCGACAGTATAAAATCCAGCGATCATTTATAAATAACGTGTGTTATGTCGAAGCTGTATAGACCACGCAGCCCATTCTTAGCCTCTATTACAATGTAAGGCGAATCAGTCAAATGCTTTGAGAAGTGCTGGAGGTAGTTAAAGTGTTCTTACAGTAGCTGGAGGGATGGCATGTGAGAGAACATTGCTTCTTTGACCTCGGTGAAAGTCCCATTGACGATACTCCTGAAAGAAATAGGCAAAAACGTTCAACCAAAGAAAAGGGAATCCTTAGACTGCACTGCCATCAACTCTTATTTGCGTGGTAAAATTGAGACAACGAAAATCTCATTGAACGAGCCTATAGTGCTACAAAGTGCTGCTCGCGTCGCACGCACTGTTTAAAACATATATTGTGCAATTTTAAGGGTAGATACTCACAGGGAATTGATTTCGGTGGGGGCAATCCTTGGGATATAGGAGGACCCGACGCAGATTATAGACTCCTTGGAGCAGCTGCATGTTGAAGGACATCGGAAAGCCTTTTTCATATGACCCGGTTGAGACAGGTAGCACAGTGACACAGACAATAATGCCCAAATCTTGAGAGCTGGCAGCATCTTTCTTGCCGGGCTTGCATGTGTGAGGTTTTTTTTTTTTTTTTTTTGCCTAGTGCACCGACCGAGGATGATGGCACCGTGCGTTTCCACCCTGCACCATGAAATGCTGCACTGGCTGCCTGACATCAGCAAATCAGCTGCAGCTCCCCTCCGAACGCTTTCATTATTTATTAAGTCAGGGCTCCAGTCGGTTAACTATTGGTTAAACCACCATGCACCATACATTTTTTATTGATTTATTAATTTTTTTTTTTTAAATATGAAATTTTATTATGCAGTTTGTCTCCGTCACAGTTAAGTTTTATCTATAACGAGGGTTTTGAATGGCGCTCACGTAGCTATTAACGACCGTAAGGGAGCATCTATCGAATCCAACTAACACTATTATCCGTGGGCAACATGCATTCATAGATTTGAGAAAAGATGATATATTTCACGTTAAACAACCGTGCCAAATCCGACACAATCTCTGTTTTATATCATTGGGTTTCTCAAACAGTTTTGGGTCAAACCCACGAAAGCCTCCTCGCTTATTCACTGAGTTTGACTGAGACCTGGAAACTCATGCAACGCCACAAAGGTAATTTTTCTCCCTCCAGTGAGTAAGCTATAGATTCCCCCCTCCCTCGTATAGGAGCCAAGAGTCGCATAACTGCAGCACCATGGACAGCGCCTCTGTGGCGACCCACGCAGAGATGCTCACATCGCTGCATATAATCACGCTATAGAACGCACAGGCGAGTGAAAAACTAAACTAAAACCCTCTCACTAAAATTGCCGGCTATATTGATACAACCGAACCTCTGGGAAATAACACCTAATAATAGTTGTGATGCACTCACACAGATTACACACAGGTTTAATATTTTACTGTCAAACAACCAAATAGGCATGAAAAACCATTTAGATTTTGAAAATGAAGAATTTTTGGGAGAGTGGTTTTAAAGACTAAAACCAATGTCAGGACTGGTGAACATCTATGCAAAACAACAGAATATTAGGCCTGCATCTGTTGATGCTGTGAGCCCACTGTCTAAACCACTGTGGCCTTCCTGGCAGAGGTTTTCAAATATGTGGTCATTTCACGTGCCACTCTGACGCTCTTCATCACTTAACTCCTCTTGAAAATTTCCGGGAGCCAAGACTGAAGAACCATTAGTCATCTGGAACATCTCCATGGTGCTTAGAGTTCTGATCGAGTGCGTGGAATCCACATCGAGGAGGAAGTACTTTCAGGGACAGTAAATTTTTGTGAGGACAGATGAAGGAAAGCAATCACGATCAAGATGCAGCTAGTAGTTTTTGCAATTTCAAAATTGGGACAAGAGTTGCACATCAAACGTTTTCAACCCTACGTCTGGTCTGATTGACATCACAGGGGCCCTTTAAACTGTCCAGTCCAAAAAGAGCTACTTGAAATTGCTTTGGCAGATTTTCAACAGATACGCAACAAACTGGTGACAACAAACAGAGAAAGAGGAAACAGAACATCCGTGTGTATTTTTAGTCTTGTGTTTTTTCCCTCAGGTTTTGCTTGAGGTTTTATTAAAAGGCCTTTGTGTACATAATCGTTTTGCCTCACCTTACAAGCACAAACAGTTAAAAAAATCTATTAAGCCTACCCAAATGAGACGTCAAATTTACCATTCTACGAAAATAAAAAAGCTACATTTCCTGTTCCAAGTGCTGTATTGTACCAGTGTTGTTAGGGCACTGTGTTTTTCCACTATGTTCTGTTAATGGTTCAATACAGCTTGGGAACAGTGAAAATGTGCTGATACAACAGCATAGCCGAATCCAGCCCCTCTGTCAAAGGCTGCTGGGTGGATCGGTTTTTGATGTTGCCTCGGCTACACATTAATTCTGACCTGCAATACAAACTGCAGGTGAAAAACCAACCTCTGTGGACTGCACAGAAACTGTGACAGCTGCTACTTTCAGTTCAGATTCACACGTGACCATTTGAACTTTACAGCATCGCCTGCAGATTTCAAAGTGATCAACCTTGATAAGATGAAGAAGATGACGGCAAGGGCGCAGGAGCACATGAAATACTCAAAATTTTGAGTGGCCACCAGTCAGAATGACATTCAGAGTCTGTTTTGTGCCTCGGGGCACTTCCTGCTCTGTTTCTTAATGAATCACATTGGAGGGCAGAGGTACATGATAGAGACAGAGAAATAGAAGATAGAGAAAATAAAATTCATCCTACCCCTCGGTGTAAGAATTCACTCAACACCCTATCTGTTGATGTGTCGTATACTATAGTTTAACACAGAAACAAACCGTGAACATTTCCTTCCTTAAACACATGATTTATTTTTGGTGTATGGTTATTGATTAAGTGCTCCTTGTGATCTGTTACTGAGACAGAAAATAAATGAGATAATTCAATATACAGGGTTCACATGGAGTTAATGGTTCACCGACATTTGCATCACGTTACAACTCTCTGCAGATATGAAGCCATTTTGCTTCATGTATCAATAAGCGGGAATGAGTACAGAATGTGCATTCATTATGCACCATCTGTCTGCCTGACACCTTTAAAATATTTCATACAGACTCCAGTGTGAAAATATTTGACGGCTTTAATTATGAAAAATTGGCCAACACGACATCCTTTTCAAATGACGGACCCATAATTCATTGAACTTCTTCAACATATAGAGTCAACAATCAGACACTTTGGTCTAATTAATGACCATACATTCCTGAGACACTTCTTATCCTTACAATAATAACTTCCTAGCACACCTTAATGGAGTGCAGAATTACTCATTAACATGAGGTTGCATCAGTTTCACTTGTAAAGAACATCTGCTTTCCATTTCATCACCCGCTGTCGAAAATCACTGAAATTAATGCAGTGTCTTGATTGAACAGTCTCATTCGATAAGCCTGTAAATAGTCGGTGCGACTCGTCAAATTTCAGCAACATCTCCTTCAGCAACCTCCTGATTCACCAGTGTTACTGGGGAGCTACTTCTCGCTGCATTTCTGTCTTTCTTCAGAGTCTTCAGGCATTTGTCGAGCCTCCTGATGCACAGTGTCACATCTTCCCGAGTGATTCCCACAGCCGAGGCGGCATTGAGGTAAGGACAGGGGTACGACTCAGAGTGCGACATAAACCCACGAAATGTGTGTCCGCTTATGGTCTGCTCCTTGCCCAGTGGTATTACCCTAGAAACACAAGTGGAAAAAAAGAATAATGTAGCACAAAAAGGTGGATTCTGAACATGGAGCAAAGTGACGAAAATGATTAAGAGTCATGACTTGACAAACAACCAGTACTTTACTTTACTAGTAACTACTTTTACTTTTAGAGAGCATGGATAAATGATCTGGTATAAAGCTAAGCATTTAAGTACTGCAATTAGAAATTTACTGTTTATCTTAAGAGTGCTGATTTTAGCTCAGTCCAAAAGAGCGGGAAAAAAACCCAAAACACACCCAACAACAGATTAATATTCAAAATTTAAAATACAAGTGGAGTTGAAAAGTGAAGATGGGCTGATGGGCCATAATTACCTTTTTAAAGTGAAATAATTTCCAAATGATTTTTGGGAAAATAAGGAGGAATGAAATGGTTAACTGCTCTAATCCTTGACATCAGCTGCAATGGAAAGCCAACTGGCTTGCTGATACCGTCAAGCTTCATTACGTCACAAAGCAAGCCGCTGCCCATCAAATATGCACGTCAACCATTTTCAATGCTGAAATTCTTTCCCCGTTTTTTGTTGCTTTTGCAATAAAGCCCTGAATGAATAAATGCAGGAATAAATCAGCGAATCACTCAGTTCAGTAACAGTGAGCAAATTAGAGATTTGTTTCAGTAACCAGCGATAACTGGTTGAACTGAAGTGGTCGTTGCTCTCTCCAATGAAGGAAAACAAGAACATTTGTCTTTAATATAAAAGAAACAGTGGTTTAAATAAAATATTGCTTGAAAAATCTGTCTGATCAGTAGATTTGTACTTTCACTCTCCTTTTAGCTCTGTTTGGGTCCACTCTAAACCATCTTCTAGGGATCCCTGAATCTGCAGCCGCTAAATGCTGCACTGTTCAAACCGTTCAATACCGACTTGAACCGCCTATAACTTCATCAATTCGACTATATATGGGAAATGAAAAGCACTTGAACTGGAGTCGATGATTAAGATTCAAACTCTGCAATACTGAGAACAATATTCATGCCTATTAAATGTGGAAAGGTTGCAACACCGTCCGCATGGTTTAGGCTCACTTTAATGTGAAATCAATCACTATCTAGCAACCGACACGATCCCAACACATTACGGTAGAGAGGTGCACCGCAATGAGTTGTCA